>NC_089250.1:228112640-229453890 GCF_963930625.1 Muntiacus reevesi
TTTTTTGGTAATAAAAATGTTACAGAGACATGTGGGAAATATGCATGATTTTCCTTTTTGTTTTCTTATTACTTTGTGCTTTCTAACATTTCATCATAAACTTTTTTGGTAATAAAAATGTTACAGAGACGTGTAGATGCGTGCATACATACAGACAAAAGCATGAGCCACAGAAACCTGGGAGAAGTGAGGGCAGAGGATAAGTCGTTAGTTTTCTTTCTGTTGAGTGGCCCTGGGAGAGGGAGTGGGGCTGGAGGTCCCCTCTGGCACCTTGGAGAAGTGGCTAAAAGCAGGCGTCACCCTACTACAGAGCCCACAGTGTGTGAGTGCCAGTCTGTGCCAGCACTCTTCACCCCAGGTCTCTGAGGCACCCACCTTGCACCCATGGAGCGATATATTGCAGGTTTCTCTCTGGCACTTGCCGAGCACTATAGTCTGTGCTGCTGGGGATACTCCTTTTTGAGGCTGAGTAGATTTTGCTCCACGCCAAGGAGGTCTCTGCTGTATACAAGGAACAAGTTCTCCCTCTTTCTTCCTGAAGGAAAGCAACATTCTCTTCTGAGAAGGGAGATTTCTCCTTGCTGTTCCAAACGTGTCAACAGAATGTGCCCGTGGATAAGGATGGGAAAGCTTAGGGCAGAGTGAGGCGGCCCTGATGGAAGCCCGAGACAGTGGGCAGTCAGGTGGAGGTTCCAGGCAGAAATTCCTCTCCCGAATGGCCCTGAGAGGGAATGAACCAGTCAGAAGTGAACCCTCACCCAACCATGTGTTTTTCAATCCAAGGCGCCCAAAAAGAAAGGGAAGAAAGGCAAAGGCAAAGGCACTCCGATCGTTGATGGGCTGGCTCCCGAGGACATGAGCAAGGAGCAGGTGAGCGGGCTGGCCGGGGCAGGTGGGATGGGCTTGCTGCCCCATGCTGGTCCTGGGAACTTCTTTTAGACCACAGCACCCCAGCTCCTTGTCTGCCTTCCCCTCAGTCTGGCTCCTGCTGTCTGTCCACACCAGGACATGTGAAACAGTGCAGCACGTGTATAGATGGATAAACTTTTCTCTATGGTAGTAGGAATTTGGAAGGAAATGTTTTTCTGATAAAAAAGCTATTTTAAGTTTTCTTTCATTCTTACCCTTTTTAGGCCCCTGCTGTTTACAGAGATGTTAATCATAGTACATACACTTACAGCATTCTCATTTATTTGATTTGCCATTACACTGAATTATTTTAGGCTGCTTGTTCATTTCAATGACATTAAGAGCTAGGGAACATGATTTGATTAATTACAGTTCAATTGAAAGGCTCCCCAAACCCTATAATCTGTACAACACATGAGAGCAAGTGTGGTCTGGAAGTGTTCATAACCCTTACTTAATTTTGATGGTTTTAAGATAACAGAAATCAAAGGAGACTGATCAAGGCATAAGACCTGAAGATGGAGAGTTGGGCAGAGGCCCTTGAAAGTGGTGAACAGGCTGTTTCTCACACAGGGAAGCCATGGGCAATGTCTGCAGAGGGTGATGAGGTCAGGTTGTGCTTTGAGGGGGTCACTGGGGCTGCCTCATGGAGGTTGGCTTACACACCATGTTGCCCCAACAGTCGAACTATTTCCTGCCTATGGGTTTACTTCCTGTCCTCTGACATGGCAGGGGTCAGTCTGCAGAGCTTGGAAGCTCTCAGGGTCCAGGCAGGAGTGAGATGAGAGATTCAGGGCAGCTGTGGCCAGGTCTGAATTTGGCAATAAGGAGTTCATGATCTGAGCCACAGTCACCTCCCGGTCTTATTTTTACTGACTGTATAGAGCTTCTCCATCTTTGACTGCAAAGAATATAATCAGTCTGATTCTGGTGTTGGCCATCTGGTGATGTCCATATGTAGAGTCTTCTCTTGTGTTGTTGGAAGAGGGTGTTTGCTATGACCAGTGCATTCTCTTGGCAAAACTCTTTTAGCCTTTGCCTTCCTTCATTCTGTACTCCAAGGCCAAATTTGCCTGTTACTCCAGTTGTTTCTTGACTTCCTACTTTTGCATTCCAGTCCCCTATAATGAAAAGGACATCTTTTTTGGACATCTTTTTTGGGTATTAGTTATAAATGGTCTTGTAGATCTTCGTAGAACCACTCAACTTCAGCTTCTTCAGTGTTACAGGTCGGGGCAGAGACTTGGATTACTGCCAAATTCAGACTTAAATTGAAGAAAGTGGGGAAAATCACTAGACCATTCAGGTATGACCTAAATAAAATCCCTTATGATTATACGGTGGAAGTGAGAAATAGATTTAAGGGACTAGATCTGATAGAGTGCCTGATGAACTATGGACGGAGGTTCATGACATTGTACAGGAGACAGGGAGCAAGACCATCCCCAAGAAAAATAAATGCAAAAAAGCAAAATGACTGTCTGAGGAGGCCTTACAAATAGCTGTGAAAAGAAGAGAAGTGAAAGGAAAAGGAGAAAAGGAAAGATATATCCATTTGAATGCAGAGTTCCAAAGAAGAGCAAGGAGAGATAAGAAAGCCTTCCTCAGTTATCAGTGCAGAGAAATAGAGGAAAACAAGAGAATGGGAAAGACTACAGATCTCTTCAAGAAAATTAGAGATACCAAGGGAACATTTCATGCAAAGATGGGTTCAATAAAGGACAGAAATGGTATGAACCTAACAGAAGCAGACAATATTAAGAAGAGGTGGCGAATACACAGAACTGTACAAAAAAGATCTTCATGACCCAGAAAATCATGATGATGTGCTCACTCATCTAGAGCCAGACATCCTGGAATGTGAAGTCAAGTGGGCCTTAGGAAGCATCACTACAAACAAAGCTAGTGGATGTGATGGAATTCCAGTTGAGCTATTTCAAATCCTAAAAGATGATGTGTGAAAGTGCTGCACTCAATATGCCAGCAAATTTGGAAAACTCAGCAGTGGTCACAGGACTGGAAAAGGTCAGTTTTCATTCTAATCTCTAAGAAAGGCAATGCCAAAGAATGCTCAAACTACCACACAATTGCACTCATCTCACACGCTAGCAAAGTAATGCTCAAAATTCTCCAAGCCAGGCTTCAGCAATATGTGAACCATGAACTTCCAGATGTTCAAGCTGGTTTTAGAAAAGGCAGAGGAACCAGAGATCAAATTGCCAATATCCGCTGGATCATTGAAAAAGCAAGAGAGTTCCAGAAAAACATCTATTTCTGTTTTATTGACTACGCCAAAGCCTTTGACTGTGTGGATCACAATAAATTGTGGAAAATTCTGAAAGAGATGGGAATACCAGACCACCTGACCTGCCTCTTGAGAAACCTGTATGCAGGTCAGGAAGTAACAGTTAGAACTGGACATGGAACAACAGACTGGTTCCAAATAGGAAAAGGAGAGGCTATATATTGTTACCCTGCTTATTTAACTTATATGCAGAGTACATCATGAGAAACGCTGGACTGGATGAAGCACAAGCTGGAATCAAGATTGCTGAGAGAAATATCAATAACCTCAGATATGCAGATGACAGCACCCTTATGGCAGAAAGTGAAGAAGAACTAAAGAGCCTCTTGAAAGTGAGAGACGAGAATGAAAAAGTTGGCTTAAAGCTCAACATTCAGAAAACTAAGATCATGGCATCTGGTCCCATCACTTCATGGCAAATAGGTGGGGGAACAGTGTCAGACTTCATTTTGGGGGGCTCCAAAATCACTGCAGATGGTGACTGCAGCCATGAAATTAAAAGACGCTTACTCCTTGGAAGGAAAGTTATGACCAGCCTAGACAGCATATTAAAAAGCAGAGACATTACTTTGCCAACAAAGGCCCGTTTAGTCAAGGCTATGATTTTTCCAGTGGTCATGTATGGATGTGAGAGTTGGATTGTAAAGAAAGCTGAGGGCCAAAGAATTGATGCTTTTGAACTGTGGTGTTGGAGAAGACTCTTGAGAGTCCCTTGGACTGCAAGGAGATCCAACCAGTCCATCCTAAAGGAGATCAGTCCTGGATATTCATTGGAAGGACTGATGCTGAAGCTGAAACTCCAACACTTTGGTTATCTGATGCAAAGAGCTGATTCATTTGAAAAGACCCTGATGTTGGGCAAGATTGAGGGCAGGAGGAGAAGGGGATGACAGAGGATGAGATGGTTGGATGGCATCACCGACTCAATGGCCATGAGTTTGGGTAAACTCTGGGAGTTGGTGATGGACAGGAGACCTGGCTTGCTGCAGTCCATTGGGTTGCAAAGGGTTGGACATGACTGAGCGACTGAACTGAACTGTCGCCAGGTTGCTGCAGGGTTACCCTGTGGGCGTTGGGCTCCAGAGCTGTTTTCTGATTTTTGAAGACAAGTGAGAAATCCAGATATTTATAAGAAGTCTACATATCGAGTTAGGGAGCATCTAGCATGAGCCGGAGTCAGGAGGAGCCTGGTTTAGATGATTCATTTGAGTGACACGAAGGCAGCAGGCCCCTGGGGTCACGACCTTCCCTGGGGAGCCAAGCCCTACCCCAGCCCTGGTCCTCCCAGTCTCCTGGCTGCCCTTCCTTGCTGAGTTGTTGTCTTGGCCCTCTCTTGAAGAAAGACATCTGGTTTCCTTGTGGGGAACATGGTTATCATAAGAGGGAAACTTTACAGCCTGGGCCTGAGGTTATGCTCAAAAGATAACTATTCTTGCAAGTGAGAGTCTCAAGAAGCTGGAAATCTGTCCTTTTTTCTTTTTCTTTTACCTACATGCAGATTTGCATTTGGCTCTGGATCAAACCCTCTTCACTGTTTCAGATCTACTGGTTTTGTCTGGTATTTTTTGCTTGACGTGTATCTTTAAAGGTGAAAGGTTTTTACATTTTATATCATTTGTATGAAAATATTTGCATCATTTTCATATCTTTGAATCATAGGCCCCTATGACCTTCTGGCTAATACACTTTTGTTTCTCAACCACGCTATTTAGAAGCAACCTGGATCATGTCCATTTTAGTTGTTTGCCATTGTAATAATGGTGTTGCTAATACCTTTAAGTGGAACGCTCCTGTGTTCTTTTGAGACATTTCTTTAGTGTAAATTCCCAAGGATGAATAAAAGGATATAATCATATTATGACTCTTGGCCAAGAGATTTCTGCTGTCTGCGGGATGTCCCCTGTCCCCGAGCCTTCCCGGCCCTCTGTGTTAGATTCTTTTCACTCATGGTTTACTTTGAGATGAGAGTGGCGCCCCTCACCGTCTTCCTGGCCCTTCTCTGCGCACTCTCCCCTGGCCATGGGTGGGCCTTCTGGCTGCCTCACCCCGACCTGCCCTCCAGGTGGAGGAGCACATTGGCCGCATCCGGGAGGAGCTGGACCGCGAGCGAGAGGAGCGCAACTACTTCCAGCTGGAGCGTGACAAGATCCACACTTTCTGGGAGATCACGCGGCGGCAGCTGGAGGAGAAGAAGGCCGAGCTGCGGAACAAAGACCGGGAGATGGAGGAGGCCGAGGAGAGGCACCAGGTGGAGATCAAGGTGAGGGGGCCGGCCCGATCCCACGGGAGTCGCTGCGCAGAGGAGCTGGCCCAAGGTTCGGGGGCGTGGCCATGCCTTGCTTTGGGCGGTCACCGCCCTTTGTGTCCTTTGACTTTGGGAACTCGAAGGTATATTTTAATAACAAAGCAGGTGTGTCCAGGTGAGCATGTGAGCCTATGTGTGCAGGCTGAGAATTGTGTAGAGGTGTGCAGGTGGGCACGTGTGTGCAAGCGAGCCTCTGTGCTCAGGCAAGCATATGTGTGTGCAGGTGAGCAGCGGCCCTCCCCCACCCCCAGGTGTATAAGCAGAAGGTGAAGCACCTGCTCTACGAGCATCAGAGCAGCCTGATGGAGATGAAGGCGGAGGGCACCGTGGTCATGAAGCTGGCGCAGAAGGAGCATCGTGCACAGGAGGGGACGCTGCGCCGGGACATGCGGGCGCTGAAGGTGGAGCTGAAGGAGCAGGAGCTGGCCAACGAGGTGATGGTGAAGAACCTGCGGCTGGTAGGTGCCAGGGCAGCTGTGGGTGTGTCGGGACTTAGCCACACCTGGGAATTCATGGTTCTGTATAAAAAGCCTGCCGGTGGGCAATTAATTGAAATTTTCGGCAACAACAACTGCATCAGCCAGACAAACCCCTTTGGGGCCAGGTGCAGAGTTCTGTCTCAGACTTGAGCGACTGGTTGACTTCCCAACAGGGAGATCCAGCCTGGGCTGCTGTCCACGTGCTGCTGATCCTGGGCCCCTGCAGTGAGCCGCCTGCCAGCCCTTCAGCTGCTGCGGCCTTTGTCCTATGAGCTGTGCTGACAAGCACCTCGCTGGCTTTGGAGATTCGTTGGTCCTTTCAAAGGGAGGCTGAGGGGTTCTGGGTGGAGGTTGGAATTCCTTCTTAAGCGCCTGTAGCACACCAGGCCTGGCTCTGATTGTGGGTGCTCAGAGGGTGGGGCTGACAGAATGCCTGCCCGTGTGTGGCTGATGGTCAGGAGAGGACAGGCCACCCCGAGACAGAAGACAAAGTAAACTGTCAAATACGCATCACAGGTCTGTGGGCATGGGTGCTCTGGGAGATAACAGGAAGATACGCAGCCCAGCCTCAACTGAATCTGGGAACACTCAGTAATATTGCAGTTTTCCGTGAAGCTAGAGAGTGCTAAAGATGTGGGCCCTCGAGGGGCCTGGCCATTTTGACAGAAGCACATCATGGGCTGGCTTCCACCGAGTGCAGTCTCTGCTTACCCAAGGCACGGTGTGGAATAGTTACATGCTCAGAGTGCCTCTCTGCATGAAAATAAAGTAAAATTTAAGCCTTTTATTCAACCTTTATAGCTGTCAGAGTAATTTGTCCTGGTGTTCTAAGCCAAAGCAGGTCAGTACCACATGGGGTGCTTGCAGCTCTGGGTGGGTCTGGCCCTGCTGCCCAGCCTGTGGGCATGGCCAGGGCACGAGTGTCTTCAGCATCTTCCCCAGTCCATTATGAAATGTGGAATTTCCCAGAACCTCATTCCTCTGGGCTGGTCCTGAGCTCGGGGGTGAGGGCCCAGCTAGAGCAGCAGCCGCATAGGCTGTCGGTGCCGGTGAGGAGGGGGCCCAGGCATGGGGCCGGCGTCTGTCCCGGCGTCTGTCCCGGCGTCTGTCCCGTCCCTTCTGACCTCCAGTGACAGCTTGCTTCCGCCTCTGCAGAAACACACCGAGGAGATCACCAAGATGCGCAATGACTTTGAGAGGCAGGTGCGAGGTCAGTGCTTCCCGCGCTCTGCTGCGTCAGGTGGCCCGAGAGCTCCTCCTGTCAGGAAGGAACTGCCCTCCAGTTAAAACAGCCCAGATAGGCGGAGTGAGAGGACATGGTCATTTCCAAGGCTGGTGTCCATGGGAGGTGGGAGGCTGGGAGGACACCCCACCCCCACCGTATGCCCCGCTCTGGCACACAGTGACTCCTGGAGCAGGTCGCCCAGCTTAGGGGGCAACATGCCGTCCCTCCCATCCTGCAGAGGGGCTGACCTCAGCCACAGTCTGGCTGGATGGCCGTGGTCTGTGCCTCCTGCACCGGGTGATGCGTGGCTGTCGGGATCCCTGAGGCAGGGACTGATCAGCGGTACCGGCGACAGGCAGAGGAGGGCATGTGCTGGTGCCACACAGCGGGAGAAGCGCCCCGCCCTGTCCCACTGTCAGCAGCCTCCAGCCCCTGGAAGGTCTCCCGCCTTGGGCACAGCCACCATCTGTTCTTGTCGCCACAGCACCAGAGGCTCTGCTCAGCTGCTCTGGGTGCTGCTGCCTTTTAGAAATCGAGGCCAAGTATGACAAGAAGATGAAGATGCTTCGGGACGAGCTCGACCTGCGCAGGAAGACGGAGATCCACGAGGTGGAGGAGAGGAAGAATGGCCAGATCACCACGCTGATGCAACGGCATGAGGAGGCCTTCACCGACATCAAGAACTACTACAACGACATCACCCTCAACAACCTGGCCCTCATCAACTCCCTCAAGGTGCCGCCGGGGCTGCCTGCCACCTCGGGCCCACACCCCTGCTTGTAGACACACCTGGCCTTCAGCGGCCCCTGATTGAAACTCACAGATTGTGAGGCCCCTCATATGGTGGGGAAGTCATATGCCCGTGTGCACCAGGGGTGTTGTTGCACCCAAGTACTGGCAGTGAGCACAGCGTAAGCTCTCAGTTTGCATGCAGTCCGCGTTACTAGAGAATTCAGAAACTATTCTCCGTGTTTACATACAGAACACATGCCCCAGGACCATCCTTTCTGGGCAGGAGAGCTCGCAACCTCTGTGCAGGCCACAGCCCCTGGTCCTGCCACAGACCCCCTGCTCCCCCTGGCACCCACAGGAGCAGATGGAGGACATGCGGAAGAAGGAGGAGCACCTGGAGAAGGAGATGACGGAGGTGGCCATGCAGAACCGGCGCTTGGCGGACCCCCTGCAGAAGGCTCGGGAGGAGATGAGTGACATGCAGAAGAAGCTCGGGGGCTATGAGAGGGACAAGCAGATCCTGGTGGTGGGTTTCCGTTGCATTCCCAGCCCTCCCTGGTGTGAAGGGGCAGAAAGGTTGGGCAGGTGTCTCCCAAGTCCTAGAGCGGAGCCGGCCCTCGGGGCACCAGGGGAGGTGCTGAACCCCTCCGACCCCTGCCTGGTGACCTGGGGGCATGTGGGGTTGGCACCTGTTCTGAGAGCCAGGTGTACCCTGGCCACCATGGTGGGGCTCAGTCCATTGTGCCTGGGAGCTGTTCCCTCTGACGATCACCTCACCTGGTCATTCCTTGGGAGCAGCATCGTGTGGGTGCCTGAACTAGGGGTGCTTTCTGACCCTTCTCTCTAGTGCACAAAAGCCCGTCTGAAAGTCACTGAGAAGGAGCTGAAGAGCCTGAGGTGGGAGCACGAGGTGCTGGAGCAGCGATTCATCAAGGTGGGCTCCTGGGGCATCTGGGGTGCTTAGGGACGTCTGGGGGCCTCCTGGAGCATTGGGGTCTCCGGGACATCTGGGGACCTCTTGGGGTGTCTGGGGGGCTCCCAGCACATCTGGGGGGCTGGCAATTCATCAAGGTGGGCTCCAGGATGTCTGAGGGCCTCCTGGGGTGTCTGGGGGGCTCTGGGACATCTAGGGGGCTCCTGGCATGTCTGGGGGCTCCCAGGGCATCTGGGGGACTCCTGGCAGGTCTGGGGGCTCCTGGGGTATCTGGGGGGCTCTGGGGTATCTGGGAGGCTCCCGGTGTGTCTGGGGGCTCCCAGGGCATCTGGGGGACTCCCGGCATGTCCGGGGGCTCCTGGCACATCTAGGGGACTGGGTCCCTGGCTCTGGCCCCTCCTGTTCTGCGGGGCTGTCAGTGGGGCTCTCAGTGGACAAGCTTGATGTCTCAGCAGTTCCCCATTGCTGTCCCCTCGGGCTGGCCTCTGAAGCAGCAGTGGTCTGGCCCATCTTTCATCCCTCTGTGTGTCTCTGAGTCCTAACCCTTTATGTGTGTGTCGTAGGAAGCCTGTGGGTGAAAATGCAAGGCCTTGGGGTTGCACGCTGGTCCTCACACATGGCGAGAGCACCCCAAGCTCTTCTAAACTCTCGAGTGTGCTGGTGTAGGACCTTGCTTCCCAGAAGTGGGGGCACCTGACACGTCCTGCCTACTCCTCTCAGCCCGCGTTTCTCTCCAGAGCAGCCTGTGTCCCCTGGTGAAAATCCCTTGTCAGTCCTTGCTGCTACAGGCACCCTGTTAGGTTCATCTTTGTGCAGTGCGTGACCCTTTTTGGAATGGTGATTTCTAGCAGGGGAATTGCTGGATCAGACGGCTGGTGTTGAGAATGTGGATGGTCTGCCTGAGGAGTGTTAAGAGTTGTGGCCTCATCCATGGTTTCCCAGGGGGCCGTCCCCCGCCCCAGGTCCTCACTGACGGAACTGGGTGCGTGTGTCTCACTGAATGTGCTTCTCTGTAGACGGCCGCCCTGCTTGCTTGGTTCCCGGGGTTTGGCTGAGGGCAGAGCGCCTCGTGTGTCAGCTGTTAGCACCTTTTCCACTGAAACACTCTCGCAGACTGTGACGGTGGAAAGGACCCAGTTCCTCGGGAACATCCCACAAGCGGCTGGATCTGGAGTTACCCCCAAGGGGCCTCCGAGGGTCCTGCAGGCAACAGGGAGATGCTTGCTCCCGCTGGTCAAGGTGGGCATGAATCGGGAGGAGGCGGCTCAGGCAGGCTCAGGCCATGTAGGTCTGCATTCTCTGCCCCTTGTCCTCCGTTTGCACATCTACGCAGTATGTGAGAGAGGCAGTGTCCTAGAAAACCAGGGTCATCAGGTTTTAAAGAGCAGAGGGCCTGGGAGGGGCTGGAAGCAGATGTGAAATGCAGTGTGGTCAGAAGGATGGGGTGCTACAGGTTGCAGCACAGTGCTCATCGCTCCTAGCAGTGCTGTGTTTTTTACGGGCATGGAGAACATTCTGGAAGGAGTCCCAGCCAGTGCTGAGATGGTGGCCTCTGGGAAGTGGGGTTTAGGAGGGTTGCTTTTTCCTGTTACACCCTGCTACGTCTTGACTTCTAAGTGGTGCACAGTTAAAAGAAGACGTGTAAGCGTATTGTCCTTGGTGGGCAGGCAGCTGGCTGTAGGATCTGGGGCAGACGGAATGGACCCCCTCGAGGCCCTCCACCCCAGCATTGCTGAGTCTGAGGCCCTGATCTCCTGTGGAGATGATTGGGGCGGGGTGCGGTCCTGAGCCTGCCACCCAGACCCAGGGCAGGGCTGGCCCTGGCTTCTTGGTGGGAGGGTCTCTCTGCAGCTCATCCTGGGGGCCCTGTGGCTTCCTGCTATGCCTCCCAGAGGTGTTTTCGCCTGCCTCCCATGGTGTGGACACTGCACTCCTTTAATTTTTTGTGAAGAGTGGGGCTCGGGCACAGACCCGCCTGTCCGTGGCCAGGTGCTGGGGAAGGCGGGGCATGGCCCCGGACAGAGCAGGAGGGGCGTCCTGCCAGCGAGGTGCCCGCGCCTTGCAGGTGCAGCAGGAGCGGGACGACCTGTACCGGAAGTTCACCACGGCCATCCTGGAGGTGCAGCAGAAGGCGGGCTTCAGGAACCTCGTCCTGGAGCGCAAGGTGCAGGCGCTGGTTGCTGCCGTGGAGAAGAAGGAGGTGCAGTTGAATGAGGTGCTAGCGGCCTCCAACCTGGACCCTGCGGCCCTGACCCTCGTGTCCCGCAAGCTGGAGGTAAGCCTTGAGAGCTGTGCTGGCTCTGTCCCTCCAGGGCAGACCCTCAGTCAGCCTTGGGGAGGGGTGGTCGCGGTTTTCCCAGCCAGAGCGCCCAGGCCCGCATGCGCTGTGGAAGCCCAGCTCCAGCATCTTCAAGGTCTCCCCAGCCCCTCCTTGGCCTTCCAGCCCTCCTAGCCCGTGTCCACTGCCCATTCCAGCTTGGTCTCTTAGCTGAGGCTATAGTCGCCATCAGCCTGGACACTGAACTGTGCTGGAAGAGACCACGGCGGGCAATAGGCAGGCCCGCGGTGGCCTGTGTGGCGGGTCGTGGGAAGGCTTCCCTGGGAGGCACGCCTGAGCACAGACTGAGCGTCTGTTCCCTTGAGCATCCGCAGTTGTCTGTGGCATTCCTCTGGGGCGGGCTGTCCTGGGCACCGGGCACCGCCGGGAAAGGACAGACAGGGCCTCGGTGCCCACGGGCCAGAGGGCCTGACCGCACCTGTCAGGGACCCCACCCAGAGCTGGGCCTCGACCCGCTGCTTCCTGACCTGGGATGTGTCACAGAAAGAGTGGGTGACGCGGACAGGGGTCTCTGGTGTTGCCAGGGTGGCGTGGCCTGGCTCTGGGGTCCTGCTAGGCCTGAGGTTAGGTCCCCTCGGGGTCTGGGGGGCAGACACACACTGGGGTCTCACTCTGAGGCCTCCCCATGGCAGCCCCTCCCTGTGTGGATGTCCCCCTGGCGGGCCAGGCCATGGTTCCCTGATGCCTTCCTCTCCCCAGGACGTTCTGGAATCGAAGAACAGCGCCATCAAGGACCTGCAATACGAGCTGGCCCGGGTCTGCAAGGTGCGGAGAGCCCCCCACCCCTCCCTCACCCGGGAACCCCCTGATCTTGACGCTGACCCCCCAGATCAGGGTGCTGACCCAGTCTGAGGCCATCTGTGCCTGCCCGGGGTCACTGAGCCTGTGTGTGGCCTGGAGTCTCTGCTGGCGCCTCCCGGCGCACAGCCTGCCTAGTGTCCTGTGTGACCCTTGCTCTGGCACTGTGGTGCTAGCCTGGCCTCTGGGATGGTTGCCGGGGGGTTCTCTTTGCTCCCCCAGGTTAGCGTCCATGTCCTCCAAGCAGGGGCAGTTAGGGCTCCAGCCTTGCTTGACCACTCATGGAGACTTCCCGCACAGTGCCCTGACCCTGGTACCGTCTGTGTCCTGCACTGAGCGTCCCCAACTCCCCAGCCGAGCCCACAGCTCTGTCAGGGCCTGACCTGTGGGGACACAGACACAGTGCTGCCTGCAGAGAGCAGACACCCCACAAGTGTGACTCAGACACGAGCCCTGGGTCTTGGGGCCCCGGGTGAAGGCATTGCCATCGTGGGCACTGGGCTCCATGGCGACCAAATCCCCTGGCCTTCCCTGCCCATTGGGCCCTCCCCGGGTCCTCTGGCAACCCTGATGCTCGCAGAAAATTAGGGCCATGCACTGGGTGTATGCAGCTCTCGGGAGAACTTCCGTAACCCACATCTGATTGTCGGGAGGGCTGAACCCCAGAGAAGGAGGAGGGCCGGGGCCCATCCTCTGAGATGTCCTGGAGCCCGGTCCTTGCTCGCCCTTCCATCTCAACTCCCAGCATCTTGTTGTGGTGATGCTGAGGACAAGGTGTCCCTTTGAGCTTTTGTCCTGAGTCAGACTAGGCTCTCAGCATGTAATCTGCTCCCCTCTTCACACCCTTACCACCACCTTGTGAAATGTGCTCTTTGAAAGAAAGTAGAGGGGACAGAGATCCTGCCTGCATTGGTCCTGCCAGCATCATTGCCCAGAACTTGGCTTTTCCTGGAAGGGGGAAGGGAATAGATGCCGACAGACACGGCGGGGAGTGCGGTCCCCAGGAAGGCAGGGACGGTGAGCCTGAGTGAGAAATGCCTGCGGGAACCAGGAACTCTGAGTGCACCCCCTCTTCAGCTTCCCCAGCCGTGAATCAGGGATGTTACCGGAGGTCCCACACTTGAAGTAGTTGGGTAGCGCCTGATGAAGTTCTTAGACTTGGGCCATACTTGTTCGGGACGGTAGGGAAGCCCCTGGTTATCTTCCAGCTGAGCTGGGAGGTGTCTTTGCATGGCCATCACCACCCGCTCACCTGGAACCGCACTTCCAGCGGGTGGAGACTCAGTGACTTCAATCCTCTTGGCTTAAAAGAGTGGCTCCTTCCACAGGGCTTCTTTTGGATGGGTTTGGTCTTAAGGACGCCAATCACTGGAGTTTGTCCTGCTTGCTTTAATCATCCCCTGGAGAGTCATGTGGTCTGAAAAGCTTTACATGCCTGTTTGCACCGTTAACTGCCGAGCAAATGCTCTCCTTAAGACTGGGACATTAAGAAGAAGAGGGGGAATGACAGACAACGGTCAGCACAGGCTGAGAGGCCACGTCTCTCAGGCTGACAGCCTGATCAAGGGGGGCTGTTAGAAAGCAACAGGACACCCCAGTGGAGTCACTTGTGGGAGCCCGACCAGGGCTTCTGCCTGAACTGACTGCCACCTCAGCCTCCCCAGGAGTGGAGATTCCGACCCATCAGCCTGGGGCTTTCTGGTCAGCACTAGAGAGGTGACCTGTTAAAGACCCCCGCCTCCCTCAGGGAAGGCACCGTTGCAGGAAGGTGGCCGAACCCTGCCCCTCCACGCCCACTGAGCCTCCCATCGTGTGCAGCTCCTTGGAGCGCCCTTCTGTTTAATAAGTGACTGTTGCCGACTCAGGAAGCCCCGAGTAGAGCTAGTCAAATCTAAATCTTTAAACTTAAATAAATGCGCGTGGGTCTGGGCCTGGCACAGTCAGCACCTGGAAAACGGGGCTGGGTGGCGTGAGCAAGGGTCACCCCGGCTACCCCCCCCAACACCACCGCTGTGTCCCTGCAGGCCCACAATGACTTGCTGCGCACGTATGAGGCGAAGCTCTTGGCCTTCGGAGTCCCCCTGGACAACGTGGGTTTCAAGCCCCTGGAGACCGCTGTGATTGGGCAGACGCTGGGACAGGGCCCCGCAGGACTTGTGGGCACCCCAACGTAGCCCCAGCTTGGGTGAGGTCCCCCCACAGCAAGAACAGCAGGTATTTGTTCTGTAGACGTGCGTCGTCAGAGAATGAAGGTTTCCATGTGTGCTGTGTGTCCTCTTGTGTGGCTGTGTGGAGAGGTGCCCCCAGTGCTCCCCCAGTGCACACACCTGCCCCTCATCCCCCCAGGGGCAGCTCCCACCAAGCTTGCCTCGCGACCAAAGCCACCTTGCAGATGTCAGCAGCAACTTTATTGAAGCCTGAGTGACACCTTGCCCTGCGACATGGGGCCAGAACGTCCCAAGGAAAGTGTGACCCTGGTGCCCATCAGGAGCTTGCCCGCCCCGCTGCTCAGGGGTGGCCTGGTCTGCCGTTGCGCCGTGTCCATGCCCACAGGCTGGCTGCCGGTCAGCTGCTAGCTCCCTCGGTATGTGGTGTAAGACCACGGGCTCAGCAGCAGTGGCACGTGGAACTTGTGGGTCTCGTTTGTGATGGTGAAAACGACCTGCGGGCAGAGGGGGCACTGGGAGTGCACACAGCCTGGCCCAGTGGAGACAGGGCTGTGGGTGGGGCTGGGGTCTGCCCAGAGGAAGCACTCAGTCTGAGGGGCCCCTGGGCCTGAAGGTTCCCAAGGGTTAGGACCACCCTGAACAGGTCAGGCGAAGGGGACAGAGAGCTGGAAGGGCTCGGGTGAACCTCTGTCCTCCCGGGCTGAGTCAGCCTGACTGTGGGGTGGTGCGGCGCAGGCGTGGTGTGGTCACAGCCAGGAGCTCAGAGCAGGTGCTCGTTGGGATGGGGGGGCAGGACCAGCCTGTGGGTCACAGTGCATCTTGGGCCTCCACCCATCTGGCCCTCACCTCCACGTATGGGTAGAAGCTCTCCTGGCCCCTCTTCTGCCAGTAGCCCTTGGTGTCAAAGGACAGCTTGTAGGTGCCCGCCTTCATCTGGCCTGGAGGGAGGAGCCCAGGGCAGCGGCCATCATGATCTGTGCAACTGGGGAGAGGGGTGTTGCTACAGAGGGGTCCCCGGCTGGTCTCCCGGGTCCGTGTGCCCAGTGGCCTGACTCAGACCTGGGTGAGCAGGGCCTGGGTGGCTCTGCAGCAGGACAGCGTCCAGGACCAGGGCTATGTCCCCTCACTGTCCTTAGGGAACCCCAGAGAAGAGAAGGGAAAGAACCTTCCCTTCCCCCCACTTCATATTTGGCACAGAGACTTCACATTTTCTCTATGCATAAATGTGCTTATTTACAAATTAAAAAAAGTAAGATTGTACTAGCCGTACTGTTTGATAACGTGTGCATGTGTGCTAAGTCGCTTCAGTTGTAACCAACTCTCTGTGACCCCTGGACTGTAGTCTACCAGGCTCCTCTGTCCATGGGATTTCACAGGCAAGAGTACTGGAGTGGGTAGCCATGCCCTCCTCCAGGGGATCTTCCCAACCCAGGGATCAAACCCATGTCTCTTAAGTCTCCTGCATTGGCAGGCGGGTTCTTTGCTGCTATCGCCACCTGGGAAGTGTAAAAACCAAGTACTTGCTGTTTACTACATTGCACTTTCTGGGTGAGTAACTGTGTCCAGCTGGCATCTGCATGCCATCCGCATGTTTCCAGCTGCAGTGCTGGAGGCTCTGAGGGCCACTGCTCACTGAGAGGCCATGTTCTCAAGTATCCGTGCTGTGATCAGCATCAGCAGCATTTACCAGCTCAGTTTAGGGGTTGGGAGTGGCTCTGTGTGACTCCATGTGTTCCTCCAAGCTCAGATGTGACCTGGACCCCCCTTTCATGAAGGGCTCCATAGCCTAAGGCCCCAAGCCTTTGAGGTCCACCAGGAGCAGGGGCCTCCTGCCTCACCCTCCATCTCCTCATGTGTGGATAGGGTTCCTGTGGGGTTGGCACACAGGGTACTACTGTGTGAACTTAACAAACGTCCAGTGCTCAAAAGCTGCCCAGCACAGGTCACCCGCCAGTCATGGTGATGACCAGGCCTTTCCGATTCCTCCTCAGGCCTCAACTAGCCAGTGGACAAGCAGAGACAGAGAGAGCCCTGTCCCAGTGCAGCGAGCATTCGGGGTGTGAGCTCTGCCAGCACGGTTGTAGCATGACCAGGACTATTCAGCCTGTTGAAACAGAGGCTCTGAGAGTCTGCAGGGAGACCGTCTGCAGGGAGGCCCTGCGACTTGCTGGCCGTGCCCACCCCCCTTGCCCTGGTGCAGGGCCCCTTGCGGGGGTGGGTGGGTGAGGGGTGTTCTGGTTTTGAGCCCTGCCCCAGACCACCCTCCTACCTTTTTTTCAGCTCGGTCCACTGCTGGCCACGGTCCTCGAGCCTGGACAGACGGAGGTAGAGGCCTTGGGCCGGGAGCCCTGAGGCAGTGTCCAGCACGTGTGTGGTCAGCGGGCTGCTGCCTGGCTCCATGCCTCTGCCCTGGGCCACGAGAGGGGCAGGGATGCGCTTGTGTCCACACCTCTTGGTAGGAGGCAATGCCTTGGAGTAAATAGCCCGCGGATCAAAGTCCCAAAGTCCCAAACTCTCCGGCTGGGGTTGGGTGGAGGGGCTGGGGGTGGGAGTGGAATTGGGTAACACACTGCCATACCGCAGTGCTGATCCCTCCCCCTCCTCCACACCCAGAGCACCCTGCCCACCTGCAACCTCGTCAGGGCCTGGGTGGCCTCAGGGGCTTCTCTCTGAACCCCGCTCTGTCCCCTGATCCACGGGCCACCTCACCTTAGCCCCAGGTGGAGGAGAGATTTGTCCCCCTACCTCCCGGAAGCCCACGTGTCGCTGGAGTGTCTGCAGCCGCTGGGCGGCCCCAGAGCTCATGCCGGCCGACCTGGGGACTGGCCGACCTGGGGACTGGCGAGGAGGCCAGAGGTCACACCACACCGCCACCCCCAGAACCTCCCCGGGAAGCGCTGCCCTGGCACCACCCACGTGTCCGGCCAATCCCGGGGAGGAGTGGAAGGTGCCCACCCAGGGGGTCCTAGGGGGCTTCTTGGTGGTGGATGCAGGGGGCAACAGAGCGAACCAGCGCGCAGACCTACGGAGGCTCCTCAGGGCGGAAGTGGAGTGGCCCTGCAGCGTAGGGTTGGGAGTAGGGGTGGGGTACGCGGGGCGGGGCTCGGGGACCTGGGGGTGGAGTGCTAGGCGGGACCGGACGGGGAAGGGCGCCGGGAGGGGGCGGTGGGGAAAAGGCCGAGCGGCGCGGCGTTCCAGCTGGTGTCCGCGCCCGCCACTGGGAGCCGCGCAGGGTGAGCCTGATCACCCCCAGGGCCCCTGCACTGGTGCAGTTTCTTTTCCTTTCTTGGACGGTCAGGATCTGCTGGAAGCCCCGACAGGCCGCGTGGAGGTGCCTCAGGCAGGACCGACCCCCGGGTTGAGAGTGACAGTGCGGGGTGACACCCTTGTGGTTGCATTTTACCCGTTCCTACCTGCTCTGACCCTCGACCCCCAAGGTGCAGGGACCCGGCACACTGACAGCGCAGGGTTAGGGCTGTGCAGAAATGAAGGAAGAGACAAGTCTGAGCACACCGGCGTGAATCCCATCGTTGTGAATCCCATCGTTGTATTACAATATCATGTGAGGTGCGCACGGAACAGATTTTATGTAACAGATAAAAGTAAGGGCATTCTGTTTTTACAGTCTACCTGAGGTTGCCTGACGTGTTTTGTTGCTCTGGGTGTGGGGTCGTTTTTTTCCTCGCTAAACTGCATGTTCTAATGATCGGATAGTGAGCGTCCTCAGTTTGAGCCTTAAGGATCAGGCCCCTCTGAGGTAGGGAAGGAGACCTCTGGCAAAGTTTGTGCATTGGTTACAACTGCTTTGGAGGTAACCAGGAAATGTGTGTTTGAGATGTAAATATGATGAGGTTTGGCAGGGCTTGTGTTTTTAGGAGGTGACCCCATAGAGACACACACACCTGTTTAGGCAAACTGTTATGGGGATGGGACCAGAAACAAACTTACTTCCTTCACAAGGGATAATTAAATCAATGAACTCTGCACACCGGCAGCTGTTGCAGCCCAGTCCAGAGAGTGAGCCCAGTCCAGCCCAGTGCAGAGAGTGAGCCCAGAAGAGAGAGTGAACCCAGTCCAGAGAGTGAACCCAGAAGACAGAGTGAGCCAAGAAGAGAGAGGGAGCCCAGTCCAGAGAGTGAGCCCAGTCCAGAGAGTGAGCCCAGTGCAGAGTGAGCCCAGTGCAGAGAGTGAGCCTAGTGCAGAGAGTGAGCCCAGTGCAGAGAGTGAGCCCAGTCTAGAGAGTGAGCCCAGTACAGCCCAGTGCAGAGAGTGAGCCCAGAAGAGAGAGTGAACCCAGTCCAGAGAGTGAACCCAGAAGACAGAGTGAACCAAGAAGAGAGAGGGAGCCCAGTCCAGAGAGTGAGCCCAGTCCAGAGAGTGAGCCCAGTGCAGAGTGAGCCCAGTGCAGAGAGTGAGCCTAGTGCAGAGAGTGAGCCCAGTGCAGAGAGTGAGCCCAGTCTAGAGAGTGAGCCCAGTACAGCCCAGTGCAGAGAGTGAGCCCAGTGCAGAGAGTGAGCCCAGTGCAGAGAGTGAGCCCAGAAGAGAGAGTGAGCCCAGTGTAGAGAGTGAGCCCAGTCTAGCCCAGTGCAGAGAGTGAGCCCAGAAGAGAGAGTGAGCCCAGCCCAGAGAGTGAGCCCAGTCCACAGAGTGAGCCCAGTGCAGAGTGTTGGTGTGTGAGGTGAGCGGTGAGTAATGGCTGGTGACCGGGGGAGAGGCAGCTCTAGCTTCATGTTTGAATCTGCAGCAGCTTTCACTCCATTACAACGGTTCGCTCACCTCTTCACCGTCACAGGCTCAGGGTGTGGCTGTCAGAGTCTGTGTTGCAGAGGACGTAGCTGACGTGCAAAGGGGCTGTGTGCTGGAACACTGGTGTGGGACACAGGAGAGTGATGCCAGGACCACATCTGGGATGAGCAGTGTCGATGGGCTGGTCATTTTCACTCTGTAACCGTTCCTTGTACACTTACAGTCTCAAATGTCAGAAGCAAGCTAACAAAACAACAATCAAACCTTTTTTGGTGGCTGCCCTGTCACCCCCTCTGTCTAGAGCCCTGATGTCTTCTCTGCCCAAGAGAGAACCTAGTCCTGGGAGAGCGCCGCGCAGGGCAGGGCATTGCCACAACTGCTTCTGTGGCCTCACCAGGGCCCCTGCCCAGCCTGCAGGCTTCACCTGGAACCTGAGAGGGCAGCAGGCTGACTAAGAGCAGGCAAGGGGTCCAGCCAAATAGTGCTGGGGCCAGCCATGCCACGTTCACCATGTGGCCCCTAAGCGGTAGCTGCCACACAGCACCTTAAGGCTCCTGGGAGCAAAGTGCAGCTCTGCTGGTGGGCCTGCCAGCCTCCTCACATTCCCTTCTGACTGTGTGATGTGATGCTGGAGGTGCAGCAGCTCCCCAGCACCAGGAGGCATGACTTGTGCTAAGGAAGACATGAGACCACGAGGAGGAGACAAGCAACTCCCCCTGGGCCTCCTGGCAGGTGCGTGGGGCCTTTTGTGTCTGGACTGTGTTTTCTTGAGTGACCTTAAACCACTCCTTTTGATTGTTCCAAGCATGTAGCCCAAAGCATTCTGCCTGAGGAAGTTGAGATCATGCAGGTAAAACATGTAACAGCACACAGGGTGCTCAGTACAGTGGAACTGACAGTCCTTCCTGGGCAGTCACAACCCTGAGCAGTGACAAGAAACTCTCCCCATTGTGGTCCCAGGGAGAAGGAAGCTGATCTGCCTGCTGTCTGGGTCCGAGCCGGTGCTGGGACGTCCCTGTCCTACCCTGACCCCTGGAGTGGCCCAGGTGGGTGCAGCCTCTCAGGCTCCTCTGAGCCCTTGCTTCACACCTGTCTAGAGTCCTTCCAGGCCGCTGTGATGGGGATTTGTGGTGAGAACTCAACAGAAAGGGTGTGAAGGCGGCTGGGACCTTCCTTCACCAAGGACATAACATTGCCAGGTACACTGAGGTGATGCAGGTGTTGGGGAGGCCATTTCAGATGGCGGTATGTGCTGAGAAGGACACAGGGCATGGGGTGCCAGAGGCTGATGAGGCATTGAGTCGAGGGTCGCCTTCTTGGAGGAGGGGAGATGCTCAGATAGAACCGCGGCTGCAGGCTGGAGTTTTCCGGAGGGCCGGCCGATGGGCTGAGGAGGACGGGGCCAGGGCCGGTGGCTGCAGGAAGGGTGTGTTTGGCCCCTGGTAGAATTCCTGCTCCCCAAGGACTGGGGTTATTGTCTGTCTCCTGACAGCTGTTCCTGTGCCTGGAACACGACCTGGCCAGAGGCAGGTGCTGAACAAACATCCTTTGAATGAATGGACAGTCTGAGTGTACAGATGCACAGGACAGGCAGCGTCAGGCTGCAGAGTAGGGGTAAGTAGATTAGGAGGCAGGGAGAGGCATACAGGGTTTCTAAGCCCAACCTCCCAGCCCCCATAGGGCTCAGCTCCACCCAAGCCTGTCTGTTCCCCCAGACACTCTTTTTTAATGGTAAACTCCCTCTGGCCTTGGCTCACCTGTGTGTCCTGCTCTGCATGTCTTAAAAAGTGGCTCTGAGTCTGTTCCCACCACCTGTGCCTGAAGCCTCTTTATTCTTAAGCCAGGGAAGCCCCTTCCCTGCCTGGGGATGGCTGGACCTTGTCCGTGCCATGGACTCTGCTCTCTGCACTGGTCTTCCCATTCAGGTAACTGTCTCATCCAGGACTGAGAGCATTGATGGGTCAGTGTGTCCCCGCTGACTCTAGCAGTCCACCAGGCTGAGTCCCGCTGGCCCGCATCATGACACTGCTGCTTACCAGTGACACAAGGGCCACCCTAGAGCACAGGTCATGGAATGTGCACTGGCCTCAGCTGGACTTTGCAGTCGGGCCAAAAGCCAGAGGGTCGATGCTGTTGGTGCCTGTGTATTTCTTGTTTTGAGACATGTCTGTTTAGCTCTTCTGCCCTTTTTCGAATGGGTTGTTCGGTTTTTGTTGTTGTTGTTGAGTTGTATGAGCTGTTTGTATGTTTTGGAAATTAAGTCCTTGTTGGTCACATTGTTTGGAAATATTTTGTCTCATTCTGTAGGTTGTCTTTTTCAACTTATTTATGGTTTCCTCTGCTATGCCAAAGCTTGTAAGTTTGATTAGGCCCCCTTTGTTTATTTTTGTTTTCATTTCTGTTGCCTTGAGAGACTGACCAAAGAAACCATTGGTATGATTTATGTCAGAGCATGTTTTGCCTGTGTTGTCTTCTAGAGGTTTTTACGGTGTCATGTCTTTCGTTGATGTCTTCATTGCTGTTGTCTGTTCTCATTGGCTGGTGTGTCTATCCCTCACCAGTTGGGACAAGTGTTATTTTGGTGGCTTCACTGGGTGGCCCCCTGCAGACCCCTGACTTATGGGTCCATCCAGCAGTGGGCATGCTGGTGGTCTCCATGTGTTAGCTGATGTGACATGGCACCGAGGGGTCTTGGCTGAGGGTGTCGGCGATGGCCGAGTTGTCTGTGCTGTCGGCAGTAATTTGCCACCGATGTCCAATGCTGAGACTCACATCACAGAGGTTCCTGCAGGGACAAAGGGAAGGGGAGTTGATAGTCTCAGCCAGTGTGACGAAGCAAACCAACATAAAATCTAACATCAAATGTATCCCTTTTTAGTCTACTCATGATGGAGATGATAAAATGATATCAAGTGATACAAGTTCCAGTTCAAATACTTCACCACAGTATTTTAATAGTTTCCACATGGTTTACTCTTCCAAAAATCTTTAGGGCATCCTTCAATGTGACTGTCACTATTGGGGAACAGGTTCCCCTTGACATGATTAACTTCAGGGACTGGAAAACTGTTAAGTGCTAAAGGGGAGGTTGGCCCTGGAATGGCCAGTCAGATTCCTGTTTTGAGGGGCAGGAGTTGGGAGCATGAAGGGGAGAAGGGGACGGTGATGCTCCACACTCCCACCTTTCCATCATGCACTGCTCCCTTCTCCCCACCCTTGTTAGGGGAGTCTTGTCTGGACACTGGCCACGGGCTGGAGCTGGGCTGAGCACACAAACCAGAGCAGGAGAAGTGGTTGGTTGGGGCTGGCCTGACGGGTTAGGGGCATGTGTCCTGGTTGTTAGAACTGAGCCTCTTCTGTTTGGTCCACTGATGGCCTGAGATGGCCTTGGCCTCACGTGGGTGATCAGAACATAGCTCGTCTGCCCGCTGAGCAGCGTGGGGGCAGAGGAGGCAGCTGGTCCACTGATGGGGCCTGAGATGGCCTTGGCCTCACGTGGGTGATCAGAACATAGCTCGTCTGCCCGCTGAGCAGCGTGGGGGCAGAGGAGGCAGCTGGTCCACTGATGGGGCCTGAGATGGCCTTGGTCTCATGTGTGTGATCAGAACACAGTTCGTCTGCCTACTGAGCAGCACAAGGCCACACGTGCATGATCAGAACACAGCTTGTCTGCCCGCTGAGCAGCATGGGGCAGTATTAGTGGCTGCTGGTTGCAGGTCGGAGGGGAAGGAGAACACCCCCTCCTAGCTTCCTTTCCTGTGAAACATGTGGTACTTTTCAGTCCTAGGTGTCAGTCAGAGACTCTGGGTTTGTGGACATGGCACCAACAGAAGCTTCCCAAGATGCTGCAGCTGGAGGGGGAGGCCTGAGTTTTAGAGCAGGATGGTGCCCCTGGAGGGACAGATTGGCCCTGGAATAGCCAGTCAGATTCCTGTTTTCAGGGCAGGAGTTGGGAGCATGAAAGGAGAACCAGCAGCTGAGCAGGGATGGGGGCAGCTGTGGGGGGGGAGGGCCTGTGAGCAGGGGGGACACAGCAGGGGTGGGGCTGCTGGTGGATGACCCTGGTCTGTGGGTGACCCCAGATAGTGGATAGTGGCAGCCCCACAATCCCAGAAGGGCCCCCTTGCTGTGAGACGCTGCCTCCCCTGCTCCACCCCAGTCCCAGCCCTCTGGACCAGGGTCTCTACTGCTTGAAACCACAAAAGCCTTTGCAGTCCTGGAGCTGCCCCTGCTCATCTCAAGAGGAACCTTCAGTGCAGGAAGATTTTCTTTGATATTCATACTTTAGTTTCCCAGAGTCTTCATATTTTCGCTGGTGGTGTTGCCATGTGTCACTAAGACCCTCCATTGTCTAACGATTGGCTTCGTGTCACAGACCTCTCAGAGGCCATCTGCTGGGTGAATGCGGGCTTGTGGTCACTCTGGTCTGTCACAGATCTCTCAGAGGCCATCTGCTGGGTGAATGTAGGTTTGCCAGACCTCTTAGAGGCCGTCCACTGGGTGAATGCAGGCTGTTGGTCATTCTGGTCTGTCACAGACCTCTCAGAGGTCGTCGAATGAATACTCATCACTCTGGCCTGTCCGACACCTCTCAGAGGCCATCTGCTGGATGAATGCGGGCTTGTGTTCACTTTGGCCTGTCACAGACCTCCCAGAAGCCATCTGCTGGGTGCATGTGGGCTTGTGGTCACTCTGGCCTGTCATAGGCCTCTCAGAGGCCATCTGTTGGGTGCATGTGGGCTTGCCAGACCTCTCAGAGGCCATCCACTGGGTGAATGCGGACTCATGGTCACTCTAGTCTGTCACAGACCTCTCAGAGGCCGTCTGATGGGTGAATGCATAGTCATGGTCACTGTGGTCTGTCACAGATCTCTGAGAGGCCGTCTGATGGGTGAATGCAGGCTTGTGGTCACTCTGGCCTGTCACGGACCTTTCAGAGGCCATCTGTTGTGTGAATGCAGGCTCGTGGTCACTCTGGCCACACAGTCTCCATGGGGCTGTCAAGAGGCACTGTGTGGCTGCCCCACCTGGGGGCGCCTTATCCCACTCTTACTACCCACAAGCTAGGTCTGGAGAAGGCCAGTCCCAGGGAGAAGCCACTTTCTGACTTCATCTTGCATCCCAGGAACTAGTCTTCCAGCCTAAGCAAGTCACTTGGGGCTTCCTGTGTTAGTGCTCATAGCTCACATCCCCTAGAGAGAGTGTTTGAGCTGGGGACACAGGTCCCCTGCCACTGGATGTGACATGAGACCATGTTCCCAGGGATGGACCAGAAAGGGCGATGGAAGAACTCCTGCCCTACTCACACTGTGCCCCCAGCCCCTGCCTTCTCCCTACTCAGGTATGGAATGTGGGAGAGAAGGAGGGGGAACCTGGGTCCCCAGTGAGACCCTCTCGGCAAAGCTGGGCCTTGGTCGGGCTTGGAGTGTGTGACCAAGAGTTTGCTTGACAGGGTGCCACATTTAGAAGGCCTCCTGCAGTGTAGGTTTCAGGGCTACATAGCAACTAAGTGCAGAGCCTGGTGGCTGAACTGGTAGCTCTGGATCCTTCAGGCTGAATGCTGAACCCTGAATGTTGGAAGACTGTCTGGAGTCACAAGACGTGCTTGCTCTCTCTGCTGAGATGATCACAATGGGAACCCAGGTTCCCCCTCCTACTTTCTAGCAGCTATCAGACTGCAGCCACTCCCCACTGTGAGCCCAGAGAAAACTCAGGAAGGAGAATACTTGCTCTCTAGCAGCTATCAGACTGCAGCCACTCCCCACAGTGAGCCCTGAGGAAACTCGGGAAGGAGAATACTTGTTCTCTAGCAGCTATCAGACTGCAGCCAGTCTCCACTGTGAGCCCTGAAGAAACTCAGGAAGAAGACAGGATACTGGCCCCAGATGGTGAAGTGTGTATCAAAAGGAATAATTTCAATGAGATGACTCTTGCATCTTCCCATACATAGAAAAGTGCTAAATTCCTTACCTTTAGATGCTGCCTCCAGTTTTGAAGTCCTAAAAGATTCTCACTGAATAAAACTTAACTCTCCAACACCTAGGTTATAAATATTTTTATGTCTACATATATGAAGTAGACACTTTCCAAAGAACAACAGAAGACAAATCTCAATATTTGGAACACTGGCACCAATGGTGGACACTCCCCCAAAGATGTAACTGATGGAGTAATTAGAACAATCATCACCCCTTTTTCCATAAGATTGTGGAATGGACACTGACAGTGGGGAACTATTACAGGGAAGAACAAAATCTGACTTCATGTTTTAAAATTTTTTAAAAAAATTAAATCTTTTACTTTAAACTTTGCTTCCTGTTGGTTTGTTTACTACAAGGATACTGTCCATATGTAATGGCCTACATCAGGAAACTCTGCCCCTCTGCCTTTGTTCAGGACCTGTCCACCTGTGGATGGGTACAGTAAGGGAGAAAGTAACACATCTCCTCCCGAGTCTGGCCATTTCCTGGAGCTATTTGCCAGGTTAATGGCCTTTTTACTTTACTTCCTTACCTCCCCAGCTCTGTGTTCTATAAAAGACACTGGCATCCAGACCCCAACAAGGTGGTTTCTTTAAGATATTAGTCTGCTATCTTCTTGGTCTGCCAGTTTTCTAAGTAAAGTCATATTCCATGCCTCAGCACCTCACGTCTGATTTATTGACCTGTTGTGTGGCAAGCAAAGTGAGCTTGGACTTGGTAATAATCCTACATGCCTTGCAATAAAAAAATCAAAACATAAAATGGAAGCAATATGTAACAAATTCAATAAGGACTCCAAAGATGGACCATATCAAAAAGACCTGAAGCCATAAACCAAAAAGAACTCAGTGGTTGTCTGAAATTTTTAGATATGGGGTTAGTACCCTCTTGCCAATACCCCCTGAAGCCACACTGGACAGTTAGGCCCTGTCCATTCAGGACACCTTCTCCAGACCCCAGGTGCTGCTGCCCCCAGTGCTCACCTGGATCTCAGGAGGTAGAAGAGACACAACCTAGGGGGTCTCTTCTCTTGTCCAGGGGAGCGTCACACCAGCCACTCTATCTCCCTACCCATAATAAACACACCATAAGAAGCGTCTTGTTGGCACCTGGGCCAGTGATGCTGTGAACACCTGGACTGCCTTGTCCTTGTGAGATCTGATATGAAAACAACACAGAAAGAGAATCAGTCAAGAAGGATCTGATCAAGAGTAAATCCCTCTTCACAAGGACCCTGTGAGACATAAGCACTTGCTCTGCTTACCCTGCACCGACTTTTGGCCTTTGTCATTCTCTGGGCAGGAGGTGGGAGAGACAACCCAGTCTTTCTTCTACCTGCTGAGACCCAGGTGGGCCCTGGAGGCAGCAGAACCTCCACCTGGAGTCCAGAGAGGATATCTTGAATGGACAGGGCCTAACCATTCAGTGAGGCCAGCCCTTGTCCATACTGCATTGACCTGCTGCAGGGTCTTGGGTTCCCTGGCATCCAGCTCACCCATTGCTAACCCCAGCATGAGGTGTCTTGGGAGCCCCTTGCTGGCAGGCACCCAGGAGTAGAAAGCTGCATACCCAGTGAGAAATAAAAATTTCCTCCTTAGTCTCCACATGAAAGGGAACTGTGAGCAGATGAAGCCACCTAAGAGAGGGCCAAGTTAACACTGAGGCTGAAGACCTGTTTCATGTTTCCTAGGCTCACAGGCACCCAGAACTTCCTGTTACCTACAGTAATCAGCACTTCGTAGTTCCTTTTCACATTCCTATATCAGACTTTCCCCCTATTATCCCATCTCTGCCCATTCTTCCTTGGAAAATATATGGAAATGTCTTTGAAAGCATCTTTGGCCTAAGAAAAATAATTGAGTTCATCAGTGACTTACTAATATAAGTCAGACTTTAGAGCTGGGCCTTCTTCTCCACCTTGGCTGCAGAGAGTAGCCTGAAGCTAGTGGATGGTCTCTGTGAGACAGGGATGAGTAATTTCCTTCCTGACTGTGTCCTGCTTAACTGAGCAAACACTGAGTCTCCTAACTCTCCCTGGACACAGAGCAGTTGATGATGCAGTGTCCTGTTCCACCCCACTCCATCCCACTGTCTCAGACAGGACCAGGCACTCCCATCCTGTGTATGTTCACAGAGTTTACTCAGTGGCTCAGGCAAGCAGTCTGTGGTCCTTCAGGGACCACCTCCATGTCCTTCCTATAGAGCTGGCTTTGCCACTCTGCCTCTCACCATGGGTTTCCACTCTGTTCTCCCAGTATCTCCCTCAGTGCTCTCCTCTGGGGACCTGTTAGGGCTCATGGCCATGGTACTACCTCAAGGCCAAGGTTACCTGTGGAAGAAGATGCTGAGATAGCCTAGACCACTGTCCAGAGCCAGGTCTGTCTTCCTTGGGTGGAGTGTCCAGGGCAGGAATGTGTGGGGAAAGACGGGGTGGGGGTATTGATGGGATGGAGGGATCCTAACCAGCTATGGCAAACCAGCCTAATGTGAACTAGATTTGGATTCTTTGATTCCTCTACAATTCGGCCCCTCTGAGGAAAGGCAGGGGAGTGTGGTGTCTGTGGTTGACAGAGGGAGTCCTGAGGAGACCTGGAAGCCCCTAACTGCTGAACTGGGGTCAGGTTGAAATCAGGGCTCTGTTCCAGTGCTGGAGAGGGAATATTTCTCCAAAAAGCGTTTTGGGGATCTCCGCCTGGGTACTTGGAAAATATGGGCATAACATGGGTTCTACATCTAAGGGACAGGTCGCTTGGCTTGAGATCTGGGTCACACCAGCTGAAGGAACTGGGGTTCCTTAGAAAGAGGGGAATGGGGGGGGTCTTTTGGCTGATGTAGAATGCACAGGGTGAGAGAACTTGGGATCTTTGAGGCTGAGGATATTGGGGGTCCCTCATTAAGGGGCTTTAGGTGTCCAACATTCAGGACAGTTGGGGTCTTGAGCTTGACAGGAATAAGAGTTCCCAGGCTGAGGTATTCAGGGTCTCTGAGGTTAAGGAAATTTGGTCTCTCTGCGGGTGCTGTTTTTAGGGTGCCTCTGGCTGAGGGGAATTGGGGTTCCTCTAGGTATTTGGGGGTCGCAGCACTAAGGGATTCGGTGTTTCTGTGGGTGAAGGGGTTTGTAGTCCCTAAGCTGACGAGACGCGAGCTCCCTTCAGGTAGGACCCGGGTTCCTCAAAGTTGACGGGATTTGGGGTTTCCCAGCCAGGAATTGGAAGACGCCAGGCTAAGAGTTTACCAGGGTTTCACAGGGCGCTTTTCCGTCTGTCCTCCGGCGCTGCCCACCCCGGCCGGGCGCGCGCTCGGAGGTGGGCGGTGTCTGGCCGAGCCTGGTCCAGTCCTCCCGGGCTGAGGCGAAGCGACAGTCAAGCAGTCGGCTTATACAGGCCAGTCAGGTACAAGCCTTCAATCGGCGTTGCGACCGAAGCAGCCTGGCCAATAGGCGCCGGGGGAGCGCGGAGCATGCAGAAGGTCCCGCCCCAGCTCGGGGATTGGTTGCTCTGCGTCCCGCGCGTGTCTGTCAAGAGGCCTCCAGCGTGCAGGCGCGTCTTGGCAATTTTCTTTGTTTTCAGGCGTCCAGTCATAGTCCTGGACCCTCAAGTCGGCGGTGGGTTCTCAGGCTGGGTGTTTCCTTCCAGTTCCCTAAACTAGACTCTCGCCTCCACCAGACTGGAAATCCTGCTCTCGAACTTTGTCCCAGGCCCACCTGTGCCCTACTTTGTCAAATCTACTTTTGGCAAGAACAGTATGTGATGAGTACTGCCTTATTCAGGGGAAAACTGTGTAATTAACTAAATTCAGATGAGACAGAAGATAAATAACATATGGTCAAAGATTTAAAGGCAACGCATGGAATAATAAGTATATTAGGAAAAGGTTGGATGATTTTAAACCTCAAAGTAGAAGTGGTACTGGTGACTAATCTGTATATTTAATGTAGGTATAGCCTTCCCTGGTAGCTCAGCCAGTAAAAAATCCTCCTGCAATGCGGGAGACCTGGGTTCAATCCTTGGGTTGGGAAGATCCCCTGGAGAAAGGCATAGCAAACCACTCCAGTATTCTTGCCTGGAGAATCCCCATGGATAGAGGATCCTGGCAGGCTACAGATCATGGGATTGCAAAGAGTTGGACATGACTGAGCGACTAAGCACGATGTAACTATTAAAAGGCTTCAGAAATGAGTTATAAATAAAACCTCAAAGCCCTGCCAGTGTTTTCCATAAAAGGAGGCATTGAATTGGAGGATGATGGAGCGACAGAAGAGAGTTTGCTTGACACCTACTGGCTTCACAAGATAAAATGGGGACACCATTTCTGGCTCTTACCTAGCTCTGCTCGCAGAAAAATAACATGATTTCCATGTACTGGAAGTGTTAGGTAGTTAGAGTAGGGAAAAGGAGTCCAGAATGGTGGTGGCTAGAAGACCTGGAAGGGAAAAGCCCACGAAAATAGAACAAAGGGAGTGAGAACCTCAGGTGAAACAAACAACACTCCTGGCTGGTCCAATTTACATAAAACAGGCCCAGGGACAGAGAAACATATAAAAAGAGGAGCCAAAGCCCTCTCACTCTTCTGCGCGATGGGGCGCTCTTCTCTTCACGTCTTTGGATCGGTGTGCCCTCACGCCTCGAAGATGGATTTTCCTGCTATCATCTAAATAAAATAGAGCTGTAACACTGAGCTGTAACACTGATTTATTTAAGAGCTATAACACGGTCCAGTCGAGACCTGAGAGCTATAACACGGTCTGTCCTCCGAGAGCTGTGACCCGCCAAGGGGGCTTTAATGTCCGTCACTCCAAATTTTTGTTGTGATGAGACAAAGAACTGAGGAGCATACACTCGCCTGACATCTATGGTGCCGTGACTCGGGCTTAACCTGGCTGAAATAACCTCCATGAGGAAGAGGCCAAGCGCAGCAGGAGCCCAACTCAGCGAAGCTCCCGCGATAGAAGCGGAATGCGAAGAAAACGCAGCGCAGAAGAAGGCCCATCGTGCTGGAAACCAGGGCAGCGAAAAACGAGCTCAGCAGAAAGCCCACGTGGTTCAGCCTCAGATTCCAGCTCCAGTTAAGGTAGGACTCCGGTTAAGACTCTGGTAAGACTCCGGTTAAGGAGTCCTCACTCCTATGGCTGGAGGGACATGCCTAACAATTACAGTCTCTCGTTTCTTGTTTCCTCAAACCCCCCGCGAACAGGCGGGCGGCAGTGGGTGCAATTGACGGACTCTGGAGGGGCTACTTGTTGGTATGTCCCAAAGGCACTATCTGCTGGGCCCCAGTAGCGGTTACCCAAGCCAGTGCGGGTTCTTCTGTCCTTACTCTTCTCTCTGCCAAAAATCAGACCAATGAAAACTGAGCACAGGTCAGATATCTAGCAAATTTTCCAGTAGGCTATGAAGGGAATTACTTGGCACATCTTTCCCACTGCTTTTTCCTCCTGTCCGTCAGCACTCTATCCCGGGACTCTAGCCTGGCCAAAAAGTAAGAGGTGGATTTGTTAGGATTCAGAGAGAAGGACATGCTTCAGGGTGTGGGCCATTGCTGAGGGCTAGGGCTCGGGTCACGGAATGCTCGGGTCACGGAGGTTAATTCATATGCTAATGAGTGGGAGGATCATCCCAGCCATTGGGGAACCACCCACTCCTCCCTCTGTTGACAGTGCCTTAGAGCTGTTCTGCCACCTCTGGGTTTGTCTTTTGGCTTACAGATTGGGGATTAAGGTTTGCTCGAATTTGACTTGTCCTGTTGGACCCAATTGACTTTAATCGGTTTATGTTATGCCTTGTGCTCTGTCATTCTTCCAAAGGGTGTGCTCTGCCCCCCCTTCCCTCCTGTTTCATGCTACTTTCCTCAGTCCCATCTGGGCCCACAATGTTGCCTCTACAATCTACTAGAGGAATAACCAGAAACTAGCTGGCTTTGGGAGGGAAGAACTGTATATATCCAACCCCTTAGTCCTACCTAGCATTGGTCACACTGGAGATCTTGGGGACGCCCAAACTCCAGTCCGGGGGTCCCAGGAGGTCATCACACCTTGACCTGCCTAGGGATCTGGTCCTTGAAAGGTTGTCACGCCTCAGCCTTTCAGGGATCCGCTAGTCCCAAGGGCCCCAGGAGGTCGTCACGCCTCGACCTGCCCAGGGGCCCAATTCTCAAGAGGCCATCATGCCTCCACCTGCCCAGGGATTCAATCTCTAGGAGGCTGTCACACCTCAGCCTGCCTGGAGATCTGCACCCTGACCCGGGGACGCCTGGCTCTCAGGTTGCGACAGTACTAGGTAGGATGAGCGTACATCATGGTATCTATTCCCATCCATGGTGGACAAAGTAGCAATGAGTTACAACCCCCTAATTCTACCCAGCACTGGTCACGCTGGAGACCTTAGGGACGCCCAAACACCAGCCCGAGGGTCCCAGGAGGTCATCACGCCTTGACCTGCCTAGGGATCTGGTCCTTGAAAGGTTGTCATGCCTCAACCTGCTCGGGGATCCGCTAGTCCCAAAGGTCCCAGGAGGTCGTCATGCCTTGACCTGCCCTGGGATTCGATCTCTAGGAGGCTGTCACACCTCAGCCTGCCTGGAGATCTGCATCCTGACCTGGGGACGCCTGGCTCTCAGGTTGTGACAGTACTGGATAGGATAAGCTTCAGAAAGCCTATTAGTCTTCTTTCTTTTTCTTTTCCTCCCTAACATGACTGTTTTTCAGATGGGAAATAACCAATCAACTTCCCGGCAGATGCCCTTGAGATGCATCCTTGATAACTGGAAGCTGTTCGATCCTCTAACTCTGAGGAGGAGTCGTTTAAAATTCTTTTGTGCCACTGTGTGGCCACGGTATCCACTGGGGGAAGAGGAATACTGGCCCGAGGATGGGACTTTATTTTTATTTATTTATTTTTTTGGATGGGACTTTAAATTACAATACCATCCTGCAATTAAAATTATTCTGCAAAAGACAAGGGAAATGGACAGAGATCCCCTATGTCCAAATTTTCTTCAGACTGAGATATGAAGGAACTCTGTCTTAAGTATGGGATTGTTGTATACCCTAAAAGTGAGCCCACTAGGCAAATGGTGTTAGGCACAGGCAACCAAGAGAAGGACCCCCCCCCCCCCCATGAAGGCTCACCTCCCACAGCTCCCTAGTTGCCTGGTGCTTCTTCCTTGTATCCAAGCATGCCCTCATATCCAGGAGCACCCCCTCCATACAAGCCAGCTCGAGTATGTCCCTTATTTGAAACTGGAGAAGAATTCGGACCAACCTGAATCCATAAACCCTTCTCCCTCTTAGAACTAAGACAGATCAAACAAGACCTGGGAAGTTATACAGATGACCCAGGCAAATGTATAGATTCGTTCCAACATATTACTTTGGCCTTTGACTTGACATGGAAGGACATCATGTCATATTTAGTCAAACTTTATCTGACCCTGAACATCAGTTCAGTTCAGTCGCTCAGTCGTGTCCGACTCTTTGTGACCCCATGAATTGCAGCACGCAAGACCTCCCTGTCCATCACCAACTCCTGGAGTTGACTCAAACTCATGTCCATCGAGTCGGTGATGCCATCCAGCCATCTCATCCTCTGTCGTCCCCTCCTCCTCCTGCCCCCAATCCCTCCCAGCATCAGGGTCTTTTCCAATGAGTCAACTCTTCGCATGAGGTGGCCAAAGTATTGGAGTTTCAGCTTCAGCATCAGTCCTTCCAATGAATATCCAGGACTGATCTCCTTTAGGATGGACTGGTTGGATCTCCTTGCAGTCGAAGGGACTCTCAAGAGTCTTCTACAACACCACAGTTCAAAAGCATCAATTTTTCGGCGCTCAGCTTTCTTCACAGTCCAACTCTCACATCCATACATGACCACTGGAAAAACCATAGCCTTGACTAGACTGATCTTTGTTGACAAAGTAATGTATCTGCTTTTTTTTTTTTTAATTTTATTTTATTAGTTGGAGGCCAATTACTTCACAACATTTCAGTGGGTTTTGTCATACATTGACACGAATCAGCCATAGAGTTAACACGTATTCCCCATCCCGTGTATCTGCTTTTTAATATGCTGTCTAGGCTGGTCATAACTTTCCTTCCAAGGAGTAAACGTCTTTTAATTTCATGGCTGCAATCACCATCTGCAGTGATTTTGGAGCCCCCAAAAATGAAGTCTGACACTGTTTCCACTGTCTCCCCATCTATTTCCCATGAGGTGATGGGACCAGATGCCATGATCTTAGTTTTCTGAATGTTAAGCTCTATGCCAACTTTTTCACTCTCCTCTTTCACTTTCATCAAGAGGCTCTTTAGTTCCTCTTCACTCTCTGCCATAAGGGTGGTGTCATCTGCATATCTGAGGTTATTGATATTTCTCCTGGCAAACTTGATTCAAGCTTGTGCTTCTTCCAGACCAACGTTTCTCATGATGTACTCTGCATATAAGTTAAATAAGCAGGGTGACAATATACAGCCTTGACGTACTCCTTTTCCTATTTGGAACCAGTCTGTTGTTCCATGTCCAGTTCTAACTGTTACTTCCTGACCTGCATACAGGTTTCTCAAGAGGCAGGTCAGGTGGTCTGGTATTCCCATCTCTTTCAGAATTTTCCACAGTTTATTGTGATCCACACAGTCAAAGGCTTTGGTGTAGTCAATAAAGCAGAAATAGATGTTTTTCTGGAACTCTCTTGCTTTTTCAATGATCCAGCGGATATTGGCAATTTGATCTCTGGTTCCTCTGCCTTTTCTAAAACCAGCTTGAACATCTGGAAGTTCTCGGTTCACGTATTGCTGAAGCCTGGCTTGGAGAATTTTGAGCATTACTTTACTAGCATGAGAGATGAGTGCAATTGTGCGGTAGTTTGAGCATTCTTTGGGATTGCCTTTCTTAGGGATTGGAATGAAAAGTGACCTTTTCCAGTCCTGTGGCCACTGCTGAGTGGTCATGTGAGAGTTGGATTGTGAAGAAAGCTGAGCGCCGAAAAATTGATGCTTTTGAATTATGGAGAAGACTCTTGAGAGTCCCTTGGACTGCAAGGAGATCCAACCAGTCCATCCTGAAGGAGATCAATCCTGGGTGTTCATTGACAGGACTGATGCTGAAGCTGAAACTCCAATACTTTGGCCACCTCATGCGAAGAGTTGACTCATTGGAAAAGACCCTGATGCAGGGAGGGACTGGGGCCAGGAGGAGAAGGGGGCGACAGAGGATGAGATGGCTGGATGGCATCACCAACTCGATGGGCATGAGTTTAAGTCAACTCCAGGAGTTGGTGATGGACAGGGAGGCCTGGCGTGCTGCGATTCATGGGGTTGCAAAGAGTCGGACACGACTGAGTGACTGAACTGAACTGAGTGTTGATGTTCAATAAGTGTTTGTATCAGGTGTACAGGAACCTAATTAAGCCATGCACAAACTCATATCTATTCCTTTTCAGGCTCTTTTCCCCATATACAGAAGATCCTAAAAAGTCCTGAGGAGCAAGAGTCGGAGAAGAGAATAAAAATGCAACACCATGTGGTGGAGGTGTTGGAAACAAATGGAAAATCCAAGAAATGTAATCCTGTAGAAGCAGGGCTCTACAATATTTTTACATATTTATTTATTTATTTGTCTTTGTCAGGCCTTAGTTGTGACACTTGGGATCGTCACTGCATCCCGCAAAGTCTTTGATTGAGATGCATGGACTCTCTAGTTGCGGCTCTCGGACTAGTTGCTCTGAGGCCTGTGGGATCTTAGTTCCCAGACCAGGCATCCAACCTGACCCCTGCATTACAAGGTGGAGTCTTAAACCCTGGATGCTCAGGGAAGTCCTGAAGGCTCTGCAGATTTAAAGCACAGAAATTGGACTTCGGGATTCTTGATGGTGGGTCCATTTTGTCTACGAAACTGCCAGAGAAGCCACCCACCATCCCTATTGGCTTTGATTTTGAAACAGAGAAAAGAATCAAACAATGAGAAGCAAAGAAGGTATAGGAGGATAAACATTTTAAATTTCATGAGGAGCCTTGCCATTCTTGTAGCTTGTTAGATGTTGTGGGTGTTCCTGAAAAGAAAGAAATTCCACTCATTGACCCTAGGTCACCTGCCTTTGTTCGGAAAAAGAGAACCCCAAAACCCACCCAAGAAGATGAAGACGAGGAACAGCCAGTAGTGATAAGAGGTTGACAATTGCCCCACTATGGAGTACCTTTTAAGCCCAAAATCCCGGTGAGGAGAAACATGGAAATAGGCCCTTTCTCTTTTGATTCAAAAAATTCACTTACAGAAGGAGAAGAAAATAAAACAACTGCAGAAAAGGGAGGTGCCCAACTTCTAGGCACTTCCTTTGCTTCATTTTAACACCATTAACCTGCAGGAGAAGAAGAAGAACACAACTCAGGCTGAGCCTTTTGCTTGGAGCCTGGCAGAAGAGGTGCTTGAAGGCACAGACTTGGGTTCTCTCCGTGCACTGGTGACAAGGAAGGTTCCTCCTGCTGTGATGGAAAGAGCAGCTCTGGTTCCCGGATGGTGTCTGCAGCGAAGTCTAGCGGTGGAGTCGACTGGAGAACTTGGGTGGTACCCACACAGTCAAGGGTTGCTCACCTACAGTAATTTGTGTGGCTTCCATCCTCCTCCTCTGTTTTAGAAATATCAGAATATATAGTAATTTATTCACTTAAAGTATAATTTTCGCTGCTTTTATCCTTTTTATATTTAAATCTAAAAGATACTTGATTTCATTTATAATTTATGTCTGGTTCTTTTCTCTTCTCTGTGGAAAATGAATTTGGAGTTAAGGGGCCCTTCGCTGTGAGTGGGGAGCCTCATTAACCGCATGATGAGTAAGAGACTTGACTGATGTGTCCCTCACTGAGGCTGTCTGTGGGCTTCGGGTGGAGCTGCTCTTCAGGCACCTTCTTGCGTTGTTGGTGCTGACGATGAGGGAACGCTGAGCAGGACATGTTTTAAGTCCTCCTGTGACCTAGGCTGGAATCAATATGTTTGTCTTACTAAAAATTAAAAAAAAGGACAGTTCCATACTCCTCTCCACAGTGATTCTTAGCCTTTACGTCTCATCATCACCATAGATATTCCCTTTCCTCCGTATCTTCTCCACCATTTACCTTTGTAGACTGAGGATGGCCTTTCAAACAGGTGCAGAGTGTTCCCTTGCTGTGGTTTTGATTTGCATGTCTCTAACAATTCCTGATGTGCACCTCATTTTCATGGATTTTGATTTTAACTAGTGTGTGTGGAATTGACTGTGGAAACTTTCTTCTTCACAGTCTGCCCAGTTTTTATTTCTTTTCAATTAGTTATCCATGGACATTTTTAACGTGCTGGTATAACTTAGAGCCCAGCAGTCCTTGTGAATATGAAATGTTCATAAGTGTGGCAGTGAAATAAGAAATAGTTTTCTTTCTCTCTTTTGCCTTTTGAGCCCTTCTGTAACTTTTCCTGATCTACAGTCTGCATTGATAACTAAGTTTCCTTCTTTACAGAAGACTAATCTGTTATGTAAGCTATACCCTCCACTTCTGTGTGTGTGTGTGTATGTGTGTTAGTTGCTCAGTTGAGCCTGACTCTCTGCGATCCCATGGGCTGTAGCTCACCAGGCTCCTCTGTCCATGAAATTCTCCAGGTAAGAATACTGGAGTGGGTTGCCATACCCTTCTCCAGGGATATCCCACACCTATTGCCCTCTAACTCTGCATGAGCCATACTTTGCATCTGTTATCTTTTAATTTTATGCTAGTCACATCCTTAAGTTAAGTGATGCTTAACTTGTCATTTGTTTGTCCCTCTTTTTGCATTACGGAAAGAAAGGCACAGTGCAATCCACAAAAGGCAATGGACCCAACTCCTGGGACTACTGCCTGCCAGACCCAAGTTACTGGGCTCGCTGACACCAGCCTGTTGACTGTTTTGAAACGATGCACAAAGAAAGAATACAGGATCCTTACATGTTTGCTCTTTATCTCCAACCTGTGACTATGAGCCCTAACTGTGTGATCCCCTTGATTCCCTATTGGAGGAGACACAGTTCTTGAGCATAAGCCTACTGTGTTCTCTCCTCTGCCAGCTTGGGGATTAAAGTCATCTTTCTATTTCCTTCAAAAAACATTTATTTCCACAAAGGTATAAGGTTCCTATATTCTTGTTCCTTTTTGCATTGTTTCAAAACAGTCAACAGGTTAATCTTCTGAAAAGAAGCAAACAGTTATCAATGCAGACTATAGATCAGGAACAACAAATGTAAAGAAGGAATCAAAAGGCCAAAGAGAAAAAACTTTATTTCACTGCAGCATAAGCAATAGCTTTAAAGTTTCTGTTGTGGGAAATGGCCACAAGGAGACAGGATTTCTTCATGCTTTACTCCTGTTACTACAGTAACCAGAACCTTAGGGTTACTCCTAGTCCGTGGTTTCTTCTGGCACATGCCAGAAGCCTGTGTCTTATTAATCCTTGGTTTTTGTTTGCTTGTTTGTTTTTTGAACTTTATTTTTACTTCTTTTGGAGGATAGCTGACTTACAATGTTGTGTTTGTAGGTGGAGAGATTCTTCATCAGTTATCCCCATACACATTGATTCATCTTTGCTTTTATCACATACACATTATTATAGAGTGTGTAGTACAGCACCTTTTCCAAAGTAGGTCCGTGTTGATTCTATATTCTACATGTATTTGTGAGTATACATTAATCCCAACCTCCTAGTTTATCCCTTCCACCCACAACTCCCCTTCAGTAACCACGCTTGTTTCCTAAGACTGTACATGTATTTTGCTTTTATAAAATAGCTCATTGGTATCAATTTCTCCTGAAGTACTTCACTTGCTATGGTTGTTCTAGATTAATCTATGATTGTTCTAGATTATCCCTGCAAGTGGCATTTTTTCATGGCCGAATCATATTCCATTCTATGCATATATGACTTCTTTATTCATTCATCTGTCCATGTACATTTTGGTTACTTCCACGTCTCAGCTATTGTAAATGCTGCTGCAGCGCATGCTTGTATGTGTGTGTTGCTGTTCAGTCACTACTTCTATCTTGCAGGACCGAGACAGTCCCCACAAGACACTCAGTCTCCTTTTACCTCCCTCAGACTCTGGCACCCACCATTCTGCTTTCTGTGAATATGAAGCCGACTGCTCTAGGGGCCTTGTATGAGTGGACTCAAACATCATTTGTTCTTTCTTTTCTGGTTTATGTCACTGAGCATAATGCCCTAGGGTTCATCCGCGCTATAGCCTGTGTTAGAACTGCCTTCCTTTCAGGCTGGACATTTATTGTGTGGATGGACCATGGTCTGCTTGTCCATTCTTCTGTTGAGGAACACAGGGAGTATCTACATTCATCTCTCACATCTTGTAATATTTGTGGAATAACTTCAGAAAGTCCCATGATGATCCAAAAGTCATTCACCATTAACTACTTTATAAACTTTTTTATTTTGAAACCCATCAAAGCTGAGAAGGGAAGAATGCATGTGAGCTTCACTTGTGTTTAGGAACGAACGCTTTAGGGTATATTCATTTTATTCCCCGTGTGTGTGCTATGCGTGTGCGTACTCCTGTTTGCGGACATGTGCTGTTTGTGTTCACTGTGTAGGTGCACAGCGCATTATGTGTGTGGCATGGGCGTGTGTGTGTGTGTGGTAATGGGTCGTGGCGGGGGGCTTGGGGCCCGAGGTGGGAGTTCCCCTGGGTTCTCTGTTCTGATGGCGTCTATACCTCACCTCTGCCTGCATTCTCCACTCGGATGCAGCATGGTGCCCTGCGGGCGTCAACCCCGGCACGAAGTCACTTGACTGTGAGCCTGGGAGGTGTCAGGCTTCCTACCCCACCACCTGCAGGGAAGCAGGACTTGAGCGCGCTCCATCCCTGACTGACCAGCAGGATGGACCGACCCGCTCTCCCCGCCGGACCCTGCAGGACTGTCCTTCTTGGGAGCCCAGGGCAGCGCCTCCTGCTGGAAGCCTGGGACGCTGCAGCCGGGCCACTTCCGGTCTGTCCTGCCGCGCTCCGGGAGGTTCCCAGCTCTGGCCGGGGCCCTGACCACCACGTGGCTATAGAACCTGGTCATGGTTTTGTTTCGCCCGTTGAAATGTTTAGCGACAAAGCTTTTGGGTGAAGTGTTGAGCCCAGTGATGATTTCTTCTTCAAGAAAGGTACATCCTCGTTCTCACATGCGGGTGAGCCCCCTGTCCAACGATGAGAGACCCCAGGTGTGTGACCTGTGCCTCCTGGGAGCGCAGCCCTAAGCTGCTTTGAACCTGACCAAGTTCTGTCTACATGGTGGATTCAGACCTCTCCAAGTCCTGTCTACACTGATTATGTTATGAGACCGCATGCTTCTACACTGAGAACATTTACACCTGACCGGGTTCTTTGTGCAGCAGGACGTGGAGACCTGGGTAGAGACCCGGCCTGGTCTCTGTCCTGGGAAACTCCGTGCCTGCCTCTGAATGTGAGTGCTCAGATGTCTGGGGTCTGGAGCTGAGGTGGGTTTCTCTGGGTAACTGTGGGGTTCCGTGGCCCTCCCAGGGGTCAGAGCTGAGGTAGGGCTCTTAGTCTTTCCCTCTGACAAGTTCACCTCCCCCGGGGCTCATCAGGACACCTCAGGTAGGCTACCTGATTTTTGTTGTTCAGTGACTATTTGTGACCACATGGACTGCAGCACGTCAGGCTTCCCTGTCCTCCACCATGTCCTGGTGTTTGCTCAAACTCATGTCCATTGAGTCGGTGATGCCATCCAGCCATCTCATCCTCTGTTGTCTCCTTCTCCTCCTGCCTTCAATCTTTCCCAGCATCAGGGTCTTTTCAAATGAGTCAGCTTTTCCCGTCAGGTGGCCAAAGTATTGGAGCTTCAGCTTCAGCATCAGTCTGTCCAATGAATATTCACAGTTGATTTCCTTCGGATTGATGTGTTTGATCTCCCTGCAGTCCAACGGACTCTCAACAGTCTTCTGCAGCACCATAGTTTGAAAGCATCAGTTCTTCGGTGCTCAGCCTTCTTTATGGTCCAATTCTCACATCCATACATGCCTACTGGACAAACCGTTGCTTCGACCATATGGACCTGGCTTGGTTACACATTGGGGGCCCACCGACCATAGCCATGGTGTCCTGACCAAGTGAATGTGTGACCCCAGCTTGGGGGTCTGGGGACTGTGTGAGTCTCACCCCGTCTGCATGGGTCAGAATCATATGCAGAGGGAGACCATACACTCAAAGCTAAGAAAAAGGGAAGAATACATGTGAGCTTCTCTTGATTTGTGTTTAGGAATTAATGCTTTACAGAATCATTTTATACAGGCCTGTTCCTACTCCTTCTTTACCCCTGTGAGGTTCCCCATCCCTGGGGCTCCTGGAGACTCCTCAGGTGAGCTACCTGGTAAATATTCCAATTCACCAGCACGAGCATAGTGAGAAGGGAGCAGGTGTACCTGCGCAGTTGATTGCACGGCAATCAGGCAAAAAGCCAACGAGCAGCAGGTGAGGTTGCTGCTGTGATCTCCTTCCAGTAGACCGTCAATGCTCAGCAGAGACCAGACCTGCCCCTCGTCTTCCAGTCCAGCGTCTGGTGTGTTTTCACAGCGCCTCAGCAGGACAACAAAAGACCAGGACTGCCAGCACCAAGGTAGTGTGTTCAGCATTATCATGACAGCTGTAAAAACAGTTAATATCACAGAACCAGAGGGAAAAGAGAAGGACTTCTCTGGGACAGTGTGGGGGAAGGAGACCGACCCAGCACGTCTATCTACCAAGCCAGGAGGTTACAGGAGCTCACTCGTTTCCACTGTAGGTACCCAACCAGCAGAGGCCTGGTGTCCTAACCAAGGGTCTTGTCACCCCAGCTGCAGGGTCTGGGAGGGGTCAGCCTGGAGACTGTGGACATGTGACCCCAGGTTCAGGGTCTGGGAGGGGTCAGCCTGGCGACTGTGGACGTGTGACCCCAGGTGCAGGGTTTGGGAGGGGTCAGCCTGGAGACTGTGGACGTGTGACCCCAGGTGCAGGGTCTGCAGATTGTGTGGGTCTCACCCCATCCACATGGGTCTGGATCCTGTACCGTGAGACCCCCATATGTGCTCTTTACCTCAGTGTGTCTATTCTGCTCTGAGATTTCCAACATCTGAATTGAGAGTGTTGCTCAGATGAACCTGTGGTCCTTTTTCTTCTCTTCATATTATCACATTCACATGAGGTGAGACTCCTTTGAGTGAGTTGCTGCTCTGCATTCCGCTGAGTGAAAGAAACCCCTTGGTGATGTCACATTAATATCATGTATCTAATTCATAGGGTCACCACTGTCTGGTTTACTCTAGACCGAGTTCATGTAATTTAATGTGTAATTTATTGTTATTTTATATTGGGGGTAGAGTTGACTTCCGATGTTTTGTTTGTTTTCGGTGTATGTGAACTTGATTTAGTTAGACATAGATGTTTATTCTTTTTTTGTTTTTCCTCATATAGGTTATTACAGTTTGTTCAGTAGAGTCTTCAGTTCTATTCAAGTAGGTCCTTTTTTGTTATCAACTTGATGTATATTAGTGTGTATATTTTCATCCCAAACTCTTAATTTATCTGTCCCTTCTAACTCTCCTTTGATAGTCATAATTTGATTTTCTCAGTCTGAGAGTCTATTTTGTAAATTAGCTCATTGGTATGAACTTATAGATTCCACCTGTACGAGATATCTTAGGATATTTGTCCTTTTCTCTCTGAAAAGTATTTATAGTATGATAATTTTTTGGTATATCCAAGCTGCTGCCAATATCATTATTTCATTCTGTTTTATGGCTGAGTAGCATTCCAGTGTATAGATGTACCACATAGTCTTCATTTTTCTGTCAGTGGACATTTTGGTGGGTTCTGTGTCTTGGATATTATAATAGTGCTGCCCTGAAAATCAAGGTGCACGTGTCATTTTGAATGGTGATTTTCTCTGGACCTAAGCTGAGGAATGGGATTGCAGGATCATGTGATACCTCTGTGTTTAGTGTTTCAAGGAAACTCCATGCTGTTTTCCATCGTAGCCTCACCATTTACATCCCACCAAGACTGGGAGGATTTTATTTTCTGTACATTCTCTGCAGTAATTATTCTTTGAAGATCTTTTCGATGATGGTCATTGTGACCAGTGTGAGGTGATACCTCACAGTTTTGTTTGGCATTGATCTAATAATTACTGCTGTGGACTATCTTTCCATGTGCTTTTATTATTATTTTACATCTTGTGAGAACAATTTACCTGTTCAATCTGGATTCTTTAAAGTTGGCCCTCCTTTGGAATTTTTTTTCCAATGATTTACCCCAGGACATTTCTTGAGGGCAGGTGTCATTTACAGCCCTCTTGGACTTGTGACTATTATGAGCCCTTTAGCATCTGTTTTAAGGTGTGTATATTGATCTGAATAAGCTAATTACTCCCTGTCCCTCTGCCTTTCTTATTTGGTAACCATGAGTTTCTTTTCTAAGTCTGTGAGGCTGTTTCTCTCTCTCTCTCTCTTTTTTAAAGCAGTTTATTTGTATCCATGTTTAGATTCCACAGGAAGTAATACCCTATACTTGTCTTTCTCTTTCACTTACTTCACTTAGTATGATTTTCTCTAGTTTCTTCCCAGTAACTGGAAATGGCGTTATTTCATCCTTCTTTACGTCTGAGTAATATTGTATTGTGTACATGTGCCCCATTTTCTGTCTTCATTCACCTGTCCTTGTATACCTAAGTTGCTTCCGTGTCTTGGTTATTGTACCTAGTACTGCCATGATTGTTGGGTGCAGGTGTCTTTTTAAATTTTGGTTTTCTCTGGATCTATGCCCAGGTATGGGATTGCTGGGTTACTGGGTACTTCTATGTTTCTTAGTTTTTTAAGGAGGTTCTTAGTTTTTTAAGAACCTCCATAATCTTCTCCCTAGTAGATGTACTGACTTACATTCCCACCAACAGTGTAGGAAGCTTCGCTTTTCTCTACACCCTCTGCAGACTTTATTGTTGTAGGGTTTTCAGGGTGGCCATTCTGATCAATGTGAGGTGATACCTAGGTGTACATTTGATTTGCCTTTCTCTAAGAACTAGTGATGCTGAGCATCGTTTCATGTGCTTTATGGCCATCTCTATAACTTCTTTGGAGAAATGTGCCTTTATTCTTTGGCCAATTTTTTATTTTATTTTTTTAAATTTTATATTGAGCTGTACTAGTGGTTTGTATGTGTTGAAGAGAAATTCCCTATAGGTATCTTTGTTTGCAAGATTTTTTTTTTCCATTCTGAGAGTTGTCTTTTTCTTTCACTGACAGTTCCCTTTGGTGTACAGATGCTTTTAATGTTTATTAGGTCCCACTTGTTTATTTTTGTTTTATTTCCATGATTCTACAAGGTGGATCAGAAAAGAACTTGCTGCATTTTATGTCAAGGCATGTGCTCTTTTCCTCAAGAGTTTCATAGTATCTGTCCTTTTACTTAGATGTTTAATCTGTTTGGAGTTTATTTTTGTGTGTGGTGTTAGGGACCATTCTAATGTCATTGCTAAGGAACCTGCCCGATGTCCTCTACAGTGGCTGCTCCCAATTTCCATTACCAGCATCAGTGTAGGAGGGTTCCCTTCACTCTACACCCTCTCCAGCATTTATTGCTTGTAGAGTTTCCATCTATGGAAACCATTCTGACTGGTGTGAGGTGGTACCTTCTTGAAGTTTTGATTTGCATTTTTCTCACATTTAGTGATGTTGACATTTTTACATGTGATTTTTAAAAAAAACAGTGTGAGTTAAACTTATTCAAATTAGCTTTTTGAATGTCTGCTCTGTTTTTAATATTTTTCTGTTGATGTCCCCTAGGGCATTTCTTGAGGGCAGATGTTTTTACTTATAGCCTGCAGGTCTAGTGAATATTAAGTGCCAGTGAGCAAAGGCAAAATGGTTGTCTAAGGAGGCCTTACAAATAGCTGTGAAAAGAGGAGAAGTGAAAGGCAAAGGAGGAAAGGAAAGTTGAATGCAGAGTTCCAAAGGATAGCAAGGAGAGATAAGAAAGCCTTCCTCAGTGATCAAAGAAATAGAGGAAAACAATAGAATGGGAAAGACTAGAGATCTCTTCAAGAAAATCAGAGATACCAAGGGAACATTTCATGCAAAGATGGGCACAATAAAGGACAGAAATGGTATGGACCTAACAGAAGCAGAAGATATTAAGAAGAGGTGGCAAGAATACACAGAATAACTATAGGAAAAAGATCTTTATGACCCAGATAATCACGATAATGTGTTCACTCACCTAGACCAGACATCTTGGAATGTGAGGTCAAGTGGGCCTTTGTTCATCACTATGAACAAAGCTAGTGGAGGTGATGGAATACCAGTTGAGCTATTTCAAATCCTGAAAGATGATGCTGTGAAAGTGCTGCACTCAATATGCCAGCAAATTGGGAAAACTCAGCAGTGGTCACAGGTCTGGAAAAGGTCAGTTTTCATCCCAGTCCCAAAGAAAGGCAATCCCAAAGAATGCTCAAACTACCACACAATTGCACTCATCTCACACACTAGCAAGGTAATGCTCAAAATTCTCCAAGCCAGGCTTCAATAGTACGTGAACCGTGAACTTCCAGATATTCAAGCTGGATTTAGAAAAGGGAGAGGAACCAGAGATCAAATTGCCAACATCCACTGGATCATCAAAAAAGCAAGAGAGTTCCAGGAAAACATCTACTTCTGCTTTGACTATGCCAAAGCCTTTGACTATGTGGATCACAACAAACTGGCAAATTCTGAAAGAGATGGAAATACTAGACCACCTGACCTGCCTCCTGAGAAATCTGTGTGCAGGTCAGGAAGCAACAGTTAGAACTGGACATGGAAAAACAGACTGGTTCCAAATTGGGAAAGAAGTATGTCAAGGTTGTATATTGTCATCCTGCTTATTTAACTTATATACAGAGTACATCATGTGAAATTCCAGGCTGGATTAAGCGCAAGCTGGAATTGAGATTTCCGGGAGAAATATCAATACCCTCAGGTATGCAGATGACACCACCCTTATGGCAGAAAGTGAAGAAGAACTAAAGAGCCTCTTGATGAAAGTGAAAGAGGAAAATGAAAAAGTTGCAACATTCAGAAATCTAAGATCATGGCATCTGGTCCCATCACTTCATGGCAAACAGGTGGGGAAACAATGGGAACAGTGACAGACTTTATTTTCTTGGGCTCCAAAATCACTGCAGATGGTGACTGCAGCCATGAAATTCAAAGACGCTTAAGCCTTGAAAGAAAAGTTATGACCAACCTAGACAGCATATTAAAAAGCAGAGACATCACTTTGTCAACAAAGGTCCATCTAGTAAAAACTATGGTTTTTCCAGTGGTCATGTATGGATGTGAGAGTTGGACTGTGAAGAAAGCTGAGTGCCGAAGAACTGATGCTTTTGAACTGTGGTGTTTGAGAAGACTCTTGAGAGTCCCTTGGACTGCAAAGAGATCCAACCAGTCCATCCTAAAGGAGATCAGTCCTGGATATTCATTGGAAGGACTGATGTTGAAGCTGAAACTCCAATACTGTGGCCACCTGATGCGAAGAACTGACTCATTTGAAAAGACCCTGATGCTGGGCAAGATTGAAGGTGCGAAGAGAAGGGGACGACAGAGGATGAGATGGTTGGATGGCATCACCGACTCAATGGACATGAGTTTGAATAGACTCTGGGAGTTGGAGATGGACAGGGAGGCCTGGCGTGCTGCAGTCCATGGGGTCACAGAGTCTGACACGACTGAGCAACTGAACTGAACTGAGCACAGGATTTAAAGTTGTTGTTACGAGAAATGGTCACAAGGTGGCAGCATGTCTCTATGCCCCTACCCTGGTTACTGGGGGATCCAGAGCTTTAGGGAAAGTCCTGTTCCTGGATTGTCAATTAGAGTGGAATGTGCCAGAAGAAGCACCCAAGACTTGTCTCCCATTCCTTCTTCCTTCCTTACCCTATACCCTGGACACATCCCAGTTCCTGCAACATCACTCTGTGGAGGGTGCTTTCATCATAGGTGGGGTGACTCTAAGGAGGGAAGCTGGAGGTGGGAACCCCATTACCTGAAAACCTGGAACCCAGGGGGCTTCTCAAAGTTCTTCCAGCCCAGAAGCTCCATATCCTTTGGGTGCAGTAGATGTAGTTTCACTGCAGGAGGACCCACCAGGATCTGGAGGTTGTGGGCCGGTGTGAAGAACAGGCTCACCAGGCCCATGGGGCAGGGCTCATTGGCTGGCACATCCTCCCCAGCTCCCTCAGCCTCAAGACAGTCCATCCAAGGGACCCAAGCCTGCCCAGGCTTCAGGGATGTGGCCGCAGCCCAGGTCACTAAGGCCTGAAGGGAGTACAGTCAGCATTCTCTTTTTGTAATTTGTATTTCGTAATGGTGTAGAGGTGACTTAGAATGTGGCAGAGTTTGTTTCAGATGTACAGCAACATGATTCACTTATGCATAGTGATGCATAAATGTTCTAGTGATACATAGTACATGTTCTTTTTTGGGTTCTCTTCCTATATAGTTTATTATGCAGTGTTGATTAGGGGTCCTCGTCCTGTAGTGGGTTCTTGTTGATTATTTTACAAAGAGTCGTGTGTGTATGTTCATCTCCACCTTCTCGTTTCCTTTGCCCACCACCTTTCCCTTTTGGTAACCATAAGGCGCTTTGCTATGTTTTAAGGCTGTTTCTTTTTGGTAAAGAATTTCATTTGTATCCATTTTTAGAACCCACCTCCAAGAAATATCATATGATACTTGCCTTCTTTGTCTTACTTCACTTAGTGTGATCATCTCTACTTCTTTCCTTGTTGCTGGACCTGGCTCGATGTCACCCTTTTTACGGCTGAGTTGTAGCTGCTCTGTCTGCGTGGACCCTGTCTTGTTTACCCATCCATCTCTCCTTACCCACTTAGGCTTCATCCGTGTATTGGCTCTTGTACATAGTGCTACCATGAATGTTGGGTTGCACCTGTCTTTTAACATTATGGTTTTCTCTGGATCTGTGCCCAAGACTTGGGATTGCTGGCTCCGATGGTACTTCGCTCTTTAGTTTTTAATGACCCTTTGTCCTGTTCTCCTTTGTGGATTTAATGACTTTCATCCCCACCAACAGGGAGGAGGGTTCTTTTTCCTCCATTCCCTCTCCAGCATTTATTGTCATAGATTTTCTGTGCTGACCATTCTGACGTGTGTGAGGTGATGGCACTTCTGATTCACAATTCTCCAATCCTTACAGATGCTGAGCATCTTTTAATGTGCTTCTTGGCCATCTCTATGTCTTCTTTGAGGAAAGGTCCACTTAAATCTTGTGCCCCTATTTGACTGGGTTGTTTCTTTGATATCGAGGTGCATAAGCTATTTGTATATTTTGGAGAGAAATTCCTCGTGGGTGTCTCTGTTTGCACATATTAGTTTCATTATGGGGTTTGTCTTTTTGTTGTGTTTATGGTTTCCTCTGCTGTGCCAGCGCTTTTAAGGGGAATTTGATCCCACTTATTTTTAAAATTTTTAAAAAACGTATTTATTTTTCATGATTCTAAGTGGTAAGTCAAAGAAAAACTTGCCGCATTTTATGTCAAAGTGTGTTCTGCTTTTTCCCTTAAGAGTTTCATATTATCTGTCCTTTTATTTAGGTCTTTAATCTATTTGGAGTTTATTTTTGTGTATTCTGTTAGGGAATATTCTAATTTCATTCTCATACATTTCTTAAAAAACCTGCACACTGTTCTTCATAGTGGCTGCTACTAATTCACCTTTTCACTAACAGTGTGGGAGGGTTCCCTTTTTCCCACACTTTCTCCAGCATTTATTGTTTGTCAACTTTTGGACAACAGTCTTTGTTAACCATGTGAGGAAATACCTCATTGTAGTTTTGATTTGCATGAGTCTAATATTTAGTGATGTGGACATCTTTTCATGTGATTCTTTTAAAGGGTGTGGGTTAAACTTACCTCTTGAAATTGACCACTTGAACCCCTGCCTTGTTTTGAATTTTTTTTTTTCAGTGACACCTAGGACATTTCTTGAAGGTATTTTTTACCCTCAGCCCCTTGATGCTTGTGCATATTAAACACCCAGCAGCCCTGCTTTTAGGACTTCCCTGTGCCTGTGATGCAGGAGACCAGGGTTCAATCCCTGGTTTGGGAAGATCCTCTTGGGAAGGGATCCAGTTTTCTTGCCTGGAGGTTTCCATGGACAGAGAAGCCTGGCGGGCTACAGTTCGTGGGGGTCACACAGAGTCGGACAGGACTGAGTGACTCACCCCGACCCACACGGCTTTTCGTGGTGGTGTTAACTTACAAGGCCACAAGGGGGCAGCACTTCTTCATGTCCCACTCTTCTGTTTTTCCTGTAATTTCCTTGCTATTTTCTGTTGGAATATTGTTGATTTCTGATGTTTTGGTTTCAGTTGTACAGATACATCATTCAGTTATGCATAGATGTTTATTCTCTTTGGGTTCGTTTTCACGGATACGTGATAACAGTGTGCTCATCAACTTTCCTATGCTATTCAGTAGTTACTTTTTGATCATCTATTTATTATATATTACTGGGTATATGTTAATTCCCAACTCTTAATTTCTCCCACTTGTTTCTGAAGGTTGGTGGCTCTGCAGAGGGCAACAGGCACCCCAGATTCGTTGTGCTGATACACTGCCTGCAACATGTTCCCAGCTCCCTCAGCCCCAGGACACTCCAGCCTTGGTACCCAAGCCAGTCAGGCTCCAGGGATGTGACATCAGCTCAGGTCACTATGGCCTGAGGGGAATAGAATCAACATATTTTTCTGTTTTTACCCTACAATTTGAACAGAAGTGAATTACAATCTTGTGGGGGTTTTTTGTTTTTTTCTTTTCAATCTACTGCATCTTGATTTTCTTGGTGACCAGAAGTTTCTTTTGTGAATCTGTGAGGCTGTGTCTCTTTAGGAAAGAACTTCATTTGCTCCCATTTTTAGGTTACACCTAGAGGTGATATCACATGATACTTGTCTCTCCCTGTCTCCCTTACTTTACTTGAAATGATCATCTCTGCTTTATTTCCTGTGGCTGGACTTGGCATTATTTCCTACTTCCTTATTGTTGAGAGATATTGCACTGTGTACATGTGCCCCATCCTCTGTTTCCATTCATCTGTAATTTCTACATTTAGCTTGCTTCCCAGACTTGACTATTGTACCTTGTTGGGCCAAGATTGAAGCAGTTCCCATGTCTTAAAATTTTTTTTTTTATTTCCTCTGGGTTTATGCCCAGCTGTGGGACTGCTGGGTCCTAAGGTACTTGTGTTGCAGTGAAAATGGAATAAAGGGGAATTTGTTGCAGTAAAAAGGAAAAGAAAAAGAGTATAATGAGTTTTTCTCTTTCCCCTTCCTGAGAATAAAGAAGATAAAGAGAATAGTGAGCAGACCTGAATATTCCTAGTTTTTTTTTTTTTTAGCCATTCCTAGCTCTGCATGTCTGTAACTAAGTTTGCTTCCCTGCCCCCTAATTCTTCAGGAGCTTCACTTTGCACCTATTTAAAGTCTCCTCTATACTGGGAACAAGTCATACTAAGGATAATCAGTCTAATAACACTAGAAAACTAGGCTGGGTGCCTTATGGACAATGCCAATATATAGTTTTCCTACAAAATAAGGATCGGTATGGAACAAACTAAGTCAGATGACTTAGGTATATATTGGGCTATACATAATGGAAGTTTTTGACTTTAGTTCTTACTGATGACCTTATTATTATTGCTAGCTATATTGTTTTCTATATTGTCTGTTTCAAAAGTGTTGTCCCTAGCCAGAGTGAAGTCAGAAAAACACTAATGCAGTATATTAACACATATGTATGAAATTTAGAAAGATGGTAACAACGACCCTATATGCAAGGCAGCAAAAGAGACACAGATATAAAGAACAGACTTTTGGACTCTGTGAGAAAAGGTGAGGGTGGGATGATTTGAGAGAATAGCATTGAAGCATGTATATTATCATATATGAAATAGATGACCAGTCCAAGTTCGATGCATGAAGCAGGGCACTCAAAGTCGGTGCTCTGGGACAACCCAGCGGGATGGGGTGGGGAGGGAGGTGGGAGAAGGCTTCAGATTGGGGGGGGGCACTTGTACACCCATGGCTGATTCATGTCGATGTATGGCAAAAACCACCACAATATTGTAATTATATCCCAATTAAAATAAATTAATTTAAACAATTTTAAAAAGTGTTGTCCCCTACATTACGACGTATGTGACAAAATGGTCATGTAATGCCGTCAAACTATGGACAGATTCATGACCCCGAAGGGGCTCTGCCATCTACCTCTACAAAGATTAAATCATGGCCACTGAAGTGGCTGATCTTCAACACCCCCTGAAAGGAGTTCAGGGTGGAAATTAGGAATGAGGCACTCTGTGCTCTGAAAAACAAAACAAAGCAAAGCTGCAGAAGAGGCCTTCAGACAGACACTTTGGGGAGGAGATTTTTATGACCCCTGATTCTTGTATCTTCTCAAACCTAGAGAAGCACTAACATCACTGACAGTGACAGCTGCTTTGGCTACTAAGAAAAAAATTTACAATTAAAGTCAAAATAGAGTAGCCATGGAAATAACTAGGTGAAACTATTGTGTGATTTCAGACAAGTCCTTGTATTGTTGAAAACTTGAGTTTTCTGAGCTGTGTCATACTCAGGATGCCATCAGCGATTCTGAAAACCAAGTCTGCTAGCAGCAGGTGACTACAATTTTACTTTTTAAAGGTCTCTTGTAACTGTTATGTGTTTAGACAAGGAAATTGCTCTGGATCATATGTTGACAAGAAAAGAAAATGTGTAATGACCAATAGCCACATTAAAGGATTAAAGGTTAAGATCTACATAGATAAACCTAGACAACTGGCTACCTGGCTTGTACAAGTCCCCTCAAAGTGTTAAGTCTAAATTAGGATTCAGGTTCAATTTCAGGCTTAATTTTTTCTCATTTGTCTATTAATGTTCAGGCTGTCATTCCTCCAACTATTTCTGAGTCCTAATGACTCCATCCCTTTGGACAGGGTGACCCAAGCACTGACCCTATCTGGACCACAATCAAAACCGTCATCAAATGTACCTTGGTTCTTACTCCTTCTTTGACCCCTAGTTACAATAACTCTTTTACTGATCTATGGCCTCTGTTTTCTTAAGCTACCTGCTAAGACTTGTCTCCTCCTGATAACAGATTTACATCAAGATAATAATGATGTGGAGAGAAAATCCATGCCCCCAAAGAGATTACAGCCTCTCCTCCAAACAGACCCTGTGGCAATAACCACAAAAGTCACTCTGGGGCCCCTTAATAAAACAGGGCAAGAGCTCTGTGACCCTGATTAGATAGGGTCTCTGAGTCCCATGTCAGCATTGAAGAAAGATTGACCTTCTGTCCCTCATCACCCCAATGAAGATTTCTTGGGGTTCACGTCTCTCAAGGAAAATTTGAAATAGGAGATACATGGGCCCCTGGGCTGAACAGCTGGTGATTGTCAAACAGAGCAAAACTGAGGTTTTGTCCTCAGCTAGACAAGAACAAGAATGACACCTATTTCCCTTTCTCCACTGATATGGAGGAAATAAAATGATGGGGAAATTTGTTGCAGTGAAAAGGAAAAAAAAAAAAAAGAGGAGTGAGTTCTTTTCTTTTCTTTCCTGAGAACAGAGAAGATAAAGAGAACAGTGAGCAGGCCTGTGCATCCCTATTTTTTTTTTTTTACTTTCAGTTCAGTTCAGTCACTCAGTTGTGTCCGACTCTTTGTTACCCCACGAACTATAGCACACCAGGCTTCCCTGTCCATCACCAACTCCTGGAGCTTGTTCAAATTCACGTCCATCGCATTGGTGATGCCATCCAACCATCTCATCCTCTGTCGTTCCCTTCTCCTCCTGCCTTAAATCTTTCCCAGCATCAGGATCTTTTCCAATGAGTCAGTTCTTCTCATCAGGTGGCCAAAGTATTTTTACTTTAGTTACTCCTAACTCTGCATGTCTGTAACTTAGCTTGCTTTTCTGCCCCCTAACTGCAGGAGCTCCAGTTCACACTTATTGTGCTTTGCTTACCCTTCCAACACCCTTCCCCTTGTAGTTACACATCAGAAAGAAGGCTGCAGAGACACCCAACTGCTAGACTCAATTACTGGGTTACTGATGCCAGCCTATGACTGTTTTTGAGAAGATTCTAACACATCTCTTCCTCCTCACCAACCCCTCACTGCAAGCCCTTGAGTTATATAAGCCCCTAGATTCCTCATGGTGGGGGGGAACAGTTCTTGAGGCATGAGTCTACTGTGTTCCCCTCTTCACTGGCTGAGGATTAAAGCCACCTTTCTATTTCCTTCAAGCTATGTCTCCATATTTTTTTTTTATTCAGCTTTGGTGGACAGAGAAAGCCAAGATTTTGGCCAGCAACACTTGTATGTTATTTTTAAGTGAGCCTCCACGCATTCTCCAAAGTACATTGCGAACAACAGTGTAGGAGGGTTCCTTTCTCTCCACACCCTCTCTAGCATTTATCCTTTAAAGATGTTTCAGTTCAGTTCAGTTTGGTTCAGTCGCTCAGTTGTGTCTGACTCTTTGTGACCCCATGAATCGCAGCATGCCAGGCCTCCCTGTCCATCACCAACTCCCGGAGTTTATCTAAACTCATGTCCATCGAGTCGGGGATGCCATCCAGCCATCTCATCTTCTGTCATCCCCTTCTCCTCCTGTCTTCATTCTTCTGCAGCATCACGGTCGTTTCCAATGAGTCAGTTCTTTGCATCAGGTGGCCAAAGTATTGGAGTTTCATCTTCAACATCAGTCCTTCCAATGAACACCCAGGACTGATCTCCTTTAGGATGGACTGGTTGGATCTCCTTGCAGTCCAAGGGACTCTCAAGAGTCTTCTCCACACCACAGTTCAAAAGCATCAATTCTTCTGTGCTCAGCTTTCTTCACAGTCCAGCTCTCACATCCATACATGACCACTGGAAAAACCATAGCCTTGACTAGATGGACCTTTGTTGGCAATGTGATGTCTCTGCTTTTTAATATGCTATCTAGGTTGGTCATAACTTTCCTTCCAAGGAGTAATTAAGATGTTTAGACGTGGCCAATCTGATGAATGTGAATGCTTACCTCATTGGACTTTTGATTTGAATTTCTTTAGTCATTATGAAGATGAAAAATTAAAATTCTTACATAACCTCCTGCTCTTTCTGTCTCTGTAACTCAGCTTGCTTCTTGCAAAGTCTAAATCACGTAGGTCTCAGAAAGTGGGGACTCACAATACTAGGAACTGGAGCTTATCTCACTTACCTTTGTCCTACTGTTTGCAATTGCCCTAGCCCCTGCAAACCCACAAACCCACTTAATCATGCCTGTCCATGTAGAAAAATTGTAACCCCTTTGTTTGGGGCGCAGAGCTTGGTGTGTTAACTCCTCTGGGCCTGCCAGTATAATAAGCTTGAGTTCTCCAACTCTCTGAGTGTGGTGTTTGGTTTCTCGAGTACTGGTTTCTGCAACGTTTCTGGAGGCCCCAGTAAGATTCCAGCCATGCTGGCCCATTGAGCCCTTGGACTGGTGACTTGGCTGGGTCAGAGTGTAGGAGCCCTGAGACAAACGAGGAGGTGCGCCACCTGACGGTATTCTGGGTTCTCTTTCAGACCAGCATCCCGACTCTCCGGATGGCTGAGCCCTGGCTGGACTCATTGGAGGGATGGACCAACTCACTAGGAACAGCCACAGGATAAGGTAAGGCCCCGGGCCGGTCCCCAGACAGGAACCTACCCCAACAGGTAGAAGATGAGACTGATCACCTCCTTAGGCTCCCAGGAAGGGAGCATCAGATAGGGAGACCTGGGGACTCGGGAAAAGGAAGGCATTGTGATGACCTCTCAGGGATTGTGTATGCATGATTGCTGATTGGAGGAAGTGAAAGTGAGTGCCACAGTCCTTGAACTACCCAGCCTGAGAGGGTCCAAAACCTGCGGTTCTGTGACGACCTCATAAGGCTGGAAGGTGGTACCGGTCTCTGGGGGGTTTGATCCCTCCCCGTGAGGTTGGCTTGGGTCGGGGGTTTATACTGACCTGCCAGTGCTAAGAGGATCTTAAATCTCCCTCAGGAGAGGGGCGAGGCAGACGAAAAATGAATGTGAATGAGTGTGTGGCCTGATTCGCTTGCATTTCAGGCTTGATTGTGTGGCTTCATGGCCTTCGTGGGTACAGAGTCCAAGTGGGCCTTAGCTTGCAGTTCCATGGTGACCTCATGTGGCTCAAGGTGGTGTCTGCTTCTGGGGGACCCAGTTCCTCCCTGCGAGACAGATCCAGATCAGGGGTTTATACTGATCTGCCAATGCTAAGAGGCACTTAAGTTCCCCCTGGGGATGCAGCTAAGCGGGAACCTGAATGGTCTCCTCTTTTGAGGGGGCACCCACCCTTGTTTTTCTTTGCGCCATTGACTCAGGGCAGGATACACAGGGAGGGAGAAATTATTCAGTTCAGTTCAGTTGCTCAGTTGTGCCCGACTCTTTGCGACCCCATGGACTGCAGCGCACCAGGCCTCCCTGTCCATCACCAACTCACAGAGTTTACGCAAACTCATGTTCATTGAATCGGAGAAATTTTTGGTTACTGGTTATTCTTCTGTCAACTGACTCCTTGAGCTGACCTCTAAGAGATTAGGGTTTCCTCAAAACCATGCCAGGTAGATCACATTTGTCAACATGGGGGGAAGTTCCTGTAAGCCAACAGTTTTAGATTGCATGATAAAGAACTTTAAAAAGGGCTTTGTAGGAGATTACGGAGTCAAGATGACTTCCAGGAAGCTTCATAACTTATGTGAGCTGGATTCACCAGCCTTTGACATTGGATGGCCGCCAGAGGGCACTCTCGACCTGCCCACTATCCAAGCTGCTGCTGCTAAATCTCTTCAGCCATGTTGGTCGCTGCGACACCCTAGACGGCAGCCTACCAGGCTCCCCCGTACCTGGGATTCTCCAGGCAAGAACAGTGGAGTGGGTTGCCTTTCCTTCTCCAATGCATGAAAGTGAAAAGTGAAAGCAAAGTCGCTCAGTCGTGTCCGACTCTTAGCAACCCCATGGACTACAGCCTACCAGGCTCCTCCGTCCATGGGATTTTCCAGGCAAGAGGACTGGAGTGGGGTGCCATTGCCTTCTCCACTGTCCAAGCAGTACACTAGGTAATCACTGGGACTCCAGGACATCCAGATCAGTTTCCATACACAGACTCCTGGCTTCTAGTAGCACAAACCCTGCCTCCATGGGCAAGATTTTGCATGAACAGACAGGGACAGAGTAAGGTATTTGTGGCCCAACCACTCAGAGAAAATGAAACAGAAAGCAGCCCGGCTAGCGGCAGCATTGAGGAGCTCAGATCCAGTGAAACAGACTGTTCCCTCGTGGAAAGGGGAAACAAAGAAGAGACCACCACTACGCTACGACCAGTGCACCCATTGCAAAGAGACCAGACGCTGGAGGAATGAGTGCCCCCATTGCAGAGGGACATCTAAAGGGTCGAAGGAGTTCAGTCAACCCAACAAAGAAAGGTACCAGCCTGAGCCGGCTGTCCAAAACCTTATCAGCCTGGCTGGAGCAGACAGACTAGGGATGACCGGGCCCCTGGGAGCCCATGGTCACGATGAAAGTAGGGAGCCAATCAATGACTTTTATAGTGGATACTGGAGCCGAGCACTCCATGGTAAGCACACCTTACCTTATCTCTGTGGCTCCCCTCACAGGCTGAACAGCACCTATAGTTGGGGCCACAGGGGACATGACAGCCCACTCATTTTGCAAGGCCTGTTCGTGTCAGCTATAGGGCCATCTGGTGACTCATGAATTTCTGTACTTACCAGAATGCCCCATTCCCCTGCTGGGTATAGACTTACTGACAAAACTGGGGGCACAAATCACCTTTGCCCCCAGAAAACCTGTGAGCCTCACCTTGGGAGCCAATCAGCTCTGATGATGGCTGTGACCGTACTCAGGGAAGATGAATGGTGCTTCTATTCCTCAGGGAGGGAACAAATAAATCCCCCCAGCCTGCTAAAAGAATTCCCTGATGTCTGGACAGAGAAGAGGCCCCCAGGTTTGGCCAAAAACCATGCCCCCATTGTAGTGAACCTGAGGCCACGAGCCACTCCTGTTAGACAAAAACAATATTCAGTACTACGGGAAGCACGCCTGGGAGTTCGGGACCACATCCAGTGTCTATGAGATGCCAAGATCCTAACTAAGTGTCAGTCTCCTTGGAACATCCACTCTTACCAGTCAAAATATCTGAAGGGAACTACTACCACCCTGGCCAGGACCTCCGCGCCATCAACAGTACAGTGATCACCATTCATCCAGTGGTCCCAAATCTCTACACTCTCCTGAATCTCTTACCCACTCAGGCAAGCTGGTTCACATGCCTCGATCTCAAAGTCACATTCTTCTGCCTCTGGCTGTCACCAGCCAACCAGCTATTGTTTGCCTTTGAATGGGAAGACCCACACTCTGAGAGAAAGACACAGCTGACTTGGACTCAACTGCCACAAAGCTTCAAAAACTCACCTGCCCAGTTTGGTGAAGCCCTGGCTGCGGGCCTTGCTGCCTTTCCCGGAGAAACTTTAAACTGCACCCTACTCCAGTACGTGGATGACCTGTTGCCAGTCAGCCCCACCCAAGGGGACTGCTGGAGAGGCACCAAAGCCTTGTTGGCTCTACTGTCCACCACAGGGTACAAGGTGTCATGGAAAAAGGCTCAGATCTGCAGACAGGAGGTCAAGTACCTGAGGTCTGTCATCTCAAAAGGGCATCGGGCGCTTGGACATGAGAGGAAGCAAGCCATCTGTTCAATACCTCGGCCGGACACCAAGAAAGAAGTCCATGAGTTCCTCGGGGCTGCTGGATTCTGCCAGATCTGGATACCATGTTTCTCTGAGATTGCCAAGCCTTTGTTTAAAGCCACAGCAGGGTCTAGTAAGGACCCCCTGGAGTGGGAACCTGAACGCGAAAATGCCTTTGAGGAGATAAAGAGACTCGTGACCAGTGCTCCAGCATTAGGGCTGCCGGATGTGACATGGGACTTCAACCTCTTTGTAGGTGAGAAAAGCCACACTGCACTGGGGGTCCTCACACAAACAGCTGGGCCATGGCGGTGCCCAGTCGTGTACCTGACCAAACGACCGGATCCAGTGGTCGCGGGATGGCCGCCAGGCCCCTGGGCCTTAGCTGCCACTGTGGCTTTGGTCAGAGAAGCAGATAAGCTTACTCGAGGGCAAAGTATAAATGTAAAGGTTCCCCATGCTGTTACCACCCTGATGAACAGACAGGGGCATAAGTGGCTGACCAACTCCAGGATGACTCACTATCAAGGACTGCTTTGCGAAAACCCACGGGTCCAACTTGAGACTGTGCGGACACTGAACCCCACCATCTTCTTACTTATGGAAGCGGGAACCCCGATCATAACTGTGAGGAGGTCATAGATGAGATTTACTCGAGCACCCGGACCTGACGGACATGCCCTTCCAGAACCCAGAACTGGAAATGTTCACTGACAGAAGCAGTTTCATCCAAGACAGGCAGTGCAAAACAGGCTATACTATAACAGCAACTGACGAGATAGTGAAGACGGCGGCCTTGCCACAAGGGTGGTCAGCACAAGGGGCTGAGCTATGGGCACTCACCCAGGAGGCGAGTCAACATCTATACTGATTCAAGGTATGCCGTTGCTACTTCACATATACATGGAGCCATTTATAAAGCAAGGGGACCATTGGCAGCAGGAGGAAAGGAGATTAAAAACAAAAAAGAAATCCTTCAGCTGTTAGGAGCAGTCTGGAAGCCTTTCCAAGTGGCAGTCATCCATTGTAAAGGCCATCAGCAAGGAACTGATCCAGTCAACAAAGGAAATCAGTTGGCTGATCAGGCAACCAAGGAGGCAGCAACCCAGCTGAGCCCCACAGTGGGCCCCGAGTCAATTCTTAAGGTCCTCTTGACACCAGAATTGACTCCGTCCCCAAGATACACCAAGGAAGAAGATCAATGGGCTCTAAATGAGGGAAGAATAAAAGAAAAAGGGGGCTGGAGGAAGATCCCAGACCAAAGACTCTTTGTCCCCAGCAATGCAGCAGTCCAGCTGGTAAAACAACATCATTAACAACTCATTTAGGAAAAACTGCACTGGAGAGTTTACTGCGTTGCTACTATTTCATTCCTAAGCTCCCACCCCTGTATCCCCAGATCAGTGTTAGATGTGTGACCTATGTGCAAAACAACACCAGCCAAGGACCAAGACCCAGCCCAGGGGTGCAGACAGTTGGGACACTGACCTTTGAAGATCAAGAAGTGGACTTTACTGAAGTCAAGCCCTATTGGGGCTGTAAAGTGTTTACTTGTGGTAGTCAGCACCTACTCGGAATGGGCTGAAGCCTACCCCACACGCACTGAATGGGTGTAAGAAGTGGCCAAGGTCTTACTAAGAGACATGATCCTGAGATATGGGCTGCCTCTCTTCATAGGGTCTGACAATGGGCCAGCTTTTGTGTCTGAGATAATCCAAACTTTATCCAGGGCACTGGAAATCAAATGGAAGCTTCACACTGCTCACAGGCCACAGAACTCAGGGAAAGTTGAATGCATGAATCGAGCTGTCAAGACCACATTAGCTAAATTCTGTCAGGAGACCCAGTTATCTGGGGTCGACATGTTACCCCTAGCCTTACTCCGAGCCCAATGCACCCTGAGGTCCTAAGGCTACTTTCCCTTTGAGATCTTATATGGGAGAATGGCCCCAGTGATAGGAAAACTCAAGGGAAACCCCCCCAAAACTAGCTGACCTGGAGATCTCCAGGCCCTGGGAAAAGTCTTCCACCATATCGCCCAAGAAACCTTAGAAAGGACACCTATTGCTTTGGGCAATTGGGTTCATCCCTATCAGCCAGGAGATGAGATATGGATTAAGGATTGGAAAAAGGAACCACTTCAGCCAGTTTGGACAGGTCCTCACCTGGTTATCCTGGCGACCCCTACTGCTGTTAAAGTTACAGGCGTCATCCCTTGGATCCACCACACCAGAATCAAGAAGACAGCGGCTTCCTGTGATGAGGACACCTGGAAAACAGTTTGGGACCCTGAAAATCCCCTCAAAGTCTGGTTCCAAAAACAGCAGCCCTCACCCACGGAAGACACTGAGGCCTGCCCTAGTCACTCCGGAAGCTGACCGGTCAATGCATGGCAGAATCTTGAGGATTCTTCAGCCTTGCTCCAGCCACACTCCAGCAGCTGGCTGGTCAATGCACGGGGAAACTTGAGGATCCGGCCAGCAAAATATCAATGGATATTCATTGTCAACCCTGGACTCTATCCCTGATTGGTATTATTGCTGTTCTCTTTGCTACAGGACTAGCTGCAGTCACACCCCAGGATTGGGATTTGGGTCAGAAGCTGCGGTTAACTGTCTGTTATCTCATTGTAGTGAGAAGCCTCATTCTTATTAGATGTCTCTTATGATCGATTCTTCCTACTAACTAAATTGCTCCACAGTATAGCTGACCCCCCTTCATGATAGGCTCAGTTGCTATAGCCGTGACGACCCAAGGATGGGGAGAAAACCTTTTGCTAGTGTTCAGTTATCTGTTATGTGGAGGCTGCTTTGCAGTCTTTTGATGTCTCTTGCTGTAACAGATGGTATTGTCCCTTATCCATCAGGCACCTGTCAACACTACAGTCAACCCTTGGAAAATTGCTTACTTAACCATCAGCTAGAACAATGTATAGATAGCCAATCCTATAGGCTGATCACCTACTGCTTTCATAACCATACGATATATATCCAGGGGCCTGGGTGCCAAAAGTGTTTCCTAGCTATGCCCCCTGCTGCCGCTGCCTTTCCCCCACCAGAAGATCCAAACACCGGGTGGTATCCTGACACCAAGGCATTGCCACCATGCCCCTGCACCTCCGTCTGCCCCCAAATGCCACACAGATGTTACAACCCAGAACAGGTGTCAAATAAATGGAAAAACCTACTGGACAGGGACAATAATGCAGACAAAATCACGGGCCAACTCTGCCCTAAAAAATCAGGCTCTGTTTGTTGGCAGTATAACCCAGGGTACAGAGTTAACTCCCCCTTAGACCCTCATCTCTACCAGATTCTCAATGCAACTCATCGCCTTCTTAATGACACCAACCCCCAGCTGGCCAGGGATAGCTGGCTTTGCTTCTCCTTAGGAGCTCCATGGTACTTAGCTACACCAGTACCATTAAATAATGTAACAGCCATGGGAAATCCTAAGACCCACCCTTACTAGGGGCAGTCTTAAGGACAATTGAGTTAACTCACAAGGCTCCAGAATGCTTTTCAAATGACGGAGAAACTGAACCTGTAGGCAGTTTAGCTAGGAACCAATGTAATCAAACTTTTAAAAGGTGAGTGGCCCACTCATCCTCCCACAAACACAATATGGTGCCACCCCCATAGAAACCTTTGTTTGTGGGACAGATGGTTACTTATGTCTACCAGTCAACTGGGTGGGTATCTGCACTTTAGCTTTCCTCACTCCCCAGATGAATAATAGCCAGACACTCACCATACCTCTGATAGCACATATGTGGTCAAAAAGAGTCATCCAGTTTACACCTCTACTAGTTGGTGTAGGAATCACAGCTGGGATAGGTTTGGGAATAGGAGGAATGGTGTCATCAAACATCTTTTACCATACACTATCCAAAGACTTCACAGACAACATTGAGAGAGTGGCCAAATCTTTAGTGGCCTTATAGGACCAACTAGACTCCCTGGCTGAAGTGGTTTTACAAAATAGGAGAGGGCTAGACCTACTGACAACTGAAAAGGGAGGACTCTGCCTCTTCTTAAATGAAGAATGTTGCTTTTATGTAAACCAATCAGGAATAGTCAGGGACATGGCCCAACAGCTAAGGGAACGAATCATAAAAAGGAAAAAGGAACTAGCAAATTCCTGGGGTAACTGAATAATATCTAGAGCTGGGCATCATGGCTTCTCCCTTTAACCAATCCTCTCTTCTTTGTGGCACTCTTGTTTGGCCCTTGTATTCTCAATCCAGTTACCGAGTTCATAACCTCTTGGATTGAATCCGTAAAGTTACAAATGGTAATAGCTCAGTATAGCCCCCTAAATGATGGGGAGCTCTGAATGTCCTACCAAAATGTGAGATGATGCTTTCTACAACAAGTGATAGAAGCATAAAGAGGGGGGAATGAAGAGGAAAAGTTAAAATTTTACCTCTTTCTGCCTCTGTAACTCAACTTGCCTCTTGCAAAGTCTGGATCATGTAAGTCACGTAACCTCAAGAAGTGGGGACTTGCAATACTAGGAACTGGAGTTTATCTCACTCACTCTTGTCCTGCTCTTTGCAATTGCCCAGCCCCTGCAAACCTGCTTAATCATGCCTGTCTAGGTTAGGCATACCCCTCCTCATCTTGACCACTGTTTCTGTGTGCATGAAACCCCTTAGTTTAAACCAGCCTATTAACAGCTAGTGTTGCCAACTACAGTCTGTTTATAAAATCTCTGTAATCCCCTTTGTTCAGGGCTCAGAGCTTGGAGTGTTAACTCCTCCGGACCCACCAGTGTAATAAACCTGAGTTCTCCAACTCTCCGAGTGTGGTGCTTGGTTTCTTGAGTACTGGTTTCTGCAACAGTGCTAGAAATGGCTCTAAGCAGTTTACATTTAACCTCAGAACAATCCTATGAAGTGAGTATTTTGTGCATAAGAAAGCAGTTGCACCAAGGGATGACATAGCTTTCCCAAGGTCATTCAACAGGGAAATGGTGAATTTACTAAAATATGTGGAATCCCTGAATTCAGAGCATTGTATTATGAGCATGTTCATTGCAAACTTGAGGACAACAGCCCTAGGAAGGCAGACACTGATACCCAGCATGACCTTACGGGGCCTTCCTGGGGCAGATCCTTTCCCCATATCCTCTGCTTTAGCTTCTCTTTCTTTTTTAAAATTTATTTAATTAAAGGCTAATTACTTTACAATATTGTATTGGTTTTGCCATACATTGACATGAATCAGCCATGGGTGTACATGTGTTCCCCATCCTGAACCCCCCCACCTCCCTCCCCATCCCATCCCTCTGGGTCATCCCAGTGCACCAGCCCCGAGCACCCTGTATCATGCATCCAACCTGGACTGGCGATCTATTTCATATATGATAATATACATGTTTCAATGCTATTCTCTCAAATCATCCCACCCTCGCCTTCTCCCACAGAGTCCAAAAGACTGTTCTTTACATATGTGTCTCTTTTGCTGTCTCGCATATAGAGTTATTGTTACCATCTTTCTAAATTCCATATATATGCGTTAGTATACTATATTGGTGTTTTTCTTTCTGCCTTACTTCACTCTGTATAATAGGCTCCAGTTTCATCCACCTCATTAGAACTGATTCAAATGTATTCTTTTTAATGGCTGAGTAATATTCCATTGTGTATATGTACCACAGCTTTCTTATCCATTCATCTGCTGATGGGGATCTATGTTGCTTCCATGTCCTGGCAATTATAAACAGTGCTGTGATGAACATTGGGGTACACATGTCTCTTTCAGTTCTGGTTTCCTTGGTGTGTATGCCTAGCAGTGGGATTGCTGGGTCATATGGCAGTTCTATTTCCAGTTTTTTAAGGAATCTCCACACTGATTTCCATAGTGGCTGTACTAATTTGCATTCCCACCAACAGTGTAAGAGGGTTCCCTTTTCTCCACACCCTTCCCAGCATTTATTGTTTGTAGACTTTTTGATAGCAGCCATTCTGACTGGCGTGTAATGGTACCTCATTGTGGTTTTGATTTGCATTTCTCTGATGATGAGTGATGTTGAGCATGTTTTCATGTGTTTGTTAGCCATCTGTATGTCTTCTTTGCAGAAATGTCTGTTTAGTTCTTTGGCCCATTTTTTGATTGAGTCGTTTATTTTTCTGGAATTGAGCTGCAGGAGTTGCTTGTATATTTTTGAGATTAATTCTTTGTCAGTTGCTTCGTCTGCTATTATTTTCTCCCATTCTGAAGGTTGTCTTTTCACTTTGCTTATAGTATCCTTCATTGAGCAAAAGTTTTTAAGTTTAATTAGGTCCCATTTGTTTATTTTTGCTTTTATTTCCATTACTCTGGGAGGTGGGTCATAGAGCATCCTGCTGTGATTTATGTCGGAGAGTGTTTTGCCTATGTTTTCCTCTAGGAGTTTTATAGTTTCTGGTCTTACATTTAGATCTTTAATCCATTTTGAGTTTATTTTTGAGTATGGTGTTAGAAAGTGTTCTAGTTTCATTCTTTTACAAGTGGTTAATCAGTTTTCCCAGCACCACTTGTTAAAGAGATTGTCTTTTCTCCATTGTATATTCTTGCCTCCTTTGTCAAAGATAAGGTGTCCTTAGGTGTGTGGATTTATTTCTGGGCTTTCTATTTTGTTCCATTGATGTATATTTCTGTCTTTGTGCCAGTACCATACTGTCTTGATGACTGTATTTAGCTTCTCCCTGAAGTACCTATATAATAGTATGTGATGCACATTTCCTGAGATCTTTTACAGATGTCAACTCCCTCACACACCAAATGGAAAATGTTAACTACTTGATGCCCATAATCTCCAAACTTCCTGGAGCCTAAAGATTGGTAATGATAACCCCTGTGCCACCACCTTGTTATCTTACCACCAACCACTCAGGGAACTGTGCATGAGTTGAATACATACCCTGTAACCGCCATCACTTGACCTTTCAAAATATTTTATTGAAATCCTTTGAGGAGTTTGGGGTGGTGGTGGGCATGAACCCACAGTTCCCCTTGCATAACCCTCTGAAAAATGTTTCTCTGCTCCAGACTTCAACATTTTGGTTTGTTTGGCCTCACTGTGCACTAGGCCCATGAATTTGCATTTGGTAATAGTAGTAGAATCATGTCATTTTATGAATGTGAAACTGATACTCTGAGAGAGGAAATAACTTGCCTAAAATCACACCACCAGCAAAGGTTGGGGTGCAACTCAAACTCACATGTGAATGATTCACAGCCCCATGCTCCTAACTGCTCTGTTGTACTGCAGGAACGCCAGGATATCTATAAAGGGGATTCAACTTGCTCCATAGTACTTAGCACAGAATTAGTGAGTTACAGGGAAACTGAAATCACTGCACATGAAGAAAAATGGATCACAGCAGTGTGAGTGCACCTCAGGCCTCACATAAGGTCTCTTATGTTGGTCTTAACATAAGACCAACGCTGACAGGCCTTATGTTGAGTCTGATGAAGAGGGGATTCTTGCATCATGAAAAGGTTCAGTCAAGGACCTCTGAGGTTCTCTCCAACCTCCAGACTCAAATGATTCACATGGCTAAAGCTCCTGTCCCTTTAATTCCTGGGAACTTTAGTCTTTGTGCCTTACACTTCTTATATTAAAAATTGAGAAACAATAATTAGTGAGAACATAAAACTCATTTTGATTTTTTTCTATTTTTACATCTAAAGAATTGGAGTTCAGTTTATGTGATCTGAAAAATATAAGGAACTAGCCTTCAGTGTTTGATTCTCCAAGGAGTTAATATTAGTAGAAGTCACTTTTGAATTCAGCAAGGATATTTCATTTTTCAGCTGCCAATGAGTTGATCTCTGTGGCAGACAGATTGAGTTGTGAGCAGCATAGTTATATGCTCCAATGCAGACTGTGTATGCTTAACTTGGGCATAAGGTTTTGTACTTGCTACAGATGAATTCCTTTAGAGAGTTTTGCAAATCTGACTCAAATAAGAAATCTTTGGCTAAGGCCTTGGATGTTAGACACCTGGTTCACTTCTTTTGATGAATAATTTAAACATTCCAAGTGCTGTCATCCTATTCAGCTCAATGATAGGAGCATACCATGCTTTGAACATCATGCTTTTTTCTTTTTCAAGAACAGTTTATTTTGTCTGCCAAACTCATAAGAAGGATTCTTTCCAACAAAGGATAAAAGCCGAGAATAAGAGTAGTTGACAATTTGCATGTGTTCAGCTCAGTTCAGTGTCTCCCCTTCTTCCCCTATGCAAGCTGAACTCAATCCTTACCTGTAGGTCAATCCAGACCTATAGGTCCAAGAAAATTAACACTGGTTTCTAGAGGAATATGTAATTCTCAGAAAAAAATAGAAGCCATCAGATGGAAGTGTTCTCATCGTCCGTCTACCAGATCCATGAACCTTACTGCAGCAGTACCTCTCCTCCTCCTGCCCTCTTACAATTGAGGACGAAGCCCTTCCCAAAATATACGAAAGGCCCGCTCCCCTATTTCTGCTATGAGCCTCAACCCTTTTATCCTTCTAAGGGACCCATCGACACCATTGTTCTCCTCCCGCCCTATATCTCCATCTTCCCGATCTTGGTATAGTGACCAGGAATGTTTTCTACCATTTCAGTAAACAAGAGTCAAGCCATTAGCTACTATGGCTGCTTCCCAACCCTGTTCCCAGGGTTGCACCATGAGTGGAATTCGGGCTAGGGAGAAATAGGAAGCTTTATGTGCTTTGGATACTGAACCGAGATAGTTCAAATGCACATCTAAGGAATAATTTCAATGACCTCAGATTCTTGCATCTTCCCATATATACAAAAGCACTAAAATCATTAACTTGAGATGACTGGTTTTGTGATTAGCAGTAATCTTTTGATATCTGACTACAAGGATGTTTTCCTGGCAAAAAACTCCGATATGTCCTGGTTCATCCCTTATCTCTTTGGAAGAATTATCACAGCTGAGAAGCTGTCTCCTGAGCATAATCCTCACTTAGTAAGGTCCCTGAATAAAACTTAGCTTGCAGCTTTTAAGTTGTGCGTATTTCTTCAGTTGAGAGTTTACATTAAATGAATGCTCTAGTCTCTATCCTCTTTAAAAAAAGAAAACACAGTATACTGCACATTGCCTCAAAATCTGTTCTATTTCTTCTCTCCTCTTCACAGTCAGTCTTCAAAAGAATCTGAGTTGTCTACATGAGGTGTTACCATTTCCTCTCACCCCAATTTCCTCTTCAATCCACCCTAAGCTGGCCTCACCATCACAACCCCACCAAATGAGCTCTTACCAAAAGCCCTCGGGGCCCCAATGTTCCTTGATCCAATGACTACATTTTAATTCCCAGTTTACCTGGCCTTTTAGAAGCAACTGCCATTTTTCTTAAAAAGCTCTCTATCCAGGCTTTTGTGACTGAATGTTCACCTGGTTTTTCTATGATCTCTCAATCTCTGCCGTTTAGGTGCACCATCTTCTCCACCCAGCTTTACATATCAGAGTTCTTCAGCATTTAGCCCTGACTCTTGGTGTTTTCATATTTCTTCCTTGGGATCTCTCTCTCTCCCAAGATGTCAAACACAATGCAAATACAGAGTCACAGCTATCTTGTTCACCATAATTTCTCAGCACCTACTCTCCACTATCTTTGCTTAATTAATGAACTTGAAGCCAAAAGTGCTGGATTCATCATAGAGAAAAGAAGAGCATGTGACAGGGAGTAAAACACAAAGATTAAAGGTGTAATCTTTGGGGTCAGAGCTTTATTCATAACCCAGCTCTTGTTACAAGCTCTGTGATTTTGGACAAATTAATTTTTCCCCTTATTTCTAAAATAGAGCTAAATGTGATACCAATGATGGATTTTTTTGAGAATGAAATATATACTAGAATTAAATTTTCATAAGGACATATCTTTATATTTTTTTGTTCAGTGAATAATATATATATCACTTAGAGTCTAGTTTGGTCAGTAAGCTATACCTGAACATCAAATCCAGCCCACCATGTATTTTACGTGGCTAAGAATGTTTTTTTACATTTTTAAATAGTTGAGGGAAAGAAAGAAGAATATGTGATAGAGACAGTATGTGGCTTGCAAAGTCTAAAACATTTACTGTCTACTGAAGCCAAGTCCCCCTAAAACTGTTGCCAGTACTGCTCCAGGTCTTTGCTCAAAAATCATCAACCGAAAAAAAAAAATCATCAACCGATACCCCACCCCAACTTTTAACAGGAGGGCATACATGCTAAGTTGCTTCAGTCATTTGTGACCCTATGGACCGTAACCTGCCAGACTTCTCTGTCCTAGGGATTCTCGAGGCAAGAATGCTAGAATGGGTTGCCATGCCCTCCTCCAGGGGATCTTCCCAATTCAGAGGTTGAACCTGCATCTCTTATGTCTCCTACATTGGCAGGTAGGTTCTTTAACACTACTGACACCTGGGAAGCCCTTAGCAGGAGTATCCTTGCTCAAAATCTGCCAACACCCCTTCACTCTTTGGCAGGAGTTAACATAAAGTGCTTGCAGTACACTTATGAAGTATTTTTAATATCGCCTCTGTGTACAGTACTAAACACGTATGCCTGGATCTTACAGGAAACCAATTTGGAACCTCTGATTTATAACAGTTTCCCTTATTTGGTAGTTATGAGACCAAGGCTACCACAGAAGAAGGTACTTCATGATTGAAGTCATGAAGCAAGTCACTGACAGAGCCCTAATAGAAACCCAGGACTCCAAGCTGATAGGCCAGTGCTCTGACCTCTTTATCAAACCTCTACAGATTTCTTCCTTCTAATCCAACTGTGCCAACACTCTGGAGTGGGCCAGGCATAAGAACTACTTTTCAAAGCTCCTCAGATAATTCTGATGATCAGTAGATCTGCAAACACTGCTGCAAACTGTGCCATTGGCACACCAGTAAATTTTAGTCAGCCAGGTTCCTCTGTAGGAGAAATTCAGAAAGAATGTTGAAATTTCGATGAAGGCATTATTTAATTAATTCTTATTGGATTCTCACATGGAAGATGTACGTATATATGTTGGGACTGAAAAACAAGTTTTTTTTTACCAAGCCCCTAAATTCTGTCTTACTATTGTACTAAAAGGAAGAAAATAAAAGGAGAAAATATTCAACTATTGATAATGATTGAGTAGTAGTGGAATGGGGATAACATGAGCACCAGGATTGGAACTGGACAGGCCAGATGAATTTCATCTCTATCAGTTACTAATTGTATAGCCTTAGACCTCTCACTTTGAATTTCTGGATCTCAAATTCTCTATCCACCAAATGAAGACAGAAATGCCTATCAGGCAAAATAATTACAAATTTCAAAGATAAAACAGTCAGTTCTGGCTTACCCTGCCGGTGAGTTCAGGGACAGGAAGAGCCTCCTCCAGAGAACCAGGTAAATATGCAGCTTCTGTTCTGCCCACTGGGAGGGCAGTACAGCCTTATCAGCCCCTGCCTGGTGACCAAACCCAGCCACAAAGGAAAAGACAGCCCAGGCTTATGGGGTACCTTAACCACTTCTGATGCTCACGCTGATGAGTCCAGCTCAGGTGTCAATAATTGACTCTAGGAATTTGTTAGCCGTGAGTTGGAGTTACCTATGAATATCTACTGGCACATCCTACATGTAACTGTAGAGCTGACCTTAGTCATAAGGCACTTCACATAGGGCCTGACATACAGGGCAGCCATAATGACCATGATAATGATTATATGACTATGGTATAGTGATTTACAGTCCCACTCTACAGCCTGACCAGCCAAGATGCAGCTATGTGACTATGGAAATTATTTCCAAATATCTCCAAGTCTCAAATTTGCCGTCAGTGAAATGAAAGTGATAATAGTATCTCCTGCTTTACATTATTATATTAATTAAATGAGCTAATATAGAAAATGGTTTAACACAGTACCTGGTATTCAGTAAATATTCCTCCAGTTGAGGTATTTCAAATCCTAAAAGCTGATGCTATGAAAGTGTTGCACTCAATATGCCAGCAAATTGGGAAAACTCAGCAATGGCCACAGGACTGGAAAAGGTCAGTTTTCATTCCAATCCCAAAGAAAGGCAATGCCAAAGAATGCTCAAACTACTGCACAATTGCATTCATCTCACACGCTAGTAAAGTAATGCTCAAAATTCTCCAAGGAAAGTTTCAACAATACGTGAACCATGAACTACCAGATGTTCAAGCTGGTTTTAGAAAAGGCAGAGGAGCCAGAGATCAAATTGGCAACATCTGCTGCATCATCAAAAAAGCAAGAGAGTTCCAGAAAAACATCTATTTCTGCTTTATTGACTATGTCAAAGCCTGTGACTGTGTGGATCACAGTAAACTGTGGAAAATTCAGAAAGAGATGGGAATACCAGACCACCTGACCTGCCTCTTGAGAAATCTGTATGCAGGTCAGGAAGCAACAGTTAGAATTGGACATGGAACAACAGACTGGTTCCAAATAGGAAAAGGAGTACATCAAGGCTGTATATTGTCACCCTGCTTGTTTAACTTATATGCAGAGTACATCATGAGAAACGCTGGACTGGAGGAAGCACAAGCTGGAATCAAGATTGCCAGGAGAAATATAAATACCCTCAGTTATGCAGATGACACCACCCTTATAGCAGAAAATGAAGAAAAACTAGAGAGGAGAAAGTGAAAGAGGAGAGTGAAAAAGTTGGCTTAACGCTCAACATTCAGAAAACTAAGATCATGGCATCCAGTCCCATCACTTCATGGCAAATAGATGGGGAAACAGCGGAAACAGTGGCAGACTTTATTTTTGGGGGCTCCAAAATCACTGCAGATGGTGACTGCAGCCATGAAATTAAAAGATGCTTACTCCTTGGAAGGAAAGTTATGACCAACCAAGACAGCATATTAAAAAGCAGAGACATTCCTTTGCCAACAAAGGTCCATCTAGTCAAGGCTATGGTTTTTCCAGTGGTCATGCATGGATGTGAGAGTTGGACTATAAACAAAGCTGAGCGCCGAAGAATTGATGCTTTTGAACTGTGGTGTTGGAGAAGACTCTTGTGAGTCCCATGGACTGCAAGGAGATCAACCAGTCAATCCTAAAAGAAATCAACCCTGAATATTCATTGGAAGGACTGATGTTAAAGCTGAAGCTCTAATACTTTGGCCACCTGATTGGAAAAACTGACTGATGATTGGAAAAGACCCTGATGCTGGGAGAGATTGAAGGCAGGAGAAGAAAGAGATGATGGAGGATGAGATGGTTGGATGGCATCACTGACTCAATGGGCGTGAGTTTGAGCAAGCTCCAGGGAGTTAGTGAAGGATAGGGAAACCTGGCATGCTGTGGTTTGTGGAGTTGCAAATAGTCAGACACGACTGAGTGACTGAACTGAATGCAAAACATGCTGACTATAGTTGATGATAGTATTAGTCATATTATTATTAGATGATATATATAGTATTGTATAAATTTGCTGAGAGCAGAATTTAAATGTTCTAATTAAAAAAGGATAATTATTTGAGGTGATGAACGTATTAGTTAACTAGATGGCGGAAAATCTTTCATAAATATACTTGTAGCAAATCACCACAATGTACACTTTAAATATCTTACAATTTTATATATCAATTATACCTCAGTATAGCTGAATTTTTAAAGGCACTAGTAAAAAATATAATTGAATATATTTATTGTCTTAGGAAAAGGATAATAATTTTGATATGAAAATTAAAATTGATGAAATAAAAGACTGCTAATTTGATTGCCCTAAAATGTTTAATTTCAGAGTAGCAGAAGCAAAAATCAAAATTAAAAACAAAAAATTACCGTAAAATATTTTCAACCTATGAAATGTATAAAATGCCTAATACGCAGATGTGTTTACAGATCAAAAAGAAAAGGCATTCATAGAAGAAAGAAGAAATAAAATAACAAATAGCAAGTATGATGAATATCACACATATTTAAAGATATAAAATTAAAACAATGCGATGTCATTTTCACACATCAAATTACATTTTGTCTTCTTTGAGTCAGCGTATACAAGGAGGTGGTAACTAATTATTGTGGTAATCATTTTATAATATATACATGTATCAAATCACATTGTATACTTTAAACTTACATAATGTTATATGTAAGCTATATCTCAATAAAACTGGAAAATTAAAAATGTTTAAAGATGTGGTAGCTAAGAATAGCACAATACAGCAATTTGGCAATTCTAAGTCCATTTTTACAGCTTATACTCTTTGCCCCAGTATTCCCATATACAGTTATTTAACCCTAAAGAAGCACATACCAAGTGCAAAAAATATATCTATTACAGTGTTTATTACAGTGAAGTATTAGTGAAAAATTAGAAAACCTAAATGCCCATCAACAGATTTTGATCAGATTATGTATTATTGATGAAGATGTCCAATATTATTGTTGTAGCCACACTTTCCAGGGAACAAACTCACTCAAAAGGACAATGCAGATAGTGGAGTGCAGTTTATTACACCAGCAGGCCCAAGGCAGAGTCTCCTCTTAGTCAAGGACCCCGACCAGGTTTTGTGAAAACCTTGTATACCCTAAGTGTACGTGCTCAAACCCATCTCCCCAGATTCTCTGAAACTAGTCTGAACAAAGGAAAAGAAAGATACAATCAAAGTTAACCCATGATTCATATGCCTTAAACCCATGATTCATATGCCTTACGCCTAGGTAGTTAACAGTGGACAATTATCAATAGGTCTGTGGTCATACCTCAATAAGCATAATAGAATTTATGATTCTATTCGGTTACACAGATAATTAGGGTATTTTTTTTTTAGGTGATAGAGAGTCTAGGTATGAGTTCTGGGGCTCTTCCATCTGGGGGGTCTGATTTTCCAGTTTGTATGTCATTTCCATAGATACAGGGCATATAGCTCAAAGTGCACAGTCTGGCCCAAGATGGAGTCCTGCTTTCAAGATGGAACCTGTTCTGTCTGTTTCCTCCTTCGTTATGTTCTCTACATTTAAAACTATATAAACATTAGTTGAGCTTCCCTGCTGGCTCAGATGATAAAGCGTCTGCCTGCAATGCGGGAGACCCGGGTTCGATCCCCAGGTTGGGAAGACCTCCTGGAGAAGGAAATGGCAACCCACTCCAGTACTCTTGCCTGGAAAATCCCACGGACGGAGGAACCTGGTAGGTTCCATGGAGTCTCAAGGAGTCGGACACGACTGAGCGACTTCACTTTCATTTTCCAACATTAGATATTAGTCACAGCAGTTGTGTTATAGACTACAAGTATGAATTTTTTTTTACTGCTTTATTAACTTTACACCCAAGACTTCATCTCTAGAATACAGAATATACAAAATATTGCTAATACGGGGATTGGAAAATATGAATTAGAGAATAACAGGGTTGGAAGAGCAATTAGATCATTTAGTACTCTATTTTCATTTTCATAAGGAAAATTATGATACAGAAAGGAGAAGTAACTTATCCAGAGTCACACAGTTGTAAATAAAAATATTGCCTTGTTATATCAGTAAACAAAGTATGCTACAGCCATTGAGCCATCACAGTACCATCACCCTTGAGGGAGCCTTGAGGGAACTTGGCATAGAAACAAGAAGCCCATTATTTAGCTGTAACAGCTGCAGCAACCCCCGATGGTGCACCCTGAGGGGACTCAGGATGAGAAAGCACAGGATACTGGCCTCAGATAGCTGAGGTGTATATCAAAGGAATGATTACAGTGAACCCAAATTCTTGCATCTTCTTATATATAGAAAAGCACTAAATTCCTAATCTTGAGATATTTGGCTTTCTTAACTTACCAATAATCTTTAGATATTCCAACTACCTGGTCTCTATTACAAAAACTCCTATACATCCTGGCTCCTCTCCTTTCCTCTTCAGAGCAGTCTCTCAGAAATATCTGACATGCTTTGTCCCAGGGTTAAGTCCTCAGTTTTGTCTGCCAAATAAAACATAACTCTCAACTTTTAGGTTATGCATTTTCTTTCAGTCAGCATAGTAATAGAGAAGGTATAAGACCTCAGGTATTCTGGCCGCAGTTTAGTATTTTGCTCCCTGGAAAAACATAAGCCCCTTGGGGACATGTCCACACAGGTAATACCTATAGTAGAGCCTCAATATGTAGGTTACAGAAGGGAGAACAAATGGGTATGTTGACTCATGCCCATCCAGTCAATTTGCTTGGACTGTCAAGTCATAGCCCTTCCCATCATGACCCAGTTGCCCTGGTCACTGGAGAAGGCAATGGCAACCTACTCCAGTACTCTTGCCTGGAAAATCCCATGGACGGAGGAGGCTGGTAGGCTGCAGTCCATGGGGTCGCTAGGAGTTGGACACGACTGAGCGACTTCACTTTCACTTTTCACTTTCATGCACTGGAGAAGGAAATGGCAACCCACTCGAGTATTCTTGCCTGGGAAATCCCATGAACAGAGGAGCCCGGCGGGTTACAGACCATGGGATCACAAAAGAGTCGGACGTGATTTAGCAACTAAACAACAAATATAATTAGATCTAGTGAATTGAAAGGAATGTATCCCTTTCAACTCAGTGACTAGAGTCAAATACTTAAGTGCCTTAGGCCAAAGCTTTCACCACCTTGCAATATAAATTTCATAAGAGATCTTAGGAAGAATTTATTTATAATTTGCTGAACCTTAAAGCCAACACTGAATGATTTTCTATTGAGTCCTGTTACATACTTCGTGTAAAGCATTACCCTGGAATTCAGAAATTTTATCCCCAGTCCTCTTACTGTAGCAAGACCCAGACTGGATATTCCATTTCTCTGGACAGCATTTTTCTCTCTGGTTCTTCCAGAAACAAATGCTGGGAAAAGGATTCAAGAATAAGAAATTTATTTGAAAGGTGATCCCAGGAAACACAGGTAGAGGAATAGAAAAGTAAGATAGAGAAGTTGATGGAGGATTAGAATGGGGAGACCACCTTCTACCCTACAAAGTCATCAAAAGATCATTTGAATGCTGAGCAACTTCCACAAAACAACTTCTGAACACTGGCAGAGGAGACCAGCCACCCAGAAAGGCAGCCCATTCTCTTCAAAAGGAGGTAGGATGAAATATAAAAGACAAAAAGAGAGACAAAAGAGTTAGGGATGGAGACCCTTCCTGGGTAGGGAGTCATGAAGGAGGAGAAGTTTCCAAACAGCAGGAAATCCTCTCACTGGTGGATCTGTGGGGAGTTTTGGAATCTCAGAGGGCAACATAACTGGGAAGGGAAAAAAAAAAACCCCACAGAGACACGTCTAACTGCAACTGCCAGAGAAGTAGCCCAGAGGCTTATGTCTGCCACCAGCGAGCAGGGGCTGGACAGGGAGGCGCAGGTTACATGCTTAGGGTAAGGACCAGGTCTGAATGCCCTGAGGACAATCTGAGGGAGCTAATGTGAGATAGCAATCCAAACTATGGGATAACCAGAGAGAGAGAAAAAAAGAGAGAGAACTTTCCCGTAAAAAGCTCTAACCTAAGGCGCAGGTTGGCCCACTCACAGAACAAAGGATTGAGTGAACACCAAAGGAGAGCCAACTGGCTATGGATCGGCCCCTCCCTCCGCTGGAGGCAGAGGGGCAGGTGGGTGACAGCCAGAGTCGGAAGGCGAGGGACAATCTTGGCCCCAGAGACGGCATCCTCCACCAAACTGTGAGCAGGCTCCCAAGTGCTAACCACGTCTTCCTGGGATCCCGGATGGTTGACATCTGCCAGGAGGGTTGTAGCCTGAGATCAGCTCCCCAGAGGGGACACACAGCACACCCGAGATGGTGCTCTAGCGGCACATCCCGGAAACTGAGCAGCCGGGACTGGGGAGGTGATTAAGATTCACAGTCCACCTGGGACAGTGCGCTAGCCAAGCACCTGGGCGCCTGGGCTGTTCGGACCTGGGAAGGGCACAAAATGCATGCCCAACCGAGTCTGTGCCTTTGTGGAGTATCTGAGAACCTGAACCTGGGAAGTGCATGAAATACAGGGCCCGCTTTGGACAGTTCCCCTGCAGAGCAACCTGGACCCTGAGCAGTGTAGATCCAGAAAGCTCACACTGCTGTGAGCTGGGGCAAACCCAGTGTGGTCCAAACACTGCAACCACTCCACACACACACCAGTGATGTTTGTTCACAGTGCTCCTCCCTCCCCACAACACAATTGAGCAAATGAGCCTAAATAAGTGACCACCTTCGCCCCCTTGGGTCAGGACGGAAATTAGACACTGAAGAGACTTGCAAAAAGAAGAAGCCAAGATAAACAAAGAGGGAACCATTCTGGGAAGTGACAGGTGCAACAGATTAAAACCCTGTAGTTAACATTGACTAAGCATTGGAAGGGGCCTATAGACCTTGAGAAGAAATACAAGCTGGAACAAGGAACTATCTAAACTGAACTGACCCCACACTGCCCACAACAGCTCCAGAGAAATCTCTAGATATATTTTTACTATTATCATTTAAAATTTTAAAAAAATTTTAAGTTCTTTATTACTCCTTTAACTTTCATTTTATAACTTTTCAAACAAGACCCTATATTTAAAGCAAATTTTATATGTATATTTTTTTACAATTTTTGTGATTGATTTTGTTTTGTATTTTTAATATTGTATTTTTGGTTAAAATTAAAATATTGTATTTTTGATTAAAAGTAGTATTAAAAATCTACTCTAGATTTTTAATCTTTGCTTTTTGGTATTTGTTACCAAATACCAGTTTGGTATTTGTTACCAGTTTTGTACCTTTAAGAATCTAATCTTCAGTATCCATTTTCACTTAGGGGTGTGATTACTTGCTTGATTGCTGTCTCCCCTTTGACTCTCCCTTTTCTCCCCCAGGTCACCTCTATCTCCTCCCTCCCCCTTCCCTTCTCTACTTAACTCTGTGAATCTTTCTGGGTGTTCTGGGCTGTGGAGAACACTTAGGGAACTGATTACTGGCTAGATTGGTCTCTCCCCTTTTAACTCCCCCTCTTCTCCTAGTCACGTCTACCTCCCTCCTCCCTCTTCTCATCTCTATGTAACTCTGTGAACCTCTCTGAGTGTTCTAGACTGTGGAGAGCACATAGGGGATTGATTACTGGCTAGATTGCTCTCTCCCCTTTTGATCCCCCCCTTCTCCTCCTGATCACCTCTATCTCCCTCCTCCCTCTTCTCTTCTCCATGTAACTCTGTGAACCTCTCTGGATGTCCCTCACTGTGGTGAATTTTTTCACCGTTAACCTAGATGTTTTATCATCTGTGCTATATGGATGGAGAAGTCTTGAGGCTATTCTAAGAATAAGACTTAAAGCCAGAGGCAGGAAGCTTAAATCCAAAACATCAGAGAACTCCTGATTCCAGGGAACATTAATAGACAAGAGCTCATCCAAATGCCTCCATACCTACACTGAAACCAAGCTCCAGCCAAGAACCAGCAAGTTCCAGAGCAAGACATACCATGTTAAATCTCCAGCAAAGTGGTAACACAGCCCTGAGCATTAAAAGACAAAGCCTGCCCAAAGCCATGCCAAACCCATAGACACCCCAAAACTCACTACTGGACTCTATTGCATTTCAGAGAGAATAGATCCAGCTCCACCCACTAGAACACAGACCCAAGCTCCCCTAACCAGGAAACCTTGACAAGCCACTAGTCCAACCCCACTCACAGGGAGCAAGTTCCACAATAAAGAGGAACCACAAGCTTCCAGCCTACAGAAAGGGCACCCCAAACACAGCAATCTAAACAAAATGAAAAGGCAGAGAAATATTCAGCAGGTAAAGGAACATGATAAATGCCCACCAAACCAAAGAAAAAAAGAATGGGATAGGGAGTCTACCTGAGAAAGAATTCAGGATAATATAATAGTAAAGATGATCCAAAATCTTGAAAACAAAATGGAGTTACAGATAAATAGACTAGAGACAAGGATTGAGAAGATGCAGGAAGTGTTTAACAAGAACCTAGAAGAAGTAAAAAAAGAGTCAATCAATAAAGAATAATGCAATAACTGAGATCAATAGCACTCTGGAGGGAACCAACAGTAGAATAACTGAGGCAGAAGATAGGATAAGTGAGGTGGAAGACAGAATGTTGGAAATAAATGAGGCAGAGAGGAAGAAAGAAAAATGAATCAAAAGAAATGAGGATAACCTCAGAGACCTCTGGGACAAGATTAAATGCCCCAACATTCAAATCATAGGAGTTCCAGAAGAAGACAAAAAGAAAGGGCATGAGAAAATACTTGAGGAGATAATAGTTGAAAACTTCCCTAAAATGGGAAAGGAAATGGCCACCCAAGTCCAAGAAACCCAGAGAGTCCCAAACAGGATAAACCCAAGGCAAAATATCCCAAGACACATATTAATCAAATTAATGAAGATCAAACTCAAAGAACAAATATTAAAAGCATCAAGGGAAAAGCAACAAATAACACACAAGGGGATCCCCATAAAGATAATAGCTGATCTTTCAATAGAAACTCTTCAGGTCAGAAGGGAATGGCAGGACATACTTAAAGTGATGAAAGAGAAAACCCTACAACTCAGATTACTATACCCAGCAAAGATCTCATTCAAATATGAAGGAGAGATCAAAAGCTTTACAGACAAGCAAAACCTGAGAGAATTCAGCACCACCAAACCAGCTCTTCAACAAATGCTAAAGGATATTCTCTAGACAGGAAACAGAAAAGGTTTATAAACTCAAACCCAAAACAACAAATTAAATGGCAATGGGGTCATACTTATCAATAATTACCTTAAATGTAAATGTGTAGAATGCCCCAACCAAAAGACAAAGACTGGCTGAATAGATACAAAAACAAGACCCCTATATATGCCAAGATACCCATCTCAAATGAAGGGACACATACAGACTGAAAGTGAAGGGCTGGAAAAAGATATTTCATGCATATGGAGACCAAGATAAAGCAGAAGTAGCAATACTCATATCAGATAAAATAGACTTTGAAATAAAGGCCATGAAAATAGACAAAGAAGGACATGACATAATGATCAAATGATCAATCCAAGAAGAAGATATAACAATTACAAATAAATATGCACCCAACATAGGAGCACTGCAATATGTAAGGCAAATGCTAAAAAGTACTAAAGGGGAAGTTAACAGTAACACAATAATAGTGGGAGACTTTAATAGCCCACTCACACCTATGGATAGATCAACTAAACAGAAAATTAGCAAGGAAATACAAACTTTAAATGATACAATGGACCAGTTAGACCTAATTGATATCTATAGGACATTTCACCCCAAAACAATGAATTTCACCTTTTTCTCAAGTGCACATGGAACATTCTCCAGGATAGATCACATCCTGGGCCATAAATCTGGCCTTGGTAAGTTAAAAAAAACCTGAAATCATTTCAAGCATCTTTTCTGATCATAATGCGGTAAGATTAGATGTAAACTACAAGGGAAAAAAACTATTAAAAATACAAATTTATGAAGGCTAAACAACACACTTCTGAATGACCAACAAATCACAGAAGAAATAAAAAAAGAAACAAAAACATGTATAGAAACAAATGAAAGTGAAAACATGACAACCCCAAACCTATGGGATTCAGTAAAAGCAGTGCTAAGGGGAAGGTTCATAGCAATACAAGCTTACCTCAAGAAACAAGAGGAAAAATCAAATAACCTAACTTTACACCTAAAGCAACTAGAAAAAGAAGAAATGAAGAACCCCAGGGTTAGTAGAAGGAAAGAAATGATAAAAATTAGAGCAGAAATAAGTGAAAAAGAGACAAAGGAGACTATAGCAAAAGTCAACAAAACTACAAGCTTGTTCTATGAGAAGATAAATAAAATAGACAAACCATTACCCAGACTCATCAAGAAAAAAAGGGAGAAGAACCAAGTCAACAAAGTTTGAAATTAAAATGGAGAAATCACAACTGACAACACAGAAATACAAAGGATCATAAGAGACTACTATCAGCAACTATATGTCAATAAAATGGACAACTTGGAAGAAATGGATGAATTCTTAGAAAAGTATAACCTTCCAAAACTGAACCAGGGAGAAATAGAAAATCTTAACAGACCCATCACAAGCACAGATATTAAAGCTGTAATCAAAAATCTTCCAACAAACAAAACCCAGGACCAGATGGCTTCACAGGTGAGTTCTACCAAATATTTAGAGAAGAGCTAGCACCTATCCTACTCAAACTCTTCCAGAAAATTGCAGAGGAAGGTAAATTGCCAAATTCATTCTATGAGGCCACCATCACCCTAATGCCAAAACCAGACAAAGATGCTGCAAAAAAGCAAACTATAGGCCAATATCACTGACGAACATAGATGCAAAAATCCTCAAAAAATTCTAGTGAACAGAATCCAACAGCATATTTCAAAAGATCATACATCATGATCAAGTGGGCTTTATCCCAGGGATGCAAGGATTCTTCAATATTTGCAAATCAATCAATGTGATACACCTTATTAACAAATTGAAAGAGAAAAACCATATGATTATTTCAATAGATGCAGAGAAAGCCTTTGACAAAATTCAACATCCATTTATGATAAAAGCCCTCCAGAAAGAAGGCATAGAAGGAACATACCTCAACATAATAAAAGTCATGTATGATAAACCCACAGCAAACATTATCCTCAATGGTGAAAAATTGAAAGTGTTTCCCCTAAAGTCAGGAACAAGACATGGGTGTCCACTGTCACCACTACTATTCAACATACTTTTGGAAGTTTTAGTCACAGCAATCAAAGAAGAAAAAGAAAGGAAAGGAATCCAGATTGGAAAAGTAGTAAAACTCTCACTGTTTGCAGATGACATGATCCTCTACATAGAAAACCCTAAAGACACCACCAGAAAATTACTAGAGCTAATCAATGAACATAGCAAAGTTGCAGGATATAAAATTAATACACAGAAATCCCTTGCACTCCTATACACTAACAATGAGAAAACAGAGAAATTAAGGAAACAATTCCATTCACCATTGTGATGAAAAGAATAAAATACTTAGGAATAAATCTACCTAAAGAAACAAAAGCTCTCTATGTAGAAAACTATAAAACACTGATGAAAGAAATCAAAGATGACACAAATAGATGGAGAAACACACCATGTTCATGGATTGGAAGAATCAACATAGTGAAAATGAGTATACTACCCAAAGCAACCTAGAGATTCAATGCAATCCCTATCAAGCTACCAATGATATTTTTCAGAGAACTAGAACAAATAATTTCACAATTTGTATGGGAAATATAAAAAACCTCAAATAGCCAAAGCAATCTTGAGAAAGAAGAATGGAACTGGAGGAATCAACTGCCTGGCTTCAGACTATACTACAAAGCTACAGTCATCAGGACAGTATGGTACTGGCACAAAGACAGAAATATACGTCAAGGGAACAAAATAGAAAGCCAAGAGGTAAATCCATGCATCTATGGACACCTTAGCTTTGACAAAGGAGGCAAGAATATACAATGGAGAAAAGACAATCTCTTTAACAAGTGGTGCTGGGAAAACTGGTTAACCATGTGTAAAAGAATGAAACTAGAACACTTTCTAACACCATACACAAAAATAAATTCAAAATGGATTAAAGATCTAAATGTAAGACCAGAAACTATAAAACTTCTAGAGGAAAACAACAGGCAAAACACTCTGATATAAATCACAGCAAGATCCTCCATGAGCCACCTCCCAGAGTAATGGAAGTAAAAGCAAAAATAAACAAATGGAACCTAATTAAACTTAAAAGCTTTTGCACAACTAAGGAAACTATAAGCAAGGTGAAAAGACAGCCTTCAGAATGGGAGAAAATAGTAGCAAATGAAGCAACTGACAAAGAATTAATCTAAAAAATATGTAAGCAGCTCATGCAGCTCAATACCAGAAAAATAAACAATCCAATCCAAAAATGGGCCAAAGAACTAGACATTTCAAACTAAAGAAGACATTCAGATGGCTAACAAACACACAAAAAGGTGCTTAACATCACTCATCATCAGAAATGCAAATCAAAACCACAATGAGGTACCATCTCATGCAGTTAGAAAGGCTGCTAACAAAAAGTCTACAAACAATAAATGCTGGAGAGGGTGCGGAGAAAAAGGAACCTGCTTACACTGTTGGTGGGAATGCAAACTAGTACAGCCACTATGGAGAACAGTGTGGAGATTCCTTAAAAATCTGGAAATAGAATTGCCATACGGCCCAGCAATCCTGCTGCTGGGCATACACACCAAGGAAATCAGAACTGAAAGAGACACGTGTACCCCAATGTTCATCGCAGCACTGTTTACAATAGTTAGGACATGGAAGCAACCTAGATGTCAATGGTAGATGAATGGATAAGAAACTTGTGTTACATATACACAATGGAATAATTACTCAGCTATTAAACAGAATGTATTTGAATCAGTTCTAATGAGGTAGATGAAACTGGGACCTATTATACAGAGTGAAGTAAGTCAGAAGGAAAAACACCAACACAGTATATTAATGCATATATATATATATATGGAATTTAGAAAGATGATAATGATGACCCTATATGCGAGACAGCAAAAGAGACACAAAGAACAGACTTTTGGACTCTATGGGAGAAGGCGAGGGTGGGATGATTTGAGAGAATAGCTTTGAAACATGTATATTACCACATGTGAAATAGATGACCAGTTCCAAGTTCAATGCATGAAACAGGGCACTCAAAGAGGTGAACTGAGACAGCCCAGAGGGATAGGATGGGAAGGGAGGTGGGAGGGGTTTGGGGATGGAGGACATATATACACCCATGGCTTATTCATGTCCATGTGTGGTAAAAACCACCACAATATTTTAAAGTAATTAGCCTCCAATTAAAATTAATTAAAAAAAAAAAAAAACTACAGCAGGACACAAGACATGAGGAGTGACCCTGGACAGCCCTATGACTGAGGATTGGAGATGGCAATGTGAAAACTGGAAATGGCCGCATGAATACTGGAGACAGCAGTGTGAAAACTGGAAACAGCTCACAAACCCTGTCTTAAGTCATCACCCCCATTTCTGAGCCCCTTCATACACATGCATGACCTCCCAGTCCCTGAAAGTTTTTGAGTTTGTATAACTCTACATAATAGTGTGAGGACCAGTTAGCAGAGGGATGCAATAGGCAAGAGATAAGGGAAGCCTGAACCAAGGCAACAGCAGTGGGAATGGATGGGAGGCCTGAATGGAAAGCTCAAAACAGAATGAATGGGATTAGGACAGAGGGACCTGGGAGGTGGGTCACTGGATAGATATGGACAGAAGTAATTTGGTTCTCTTGCTAACAACGTCACATGCCTGCAGAGCTATTCTTCCTGTTGTGCTAAGTGAAAGTTCAGAGTTGGAGACCCGGCTCAGAGTTTTCTGCCTAAAGATTGTATTTGAAGTTGTTTTCATAGAGGTAACCAGCAAGAAAGCAGTATCTAGAGGAAGAGCACCAGTGACTATATACAGCAGAAACAAGTTCCAACTCTTTGGACCTCCTATCACCTCCTATCCTTTCAGGAGACTCCTTTCTGTTTGCTGGCTAAGGCAGAGCTGTCTGAGGGACAGAACCAGTGCAGCCCCAAGGACCCAGGAACAGGGACTTGGATTACGCACCACCTTTGGAATGAGCAAATTCCCACTATTTTCATTCTTCAGTCGCTCTGCTCAAAAACCAAATTCTTGAGCATTTGACTGAATATGTGTGGCAATATCTAGGAAAGCTTTCCTGAAAACATGGGAAAGAGGCCAATAATATTCCCATTTTACAGAAGAAAGTGAAGTGCTTGGGCCCAGATGACTTGGCAGGACCAGGGAGAACTCAAGTTCCCCTACCTCCGAAGTAGGTTGAGAAGCAATGCCACCTTCCTGGCCTGATGCTGGGGACATTTCCACAGGCCAGTGAAGGGCTCTGCTTTATACAGAGGCTTTATGACTTCTGTCTTCATATGTGCATTTTCACACAGTTAAACACTCATTACTTTGCATCTGTATTTCTTTTTCTTAAATTTATTTTAAAATTTTTGATTGTCCTTGTATATGTCAATCTCAGACCACATTCGGTCCTAGAAATTTAAACACTTTGAATTACATGCACAGCCCACAATCTCATCCAAATTAACATCTTTGACATGTTTTGGAATATAGCTTATCTTTAACATGATAATAACAATGTTTGAAATACTGTCAGAAAAAAAGTCCAGGCTATATTTCTTAACCTGAGCTTGTATCACCAGTTTAGAACAGGAAACCAGAAATGACCATTGCCCAAGACAGCATCCAATGTGAGAGAGAGGGAGAGGTCCCCTGAGCAAAATTGGGGCATTTTACCATGTGATTTTAACACTCATGCAGAGACAACCGTGCTGATACTAGGGGAGGGCACTGCACGGGAGTTCATGTGTGACCACTCACTCAAGAAGGCGGTCTCAACAGATGATGACACAGAACCCAGACCGTCTTCTCCTTCCGATCTTCTTCTTAAAGCCATGCAGAGACAATGGGGAGATAAATGTAGAGCAAACACTTAGGGAATGGGTTTGGAGCCATGCTCAAGGTTCAGTGCAATGTTCAAGCAACTCATTTGTGACTAAAAAGTGAACAAGCAAACAACCAACCTTGAACTCAAAAACATTCTTGAAGAATTTAAAAATACCTCTTTCGGGTATGAGGGATTTTAAAAAGTCTTTGTCTGGAGTCAGAACTCTGTCAGCACTCCCTGTGTACCACAGCCAGCACCCACAGTGATAAAGAATGACTACCTCTGTGAGCCTGGGCTGCCTAAGAGGGCGTGAGAGAGCAGCTTCTCAGTCAAGAAGACCAAGACAGGGAGACTTAATGAGTTAATGTTTCAAAAGCTTTCTGAGCACTTTGATGTGAGCAGATGCACCACCACAAAGCAGCCTTTCATCTTCCCAAATAGTCTCCCTCTCTTCCTGCCTACTCCACCCTGCTAGTCCTAACCATCCCCCCCTAGACCACCACCTGCAAGAGGAGAGGACAGCAGGAAGCTAGCTCACAGAACGCTACCTGAGCACCCCAAGGTGTCACATCCTTTCCTTTGCTTAATGTCCCAACGTACGTTTTGCCCAAACAGCACCCTCAGAGACACATGCAGCCCTTCTTTGATGCTCTATGCCATTTGAGGAAGCAGAGAAAACCTGCTGCAAAATGAATGCAAATAGATTCTAATCAACACGCAGAGCTCAGTTAGAGCCAACTTTAGCACTCTTCAAACGTGTTGCTATTTTTCCCCTAGCTTACCCCACACAGCCGTTTTGAAGTGGGTCTCTGACCTTGGGAGGGGCTTGCAAAACATGACCTCTTCAGGAAACACCATAGCTAGACCAGCAAACTTCTATTCGTCTTGGATGCCTTCTGCAAGCCAGAAAAGGGCTCCTTTTAAGGGCTCCTACTATAGATGGTTGAATTTAGAGTGACAATGGCCAGGATTCTTGGCCTCCCCAATCACAGATCCTAGACATTGATTAGAGGCCAGATAGAAATTTCAGGCAAGGTTTTATTGATGGCCCTACTACAGTAGAGGGGAGCCAAAACCAGTAACAGGTTTCTTTGCTCATTCCCTCAAGAGGGGCGAGCTCATTCCTTATATGTGGTTGAGTGTAGGAGCGTGTCCAGGGGTCAGGCTAGAGGGGTGTATTAGGTGGTTTGCCCACCCATTTGGTGGTTCTCTATGCAGGGGACTTTTGCAGTATCTTGCTTTTACTCCTGACACCTTGATTTGCTTCTGGTTCTTGAGAAGTGGCTGCTGCTGCTGCTAAGTTGCTTCAGCCGTGTCTGACTCTGTGCGACCCCATAGACGGCAGCCCACCAGGCTCCCCCTTCCTTGGGATTCTCCAGGCAAGAATACTGGAGTGGGTTGCCATTTCCTTCTCCAATGCATGAAAGTGAAAATTGAAAGTGGAGTTGCTCAGTCGTGTCTGACTCCTAGCGACCCCATGGACTGCAGCCTACCAGGCTCCTCTGTCCATGGGATTTTCCAGGCAAGAGTACTGGAGTGGGGTGCCATTGCCTTGAGAAGTGGCAGTTAGGTTGTTTTGAATTTTTTTTGGGGGGGGTTGGTATTTTTGTATCTTCTTGTCCAAAATTTGCCCCAACTCTGCATGTATGCAGTTAATTTTAGTCCTTTATAATTTCTTTGTATTTTGTTGCTTGAGGAGACATTTATCCAGATGTAAGCATTTCAGCAAAGGGTCCTGAAACCATGTACAAGGCCCTGTGTCCTTGTCTTTGAAGTAAAATGCTTACTCAAGAGTTAATAACTGGGAAATGTGAAGATGTAGAAACAAAGAATAGCTGTTGGACTAGGGTACTGATAACAATTTAGAGTATAGTCAAAGCTATGGTTTTTCCAGTAGTCATGTATGGATGTGAGAATTGGACCATAAAGAAGGCTGAGCACTGAAGAATTGATGGTTTTACGCTGTGGTCCTGGAAGAAGACTATTGAGAGTCCCTCAGACTGTGAGGATATAAAAATCAGTCAATCCTAAAGGAAATCAACCCTGAATATTCATTGGAAGGACTGATGCTGAAGCTGAAGCTCAATAGTTTGGCCACCTGATGCAAAGAGCCAACTCATTGGAAAAGACCCTGATGATGGAAAAGACTGCAGGCCAATGGAGAAAAGGGAGGCAGAGGATGAGATGGTTAGAAGGCAGCACCAACTCAATGGATATGAATTTAGGCAAGCTCTGGAAGATAATGGAGAACAGAGGAACCTGGCATGCTGCAGTTCATTCATGGGGTCATAAAGAGTTGGATACATCTTAGTGACTTCAGTTCAGTTCAGTCGTTCAGTCATGTCTGACTCTTTGCGATCCCATGAACCTCAGCACGCCAGGCCTCCCTGTCTACCACTAATTCCCAGAGTCCACCCAAACCCATGTCGATTGAGTCAGTGATGCCATCCAACCAACTTATCCTCTGTCATCCCCTTCTCCTCCTGCCCTCAATCTTTCCCAGCATCAGGGTCTTTTCAAATGAGTTAGCTCTTCACATCGGGTAGCCAAAGTATTGGAGTTTCAGCTTCAACATCAGTCCTTGCAATGAACACCCAGGACTGATCTCCTTTAGGATGGACTGGTTGGATCTCCTTGCAGTCCAAGGGACTCTCAAGAGTCTTCTCCAACACCACAGTTCAAAAGCATCAGTTCTTTGGTGCTCAGCTTTCTTCACAGTCCAACTCTCACATCCATACATGACCACTGGAAAAACTATAGCCTTGACTAGATGGACCTTTGTTGACAAAGTGATGTCTCTGCTTTTTAATATGCTGTCTAGGTTGGTCATAACTTTCCTTCCAAAGAGTAGGCAAATTTCATGGCAGCAGTCACCATCCACAGTGATTTTGGAGCCCCCCAAAATAAAGTCAGCCACTGTTTCCACTGTTGTCCCATCTATTTGTCATGAAGTGATGGGACTGGATGCCATGATCTTAGTTTTCTGAGTGTTGAGCTTTAAGCCAACTTTTTCACTCTCCTCTTTCACTTTCATCAAGAGGCTTTTTAGTTCTCTTCACTCTCTGCCATAAGGGTGGTGTCATCTGCATATCTGAGGGTATTGATATTTCTCCCACCAATCTTGATTCCAGCTTGTGTTTCATCCAGTCCAGCGTTTCTCATGATGTACTCTGCATATAAGTTAAATAAGCAGGGTGACAATATACAGCCTTGACATACTCCTTTTCCTATTTGGAACCAGTCTGTTGTTCCATGCCCAGTTCTAACTGTTGCTTCCTGACCTGCATACAGATTTCTCAGGAGGCAGATCAGGTGGTCTGGTATTCCCATCTCTTTCAGAATTTTCCACAGTTTATTGTGATCCACACAGTCAAAGGCTTTGGTGTAGTCAATAAAGCAGAAATAGATGTTTTTCTGGAACTCTCTTGCTTTTTCGATGATCCAGTGGATGTTGGCAATTTGATCTCTGGTTCCTCTGCCTTTTCTAAAACCAGCTTGAACATCTGGAAGTTCACAGTTCACGTATTGCTGAAGCCTGGCTTGGAGAATTTTGAGCATTACTTTACTAGTGTGTGAGATGAGTGCAATTGTGCGGTAGTTTGAGCATTCTTTGGCATTGCCTTTCTTTGGGATTGGAATGAAAACTGACCTTTCCAGTCCTGTGGCCACTGCTGAGTTTTCCCAATTTGCTGGCATATTGGGTGCAGCACTTTCACAGCATCATCTCTCAGGATTTGAAATAACTCAACTGGAATTCCATCACCTCCACTAGCTTTGTTCGCAGTGATGCTTCCTACAGCCCATTTGACTTCACATTCCAGGGAGTGTGGTGGCTGTGACAGTGCAGGAGCACAGCCGTGAGGAGCTACCCCAAGTCCAAGGTAAGGAGCAGTGGCTGCGCTTTGCTGGAGCAGCCATGAAGAGATACCCCACGTCCAGGGTAAGAGAAACCCAAGTAAGACAGTAAAACGGTAGGTGCTGAGAGAGGGCATCAGAGGGCAGACAGACTGAAACCACAATCACAGACAACTAGCCAATCTGATCACATGGACCACAGCATTGTCTAACTCAATGAAACTAAGCCATGCCGTGTGGGGCCACCCAAGATGGACGGGTCATGGTGGAGAGGTCTGACAGAATGTGGTCCACTGGAGAAGGGAATGGTAAAACACCTCTGTATTCTTGCCTGGAGAACCCCATGAACAGTATGAAAAGGCAAAGAGATAGGACACTGAAAGATGAAGAAAACGGCAATAGGAACATATATATCAATAATTACTTTAAATGTAAATGAATTAAATGCTCCAACCAAAAGACACAGACTGGCTGAATGGATACAGAAACAAGACCCATATATATGCTGTCTACAAGAAACCCACTTCAGACCTAAAGATACATTTAGACTGAAAGTGAGAGGATGGAAAAATATATTCCATGCAAATGGGAAGCAAAAGAAAGCTGGAGGAGCAATCCTCATATCAGACAAAATAGACCTTAAAATAAACAAGATTACAAGAGATAAGGAAGGACACTACATAATGATCCAGGGATCAATCTAAGAGGAAGACATAACAATTATAAATATCTATGCACCCACCATAGGAGCACCTCAATACATAAGACAAACACTAACAGACATAAAAGGAGAAATGGTCAGTAACACAATAATATTAGGAGACTTTAACATCCCCCTCACACCAATGGGCAGATCATCAAAAGAAAATTAATAAGGCAATACGCGTCTTAAATGATACATTAGATGAGATGGATTTCACTGATATCTTCAGGACATTTCATCCAGATGCAGAAGAATACACCTTCTTCTCAAGTGCACATGGAACATTCTCCAGGATAGACCACATTTGGGTCACAAACCAAACCTCAGTAAATTAAAAAAATTGAAATCGTATCAAGCATCTCTGACTACAACGCTGTGAGACTAGATATCAATTACAAGAAAAAAACTGTAAGAAACACAAACACATGGAAATTAAACAACGCATTTTTAAATAACCCACAGGTTACTGGAGGAATCAAAAGGGAAATCAGAAGATTTCTAGAAACAAATGACAATGAAAACACAACAATTCAAAACCTAAGGGATGCAGCAAAAACAGTTCTAAGAGGGAAGGTTATAGCAATATGATCCTACCTCAAGAAACAAGAAAAACATTGAACAGACAACCTAACTTCACACCTAAATCAACTGGAAAAAGGAGAACAAAAAACCCCCCAAAATTAGTAGAAGGAAAGAAATCATAAATATCCAAGCAGAAATAAATAAAAAAGAAATGAAAGAAACAATACTAAAGATTAATAAAACTAAAAGCTGGTTCTTTGAGAAGATAAACAAAATTGACAAACCTTTAGCCAAACTCATCAAGAGCAAAAGAGAGAAGAATCAAATCAACAAAATTAGAAATGAAAAAGGAGAGGTCACAACAGACAATGCAGAAATACAAAGGATTATAAGAGACTGTTATGAACAACTATATGGCAATAAAATGGATAACCTGGAAGAAATGGACAGATTCTTAGATAAATTCAACCTTTCAAGACTGAACCAGAAAGAAATAGAAATTATGAATAACCCATTTACAAGCCCTGAAATTGAAGCTGTGATTAAAAATCTCCCAAAAAACAAAAGTCCGGGACCAGATGGCTTCACGGGAGAAGTCTATCAAACATTTAGAGAAGAGCTAATGCATATCCTACTAAAACTCTTTCAAAAAATTGCAGAGGAAGGAACACTTTCAAACTCATTCTATGAGGCTACCATCTCCCTGATATCAAAACCAGACAAAGGCAACACAAAAGAAGAATACTATAAGCCAATATCACCGATGAACACAGATGCAAAAACTCTCAACAAAATTTTAGCAGAGTTCAGAAACACATCAAAAAGTTCACACATCATGATCAAGTTGGGTTTATTCCAGGAATGCAAGGATTCTTCAATATACACGAATCAATCAATGTGAAACACCATATCAACAAATTGAAAGATAAAAACCATATAATCTCAATAGATGCAGAAAAAGCCTTTGACAAAATTCAGGACCCATTTATGATTGAAATGAAAGTCGCTCAGTCATGTCTGACTCTTTGCAACCCCATGGACTATACAATCGATAGAATTCTCTAGGCCAGAATCCTGCAGTGGGTAGCCTTTCCCTTCTCCAGGGGATCGTCTCAACCCCAGAATCGAACCCAGGTCTCCCGCATTGCAGGCAGATTCTTTACCAGCTGAGCCACAAGGGAAGCCCAAGAATACTGGAATGGGTAGCCTACCCCTTCTCCGGCAGATCATTTTTGATTAAAACTCTTAAAAAATGGGCATAGAAGGAACCTACCCCAACATAGTAAAGACTGTATATAACAAGCATACAGCAAACATTATTCTCAATGGTGAAAAACTGAAAGCATTCCCCTAAGATCAGGAACAAGACAAGGGTGTCCACTTTCAATACTATTGTTCAACAGAGTTCTGAAAGTCCTAGCTATAGCAATCAGAGAAGAAAAAGAAATAAAAGGAATTCAGATCAGAAAAGAAGTAAAGATCTCACTGTTTGCAGATGACATGATACTGTACATAGAAAACCTTAAAGATAGTATCAGAAAATTACTAGAGCTAATCAGTGAATTTAGCAAAGTTGCAGGATACAAAATCAATACACAGAAATCACTTGCATTTCTGTATACTAACAATGAAAAATCAGAAAGAGAAATTAAGGAATCAATCCCATTTGCCATTGCAACAAAAAGAATTAAATATCTAGGAATAAGCTTACCTAAAGAGACAAAAGAACTGTACACAGAAAATTATAAGACACTAATGAAAGAAATCAAAGATGACATAAACAGATATTCCATGTTCCTGGGTAGGAAGAATCAATATTGTGAAAATGACTATACTACCAAATACAATCTACAGATCAAATGTGATCCCTATCAAGTTACCAACAGCACTTTTCACAGAAGTAGAACAAAAAATTTTACAATTCATATGAAAACACAAAAGACCCTGAATATCCAAAGCAGTCTTGAGAAAGAAGAATGGAGCTGGAGGAATCAACCTTCCTGACTTCAGATTATACTACAAAGCTACAGTCATCAACACAGTATGGTACTGGCATAAAAACAGAAATATAGACCAATGGAACAAGATAGAAAGCCCAGAAGTAAACCCATGCTCCTATGGATACCTTATTTTTGACAAAGGAAGCAAGAATATACAGTGGGAATAGATAGTCTCTTCAATAAATGGTGCTGGGAAAACTGGACAGCTAGATGTAAAAGAATGAAATTAGAACACATCCTAACACCATACACAAAGATAAGCTCAAAATGGATTAAAGACCTAAATGTAAGACCAGAAACTATGAAACTCTTAGAGGAAAACATAGGCAGAACACTCAATGACATAAATCAAAGCAAGATCCTCTATGACCCACCTCCTAGAGTAACAAAAATAAAGGCAAACAAGTGGGACTAGATTTAACTTAAAAGCTTTTCACAGCAAAGGAAAACTATAAGCAAGGTGAAACGACAACCCTCACAATGGGAAAAAATAATAGCAAATGAAACAACTGACAAAAGATCAATTTTCAAAATATACAAGCAGCTCATACAACTCAATGCCAGAAAAATAAACAACCCAATCAAAAAGTGGGAAAAAGACCTAAACAGACATTTCTCCAAAGGAGACATACAGATGGCTAACAAACACAGGAAAAGATGCTCAACATCACTCATTATTAGAGAAATGCAAATCAAAACCACAGTAAGATGTCACCTCACACCAGTCATAATGGCTATCATCAAAATGTCTACAAACTATAAATGGTGGAGAGGGTGTGGAGAAAACAGAACAACACTCTTGCACTGTTAGTGGGAATGTAAATTGATACAGCCACTATGGAAGATGGTATGGAGATTCCTAAAAAAACTAGGAATAAAACCACCATATAACCCAAACATCCCACTCCTAGGCATATATCCTGAGGAAACCAAAATTGAAAAACACACATGTATCCCATTGTTCACTGCAGCACTATTTACAATAGCTAGAATATGGAAGCAACCTAGATGTCCACTGACAGATGAATGGATAAAGAAGTTGTGGTACATATGCACAGTGGAATATTACTCAGTCATAAAAAGGAACACATTTGAGTCAGTTCTGATGAGGTGGATGAACCATGAACCTATTATACAGAGTGAAGTGAGTCAGAAAGAGAAAGATAAATATCGTATTCTAACCCACACATACAGAATTGCTGAAGAATTTATTTACAGGGCAGCAATGGAGAAACAGAGAATAGACTTATGGACATGGGGAGGGGAGGAGAGGGTGAGATGTATGGAAAGAGTAACATGGAAACTTACATTACCATATGTAAAATAGATAGCCAATGGGAATTTGCTGTATGGCTCAGGAAACTCAAACAGGGGTTCTGTATCAATCTGGAAGCATGGGATGGGATGGAGATGGGAGGGAGGCTCAAAAGGGAGGGGATATATTTATACCTATGGCTGATTCATGTTGACGTTTGACAGAAAACAACAAAATTCTGTGAAGCAATTATCCTTCAATAAAAAAGTTAAAAAAATTTTTTTTGAGAAATACTATGCTCAATAAAGTGTGCAAATCCTAAGTGAACAGTTTGATGGATAAATACACACACACACACACACACATGTATATATATATACATCCAATGTAACCACTACAGAAGTCAAGAGAAAGAATCTCTCCAGCGCACCAGAGTTTGCCCTCAAGCTCCCTTCTAAATAGCCCCTCATCAAAAGTAATCAATTATTCTTTCTTCTATCATATAAAATAGGTTCTCCTTTTTAAAAACTTCCTATAAGTAGAATCATATAGATTCTGCTGTTTTATATGTATGGCTTCTTTCATCCAGCATTACAACATACATGTTGTATCAACTAGTCTAGTCTGTGAAAACACAATTACATATCCATTCTCCTTTGGGACATTTGGGTTGTCTGGTCTGTAATTTGAGGCTAGTATGAGCCAGGCTGCTGAGACAGTTTGCGACCTGGGATCCTTTGCTGTGGAGCTTGCACCTGAAATCTCCTTAAGCGACAAAATACAAAGAAACTATAAGGGATTAAAAATAACTGCCTGCACATCCAGTTGGGGCAAATTACAGACAAAACAGAGAAAGACCAAAAACCCCAGCTGCCACTTCTGAAGAGTTGGGAGCAGGGTATCTGTGCTGAGACAGTTTGCGACCTGGGATCCTTTGCTGTGGAGCTTGCACCTGAAATCTCCTTAAGCGACAAAATACAAAGAAACTATAAGGGATTAAAAATAACTGCCTGCACATCCAGTTGGGGCAAATTACAGACAAAACAGAGAAAGACCAAAAACCCCAGCTGCCACTTCTGAAGAGTTGGGAGCAGGGTATCTGTGCTGAGACAGTTTGCGACCTGGGATCCTTTGCTGTGGAGCTTGCACCTGAAATCTCCTTAAGCGACAAAATACAAAGAAACTATAAGGGATTAAAAATAACTGCCTGCACATCCAGTTGGGGCAAATTACAGACAAAACAGAGAAAGACCAAAAACCCCAGCTGCCACTTCTGAAGAGTTGGGAGCAGGGTATCTGTGCTGAGACAGTTTGCGACCTGGGATCCTTTGCTGTGGAGCTTGCACCTGAAATCTCCTTAAGCGACAAAATACAAAGAAACTATAAGGGATTAAAAATAACTGCCTGCACATCCAGTTGGGGCAAATTACAGACAAAACAGAGAAAGACCAAAAACCCCAGCTGCCACTTCTGAAGAGTTGGGAGCAGGGTATCTGGAATAAAAGCCCATGACCTGTGCACACACCACTGAAAGTGTGGGCAAACCATTTATGCCACCCCTCTGGCCCAACTCCTGACCCTACCCCTACCCTCACCTGATGTAAGGAACAACCTTGCCCTCCTCAGGGAGTATGCAAGGGAACATGTTACTTTTCACTACCTGCTGCTGCAGCAAGGTCCCCATTAAAGCCTTGCCTAAATTTCTTGTCTGGTCTCTTACTAATATCTGTTGATTAAGGAACCCACAAGCCCTGGTTGGTAACACTGCTATGAACCCATTTCTTGTGGTTCTACATAGTTGGAAGTTGGATCTTACACATCCTTTACTCTCCCACAATGTCCAGCAGGAGGCCATACATAGAGCATTCTCCAGATAAGTCCCTGGGTCAATACTCAGACATTATGATATTAATACTTAGTCAAGAGACTCGGACATTAAAGAACACTCCTGAAATTAACTCAAAGCAGGTCAGCAAAGCTGTATTATTTTCATTTCTCAAGTCAGAAAATGTTCGGGTGGGTTATTCACATGTTCAAGTTCACATGAATAGTTCGTGGCAGATTTAAGAAAGAGGAGTTTTCACACAACTCTAGACATTTAGAGTTCTGGGCTTTCTTGCAAACAACAATGTAACATGTTTTATTTTAAATTATCCATGCCTGAACTGACTTTAGTTCAGTTATTTCAGGATCTTGAGAGGGTGGTGGTGCCTATGCATAATGTTTCAAGTGCAGCTAAGTGCTGAGAATCATCAGCTAATATCCCAGCCTTTTCATTTTATAACACTGGCATGGAAAAAGGGGGGGGGGGTGTGTGTGGCTGAGATGACGACCCGACATGCTTGGTCTCTAGAAATTGCTGGGAAATACTGGAAGACACAGAATCACATGCATTCATAATCAATACCATGAGTGATGAACCTGAAATTCTGTCTTCATGTTCTATGGAAATTATCCTTAGGCTCTTTTTCTAGAGAAGCAAAAGTGCTGGATAAAAATGAGATACTCATACATTTCCATGATGTCTATCTAAAATAGTATTTTCTGAGAGCCTCCTATACTCCTGCCATTATCTACATCCTTAACATCTTCAAAATTTGGATGCATTAAAGACCAAATCTCTTTCCTAAAGTACCTAGATGTCCTAACATATGCTATAGAAAAAAACCTGTAGTCCAACATTTTGTCTTGGTAAAAATGATTGGCTTGACTATTGTCAATATTTGCTTTAATAGTCTCAGATCTTTCCATATGATATAATGCAGTTAATTTCATAGTGTAAGCACTTATCTAATGTTACCAGTGCCTATCAGCTCCCCCTCCAGAAAAGCTTTTAGGTGATAGTGTTCTGCAGTAGATTTCTTCCCTCCCCTCCATCATAATGGCATCAGCAAATTAGTCATTACATTCCAGAGCCTGGCAGAACCCTTCCTTGTCAATTGCCGAATAGTCAGTTACAGTCTGGACAGAAGCGATTTCTCACTGATTAAAAAAAGAATTACAGTCGTTGTTTCTGTTTTTCAAATAAAGGGACAACATCTATGTAATACAGAATTAGAGAGTTGGCTTAACAAAATGATTACTTAAAAGAACAGAAAATTGAATTTAGAGGGAAACTCTGTGACCAAGACAATGTGACTTTCCAAAAACAAGAATCTTGAAATCTGTTAGCCTTTATAAATCCGGAAAATTGAAAGACCCCAGGGAACTGTAAACTAACCTAATATCAATACTATGTTGAAAAGTCAAAATGTTAATGTCTTCAAGCACTGGAGAGGATTTGTCTCACTAGCAAATTTTAGATATAAATACCAATTCAAAGATAATTCTCCAATGACTCTGAGCATGTTACCAATGACAACAGATTTGAAATGCATTTTAGAAGCAATGAAAGGGAATTAAATAAATTTCCAGTGCTGTAAAGCTTAATATTACTTTAGAAAGTGTTAAACTCTATTTCTCATCTTTCTTGCAACTAATTTGGTACCTTGTAAGTGTTGAAGAAAAGCTAAGTGCAGGAGCACTTTATTAATGTACCAAAAGCCACATCAATGTTAATATGCCTAACACCTTCAGAAAATTTTTGAGAGGTATAAAACAAAACAATATGTGAATTCCTAAAAGTCTTAATGGAAAAATATCACTAGCTATCGCCTAGGAAAGCTGCCTTTAGCACAAGGACCAACTATAAGTTAGGGATACTTGATTTTGCAAGAATATTCACAAGTCAACTGCAATGCATTATGCTTTCCATAAAAATAATGCAAAGATTCTAATTAGTTTTGAATCGCTTGCTAAATTGGTCCAATTTTACTCAAAATGGCCTTTAAAGGGCTATACACCAAGATTATTTCAGTGAGAAAGTTGTCAGCTAAGCTGGCCTTCAGGCAATAAAAGCTGAACTCAGAAAGCATGAATGCATGGTAAACTAATTTTGGATGTGAGCAAACCAAATTAGGGTTGGTTAAGATTCTAGAATGTGAATGTGCTCAATTCAAAGAGTTAATGGCCCTGTGACACCAACCCACTGAAACTTCCTTTTATTTAAATGCTCCAAAAATGTTTTTAGAGTCAAATACCAACCATTCTAGTAAATATTTCAACAGAAATAAGCTATAGCAAAACTCAGGAACTTGACCTAGTTACTAATTGGCTATCATAGAGTATCCTAACATAGAGAGTTAACATAGACAGACTCCATAACATAGAGTCTCCTAACTTCTCTCTCTACTAGCATAGAGTCTCCCATTTCCTTTGGAAATGGTTCTGATCTTAGAAGGAGAGTGGTCCTGAAGAGGGATCTCAGTTCCCTGCCCAGGAACGGAATCTGGGTAACCTGTTTGAAAACCAGGAATCCTAGCCACTAGACCATCAGAGGCTAGAGGCTAGAAGTGAAGTGGCCCTGGCTCTTTCCATCTGAAAACAAGAATGTTTCAAGGAGGCAAAAACTGTAAGAACAGACACAAAGTTTATTATTAGAGACACAGTATTTGCATGGGAGAGCACACAGGAAAACAGTCTAAAATCAGAAGCTAGGCAGAAATACACCCCAGAGAGAAACGGTATGGGCATCCTCTCTGATAAGGAGGAGCCCAGGAGGGTGATTTAAACCACTTATATAGGACAGTCCTTTCAGGTCTTTGCTTACATTTGACCAATTATCTTGTTTCTTTCTTCACATCTTGGACGTTCCCCAAGATGCGTGCGCTACTTTTTCCTAAGATGGACTCTACCACAGGCCTATGGGTGCACGTCCTCACTTGTTATGGAGTGGGACCCCCTCCCTTTTCAACCCCCTAGAAGCCTTCCTGCACATGTGCAGACAGGAAAGTCTTCCTTGACCTCAAGAACGGGCACCTTATTGCTTTACCCTGGCAGAGGTCAACTTTTGCCACTAGCTTTGCCCTTGGAGAGTCTGGGTGAGAACAAAGCTTGAATTTCACTCCACTTGACAGACACTAGGTGTCCAGCCCAGAGGCCCACTGTCTTCTACCTCAGTTCCAACCTGGAGGATTAAAGAAGACTTCAACTTTCAGGGAAGATTTGAGTTAACAAGTTTCAGATTTACCCTCCTGCCTTAAATAACTAGAAAACTGGACAAAACATATGAGACAATGGATTTCCATATATCAGACAACAGATAACACAGGACTGTGATACCTGAGAAGGGAAACAAAATTATACCAGCTTTCTGCCCGGAGGAAGTTTCCAGGCCTCAACACAGGGAGAGGGAACAGGGCACAGTCGATTCACTAAGATTAGGAAAAAGAAAAAAAGAGTTTAGAGGCCAAGGCACCCAGAATTTGCAAGGCAAACTACTAGAGAAAGGAAATGTATAGAAGGAGAGCTTCAGAAACCTGCAGTGGGTCCCCTTGAGTACAGGTTGAGTACCAACCTGCATATGTGTGAAAAAAGTTACCCAAGGCTGGGGAAAGGGTCACCAGAAAAGAATGAGCAGAAAAAACTTCACTCCTACCAGCCAAAGTGAAAAGACCTCCTAATATATGGGGCACCAGATAGGTTTCCAGAAAAGCAAAGAAAGGTGTACATTGGTCCCAGACTATAAGCTGCTCTGAACCTGCCTAAACAGAGCTTAAAAGCAAACACTGAAAGAATTCAACTGATTCCAAGTAACTGCATTCCAGGAAAAAAAGAAAACCCAACACTATAAAGGACTAAAACAAATTACACATTAACAGAAAATTCATAATGCCTAGAATCCAATCAGAAATAAGCAACCAGCAAAGAAACAGGAAAATATGACCCATAACCAAGAGTAAAATCAATCAATAGAAACAGACCCAGAAGCAACAGAGATGATAAAGCTATCAAATAAGGACACTAATAGCTATTATAAATATGTCCTATATGATCAAGAAACTAGAAGAAAATATAATCATGTTAAAGAGCAAAAGGAAAGATGTTATAGTCACTCTGAAAAACCATCTTGGGATTAAAAAATACATAATATCTGAAATGGGATTAATAGCAGTTTAAACTATTTGGAAGAAAATTTTAGTAAACTTGAAGACATGGCAATAGAAACTATCCAAAGTGAAACACAAATGAATAATGTATCAGTGACCTTACGAACAAAATAAAACAGAGAAACATGTATGTAATTAGAGTTAAGGAAAGAGATGAGAGAGAGCAGGAGAGAAAAAATATCTGAAAAAAATAAACTCACACAATGAAGAAGTACAATGAACTCCATGCAGAATAAAGAGAAACAAAACAAATTAAAATCAACACAAAGATATAGGATAATGAAACTGCTGACTGACAACCAGTGATTGAATCTTAAAAACAATCTGCTTGCCAGAAACTATGAAAGTGAAATGACAGTGAACAGCATCTTAAAACACTGAGATACACTGTCAGTTTAGAATTCTCTAAGCAGCAAAAAGTCATCTTTCAAAATTAAAGAAAAAATTAAGGCATTTTCAGACAGACAAAACCTAGAAGAATTCACTATTAGCAGACCTGTATCAAAAGAAATGATAAAGAATATTATTCAGGTAGAATATGATACCAAATAGAAATTTGGATCTATATAATGAAGAATGTAGAGTGTCAGAAATGGTCCATACATTAACAATATAAAAGACATATTTTTCAATCTTTCTGACAACTAATAGTTTAAAGCAAAAATGACAGCAAAATATTGAGGGGCTTATAACCTATGTAAGGGTAAAATGTTTGACAACAATAGCACAAGGGAAAGAAGGGAAAACGGACCTTACATATAAGGTGAGAAGACAGTTTATGTCTATTGCAAACTGTAGAGCAAGGGTCAGCAAATTCAGGCCATAGGACAAATTCATCTTGCTACTTATTTTTGTTCAGAAGCTAAGAATGTTTTATACATTTTGGAAGCGGGTGGGTAGAAGGAGATATAAGACCATGTATTTACTATTTGGTTCTTTACAGAAAAAGTTGCTGAGGACTGCCTGGAGCAAGAGCTTTTCTTGGTACAACTGAGATTTTTGGCCAAAATGTCATTCCACGATGTGAGGGTGCAGGTACGCTGTCAGATTCAGATGTTTACTGGTGTCCCTGGCCTCTACCTAATAAACACAATTCTAGCACTCCACTCTAAGTTGTGACAACGAAAAACGTCTCCAGACTTTGGCAAATGTCCTTTTGGGGTGGAGGTAAGGGGCCAAACTTGCCTCTGATTGAGAACTACTGCCCTGAAGCAAAACTATGAAATATATAATATATATATATAAAATAAGTCAATGGTAGAGATAAAATGGAACCATTTTTTAAAAAAGTTAAAAAATCAACCCAAAAGAAGGTAAGTGAAAGTCAGTCATGTCCGGCTCTTTGTGATCTGATGGACTATACAGTCCATGGAATTCTCTAGGCCAGAATACTGGAATGGGTAGCCTTTTCCTTCTCCAGGGCATCTTCCCAACCCAGGGATAGAACCCAGGTCTCCCATATTGTAGGTGGATTCTTTACCACTGAGCCACAAGAGAAGCCCAAGCAGAAGGTAGGAAAAGAGAAAAAAAGCTCTCCAGAGAAGGCATAAAAATCATGGACCATAAAAAAAGAAATATTGATAAATTGGACTTGAAAAAACTTCTTCTGCTTAGATGGTACCATTAAGAAAATTAAAGCTCACACCACAGGCAGAAAGGAAATATTTGCAAAACATATATTTGATAAAAATTTGCATCCAGAACTTAAAATAAAACACAAACTTTACAACTCAATAAGAAAACCTGATTGGGGGGAATAAAATAAGCAAAAGATTTGAATAGATACTTCACCGAAGACATAGAAATGGCAAGTAAGTATATGAAAAGATGCTAAACATCATCAATCATAAAGTAAATGCAAATTAAAAACACAATGAGCTATCACTGCACATCCGTTAGAATACTTAAAATTTAAAAGAATGGCAATATCAAGTGTTAGCAAAGATGGAGAGCAACTAGAACTCACACAGACTGCTGGTAGGATACTCAACATCTACATAATGGAAAACTGTGCAGCAATAAAAACGAACTACAGACACATGAAACAATATAGATGTATTTTAAGAGCATTATACTAAGCTTAAGAAGATGGATACAAAAGACTATATACTGAGTCATTCTTTATTATATATAATTCTAGGAAAAAGCAAAATTGTGGTGACTGAAAGCAGAACAGAGGTTTCCAGGACCCAATAGGAGGCAGACAGGATTGACTGCAAAGAAAAATGAGGGAACTTTTATGTTAAAGATGATGGGGACTTTCACTTTCAATATTGTGATTGCAGTAGTAGTTACATATTTGTCAAGACTCAAAAAGAGTTGTAGATTTAAAATGGATGATTTTTTATTATATCAAAGAAAGAGATAGAAGATAATTTTCAAGAAGGTTTTGAAAAATACCTTCAAAACAGGAAGTGAGGCCATATTTTCCTCTGCTGACTAGGAGGAAGAATAACTTGCTACAATGCAGGATGGCTAGAAAATACTTTTAGTCAAATTTGATTGAGTGCTAGTGATGTAGGTCCTTGTAACAGAATATACACTTAGCTAGAGATTATCAGACAGTAGTTTTTAAGCCAGAGGGTCAACTATAGGCAAACATGGGAATTTAGTATGATTCCAATTAAATGGGGAAAAAATGAATTAGTCAATAGACACTCTCAAGAGAACTTGCTAACCATTGAGAGAAAAAGAGTTCTACATCATAACATACATAAAACCAAATTACAGGTGGATTAGAAGTGTAAATTTAAATAAGCCTACTTGTACTAGAAGATAATATAAAATAATTTTATAAGCTTATAATAGACAAGCCCTATGTAAACAAGTCACAAGACTCAGAAGAGTGGATTTGACTATACATTAATACTTAATCTCAAGTAAAAACTTTTTCCATGTCAGTATTTTCACCTCAACTGTCAAATCCCTCGAGGGCTCTCTCTATATTCCCTGAACTAAGTTATCTGAGATGCTCAATCCTCCCCAATAAGCAAAATGGACTCTATGTAACTTAAATAAGAATATACTATGTCTATCCACTAACTTATCATTTGAACAAAATTTAATATCTAGTAAGGTTAGATTTAAACTAAGATAGAAATAAAATCTGAAAAACCATCATCCTATAATAAGGAACAAAGAAGGTATTAATTTTACTTACCTGGTCATTCTCTTGACACTCTAGTAAGTTACAAGAGAAAATAAACAAAATCTAAACTCTAAGATAAAACAAAAATTTAATCAGAAAACCAATTTGATCTTTTTAAGTTGAATAAGTGGTTTTCAAATAAGAATTTAGCTCAAGTGATACAGAATTAATTAGTATAATTTTTGGAACAGGATTTAAAGAGTAAAAGAAAAATGCCTAGGAATGGTCAAACCAAAAATCTAACACAAATCCTTCCACAATTTTTAGCATCTGAAAAATAAAATTATAACTTATTCAAATTTAAGAAACAATTTCTCTGAGAAAAAATTTTAATACTCTTTCTGAAACACTAAAATGATGTCAAAATACTGTATGTACTTCAAAGGATCACACATGCACTATGGCCCATAATGCATTTGAAAAATATTACAAGATTCAATTTATTATTTTCATCATTGTAATTTTAATCAGTAGGAACATTAATGTCACATATACTTTTTTATAATATAAATACTTTTAAAAGCTGTATTTTACAATACGATATCAAGAACATAGAGCTGATATAGATTTATAGGTAATCATTTTGCCTATGTAAGAAATCTGATCAGAGTACTTTTATGGTGAAAGAAAAGCACTTTCTTTTTAATCATTCATATTCAGCAACAGGGAAAATGCTCTATGTACACACTGGCTCTGAATAACACGTTTCACTCCTGTTTCAAACCTGCTATGCTATTATTGCTTTGATGATTACATAGTTCAATATAAAAAGGCATTTCCACTCAAGATTCTCAATAATATGTCTGATAAGGCAGGTCACCTCCCAATGATAAAAGCTTTTATGCAAATATTATAGGTATTATGCAAATAAAGCATGGATATCAGACTCACTATAATTGGGATTAAAAAGACAACTATAAGAATACTGCATATTGATACACTATGTTTTTGTGCATTCATCTGGCATTCTCTGCCTTTCTTCCTCATCTTTGAAGTGCTAAAGTATATTTATACTAGATAGTTATTAATAGACTTAATGTGGGAACTATGTATTTGAGAAAGCAAGACTTTCTGGATAAGAATCTCCAAATATTTTCTATTTTATGTTTTTATGACTTCATAAAACAAAGAGAGAGTGTTTTACGTGCAACACTTGCAGAGAGAAATAAAGCTGCATTTCACTCAAATCCAACTGAATACATCAGACACAAAATATAGACATGAAGCAAAGTATGATAGCAGCAGTGATTCTTGGGGGCCACGTGCAAAATTCAATATTTTGCTATCTATTTACATCACAGTGGTCAAAAAAGAAATGTGCCAAAACTCCCTTTCCCATTCCACTTGAACTGGTTCCCCACAATTGAAACAAACATCTCCTGTGACATTAAGTTGTCATCAGCTTGAGTGATCCCCAGTTCACTCAACCTTTTCTTCTTCATCTGGCCTTTTTGTGTGGAGGCAGCAACTAGTTCATTTACAATTTCACAATTGCCTTCAACTTGCTCAGAAAGGTCAGCTCTCGCATAAAGCTCCATTTTACCAGTTGCACACTGAATCAGCTCTTCTAGATCCACTCTTTCAGCTACATCTGCCTCTCCACTTGTCTGAACTTTAAGTGCTTTATTTTCTGAAAAAACAAACAAATTATAACAAATTGAGTTAAATATATAAACTAACCAACTAAAACATGTATTTCTACAGTCTATCAGAGGTTTTAATTTTTTTCTGTCAAGGGGTCCTGCGTCATTTGACTGGACTTTTCAAACTCTCTGCCATAAGTGTCTCAACAAGCAGTTGTCTTAATTGTCAAGGTTTCCTGACCTTCATACAGGATTATTATCTTTGAATTTTCTCTTTTTATGCTAGATCTCATTCATTCAACAGACCTCTCCTGGATATTTACTAAGCACTGTATTAGAAGCTAGATACAAAGATAAACAGAACAGTACTAGTACTTTAGTTTCCCTAAAGGAACTCCCAATTTAGCAGCTTTATAAGTGATTGCCTGTGATAGGCAGAATTCTAGATGGCCCTGTGATGCCTGCCCCTTGTTACTTTCATGACTGTTAAATGGTAAAAGGACCTTGCAGATGTAATTAAGGTTACTTATCAGTTCACCCTAAGAAAAGGATATAACTCAGGTATTCCTAACCTAATCATACAAATCTTTAACAGCAAGGTTTTCCCTGGCTGAATGAAGAAGAGGAAAGCATAAAGAGATTTAAAGCATGAGAAAGATTTGAAGGGTGAGAGATTTGCTTTGAGGGAGGTTCTCTGTTGCTGCAATGGAGGGCGTCATGGGGCAATAACCCAAGAGTGATCCCTAAAAGCTGAGAGCAACCCCTAGCCAACAGCTGGCAACAATAATAAAAAAAGAGATCTCTGTCCTACAACCTCAAGGAAATTGATTCTGCCAACATAAGGAACTTGGAAGCAGATTCTCCCCCAGAGATTTCAGATAAGGGCCCTGCCCAGCTGATACCTCAGTTTCACCTTTGTGAGACCCTAAGCAGATAACTCAGCCAAGCTCACCTTAACTTCTGACCTATAGAACTATGAGAAGAAAAAGAACTAACAGATAGCTGGAGTGGACCTTGAAGGATGAGAAGGACTACTCATCATCCTTTAAATGTTCCTCACCCATTCCAAGGCATAATCCTGCATGGCTGAGATTTCATAGTGATGTGGGTCATGGCTTGGAATTCAAGAATTTCCTGCAAATCAAAACCGCAGTGAGGTACCATCTCATGCTGGTCAGAAAGGCTGCTATCAAAAAGTCTTTGTACAAACAATAAATGCTGCAGAGGGTGCGGAGAAAAGGGAACCCTCTTACACAGTTGGTGGGAATGCAAACTAGTACAGCCACTATGGAGAACAGTGTGGAGATTCCTTAAAAAACTGGAAACAGAACTGCCATACGACCCAGCAATCCCACTGCTGGGCATACACAGTGAGGAAACCAGAATTGAAACAGACACGTGTACCCCAATGTTCATCACAGCACTGTTAACAATAGCCAGGACATAGAAGCAACCTAGATGTCCATCGGCAGACGAATGGATAAGAAAGCTGTGGTACATATACACAATGGAATATTACTCAGCTATTAAAAAGAATGCATTTCAATCAGTTCTAATGAGGTGGATGAAACTGGAGCCTATTATACAGAGTGAAGTAAGTCAGAAAGAAAAACACCAAAACAGTATATTAATGCATACATATGGAATTTAGAAAGATGATAACAATGACCTTTATGTGAGACAGCAAAAGAGACACAGATGTAAAGAACAGTCTTTTGGACTCTGTGGGAGAGGGCGAGGGTGGGATGATCTGAGAGAATAGCATTGAAACATGTATATTATCATATGTGAAATAGATCGCCAGTCCAGGTTGGATGCATGAGACAGGGTGCTCGGGGCTGGTGCACTGGGATGACCCAGAAGGATGAGATGGAGAGGGAGATGGGAGGGGGGTTCAGGATGGGGAACACATGTACACCCATGGCTGATTCATGTCAATGTATGGCAAAAACCACCACAATAATGTAAAGTAATTAGCCTCCAATTAAAATAAAAAAAAAAAAAGGAAAGAAATTCAAGAATTTCCAACTGAGTTAGCTCAGCTTTGCTGCCAAGAAAGACAGCTGTCAGGGAGACATTTAATTTTACAAATAAAAAATAGAGGCAAACTCTATGATCCCCTCCAGTCAAATGCAGTTTTCAACCAGGCACATTCATTTTCCTGCCTCCATCCTTAAATGCCAAAAGGATTTGTTAGCAATAGCCTAGTATATGCTAGAATATGCCCATCCTTATTCTATACATTTAGAGAAAACCAAACATGATAAGGGAACTGCAGGACTGCAGAAACCACACATCAAGGCTTTGACCAGCTGACTTTGAAAGTTTCTTTCACGCCTAGATTCCATATTATAGCTTTACCAAGCTTCTCTATCTCTGTGCCTAAGTGTATGCTAGCTGTCTTTTTTAAGAGAGAAGATTTCTATCTTTAATCAGAGCTTAATGCTGAAATAAACTAGGTTGAGATTTTATTTAGAAAATTACTAAATATACCATACCTTCAGTTTCATCTTGGGCATCTTCTTGCAGATCAGAGAAAATTGTAGGTTTCACCAAGACAACACCATAACCTTCATTATTATGTATGACATTATTCACCATGGATATTTTGGGAATGTCATAATGTTCATCTAAGAAGTCCTGTGACATGGAAAACAAATGTTTCAAGGAACTGACACATTCAACACTGCCTGCTTTAAAAATCTTCTCACTTTCTTCAGGCTATTCTAAAAATAAAATAGAAAGCTATGCTTATTAATATGTGGTAGCACAATCTGAGCTCTGAATGACACAGCATTCCTCTGTTATTTCTGCAGATCTATGGACAGCAAAGTATTCACAAGAGATTTTCAACCACCAACTATTGATATCATTAAAATTTATATACTGTTTATGCTTTTTTAAAAAAGAAAACAACAAAAGTAACATGGGGATTTCATAAAGCATAACTGTTTCTTAGGTAAAACCTAAATTCTCAGTTTAAAATTCTAAAACCTAAATTCTACCCTTTGGAAAGAGGGCGTCTCAGCAGGGGCTCACCTTAATGAGGATTCCTTCCTTGCAGTGATGGATCCCGTTATCAGTCAGAGTGCATTTACTCCCGGGGTATATTTCTATACCAGCACCCTACAAGTTACATTTTAAAGTAGTCACAGTCAGTTCTAAATAGGCAGGACTATAAAAGAAGGTTTATCACTTCTTAGACTTTTAATGTAGCACAAATATAAAGTGTTTGATAGAAAGTTTTATTAAGTATTTCTAATCAACATTTCCATTTGCTTAATTTCCAGCAAGCTGTCTATCATTTATCATATTCAAATACCATACAGACACACACACACACACACAACAATGGCTAAGAGTTTCAACACTTGATTACTATTTCACTCTTTCATTCTGGACAAATCAGTTTTCTGATTCTTCCCAAAAAATGTCAGTTAACAATTACATTGAAAGAGGCACATATTAAAAATAACCATTCTTTTAGATATACTCAATTAGCTGGAGAACAGTGTTCAAATCTAGTAAAATATTGTTAAATTGTAGATAGAAATAAGGCTTTCTATTTTGAAAAGCACACCAGTTCAAGAATATCCCAACATAACTTGAAAATCATTTCTGTGAACTAAAATAACTAATGCGATTACTAACTAATGCTAATAGTAACTACTAATGTTACATGAGTAGCTGATTCAAATGCCCTGTTTACGCCCTGACAGTAGCCAGGACAATCCACGCGGCCCAGTTCTCTCACACTGACCCTGGCACCAAATGGTACCAACAAAAGAAAGTAACAGGGACAGGAATAATTTATCTCCTGACACTACACTAGGCACTTTAGTAAGTAAAAATTTCACTCAAACCTCTATGACTATTTAAAAACTCACTTTTAGGATAATTTCATACACAATATCCTAGAAGAAGAGTTGCAACTAACCATTTATGACATATCTATTGAATGTATGTTGAGTTGTTTCCCTAGGAATGGTAGTGTACCATGAGAAAATATTTATTATTACTTCCCCCTTTAGAGATTACTGATATGTAGGGGCATGGTCACCACACACCCACCTAACTCTCTGTAGAAGTCGTAAGATCTGTGAAATGGGCCTTCAGCTAAGACTTTCAGTTTGTAGCTATATACAGAAATAGATTTATGGGCAATAACATTAAAAATACATACACAATAAAACAGTTTAAATATCAAATTATCAGGAATCATGTAAAACCTGAAGAGAACAACTTAAGCCAGCAGCCACCTAGTAACTGGGACAATCATGTTCAAAATATATTATGAAACTGAACAGATATTTAATAACTAAAAAGAAACTGAAAAGGCTGCCTCTTCTAAGATGATGGTACAAATAAAACTCATGGACATTATATATAAAACAAACATAATACAATTGACAAGTGGAGTAAAGAAGCCAGGCTACCTGGACACCTCAACCCCTGAGAAATGACACCAACCTAGTGTAGACTGGGTTTTCTTTATGCCTCACACTTCCAGACATGAAACTGAAGGAGCTAGCGATCCATAAACATCAGACACAGACCAGGAAAGCCTCCCCCAAATCCCGCTCTCTCTAGCCAAAGGACTAGGCAAGCTTCGAAGGACAGAAAACTTTGAAACAATAACAGCTCTATTCTAGCCAAACACCACAGGAAAAAAAATTAGTCTATTCCATCCATGCTGGCAAGTGCCAAGGGGGAGCCTAAACTTCTACCCTCTCAAGGCTATGACTAGGTACCCCAATACTCACACAGGGGTAGTATCACTTAAAGCCAAAGATTTTCATCCCCACTAGCTGGTAACAAGTCCCTCATCCTTGTGGAGACTACATATAGGGCCTGGACTCATACCCTCAACTGATAACAAGATGCTGCACCCATTCCCTACTGAGTGGTGTCAGAGCAGGCCCAGTGGGGGCTGTAGATTTTCATCATTGCCAGAGGTAACAAGCCCACTGCCATATGCCAGAGTATCAGTGCAGACATGTAAGAAACTAGAATTCTTACACCTGCCCACCAGTAACAAGCTTTCCCACTCAACTTGGATACCAATGGAAGCCAAATGGGGAACTTGGAGACCTGGTAGTAATAATGCAGTAGCCTTTACCCCATTCCCTGCTATAGTAGTGTAAGAGAAGCCCACCTAAGACAGAAGATGTAGATTCTAATAATATAATACGAAACATCCAGGTTTCAGTTGAAAATCACTTGTCATATCAAGTGCCAAGAAGATGTCAAACTTAATAAAAGGTAATCAATACAAACCAAAACCAAGATGTCAGAGATGATGGAATTAGCTGACAAGGATTTTAAAGCAGCCAATTATCTCAGTGAGCAATTATTAAATACTTAAATGAAAAATAGAAGACTGAATAAGAAAATAGAAAGTCTCATCAAAGAAATAGAAGATATAAAGAACCAAATGGAAATTTCAGAACTGAGAAATACTATAACTGAAATAAAAAGCTCAGTGGATGGGCACAACAGCATAAAGGAAAAGAACAGAGGAAAGAATCAGTGAAATGGAAGACAGAACAACAGAAATCATCTAGTCTGATAGAAAACAATCTGAAAAAAAAAAAAAAAGAACGGAACCTCAGGGACCTAGAGGACAATAACAGAAGATCTAAAATTTTGATTATCAGTCATAGAAGAGAAGGAGGGTAAAGCTAAAAAAAGAAAAATCAAAGAAGAAATAGCTAAAACTTCCCAAATTTGGCAAGAGACATTAAATTTACAGATTAAAAAATCTGAGAAAACAGGATAAACTCAAAGAAATCCATTTCAAGGTACATCATAATTAAACTTACAAAAGCTTAAGGCCAAAAGGAAAGGGGGAAAAAGGAAAAGTTATCCTGAATGCAGTCAAGGAAAAATAATGTCTTATCAATTAGAGAAAAAATTCAAGTAAAGAGGATTTCTCATCAGGAACCATGGAGGCCAGAAGAAAGTGGCACAGTATTGTTCAAAAGATCTAGCAGAAAAGAGTTGTCAATTTAGAATCCTATACCCAGTGAAAAATATTCTTTAGGAATAAAGAGAAATCAAGACATTCTAAGATGAAAGAAGTGAATAGCATTTGACAAAAGTCAACACAAATTCATTATGAAAATTCTCAGAAAACAGAAATAGAGGACAACTTCCTTAATTTGATAAAGAATATTTACAAAAAAGCCCTGTAGTTAGACTGGTGGCAAAGATGGTGAAGTGGGAAGACCCTGAGCACCTCCCCCAAGAGGCACACCAAAAATAAACTATTTACCAAAGGGACTGTCAATGAGAACTATCAGGTAACTAGCAGAAAATATTTCCCACAATTAAAGTTACAAAGAAGGAACCGCAAAGAGACAGATAGAAAGGGCAGAGACCTAGTACAGTCAAGGCCTACACCCCCAAGGTAGGCAACCCACAAACAGGAATTAGGCAAAATGAGGTGCAGAGGAGCATGTTCCAAAAAAAGAAAAAAGACAAAAATCCCATAGGCAATCTACCTGATAAAGAGTTCAAGGTAATGGTCAAAAGATGATTGAAGAACTCTGAAGAAACTGGATGAATACAATGAATTTAACAAAGACTTAGAACATATAAAAATGAACCAGAGAGAAATGCAATAATTGAAATGAAAAATACACTAGAAGAAATCAATAGTAGATTAAATGATGCAGAGAAACAAATCAGCAATATGGAAACAAGATAGAAATCACTGAAGCTGAACAGAAAAAAAGAATGAAAAGAAATTCAGACAGTTTAAGTGGCTTGTGGGAGAACATTCACATTTTAAGGATCCCAGGAGAACACCAAGAGAAAGGGGCAGAGAACACACTTAAAAACATAAAAGCTGAAAACTACCCTAATCAAGGAAACAAAAATCTAGGTCCAGGAAACAGAGAGAGTCCCAAATAGGATCAAATCAAAGAGGACTGACCATATCAACACATATTATAATTAAAATGGCAAAAATTAAAGAGAGAATATTAAAAGTAGCAAGGGAAAACTTCTCTGGTGGTTCAGTGGTTAGGAATCCGCCTACCAAAGCAAGAGACACAGGTTTGATCCCTGGTCCAGGAAGATCCCACATGCCGTAGAGCAACTAAGCCCAGGTACCACAACTACTGAGCTTGTCTGCGGCAACTACTGAAGTCCATGTGTTTAAGGCCTGTGCTCTGCAATAGAGAAGGCACTGCAATGAGAAGCCCACATACCACAGTGAAGAGTAGCCCTCACTCGCCATAACTAGGGAAAGTCTGTCAGCAGCAACAAAGATCCAGCACAATCAAAAAATAAATAAAATTTTAAAAAAGAAAAGAGCCAAAAAAAAAAAAAAAAAGAAAAGAGCAGCAAGGGAAAAGCATCATGTTATATACAATGGAACTCCCATAGGCTATCAGCTGACTTTCCAGCAGGAACTCTGAAAGCCAAAGAGCACAATATATTTAAAGTGATAAAAGGGAAAAAACTAAAATCAAGAATACTCTGTGAAAATAATCTGAAAAATATACATACACATATATATGTTTTAACAAATCATTTTGCTGTACACCTAAAACTAACCCAATATTGTAATATATCAGCTATGCTCGAACAAACAAACAAAAAAGAAATCCCCATACTGGACAACAGCCGATAAAAAGGTCAGCATACCTCAAGGGCCACGCAAAAGAAGAGAAGGGCAACAGGGATGACAGGGACAGATTGAGACACTCCTGGCCTGAAATGTGGTGGGAAGGAAGATACCGTGCAGGGACAGTGAAGATAAGAGGGGGTTAAGGAGAAAACTGGAGCCCAAAGGATGCATCCCACCATCCTGGCTGCATCACTCCCTTTTTACTGAGATACAACTCACATACCATGCAATTCACCCAGTTAAGTTTAATGTATCATTCAATAGTTTTCAGTATATTCACAGAGTTGTACAACCATTACCACAGTCAATGTTAAAACACTTTCATCATTTTAGGTCAAGACCCTGTACCCTTCAGCTATTACCTCCAATCCCCTCTTCCCCACTCTATGCCCAGCCCTAGGCAACCACTACTTTGCTTGTAATGCATATAGATATGGCTATCCTGGACATTTCACATAGAATGAATTATATGCTATGTTGAAAAAAAGAGAGATAATACCTTATCCAGCAAGGCTTTCATTCAGATTTGATGGAGAGATCAGAAGTAAAGCAAAAACTAAAAGCATTCAGCACTACAGAACCAGCTTTGCAAGAAATCCCAAATGGAATTCTCTAAGCAAACAAGAAAAGGTCACAACTAGAAACATGAAAATTATGAAAGGAAAAGCTCATTGATTGATAAAAGCAGTTATACAGTAAAAGTATTAAATCAACCATGTACAATGCTCACAGGAAGATTAAAAGATATAGTAAGATCGTCTATATGTGCAATAAGTAGTTAAGGGATATACAAAAGGATGTAAAATAAAACGTCAAAAAACAGTAACTGTAGGGGCAGGGGAGTAAAAGGCAGCGTTGTTAAAAATGTATTTGAAATTGAGATTAGCAACTTAAAATAATCACATATACATAGAAGTTGATATACATATAAATCTCACTGTAACCACAAATCAAAAATCTATAATAGACACACAAAAGGAGAAAGGAATCCAAAAATAACAGCAAGGACAGTCATCAAATCATAAGGGAAGAGAACAAAAGGAAAGAATGGAACAATAAAGAACTACAAAAACAACCCCAAAACAATGAACAAAATGATAATAAGTACATATCTATCAATACTTTAAATGTAAATGGACTAAATACTCCAATTAAGACACAGAGTAGCTGAATGAATATAAAATAAGACCCATGTATATATGCTGTCTACAAGAAACTTCTTCAGATCTAAAGACACACAAACTGAAAATGAATGAATGAAAAATGGTACTCCATGCAAATGAAAAGAAAACTTTGGGATAGCAATACTTATACTAAACAAAATAGACTTGAAAACAGAAACTGTAACAAGAGATAACAAAGGACATGACATAAAGGACTAGACCCAACAAGAAGATCTGTCAATTGTAAATATGTATGCAGTGACACTGGAGAATATAAAGAAACTGACAATAATACAATAATAGTAGACTACTTAACACCACCTCAATGGATACATCCTCTAGAGAAAAAATCAATAAGGAAACACTGGCCACATGGACTTAATAAATACCATTCCATCTAAAAGCAGCAGAAGACATCCTTTACAAGGGCATATGGCAATTCTACAGCCAGAAAACAAATCTCAAAATTCTAGAAAACTGAAATCCTATCAAGCTCCTTTTCTGATCACAATGGTATGAGACTAGAAATCAACTACAAGAAAAAAGACTGCAAAAAACACAAACATGTACAAACTAAACAACATGATACTAAATAAACGATGGGTCACTGAAGAAATAAAAAAATACCTGGAGACAGATGAAAACAGAAATGATTCAAAACACAATGATGAAAATAAAAACACAATGATCTGAAATCTATGGAATGCAGCAAAAGCAGTTCTAAGGGGCAACTTTACAGTGAAACAAGCCTACCTCAGAAAACAAGAAAAATATCAAATAAACAACATAATGTTAAAGGAAACAGAAAAAGAACAAAGAAACTCCAAAGTCACGATAAGGAGATAAATAACAAAGATCAGAGTATAAATAAATGAAGTAGAGGCTGAAAAATAATAGAAAAGTTCAATGAAATCAGGAGCTGGTTCTTTGAAAATATAAACAAAATTGATGAACCTTGAGCCAGACTCACAAAGGAAAAAGAGAGAGGGCCCAAGTAAAACCAGAAATGAAAGAGGACAAGTTACAACTGATACCACAGAAATACAAAGGATCATCTAAGATTACAAGGAACAATTATATGCCCATAAAATGGACAACCTAGAAGTAATAGATAAATCTCTAGAAATGTACAATCTATAAACACCAAATCAGGAATAAATAGAAAATATGCACAGATCAATTACCAGTAATGAAATTGAATCAGTAATTTAAAAAGCTCTCAGCAAACAAATGTCCAGGACCAGACATCTTCACAGGTGAATTCTTCCAAACACACAAACAGTTTACATCTATCCTTCTTAAATTATCCCCCAAAATTGAAGAGGTACATTCCCAAACTCATCTATGAGGCCACAATCAACCTGATATCAAAACCAGAAACAGACAACACACACACACACACATCACAGGCCATGGATTGACAGTCATAGATTAAAAAAATCCTCAACAAAATATTAGCAGATAGAATCCAACAATACATTAAAAGGATCATATGCATGATCAAGTGGGATTAACCTCAGAGATACACAGATGGTTCAATATCTGCAAATCCATCAACATGACACAACACGTTAACAAATGAATAAAAAAAATCATTTGATCATCTCAGTTGATGCAAAGAAAACTTTGAACAAAATTCGATATCCATTTATGGATTCTCAACAAAGTGTCCATTAACGGAATATACATCAATAAAATGAATGATGTACAGCTAATACCATACTCAACGGTGAGAAGCTGAAAGTATTTTTTCTAACATCAGGAAAACATGACAAGGATGCCCATTCTTGTCATTATTATTCAATGTGGTACTGAAAGTCTAACCACAGCAATCAGACAAGAGATAAAAGAAATTCAAATAGGAAAGAAGTAAAACCATCACTGTTTTCAGATGACATGATACTATCCATCAAATCCTAAAGACATCACCAAAATCCTACTAGAACTCATCATGAATTTGGTAAAATTGCAGAATACAAAATTAACATACAGAAATCTGTTACCTTTCCATACACTAATTATCAGAAAGAGGAATTAAAAAAACTATCCAGTTTACAATCACATCAAAAAGAATACCTAGGACTAAATCTAATTAAGGAGGTAAAAAGCCTGTATATTTAACAAGACTTCCCTGGTAGTTCAGTGGTTAAGACTCTGCACTTCCACTGCAGGGTGTGTGGGGTCAATCCCTGGACAGGGAACTAAGATCCCATATGACATGTGGCGTGGCCAAGATAAAAAACAAAGCTGCACTTAGAAAACGTAAGAAACTCATGACAGAAATCAAAGATGACACAAATGGATGGAAAGATATACCGTGCTAGTGGATTGGAAGAATACTGTTAAAATGACCATACTATTCAACACAATCTACATATTCAAAGCAATTCCTATCAAAATACCAATGGCATTTTCCACAGAACTAGAATAATTCTAAAATTTGTATGGAAACACAAAAGACCCAAAATAGCCAAAACAATCTTGAGAAAGAACAACAAAACAAGAGGTACCATGTTAAGGTATAGCAATCAAAACGGTATGGTACTGGCACAAAAACAGGAGAAATCTTTGCATCCTAGGGCTAGACAAAGAGTTCTTACACATAAAAGGAAAAAATTGATAAACTGGGCTTCATCAAACTTTAAAACTTTGCTCTGTCTGTAAAAGCCTTATGAAAACAATGAAAAAACAAGTTACACACTAGCACATCTGTAACTGATGTACCCAACTGAGGATTCGTTATCTAGAATTTATAAAGAACTCTCAAACTCTACAGTAAAAAAAAAAATCCAATCAGAAAATGGACAAAAGCCATGAATTTTCCACTGAAGCTAAGGATGGCAAAAAAGCATATGAAAAAACGTTCATCATCATTAACCACTAGGGAAATACAAATTAAAACACACCTATCAAAATGGCTAAAATTAAGTAGTAGTGAAAATACCAAATATGGATCATTGGATCTATAATACCAAACCAAAACTTGGATCTAATACAAAAAACTGGATCAAAAATACCAAATTGGATCATTCAGACTTTGTTAGTAGGAATGTAAAATGGTACAACTAATCTGGAAAACAGTTTGGCAGTTTCTTTAAAAAAAAGTAAGCACACAACTAACCACATGTCCTGCAACTATACTCCTAGGTATTTACCCCAGAGAAATGAAAATGATGTTCACACAAAAACCTGTACACCAATGTTTACAGTAGCTTTATTTACAAAAATCCCCAAACTGGAAACAACAGATGTTATTCAACAAGTGAACAGTTAAAAGTGTGGAACAATCATACACGGTATCACTTAGCAATAAAAAAAGAACCTATTGGTAGATGAAACAACATGTATATGTGGCAAGTGAAAAAAGCCAATTCCAAAAGGGTATGTACTGTATTTACATAACATATTTGAAATGATGAAATAACAGAAATGGAGAACATATTAGCATTTGCCTGTGATTAAGGAGAAGGTCAGAAGGAGAGGCACATAGACAGCACTAAAGAGCAACATGAAGGATCCCTGTAGTAATGGAAATATTCAACTTAACTGAATTTTATCCTAGTTGTGATGCTGTACTGTAGTTTTGGAAGATGTCACAACTAGAGGAAACTGGTAAAAGGTACACATATAGGCTATTTCTGTATTATTTCTTACTACAGAATGTGAATCTACAATTATCTCAAAATAAAAATTTGATTTAAAAACAGCAACCAAGCCTCAACTACTACATCACTTACAAAGTTACAACTTAAAAAGTCTAACTTCTTTTTAAAAGGTATGACAGAGAAACTGTGAGATGTATTACTGTCTTCCTAATAATCTGTTTTGAAAATGCTAAATAAGAAGAACATTATACAATTGAGTCTGGCCAACTTAATGCATGTAAGTATCTGAAGTTCTCTGAAGAGAGAGAACAGAAGTATGCATTTACATCTTGTCCTACATTTTATTTATCTATTTAGAACTTAAACCTTAGCTACTCCCCAAAAGGATAAGAGATGATTATACCTTGGCGCCATATAAATCTGAGTTCTTCATTAAAAATTCTGCTGATGTTCGTACTGTGACTCCTGTAGTCTCACACTGCAGTACACAGTTTTCCAATGTAGTCTTGCCACGGTGAATGACTATGATGAAAACATGCAGTCAAATGCTTTAAGAAGTAATATATCTTTTACAATATTAGAAATGGCCTAGAGTTGATAGTAGATACAGTCTAAATAATTCTCATTTAAACTTTTGTTACTGAAATTATGAATTCTTATTTTATAAAAACAATGACTATTTTGAGCTATTTTCTAAAATTTATAAGTGGTATTTTTAAAAAAGAATGACTTGACCTCAGAAATGCAAAATCATGTCAAAAATCACTTCTCATTACAAAAAAAAAATTAAGAAAGTAACTTTCATGACTATCTTACCAGAGAGAAGAAAAGGAGGCCCAATTCAAAATAGGGGATACAAATCCCAAGAAACAAATACTATCACAATGTGAAGATAGCTGGTTTGAGTCCAGGACTAAATCAAATACAAAGAACACAGACCACATATTGGAATGTTCTAATAGAAAAAAATGATCACTCAGAAACAAATATTAAACTAACAAATTTTCAAGAATACAATGAACTATTTTTCATTTTAGAGTAAGCTTCCTAAGTTGTCAAGCTATGTACATAAGTAATCAGCTTTTCATACTACTCAAAAGTGGTATTTCATTTCTATCTTCCAGAAGAAGTAAAGTTTTTCTTCAAAGCCTGGAACAAATAATAAATAAAATATTCAGATATTTACTCAAGATTCCTTCTACGGCATCATGCTGAACAAATTTTATGCTTGAGATTTTAATATCCGCACCCGTACAGTCCACAAAAGTGTCTCCTTTGCCCCTCTTTTCTATTACAATATCATCTGGTAGACCATATCCTAAAGAGAGAGCAAGAACATTTAGGATGGGGGAAGGGAAATGTCTAAAAACAAAATTTCTATGACACATTTTTTCATTTCAAATGACTCCAAATGATATTTGAGACCAGTCAACCCAGTTACATGTAAATAAAATCGAGGGACATCCCTGGTGGTTCCATGGTTAAGACTTTGCCTTCCAACGGAGGGGGTGCAAGTTAGATCCCTGGTTGGGGAGCTAAGATCCCACATGTCTCATGGTCAAAAAATCAAAACATAAAACAGAAGCAATATTGCAACCAATTCAATAAAGACTTCTTTAAAAAAAATAAAAAAAAAAAAAAGGTCCACATCAAGAAAAGAAAAATCTTTTTAAAAAATAAATAAAATCTATTTCTCCACATATCTATCTTAAGTTTTACCAAGGTATACAATTTGTTAACAATTGCCTGCATATCAAGAAGACTATCCCCATCAGTCATCTCATGTCCGTTTCGGCAGTAAACTCACTTATAAAACTGCTACTAAAAAATAATAATAATCTCAAGTACTCATAGCTGGGTCAGAAGGCTTTAATGCATTTAGTCTTTATAAGATTTTACTTCCCATCCCAAAGATTCTATTATTCTAATGTAGTTAGGTTTGAAAAAGCATAGGCATTTCTCAAGATTTTCTCATTTTTATATTCTCTTAACCAGGTCGACCCAAAATCTGACAAACTGGCTTAGAACAGTTTTAACTATTGGAAAAATAGGTCTACCTTGTTAACCAATAAAAAACATTGTTCTCTACAAATTTTAATCAAACTAATAATGCAGGTAGACCTTTGTGGGCTTATGAAAAACAGGAGTATCAGAAACTAGAAAACGTTGCCTGACTTTATCATAAACCAGAATTACACAGACAAAGCTTTAAGAATTAATTCTCACTGTCTAAATGTCAAAGAATCATTGTTGAGTATTTGCTTGAGGAAATGAAAGTAGTAAAACATTAAACAGGCAAAATCTCTAAAGTTTTCTACATTTGAAGAGGGTGGGGGCACTAGAGAATGCAAGAGAACTCCACCCATGGGAATGCTACTAATGCTGTATTCTGGATGACTAGATTCTAAATTGTTTCCCCTGATTCTTTTTAGTGTCTATATGTACTTTGCACATTTCTTAAAATAGTAACTTTTTATCATCAGAAAATTAAAAATATAAAAAGAATGGCCATGTTACATTATATAAACAAGTTACATAATCCTAGCCGTTTAAAACACAAAGCCTTAACCTAAGTGAATGCATTTTCTAAACAAGAAAAATCCTATTATAAGTACTATTAATACCATGCAAATAGTGGGTACTCAAAATATATCACTTGTTATAAGTGTTAGCTATAGATCAGATAAGCTATCATATAAGCTTTAATTTACCTCATGAACAATTGCTCTATATAGTCACACTAGAGATACCATGATTCCCCAGATTCTCAGAAATGCCCTATGTTCACATATTCATAGTCATTCTTACACTTAACTATCAGAATTCTATATGGTTATTTATGTGCTTAGTTGCTCAGTTATGTCACCTTTTGTGACCCCATGGACTGGTGCCTGCCAGGCTCCTCTGCTGGTGGACTTTTTCAGGCAAGAATACTGGAGTGGGGTGCCATTTCTACCCCAGAGGATTTTTCTGACCCAAGGATCAAACTCTCATCACTTGCATCTCCTGCAATGGCAGGTGGATTCTTTACCACCAGCACCACCTGGCAAAGTGAAAGTCACTCAGTCATCTCTAACTGTTTGCAACCCCATGAACTATACAGTCCACAGAATCTCCAGGCCAGAATACTGGAGTGGGTAGCCTTTCCCTTCTCCAGGGGATCTTCCCAACCCAGGAATAGAACCCAGGTTTCCTGCATTGCAGGCAGAATCTTTACCAGCTGAGCCACAAGGGAAGTCCAAGAATACTGGAGTGGGTAGCCTATCCTTTCTCCAGGGGAATCTTCCTGACCCAGAAATCAATCCAGGGTCTCCTGCATTGAGGCGGATTCTTTACCAACTGAGCCATCAGGGAAGCCCTGGTTATTTGTGGCACATTGGCACAATTACATTATAATTTCCTCACCAATCTAGGAAGAATGCTTTTCCATCATATAATCTATAATATCAACGCTGTTTGCACTAGGTCAAAAAAATTAAGTGTTTTCATATATATGGAATTTAGAAAGATGGTAACGATGGCCCTATATGCAGGGCAGAAGAAGAGACGTAGAAGTACAGAACAGACTTTTGAACTCTGTGGGAGAAGGTGAGGGTGGGATGTTTCGAAAGAACAGCATGTATATTATCTGTGGTGAAACAGACCACCAGCCCAGGTGGGAGGCATGAGTCAAGTGCTCGGGCCTGGTGGGCTGGGAAGACCCAGAGGGGTCGGGTGGAGAGGGAGGTGGGATGGGGGACCGGGATGGGGAATACGTGTAACTCTATGGCTGATTCATATCAATGGATGACAAAACCCACTGAAAAATAAAAAAAAAATTAAGTGTTTTTATTGCTGTGATTTATTCTGCAGATGTTATTTATAAAACACATCCATTATATATCAAATGTTGGAGACGAAACAGAACAAAAATTACATACATAAAACAAAAAAGGGGGTGAGGTGATATATTGGGGAACAGCAGGATATTAAACTCCCAGCCTAGCTTCCATTAAGAAGTTTTCACAAGATAAAGAACATAGCTTAAGCAGTTTGTGAACAGCTGTACCAATCCCAAAATGATGTATGATTTTTTGCATTACAAGTTTTATTGCTAACTTGAAGTTCTTTTGATAAATAGTTGAGCAGGTGCATCTAAATTTGACAAGCTATGGCAATACAGAAGACCAAGGTGAGCTACTGTAAAGCAACCTAAATTTAGGAATCACTCTAAATGTACAGTAAGATTACAACAGCTAAAATCTATTTTTAATAGACTCTTTCAATGCTAATGTTCTCAAAAGTACACTATAGACATTGTGACATTCAGAAGTTCTTAAAATAATTAAGATAAAGATTTTCAGTCTACTTTCAAGTTGGACCTATACCTCTCACAAAAATAAGCTAAATTTAAAACAAAAACTATGCACCAATATATCTACAACATACATGAAATAAGAGGAAACAACAAATTAAAAAATAGTAAATTTTAAAAAATATTGCTGGGAATTTTTTTTTATTCTAGAAATGAATTCATTTCCATCAACCATCTATAGTCTGGAATTACGTTTCTCCCTAGTGGTTGTTCCTCTACATTTTTGTCTTCCCAACATTTATAATGTCGTAAAGACTCATACTTCATGTTGCTCAAACACTGACTCAATAACCCATACACTTCAAAAACCCTTAATGTTTCCAGGCAACTCATTTGAAATTAACTGGGTTGAAATAAAAATCTTAGAGCTTCAACAAGATCAATGATTTCCTGTTTTCTTAAGTGTCTCATGCAGGAGAGTTTGGTTGTATGATCTTCTATACTCACCTTCCAACTCAATGGAGTCAGCAATGGAGAATGCACCATGTACCACATAATGGCCAGGACAAACAATAACAGTGTCACCCTCATAGCAGGCATTTATAGCAGACAACGGATCACTATGGAACTAGAAAACAACAACAACATATTGCAAATATACACCCCTCAAATGCAACCTGAGTATTACTCCAGGTGCCTTCATGTTTCATTTTGAAAAGGGAGCCAAAACTGTATGTTTATCTCCTTTGCTATTGCACTGAGCCCTTTACGTGCCTGATAAGCGAATATCAGTGGCTATAAGTGACTGATAAGTGACTATGTGGAAAGGCAGTGCTCTCACTACTTCCCACTCCACAGAAAACCAGCTCAGGGAGACACCTATAAACTTTCTGTAGAATTTAGGAAAGCCTTGGGTGAATCAGACAAAAAAAAGCAACTGGAAGAAGAAACTCTCCTTTTACCTTAATTTCTATTTCTTCCTTACAAGGCTCTGGGCAAAGCCTATCCCTGAGCAGGGACTGCAGCAGACCAGTCATCATGATGGAGGAGACCACATGGGTGACCTTCTGGCCATTTGGACGGATGCCTTTTGCTTGTATATTAGAATTCTTCTGATAACCAAATACATATCTTAAAGAAACCAAATAGACCTGTCAGTTCTCAGTAGGACAGGTGGCTAGAAAAGATGCTGACTAGTTGAGAATAACAAAAAGACACATACCTCAACAAAGGATTCTCAATGAGTTTTAGCTTTTGTTTCAGCTGTTCGATCTCTGAATACAACTTTAACCCTTCCACCATAGAGATGTTTTCCTGCTCAGAATCAGAGTTACAATTTGACAAACTGCTTCTCAGATTTAAAAATTTCCTGTAACTCTCCTCACATTGAGTCAACAGATTTTGGTAGTCAACAATAAGTCCTGAAGGAACTCGGTCTTCAAGAATGTCATAATGCCTGAAAGTTTAAAAGCAAATTGAAACCCATTGCCTTTCAGACACATTTTCCCATCATTAAGACAGCCATTTCATCCTCAAAGACCCCATTAGAAAAGTGTCTCAGAGTATGCAACTTAGCAACATGTTAAGTCTTACTAAATAGGTGGATGTTATTGAAAGTTTTAAGGCCACTTCATTAAGGCCACTAATTTTTCACTTTTGAGGAGTTGCTATTTTTTTCCCCTTAGATCCAAGCATTTGTGTTTTTGAAGCACCGAAAGCTTATGTTGCACAATTTGTAATTATTATTTAATAAGAAATTATTTTCTCATATATTAAATTCAAAATCTTAATAAATGGGCTGCAGTGGACAATCTGGAGGTGGGGTGGGGAGGAAAGCATCCCAAATAGTTCATAACAATGTTTAAGATTACCACATTTATAGGATTAAAAGTTTTAAATGATTCAAATCATCTAGTCCTTTCCTGCATTTTAAGCACCATGGAGCAGAATTTGCTGAATATTTCTTCAGAAAGATTACTAGAGTATTTCAAAAACACAAGTCTTTGAGATTCTGAGAAAAAAAAAAATAGAGCTGTTATTACTAAACTGGAGAGTGATTAAAACAAGATAACCTTGTATTGGACAACACTGTTTGCACTTAAAGTTTATTATTAATTTATATACCTTCTCAAATATATAAACACAACAAAAAGTTCTTCTAGATGCAATAATTTATAAATGTGCAATTAAGTTAATGGATATGAAATGGATTTGAAAATAAATGTAATATTATTTCATTACCTATAGTTTTAAAATAATTGCTTTATTTTTCAAGTATAAATAATTGCTTTATTTTCCAAGTATATTAACTTAGGCCAGAGCTTTTTTTAATTGGAGGCTAATTACTTTATAATATTGTGGTGGTTTTTGCCATACATTGACATGAACCAGCCATGGGTGTACATGTGTCCCCCTCACCCCATCCTGAACCCCTCTCCTACCTCCTTCCCCATCCCATCCCTCTGGGCTGTCCCAGTACACCACAGACTTTGAGTGCCCTGCTTCATGCATCAAACTTGGACTGGTCATCTGTGTCACATATGGTAATATACATGTTTCAATGCTATTCTCTCAAATCATCCCACCATCACCTTCTCCCAAAGTCTAAAAGTCTGTTCTTTACATCTGTGTCTTTTTTGCTGTCTTACATATAGGGTCGTTGTTACCATCTTTCTAAATTCCACATATATGTATTTATATACTGTACTGGTGTTTTTCTGTCTTACTTCACTCTGTATAATAGGCTCCAGTTTTATCCACCTCTAAAGAACTGACTCAAATGTGTTCTTTTTTATAGCTGAGTAACATTCCACTGTGTATATGTATGTATATGTACCACAACTTCCTTATCCATTCATCTGCCAATAGACATCTAGGTTGCTTCCACGTCCTGGCTATTGTAAACAGTGCTGTGATGAACACTGGGTGTCGGGGAACATACACGTCTCTTTCAATTCTGGTTTCCTTGGTGTGTATGCCTAGCAGTCGGATTGCTGGGTTATATAGGCCAGAGCTTCTTAAACTTGGTTGCTTATTAGAATCACTGGGGAATTTTTTTTTTCCATTTATTTTTTATTAGTTGGAGGCTAATTACTTTACAATATTGTAGTGGTTTTTCTCATACATTGACATGAATCAGCCATGGATTTACGTGTATTCCCCATCCCGATCCCCCCTCCCACCTCCCTCTCCACCTGATGGCTCTGGGTCTTCCCAGTGCACCAGGCCCAAGCACTTGTCTCATGCATCCAGCCTGGGCTAATCACCGGGGAATTTTTAAAAATACAGATGCTCAGGCCCCCATCCACACCAATTAAATTAGTCTCCAGAAGCAGAGGAGTTACTTGTTTTAAATTCCCTGGAGATCCTAATGTGCAGCCAAGGTAGTGTACTACTGCCTTAATGTCTTAACTTCGTCATGCTAAATAAGATAGGAGGACAAAAAAAGAAAACCACATCCTAAACAAATTCACATCAAATTACAGCAAGCATTTAAATGGTATTTAAGATGAATAAAAAATACTTTTTCCACTTTTCAAGTAAATGAATTACGTGAAGCTTGAAAAGCAAGGATTTTGTCTGCTTTGGTTAAAAATATTTAAAATTTTAAATATTAACATTTAAAAAACATTTAAAAATATTCTAGAAATCCATTTTGCAAACAAGAAACTGGGGAACCCAACCACTGACTGTTTGATCAGGTCTATTAAATTACGGAGATTAAGACTCAAATTTTAAAATAAGTTTCTTAGCACTTCCAATGTCCATGCCAATCAGCTTATTCTCATTATAGTCATGCTTCATAGTCTGAAAGTAATGAACCAATACCTGTGTCTCAGATCCATAACCTTTGAAGCAGAGTTTTGAATTAGAAAGGAATTATTATTAGAAAGGAATTAGAAAGGAAAAATATTTACTTCACAATGAGAAATCAAAACAATATAGTTTGATTCCCTTTAGCTCTTTGCTCTTTAGCTCTTGCTTGTGAATAGCTCTACTCTTGTCTTAGCCCAGGGACCTTTTAAAGAGTCTGTCTATATTTGATAACATTCTGGTTTCCCCATCAAGTCCCATAGTTTTTTCTCCATAACTGAAAACAATTCCTCCCTTATGCTTTTCCATCTGCCAGTGAAGTATAAGATATGTATGTAAATCATTTCTTATTGCTTGAACATGTAAAGCTGTCAAATCAGAATATAGTATTTTCCAAATAAAGATCAAATTCGCCACATACATGATATTCATCCACCATTACATTTCCCTTCAATCAAAAACCAATCACTGCTCTTTAAGAGCAAGTATATCAAAACTAGAAAATATGCAAGCTTATTGAAAGTCTGGATTTTATTGACTACATTATGGAAAAATGGGAAATGAACAATGGAAAAATTGGAAAGGCTAAACAAAAATCATAGCCAATTTATGAAAATCTGAAATTAGACATTCACAATTCTAAACCAAGAAGAACCAACCTTAACCAAACTTCTCAGGTATTTTCTACTTATGACTTACTATTTAAACCAAGGGAAACTTACTAAATCAAATCAGTTCTACAGAAATGTAAAGAGTATTGCCATATCTTATGTAACCAAATCATCTATTACACAGGGAAAAAAATTACCTTCTGCAATTTACTTTTGTCATGCAAGGTCTAATTTTATTCTTTTGCAGCACTGCCTATTAAATTACAGTGCAGAAGTATCAAAAAATTATCTGGTCTTATAGCACTATCTAGTGGAAACAACATTTAACAAAGTCAGTGCAGGACAACTACTTGGGTTGCATGGTTAATTTGGGGTATTTTTATAATGGAAGGGTTTTTCCCTACCAAAACATGATATATCAGAAGAATGTGTTTAGGTATTTTGTTTACTTAGGTATATGTTATATTTGTTTAGCTATTTTGGAAATTTTTATTCACCATCAATATTAACTATGCAGTGTTTTTATCTGTAAAATAAGATTTAAGGAAAAGAACTTGAGAAAACATCCTGAGGTAAATCTGTTTAGCCTAGTATGTTTTACTTAGAGTAAACCTATGTCGTTAAAAGTACTCTTTAAAAAGAAGTCTTCTATAATTCAATTAATTTCACTGTTTTTCAAACAATCATCTTTGAATTTGGTTCTTTTTATTTAATATATGCTCAACTGAGTTTTACTTAAATTCAAAAAAGAGTAAGCTGTTAACTTAGATGTTCTTGAATTCTCTGCTTTTAGATTCTAAAAACACTACAAGTTGGTTTATAAACACAAAGTAGGTTTCTCTGCACTTATGCAAATTTAATAACTTGTCAATGGATTATACTATTTGTCTCTGTCTGTAGACTCCTGGAGTATATATACAGTATACACAAAACACAGATTAAATTAAACCATAAATAGCTATTTTTCCAACACGTTCAAGGCCACTAATAAATACTTACAATCTCAATCGAGGTTCAACACATCTGACAAAATAATCATACTCATCCTCCTCTTCTTCATCCCAACTCCTCCAAATGTTCTGATAGAAAAACCTGAAAAGTAAATCAGTATCACACAAATTCAATCACTGGCTCAAAATGTTAGAAGGGTAAGAGTAAATCAAAGAAGTCTACTAAGTATGGTAGAGAAGACTGCATATTTGCTAACTTGACAATCATGAGTCCCACATAACTTCTTTGGATTGGCTAAATAAGTTTTTCTACAACATTGGTTCTGTTACGACCTTCTTTTTATCAGAAGAACTATTTATTGACCATCTGAAACTTGGTGGAAAGTAGTGCCATTTGTTTAGAAAAGACTGGGAGAGAAGTTTAGGGCTAAAAATGAAGAGTTCTGTTTTCACTACCTTCAGGTTGAGATGCCTATTTGAACTCCAAGTGGATGATGTCAAAGAGCAGATGAATATACAAGACCTGAGCACAAGAAAAAGGTCAAGGCTAGAGACATCAATCTGGAAGTTGTCAGCATATAGATGGCAGGCATTAAAGCAATAGATGAGATCATCCAGAGACATAAAGCAGTAGTTCTCAACTCTGGCTGCATGTTGGAGTCCCCTGGGAAGCCTTTAAAAATTGATTTGCAACCCTATCCCAGACCAATAAATCAGAATCTCTTGGGTGGGAGACAGAAGAGAGAGTGTACAGGACCCATATTTTTTTAAAGTTGCCCAAAGTAATTTAACAAATTTTTTATCATCAAAAATTTCAAACATTTACAAGAACAAAAAGTATCATGAATACCACGTATCCATGATCCAGCTTTGACAATACCAACTCACGGCAACCTTATTTTACCTCTACTACATCCACTTACATCTCTGCTCTCCTACCCCCACCATACTGACACTGGATTATTTTAAGGCAAATTTCTGACATATCACTCGTAAGTGTTTACTGTGTGCCTGTGAGATAAATCTTTATACAAAAAAGTTTTAATTACTTAATAACCAAGTATCCCCAGTGTTTGGTTTCCCCTAATTATCTCTTTCTTTCACTGTTGCTGCTATCGTTTTATTACATTTGGCTAATTTAAATCAAGATCCAAACAAAGATCAGCCATTAAATTTAATTAAATCACTTTTACTCTATAGATTATCCATCCCTCTTTTTCACCTTGCAATTTATTTTACTGATTGCATCCCCATGGGGTCATTTAACATGTTCTGTTTCCTTTATTTCTAGTAAACTGATAGTAAGAACTAAAGACTTGATCATCTTTAGGAAAGACTTTTTGGCAAGAATGCTTCAAGGGGTAAAATGTACTTTCAGGTCAGGCACACGATACCTGACCATCTCTATTTTATTATGGGTTGCAAATACTGATCCTCTCATCATTCTTTCTTCATGTGCCAGCTGGAATACTCTTCCTATAAAGAAAAGTCCCAGGAGATTCTAATGTGTTTCCAAAGCTGATTAGAGAGAGATAAGAGTAGATAGCCTAGCCCTAAGCCCTTGGAAATTACATTCTGAAATTTGAGTATGAGAGGAAGAACAGGCCAGGCCAAGATTACTAAAAAAGCAAGCCCATGACACACCATCATAAGGCGTGTCCCAGAAGCTGGGAGGAGAGGATATTAAGAAGATGAGAATGATCAAGTAATTAGACTGTGACCAAGAGGTCAAGGCAAGATGAGATCAGAGGAGCGATGACTAGGCATGAGAATATAGGTGACCTTAAGCACAATTTCAATACTGTAGAAGTAGAGGCGTGAGTGGAAAGCCAGTAAGTACAGACTATATAACTGTCAAAAAGTTGAAAAGGAGGGAGCAGTGAAAATGAAGCCATCTTTTGATTCATGTTGATGTTTGACAGAAAACAACAAAGTTCTATAAAGCAATTATCTTTCAATTAGAAAATAAATAAAATTAAAAAAAAAAATGAAGCCATCTTTTAATTCTTATAGATTGGACTGCTAGTCTCTTCACCCTCCGGAGTCCATCTCTTAAAAACAAAAAACCAAAACAAACCTGAGCATGCCTTTGTGTGCGTGCATGCTAAGTCGCTTCAGTTGTGTCCGACTCTCTGTGACCCTATGGACTGTAGCCTTCCAGGTTCCTCTGTCCATGAGATTCTCCAGGCAAGAATACTGGAGTGGGTTGCCATGCCCTCTGACAGGAGTTCTTCCCGATCCAGGAATCGAATCCACATCTATTATGTCTCCTGCATTGGCTAGCGGGTTCTTTACCACAAGCACCAGCTGGGAAACCTGAGCATGCCTTTACTCAACCAAAAAACTCTGCTGGCTCCTTGTTGTCCACAAAACAAAGTCCAAATTCCTGAGATTGGTGATATTAGATGGACTTACAAACCACTTCTAGAGCACTTGTCTTGCCTCGTAGCCCCTATATGCAAACTTCCAATTTCACAAGCTCTTTCAAACCCACTGTGACATGCTGGTCAGGCTGCCTTCCACCTTTTCCACCTGGTGAGCTTATATCTGGGCTTCTCTGGTGGTTCAGACGGTAAAAGAATCTGCCTCCAAGGCAGGAGACTTGGTTTCAACCCCTGGGTCAGGAAGATTCCCTGGAGAATGGAATGGCAACCCACTCCAGTAGTCTTGCCTGGAGCATTCTATGGGCAGAGGAGCCTGGCAAGCTACAGCCCATGGGGCTGCAAAAAGCCGGACACGACTGAGCGACTAACACACAAGCTTGTATTTACACTTCATGACCCAGCTCAAATATCATCCTCACCAGCTCAGAATTGGGCAATCACCTTTCATTCACATCTGTACTTCCACCAGTGCTTATCCTCTCAAGACAGAAACTTGGGAGTCATCCGTGCCTTCTCCCATATTCATTCCACCATCAAGTCTTAGCCATCCTACTTTCTCAATAAGGCTAATCTGTATTTGCTGTATCTCCACTCTAGTCCACTCAGTCTCTTATCTGGTCTCTCTACCTGTTCCCCCTCCATTTACTTTCTACACAGCAGCCAGAACGAAACTTTTAAATAAAAATCTGATCATATTCTCCCTTGATTGAAAACCCTCCATGGGTTTCCCAATGCACTTGAAGACAAAAACAATTCATTGGCTAACAAATCCCTGCGTCTTCTGACCTCTAAGCTGGTTTCCTAAGTCTCATCTATTACTGTCTACGTTCCAACCAATCTGGCCTTTTGACTCCTTAAACTCAGAGCTTCCCAACATGTTTCTTCCTCCACCCTGCCGCAACAACTTTCACTAGCCAACCCTTCAGACCCAAGTTCCAATACCATTTCCTCAGGAAATAACCATATTACAGAAACCTGAGCTAGTCTTAGAACACTCTAATCCCCCACAGCACCCACTGCAGTTTCCAATCACACACATATCTTTATGTGATTATTTCATCAAAGTTCATCTCCCACATTTAGACTGCCAACTCCCTGGTGATGGTGATTGTGTCTCTCTTGTGCACCCCTCAAATCTCATCCTCAACTCAAGACGCAGCACTGAAATACTTACTGAATAAAACGAACAAATGAAGACCCTCATAATCTGATCTTTTCTTGACAGTGATCAGAATCTGAGCCCTCAAAATGAAGAATAATTTAGTCAGGTTCTCCTTCAAATAATACTAATTCCAGATACTTGTCTTTCTACCAACTTCTATACCCATAAGAGATTAACTCCCTGATTTCTAATTTCCTAAATGCATAAATTACCCCTTTACTTTCAAATGCCTCAGTTGACAGCTTTTTTAAGTGAGAGAAACATAAGGGAGTTATTTTGGTTCTGGACATAAGCCGATTCTTTAGATTTATATTTGTTTGGCCTAATATTGAATATCTATGGCTAAATGTCCTTGAATAGAATTAGAAATCTTCCATGAAATGTCAGAGATAGGGTGCAAAACACTCTGCTTCTTTGTAGAGTATCAAATTAAGTTCAACAAAACCAGGTTAACTCATGAATGTACTCAGGAAATGTACTTTTTGAACTACAAAACATCAAGCAGCATTATTAACATGACCTTTATATTATCCAGTCTTCCAGTTTATGGAGGAATATAAGTCCATTTTCAAATAGCCAAAAATAAGCCTTCCTTAGTATATATACTTATAAAAAGATGATTCAAAAGAACTACCTGTATCAGGAACTATCTGACAAAAAAGTTATATGAAACTAAAGAAAACATGAGGTATGAGTTTTCCTTCTCATTTAAGGGACAAGGCATCCACCTGTACAAGGGGAAACCAACTCAGCCAAAAAAGGTTGAAAGGCATGCACATCCCCCCTAAGGATCCTAGAAGTGGCCTGAGAAAACATCTTCTTTGGCCAGACACATCCTTGAAAACATTGTCTATGTCAGTCTTATTAGTGCACAGGTTATGGTATATCATCTTCTTCATCTTCTTTCCTTTCCTTGTATTTAAGTGTATCAGCTATAGCCTTAGCATCCAGAATTTTTAAGGCAGTTTCTAAACACATACGAATGAAATTAAGAATCCCTTGTCTTTTGTTAATATTTGGGGACACTGAGAAAAGGCTATACAGAAATCCCTAGTACTATTTTTCTCAACTTTTCTGTAAGTATGAAATTATCTCAAATTGAAAATTTTAAACATTGAAATCATTTTTTAATTTAAAAAAGATCCCTCTATCTTTGAATATTTTGAAATATTGCAGCGACCAGGTTTACAGTTTGAGCTTTAAATCTAGGTATAATACAGACCAGAATTACAGCATTTCATTCAAAGTTTTTGGCCACAAGGTTACTTTTATTAACCTCTATTCCTACCTGACATGCTCAATTGCAAGTGCTGTCTGGTCAAATAATCCAGAATCATCAAACACCACCCACAGCTCCTGCAGGGGCAACCGGTATTCCTTCAGATCAAGGAGCTCTTTCATACACTCCAAAGTAAAAGTGCTCACGTGCGATTCACAGAGGTACGGATCGGCAAGCCTCACCACTGCCTTCAAAGCTGCAAAGTCTACGTCTGTGACCTGAAATTTAAAATGTGACTTAACATACGCAAATCAAAATTAAGATACATCTACAACACTACTTACAGCTTGATTTCTTTTTTAAAGCATGAAATGGGAGTGGGGAGCCTTCTGCCATAACCTAAGGACAAACAGGACAGACCTGGCTTGTACCCACATGGAGCTGACATTGTAATCGAAGTGACAAACAAATAAGGTGGCAACAAGTATGTGACAAAGAATAAATAGCAGGGGTGGTGGTCTGATTTTACTGGGGAGGTTGGGGAAGTCACTTTTGAGCTGGGATGAAAAGGAAGCAGCTGTTTCAAGAGCAGGAAAGATGAAAAGGCCCTGAGGCAGAGATGAATTGGCAGCTGGAAGAGCAGAGAAGCAGTTTTTCTTGCTGGAACAAAAGGAAGGAAATGAGGTAGGGGCAGCAGGAGGTGACAAAGAGAGGCAAGATCAGGACAGGAAGGGCACTGAAGGAACTTGGCTTTTACATGTTATCCAACAATGAGAGGCCATAAAGCCAAAACCAGACCTCTAGTATATGCAATGCATTAGAGGAATGCAGGGGAATGGCACAGTTCTCTTTTAAAATAATGATTTTGGCTGCTTTTAGAGAACTGAGGTATGTTGAGGGCAGGGCGTTACTATCATAATCAACTTAATGGCTTGAACTGCAACCAAAGGTATTAGCATAATTCAAAATTTAAAAACCCATGAGGAGCAGCTGCTTGCAAACCACTGCCTCATATATAGTCACTGTAGTATGTGATGTCATTTTCTAAAGGGTCTGCAGGTACAAATTGTACTCACACTCCCTGGTTTACCATTTTAGTTTAATGGGGTTTTGTTGTGGTTCAGTTAACAAACACTGAGAAAAATTCACAGCTGTAATTAGAGTGAAAATTTAATGTAAAAGGCCCAGCCAGTTGAAAAATAAGATTGTTTTTACTTTCTGCAGTGGAACATAATATCAACAGGTTAACAACATACTTACAAATCTGTTCGGCAAAAAATAGGCTAGTTTTAAAATGCCTACTTGGTTTGAGCTACTTTAATGGGCTATAACTAAGAAGATAAAAAATTAATTCAAACCCCACTGACTTTATAAATAGGCATCTTATTTTTTAAATGGTCTCAAATACCTCTCCCACTTCATAGCTTTCTAATCCATTTCCCTTTTTTAAGGACAGTGAACCTTAAACCACCTCAATTCCCTCTTCAGTTGCCTTTAAAATTTGCAGAATACTTCTTACACCACAGCAATTAGACATGAAAGACATGCCATTTTCAATCAGCTCATAACTCTTAATTAAAAATAAGCACTTTGGTTATAACAGTCTGAGGGAAAGTGTTTTTAGGTAGAGATAAATGTCTTAACAACAGAATTAAATTTACCTCAACTAGCACCTCAAACACATTAGTGTGCCAGACTGCCCGCCATCCAGATGGTTCAAGGACCTTCTCTAAGAACTCAGCAGTGAATTCTTTTACCTCAGAGGCCTTGCAGTCAGCTACAAACAAATTAAACACAATAGGAATTGAGACAGCATAAAGAAGAGAGAAGTTAATAAATCCTTGTAAATCTACTTTCTCAGAACCAACAATGGCAGTCTGAGGAACTGAGACAATCTACCTGCAAATTAAAAGATAAAAGGAGCAAAGAAAAGGACCTACTCACCTAAAATATAATCTTGATAAGCTCTGAATCGCTCATAGAACAAAAGTTGACTTGTCTGGAACATTTCTGGGAAGTGAGTTTTTCCTTCTGGCACAAAACTTTGTAAACTACTACCTGGTTTAACATGATCACTACAATCACTGCATGAATCTTCATTTTCAAACAAACCTAAGAGAACAGCAAAAACAGTCAGGCTCAACTATCCCAGATACTTCGAATGCTTATTAACTGCTTCTATTTTCATTTATTTCCTTAGAAATTTCAAATAAAATGTAAACAAGGATTTGGATCTAATGCTTTACTTACCTCTATCACTATCAAAAAAATTTTTTTTTTCTAAATTTAAAAATATCTCAAAACTCAAGTTTTACTTCAAAACAGTAAGAACTTAAAATCTTCCATGGGTTAGGTTTTTGTTGCTGTTCTGTGAGGCAAAGAAAGAGGGTTATTTTTTAATTCAGTGGAAATCACCCAAGTTCCCCTTCAGAAGATATAGCTATGATTATTACTAGAGCTAGAGAGGAAGAAAAACAATGACAAACCTAGACAGTGTATTCAAAAACAGATACATTACTTGCCTACAAAGGTCAAATGGTTTTTTCAGTAGTCATGTATGGATGTGAGAGCTGGACAAGAAAAAAGGCTAAGCACAGAAGAATTGAAGTCTTTGAACTGTGGCGCTTGAGAGGACTCTTGAGAGTCCCTTGGACAGCAAGGAGACCAAACTAGCCGATTCTAAAGGAAATCAACCCTGAATATTCATTGAAGGACTGATGCTGAAGGTGAAGCTCTAATCCTTTGACCACCTGATGGGAAGAGCTGACTCACTGGAAAACACCCTGATGCTGGGGAAGACTGAAGGCAGGAGAAGGGGATGATGGAGGATGAGATGGTTGGATGGCATCACCGGCTCAATGGACATGAGTTTGAGCAAGCTCCGGGAGATGGTGAAGGACAGGAAAACCTGGTGTGCTGCAGTCCATGAGGTCACAAAGAGTTAAACACAACTGAGCAACTGAACCACAACAGCTAAGCAACTCATAATGTTCAAATATCTTGCAGTCATTAAAAAGAAAAAAACAATTCCATAAAGCTGTATTAAATGTAGAGGTGGTTTCCGATATGTCATCTCAAAACAAATTGAAACTTCCCTTTAATTTCTACAATATCACCTGTCAATACCACTCAATAAACATGGATATGCATTCTTAATCATGCATAACATCTATCTCTTTTATACTTTAATAAAACTTTATTACACAAAAGTTCTAAGCGATCAAGCCTCGTCACTGGGCCCGGATTGAATTCTTCTCCTCCGGAGGCCAAGAATCCTGGCGTCTTTTGTGGTTCAGCAGCAACCTTTCATCTTGGGGGCCCGTTGGGGATTCTTTAGGACATGGTAAGGATGCTTGGAGCTCTAGTTCTTTGTTCTCCTAGCAAACATGTTTTCTGCTATACTTTACTAACTCTACAGTGTGCTTGTGTGAATGAATGACATGCCCTGCACGAATCAAGTGAGGAGCCCTGCTCTGCGGCTCCACGGTGACCTCACAGGGCTTATAGCAGGGGGTTTATACCGACCTGCCAATGGACTCCCCTGGTAGCTCAGATGGTAAAGCGTCTGCCTACAATGCAGGAGACCTGGGTTCAATCCCTGGGTCAGGAAGATCTCCTGGAGAAGGAAATCGCAACCCACTTCGGTATTCTTGCCTGGAAAATCCCATGGATGGAGGGGCCTGGTAGACTACAGTCCATGGGGTCCATTGCACAGAGTCGGACATGACTGAGAGACTTCACTTTCACTTACCTCACCAAAGCTACCAGGTTCTTCCTCGTTAATTTCAGTGCCTATGTCTAAGGAAAGGATTAGAAAATGCTAATCGAATTAGGTTTGGGCTGTGTGTAATTATGTTTCACAAGGCGTGATTGAGCCAGTGGCATATCTAATTCTGTGTAATATGATGTTTTTAATAGACAAAATGACTACTATAATAAATAAACATGCTGAGGGTAGCATTTATATCAGTTAAAGTGGTTTCAGGAAGATTATCTGAGACTTTCAGCAGGAGTCTCTTTCTCTTCCCCCACCCCTTATATTTCTCCCTCCTTCCACTTCTTTTCCCCAGTTTAGGGCACCAGAATTATGCAACCCCATAGACCGTAACAGGGAAGAACAAATCTGACTCCATATTGGATCTGTTTCTTGTACTTTAACCTTTGTAGTCCATTACTTTTGATACAAATTAAGAATGTTGCCTATAGCCTGAAATAGACAGGACAGCCCATTCTCAAGGCTCTGACCTTTAAAGGTATAACACTTTTCCCCATTCATGTACAGGTAAAACCTTGCAGAACAAAGAATAACATTTGCTTTGTTGAAGGTTTAAAGAAACATCATGACTTGATGGACCTGAACAGGTGCAAGAATAAAGGCTTCTGAAACAAAGAAGTGTGCACCAACCTGCTACACCCTCTCCCCTTTGAGTATAAAGGAAAGCTGCATTCTAACTTTGGCAAGATGGTTCTTTGGGACCCCAGTCCACCATCCTCTCGGTCTGCTGGCTTTCCAAATAAAGTCACTATTCCTTGTGCCAACAACTCTCTCTCAATTTATTGGCCTGTGGTGCAGAGAGCAGGAAGTGAGTTGAGACTTGGCAACAAGATAACCAAGGTGTACTCTAGGGTTTCCTGCTCATAGACACCAATGCACCTGAGCTTCAGAAGACATCAATACTTTATCAAATGTGTGAAAATCTCTCTGAACCTCAGGAAGATGAAAATAGTATGCCAACTTCAATTAAGAGAATAAACTATTTCATACCATCCATCACATAACGTAGGTATGTTTTTTAAAGAAATAATACTTCATCTCACACCCACTAGGTGACTATTATCCAAAAACCAATAAGAGAAGCTACCAAGAAAACAGGTGGTGTCAATGATGTGGAGAAATAGGAACCCTTGTGGACTGTTGATAGGCATGTAAAATGGTATAGCCACTATGGAAAACTTAAGGTGACTCTTCAAAAATTTAAAAATAGAATTACCATACAACCCAGCAATTGAAAGTAGGGTCTCCAAGAGATATTTGTACATGCATGTTCACAGCTAAAACTATTTAGCTTTAAAAAAGGAAAAAATTTATGATTATGCTGGATGAACATTATGCTGAGTGAAATAAGCCAGTCAGTCACAGAAAGACAAATTCTGTCTAATTCCACTGATATGAGGTACTTAAAGTAGTCAAAACCATAAAGGCAGAAAGTATAATGGCAGTTGCCAAGGGCTGGGGAGAGGGGTGAATGGGGAGTTACTATTCAATAGGTATAGCACTTCAGTTTACAAGATGAAAAGAATCATAGTTGTGATTCACAATCATTCACATTGCTGTGAATGTGTTTAATACCACTTAACTGTACACTTAAAACTGGTTATGTACTCAGTGGCTAACCAACTCTGCCACCCCATGGTCTGTTGCCTGCCAGGCTCCTCTGTTTATGTGATTTTTCAGGCAAGAATACAAGAGTGGGTTGCCATTTCTTATTCCAGATTATCTTCCCAACCCAGGGATTGAATCCACGTCTAAAATGGTTAAGATGGTAAATTTTATGTTATGCGTGTTCAGAGCCAATTTGAAATACTTTTCACACACTATTTCACTTAATCTTCACCATTCAGTAGCACTACTACCTGTTTTGCAGATGAGAAAACTGAAGTCATCTGACTGTTGCCAGATCACAAAGAGGGGTGAGTAGGGGAATTAAGTCACACTTGGCGTTTTCTCACTTCTCCAGGACTCTTTCCACTACACAGTACAACTGAACATGTTAAAGTAAAAGCCTGAACCACCTTAAAATATCAGGGGGAAAAAAACGGAGTCTCCGTGAAGAGACAGAAAGGACTGAGAATTAGACCTGGGTTCTATTTTTTTTATACTGTGTCACAAATTGGCTCCCCTACCTTTCGGCAGGTCATCTGCCCTCAATGCTCAGTGCTGCTATCTAGGCCAAGAATTCAAGTTTCTTTTCTTTCGGGAAAGGGGACAGTGGTACGTGATCTCTTTTGAGATGCAAATTAAAAAAATGCGTCCACTCTGCACATACAAACTCGCGCACAAAACCGGGGTGGCGGGGTGGGGTGGAGGTGGGCACCCAGACAGCAAGAGGAGGGATCCCCGCCCGGACCAAGTCCCTCCAGTCTCGAGGAAGCTGAGGCCAGATTGGGCGAGGAGGAGAGGTGTCCTGGGTACCTCCCGATTCGACGTCCGGAGAGTGGGTAGGGGCCTCGCCCAGTCACAGCCGCCACCCACGCCAGCCAGGTCCGGAAGGCCTGCGCCTCAGGCGCCCTCGGAGAGTCCCAACGCCCCCCGCGCTGCCGACACGGTCTGTCGCAGACAGCGGCTCCTCCCGCACGGCGGGTGCTCACCTTTCTCCAGGCGCTCCAGCTCTTCCACGGCCGCCCAGCCAGGAAGCTCGGGCTCCGGCGCCATCGCGTCCAACCCCAGCCCACCACCCGCCAGCAATCCGTCAGCCATTTCAAATTTCCGCGGGCGGCCTCCCTGCCCAGTAATGTGATGACGCAGCCGCTTCTAATTGGATAGTGGCCGAGGCCCTCGGGCCAATTAAAGGATGGCTGGCGTGGCCCGCACGAGCCCCGCCCCCTTCAGCCTCCACCCACGCTGGGGGTCAGTGTCTGGACGCTATCTACTGGCCCCGCGAACTGCTCTTTTCATCCAAGGTTTTGCTGTTTTTGTTTACTGGGATGAGCTTGGATAAAGTTAAATTAGGACATAATTTGGGAATATTTCCGAAAAACTAACAAGCCATACCTGGAGTGGGGTAGAGTGGAAAAAACACTGGCTTGAGAGTCAAAACACAGTGTTTAGACTTGTGTCTTCCATTACCAATTCACCTCTCAGAAGAGCATCTTCAGTTCTGATAATATATTGACCTAGATGGTTCCAAACCTTTCACCACCAAAAATCTGTTGCTCTCTGGCTTTCTCTTTCCCCTTCTCTTTCTTTGACTATCTACACATAGAGGATATTTTCAAATAATATCAAATTATATTTAGTATGTAAAAGTATGTTTTACCCACATTTATTAATCAACAACAGATACAACCTCCAATGATAATAGCTAACATTTATTGAGTATTGTGTGCAAGACACATTTCTGCATATTTTACCTACAGTGTCTTATTCAATCTTCAAAAACTATCCAATGAGAGAAGAAATTTTACTATTCCCATTTTACAGATGAGGAAGTGGAGTCACTAAGAAAATAAGCAGTGCCCAGTTTAACCCGGCAAAGCCTTTATTAGAAACCAGCCAAATTCCTGAACCCACCCTTTAATGGCTCTGCCAGACCATGACTACTCAGAGTTGAGATGGCCAGCAATAGCAGGGGTAACCAGAACACCAGGAAGGGTGAGACCCACAGAAGGACAAGGGCCTGGTCATGACAGTGTTATCACAGGGAAGACATTTCCAATTACTGCCTTTAAGGAAAACCCTGGGCTAAAGTCTCTCAGATCCCTCACAGCCGAAATGAAATGGAACCAGAAGAGGTGATTGTAAAAACCTGTGCTTAATTCAGCTAGCTTTTCCAGAAAACAAGATTTCTTTGACTCTCATGTACAGAGTCTGACCTTCCATTTATTTGTTCACTGATCAAATATTTATTGAGCACCACAAGAGGAAACACATAAAACAATAAAATCAAGACTAGCATCAGGCCTTGAAGACTAAGTTATCTTTCTCATAAGTCTCATTTTAACCCTACTGCCACAAACCCCATGAGTGGTGGGATTTCTACTCACCCACAACTCCGTGCTGGAGACAACATAGTTCTCTCCTTGTTCAATTATAGAATAGTTCATCAACCATCAAGATATTGCTTCTGGAAAAAATCTTGGAAATGAACATGTGGCCACAGGGTCAGATGAAACACCTGTGTTGCTGCAAACTCCATTAAGGACAAATCATTTTTTAAACTGGGTACATTTCCTATGCAACCTATGCTTGCGTGGATTATATGGAAGGTTTTTAGAGTTTTCCCCTAAATGGAGACCTTTCAGGAGCACACGTTTCTTGGGAGTTTGCTTTCCCTGCCCCCTCCCCCTTATCCTGAGGAAAGGGTTTTTAAATTCTTTTTTTCCAATCTCTCCATCTGCAGCCCATCTCAGCCTTCCATCTGCCTTATGTGGGGTGGCACCCATTATTCCCAGTTTTTTTTAATATCTTCAGTCTCTTTCTCAGCACTAGGTCCTTAGACTCTGTCTACACAGGGGCTCAAAACTTACTGCCCTCTCCTAGAAACTTCCAAAGCCCACCTGAAGTCTTGAGATACTACCTCTACACTTTCTTTCTGGATAGCACCAAATCATTCCTATTGCAGCAAAATAGAAATGAGTGAACAGCCTTTGGCACATACCAGCCAAACAGGCCTACAAGAGTTAAACAATCTTGGTTAGTCTTTAGCAGTTACTACCAACAAACACTTGCAGCTGGACTTGTCCTTCACAAAGGAAATTACTGACTCCATATAGGTTATATTTGCACCTGGCATTCCTGTCCCCCTACACTCTCTTGTAGCAGTTAGCATTTCAAAAGAAGGACATAGGCGGATAACAGACTTGGTTCACGAGCTGCCTGATGCTGGCTATGGCCATTTTGAAACCTTACAAAAGAAAGAAAGAAAGAAAGAAAAAATGCACAGACTTTAAGACTCTCCTTATTCCTGAAAACAGGGACACAGTCCTTAAGGCCCTAGCCTGCTGTGTTTCCCTTTTGCCTGGCAAAAATGATAGAGCTACTCCTTTCTATTTCCTCCAAACTCTATCTTTGTATTTCTGTTTGGCATCAGTAGACAGGGAACCAAGACTTTGGCAACATCCTGGGTAGTGCATTTTCTCTCCTGCTTTCTTAATGGCCAGTAGCTTCCCTCAGAGGCCTGCTGTCCCTCGCTCCCATCAGCGTCTGCCAGCAGCAGCGCTCATAGTCCAGCATTCCTGCTCCATAGTCCTTTCCTCCGGTGGCTTCCCGGCCCTCACTCTTCTGCTCCTCCTTCCTGCCTTCATTCCTCTTCTTCCACCTCAGATTCCCTGAACATAGGGGGCTCCCAAGGGCATTATCCTGAGTCTGCCTTCCTAAGGAGGTAACTCAAGCGAGTGAAGAAGACCAAGTGTGGACTGTAGCACTCACTTCAAGCTCATAGGAAAGCACATGTGCTAATTCATTTGACAAATAATAAAATATAGAGAGTATAGATTGTGTGCCAGACACTGCTCTAGGCTCAAGGGAAGCAGGGCAAACAAGACGGACAAGGTCCTGTCTGCATGGAATTAATAGCCTAGTGGAGATACACAACAAACAAGTAAAAAAATCAATTAACAAGCAAAGTTCAGTTATGAAAGATACTACTAATAAAATGAAATTCAGTGATGTGATCGAGAATGATGAATGGAGAAGACAGATTCAGAATTTTATGTAAAAATGCCTGCTGTTAGCAACTGTAAAAAAATTTTTAAGATTTTTTAATGTGGACGGTTTTAAAGTCTTTATTGAATTTGTTACAATGTTGCTTCTGTTTTATGTTTTTTGGTTTTTCAGCCGCAAGGCATGTTCAAACTTAGCTCCCCGACCAGGGATTGAACCCACACCCCGTGCTTCGGAAGGTGAAGTCTGAATCACTGGACCACCAGGGAAGTCCCACAGCTTTTAAAAATGTAGACACTGTGCAACCCTGAAAAACCTTATTTCCTCAGTCAGTTCAGTTCTGTTCAGTCGCTCAGTCGTGTCCGACTCTTTGCGACCCCATGAATCGCAGCACACCAGGCCTCTCTGTCCATCACAAACTCCTGGAGTTTACTCAAACTCATGCCCATCGAGTCGGTGATGCCATCCAGCCATCTCACCCTCTGTCGTCCCCTTCTCCTCCTGCCCCCAATCCCTCCCAGCATCAGGGTCTTTTCCAACGAGTCAACTCTTCGCATGAGGTGGCCAAAGTATTGGAGTTTCAGTTTCAGCATTAGTCCTTCCAATGAACACTCAGGACTTATCTCCTTTAGGATGAACTGGTTGGATCTCCTTGCAGTCCAAGGGACTCTCAAGAGTCTTCTCCAAAACCATAGTTCAAAAGCATCAATTTTTCGGTGCTCAGTTCTCTTCACAGTCCACCTCTCACATCCATACATGACTACTGGAAAAACCATAGCCTTGACCAGACGGACCTTTGTTGGCAAAGTAATGTCTCTGCTTTTTAATATGCTATATAGGTTGGTCATAACTTTCCTTCCAAGGAGTAAGCATCTTTTAATTTCATGACTGCAGTCACAATCTGCAGTGATTTTGGAGCCCCCCAAAATAAAGTCTGACACTGTTTCCACTGTCTCCCCATCTATTTCCCATGAAGTGATGGGACCAGATGCTATGATCTTAGTTTTCTGAATGTTAAGCTTTAAGCCAACTTTTTCATTCTCCTCTTTCACTTTCATCAAGAGGCTCTTTAGTTCCTCTTCACTCTCTGCCATAAGGGTGGTGTCATCTGCATATCTGAGGGTATTGATATTTCTCCCAGCAATCTTGATTCCAGCTTGTGCTTCTTCCAGACCAACGTTTCTCATGATGTACTCTGCATATAAGTTAAATAAGCAGGGTGACAATATACAGCCTTGACCTACTCCTTTTCCTATTTGGAACCAGTCTGTTGTTCCATGTCCAGTTCTAACTGTTGCTTCCTGACCTGCATACAGGTTTCTCAAGAAGCAGGTCAGGTGGTCTGGTATTCCCATCTCTTTCTGAATTTTCCACAGTTTATTGTGATCCACACAGTCAAAGCAGAAATAGATGTTTTTCCGGAACTCTTGTTTTTTTGATAATCCAGCAGATATTGGCAATTTGATTTCTGGTTCCTCTGCCTTTTGTAAAACCAGCTTGAACATCTGGAAGTTCATGGTTCACGTATTGCTGAAGCCTGGCTTGGAGAATTTTGAACATTACTTTACTAGCATGTGAGATGAGTGCAATTGTGTGGTAGTTTGAGCATTCTTTGGGATTGCCTTTCTTAGGGATTGGAATTAATACTGACCTTTTCCAGTCCTGTGGCCACTGCTGAGTTTTCCAAATTTGCTTGCATATTGAGTGCAGCACTTTCACAGGATCATCTTTCAGGATTTGAAATAGCTCAACTGGAATTCCATCACATCCACTAGCTTTGTTTGTAGTGATGCTTTCTAAGGCCCACTTGACATTCCAGGATGTCTGGCTCTAGGTGAGTGATCCTTATTTCCTGTGGGCCAAAAGCCCACTAGATCTCAATCTGTCTTCTAAGCCCTAACCTCTCAAAATAATCCAGGGACCAGGAGCTTGTTAGAAATGCAAAGTTTCTCCCCTATCCCCAGATCGGCTGGATTGGAATCTGTGTTTCAGCAAGATCCCCAGTCCTCAAGCAGCCTAATTCATATTTGCTACAAAGATCTTCAGACCTGAGTTCTCTACTGTGGCTATTTCAGTTTTCATTTCCTGCTGAAAAATTTGACTTGGAATTCTCATTCACAGTTTATGTTCATTATGCTCCAGAGCCAAGAGCAGCCCATCCCAGCGTATAAGGCTCTCATCTCATCACACTCTCCCTGCCCTAGCCTCCTGTGGCCATCACCATCTCCCATGCAGGCTGTTGAGATAGCACCTGGGAAATCATTGCACCTGAGAAGACTCATTCACACTCTCACCTGCTTCAGAGTTGATTGCTCACCTCTTGCTGCTCCTAAGGGAGCAGGGGTCTCAACACAGTGCCAGGATGGCCAGGCAGGTGACAGAAGGAGAGAACTGGCGCTGGTGCCAGTCCCACAGGATGTGATGGGTTTGGACCCCATGTTGCTTGTTATCCAACTGAAGTCAGAAGTCTAGATTTTTATAAGAAGTTTCCCATATTAAAAAGTTGGCAACTAATTTTTAAAAACTTAAAACACTGTGCCAGCCAAATAAAACATATCTGCAGACCACCAGTTTGCAACTTCTGAGGGCTAGCCTACTTGTGACATTTAATCAGAGGCTTGTGGTTCTTTGAAGGCAAGTACCATGTCATATGCATTGTTATATTGCTGGTACCTACTACTAAACTTCACTTAGTAAAGGGACAAACTAAATTAACTGCTCCTTTTATATATATTTTATGCACAGTGTAATATTACTATGGCATTAGCCAAAGGCTCAGATTTAGAGCCATTTCTGGGCCAATTCTGCTGCTACTGCCCAGAGACCCCATACCCAGAACCACAGATTCAACATTACTACCATTACCTAAGTCAGGGTCAGGGAATGCTGCTTGTACTGGGGGCCCTCTGTTCCCAAACAGCTCCCCCCCCCGGACAGAAACAATCTGAAGCATGCAGCTCAGGACTTTGATTTCTGGGAGACAGAAGCCCAGCATAGCCCCCCGCTGCCCCACTTTAAAATGTGTCCGCACATCCATATGAATGGGTTTCAGAGTTGCAGACAAGGACCGAGACACATAGTGAAAAAAAATTTTTTTGGCTGTGCTGGTTCTTTGTTGCTGTGTGGGCTTTTCTCTAGTTGTGGAGAATGGGGACTACTCTCTAGTTGTGGTTCGTGGGCTTCTCATTGAGGTGGCTTCTGTCGTTGTAGAGCGCAAGCTCTAGACATGTGGGCTCAGAAGTTGCTGCTGCCAGGCTCTAGAGCAGGGGCTCGGTAATTGTGGCGCTCAGGCTTAGTTGCTCCGTGGCATGGGGGATTTTCCTAGATCAGGGTGGAACCGGTGTCTCCTACATTGACAGGTGAATTCTTTACCACTGAGCCACCAGGAAAGCTCCATGGTGCAAATCCTGAACATCAGAGAGGGGCGGGGAGAACACCCAAATCCTGGGAGGGATGCCACAGGGGGAGGCCGGTCTCTCCACCTGGAGTTGTGGGGAGCTCCACGTGGGCCTGGGGTGGGCAGGTAGCTCATATTGTCCAGAGAGAGGAGAGATGCTAGGCCTCTGCTACTCTAAAAATGAAGAACAAAACCAGGCCCCAATTTTGGCTTGTATTTTCCACTAGAGGGCAGCTTAAACTTGCAAAAGAAAAGAAATCTTTAGCAACTTGGTAGAGCATTGAGAAGTCCTTTCAGCAAGTTTCTTCTAGAGCTTCTGGGCCTTGTGGAAGGCTGCAGGGATTAGAAGGGAACAAATTACTTCTTACCTCACAGAACCCACAGTCTGTTTAGGGGAGAGACATATTAAGTGAAAGAATACCTGGTGAATATAGTCAGACCTGGGATAAATGGCACCAAGGAGACAGAATCTTAGGCAGACCCTTCTTTGAGGGGTACTGAGCTAAATAAAACCTTCAGGATAAGACAGAAGCAGCCATTGGTGGGAGGTGGAGGGGAACTCAGGAAGAAGTGCAAATTCAGGAAGGAAAGTGGGGTGACTCAGGAAGACAAGAGCCCCAGTTCTAGAAGCCTTGAGACAGAAGAAAGTTTGGCATGTTCCAGGAACTGAAAAAGTATCTTAACTGTGATGCTGGATATATCAACCTACAGAGGTGATAAAATTGTATAGAATTTAATACACATACACATATACACATGATAAGCACAAGTAAAACTGTGGAAATCTGATTAAGGTCAGTGAATTGTATCAATGTCAGTATCCTGGTAGTTATATTCTATATTATATTATAGCTTTGCAAATGTTCAGTTCAGTTCAGTTCAGTCACTCAGTCATGTGGACTCTTTGCGACTCCATGAACCACAGCAGGCCAGGCCTCCCCGTCCATCACCAACTCCTGAAAATATAACTTTTGGAGAAAACAGGGCAATGTATTTATTCAACCTGAGGAGAAACCAGAGTATTCATTTCTTTGTTAACACCAATATTATTGTTAAGAATAAATTGTGTAAATAAAAATATACCCCTTTAAAATATACCCTTTTAAAGTATACACTTCTAGAAATCTTGACGATGTATAGAGTTGTATACCTCCACAGCAAAGATATAGAAGTTTTTCATTGCCCCAAAAGGTTTTTTTGTGCTTCTTCCCAGTTAACTACCCCCAAAACTGCTGCTTCCAGCCCTTGGTAATGACTGATCTGCTGTCATTATAAGTTTGTCTTTTCTAGGTTTCATATAAATAGAATTATACGGTATGTACTTTTTTTGTGTTTGATTTCTTTCACTTAGGGTAATGATTTTTTAAATTCACCCATATTATTGCATGTAATAGTAGTTCATTATTTTTACTTCCAGTATGTAGTTTTCCCCCACAATTTATTTAATCATTCACTGTTGGGGTTATTTATGTTGGTTCAACTTTTGACCATTGTGAATAAAATTTTTATGAATATTTGAGTACAAATTATTTTGTGATTATATGTTTTCATCTTTCCAAAGTAAATGCCTGGGAATGGAATTTCTGAGTCATTTAAGTGTATACTTAACTTTTGAAGAAATTGCAAAATTGTTTCCTTAAGTAGTATGATGGTTGATTTTGTGTCAATTTTACTGGGCCATGGAGTATCCAGACGTTTGGTCAAACATTATTCTCAGTGTTTCTGTGGGAGTGTTTTTTTTGTTGTTGTTGTTCAGTCACTAAGTCATGTCCAATTCTTTGCGACCCCATGGACTATAGCATGTTAAGCTCCTCTGTTCTCCACTATTTCTCAGAGTTTGCCCAAATTCATGTTCATCACGTTGGTGATGCTATCTAACACTCTCATCCTCAGCCACTCTCTTCTCCTTTAGCCTTCAATCTTTCCAAGCATCAGGGTCTTTTCCAAAGAGTCAGCATCATGTGGCCAAAGTATTGGAGATTCAGCTTCAGCATCAGTCCTTCCAATGAATATTCAGGGTTAATTTCCTTTAGGATCGATTGTTTTGATCTCCTTGTAGTCCAAGGGACTGTTTTGGAAAGCATCAGTTCTTCAGCACTCAGCCTTCTTTATGGTCCTACTCTCCCATCCATATATGACTACTGGAAAAACCATAGCTTTGACTGTACAGATCTTTGTTGGCAAAATGATGTCTCTGCTTTTTAATACACTGCCTAGATTTGTCATAGTTTTCTTTTCAAGGATCAAGCATCTTTTAATTTCATGGCTGCAGTCACCATCCACAGTGATTTTGGAGCCCAAGAAAATAAAATCTGCTTTCGATTTTCCTCCTTTTATTTGCCATGAAGTGATGGGACCAGATGCCATGATCTTAGTTTTTTGAATGTTGAGTTTCAAGTAAGCTTTTTCACTTTCCTCTTTCATCCTCATCAAGAGGCTTACTCGTTCCTCTTTACTTTTTGCCATTAGAGTGGTATCATCTGCATATCTGAGGTAGTTGATATTTAGGTTGAGATTAACATTTAAATTGGTGGACTAAGTAAAATTAGTCTTGATGAAAGTGAAAGAGGAGAGTGGAAAAAGTTGGCTTAAAGTTCAACATTCAGAAAACTAAGATCATGGTATCCGGTCCCATCACTTCATGGCAAATAGATGGGGAAACAGTGGAAACAGTGGCTGACTATTTTTTTGGGCTCCACAATCACTGCAGATGGTGATTGCTGCCATGAAATTAAAAGACGCTTACTCCTTGGAAGGAAAGTTACGACCAACCTAGATAGCATATTAAAAAACAGAGACATTACATTGCCAACAAAGGTCTGTCTAGTCAAGGATATGGTTTTTCCAGTGGTCATGTATGGATGTGAGAGTTGGACTATAAAGAAAGCTGAGCACTGAAGAATTGATGCTTTTGAACTGTGGTGTTGGAAAAGACTCTTGAGAGTCCCTTGGAGTGCAAGGAGATCCAATCAGTCCATCCTAAAAGAGATCAGTCCTGGGTGTTCATTGGAAAGACTGATGCTGAAGCTGAAACTCTAATACTTTGGTCACCTGATATGAAGAGCTGACTCATTTGAAAAGACCCTGGGGCTGGGAAAGATTGAGGGTAGGAGGAGAAAGGTTCGACAGAGCATGAGATGGTGGATGGCATCACTGACTCAATGGACATGAGTTTGGGTAAACTCCAGGAGTTGGTGATGGATAGGGAGGCCTGGTGTGCTGCGATTCATGGGGTCGCAAAGAGTCAGACACGAACTGAACTGAACTGAAGTAAAGCAGATTGTCCTCCTTAATGTGGGAGAGCCTCATCTGATCAGTTAAAGGCTGGAGAACAAAAAGGCTCTCTGCTCCCAGTAAGAGAAAATTCCTTCTACCTGACCACCCTCAAATTGGGATAACAGCTTTTTCCTACCTGTATGTGTACATGCTAAGTCAGTTCAGTTGTGTCCAACTCTTTGTGACCCTATGAACTGTAGCCCACCAGGCTCCTCTGTCCTTGGTATTCTCCAGGCAAGAATACTGGGGTGGATTGCCATGCCCTCTTCCAGGGGATCTTCCTGACTCAGGGATTGAACCAGCATTTTTTACATCTCCTGCATTGACAGGCAGGATATTTACCACTTGATCCACCTGGGAAGCCTTTTATACTTGAACTTCATTCTCCTACCTTTATACTTGAACTGAAACATTGGCTCTTCCTGAGTTTCAAGCCTGCTGACCCTTGGGCTGAAACTATACCATTGGCTCTCCTGATATGCAGGCCTCTAGAGTCAGACTGTGAAACTACCATGAGCTCTTGGTCAGCAGCTTGCTGACTCATCCTGCAGATCTTAGGATCTGTTTGTATTTCAGTTTTTGTACAGAACTCTATTACAAGTAGCTATGGCATTTTCCATTACTTCTAGCAATAAACAAGAGTTTCAGTTGTTCTACATCCTCACTAACACTTGTTTTAATTTCGTTAAATTTTGGACACTTTAGTAAGGATATAGTGCTATCTCATCATGCCTTAAATTTGTATCCCTTGATAATTAATTATGTTGAACATGATACCGTGTATTTTATTGACTATTTGTATATCTTCTTCTGTGAGGTACTTGCTGAGGTCTTTTGCCAACTTTTTGTGTGTGTGTGTGTGTGTGCAGCTTGCAGGATCTTAGTTCCCTGACCAGGGATTGAACCCATGCCCCCTGCAATGGAAGTGCAGAGTCCTAACCAGGGAAGTCCCCAGTCTTTGGTATTTTTAGCAACTTTATTGAGATATCATTCGCATGTCACACAATTCACCCATTTAAAGTGTACAGTCTAGTGACTTCTATTAGTATATGAACAGCATTGTTCATCCATCACCACAGTCAAGTTTAGAAAAAAATCACTACTTCAAAAAGGAGCTCTGCATCCATTGACCATTACTTCCTAAAACCCAACCCATCTTCCACAGTCATAGGAAACCACTTATCTACCTTCTGCCTCTATAGGTGTGCCTATTCTGGGCATTTCGTATAAAATTAATCATACTGTCTGTGGTCCTTTGTGACTGACTTTTTTCACTTAGGATGTTTTCGAGGCTCATTCATGCTGTAGTATGTAACAGTACTTCAATGCTTTTTATGGCTGAATAATACTCCCTTATAATGATATATCACATTTTATCTGTTCATCAATTGATAAACTGATTTTTTACATTTTTCACTATTATGAATAATGCTGTTATGAATATTCATGTACTACAAGACATATATTTTATATACAAGACATATAGACATATATTTTCATTTCTCTTGAGTACATACTTAAGAGTGGAATTGCTCGATCATGTTGTGACTCTGTGTTTAACCAGGTGAGGAACTGGTAAGCTGTTTTCAAAGTGACTGCACTAGTTTCCATTCCTGCCAGCAGTGTATTGGGATTTTATTTTCTACCAGTCCCCGTCAACCCATATTATCATCCATCTTTTTAATTATAGCTATTCTGGAGAGTGTAAAGTGCTGTATCTTACTGTGGTTTTGGTTGGCATTTCCCTGACAGCTACTGCTGTTGAGGATCTTTCCGTGTGCTTAGGGCTATATGTATATCTTTCTTGTAGAAGTGGTTATTCAAATCCTTAATCAATTTTTAAAATTGAGTAGTCTTTTAATTATTGAGTTGTAATAGTTCTTTATATATTCTATTGCAAATACCTTATCAGATATATAATTTGTAAGCATTTCCTCCCCTTCTATGGGTTGCCTTTTTATTTTATTTTTAACTTAGATGATATCCAGATTTTATTTTTTCTTTTGTCAATTTTCCTTTTTGGTGTCATATCTAAGAAATCAAGGCTTAATCAAGGTCATGATGATTTACGAACTTGTTTTATTCTAAGAGTTATATATTTTTAACTCTTATATTTGTGTCTTTGATCCACTCTGAGTTAATTTTTGTATATGGTGGGAAGTAGTAGGGAAAATTCATTCTTTGCAAGTGGATATTGAGAGACCATTGAATTGTCTTGGTAACCGTGTCAAAAATCAATTGACCACAAATGTTGGTGTAAATTTATGGACTTCTAATTCTATTTCATTGATCTATATATCTATCTTTATGGCAGTACTATGCTGTCTTGATTACAGTAACTTGCTGTAGGTTTTGAAATCGGGTGATATAAATTCAACTTTGTTCTTCTTTTTAAGAATGTTATTGCTTATTCTGGGTCCCTTGCATTTGCATGTGATTTTAAGATCAGTTTGTCAATTTCTGTAAAGAAGCAGATTTTGACAGGATTTTGATAGGGATTGCATTGAATCCACAGATCAGTTTGAAAAATATTGCCATCTTTAACAATATTAAGTCTTCTGATCTTCTAATTTATGAACATGGGCTGTCTTTCCATTTATTTAGGTTACCTTTTTTTCAACAATATTTTTTAGTTTTCAGAGTATAACTTTTATACTTCTTTGGTTATATTCATCCTAAGTGTTTTATTCTTTATTATGCTGTTGCTGTTGTTCAGTTGCTAAGGCATTTTCGACTCTTTGCAACCCCATGGGCTGCCGCACACCAGGCTTCCCTGTCCTTCACTGTCTCCCGAAGTTTACTCAAACTCATGTCCATTGAGTCAATGATGCCATCCAACCATCTCATCCTTTGTTGCTCCCTTCTTCTCCTGTCCTTAATCTTTCCCAGCATCAGGGTATTTTCCAGTGAGTCAGTTCTTCACATTAGGTGGCCAAAGTATTGGAGCTTCAGCTTCAGCATCAGCATCATTTCTTCCAATGAATATTCATGGCTGATTTCCTTTAGGATTGACTTGTTTGATCTCCTTGCAGTCAAGGGGACTCTCAAGAGTCTTCTCCAGCTCCATAGTTTATTTTTTTATTTTTATTTTTTTCATTTATTTTTATTAGTTGGAGGCTAATTACTTTACAATATTGTAGTGGTTTTTGCCATACGTTGACATGAATCAGCCATGGATCCACATGTGTTCCCTATCCCAATCCCCCCTCCCGCCTCCCTCCCCATCCCATACCTCTGGGTCTTCCCAGTGCACCAGCCCTGAGCACTTGTCTCATGCATCCAACCTGGGCTGGTGGTCTGTTTCACCCTTGATAGTATACTTGTTTCAATGCTATTCTCTCAGAACATCCCACCCTCACCTTCTCCCACAGAGTCCCAAAGTCTGTTCTGTACATCTGCAGCACCATAATTTAAAAGCATCAATTCTTCAGCACTCAGCCTTCATTATGGTCTAACTCTCACATCCATACATGACTACTGAAAAAACATAGCTTTGACTATATTTCTTATGCTACTATAAATAAAACTGATTTCTTAATTTCATCTTCTGTTTTTTCTTTGCTACTGTATAGAAATACAATTGATTTCTGTATATAGATCTTGTCTCCTGCAATCTTGCTAAATTCCTTTACTCTAATTTCTTTTTAATAGAGTCATTAGAACTACTTATGTATAAAGTCAGTGAAGTGAAATGAAGTTCTCAGTTGTGTCCAGCTCTTTGCAACTCCATGGACTGGATAGGCTCCTCTGTCAAGTCATCTGCAAATAGAAACAGTTTTGCTTCCTTTTCTTTCCAAATGTGTTTTATTTGTTTTTCTTGCCCAATTGCCCTGGCTAGGGGAAATTCCCAAACAATGTTGAATAGAAATGGCAAGTGAAGTGAAAATCCAACTCTTTGTGACCCCATGGACTATACCGTCCATGGAATTCTCCAGGCCAGAATACTGGAATGGTTAGCCTTTCCCTTCTGCAGGGGATCTTCCCAACCCAGGTCTCCTGCATTGCAGGCAGTTCTTTACCAACTGAGCCACAAGGGGAAGACCAAGAATGCTGGAGTGTGTAGCCTATCCCCACCCAGGAATCGAACCAGGGTCTCCTGCACTGCAGGCAGATTCTTTACCAACTGAGCTATAAGGGAAGCCCAGAAATGGCAAGAGCTAACATCTATGTCTTGTTCCTAATCTTTGAGAGAAAGCATCCATTCTTACACCATTAGGTATAGCCTTACCTGTGGATTTTTTACTGACTTTATCAGGCTGAGGAACTTCACTTCTATTCCTATGTCATTGAGCATTTATCATGAAGGGATATTGAACTTTATCAAATGCTTGTCCTATGTCTCTTGAGATCATGTGGCTCTTTTCCTTTATTCTATTGGTGTGGCTGCTGCTAAGTTGCTTCAGTCGTGTCCGACTCTGTGTGACCCCATAGATTGCAGCCCACCAGGCTCCCCCGTCCCTGGGATTCTCCAGTCAAGAACACTGGAGTGGGTTGCCATTTCCTTCTCCAATGCATGAAAGTGAAAAGTGAAAGTGAAGTCACTCAGTCATGCCCGACTTTTCGAGACCCCATAGACTGTAGCCTACCAGGCTCCTCCATTCACGGGGTTCTCCAGGCAAGAGTATTGGAGTGGGTTGCCATTGCCTTCTTCTCTATTGATGTGGAGTATTACATGAATGATTTTCAAGTATTAAACCAATCTTGCATTCCTGGGACAAATCTCACTTGGCCATGATGTTATATATTGCTGGATTCAATTTGCTTGTATTTTGTGGAGAATTTTTGCATCCATATTTAAAAAACATTTCGTGTAGTTTTCTTGTGATGCCTTTGTTTGGTTTTGATATCAAAGTAATACTGACTTTATAGTCTCCTGTGTTTTTCCTATATAAGACTTATCACAGTTTACACTTCTCTATTATTCCTACCTCACTTTTAAACAGTGAACTCCATGAGGGGAAGAAACATGTTTGCTTTCTTATCACCAATTCCTAGTGCCTTTCTCAGTATCTGGCACACAATCAGTGCTCCATAAGTGTTTGTAGCATTCATCAGTAAGTAAATCAGTACATGAATATTGTGAAAAAAGTCCATATTTTATAGCAAGACAAGAAAAATTTACACATAAAAAATTTCCCCTGCCCTTTAGCCTCCTATTTCCCTCCTACTGTGCATTATATATCTGTATTATGCATCGACCAAACCTCCCCCATAGCAGAAACACCTGCTCAGCCATAAAGAGCAACATTCTCCCAGTATCAACAAAACAGCTCATTTAAAGATAACATTCCTTCTTGATCTTGTAAGGGGCCACATGATGCTTAGATTTGGATTGTGTAAACTGTCAATAATACCTCATTTAATGTACAGCTCTGTCTCAAAAAACTTAGATAACTGTATTTTGACTTCTACAGGTGGAATAGTTTTTAGAGCTTTCTGAGATGCTGCTTCTGGATTATAATGCTCAATTTGGCTCAAATAAAATTTTCCATTTCTTTCTAAGATTGAATAATTAATTTCTCATTGACAGCATTCATACCACCTAGGGCTAGTCCCTTATCTCTGTCTTCACAGCAGTTTTCTTTCAACAGATAGGCTCTCCCTCATGCACTGCTGAGGGTTTTGATTTACAAGTGTTTAATTTGTCAGCAACATTTTCTCAGAATCACACATATGCCTCCAAGTATAGCTATTTGGTCCCTGATTAATGTCTCAGAAGGCCTTTCCTGACTGCCTAATATAACTAGATCTTACCCCATAATTTCTCACTATACCCAGTTTATTTTTTTCCAAGCATTTTGAAAATTTGTAATTATAAATGTTTTTCTTTTCTTGTTTGTTCTGTCTGCCTCAGAGGGTGAGGACTCCGTCCCAGTCTCTAACACCCCCTTATTGGCTAGTAGAGTGTCTGGAACATGATTGAAGCAAATGAATATTTATTGAGTCAATAAAAAGACACATGGATAGCAGGTCTATAGTAAAATTCATCTCTTTCAGTCCTCTTGGCCTCATTAAAGGATGAGCTCCAAAAATTAGAAACCATAAGGTCTATAGCCATTGAACTGGGGATCCTAAGTGAAACTGTGAAACTCAGCAGAACCCTGGGGCCCTTCTGGACACAAAACCTTTTTTCCCATCCCCCCTTTTTGTTTTCAGGAAAAAAGCTTTCAGCCTCCTAGACTTTACCTAAATCCCCAAGGGCAGATTGAAACAGTTATTCATTAAAGGAAGTGAGGGAGGTATGAAGGTTCCTCTAAAAACTAGGAATAAAACCACCATATGAACCAGCAATCCTGCTCCTAGGCATATACCTTGAGGAAACCAAAATTGAAAGAGACACGGGTATCCCATTGTTCATTGCAGCACTATTTACAATAGCTAGAACATGGAACCAACCTAGATGTTCATCAACAGATGAATGGATAAAGAAGCTGTGGTACATATACACAATGGAATATTCAGTTCAGTTCAGTTGCTCAGTCATGTCCGACTCTTTGTGACTCCATGGACCTCAGCACGCCAGGCCTCCCTGTCCATCACCAATTCCCAGAGTCTACTCCAGCTCATCTCCATTGAGTCGGTGATGCCATCCAACCGTCTCATCCTCTGTTGTCCCCTTCTCCTCCTGCCCTCAATCTTTCCCAGCATCAGGGTCTTTTCAAGTGAGTCAGCTCTTCACATCAGTTGGCCAAAGTACTGGAGTTTCAGCTTCAGCATCAGTCCTTCCAATGAATATTCAGGACTGATTTCCTTTAGGATGGACAGGTTGGATCTCCTTGTAGTCCAAGGGACTCTCAAGAGTCTTCTCCAATACCACAGTTCAAAAGCATCAATTCTTTGGCCCTCAGCTTTTCTTTACAATCCAACTCTCACATCCACACATGACTACTGGAAAAACCATATCCTTGACTAGACGGCCGTTTGTTGACAAAGTAATGTCTCTGCTTTTTAACATGCTGTCTAGGTTGGTCATAACTTTCCTCCCAAGGAGTAAGCATCTTTTAATTTTGCTCAGTCATAAAAAGGAATGCATTTGAGTCAGTTCTAATGAGATGGATGAACCTAGAGCCTATTATACAGAGTGAAGTGGGTCAGAAAGAGAAAGATAAATACTGTATTCTAACACATATATACAGAATCTAGAAAAGTGGTACTGAAGAATTTATTTACAGGGCAACAATGGAGAAACAGATATAAAGAATAGATTTATGGACATGGGGAGAGGGGAGGAGAGGGTGAGATGTATGGAAACAGTAACATGGAAATTTACATTACATTAAAATTACATGTAAATAGATACTTGTAAAATAGATAGCCAATGGGAATTTGTTGTATGACTCAGGAGACTCAAACAGGGGCTCTGTATCAACCTAATGGGGTAGATGGGGAGGGAGGCTGAAAAAAGAGGGAATATATGTATACCTATGGCTGGTTGATGTTGAGGTTTGACAGAAAACAGAAAAATTACGTAAAGCAATTATCCTTCAATAAAAAATAAAATAAAAAAGGGAGTGAAGGAATGCAGAAGCAAAGGCAAAGTAGTCAATAAACAATAGAGCAGCAACAAAGCAGGGTCCTGATTCCTCTTGGTGAGGAGATGGGGTAGACGTAACAATCTGACACATATTTCTAAGTCTGTCTATAGGAACTAAGGACCCCAACCAGGAGGAGGATGGTAACTTCAGGCAGAGAACCAGCACATGAACCCCAAACTGGCTGGAACCAGAAGGTTGGTGATTGAGATTCTGGGAACATCACCCTGTTATCTCACAACCGACCAATGAGAGGAGGGTTACACCCCTTGCAGGCCTCCCCCTAGATTTTGCCCATATAAATGCTTTCCCAAATACCATCTGGAATTTAAACTTTTTAAGCATGAATTGCCCACTCTCCTTCCAGAACCTTTGCAATAAAACTTTCTCTGCTCCAGACTCCCATGTTTTTGGTCTTACTGTGTGTGAGATACATGGATTTGGGTTCAACAATAATGGGAGTAATTGGATCCAGGGAGTAGAAGCTAACAGGGGTCACTCAACAACAAAGGCAAGGTGCGAATGGTTGCCAGTTATGAGCTGCAGAGTCAAAGCATCAGTCTGAATCGTCGGACCCACACAGACCTATGGTGTTGCCTAGTTGATCATAATGTTCCTAGAACTGAAATGGGTAGGAAGCCTACTAAATTCTTACTTATTCTGTATAAACATAAACTTTCTTGGCCAAATGAACAAAAGTCTAAACTGAACGGTAAAGACAGAGTCACGGGGCCCTCAAACACTTCCCCAACTTGAGCTAGTTTATAGACCCACAGCTCCTTGAATAAAGAGGAGGCTGGTTCCTCTTGAGGAAGGACCTCAGTATACTCAAAATTTTATTCCATTAACCCTTCTCCCAGCCTTGGGTACTTGTGCATTGGGAAAAAAGAAATAAGCAGAACTTGAGGGGACTACCAGATACAGGCTCTGAATGCTTTCGGCTGGCAAAACCAGCAATATACACATATTGTTCTCCTTCAGGGATATATCAACACTCCAGCCTTACATCATGGTTTAGTTTGTAGTATTCTTGCTCATCTTTCTCTTTCACAAGATATCACATTGGTTCATTATATAGATTACATTGTGCTGGTTAGACCTACTAACCAGCAAGAAGTAGCAACTACTCTAGACTTATTCTTAAGATTTTTGCATGCCAGAGGGTAGAAAATAAATTTCGAAAAAAATTCAGGGAGAAATGCAGATACCCATCAGATACACGATAAGATGTTCAGCATTGCTAATCATCAGGGAAATGCAAATCAAAACCACAATGAGAAATCACCTCACACCAGTCAGAATGGTCAAGATCAAAAAGAACACAAATAAAAAATGTTGGCGAGGATGTGGAGAAAAGGGAGCCTTCCTACACTGTTGGTGGGAATGTAAATTGGTGCAGTCACTATGGGAAACAATATGGTTTCTCAAAAAACTAAAAATGGAACCACCATATGACCCAGCAATCCCACTGGGTATATATCCAAAAAAAATAAAAACACTAATTTTAAAAAATTTATATATCCCTATGTTCATAGCAGCCTTATTTACAATTGCCAAGATACAGAAGCAGCCTACATCAACAGATGAAAGAATAAATGAAATGTGATGTATGTGTGCATATATATATAATATATATATATATGCAATGAAATACTATTCAGCCATAAAAATAGAATGAAATTTGGCTATTTGCAGCAACGTGAATGGACTTGGAGGATAGTATACTAAGTGAAATAAGTCAGAGAAAGACAAATACTATATGATATCACTTACGTGTAAAATCTAAAAAAAAACACAACAAACTAGTAAATATAACAAAAAACAAGCAGACTCACTCACAGATATAGAGAACAAACTAGCGGTTACCGTGGGGAGAGGAAAGGGGGAGAGGCAATATAAGGGTGGGAGGCTAGGAGATTCAAACTATTATGTTTAAAATAAACTACGAGGATATTCTGTACAATGTAGAGAATGCAGACAATATTTTATAATAACTGTAAATGGAATGTGGGCTTCCCTGGTGTCTCAGAGGTAAAGAATCCACCTGCCAATGCAGGAGACATGAGTTCAATCCCTGGGTTGCACAAATCCCCTGGAGAAGGAAATGGCAACCCACTGCAGTATTCTAGTCTGGGAAATCCCATGGACAGAGGAGCCTGATGAGCTTACAATCAATGGAGTCACAAAATAGCTGGACACAACTTAGTGACTGAACAACAGCAACGACATAAATGAAGTGCAACCTTTAAAAATTGTGAATCATTACATTGTATACTTGTAATTGTATAATATTGTAGATAAATCGTATTGCAATAAAAATTTTTTTAGGAAACTTCTACCTTAGTGAAATCTCTAGGGGTCCAGTAGGGCATATCAAGGTATTCTTTCTAAGGTAAAGGATAAGTTGTCTCTGGCCCATCCCACAGCCAAAAAGGAGGCACAGTGCCAAGTGAAATTCTTTGGACTTGGGAGGCAACATATTCATCATTTCGAGTGGGTTTCTTGGGCCCATTTACCAAGTGACCAGAAAAGCAGCTAGTTTTTTATGGAGCCCAAAACAGGAGATGACTATGCAATAGTTACTGAATGCTTAACCATGGACCCCCAAGTTACTCTGCAACTTGAGCTGCCCATCGTGAACTGGCTTTTATCTGACCCATCAAGCTACAGAGTTGGGCATGGACAGCAGCTACATCAAGTGGAGACAAGGTATATCAGATTGGCCTTGGCAAACCCTGAAAGCACAAATAAGTTACATGAAGAAGTGGCCCAAATACCCACAGTCCCCCTTCTGTTATGCTGCCTCCTCGCTCCCAGCCTGTATTTATGGATTTATGGGGAGCTCCCTACTCTCAGTGGAAGGGAAGACTTGGGCCTGGTTTACAGATGGTTCTGCATGATATGCAGGCATCACACAACAGCCCCTCTCTTGGACATTCCTGAAGGACAGTGGTAAAGGCAAACCCTCACAGCAGGCAGGACTTCAAGCAATGCATCCTGTTGTTCACTTTGTGATTGCATACTCATTCAGGGGCTGTGGCCATTTGGCTGGATAGTCAGGGGCTTGGAAGAAATGTGATTGGAAAATTGGTGACAAGGAAATTTGAGGAAGAGGTATGTGGCTAGGCCTCTCTGAATGGGCAAAATATGTGAAGATATTTGTGTCTCATGTGAAGTTCACGAAAGGATGATCTCAGCAGAGAAGGATTTTAACAATCAAGTGCATAGGGTAATCCGTTCTGTGACACCGGTCCTGCCACTCACGTGAACCCCCAATGAGCTCATGAACAAAATGGCCGTAGTGGCAGAGATGGAGGTTATGCATGTGCTCAGCAACACGAGCTTCCACTCACAAGGTCCACCTGGCTACGGCCACTGCTGGGTGCCCAATCTGTCAGCAACTGAGACAACACTGACCCCCTGATATAGCACCATTTCCCATGGTGAGCAGCCTGCTACCTACTAGCAGGTTGATTACGCTGGCCTGCTTACATCATGAAAGTGGCAGCATTTAGTTCTTACTGGAATAGACACTTACTCTGAATACAGATTTGCCTTCTCAGCATGCAACACTTCAGACAAAACCACTATCCATGGAGTTACAGAATGCCTTATTCATCATCATGACATTCCACATGACTTTGCTATTTATCACGGAACTCACTTCACAGCAAAAGAAATGCAGCAATAGGCCCATGCTCATGCAATTCTTACCATGTTCCCTACCATCTGAAAGCAGCTGAATTGATAGAAAATGGCCTTTTGAAGACTCAGCTACAACACAAGATAGTGCCAGCACAATACTTTGAAGGGCTGGGGCAGTTTCCAGAAGACCATGTATACTCTGAACCAGTATCTGATAGTCTTAGTTCTCCTGTAGCCAGGATTCATGGGTCCAGGAATCAAAGTGTAAACACAAAGGTAGCACCACTCCCTATTACCACTAGCAATCCTTTAGCGAAATTTATGCTGCTTCCTGTTCTCATGACATTGTTCTCTACTGACCTGTGCTGGGCTTAGTCACTCAGTCATGTCCAACTCTTTGCAACCTCATGGACTGTAGACCACCAGGCTCCTCTGTCCATGGGGGTTCTCTAGGCAGGAATATTGGAGTGGGTTGCTATGCCTTCCTCCAGGGGATCTTCCCAACCCAGGGATCAAACCCAGGTCTCCCAAATCGCAGGCAGATTCTTTACCATCTGAGCCACCAGGGAAACCCAAGAATGCTGGAGTGGGCAACCTATCCCTTCTCCAGGGGAACTTCCCAACTGAGGAATCAAACTGGGGTCTCCTGCATTGTAGGTGGATTCTTTACCAGCTGAATCAACTGGGAAGCCCTCTAGTGGCTTAGAGGTCTTAGTTCCAAAAGGAGAAATATTTCTAACAGGAGACACAAAGGTGATTCCATTGAATTGGAAGTTAAGGCTGCCACCTGGCCATTTTGGGCTCCTCATGCTTCTGAATCAACAGGCAAAGAAGGAAATACTGTATTGGCCAGGGTGATTGATCCTAATCACCAAAAAGTCTGGTGTTACTCTACCATCAAAGTAAGAAAGAATATATATCCATATCAATATCTAAGCTTGGTCACTGAGTCATGTCCAACTCTTTGTTACCCCATGGACTATAGCCCACCAGGCTTCTCTGTCCATGGAATTTTCCAGGCAAGAATCCGGAGCAGGTTGCCATTTCCTACTCCAGGGAATCTTCCCCACCCAGGGATCGAACATGTCTCTCTGGCATCTCCTGCATTGATTGGTGGACTATTTATAACTGCACCACCTGAAACCTATATCTATATCCATCTGGATCACTTTCCTGAACACCGAAAGTTGATATTGTAAATCAACTATATTTCAATTAAAAAAAAGAAGGGAGTATGTCTGGAATACAGGAGATCCCTTAGAGTGTCTCTTAGATTTATCATGCCCTGGGGTTAGGGTCAATGGAAAACTACAACTCAATCTGGACAAGACTATTACTGACTCAGATCCTTCAGGAATGAAGGTTTGGGTCACCCCACCAGGTAAAGAACTACAACCAGCTGACGTACTTAAGGCAAAGGGAATATGACATGAAAAGTGAAAGAAGGTAGTTATAATACTAGTGATGACCAGTTATTAGAGAAATGCAAATCAGAAACTACCTCATACCAACCAGAGTGGCCATCCTCAAAAAATCCACAAACAATAAATGCTGAAGAGGGTGTGGAGAGAAGAGAACCCTCTTACACTGTTGATGGTAATGTAAATTGGTACAGCCACTATGGAGAACAGTATGGAGGTTCTTTAAAAATAAAAATAGGGCTTTAAAAAATAGAGCTACCATATGACCCTGAAATCTCACTCCTGGGCATATATTCAGAGAGAAACATGATCTGAAATGATACATGCACCCCAGTTTTCATTGCAGCACTATTTACAACAGCCAAGACATGGAAGTAACCTAAATGTCTACTAACAGAGGTATACATAAAGTAGATGTGGTACATATATACAATAGGCTATTACTCAGCCATTAAAAAGGACGGAATAATGGCATTTGCTGCAACTTGGATGGACCTAGAGAGTTTCACACTGAGTGAAGGAAGTCAGACAGAGAAGAAGAAATATAGTATGACATCCCTTATAGGTGGAATTTAAAAAGAAATGATACAAATGAACTTAATTACAAAACAGAAACTTACAAACTTAGAGAATGAGTTTAAGGTTGCTGAGGGGGAAGGATGTGGCAAAGGGATATTTAGGGATTTTGAGATGGATATGTACACATTGCTATATTTAAAATAAATAACCAACCAGGACCTACTGTATAGCACACGAAACTCTGCTCAATGTTACGTGGCAGCCTGGATGGGAGGGGAGTCTGGGGGAGAATGAATACATGTATATGTATGGCTGAGTCCCTTCACTGTTTCCCTGAAACCATCACAACATTGTTAACTGGCTCTACTCCAATACTAAATAAAAAGTTTAAAATAAAGAATAAGTATAAAAATAAAATAAATACTGGCAATGACCATGGGACCAGTTGCAGAAACAAGGACTGTAATTACCATGAGTACTTCCTTCTTATTTTGCTATGGCTTCTCCGGTGGCTCAGTGGTAAAGAATCCACCTGCAATGCAGGAGCCGCAGGGGATGCAGGTTCTCTCCCTGGGTCAGGAAGATCCCCTGGAGGAGGGTGTGGCAACCTACTCCAGTATTGCCAGGAGAACCCCACGGACAGAGGAGCCTGGCAGGCTACAGTCCATAGGGTCACAAAGTCGGACACGACTGAAGCGACTTAGCATGTATTCATATAAATACGAAGATACATATATAGATATAGAAATAATTTTCTTTCCTCTCCTATTTCTTGGCATGCAGCATAAGGTATATTGACTTTGCATCATAGTATTTTAAATATTGTTAATATCACATCACAGGATTTAAGTTATGGGATATCAAGAAGAGTAAGCATCCCTCAGTGACTTTACTTCCTCTTCTGGATAAGGGGCTAGTTTGTTATCAATTGTATATAAGATCATTGTATCACATTAAATGAAATTATGACCTAGTTATTGCTTTTATTTGGAAATTAAATATGGCTTAAGAAGATGTGCATGCACCGAGGAAACCAGATCTGAAAGAGACATGTGCACCCCAGTGTTCATCGCAGCACTGTTTATAGTAGCCAGGACATGGAAGCAACCTAGATGCCCATCAGCAGACGAATGGATAAGGAAGCTCTGGTACATATACACCATGGGATATTACACAGCCATTAAAAAGAATTCATTTGAATCAGTTCTAATGAGATGGATGAAAGTGGAGCCCATTATACAGAGTGAAGTAAGTCAGAAAGATAAAGACCAATACAGTATACTAACGCATATATATGGAATTTAGAAAGATGGTAATGATAACTCTATATGCAAGACAGAAAAAGAGACATAGATATACAGAACAGACTTTTGGACTCTGTGGGAGAAGGTGAGGGTGGGATGTTACGAAAGAACAGCATCGAAACATGTATATTATCTAGGGTGAAACAGATCACCAGCCCAGGTTGGATGCATGAGACAAGTGCTTGGGCCTGGTGCACTGGGAAGACCCAGAGGGATCGGGTAGACAGGGAGGTGGGAGGGGGGATTGGGATGTGGGAATACATGTAAATCCATGGCTGATTCATGTCAATGTATGACAAAAACCACTACAATATTTTAAAGTAATTAGCCTCCAACTAATAAAAATAAATGAAAAAAAAAAAAAAGAAGATGTGTATGGGTTCCTCATTGAAAAATGGTGGACATGTGATATGGCTAATTTTATGTGTCAATTTTACAAGCTCAGAAGTCCAGTTAAACATTATTTCTGGATATGTCTGTGAGGATGTTTCCAGAATTAGCATATGAATCAAAAGACAGAGTAAAGAGGATTGTCTTTTCCAAAGCGGGCACCATCATTCAACTCACTAAGGACCTGGACAGAACAAAAAGGAGCAGGAAAGGAGGATTTGGGTGAAGGGAGATGGAGGAAGGGAAGAGAATGTGGCAGTACTTCCTGTCTGAATGCTGGGCTGGGAAAATGACTCTCCTGCCTGCAGCACTCCTGGTTCTCAGAATCTACACTATCAGCTATCTGGCTCTCAGATATGACATTATTTCACCTTCCTTTAGCTCAGCACAAGAAATCCCACTGCACTGTCCAACCCTGATTTGGAAAGAGCAGCACCATGTGTCATATACAATCTGATGACCCCAAAGCAAGGCAGACTCTCAAGAGGCAACTGATTTGGAGACAGATGGATTTTTAATTACTTCTTAAATGATGAACTACCTTTTCATTATTTAAGGAACTTGTAACTGAGAGGCACTGGTAGTAAAATAAAGCAATTAAAATGTTAATTTAATGGCCCCAATTAAAGGACTCACATACCTCAGGTTTCTGTGTCCTGTCCTGTCCTGATGAGCTCAGAGTCACTGCCCCTAGGACACTGACTCTATCTCTTCCACTCTGTATTTATGAGCCATTCTCCTTGCCTTTGCAAAGCTTACCCATCCTTTAAGAGCAAGCCCATATCCTCCAGGGAGCCTCCCTTGCCTGTTCTCCTCTGAGCTTTTTGAAGTTATTAATCCTACCTCTAGATCTTATTTGATGAGTTTAAAAAAATAGCACATATATTACTATATCATACAATTTGATAACTGCATTTCATTTATAATTGGCTTCCTTTGTAATTCTATGTATTTTACTTGTGCTCTTGAAAATATTATTCTGTAAAGGAGTCTGGAAGCTCCACCCAGTGGTACCATGGCACAGAAGAGATTAAGGATCTCTGCCTCTACCATGTGTAAAACATATAGCTATAAAATATATAACACAGGGAGCTCAGCTCAGGTCTGTGATGATCTAGAGGAGTAGGATGGTGGGGGGAGGGAGGTTCAAGAGGGAGGGGAAATATGTATACTTATAGCTGATTCACATTGTTGTATAGCAAAAGCTAATGTTGTGAGGCTGCGCCATGACAGGCAGCCTAGATTAGGAGTAGACCTGGTTTTCCAGGGTAACAAGATTATCAGGCCACCTGGAGCCAGCCAATCAACATGCACCTAGCAAGAAAAAGAGAACCTATCAGGGAAAGCTGAAAAAACCCGAGAAGGCCCAAGTTTGAAAAAAAGCCCGCGAAGGTTTGGGCCAATAAGATTACTTTGCAAACAGGTAACCAATCCGCTTAAGCCAGCCACCAACTGCTTATGTGCACCCTATAAATTTGGGTAACCGTTTGGGCCCAGGGTTCTTGGACCCTGCACCACTGCGTTGGTTGCGGCAAGAGCCCTGACTCGAGTCAGCAATAAACTTCCCTTTCTTTTCGTGTTGCATTGTCTTGGAAGACTTCTCTCTTCCAGCTCAGGGATTCGGACATCGGGCATAACAATGTAACACTGTAAAGCAATTATCCTCCAATTAAAAAATTTAAAAAAAATTTTTAAGTAAAAGAAAATAAAGAATCTCTGCTTACACTCTCCTACTTTTTTTTTTTTAGTTCTACCAGTTTGTTGCTACCAACCAATCTCCCTCCACCCTGTGCACACATGCCCAGTCATGTAACCCCATGGACTCAGCCCGCCAGGCTCCTCTGTCCACGTTTAACTCTCCTGTCAGCTCAGCTGAGGAGCCTGAAGTGGCTGGAGCCTGGCCATCAGGGGGCGGTGGGGAAAGCACCTCCCCTTCCAGAAGCCACGACCTTCTGACTATGTACGGGAAACACTTACAAATAGGGCTTGTGGTTAATCAGACCAGCAAAGAGCCCTCTTTAGTGCAGATGGAAGGCTCCAGTTGCTACCAGGCAACATTAGGAGAAGGAGTTGTCAGATGAAAAGGAAGCCTGGGGCTCAGCCAGCTTGGACCCACAGACAGGTCCAGAGAGATGACACCAGGGCCACAAGGACCATCGCTGCACCTGTTGGACTGCAAGGAGGGCTGAGATTATAGACTGAGTTTGAATGTCCCCTCAAAATTCACATGTTGAAACTTAACCCCCAATGTGATGAAAATAGGTCATGAGAAGAGAAGCCTCCTGTTCTAGAATTAATGCCCTTTTAAAAAAGACAGGAGAGAGCCTCATCACCCCTTCCACCAGAAGGGTCCATGGCCAGAAGAGAGTCATCCGTGAATGGGGATGTGGTCCTCACCAGGCACGGAGTCTGCCAGCGCCCTGATCTTGGACTTCCAGCCTGCAGACTGTGAGTGATACATTTCTGTTGTCTATAAGCCACCCAGTCTGTGGCATTCTGCAATAGCAGCCCAAATAGTCTTTAAAACAGAGGCAGAGCTTTCTTAAATTCTCCCCTGCATTCAGAGCATACCTGGATTCAAATCCCATGTCTGCCCCTTCTTAGTTATGCAGCCGTGGCAGGTGCTGGCCAGTCTGTGTCCTGTTTCCTCACCTGTATTATCACAGGGATAATAAGCGTAGGAATAATGAGAGTACCTGCATCGTGGGACTATCAGGAGGGAGATATGAATTAATATACCAGGTCCTTTAGAAAAGAGGCTGGCATGTAGTAAGCAGTGTGTAAGTGCCAGTTTTTTTGTTGCTTCTCCTCACGTAATCTGCCACTCATTGAATGACATGGAGCACGTTGTGTCTACTTCATGGAGGCCTTACACAGAGTGAGCATTCAATAATGGCCCACTGTTGTCATTTTGACCATAATTTCTAGCACCAGGCAGAGTACTGATTTTAGATGAATTAGTCAAGCCCCAATTTGGAAGAAGATTCCAGTCACAGGGCCTTTGGCTCAACACTCTAGTGCAGTTGTCCTGGGATACCCATTGCCAAGAATGATGACTCCGGGTTCAGGAAACATGGTTGGACCTGTGACACATTCAAGCTGGAAGAAGATGGAGATGAGCCTGACAAGAATAACCTGCTAACCACTCAACCTTTCCTGACTACCTCTGCCTTACCCATCCTTCCAGGCCCAGCACCACCCATCCTTCCCTCCAGGAAGTCCACTCTGGTTACTCCAGCCTCATGGATCTCTCCCTGCCATGAAGTTCTCAGCCCTAGCAATGCACCCCTCAGCACTAGGCCTTCTGCTGCCCACTAAATCATTCCCCAAGCACCTCAAGGGCAGAACAACAGATCCCCTGCCCCCTTTGGCTCATTGATATCTCCTGGCAGAGGGCATGCATAAGGCACTGATTAATAGAATCAGTTTTCTGCCACCTGCAAACGAAGGCATCTGTCCTGACTCATACCATACTTTTTTTTCTAAGCTTCTTTGCAGCTCTTGCAGCCCTCACACCATCACCATAGAGTGAATGAAACATGCTTTACCAAGAGGAAACTAAGGCTCAGAGAGACGAAGCAATTTGTTCTAATACTACAACAGTGTTATTGCCAGGGCAGACATCAGCACAGCCACAATGCCTTGGGCCCCTAATTATATTCCCCATCACTCCGTCACTCTGCTGAGAGCCTTGTTGTTGTGGATTGATGAAAGCAGGCAGGAACTACGCTCCAAGCTGGATTCACGATGGGCACAGCTTACTCCCATTAATCTCTCCAATGCAGAGACTCTAAGTTCACAGGTACAGTTAGCACAATCCCCTCTCCTGGGATTCAGTCTCTGCTGTTAATCTTTAGGTCATTAACCTTCACTCTGATAACACATTCCTGTTTAATTTAAACAGGTCTCCTCACATTGCAATCAGAATCTCCATCTCTTTCTGAAAATGGTTGAGTGGTGCAGGGACAGGAGAGAGGTTCTGGACATTTCTCTGGCTTCCATCAAATTTTGTTTTGGATTTTGTTTTTTATCTTTGACTGCACTGGAGCTTCATTGCTGCAAGCAGGCTACTCTTCTATCTGTGGTAAACAGACTTCTCATTGCTTCTCTTCTTGCAGAGCAAGGGTTCTCTGGTGCATGGGTTTCAGTAGCTGTGGTTCATGGACTCAGTTGCCCCATGGTATGTGGAATCTTCCCCAACCAGAGATCAAACCTGTGTCCCCTGCATTGGCAGGAGGATTCTTAACCACTGGACCATCAGGGACATCCCACTGAGTCTTGTCTGATCTCAAGAAAACAACATTGCAAGCCTCAGACAAACTATTCTGATGAATTCCTTGGCCTCAGTTTCCCCAAATGAAAAATAAAGATTGTGGACTAAACTCTACCCCAAGATGTCCAAGAAAGTTCCAGTATGGGGTACAGCACTCTGTTCCTCCTCAACCAGAGCTGCTATATTTTATTTGCTTCCTAAGTTTTGTTTTTAATTTTATCAGAAACATATAAATACATTCCCATCATAAATATCTAACCAATAAGGTTAAAAAAACACCAAAATCACAACTAGCTTTTGAACAACCATCAACAGGAGGACACTGAAACCCACCAAAAAAAAAAAAAAAAAAAAAAAGATACCCTATGTCCAAGGACAAAGGAGAATCTGCAATGAAATAGTAGGAGGGGCACAATCATGATAAAATCAAATCCCATCCCTGCCTGGTGGGTGACCCACAAGCTGGAGAACAATAATACCAAAGAAGTTCTCCCTTCTTTGGAAGAAGATGTTGGAAGGTTATAGGCTTCACATTAGCAAAGGGACTGGGAATCCCCAGGGAATATGATTTTGAAGGCCATCAGGACTTGATTATAGGAATTCCAGGGCTGGGGGAAACAGAGGCTCCATTAGAGAGGGCACAAACAAAGCCCTGTGTGCACCAGGACCCAGGGGAAAGGAGAGGTGACCCCACAGTGACTGAGCCAGACCTACCTGTGAGTGTTTGAGAGTCTCCTGCAGAGGCGTGGGTTGGCAATGGCTTGTCTCAGGGACAGGGGCACTGGCAGCAGCAGTCCTGGGAGAGGTGTTGGCATAAGTCCTCTTGGAGGTTGCCATTCAGTTCAGTTCAGTTGCTCAGTCTTGTCCAACTCTTTGCGACCCCATGAATCGCAGCACACCAGGCCTCCCTGTCCATCACCAACTCCCAGGGTTTACCCAAACTCATTTGAGTCAGTGATGCCATCCAGCCATCTCATCCTCAGTCGTCCCCTTCTCCTCCTGTCCCCAATCCCTCCCAGCATCAGGGTCTTTTCCAATGAGTCAACTCTTCTCGTAAGGTGGCCAAAGTATTGGAGTTTCAACTTCAGCATCAGTCGTTCCAATGAACACCCAGGACTGATCTCCTTCAGGATGGACTGGTTGGATCTCCTTGCAGTCCAAGGGACTCTCAAGAGTCTTCTCCAACACCACAGTTCAAAAGCATCAATTCTTCAGTGCTCAGCTTTCTTTATAATCCAACTCTCACATCCATACATGACCATTGGAAAAACCATAGCCTTGACCAGACGGACCTTAGTTGGCAAAGTAATGTCTCTGCTTTTTAATATGCTATCTAGGTTGGTCATAACTTTCCTTCCAAGGAGTAAGCGCCTTTTAATTTCATGGCTGCAATGACCATCTGCAGTGATTTTGGAGCCGCCCCCCCCCAAAAGTCTGACACTGTTTCCACTGTTTCCCCATCTATTTCCCATGAAGTGATGAGACCAGATGCCATGATCTTAGTTTTCTGAATGTTGAGCTTTAAGCCAAGTTTTTCACTCTCCTATTTCACTTTCATCAAGAGGTTTTTTAGTTCCTCTTCACTTTCTGCCATAAGGGTGGTGTCTTCTGCATATCTGAGGTTAATGGAGGTTGCCATTAGCCTACCATAAAGCCTGTAGACCAGGGTGAGTTGCCTCAGGCCAAACAGCTAACAGGGAGGGAGTGCAGCTTACCCATCAGCAGACAATTGGATTAAAACTTTACTGAGCATAGCACTGCCCACCAGAGCAAGATTCAGTTTTCCCCACAGCCAGCCCCTCCCATCAGGAAGCTTGCACAAGCCTCTTCTCATCTACTAGGAGCAGACAGAAGAAGCAAGAACTACAATCCCACAGCCTCCAGAATGTAAACCAGAATCACAGAGAGCTAACCAAAATAAAGAGAAAAAGGATTATGTCCCAAATGAAGGGACAAAATAAATTCTCAGAAAAACAACTAAACAAAGTAGAAATAGGTAGAAAAAGAATTCAGAATAACAATAATGCAGATCATCCAGGATCTTGGGGAAAAGAATGGAGGCAAAGATTAAGAAGGTGCAAGAAATGTTTACCAAAGACCTTAGCTAAAGAACTATCAGAGATGAAAAATACAATAGAAGGAATCAATAGTAGAATAACTCAGGCAAAAGAATGGATAAGTGACTTGGAAGACAGAATGGTGAAAATCATTGCTGCAAGACAGAATATAGAAAAAAGAGTGAAAAAAATGAAGGCAGCTTAAGAGACTTCTGGGGCAATGTTAAATGCACCAATATTTGCATTAAAGGGACCCAGAAGGAGAAGAGAGAGAGAAGGGACCCAAGAAAATATTTGAAGATGTAATAGTTAAAAACTCCCCTAACATGGGAAAGGAAATAGTCATCCAAGTCCAGGAAGCACTGATAAAAATTAAAGAAAAGCATAAAATATTAAAAGCAACAAGGGAAAAAAAGACAAATAACATACAAGAGAACTCCCAAAACATTATCAGTTGACTTCTCAACTGAAACTCTATAAGCCAGAAGGGAATGGCATGATATATTACAGGTGATGAAAAGGAAAAACCTATAACAAAGAATGTTCTATCCAGCAAGACTCTTGCTCAGATTTGATGGAAAAATCAAAACCTTTACAGACAAGCAAGAGTTAAGAGAATTCAGCACCAGTAAGCCAGTTTTACAACAAATGCTAAAGGCAGTTATCTGGGCAGGAAACACAAGAGAAGGAAAAGACTGACAAAAACTAAATCCAGAACAATTAAGGAAATAGTAATAAGATCATACATACCAATAAATACCTTAAATGTAAACGGATTAAATGCACCAAATAGATTAAATGGCTGGGTGGATAAAAAAACTAGATCCATATATCTGTTGTCTACAAGAGACCCACCTCAGACCTAGGGACTCTTATAGAGTGAAAGTAAGGGGACAGGAGAAGCTTTTCTACACAAATGGATTCATAAGGAAGCTGGAGTAGCGATACTCATATCAGACAAAATATACTTTAAAACAAAGAATGTTATAACAGATAAAGAAGAGCACTACATAATGATCAAGGGTTAAATCCAAGAAAAAGATATAAACAATCATTAATACATATGCACCCAACATTGGAGCACTTCAATATGTAAGGCAAATACTGACAACTGTAAAGAGAGAAATCAACAGTGACCCAATAATAGTGGGGGACTTTAACACCCCATTTTCATCAAAAGATAGATCATCCAGACAGAAAATTAATGAGGAAACACTGGCCTTAAATGACACTTTAGATGAGTTAGACTTATACTTGTAGGGCATTCCAACCAACAACGTTAAGTTCCCTTGACCACCTCTCCTAATTCTGGTTCCCCCCATCTCACACCCAGAGGTAATGTATTAGTTTGAGTTTTATAGTTTCCAGACTATTAATAGATAGGTGTGTTCATGCTCTGTTGTGTCTGACTCCTTGTGACCCCATGGACTGTAGCCCACCAGACTCCTCTGTCCATGGGATTTCCCAGGCAAGAATACTGGAGTGGGTTGCCAATTCCTATTCATATATATATACATATATACATATATATATATATATATATATACACACACACACACACACACACACATATTATATATAATATTCTTAGAAAATGGACAGTATTTGTTTATGTGTGTGAGTTCTTTTAGCTTTTTGAAAGAAAATAACTTTGACATCTTACTATTTAACTTGCTATTAGAGCAAGTCTTGAATATAACTCATATAGAATATAACCCAATCTAAGAATTGTCTCATTCTTTTTAATTGCTACCAAGTCACTTCATTATCAAGGCTCAGAAATAAATCAATAAAACATTTCCCACTTTCCTATGGTTGTTCTCTTTTCTTTTGTAGTTTCCAAGCCAGAAAACCACATAGACTCACATCAAAGAGTTTAACAGATAATAAAAGAAATCATTTGTGAAAGGAAAATGTCATCGTGAATGCATTATTTGAAATGAAAATTTCATCTGGCATTACAAATCAAGGTGGCAGAGTAGAAGAATGTGTGCTCATCTCCTCCTGCAAGAGCATCAAAATCACAACTAGCTGTTGAAAAACCAGCAGGAGGACACTGGAACCCATCAAAATATGAAATCCCACATCCAAAGATGAAAGTGAAAAAGTTTCTTGATGAAAGTGAAAGAGGAGAGTGAAAAAGTTGGCTTAAAACTCAACATTCAGAAAACTAAGATCATGGCATCTGGTCCCATCACTTTATGGCAATTAGATGGGGAAACAATGGAAACAGTGAGAGACTTTATTTTGGGGGGCTCCAAAATCACTGCAGATGGTGATGGCAGCCATGAAATTACAAGACATGTGCTCCTTGGAAGAAAATCTATGACAAACCTATTAATATGCTAGAGAGCATATTAAAAAACAGAGACATTACTTTGCTGACAAAGGTCTGTCTAGTCAAAGCTATGTTTTTTTCCAGTAGTCATGTATGGATGTGAGAGTTGGATTATAAAGAAAGCTGAGCACTGAAGAATTGATGCTTTTGAACTGTGTTGTTGGAGAAGACTCTTGAGAGTCCCTTGGATTGCAAGGATATCCAACCAGTCAATCCTAAAGGAAATCCATCCTGAATATTTATTAGAAGGACTAATGCTGAAGCCGAAACTCCAATACTTTGGCCACCTGATGCGAAGAACTGACTCTTTGGAAAAGACCCTGATGCTGGGAAGGATTGAAGGCAGGAGGAGAAGGGGATGACAGAGGATGAGATGGTTGGATGGCATTAGTGACTTGATGGACATGAGTTTGAGCAGGTTTCAGGAGTTGGTGATGGACAAGAAAGCCTGGTGTGCTGCAGTCCATGGGGTCACAAAGAGACAGATACGACTAAGCAACTGAACTGAACCCAAAGAGCCACAAGATGGTAAGAGAGGTGCAATCATGATAAAATCAAATCCCATACTTGCTGGGTGGGTGACCCACAACCTAGAGAATGATAATAACAAAGTTCTCCCACTGTTGTGAAGGTTTTGAGACGTATTTTTGGGCTTCCCAGTCTGGGGATCCAGAAAAAGGACTAGGAATCCAAAAAGGGAATATGACTGAAGGCCAGCAGGATTTGATTACAGGACTTCCACAGGACTGGAGGAGACAGAGACTCCACTTTTGTGCAAACAAAATCTTACACAAACCAGGACCCTGGAGAAAGGAGCAGTGGCCCCACAAGAGACTGAACCAGACCTGTCTGGTAGTGGTGGGGGGTCTCCTGTGGAGCTGTGGGTTAGCAGTGGCCACAGGGACAGAGGCACTGGCAGCAGCAGTCCTGGGAGGTGCCCCTTGGCAAGTAAGACCTCTTGGAGGTGCCATTCACCTACCATAGAGCCTGGAGACTCCAAGGCTGGGTCATCTCAGGCAAGACAACTAACAGGGAGGGAGCACAGCCCCACCCAGCAGCAGATAATTGGGTTAAAGTTTGACTGAGCCCAACCCTGCCCACAAGAACAAGACCCAGTTTTCCCCACAGACAGTCCCTCCCATCAGCCTCTACCACCAGAGGACAGACAGAAGCAACAAGAAGAACTACAATCCTGCAGTCTCCAAAAAGAAAGCCACAACCCCAGAAAGTTAATTGAAATGAAAAGGCAGAGGATTATCTCCCAGATGAAGAAAGTGAAAATGTCAGTCGCTCAGTCTTGTCTGATTCTGCAACCCTGTGGATTGTAGCCCATCACTTTCCTCTGTCTATGAAGTTTTCCAGGCAAGAATTCTGGCATGGATAGCCATTCCCTTCTCCAGGGGACCTTCCTGGCCCAGGGATTGAACCTGGGTTTCCTACATTGCAGGCATGCTCTTTACCATTGAGCCACCAAGGAAGACCCAGATGACAAGATAAAACCCCAGAAAAACAACTAAATGAAGTAGAGACAGTCAACCAAATCCAGGAAGCACAGAGAGTCCCAGGCAGGATAAATCCAAAAAGGAATACTGATACACATAATAATCATACTGAGAAAAATTAAAGATAAATATAAAACATTAAAAGCAACAAGGGGGAAAACAACAAATATTAATAACATACAAGGGAACTCCCATAAGGTTATCAGCTGGTTTCTCAATAGAAACTCTACAAGCCAGAAGGGAATGGCACAATATATTTAAAGCCATGAAAGGGAAGAATCTAACAACCAAGAATATTCTACCCGGTAAGACTCTTGTTCAGATTTGATGGAGAAATCAAAAGCTTTCCAAACAAGCAAAAGTTAAGACAATTCAGCACCACCAAGACAGCTTTGCAACAAACGCTAAAGGAACTTCTCCAGGCAGGAGACACAAGAGAAGGAAGAGAACTCCAATGAATAAGCTCAAACCATCAAGAACATGGTAGTAGGATCAAACATATGGATAATTACCTTAAATGTAAGTGGATTAAATGCACCAACCAAAAGACAGACTGGCTGGGTGACTGAAGACATGTGCTTGTATATATACTTCCACTTACCACATTACTCTACTTAAACCCCTAGAGTGTAAGTAGTTATTGTATGTTGTTAGGTTAATCGTGTTTCCATGATGGCTTGCAATTATAAATATTTTTTATTTTTGTCTGGCTATTAATTGTGAAACTGATTAACATCTTTTACTATTGATTGTGCTGTGCTGTGCTTAGTCGCTCAGTCGTGTCCAACTCTTTGTAACCCCACAGACTGGAGCCCGCCAGGCTCCTTGGTCCATGGGGATTCTTCAGGCAAGAATACTAGAGTGGGTGGCCATGCCCTCCTCCAGGGGATATTCCCAACCCAGGGATCGAACCTAGGTCTCCTGCATTGCAGCCAGATTCTTCACCAGTTGAACCACCACGGAAGCCCACTATTGTGATTACATAATTATTATTCATTTTGATACTATTGTATGATAATTGGTCAAAAGAAAATAATAGAATTCTGTATCACTAAAACCACCATTTAATAGAAAAATCTGTAACTACTTTTTAAAATCCAGATACACGTTAGAATTATCTGGAATTTTTGGAAAAATACAAATGCCCAGGTATTGTTTTTTCCCAAAGCTTCAGATGTGATTCTAATGAGCAGCCAGGTTTAAAAACAACTGGACTATATGATGATCTTTAACTTTTATCTAGTTTCACTTTTTCTATTTCATATTCAGCACTCCCATTTCTTTTAGTTCATGTTTTCCAATTTCTCCATCTCTTTTTTGTTGTTCTTTCTCAAGTGCAGTAGAAAAGTTTATATAAATATAAACATATATATAATAAGCATAATACATGTATTTTAGAAAACTTATGAATTTTTGCTTAGTTTAAAAAATTTATGACATTTTGGTCCCACTTGTTTGACTAAGTATGAATAGAATGCTAGATTTCTAACTTATATTCACTCAATGTTTTGGTATAGTGCCATTTATTCTGGCATCTAATAGTATTGGAAACAGTGACAGACTATTTTCTTGGGCTTCAAAATCACTGCGGATGGTGAGTGCAGCCATGGAATTAAAAGATGCTTGTTCCTTGGAAGAAAAGCTATGACAATGTATTAAAAAAGCAGAGACATTACTCTGCCGACAAAGGTCCGTATAGTCGAAACTATGGTTTTTCCAGTAGTCATGTATGGATGTGAGAGTTGGGCCATAAAGGAAGCTGAGTGCCAAAGAATTGATGCTGTTGAATTGTGGTGTTGGAGAAGACCTTTAAGAGTTCCTTGGACTGCAAGGAGATCAAACCAGTCCATCCTAAAGGAAATCCATCCTGAATATTCATTAGAAGGACTGATGTCTGAAGCTGAAACTCCAATACTTTGGCCACCTAATGTGAAGAATTGATTCATTGGAAAAGATCCTGATGCTGGGAAAGATTGAAGGCAGGAGGAGAAGGGGATGACAGAGGATGAGATGGTTGGATGGCATCACCCACCCAATGGACATGAGCTTGAGCAAGCTCTGGGAGATGATAAAGGACAGGGAGGCCTGGTATGCTGCAGTCCATGGTGTCACAAAGAGTCGGACATGACTGAGCAACTGAACAACAAAGTATTACTGCTAAAAGTCTAGCAAGCTTATTATTTTAGTGAATTTTTAAAAAAAATCTTGAATGAGGCTTGAAACTTTTAATCCAATTCTGAAAATATAAAGAAATACTGTGTCTAAGTAAACCAGAAAGAAAAACACCAATACAGTATACTAACACATATAAATGGAATTTAGAAAGATGGTAACGATAACCCAATATGCGAGACAGCAAAAGAGACACAGATGTATAGAACAGTCTTTTGGACTCTGTGGGAGAAGGCAAGGGTGGGATGATTTGAGAGAATAGCATTGAAACATGTAAATTATCATATGTGAAACAGATCGCCAGTCCAGGTACGATGCATGAGACAGGGTGCTCTGGGCTGGTGCACTGGGATGACCCAGAGGGATAGGGTGGGGAGGGAGGTGGGAGGGGGGTTCAGGATGCAGAACACATTTACACCCATGGCTGATTCATGTCAATGTATGGGAAAACCACTACAATATTGTAAAGTAATTAGCCTCCAATTAAAATAAATAAATTTAAAAAAAAAATAAAAAGTACTTTAAAAACCAAAGCAAATAAATAAATAAAAAATCTTGAATGAAGGTTGAAACTTAATCCAATTATGAAAACATAAAGAAATACTGTGTTTAAAAGAAAACAAGAAATGAACATGTTATGTGTTATTAATTAGAGAATTTGTTCAAATTTCACATAATTTTATGCTAGTGTCCATTATTTGTTTTCACACCTTACTCAAGATTCCACATTATATTTAGTTTCATTGAGCAGCTTCAGCTGCATGCAACAAATTCTGATAAATTATCTTTTCATATTTGTTCTGATACAAATGTCTTCTAATTTTTCTTGTTATTGTTTTGTTAGATATAACCATCATTTAAAAGTGGACATTTAATTTCCAAATACCTTGCCTTTTTAAAGTATCCTTGATATTAATTTCTCATTTTGGTATTAATTTCTCATTTAAATGCTTTCTTCTCTGCAATCACCCTCTGTGTTTTTCCAATCTCCTAACCTTCTTGAGGCTTTCAATGACTAAGTCAAAGATCTCTCTTGGCAAATGTCACATTGTGCTTGAAAATAAGTGGGTTATTTTCAAATGTACTTTTATATTGATATCTAACATAATACCACAGTGATAAAAGAATAGTCTCTAGATGATTTCAATCCTTTTAGGTCATGAAATTTTTGCACCTTGTTTTATGTCCCTGGGTATGCTCCAGTATCTCCTGGTTTATAGTCTATGGGAACTTGAATAGAATTTGTGCCCTGTTTAGTGTGAAAATTGTATAAATCTTAATTATGTTGAATTAAGGGCTTTTCAGGTCTAGTGTATCATTCTACTTTTCTGTCTATTCCTTCTGTTAATTTTTGAGAGTTTTACATAGAAACTTCAACTGAAAACTCTTAATTTATCTACTGAAAAATAATTAATTATAATATATAGTGGAACTACATGCAATTTTGTTTTGTATTTTCCAATCTACTATAAATCTGTTATCTGCTCTCTGCTCTCATAATTTACAAATTAAAAAAAATAAAAAAAACTTCATCTGACTTAAAAAAAAAAATGTGTGTGTCTCAAAAATACCAAAAAGAAAAAAGTGGAGTGTTTGAATCATCTCCAGAGGGCAATGTTGTCCTCAGTGGAGCAGACTCACTAGGTTCCCGCCAGTTCTGTACAGTTACTCCTGGGGGAACCTGAGCTAACTGGTTTCACATTTCCGAATGATGATGTAACTCCCCTTCAGGTTTGCAGCTGCCTTGACAGCCTAGACCTTAATCTGGCCTTGGTTCAAATTTTTCGAATTAAAAAAGTCAAGAGGAGAGAACACAGAACATGATCATTCAGTGATTGAACAATAGGGAGCCAAAATCGCAACCTTTTCCTCAGTTTAGAAACAAGGCCTATTAAGTCCAGGCTACAAGATGTAGAATGAAGCCAGGAGGAGATGATGTTCGATTCTCCTTTGTGTGTCTGAACCAAGTTACTGAGGCCCTATATAAACAACCACAGAGTTGGCCTCTGTTGCTATGTGGTGGTGAGCAACAGAGACCGGCCAACAGAAGCAAAACTCAGCAACAAGAGAAATAAATCTTGGAAGCACCTAGGGTAGCTTATGGGATGGAATAAAAAGCAAAAGGACGAGGCTTTAGAAGGATAGGTCCCAGGGAAGATCTGGCTTTCAAGGGAGTGGTCTCTTTGAAGTGCCTTCTCCAGGATGATCTGCTTCCCCAGCATTCTATCTTTATGTCATCTGCTCAAGATTCCGATTCCTACTAGACTTCACCTAGCCAAGCTCGGTCACATCCATCCTCTGGCTAGGGGAGGGCAGGCACCTTGACTGACAGCCTCATCAGCTCCTGTAGAGATAGTTTGCTAAGAAAATTCAGGGTCCCACAGTTACCAGAAAGAGGAAAGATATACACCGAGGAAGGAAAAACTCGGATGCCCATTCTGTTAGATGATCATTTCACAATTATTGACTGACTTCAGTGCCTGATAGAGGTTGGCTAGAGGAGGAGAAAGAAGTGAGTGGAAGAATAACAGGACAAAGAAGAAAAGAGGAAGAGGGGAAAGAGGAGGAGGAGAGGGAATCAGGAAAAGTGCTGTGAGGGCCCTGGGGACCTGAGTAGAAGGGTTCAGCCCAGGCTGTAGAGCCTTCCCTTTCTTTTCCCCTAACTAGTGACCATCATTCCATCTTAAAATAGTCCTGGTAGTTAGTCCAACCTCTGATCCACCACCTTTTGAAGATCTCTTTGTTTCTGGACATTTCTCTGGCTTTGTGTGGGTTTTGTCTGGTCTGAAGAAATTAACACTGCAATAAAATATTCTGATAATACCCATATCCACAGCCTCAGATCTGCACAGAGTTGATAAACTTAAAAAAAACCAAAACACTTGTCAGTATAGAATAATTTTCTTCTTGTCTTTTTTGATTGCAAATTTATAAAAATAACAGGGTTGAAATTATGCAATATATTAAGTTTATGACATGCTTTTCTTACTTATAAGAAACATTTTCCTATGTCCCTAAAATTCTTGTAATTTCAGTGTCTATAGAATATTCTACCCTATAATGACAATATAATTCATTTAATGCTAATGGTTAAGGGCTTAGAGTCTCTACTAAGAAGGACCTGGGTTCAAATCTTACCATTTTCTTCTTAACACTAGCCATATTGCTTATTCCTCTCTGGTTTCAGTTTCCCCATCTGTACATGGAGATAATAATAATATCTTCCTCATAGGTTGTCAGGAGGATTAAATAAGAGGACACATGTAATGCTCTTGGCACAAGGATACCCATGTTACTGACCTCAGATCTGGCTGATTGCTGCCTGAAAATCAACACGTGAAAAGCAAATGTTGGTAGAAGGAAATGTTGATTTGGTCAGAAAAGCCAACAATTTGGGGAGAAGGTGGATTCATGTCCCCCAAACCAACTCTGAAGAATCTGTTTGGCCATGAAAGTTCTTAAAGGGAAAGGAAGAAGTAATCTCTTTAATTATTGATCTCAATGATCTGTGAATCATTGAGATATAGTCTAGTCACTAAGTTGTGTCCAACTCTTGCAACCCCATGGACTGTAGCCCACCAGGCTCCTCTGTCCATGGGATTTTCCAGGCAAGAATACTGGAGTGGGTTGCCATTTCCTTGTCCAGGGGATCTTCCAGACCCAGGAACTGAACCGGGGTCTCCTGCATCGCAGGCAGATTCTTTACCAACTGAGCTACAAGGGAAGCCCCTAATCATTGAGACAGGGAATCAGATTCATCATTGTATCCTACTGTGTGCACACTTGTTGACTCCTTCTGATCTTTCTTTAGATGCTATCTTGTTCACACAGTTTGTTCACAAGATTACTGAAGAGGAAGCTAAGGAAGAGATCTGTTAATTACTTATTCCTCAATTTTACTTCTTTGGTCTATGGAAAGAACCAACATGTTAAGCTAAGCATTGTGTGATCGAAAGATTTGAAAGCTGTTCTTTGGCTTGAGATGAGTAGAAGATGAGGGCACCTGGCTTAAGGTTAATTACAATGTAGCTTTGCTAAAGTATTGTAAGACAAAAAAGAGCCTCCTGCAGATAGTTCCGGAGAAGGCAATGGCACCCCACTCCAGTACTCTTGCCTGGAAAATCCCATGGAGAGAGCAGCCTGGTAGGCTGCAGGCCATGGGGTTCCTTAGAGACAGACACAACTGAGCAACTCCACTTTCACTTTTCACTTTCACGCATTGGAGAAGGAAATGGCAACCCACTCCAGTGTTCTTGCCTGGAGAATCCCAGGGACAGGGGAGCCTGGTGGGCTGCCGTCTATGGGGTCACACAGAGTCAGACACGACTGAAGTGACTTAGCAGCAGTAGCAGCAGATAGCTCTTTTCTGTTAAAGCACTCTTTCCTGCCAAAAGTTGTGTGTACCAAGTGAGTACCTATAAATTTTCACTGGTATCATAAGAGGATTTTTCCCTTCAAGATTTTGCAAATGTAAATGGCTCTGTATAGAAAATCCCAGTAGAGAGATCCCTGAAGTTAGAGCTTCTGGCTATGCACTTCTTCAAGGCTCTCACTACAGTTTGTCAGTTCTGCAGTATTATTTACGATAGAAAAAAGTCTGCCTATATGTGGACCTGCACAATTTAAATCTATGTTGTTCAAGATACTTACTGTATTGACAATAAAGTCTCAATTTGTCTCTGTCTCCCTCTTTCACTCCCTATCCCACTATGTCATCCAGACTTCTGTTTTGACTATCCCCTATCTCCAGCCCCCAGTATGGCTCACTCATCTACAATCCTGCAGGAAACCAGCATCTGGGGTCTTGTCACAGAGAAGAGCCCAAGATTCAAATATTGATTTTGTTTAGCAATTTGGAGACTGCTTTAATCAGCCAGCATTGTGTCAGCATTTTACACTACCTTTTACCTCTGTGCTTTCCTCATTTACCCACCTAGATAAAGTAATTTCAGGAGCATTTGTTGCCATTCTGTGCACCATTTAATTTAGCTTTTTTTTTTTTGAAAGATGTGTGCCTGCCTGTTCCCATCAGTGTCTTTTTTCAGAGCAGTGGTTTTGTTTCTATGGCAACTGAAAGGTCTATTGTAATCAAATAATTGGGTCCCATTAAATTGCAATCTTCTCAGCCCCACTACAGCTTGCTCTGACTTTTATGCTGTATTATGCTGTTTTTCTTCTGTATTCTCAATCAGGCAGTTGCCATTCATTCCATTGTGATGGGCAGAGGCCACTCAAAATAACACTCTAGATGTCTAGAATAGGCATTAAAAAAGATGATATGCCCTTCAAATGCCAAAGTCAAAATGTATATGTGCAATTGCCCTTTTAAAACAGCAACCCCCCCAAATGTTTGCCTTAACAACATTCTCGTGTCATAATTGCCTTTGATTTACATATTTGATTCTAAATTGGATTAGGCCTTTCTCATCCCATAATAATAATATTAATAAGCTACCATATATTGAATACATACTATGTGCCAGGCCTCATGCTAAGTCTTTTTTTAAAGTTTTTAAATTTTCATTTTATATGCAAAGAACTAGCATTGTTTCCGCATAAGGCAGAAGTCTTGAATGACCCATTCAAGGAAGTTCATTTAGCCCAACTTAATGAAGCTGATGTCCTTCAAGTACTGCTGTAAACATTGGCTGCACATATTGAGGCTGTATTTCTGGACTAGACCGTGCTAATTTGAGCAGACCCATTAAAAGTGAAAACCCTGGCCACATTTTCTTGCACAGCTCTAGTAGAACTGCTGGTGGCCCATGTTCTACTAGGCTTCAACAACACAGAAGTGCCAAGTGTTTGTTTTTTTTTTTTTTCAGTTGTTATTCAATAAAATACAAGCCTTCAAATTTTAAGTGTGGTGCATTTTCAGGCAAGGAAGCAGAGAGGACATGAGGTCCCACAGAGAAATTGGGTAGAGGGTTTTGGACTTCCGAGGGCTATTGGTTACAGACTATTCTCCAAGGGCAGATGCTGACACACACAGAGGGAGAGCAGGTAGTTTATTTAAGATAGATCTGGTGTTTCTTGGAAAACATATCCTAAGAATGAAGAGACAGAGAGAAGTCTGTCCCTCTCCACTCATCTGCTCAATATCCTCTTTAAAGTAATCCCACCTTCTTCCTTGGAAATGAGCTCTGACTGCCTGATTAAGGATGCCAAAGAAAAGCAGCATAATATAGTAAAAGAGTTAGAGCAAGAAAAAGCTGGTGAATTACTGTCCTGATTTCCTTTTGGGGAATGATCTCTCCTCCATGGTGTGGTGTCTTGGTGGGAGAGTAAATCAAGGATCCTATCATCCACTATAGAAAGCAAAGTGACCAAGCCTGGCCCAGCTGGGAGAGGGTGAGTGGCCTAAGCGTGGCTTGGTCAACAGCTCCAAAAGTCCCTCCAACAAACGTCCTTTTGCTTAATTTAGCCAGAGTTAGTTTTTGTTGTTTGCAGCCAAAGAAACTAAGGTAAGGACCTAGTTCTGAGAAATAGAGGAGCACAGCTTAGTAGGACATAAGTCCATGAGAGAAGAGGGTTCAAAGGCAGATTTTTACCATTTCCAGGTATGTCAAGGCCCATCCTGGGCATGGAGAAAGAGCTAGGACCATTAGCTTCTTGATTTAAACTTTTGTCTCCTAAATATTTACAAATCATTCATCTGACAAAAGACTTAAATCCAGAATATACAAAGAACAAATACAACTAAATAAAAATGCAAAAGAGTCCAATCTTTAAATGGGCAAAAGACTTAAATATACAATTCAAGAAAGAAAATGTGGCTGTTGAACACATGCCAAAATGCTCAATGTCATTAATCCTTAGAGACATGCAAATAAAAACCACAATGGTATACTAATACATACGCAGTAGAATGTCTGCAATCAAAAAGACAGATATAGTAAGTGTTGGTGAAAATGTGGAGAAAACAGAACCCTCGTGCATTAATATTTTTGGTGCAGTCACTTTGGGAAACAATTTGATCTTTTCTTAAAAAGTTAAACTTAAAACTTTCATATAAACCAACAATTCTACTTCTAGGTATCTACCTAAGAGAAATGAAAATATATGGTCACACAAAGATCTGTATCCAAATGTTTACAGAAGCTTTATTCATAATAGTCAAACAAATGAAAACTGTCTGTACATCGATTCTGGTGAATGCTCAGTGATTAAAAAAAAGAAGGAAGTTATGATACATACTACAAGTCAATGATCCTCAAAAACATTATATTAAAAAGAAGACAGACACAAAGACCACAAATTGTGGGATTCCATTTACATGAAATACTCAGAAAAAAACAAATCTATAGACAAACAGTCAGAGGAGGAAACGGCAACCCATGAAATGGCAATTCACTCCTGAAGAATTTCATGGGCAGAGGAGCCTGGTGGGCTACAGTCCATGGGGTCACAAAGAGTTGGACATGGCTGAGCAACTAACACAAATAGCAGATTAATGACTGCCTTTGGCTAGGAATAGGAACAGGGAAGGATTGCAAATGAATATGAAACATCTTTTTGGGATGATGAAAACATGTTCTAAAAGTGGATTTTAAAATTCTGTAAATTTGCTAAAAATCACTGAGTTTTATACATAAAAATGAGTCACTTTTATAGTATATAAACTATATATCAAAGGCTATTTTTAAAAAAACCCATCTCTCATTTCTGGGAAGAAGGCATAGAGAAGTAGTTGCTTTCTACCCATTGTCAGTTCAGTTCAGTTTAGCCGCTTAGTCATGTCCGACTCTTTGCAACCCCATGGACTGCAGCACACCAGGCCTCCCTGTCCACCGCTAACTCCTGGACTCTACCCAAACTCATGTCCGTTGAGTTGGTGATGCCATCCAACCATCTCATCCTCTGTCGTCACCTTCTCCTCCTGCCCTCAATCTTTCCCAGCACCAGGGTCTTTTCAAATGAGTCAGCTCCTCACATCAGGCGGCCAAAGTATTGGAGTTTCGACTTCAACATCAGTCCTTCCAATGAACACCCAGGACTGATCTTTAGGATGGACTGGTTGGATCTCCTTGCAGTCCAAGGGACTCTCAAGAGTCTTCTCTAACATTGTATCCATTGTAGCTTCTACCCATTGTAGCTGACATTAAATGTTATGTCTCTGGTGTGAGGAACATGTAAATTCCTAAAACAATGAAACTAGAAGGGGAGTTTTAGCAGTTTTATAGCAGTTTTAGTTGAATTCTCTTTTTTAAAGTGACAAAAATCCAACTTAAAATGGTTTAGTCAAAGTAACAAGTGTCCATTATCTTACACAAGTGAAAATTTCAAGGGCATGTTAGTTTCAGACACATCCACATCCAAGGGCTCAAATGATGTCACCAGTTTTTCTCATCTTCTCTCTGTCTCTCAATTCAGATTTCCTCCTATATCAGCTCTTGTATCCATGAGATGACCCCAGAAAGTTCTTTCAATACATCAGTCCCAAAGAAAAGAGATCCTTTTCCCCAATAGCTTCCACAACACCTCAAGTTGACTCTTACTAACCCAGCAAACCACACTCTAATTTCTGATTCAATTGGGCAATCTGGTACACTGACATAGTTTGAGAGAAGGAAAAAATTGATTCCCAAAAGGAAAATAAAATTATAATAATCAGAAGAGGACTGGATGCTTGGCAGGCAAAAATAAGAGAAGTTCAGTAGAGAAAGCATTTGGTTATACCCTGAGACCAATAGAAAGTTGGAGGCTTGCCTAAGGCAGCAGGGAAGCTCAGAGGAGTGTGGAGATTACGTGCTTCCCCAAACCCACAAGACAAGCAAGTTTCGGCGTCCAGTGGGCGATATGGGTTATCATCATGGAGAGGACACACCAAGTCTTCCCTCACATCAGGATATTGCTCAGGTTGTTCTCTGTGCCAGACTACTGTATCAGAGAGAATCCTGGCAGTAAACAAGTGTTACATCCAAAGAGGGTAACTATCTTAGTCCATTCAGGCTGCTATAATTGAATACCACAAACCGGGTGGCTTGTAGATGACAGAGATTGATTTCTCACAGTTCTAGAAGCTGCAAAGTTCAAGACTAAGGTGCTAGCAGGTTCCATGTCTGGTGAGAGCCTGATTCATAGAAAGCTGCCTTTTTGCTGTGACTTCAAATGGTGGAGAGGCAAAGAATCATCCCTCTGGGATCTCCTTCCCATTCTTGGGGGCTCTGCCCTCATGACAAAATCACCTCCCAAAGGCCCCCACCTCCAAATATCATCACATTGGAGATCAGGATTTTTTTTCTTTTTTCTTTTTAATTTATTTTTTTATTGAAGGATAATTGCTTTACAGAATTTTGTTGTTTTCTGTCAAACCTTAGCATGAATCAGCCATAGGTATACGTATATCCTCTCCTTTTTGAGCCTCCTCCCATCTCCCTCCCCATCCCACTCCTCTAGGTTGATACAGAGCCCCTGTTTGAGTTTCCTGAGTCATACAGCAAACTCCTGTTGGCTATCTATTTTATATATGGTAATGTAAGTCTCTGTCTTACTCTTTTCCATATACCTCACCCTCTCCTTCCCTCTCCCTGTGTCCGTAAGTCTATTCTCTATGTCTGTTGGAGATCAGGTTTTAACACATGAGTTTTGGGGAGATATAAACATTCAGTCTATAGCAGTAATTTTCTGAGTTTAATGATGGGACTTCTTGAAAAGTTGCAAGTAGGCCTAAGGGAAACACCACCCAGAGACCACCAATAACTGAACTGGAATCACAGCCAGGCCTTAAAGAGGTGAAGAGGGAGCAGTTACTGGGAAAGGGTGAGCTGGTAGTTGAAAATGAAGGGCCTCTCAGCAAAGGCAGGTTCTCCAAGAAACAAATGCCAAGATGAGATTAAACATGTTGGATCTTATTCGGGAGAATGTTTAAAAGAGAAAATGGGGAGGGGACTCAGAAAGGTTGGGAGGAGCATCAGACATGATGTGATTCAGACTCCAAATGAAGAAGAGAGGAAGAAAGATGGACTGGACTAAGGATGTTTTGTCAAGATTGTCAGGAGCCACAATTGACAGTTAGAGGAATCCCAGATCTCTCAGGAATGCCTTAGCAACCCTACTGCACAGGCTGAACGTCTGGGAGCAGCCCATGCAAGACATGGCCTTGGAGCAATGCGGGGATGGACTTCAAAGCACAGCAGCTAGTGCCCTCAATTAATTATGCCTCCTGCAGTCAGAGGTTGACACAGCTGTGGTCATCCATAGAGGAATGCCACCTCAGACAAGGAGGGAGCAGAGGAATAAATACCACCTTTCATCTGCTCCCTTCACTCCTCTCTTGCGGGTGCCTCCCATTGGCCAAACCCATTCAAGAGCCTGGAGAGACAGTCCCTGGAGGTCGTGCCTCTGGGAGCAAGAGATGAAGAATGAAATGTTTGTCCTGAGGAGCAAACATGAGAACTCTTCCTCCCCCACTCTCTTCCCTAATCATCTCCTACGAAACTCTCATATTCCAGCTCAAATATCCCTTCTCCAGGAAATCTCACCCAGATCCACAGGGAGTAAGATCAGGGAGCACTTCTAAGCATTTTCGAAGCTTTCTGTGCCTTCTGTTGCTTGTAATTATTTATGTTTATAACTTTAATGGTCATAAAAATAAGTTTGAAAACTGAAAACTGATGCCCACAAAAACCTGGAGTAATATACTATGGAGAAAAGGAATTGTTGAGGGAACATTCTTCTGCCTACTCCTCCAGCACTGGCCTGCCTAAGGCTCTCCACACCTTTATCTTCTCTTTACCCTTCCTCCCTCCCTCTCTCTCCTTCAATTCCTTCTCCTTTTTCTTCGTCCCCCCTTCTTTCTTCCTCTCATTCTCCTCTTTCTCCTTTTCTTCCTCCTTGTTTTTCTTCTTTCTTCTTTTCTTTCTGTCTCTCCTTCCTCCCTCTCTAGGATTGTCTTTTCCACCAAATGGAAAAACCAAAAGTCTTTCATTTATAAATGAGGATTCACGAACACCACCAACCTGAATCAGTGACTGAAAAGGGGCATTCAGTCCAGTTTCATCTGTATTTCCAGGTATGGCCAAACTTTATGTCTCCTATCCACCTCCCCAAATGAGGAGTTTGTCTTCAAGCACTCAACACCCTCATCTCTTGGTACAAAAAGAAAACGAATTGGGTAAAAATCAGTGTTCAGGAAATCAGGCAGAGGTTGGGCTGACAGCCCCTTTCTTCCTGATTCTGAGACTAATTATAGGTCTTAAAGTTACAGGCCAAGGTCGTGACAAGTGACATCAGTGAGCCAAGGCCTGATGTAAGTCAGCAATGAGTGGTGAGGACTATGGATTGTTCCCTCATTTTAGTGGGCATTTGTTATTTAGGTCCCCTCTTCTAATAAGAATCAAGACAGAAAATCTCCTGAAAAATGCAGAAAAGCAGTTCTTAATGGTATTACTGGAGCCCATGGATCCAGCTCTGCTAGCTATTTATGGATATTTCAGTCATGCAAATGGATACCCTCCTTTTTTGTTCCTGCTGGGCAGAAATGTAGGGGCCTGGGCTGACAACACCAGGTCCAGCTGTTTGTCCTTCCCCACACAGTTTCACCCTCATTAGTTTCTCTGAGCACCAGAATGTCCCTGAAACATCCCTATGACAGCATTCTCATTTTTGGATAAACTGAACAAACTGGGGCTCAGCAACCCCCCAGGATCCAGTGGCTTCACACCAATGTCTGGATTTCTTATTTTTAATTTTTATTGGCATAGAGCTGCTTTACAATGTTCTGTTAGTTTCTGCCATGCAGCAAAATGAATAAGTTACATGTATACATATATCCACTTTTTTAAAGATGTCCTTCCCGCTTAGATCACCACAGAGCACTGAATAGAGTTCCCTGAGTTATATTGTAGGTCTTCATTAGTTATCTATTTTGTACATATTAGTGTATATACGTCAGTCCCAATTTTCCCAATTTATCCCACACCCCCTCCCCCTACTTGGTAACCATAAGTTTGTTCTTTACATCTGAGACTCTCTCTTTTGCAAATAAGCTTGTCTGTACCATTTTTCTATATTCCACATATAAGCAATATTATATGATATTTGTTTTTCTCTTTCTGACTTACTTCATTCTTTATGACAGTCTCTAGGACCATTCATGTCCCTGTAAATGGCACTATTTCATCCCTTTTTATGGCTGAGTAATATTCCATGTGTTTATATACACCACCCTTCTTTATCTGTTCCTCCATTGATGGACATTTAGGTTGCTTTCACGTTCTGGCTATTGTAAATAATGTTGCAGTGAACATCAAAGTGCACGCATCCTTTCAAACTGTGGTTTTCTCTGGATATATGCCTAGGAGTGGGATTGCTAGGTCATACAATAGCCCTATTTTTAGTTTTTAAAGAAACCTCCATACTGTTCTCTATAGTGGCTGTACCAATTTACATTCCCACCAACAGCGTAGGAGGGTTCCCTTTTTCCCATACCCACTCTAGCATTTATTGTTTGTAGATTTTTTTGAAGATGGCCATTCTGGTTAGTGTGAGGTGATACCTCATTGTAGTTTTGATTTGCATTTCTCTAATAATTAGTGATGTTCAGCATCTTTTCATGTGTTTGTTGGTTATTGAATATCTTTTTTTTTTTTTTGCAAAAGGCACACTTATGTATTTTAATTGTCACTAAGTTCTCTATCTTTCATAATTAGTTTTAAAAGTACACCAGGTCAATTGAAAAATGCCTAATTTTTATGTCTAAAGTTAACACATATCAAGAATTTATCATGCAGGAGTATTCAGAAATCTTTTGTCCACAGCAAATATTCTTATAATTTTATGGGGAAGCTTAAAATGATGACTGAATTATTTTTTCCTGAAACATCCTTATAACCTCACTGAATGACATTTTTTTCAAATTCCATATTTCGAAGAGAAAACACAATACACTCTTTTGACAAGCATTTAATCATATAACCAATGAAAGTTATTTAAAGGTTTAAAATATCCAGAATGAGGAACTATTATTAAGTCTTGAATAATATGAAGTAAAAGCTTTTCTATTTAGACAAAGGTACTCATGAAGTGAATGGAATACATGTATGCCTATATGTCAGAGCACTTCTTCATCTTCCAGTTAATAATACGTTATTATGTGTTCAGTAATCCTAAAACCATGAATATGTTATAACATTCAGTTTTCATACCAGAGTGTCATTACTGGGCAGCATTTAGCTATGCTACCTTACGGTCTCGTTCTAAGAGCACTGCTCAAAGCAAATGCACTGGGGGCTTGGTCCCCACAGTCACCACAAATTCCTTCAAGAGGGTCCAGAACGCTGACTCTGCTGCACTGGAAAATAGGTGGTATCTCCACACACTATATGGAAAGAGGTCCAAAACTCATCGTTGCATTAGAAAGTCAAATTGCAAGACAATTCTTCAGCAAGAAGAGATGAAACTGTATCCATAAAACAAGAATAGGGGATACGTAAAGGAAAACCTGTAATGCTGGGTACCCTGTAAGCCGGGTACCAGGCCAGTTTTTTGTTTTGTTTTCTTCCAAGAGAGTTTATAAGCATTAGTTCCATAAAGACCACCTTAGTTCCTTAAAGCTGCCTGGTCATATTTGATTTTATACATCATTCTTCCTCTCTTGACTGAGCACTAGAGACGCAGATCTGGGAGTGCTGACTGGTTAAGAATTGCTTTTTTTCTCTGACTTTTGTCAGTTTTCCCAAGATTCCATCTGCAGCTTCTGGAGCAAATAGGGTGCCCTTTCCTGGTCATCAGACTGTAGGGGAGGAAAACTATCTTTTCCCTCTACCATTCTAAGTTCTCAGCTGGGTCTCTTGTTGCATGAAGATTATTTCATGGATTAGATAGTGTGCTCCCAAAGGTAAAGTCTTCAGTAAAAGCTTAGTCAAGTATTTCCCAATAACAGTGCTACAAGGGTTGACGCTGGAATAAAAATGGTAAAAACTTTGAAAGCTTTGCTGGAAACCAACCGGCAACCTCTAAAACTTATGGGCAGCAGATACAGCCAGTGGAAACTTGCCGTAGGATGCAGGCAGCTCAAATCTGGTGCTCTTCGACAACCCGCCTCCGCGTCCCTCGACGCCGGGCGGCGGCGAAGGCGCCGAGTAGCATCCACTGAGGAGACAAGTGCCTGGGGACTCTCCGGCTCCGACGTGGACCGGAGCTGGGCTTCTGCCTCGCGCCGGAAGGCCTCGAATATCTTTTTTGGAGAAAAGTCTTTTTAGGTCTTCCACCCATTTTTTTGTTTGGGTTGTTTGTTTTTTTAATATTGAGATGCATGTGCTGTTTGTACATTTTGGAGATTAATTCCTTGTCTGTAGCTTCATTTGAAAATATTTTCTCCCATTCTGAGGGTTGTCTTTACATTTAGTTTGTCTTTTCTGTTGCTGTGCAAAAGCTTTTAAGTTTAATTAGGTCTCATTTGTTTACTTTTGTTTTTATTTTCATTACTCTGGGTAGTGGGTTGAAATCTTGCTGTGATTTATCAGTGTTCTGCATATATTTTCCTCTATAAATGTTTTATAGTATCTGGCCTTACATTTAATTCTTTAATCCATTTTGAGTTTTTTCTTTTGTGTGTTAAAGAGTGTTCTGTTTTTATTCTTTTACATGTATCTATCCAGTTTTTCCAGCACCACTTATTGAAGAGACTGCTTTCTCTCTGTTGTATATTCTTGCCTCTTTTAGATGGCCATAGGCACATAAGTTTGTCTTTGGATTGTCTATCCTGTTCCTTTGATCTATATTTCTGTTTTTGTGCCAGTACATACTGTTTTGATTACTGTAGCTTTGTAGTATAGTCTGAGGCTGGGGAGTCTGATTCCTCTAGCTCCATTTTTCTTTCTCAGGATTACTTTTGATGTTCGGAGTCTTTTGTGTTTCCATCCAAAATGTAAAACATTTTGTTTTAATTCTGTGGAAAATGCCCTTGTTAGTTTGACTAAGATTCATTGAATACATAGATTGCTTTGTATAGTACAGTCATTTTCACAATATTGAGTCTTTCAATCCAAGAACATGGTATAACTCTCCATTTGTTTGTGTCATCTTTGATTTTTTTCAAAGCCTGGATTTCAATCCAGGACTTCTATCTTCAAGCCCAGTGCTGTGAGTCCTCATCTCTCCAAGAGAGGATCACTTCTCTTCCAATGCCACGCCAGTCAAGAAACAACTTGCCCCAAGTACAATTCTTTCATCAAGATAGTTTAAGTACAATTTTCTGAAATAGATCACTTTGACCTGATAAGTACACATTGGACAAAGTAACAATTGTGTGTGTTCATAAAGACTAATATTGATGGGGAATGTTTTTTTAAAGCAGAGACTATTTGCTACTTACTTTTATTATAATGGGTTCTGGGGAATGAATTTGATGAGAATAAGACAGATGACACAGCACAGTACACAAATGAGAACGCCTTCCAGCAAAGTGGCAGAGAAACATCTGTAGAGCTATTTATCACAATAACAAACAGGACAGCATTTCCCAAAGTGTATTGTATGAGTCATTAATCTCTAGGGATGTTAAGGCAAGCTGGTGAACGGTGTCCAATTCGTGATCTCTGAAGAAGATTTAACTTCGGGACCAGGGACCAGTCTTGATCACTCAAGAGCTTTTGTATAGCAGAGTTTTATTAAAGTATAAACAGGGACAGAGAAAGCTTCTGACATAGACATCAGAAGGGGGATGGACTCTGCCCCCCTTGATAGTGTTAGCAAGGGAGTTATATTTACTATGATAAATCAAAAGAATGTCTCAATGTTGTAAAGATCTTACTAGACCCACTCCCATAATTTACATTTTAAGATAACAGGATTAGCCAGAAGGTTATCAGGAAGGAGAAACTGTCCTCAGGCAGGGTACATTGTTGTTTTATAATCCTTAGTACAGAGTTTAAACTGAGTTGTTTGTTGTGTAATCATCAGTTCTGGGCTTAAAGAAAAAAACATTTTATGTGACTAAGACTAAGGAATGTAGAGAAAAAAGATGTTTGTCCTTTCCTCCTCCTTGAGAATTCCAAACCCCTGTCTCCTCCGGGACCCCAGACTTCTTATCAACCTGCCTGGGAATTAACTCTCTCAGTGGGAAGAGGGTATTAATGTCAAATAACAATAGGGCAGTGGCATACACTACCCGTTTGGAAGGATTCACTGACAATCCTGAAATAAACCTGTTTAACATGGGTATCTCAAAACTTATGGTAACAAGGACATCAACGTATAGAGCTATCTGGCTACAATAGGAATCGACAAAAGCTAGCATGCAGAAATGGGGGAAACCATAGGTTAGCTGGTAGAGTTACATACTCTTTGTTTTTTTAAATATTAATTTGTGTCAGCAAGCTTTCCATGTCATTGTACCAATATGCATATGTTCCCTTCATTCTTTCAAATTGCTCCAAGATATTTCATATAATGAATGTGTATCAATATCTATTACTATGAAACAAACCATCCTAAAACTTAGTGACCTAAAGAGGTCATCTGCACAGTTCTTCTGGTCTGATTCAATCTGATTGATTGCTGATGAGCTTTTTCATGCATCTGTGGTTAGCAGACAGGTCAGCTGGAGAGGGATGGTCTAGAATGGCTTGGATTGTTGTTGTTGTTGTCCAGTCACTAAGTCCTGTACAGTCGCTAAGCCCTCTTTGCAACCCCATGGATTGCAGCATGCCTGTCCTTCATTATCTCCTAGAGACTGTTCATTCATATCCATTGAGTCAGTGATGCTATCTAACCATCTCATCCTCTGCTGTCCCCTTCTCCTTTTGCCTTCGATCTTTCCCAGCATCAGGGTCTTTTTTAATGAGTCAGCTCTTTGCATCAGGTGACCAAAGTATTGGAGCTTCAGCTTCAGCATCAGTCCTTCCAATGAATATCCAACGATGATTTCCTTTAGGATGGACTGGTTGGATCTCCTTGAAGTCCAAGGGACTCTCAAGAGTCTTCTCCAACACCACAGTTGGAAAGTGTCAATTCTTTGGCACTCAGTCTTCTTCCTGGTCCAACTCTCACATCCATACATGACTACTGGAAAACCATAGCTTTGATTATACAGACCTTTGTCGGCAAAGTAATGTCACTCCTTTTTAATACGCTGTCTAAGTTTTTCATAGCTTTTCTTCAAAGAGCAAGCGTCTTTTAATTTCATGGTTGCAGTCACCATGAGCAGTAATTTTGGAGCCCAGGAAAATAAAATGTCACTGCTTCCATTTTTTTCCCTTCTATTTGCCATGAAGTGATGGAACCAGATGCCATGATCTTGGTTTTTTGAATGTTGAGTTTTAAGCCAGATTTTTCCACTCTCTTCTCTCACACCAAGAGGTTCTTTAGTTCCTCTTCTCTTTCTGCCATTAGAGTGGTATCTAATGCCTGCATATTTAAAGTTGTTGATATTTCTCCCGGCAATCTTGATTCCAGTCTGTGATTCATCCAGCCTGGCATTTCACATAATGTACTCTGCATATAAGTTAAATAGAGATAATATATAGACTTGACGTACTCCTTTCCCAATTTTGAACCAGTCAGTTGTTCCATTTAAGGTTTTAACTACTGCTTCTTGACTCATATACAGGTTTCTCAGCAGACAAGTAAGGTGGTCTGGTATGTCCATCTCTTGAAGAATTTTCCACAGTTCATTGTGACCCACACAAAGCTTTAGCATAGTCAATGAAGCAGAAGTAGATGTCTTTCTGGAATTGCCTTGCTTCTCTATGATCCAGTGAATGTTGGCAATTTGATCTCTTGTTCCTCTGCCTTGTCTAAATCCAGCTTGTTCATCTGGAAGTTCTTGGTACTGCTGAAGCCTAACTTGAGGATTTTGAGCATTAACTTGATAGCATGTGAAATGAGTGCAACTGTACAGTAGTTTGAATATTCTTTGGCATTACCCTTCTTTGGGATTGGAATGAAAACTGACCTTTTCTAGTCCTGTGGCCACTGCAGTTTTACAAATTTTCTGACATATTGAGTGCAGCACTTTCACAGCATCAGCTTTTAGGATTGCCGATAGTTCAGCTGGAATTCCATTGCCTCCACTATCTTTGCTTATAGTAATGCTTCCTAAGACCCATTTGACTTCACACTCCAGGATGTCTGGCTTTAGGTGAGTGATCAGCCAATCATGGTTATCCAGTTCATTAAGACCTTTTTTGTATAGTATTAGTATTAGTTGCTCAGTCATATCTGACTCTTTGCAACCCCGTCGTGGGTTGCAGCCTGCCAAGCTCATCTGTCCATGGAATTCTCCAGGCAAGAATACTGGAGTGAGTAGCATTTCCTTCTCCAGGGGATCTTCCCAACCCAGGGATAAAACCCACATCTGCATTGCAGGCAGATTCTTTATCCTGCATTGCAGGCAGATTCTTTATCCTGCATTGCAGGCAGATTCTTTACCCTCTGAGCCACCAAGGAAGTCCCTTTTTTGTATAGTTCTCTGATTTCTTGCTGTCTCTTTTTAATCTCTTCTGCTTCTGTTAGGTCCTTGCATTTTCTGTCCTTTATTGTGCTCATCTTTGCATGAAATGTTCCCTTGATTTCTCCAGTTTTCTTGAGGGGATCTCTTATCTTCCCATTCTATTGTTTTCCTCTATTTCTTTGCATTGTTCACTTAAGAAGGCTTTCTTATCTCTCCTTGCTACCATCTGGAACCCTGCATTCAGTTGGGTAAATCTTTTCCTTTCTCCCTTGCCTTTCACTTCTCTTCTTTTTCTCAGCTATTTGTAAAGCCTCTTCAGACCACCACTTTGCCTTCTTACATTTCTTTTTCTTTGGGATGGTTTTGGTCACTGCCTCCTGTAAAATGGTACAAACCTCTGTCCATAGTTCTTCAGACACTCTTCAGAGTGTCAGAACACATAGTGTTCTTCAGACACTACCAGATCTAATCCCTTGAATCTATTTGCTACCTCCACTGCATAACCATAAGGGATTTGATTTAGGTCATACCTGAATTGCCTGGTGGTTTTCCCTGCTTTCTTCAATTTAAGCCTGAATTTTGCAATAAGGAGCTCATGATCTGAGCCACAGTCAGCTCTAGGTCTTGTTTTTGCTGACTGTATACAGCTACTCCATTTTCAGCTGCAAAGAATATAATCAATCTGATTTCAGTATTGACCATCTGGTGATGTCCACTTGCCTCTTCATACTATTCATGGGGTTCTCAAAACGAGAATACTAGAGTGGGTCACAATTTCCACCTCCAATGGACCACGTTTTGTCAGGACCCTCCACTATGGCCACCCGTCCATCTTGGGTGGCCCTATACAGCATGGCTTCACTGAGTTCCTCAAGTCCCTTCACCATGAGAAGGCTGTGACCCATGAAGGAGGATATGGTTCAGAATGGGATGCAAATTTCAAGTCCTATTAAGGTGCCTTTATCTTTCCACCCAGTGTTCTCACTCTGTATAGGCTCACCGAGTTTCTCCAGGCCTCTGTTCAACTGTCATCCCCTCCAAGAGGCCTTCCTTGCATCACCCGTGTCAAAGAACAGCGTGGCGCTCTCCAGTCCCTCTTCCCTGCTTACCACCACTTGACACTGTATTCTGGATCTGTGTGTCTCCTCTTAGAAACCAAGTTCTAAGGGGGCAGAGGCCTGTCTTGTTTGATGTATTCCCAGTGGACTGATCTGGACAGCACTAGATCTATTTTCTGGTTAATGTAAACAAAACCTCAGCTGGAGATTAAGATTCAAATTCCAACCCAGTAGAAATATGATGTGGGTTCCAAGTGGTTTCTCACCTTCCCTAGTAAGAGTTCATGGCTGCCTCCCTCAGGACAGTGCTGGGTGGGAAGGGTCTCTGCTTCTGAATAAGGGATTACCTCTGTATTTCCAGGGCTGACAGCTGCAGGACAGGGTTTTCTTGAGCAACCGCTAGTGATCACTCACAGGAGTACCTTTTATGTTGGCTCAGGAGTCAGAAGACCTGGGTTCCACTCTTGATTTAGCCGCTCACACATTGTGTGACCACAGACCATCACAGCACCTCTGTGAGTCATTTCTCTTATCAGAAAATTGGGAGGTTGAAAGCCCTATGGACTTTGACTGTAATGACTACTAGTTCGTTCGGTTGTTACCCTCTCCTAAGATATGTAGAAACTAAGGTTTCTTGCCAGCACTATGTACCCGGGAATAAGACCCAAAGAAATTAATCAGCAGGGGCAGAGGCTAATCTTAAACGAGACAGAGGAAAAAAACGGAAGTGAAAAGAATAACTTTCCTTTGACTCCTTTCATCATGATTCATCTTTTGTACAAGTAATCTATGTTCAGTTTTGATTAGAAAATAGCAACAAGGTTTGGACTCTTCTCAGAAGTAGACTCTGTGAGGTCTACACAATGTTTTAGTTTCAGCTGCAGTCTGAAACCACTTGGGAAGCTTTAAAAAAAAAAATTATATTTCATTGGTGTGGAGAGTGGCCCGGGTTTTTTTACATCTATTATTATTGTTTTAATGTCTTCAAGTGATTGAAGCACAGGTAGATAAGATCCACTCCTTTTGTCACTCTTCATCCTTGCCTCCTATCCCTAGTACTATTTCTTATATTCACAGAGTATCTAACCAAAATCATTTCCCAAGTACCAACATGGCCTAAAGTGGCATTTTCTAAATTTCCAGACGCTTAGAGTATGTATTGCTTGGATCCTCCCTTCGAGATTAAGTTTCCTTTACCCTGAATTAAGGCTTTGTGTACATTGCAAATATGGTGAAATCACCAAATTGCCAGCATTGAACATTCTGTATTGACCCATGTGAAGAGTGGGTGCTGTTTCAGTGATTTACTGAAAGGGTCTATAGAATGGCAGCCAGCTGAGGGGAAATATCCATCTCCCAAATTCTTCAGAGTCTTTAATTCTCTAGTTATCTCTCACCATCTCAGAACTTTTTCCAAACGTCAAAGATACAAGGGCAGAAAAAAATCAGTAAATTTTATTCCATGCTTTGATACAGATACTTTTATACCCAGTAATAATGATAGCCAACAATTGAGGGCTTAAGTCAGACACTAAGAACTTTACATGAGCTTGATGTATTAATACACAGGGTCATGCCACCTCTGTGGTTTAAGTGTCCAGGTTACACATGAAGAAACTGAGGCCACAGAGGTTAAGTTCATTGCCTAGAACAAAAGTGAGCTAAGTGGTACTGGGTCTTGAATCCAAGCCACCTGACTCCAGACAAAGCCTCTGCTCTTAACCACTGTGACTCAGGAACTACAGTGGGGACTGAATTAACTGGTCAAGAGTAAAAATACTGAATGAGCACATAGGTCGCAGTATGTACTTAAAAGCTGGAGGAGGAAGCTCAAGGTAACACAGTGCTGGTGCACACATGGATGTTAAGTGAATCATCTGCATGATGCATGTGTGTCCTGGGAGGTGTTCAAGGTGCTTGCTTTCATATATGAAAGAATACCAGTAAGACCCTTAGCTTTCTGCACAGGCGGGTAGCTCTTCACCATTTCAAGGAGGCTATCTGCAGTGGCATAGTACAGCTGGGGAAGACTGACTGATACAGGAAATAAAATGCACCTGGCACCCACTCACTGGTTAACTTAACAACAATGTACGTTAAACTGCCAACACATTCTACCAGTTCCTTTTATGAATCAAAATAGATAGCCAATGGGAATTTGCTGTATGTCTCAGAGAACTCAAACAGGGGCTCTGTATCAACCTAGAGGGGTCGGATGGGGAGGGAGACTCAAGAGGGAGGGGACATATGTACACCTATGGCTGATTCATGTCTATATTTGACAAGAAACAGCAAAATTCTGTAAAGCAATTCTCCTTGAGTTAAAAAACAAATAAATTAAAAAAAAAATAGTATGAAAGGAAAAAGGTCCAAAATTGTTAATAGTAACTTTATTGTTTCACTGGTGAAAAAAAATCATAACTGTATGATGCATTTCCCCCTAAATTTACAACAATGAAGGTTATACATAAATTATATAGATCACAAATTTTCTATTTTATACTATTTAGAACAAAATTATTTTGATAAATATGTCCAGAAGACAACATAAGTTCTTAATGGATGACTGAGTCCAAATATGCAAAATATAGCTTCTGGTTTAGACCATGGTGCTTTAAAATCCTCAAACATGCATTAATATACTCTAATTTTAGGGAAAATATTACACATGGCCTTATCTTGCATTTTGGGAGAAGCCCAAGCTGAATTTCACATACAGTATTCCTTTCCTCTAAATTAATTTCAGAACAAAGATACTTTCAGGTTAGTACTCCAAGGAATGAAGGAAATTATACACTCAACAGTGAAACAGAACAGAAAAAATGGAAGGGGAGTTTCATTAGTAACAGAGATAAGTGGGGGTTTTTTGGCTTTTTTTTTGTTTCTTTTAAACAGATCACAGGAATTTTAAATAGCAGATCAATCATGCTACTTAGGATGAGCAGACAGACCTGAACACTTATGAAGTGAATAATTTTATTAAGGTCTTGAAGGTGAGTGTCCGGAGGTGCTGGGTAAAACACACCACAGGTAAGAAACGGGAAACCTACCTCAGCATTTCTGAAAGGCACAATCTATGGAAGGGAAGCCTAGTATAATAAAACCCTTACTGGATGTGCATGGAAAGGAGGATGGTGAGCCTGACTCCTTTTTAAAGGATTAGACCCTCATAAATTGGCCCTTCAGATTCTGGCGATTCCCGCCGCAAGCGCAGATGCTCCAGTGTGTTATGGAAATGTTTGTTAATCTGCTCTGTTTCCTCACTGGATTCAAGATTTGGGAGGTCTTCTCGAATCTTTTGGATAAGCTGATTCAAAACCTGAATAGTGACCTATAAAAGAATACATACAATTTCACAATCAAGTATGTACCATAAAAGATAATGTAATTTAATACAAACATCTTGAAGAGCTTTTGTTACTGTTAGAAGTTACCAGAATAATTATGAAAAAAAAGAGATGTGAGAACATGGTCCCTGGCTTCAGGGACAACTATAGGCTATTCATCTAAAATATCAACAAACAAAATACTTAATGGAAACACAGAACTTCATAAACCAGTAAAAGAACCAAAGCCATTTACTTAACCTATAAATATTGATCAATCCTTTATTTGGGAGTTACTCTATATTTGTGGTAAATACTATTCAGCATTTGTAAATTCTTTTTTATTTTTTAGACAAAGAGTGACTGGTTCCAAACCGGGAAAGGAGTACCTCAAGGCTGTATATTGTCACCCTGCTTATTTAACTTATATGCAGAGTACATCATGAGAAATGCTGGGCTGAAAGAAGCACAAGCTGGAATCAAGACTGTTGGGAGAAATATCAATAACATCAGATATGCAGATGACACCACCCTTATGGCAGAAAGCAAAAGAACTACTAAAGAGCCTCTTGATGAAAGTGAAAGGGAGTGAAAAAGTTGGCTTAAAGCTCAACATTCAGAAAACTAAGATCATGGCATCTGGTCCCATCACTTCATGGGAAACAGATGGGAAACAGTGACAGACTTTATTTTTGGGGGCTTCAAAATCACTGCAGATGGTGACTGCAGCCATGAAATTAAAAGACGCTTGCTCCTTGAAAGAAAAGTTATGACCAACCTAGACAGCATATTAAAAAGCAGAGACATTCTACAAGCAATAAATACTGGAGAGGGTGTGGAGAAAAGGGAACCCTCTTACACTGTTGGTGGGAATGCAAACTAGTACAGCCACTATGGAGAACAGTGTGGAGATTCCTTAAAAAACTGGAAATAGAACTGCCATATGACCCAGCAATCCACTCCTGGGCATACACACTGAGGAAACCAGATCTGAAAGAGACACGTGCACCCCAATGGTCATCGCAGCACTGTTTATAACAGCCAGGACACGGAAGCAACCTAGATGCCCATCAGCAGATGAATGGATAAGGAAGCTATGGTACATATACACAATGGGATATTACTCAGCCATTAAAAAGAATTCATTTGAATCAGTTCTAATGAGATGGATGAAACTGGAGCCCATTATACAGAGTGAAGTAAGCCAGAAAGATAAAGACCAATACAGTATACTAATGCATATATATGGAATTTAAAAAGATGGTAATGATAACCCAATATGCAAAACAGAAAAAGAAACACAGATGTACAGAACAGACTTTGGGACTCTGTGGGAGAAGGCGAGGGTGGGATGTTCTGAGAGAATAGCACTGAAACAAGTATACTATCAAGGGTGAAACAGATCACCCGCCCAGGCTGGATGCATGAGACAAGTGCTCAGGGCTGGTGCACTGGGAAGACCCAGAGGGATGGGATGGGGAGGGAGGTGGGAGGGGGGATCGGGATGGGGAACACATGTTAATCCATGGCTGATTCATGTCAATGTATGGCAAAACCCACTACAATACTGTAAAGTGATTAGCCTCCAACTAATAAAAATAAATGAAAAAAAAAAAAAAAAGCAGAGACATTACTTTGTCAACAAAGGTCTGTCTAATCAAACCTATGGTTTTTCCAGTAGTCATGTATGGATGTTGTGGACTATAAAGAAAGCTGAGTGCCAAAGAATTGATGCTTTTGAACTGTGGTGTTGGAGAAGACTAGAGAGTCCCTTAGACTGCAAGGAGATACAACCAGTCCATCCTGAAGGAAACTGGTCCTGAATGTTCACTGCAAGGACTGATACTGAAGCTGAAACTCCCAATACTTTGGTCACCTGATGCGAAGAACTGACTCATTGGAAAAGACCCTGATGTTGGGAAAGATTGAAGGTGGGAGGAAAAGAGGACAACAGAGGATGAGATGGTTGGATGGCATCACTGACTCAATGGACTTGAGTTTGAGTAAACTTCAGGAGTTGGAGATGGACAGGGAAGCCTGGCATGCTGCAGTCCATGGGGCTGCAGAGTTGAACATGACTGAGCAACTGAACTATTTTTATAAAATGTTCATAAGAAAAAGAGATAAGAATTTTCTTGCACATAGTGAGCTCTTCTGTTAGATGCCATCCATATAGACAGAGAACTTTAGAGAATGAAAGAGACCAACTAACTGGATTCTCCAAACTCTGACCCTTATAAACAAAAAAAAGAAAATATCAGAATGATAAACTTTTGTATGTGTCAAACCTAAAAACAGGAAAATAAAGTATTTCACTAACAATAATTTACTATTCACTTACCGCATCATTTTCCTTTTCATAAAAATAGATATATCTGTTCAGGATTTCTATAAAAAGTTGCACTTGTAGAGAGGGGTCCATGCACTGATTTGCTATTTTCAGAGCTTTCTTTAGGCATTCCATTACCCTTTTGCCTCCATGCAGCTAGAAAAAAGGCAGTGAGGAGTATTAAAGAGAGAATATTAAAGAGATAAATGAATTACAAATGTCCCATTTCACACAAAGAAATAAACACACTACTATGGCTCTTTCGTATTTTAAAAAGACACAAATTTAAATCCTCTTCACTTTTTAAAGTATACAGCAATATTTTAAAACAAATATATTGTTTTATATATTTTTATGTTAAATGTTTTATATTTACTTTGTATATTTTTAAAAGGAAGTGGTACAAACTTGCTATGCTGCAAAATCCTCAAAGTGGAGGCTTCACCACAGCATGTAACTCTCTATACATTACTGTTCATTTCATTTAACAAAACAAAGAAATTTCCTGTCAGGTTTCTAAGCACTCTACCTATTTCAACCCCAAGGCACAACGCCACAGCAGCCGTTCCCTATCAATGATCCCCTCTCCTGTCACACTGCTGGTCAGGAATGACCTCCCATCTTACCTCCTCTCCATTTCTGTCTGTGTTTCTGCCAGACCAGAAGAGATGTGCACAGGTGCTCACAGCTCGGCCCTGATCAGGTTTCTTCAGAAGTTTGGATGCAGCAAGAGCACACTGAGTCCTCAAGGGTTCATGGTTTTCTTCACTGAAGCACCTCATCCTCTCAAAAGTACCAATGATCAAGGTGATGGCAGCCAGCTGTGCTTTGGAATCACTGATTTCATCTTCGTACAGAGAAAACGCCTGGTGCACACAAAGCAGAAATGACCTTTACAGACTATTTATCTATTAGAGCATTTTCCAAAGTTATTTCCCATCAAAGCCTCATCCTGTGAATAGTTCAGATTAGAATATACATGTGCCCTTGCTTGGAGAGCCACAAGACAAAGATGCTGACAAGCTGCAACAAAGAAACTTGCTTTAAGTTTTAATCGAGAGATTCCAAACTGAATTAACAAAGGGATTTTTTTTTCCTATTGAAAGTTTTACCATGACACACTTGAAAATCCTCAAGCTCACTCAAAGTATGAAAGGATTAGTTACTGAGTCGTGTCCAACCCTTTGTGGCCCCATAGACTGTGTAGCCCACCAGGCTCCTCCGTCCATGGGATTCTTCAGACAAGAATACTGGAATGGGTTACCATTTCCTTCTCTAGGGATTAAACTCAGGTGTCCCATACTGCAGGCAGACTCTACCGTGTGGGCCACCAGGGAAGTAGTGTCCAGTAATTCTGATCAATTTTTCTGCTCTAAACCAGGCAATAAAACTACAGTATTAAGAAGCATAGTATTTCCTATCAAGATGGTGGGAAAGGGCTGCTTATAAATTAAGAGTAAATCCCTGTGTACCACCATCATTAACATCGTTAACATAACATAACATAACTTAACATCATTAACATAACAAGTGACTGAAAAGAGCAAACAGATTCATCCCAGAAAGAGAGCAGATCATCACCTGGGACATAAATTCATATGCTACTGTTTCATGATTTTCAAAACCAATTTCTCCAGCAGCTAGAGCCCCCTGAAGAAAAAGTCTCAAGGGTAATTCTGCCAACTCTGCTTTGATCAAAGCACTGATAGTCTGGTGAGCAAACGAAAAAATTTTCTGGCATTTCTTTTCCCATTTGTCATCCTAAAAAAAGAAAAAACAGTTAAATTACCTTAAATTCAATATTAACTTGCTTAAGAATATTTATTTTAAATAAAACTTTTATGGAACAAATAGGAAAAGTGGTAAAAGTTGAGTTCAGTTTTCCTACTATCTTATTGTCTCTTTTGTGGAGTCCATAAGTAAATCAAGCAGGATGCCTTCTCAAAACAAACATTTGAGGTCACTGGCTTTGCAATTTTTATATATTTGGTTGTGCTTTTTTTTTTTTCTATCAGAAAAAGCAACATATTTCCAAATTGGACAAAATTTGGAAAATACATAAAAGAATTTTTAAAAAATTCTTTAAAACCATCCCTAAATCTACCACCCAGCAATAATCACTAATTACATTCTGATGTTAATGTCTTCCTTTCTTTTTCCTATGCAAATATTATGTAACTAGGATCGTTTGGGTACGGTTTTGTTTTCCGCTTTAAAGTACTTACTGAGAAGAGTTAAATTGGGCTCAGTGCTGCATGTAACTTGTACTCAACTCCTTTTCTTTCACTTACTTTATCATGATTTTCCTCATGATATTAAAATTATTTAAAATTATTTTAATCACTAGAAAATATTCCATAAAAAGGACACAGCATAATTTACTTTACTTCCTTTTGGACATAAATGTAATATAACAAATGGTCTATAAATATAAAGCATTATTGAGTCCCTAATTTTTTCCTTAGTATAAATTTTTAGAAGTGGAAATATTGGATTTATTAAGGCTGTAGTTACATATAGAAAGACTGCACTAATTCACATTCCCACCATTACTAGATGAGAATGAATACTCATCACACCATTGCCATTGCTGAACATTTTTCTTTTTTCTTTACCAGTCTGATTTCTAAATAAGTTCACTATTATAATTACCAGTAAGGTTAAATATCTTATTCATGTCTGACCATCCAAATTTCTTGTTAAAGCAATCAATTCTTTTCGTCTTTAAGAGAGGGTAACAGCCACAGACTTTTACAAGGAAAAAATGCAATAATCCAAGTTTATAGTCCTTGGCACAGTTTATGGCAGACAGTAATGTGCTAGTTGCTTTCTTTATTGTTACATTTACAAACATGTATCCATAAAATATTGGGAAAAAAGGAATTACATGACAGGCTGGCCTTATAAAAACTGGTCAAAGGCATGCTATGTCATGCTGGTGGGTCTACGGAATATACCTTGTTTTTCTATTAATTATCGTTTCTCCATTATTAGAATGTTTCTCCAATATTAGATCTTACTTGTTATGTACTGCAACCTCTGAACGAGACTACTGCCTTACTTCAGAACTTGTACTTTATGAAGACTCCAAGAAAATAAAATCATTCTTGAAAAACTAAAGCATTGTCAGTGATTCTGTGAAAAACTTATCAATGTCTCACAAGTGTTCTTTAGACAAAGGAAAAACTTCAGCATCAATTTAAACCATTTGAATCTTTCATTTCTAAGTGTTTTTTTAAATGTGATTCCTCAACTAGTATGTAATCTACCAACATCACTATTAGTAATACTTAACACAGGACTAGAAATGAGTTGAGTTATTGAAACTGGGATTTTATTACACCATTTTCTATTTGTACATGTTTGAAATTTTCTATCATAATAAAGTAAAATACACACACACACAGGAAAAAACTAGTGACATACTTAAAAGTAAACCCACCACTTTAGAATTCTCTTTGTAGCGAAAAGCCAGTTGGTAAGCTGCAAATACCAAAGGTGGCAGTGTGAAGCGAATCCGTTGATTTCCACCAGCTCCAAAATGTTTTCGTGCTGTGTTTAAAATCTGACCAAAACAAACAGACAGAACCCATTAATTGATTATTTATAAAATTAAATGAGAGCTCTAATCATGATGATTGCTACCGTTTTTCGGTATACTCTTACATTTCTTTTCTTGCCAAGTCATCACCATCACCCAAGAGATAGATGCCCGCCAGGCTCCTCTGCCCATGGAATCCTCCAGACAGGAATACTGGAGGGGTAGCCATTCCCTGCTCCAGGGGATTTTCCTGACCCAGGGATCAAATCCGCGTTTCCTGCGTTGCAGGCAGATTCTTTACTGTCTGCACCACCAGGGAAGCCCATCTCACAAATGGGGAAAAGCTTGAAGTTCAGAGAGATTGTAATACTTGCCTTAACTTACAGAACTAGCCAGGGGCAAATACAAATTTAAATATATTTTCACACACACATGTAAAAAGTATGCTGTGTTGATAAAGAGCACAGGCTTTGAAGATAGACATAGTTAAACACAGATCCTAACACTATTTGTGTGATCCTGGGAAAATTACCATTTACCTTCTCTTAACTATAATTTTCACTCTCAGGGTTGTTGGCAAGATCAAATAACAGATGTAAACTGTTATCAGTACTAACACATGGCATGTACTCAAAATACTGGCTACTATTATAATATAAAAAATATGCATATTGCTGGTACATCATGCCTCTTCAGGAAAATATTAAGACCATTTAAGTCAAGGAAAATGATAATAAACTTTAAAAGAGCCATCAGAAAACAAATGTCTGGTTGTTTCAGAAAAATCACAAGAATTCATGAAATACTTTTGACTATGTGGAGACACAGTGTGTGACACATTCAAGTTTTGTAAATTTCTCTGATAATGGTAGATGGATAGGAAGAGAATGCATTCCCCCTTGAGAAAGTCAAAATTAATGATCCTCACCTTAAAGGTATTTCTTTACATGGCATAACAAAACTGGCCACAGGTGGAAAGCACACTTTCTACTTTGGTTTGCCTTGAAAAATGAAAACCCACATAGGCCATGTATGTAACATGACAGAAACATAAGGCAATTAGTTAAAACATTTGAACAATTAGGCCAGCCACTAGGTACAGATCACATGCAGTGCAGACTGCTTGATGCTAAGCCAAGTTGAAGACTATCGCACTACAGACAGAAATCAGCTTCTTTTTCACAATGGTTATGAAAGAGTACAAGAGTGTCAGCTATGACAAAGTCAACACAAGAAGTCAGGGCCCATCCTCAAATTAAGGTGTTCTTCATTACAACAGACTAACAGTCCCACATATCCAACAATGGTTAAACTACTTTGCCCAAACAATAATTAAGTCACTATCTGTGCCACCTTTTATAAATTACCCAGTATCAGTCACCAATATCCTACTCAGGCAACATGTTTTATTCATTTCACAAAGGTTTATTAAGGACTAATGACAAAGAAAGGGAGACTCTCATCTGATTGTTCTTTGCCAGGCAAAGGGGGTTAAGAAAAAGGCAATTTTAAAATCTTCACATATTTTCAATGTGGCAAACAAACACAACCTCTATTTGCAAACCTTGGAAACATAAACACAACTGAATATAAAGGTTGTTGCTCATACTTGAAAAGTTTATTATGAAAAACAACTGAACAATTCTAAAAGCAATACACAGTTCAGAAAGAAAATAAACATGGAATGATTACTGGATGGATACCCAACTAAAGGAAGATAGACTTTTCTACAATTCCTAAGAAGTCTTCAGAAGAAATTACAGCAACCAACTTGTTCTTCATAAGCTCCAGAAGTTTACAATTAATGCACTTAATCACAAAGTAAAAGTCCAGTTAATCGCTTACTCAGTTTCAATTCTTTTGAAACCTTTTAATACCACAAGCTGGATTAAACTATTTGAGACACATCTACACATGATTTCACAAGAAGCTGTTGAAGGGGTATAAGAAGAGTTAATTCATACCAAGTACTGCTGATCAGGGTCCTCAGACCGCAGAAGATGAATGAATCTGCCCACAAGGCTCTGCTCATCAGCAAAGTCCTCGGGGTCAGGTTCTTCTACAGGTTGATCTGGCTGATCCTGAATCAGTGTAGATACCAAATTCATTATGGAATCCACCTGTAATACGGAAGACATGGAAACCGACTAGGGTGAAACAATCAGCATGTAATGCCACTGACAAAAGTGCTTCTAGTTGTGTAAAGTTATAAAACAGTATCAACAACTTAATTCCTTTTTTCTGTATGAAAGTGTATGCATGGTGGTACATATACATAAGAGTCTAGAAAGAGACAGACCAAATGTTAATTAAGAGCAGTTATTCTCTTCCTATGGGATTATAGCTATTTTATATTTTCTTCTTTATACATCTCTAATCTTCTCATTTATATAATGAATAAGCTATTTATAACTATTTTTTAGTAGCATAACTACTGAAGTGTATATATATATACACTAAAGTATATAAAGTATACTACTAAAGTATATATATATACTAAAGTATATAAAGTAGTATAACTACTAAGTAGTATCACTATTTTTTAGTAGTAAATGACGTTCCCCTCCCATCTCATGTGTCTGTCTCATTGTCTAAAACCATAACTACATTGTCTCTGTTTTCTTAATATACAGCATGTCAGTATTCTCTTACCTGGTCTTGAGAGACAATTTCTGTATTATAATCTAGAACATTACTAAGCACGTAACAACTCATGCTCTTTCTGGACTCATAGTCAAAATACTCAAAGAGTGGGTGGAAATGTTTTAATTTCAAGACTGTTAAAATATTGTTGTAAGTATCAACAGGAATCTTCAAAAGTCTGGTGAGCTCCTTTGAAACTGCACTACTGGTAGCAATACTGCCAAAAGAAAAACAGCAGTTAATTTAGTGAATAAATTAACCTCTTACATACACAAACAGCACTTGATTCATAAAAATTTGAAAATTTTCATTTACATATTAAAGGAAATGGGTGAAGTGAATCACACCATCCCAAAATACCCCAGTGACTTCCGAGAGAGGTCTATCAGATGTCCACCTAAACACACACATTTATTCATCTATTAAAGTCCTATAGATACAACAAGTTATGCTGGTCTACAATTCATGAACAGGTTGTATACCTGGAGTTAAAAAAGACTGTCTAGAATGTGGTATTTCTAAGGGAAGTATTTTAAGTGGTAGTTAAGTTTCTAAGGCAGTCAATAAGTACTGTATATTCAGGACGAGAAAGTCATGCAAAACTAGGAATTCAAGAACATAATACATACATTATTTCTTCTTTATCAGATGTTGGTGAATAAGGAAAAGCAGGGTAAAATTAGGAACATTTCAGGGTGACTGAGGAATATCCAAGCATTAATAAGACCTTTAGAGGTTGGGACTTCGAATTCTTTATTCTGTCTAATTTTACTTTAAAACTCACTTAGTGGGGAAGATATAGATACAAAACTTATTTACGATCTAGAATACCTTTTTGGTTCACACAAAAAATAAGAGCGACAAAAAGAAAAAGAAGGAATAAAAAGCGGTAAAAGGAAAAAGAAATCTTCCAGACACAACTAAACCACTGGAAGAGAGATGGAAAACAGAAAGATTACGTGAGATGAAATGATAATATAGGGCAAGGAGGGGCCTAGCTTGACTCATGTTCAGAAGCAGCGGAGGATGGGACAGTAAAGGACTACTGGGAAAAGATAGTAAGATCACAACTGTGCAAGCGGCCACTAGAGGATGCACCAGGTCTAGGACAGCATAGTCGAGGGAGACACAAGTACACAACAGAATATTCATACTGTGCCTGATATCAAAATCAAAGCTGAAAATAGAAAAAAATTTAAACCAATATAATTTTCACATCTTAAATACATACATGAATCCCTAATTTTTTCATAATTTACTCATCTGTAGGAAACTACTTATGGAAATACTAACTCACTCTTAGATACAAAGGGGTCTGAATGGAGACACTGGTCCCTAAAGATGCCTATGGTCTATGAGTGTCACTACTTGATCACTGTACACAACCAGGCAATTGGCTGCCACTTTCTGCCCTGGTTAGTACCAAGCATGCCAATCTCACAAATGCTTAAAAAACAAGATGAACTCTAACATTTTTTTTTAAAAATTGTGAAAGAAAAACAAATCTGGGACAAAAAAGCCTTACAAAGGTTTTTATAAAAACGTTTGACTTACTGTTCAAGGTTGAGCTTATTAAATATCTCCACTGTTGTTTCTAGAACTTTATCAACATAGTCCACACGATCAGGATAACACTTCATAGCGAGATTAATGAGAGAGACTTGTAAAGATACAACATCCTCCGAAGGCATGTCCTGTCTAGACTGGAATGTTCAGAAAACCATGGAATTTATTTTAAACAATTACTAAAAGACTATAAGCAGAGAATTATGAAAGTTTTTAGAACTTAGGAAGAAAGTCATACAAACCTGTATTACTGTAGCCACCTGCTGTGAAAATATATCAAAAAGTTTAATATCTGTTGGGATCCCAGGTCCATCTTCACGGTGAGCAAATAAAGCTAATCTAAAAAAGAAAATACTCTTTATTTAAAAAGATATAGGAATCTGGGTCATGGGATCATGGATGACATTTTACCCTTTCAGCTTTTCTCTCAATTCATTTTTAATGGAACAGTTTTACCAATGATGCCTTTTTCACTGCATTCTTACTTTACACCATACACACCAGATTTTTAACAGGTCAATTCTGTCAAATTCTTTGAAGCCTAATTAAGTAGACATGGATAGAACTGTATTAACATGACAAAATGTATTCAACAGCCATAGTTATAAAACGTAAAAAGTATATAGATAAATATTAAGACACTGTATTTTTACTACTGTCAAGTTTAAGACACAACTAATTCCAAAAGCAGTCAAGTTAACTTCTATTTACTGCATTTTAAACTACTCAAAATAATGTTTGTTCCATTATCATTACTGTTTATCCTGATTACAACTGGACCCACATTTTGTTATGCACAGAAGAATCACTACTAACAGAAATGGTTAAGTGGTGTTACGCCTAACATAAGAAAATCCAGTTAGGAGCTTCCATTTAGAGTATCCACAATTGACTTATAATTCTTAAAACCAAGGATGGACCTGATAATTTGGAGAATTCAGCTATATAAATTGACTTTAATAACTTAGATATTTAAAACATAATAAAAGTATTTGCAGAAATAAATCTTCACTTGGGTTTCTGGTTTCACAATGTCAATTAGTGTATGCTCACAAGCAGGACACATACTACGTACAAACACCCAGCAGGTACTCATTAAAGCTATATCAAAGGCCAAGTTTTACACTTTTAACCAAGACCAAGGGCTAAAGAAGTATAATTTAAACACATTGGGGATTTACTAATGTTTTTAGTACTTGAAAACTCTTCTTTAAAAAAATGCAGTAATAGAGTGATTACTTGAACATTCTTAATCATCTATATTTATGTCTACTTAAAGATTCCAGATCAAACTGATTCCCTCTGAAAGATAACTTTCATCATTGTAAAACACAAGGTTTGCTCTTTGGTGATAATTGGATTTATAAAATTTAACTGTTGGGCCTGAATAAAGTCTTTAAATACCAATTAAATGCATAGATTAAACATATTATCTCTATGCCTTCTGTTCAATTAAGAGCTAAACTTCTTTCATGAGTAAGCCAGACAAGTACTTATTAGATACTCAGACTTATAGAACTAATGTAACTAAATCATAATCATTAATAAAGATGTAAAAAAGAATTCACAAAAATGTTTTAAATTCATTATTCAAAAGTCAGAACATCTGCCCTTCAATATAGGAAACTCTTACCTATCAATTAAAGCAATGATTATGTTTTTCACATTTACATTTTGGTGTAACTCAGCACAGGCCCGAAGAAAAGGATTCAAAGTTTGAAGGTGGAATTCATCAGGGAAAACCTGAAAATTATATGATAATTAAATGATAATTAAATAATATTACTAAAATCAACTAGCAAAAATCAATTAGTAAAGGCATTTTCCACTACATTCTGGACTTAATATTTAAAACTCATATTTGTGGGAGAAAAAAATCATTTTAACATTATATAACCAAGTGCAAATACATCACTTTCAAGCCTCTCTAAACATAACCCCAGAAAGAAAGATTCTGTTAACCAAAGTACACTTACAATTAAACTAAAACTAATGATACCTAGACAACTTGGAGGTTACTCTTTCCTACATTTTGGGAAGAAAAACCCATCAATACAAAGACCATGTTATTATATTAATAAGAGAAAAGGATTTATTCAGGAAAGCTTAATCTCTCTTCAATCAAGAATTTTTTCCCCAAAACAAAGAAAATTAATGAAATACAAAATGAGTTCTTTAAAAACCTGAAATGTTCTCACCTACCTGAATAATGCACTCCATGAGATATTCCTGAGCCAAAGCATCTCTGCAATTCACCACTTGCTCCAATATGCCAGTCAAAACAATCTGAAAGAAGAGAAAGGTTTTAAGAGTTAAAGAATTATTTTCAAAATCTTAAGTCACTCCTCCAGTAACATATTTGAACTATGAACTTAAAAATCATATTTTAGGTTTTCCTGATCCATACTTCATTTCAAGACTAAACTGTAAAATTTTACAGAAGAATGTTTAAATTAAAAAATTCTGGGTTTCTATTTTGTAAAAGTCCATTTCATTGGTTTTTTTTCTTTTATGGTTTGTGTTTATTGTGTCCTAAGAAAGCTTACCTAATCCAAGGTTATAAAGACTTCCTTTGTGTTTTCTTCTAAAAATTCCAGTTGCAAATTTCACACTTATGACTTTGATCAATTTTTTTGAGTTTCTCTGCATAGTATGAGAATGGGTCGCAGTTCAGAGGCTTGGTTCACATACAGATGTCCAATAGTTAGAGAATCACTTACTGAAAAGGTTGCCTTTGCACCCTTATCAACAATAATTGATTATATATACGTGATTGATTATATACACGTGAGTCTATTCCGGATCATCTCTTCTAGGGATCAGCAAATCTAGTTTAATGACCATTTTTGTATACTGTTTCCACATTATCTCTGGCTGCTTTTGCACTACACTGGCAGAATTTAACAGCTGCAAACTATATGGCTTGCAAAACCAAAAAATAAGTACTATTTGGTCCTTTAAAGAAAAGGTTTGCTAATTCCTGATTTATTCTCCAATGATACATGTATTTATCCCTTTCACCAATATCACATTACTTTATTGTCACTTTAGAGTAACTCTATAGTAAAATAAATCTCAATGTAAAGAAAATTGGTATCTTGATAATGATAATACTGAGTCTTCCAATTCACAAACACAGACTCAAAATATAACTTTTAGTTTACTTAAGTCTTCTTTGATCAACAGTTTTCAATGCAATATTATTTTAAAAAATATTTCAATTTAAAAAATCAGACTTTATATATCTCATGACATAAGAAAAGATGAGGAGTAAAAAGATATAAACCTGTTTGTAACGTTCCACATTTACTCCTTCCAACTGACTAAGGCGCACCAAATTTGTTCCCACTAAAATTCTCAGTTCTTGTCTTTCTCGTTCTCTTTTTTCTCTATCTCGGCTATGTCCCTGATGCTGCATTCGAACCCAGAGCTTGTTCATTTCTGCAAAGTTGAGTAGGACAAAATCCATGGAATCACTGATATCACCAGTTGTTTCTTCACTGCAAAGAAACAGTTGGAAAAATCTTTATACACAGTATTTAAACATAGGAACAATTTACTAATATTCCTCTTCTTTGTGCATTTCCTTCTTACCTCTTTAACACCAAACGCTTCATGAAAGACATCTTCAACTACACTGTCTTAGTGCTCAATTTCAAGAGGAAGAGAGAAAAGAATATCAGGGAGGGGACACAGTTCAAGTTTAAAGGGACAAAATGCTTCCCCACTCCCCACCCTTCTTTTGGGGCTTCCCAGGTGGTACTAGTGATAAAGAACCCGCCTGCCAATGCAGAAAATCTAAGAGATGTGGGTTCGATCCCTGGGTTGGGAGGATCCCCTGGAGGAGGGCATGGCAACCTATTCCAGTATTTTTGCCTGGAGAATCCCATGGACAGAGGAGCCTGGCAGGCTACGGTCCATAGAGTCATGAAAAGTCCGATACGACTGAAGCAACTTAACCACTCCTTTTCCTGGGCCAAATAAACTTGTTCTTGGAATTGTATTCCATTAATTCAAAAAGCCTTAAAAAATTGACACTTGTAAATGTCACTGTTAACTCTTCATTTTATTATTGACTATTTTATGCTTGCAATTGAACTATAAGCTTTGTAAGCTCTGTAAGGTAAAAGACCAAGTATTTCTTGCTTAATTTTACATTTCCTAAGATGGGGAACATAGTAGTTTCCAAAACTTTTTGGTGATTACTAAATAAACACTCAAAACTGAATCAAATCATAACACAGCAAATAACCTCATCATCTTCTCTACACTGTTAAATTTTTATCTTTTGTACCCCACTTAAATTTTTGTCATATGCATGGTTAAAGTTTTATTATAGCTTTTCTTTTAAAAAGCAAATGATGCAGATATAGTAAAACCAACTAAAATATACACATTAGAAATAAACGAATAAGGAAACTTTTTAAAAAGGGAATTAAGTTCCTCAATCAAAGGAACTTGTCATGTGAATAGTTCATCCAACTGGATAAAGACCATCTGCCATCTTTGTGGGATAAAAGCACAACAGACTCGGATGCTAGAATATTGGTTGCATAAGAGACAACTCTCTCTGAATGGCTTCCCACCACCCCCCTCCCCCGGCCCTGTTTTGGAGTTAATATCTAATTTGTGTGCACAGATAATTAAAATCACTTATACTCTGGGGTAACTAGAAGTCGCTAAATTATAAAAACTGATATGACATTCAAGAAACAATAAGAAAACTGGCTAGCTTATAAAAAAAGTTAAATATACTTCATTATTTTATCACAATATAAATTTCAAAATGTAACTCATTTAAAAAGTCATATTTTCAAAGAATATCTGATGGAATGGAAAAATGCTCTCAATTATGCTAAATTAAAAAAGCAGGTTCTAATAATCTACACATAATTTTCATAAGAGTACATTTTATATCACACCACATATACTGCGTCTCAAAGGAAATCTATACACAAAATGCTACCAGTGGCTGACTCTGGGTAGGAGAATTACTGATATTTATTTTCTTCTATATACTTTTCTATACTTTTTATATGTTTTACAACAACAACAATAAAAATACTACAGCTAAATCAAGAAATGAAAAGCACTTACTCTGTTGGCTCCCCTTCATCAGGTAAGATGTTTCTGGTACACTGAAGTAGATAATTTCGAAGAAACAGACCTCTTAAGGGATGTTGCACACCACGGCACATTTCTACCAAATCTTTCAGAATATCTTTCCTGGACTGAGGAAATGACTTGACATATACAACTCCAACTGTGATCAACAGATAACTAGAAGAATGAGACAACATTTGATTAGAAATAAAATACTCAAGAATTTGACTATATTCAAACACAATATATACAAACATGAAGTAAACAAGACAGGAAGCAGGTTTTCTCTTATGCAATAAAGAAAATACCATCTAATTTAAAATGTAACTGCTTACTGACACCCTTCCATTTATTTATAATATCACCTTTAAACACATTAGGGCTCATAATTGTCATGATATTAACTTTTCTAGTAGTCAAGAAATTAAACAAAATATGTCTATTTTTTTCTATTTTCAAAGTCCCTCAATAAACTATAGTAGTTATTTATACTGCACAGCTTTAAAAAATCACGATCAAAATGTTAACCTCTATTTGTTAAGAAATTAAATAAAAACCCGCTGATTTTAAAGGATAAAACACAAAGTGGGAAATGCAGATATAAAAACCTGCAGAGTCCTAATAACTTACAGCCTTGGGATAATGTTTCCGGCATACTGTACAAGTTCGTAGAGATCTGCCACTTTTCTTCCTTTAGCAAATTCATCTGTCAGGTAAACTTCCAAGTAGTGCAGTTCATCAGAAATAGCCATATCTTTTAACTATCATTAAGGATTTAAAGCTAAGTCAACCTAAGAATGTTGACTCTACAACTTGTTGGACTCATTAAATTGGGAAATTTTCTTTTCTTGGAATTGCAGGTTTTTCTTTATTTATTGGGGGTGGGGGGCATACCCCACAGCTTGTGGGATCTTAACTCCTCAACCAGGGACTGAAACTGGGCCATGGCAGTGAAAGTCCAGAATTCTAACCACTAAACCACCAGGGGATTCCTATACTGGGCAAATTTCCTAAGTGTTAGTCATGTAACAAAGCATGTTTAAATTAAGTAAAGACAGAATTTCTTCTGGGCTTTCCTGACTTTAAGGGTTTTTAAAGATGTCTGGTAAAGCAAAACAATAAAAATAAGATTGCCTGTGAGACTACTAAAGGGTTTTGAAATGGCAAATCATTGATGTCCTTTACATTTCAGAGTCCAGCTTGACAAAATCCTAGCATTAAAAAATCAATTGCTTAACACTTTCAATATCCTTCATGAGTAGTCTGAAAATTGAGATATAACAACAAGCCACATAAAGAAGTGTAAGCACAAAAAGGGGTTTCTGATACTTTTCTCAGCACATTTGCAGGGAGAAGTACTATTTGATTAAGACAATGAGAAATAATACAACTTCCGAAAAACTTAGGGAACAAGCAAAATAAGCCTTATCAAGAAAACAGTCTGATCAAAATGTTCTTCAACATTCAAAAGATACAAAGTTCATAGTAGCTCTTTGGTGATAACATAGAAGTCCGCAGTTCACCAAGCATATTAGAAGCATGTTTCAGAGCATCCATAAGCTTGTTTTTGTCCTACAGAAAAACCAAGAGCATTGGTGAGAATGCTTAAATAAACATTTAACTTGGCTATACAAACTTTAATCAAGGATCTATTACACAGTTTTAAAAGTATACAGCACCTAAATTATTTTAATCACATAAAAATCAAGTTTAATTTCACCTTGCCTTCACTTTACTGAGAACATAATTCCTTACCAGGCTGCAAATCTCATTTATCTAGGACCACAAGCTTCCTGGCAATAACTCACATCTTTACAACCCTAGCAACTATGAAACTATAGCTCCATTAATTTATCTTTTACCTGTAAGCAAGAAAACTGGCATACTGATTCTTTTGAAAGAAAGTTACTATCCTGACAATGGCTTGGTCACAGGTTAAACATTCTTCAGAGATGTCTGCAATGACTGTTCCTTTAAGAATGCTTTCCTCCTCACAATGTCCATGTGCCCCACTTAAGACATAAATATAGATAATACCTTCAGATACAGAAACACTGTTCATACACAGAAAGAGGGAGAAGCAAGCACTAGCAAGCTCCATGCCACCCATTTTCTCCACTCCAAGAGTTTTGTTTTTATAAACTGGTTTGCAAGGAAAGCAATACAATAGATACAATTGGTTAAAAGAACATATTACTAAGCTTTAGAAACTCTAATAAGACACTTTACAAAGGCAAGATATTATCATCATCATCAACACAGCAACTTATAATTTAAGTGCCAGCTTATTTGGTTTCATTTCTTAAATTTTATTCCAGAGAATCTATAGTTTCTACACAGAAAATCTACTCTTTCAGAATATGAAAATTAAGTATAGTTTTTAAGGTAGTTCTTGCAAAAAAAAATGTGTCTGTTCAGGACAGAAATAAAAGCCTTCAAGATAGAGGGGAAAGGCTGAAGAATTCAAATGGAAAGCATTTTAATACATTTGTTCAACCAATATTTATTAAGCAACTATTATATGATTATATGTCAAGTATTCCTAAGGTTTGAGGTATAAAACTGATGAGGTCAGTAATTCAGGTCAGATAGGGTATGGAGATAATACAGTGATGTGTAAACAGAAGGCAGGTTCTCCCATCCTCATGGAGCTTACATTCTGGTAGAGAAGACAGACAATTTCACACCATAAACATAAAAATAAGTAAATATTTCAATAGGGCTATCAACTGAAATTGCTCCACACAGTGCCTGAGGGAGCTGAGGTTGAATATTAGATTTACCAGAGCAGTAGTGCTACAGGCTTTAGAAAACATAGCCTAACATTCCCAGGAACACGCAGACTACAACTGTGCCTCTCACATTGTCACTCTTACCAGGCATCTCTTCATCTGGAATGACTGGACCTTCACAGCCTGTATGGCTTCATCCAAGAGTTTCTCCTGCTCATCCTGCGGTGACTGCTGTGTTGTAGGCTAAAAAAATTTTTTAAAAATCTCCCATTAATGTGGCATTTGAACTCTCTTCAAGCAAATCTGTTATTTTTATAGGTCCAGCCATAGTCTACATTTACAAAGCTTTCATATAAGGTTCCTTCCATTTCTACATCTCAGACTCATTTATCAATTTCTGACAACTGAACAGAGCGCTGTGTTGTTATTGAAGTTAACAGCATAAGACTGCTGAAGGAGAAAAGGAATTTCTTCCCAGAAACTGACTCAACATTTCTGTGGCAGGTTGTCTTCAAAGAAATATAAGGTGGTGGTTTATGGCTGCCTATGCTCTGCTAATACACTCTAAATCCACCTAGAACATAACCAATCTGTGGTGGTTAAGTACAGTCTAACCCAAATCTCTGAAAGCCTCCTTTTTTCCTAAACTACCTTTCATCTTCATCTTAGTCTATCCTTAGGAAGACCAAGGAACTAGTTTATGAGAACACATATCCTCTTAAGCAATATATAATGAGGGACTAAACAGCTTAGAAATAAAATAGCTAAAACTGTTAACAGTGACTTGTAGTAGAACACCATAAAGAGTACATTCCCTCAAGGGATCTACCTTATCATTTCAAATACAGACAGCTACAGTTAAAATGGACAAAATACATCCATACAGTCTTTTCTTTGCCATCAGAAAAGTTTGCTTGCAAGAAGAATTGATCTACCTGTGAAGTAGAGTTAACCACTCCACCCCTTATGTTGTATAAACACTGTGTTTACACCTTTGCTACAGTAGGCATCACATTATAACTATAAATGATAGTTATTTTTACATCCTTGGAACCCAACACATTGCCAGACACATAACGGATGCTTCATAAATGTTCTCTGTCTGAATGAGTAAGCTGGTTTTAGATTATGTTTTTAATAAAAAGCAACTAAAGAATTAACAGATGAATAAATTATGTTATATATGTATAAGGAATATTACTCAATCATAAGGAGTGAAGTATTGATAGATGCTATGTGAACTACAAAAAGGTTATGTTAAGTAAAAGAAATCAGACATTTCGGAAGACCACACATTGTGTGACTCCACTGATATGAAATTAGGGCACAGCTCAGAGATACTGCACATTCAGTTCCAGTCCACAGCAGAAAACCAAATATTGCAATAAACTGAGACACATAAACTTTTCAGTTTCACATATTTACACTGTACTATAGTCTATTAAGTCTGCAACAGCATTATGTTTAAGTAAATAATGTAAATAACTTAATTTTAAAATAATTTATTGCTAAAAACTGCTAACCATCATCTGAGCCTTCAGCAAATTTTTGCTGGTGCAGGGTCTTACTTTGATGTTGATGGCTGCTGACTAGTTAGGATGGTGGTTGCTGAAGGTTGTGGAGGCTCTGGTAATTTCTTAAAATAAGACAATAATAAAGTCTGCCTCATGGACTGGTTCTTCCTTTCATGAATGATTTCTCTGTAGCATGTGATAGTCTGATACCATTTTACCCACAGTAGAACTTCCAAAATTGGAGTCTGTTCTCTCAAACCCTGTGTGCTCAGTAGCTCTGCTGCTACTGCTGCTAAGTCGCTTCAGTTGTGTCCGACTCTCTGCAACCCCACAGACGGCAGCCCACCAGGCTCCCCAGTCCCTGGGATTCTCCAGGCAAGAACACTGGAGTGGGTTGCCATTGCCTTCTCCAATGCATGAATGCATGTTAAGTCGCTTCAGTTGTGTCCGACTCTCTGCGACCCCATGGACAGCAGCCCACCAGGCTCCTCTGTCCAAAGGATTCTCCAGGCAAGAGTACTGGAGTGGTTTGCCATTTCCTTCTCCAGAGGCTCAGGAGCTCAGTCATATCCAACTCTTTGGACTGTAACCTGTCAGGTTCCTCTGTCCATGGGATTTTCCAGGTGCGAATACTGGAGTGGGTTGTCATTTCCTCCTCCAGGGGATCTTCCTGTCCCAGGGATCAAACTTGCCTCTCTTGCGTCCCCTACACTGGCAGGTGGATTCTTTGCCACTGTGCCACTTGGGAAGCCCCTCAAACTGCCCTGCTGTATTCACTAAGTTTATGTATATTCTGAATCCCGTGCTGCCATTTTCAAGTCTTCACAGCACCTTCACTAGGGGTAGAGTTCACATTAAGAAACCACTTTCTTTACTCATTCATACAAAGCAACTCTTCACCTGTTAAAGTTAGATCAGAAGATTTGGCAATTCAGTCACATCTTTAGGCTCCACTTCTGATTCTAGTTCTCTTGTTATTTCCACCACATCTTCAGTTACGTCCTCCACTGAAGTCTTCAACCAACCAAAGTCATCCATGAGGACTTCTTCCAAACTCCTTTCAAACTTCTTCCAAACTCCTGTGTATGCTGATTTTTTTTTTACCTCTTCCCTTGAATCACAAATGTTCTTAATGGCTTCTAGAATGGTGAATCCTTTCCAGAAGGTTTCCAAATTACCCAGATCCATCAAAGGAATTATTATCTATGGCAGCTACAGCCTTACAAAATCTTTTTATCTGGCTGCACTGGGTCTTAGTTGTGGCATGTGGGATCTTCAATCTCTGTTGTAGCATGTGGGATTTTTAGCTGTGGCAATGTGAACTCTTAGCTGTGGCACGCGAGATCTAGTTCCCTGACCAGGGATGGAACTGGGCCCCCTCATTGGGAACGCCCGGTCTTAGCCACTGGACCACCAGAGAAATCCCGGAGATATATTTCTTAAATAATAAGACTTGAAATTCAAAACAACTCTTTGATCTGTGAGCTATAGAATGGATGTTTTGTTAACTGGCAGGAAAACAATATTAATCTCACTGTATGTCTCCATCAGAACTCTTGGGTGTCAGGTACATAATCAATGATAATTAATATTTTGAAAGCAATCCTTTCTTTTCTGAGCAACGGGTCTCAACAGTGAGCTTAAAACATTCAGTAAACTATGGTGTAAACAGATGTGCTGTCATCCAGGCTTTGTTTTTCATTTATGGGCACAGGCCCATACTTCATAAGGACCATAGGATTTTAGGAATAGTAAATAAATACTGGCTTCAACTTAAAGTCCTCAGCTGCACTAGCCCCTAACAAGTCAGCCTGTTCCTGAAGCCAGACACTGACTTCTCTCTAGCTGTGAAAGTCCTAGATGGTATCGTCTTCCAATAGAAGGCTGTTTTGCCTACAAGGAAGATCCTTGTTTAGTGTAGCCACCATTATTAATTATCTTATCCAGACCTTCTAGGTAACTTGTTACAGCATCTACATCAGCATTTGCAGCTTCACTTTGCATTCTTATGGTGTGAAGATGGCTTCTTTACATAAACCTTACGAACCAACCTCTGCTAACTTCAAACTTTTCTTATGCAGCTTTCTTACCTCGCTCAGCCTTCACAGAACTGGAGAGGGCCTTGCTCTGAATTAGACTTTGGCTAAAGGAAATGTGATGGCTGACTTTATCATCTATCCAGACCACTAAAACTTTCTCCATATCAACCATAAGGCAGTTTCACCTTCCTATCATTCATGTGCTTCTAGAGTAGCACTTTTAATTTCCTTCAGTAACTTTTCCTTTACATTTACAACTTGGCTAACTGGTACAAGAGGCTAAGCTTTTGACATGTCTTCCTCACTGAGTTTAATCACTTCTAGCTTCTGATTTCACTTGAACTCTTTCAACTCTTCATTACATTTCAACACTTAAGAGACTATTGTAGGGCAATTAATTGGCTTAATTTCAATACTGTTGTATCTCAGGGAATTGGGAGGCTCAAGGAAAGGGAGAATACTGGAGAAGAGCTGGTCAGGAAGCAGTGAGATACACACACTTATCAATTAAGTTTGCAGACTTATGTAAGTACACTTTGTGTCACCTCAAAACAATCAGAACTGATCACCATAACAAATATGATAATGAAAAAGTATGAAATACTGTGAGAATTACCAAACTCTGACACAAAAACACAAAGTGAGCAAATGCTGTTAGAAAAATGGCACCAAAAAGACTTGCTAGATGCAGGATTGTCACAAATTTTCAATTTGGAAAAAAAAAATGCAGTAAAGCAAAGTACAATAAAATGAGGTATATTTGCATCCAGAATAGGAAAATGATCCGTAGAAACAGAAAGCAGACTGGTGGTTACCAGGACGGAGAGTGGATGAGTAACTGATTAATGAGCACAGGTTCCTTTTTGGGTGGTAAAAATGTTTTGAAATTGAGTTCCCCTAGGGCATACTTCTGCTTTATTGACTATGCCAAAGTCTTTGACTGTGTCGATCACAATAAACTGTGTAAAATTCTGAAAGAGATAGGAATACCAGATCACCTGATCTGCCTCTTGAGAAACCTATATGCAGGTCAGGAAGCAACAGTTAGAACTGGACAAGAACAGACTGGTTCCAAATATGAGAAGGAGTACGTCAAGGCTGTATATTGTCACCCTGCTTATTTAACTTATATGCAGAGTATGTCATGAGAAATGCTGGGCTGAAAGAAGCACAAGCTGCATCAAGATTGCCGGGAGAAATATCAATAACCTCAGATATGCAGATGACACCACCCTTATGGCAGAAAGTGAAGAGGAACTAAAAAGCCTCTTGATGAAAGTGAAAGAGAAGAGTGAAAAAGTTGGCTTAGCATTCATAAAACTAAGATCATGGCATCTGGTCCCATCACTTCATGGGAAATAGATGGGGAAACAGTATCAGACTTCATTTTTTTGGGCTCCAAAATCACTGCAGATGGTGACTGCAGTCATGAAATTAAAAGATGCTTACTCCTTGGAAGGAAAGTTATGATCAACCTAGACAGCATATTACAAAGCAGAGACATTACTTTACCAACAAAGGTCTGTCTAGTCAAGGCTATGGTTTTTCCAGAGGTCATGTATGGATGTCAGAGTTGGACTGTGAAGAAAGTTGAGCACCAAAGAATTGATGCTTTTGAACTGTGGTGTTGGAGAAGACTCTTGAGAGTCCCTTGGATTGCAAGGAGATCCAACCAGTCCATCCTAAAGGAGATCAGTCCTGGGTGTTCATTGGAAGGACTGATGCTGAAGCTGAAACTCCAATACTTTGGCCACCTCATGTGAAGAGTTGACTCATCGAAAAAGACCCTGATGCTGGGAGGGATTGGGGGCAGGAGGAGAAGGGGATGACAGAGGATGAGATAGCTGGATGGCATCACCCATGGACATGAGTTTGAGAGGACTCCGGGAGTTGGTGATGGACAGGGAGGCCTGGCGTGCTGCAATTCATGGGTTCACAAAGAGCTGGACACAACTCAGTGACTGAACTGAACTGAACTGAGGGCATACTTCTTCATAAGCATAAATAAACATCAAAGAAAAAGTTCAATATCTTCTAAATTGAACACTAACTAACACAACAAAACTATTAGTGTAAAATGCTGACAAGGAGGACATGTGCATTTAAGGATTCTGACTTAATGAAATTCACTATTCATCATGGGCTAGTTCTCTGGGATGAAGCAGTGGTTTGGGTTTTTTGACTCCTCACCTCTGGATCCAATAGATTTAACAATTATTAGAATTAATGGATTTCACTAGGTTCAGAAGGTCAGCTTTGAGATAAGCAGAAATTTTTATTGTGGTAAAACATACACAACGTAAAATTTGCCATTTTAACCATTTTTAAGAGTGCAGTTCGGCAGCATAAAGTACATTCACACTGTTTTACAGCCACTGCCACCATCCATTTCCAGAACCTTTTCACCTTTCCAAAAGGAAACTCTGTGAGCAATAAACAGTAACTTCCCATCCCCCCACTTCTGCCCTAGGCAACTACCACTTTCTGTGTCTAACAGCTTGACTTCTCTAGGAACTCATATAAGGGGAATTATACAATATTCATTCTTTTGTGTCTGGTTTATTGCACTTGCCATAATATCTTCAAGGTTCATCCATGTTGTAGCATATGTCAAAATGTCCTTTTTAAAAACTTTAATTAATTTATCTATGGCTGCAGTTGGTCTTCACTGCTTTCAGTGGGCTTTCTCTAGTTGTGGCAAGTGGGGGCTACTCTCTACTTGTGGTGCTTTTCTCTTTTTGCAGACTACGGGTTCTAGGGCTCTCAGCTTAGCTGCCCAGTGGCATGTGGAATCTTCCCAGACCAGGGATCGAACCTGTGTCCCCTGCATTGGCAGGCAAATTCTTAACCACATTCTTAACCACTAGAACATCAGGAAGATCCATAATTTCCTTCTTTTTGAGGTTAAATAATATTCCATTGTGTGTATATACCATTTTGTTTATCCATTCTTCTGCTGATGGATATTTGGGTATAGTACTACCTTTTGGCTGCTGTGTATAATTATATGGCAAATAAAAGTGTGGTTATAAAGAGGTTGGGTACATGCTCAGTCTCTAAATCATGTCCAATTCTTTGCAATCCCATGGACTGCAGTCCTCCTGGCTCCTCTGTCCCTGGGATTCTCCACCAAGAATACTGGAGAGGGTTGCCTTTTCTTTCTCCAGGGGATCTACCCAATCCAGGGAGCGAACCCATGTTTGCTGTGTCTCCTGCATTAGCAGGTGATTCTTTATCACTGAGCCATCTGGGAAGCCCTATAAACAGACTACCAACAATTCAAAAATATTTGTATAGGAGCAGTCTCTCAGCTATCTGGGATGCTGCCTCCCAGGCTGCAGTCCTCATTTTGCCCCAAATAAAACTTAACTCACACACACACACAAAAAAATATTTGTATAGAACTGACTAGACTCAGTAATCTATAAGCAAATTAGCAAAATTTTCCTATTTTGTATCAACTGGGTTTAAAATTAATAGAAAAGTATATATACAAAATGTAGAAAATAGATAAAGTTATAATAAAGAAATGTACTTTTACATATTACTTGTAAGACAATGCAGCTGGCTATTCTAAAGGAACATCTAGATGCCCTTCCTACCAAGAATGGCACTGAGCAGGACAGTTTAACATGAACATGATTTCACTACACACAAATTAGGTAACCAATGACCCCTCACTCATAAAAAGGGTTCTGCATTTACGAATGACTCTACATAGCAGTTATATGCATCAGAGAAAAACGGAAACACTAGAGTCAAGATCAAATTAACATTTGTGATTAGACCCCTTTTAGCTCATAGATTCAAGCCAGATAGCCCTCACAAGTCTACAGTTAAAAGGTGCAGAGAAAACAAAGGTCACTATGAACATATCACTTATAAAACTAGTTCCCATTCAAGCAATGTGCTTTCATTTCCTCTTGCAGCAAACAAGGATAATAGGATTACTTGTATCATTGTTATGAGTAATAAAGTGAAATGACACCGATAAAGCTTGAAAATTGCTTAGCACTTAGTAATAAGCATTTCACATAAGTGTTCCCATCATTATTATATTCCCCATAGATACCGGCAATTATCTACAACCATCCTAGAGATATGTCGATCTCTCCACTCATACAGATGTTTTCAAGATAGATGTAATCAAACAATGCGATGTTAATCAACTATAAAATGAAAATAACACATCTCACAAAGATACAGAATTTCATTATGTTAATGAAAACACTATTTTTTAAAAAGACCGTAAGACAAAAAATAGCAACTGAAGTAGGGAGAACTAAGCATGATGAAAAATGGGACTATCCAAACATATATTTTAATACCAGCAGCTCCAATTTCATTTACCAATAAATTGTCCCAAGAATCCTGTGATGGCACACACCATAAGCATTTACTTCCCCCAGCTTTATCTACTAGCAATACACATTCTTCTCCACCTAGAAAATTTCTACTCACTGTCCTCAGAATCTCAGTTCACATGTTACTTCCTGTAATCTTTCCCATCCTCCCCAGAACCGTCTCTTCTTTCATGGCCCCACAGCACTAAACTGACCGACAGTCCTCAATACTCAGGCTGTACTACATTAAGTTCCATAAGTATGTCTTCCCTGCTAGACTCTTAAGTTCTTTTAAAGCATGGGCTATGTTTTCAGTGCCCAGCACAGTGCATGACATAAAAGGCACACAAGATGCATGATAAATTGAACTGAAATAGAATTGGGAAGGGCCAAAAAGAGAACATTTGTTTTCAGATCCAAAAAGGAGACTCAAGAATGAGTGACTTGCCCAAGTCACAGAGACAGTGGCTGTGACAAAACTACTACTCAAGTTTTCTTTCCCAGTAAAATTCGAGAGGATAGGACAGTGTGTCTCATTCACTATTCCAAACTGGCTCCTCAAGCACAGAACGGGGATATATAAGAGATCCTCAAGTAGGTGCTTATTTATTACAAACACTATAAATGTCAATCCATAAATGTTGAGAAACAGACAAATGCTAGTTTAATTTTTGCACCATTCTTATATCAATTCTCAACTAAGAATTCAGAGAAATAAGCAAAATCACCTCGTAGAGCATCATATTACATGAAAGCAATGTATGTCAAACATTCTGCTTTTTGGCATTAGCGCATTTAAAGTGAAGGCTGTTTCCAGGCTTACAGGTTTTGAGAAGCCTGTCTACACAAACTGAATAGTTTGATAACTAAAACTGACGTACTGTACACCGACATGCAAAAACATTATTTATACAGCACAGACTATGTCAAACGCTAATAAAATGCAAGTGACAACTTGCCTTTGTGGAAACTAGACACAAGGATTCACATTTTGAGGAAGTTCAAGTTCACGAGCCAACAGCTACACCACGATTTGCTGCCCGCATGGGGAGGCGCTGAGGAGAATGCCTACTTCCAGTGAGTAAAAGATTTGGATTTCATCAATGGGGAAGGCAGTAAGACAGCCAGGACGCCCAGTGAACAAATGTTAAAGGAAACAGTCTCTTTTTTGTCTCTCAGAATTAATGGATATCAGATAGTATGAGTCCCCCAGGAAATTCACCTAAGCCAGTCCCTAGAAATCTCTGAAACACACTGCAATCTAAGAGGCCCATGAGGCTAAAAAAGGCCTGGGCACTATTAAGGACTCTCCAGAAGGTATTTCTTGAACAAGAAAGGGACACGAAAGCGCTACCAGGCACAAAGGTGGAACCGTCAGTAAGGGAGCAGCCTTTGGGCGGGTCCCAACCGCCACCTCTGAGCCTCAGGCCCTCCGTACGCCCCCGTTCCAGCCAGACGCCCAGACCCAGCAGTAGAGATCCCCTCAAGGCGGGGCGGTGGCCAACTCACTCAGAGGGGTCGCAGGCCCTTACTTACTCTCAGAGCTACCGAGCGAATACACCCCCTCAAACAGCAACGGCCATGGCCAGGCGCCGCCGCCCACCCGATCCCGGATCGGCCCGCCTGCGGCCTTTCCCGGCCTGTCCCCCAACCCGTAGGCCAAGCCTGGCTGGTATTAGCTCCGACCCGGCTGCTGGGCCCCGACTCCGCCTGCACGGTTCCAAAGCGGTGGGAGTGAGCAGTGGCTGGGAAAAGGGTCAGCCCCGGGCCCGCCGCCCCTCAGCACTCACCATGGCGACTCCCCTAAGCCTGCAGCGAGCAGCACCCACCCCGCGCGGAGCCTCCCGCGGTCAGGTGACTCTGCGGCCCCTCCAAGCCCCGCCCCCTCTGGCTCCGCCTTCGGACCCAGCAGAGGGCTCCTCGATTGGTCCCCCAACTCCCGTTATTTATTGGTCCCTGTCACTTCACGGTGGACTGACGGACCTAGGCGCCAGCCAATCTCTCCACAGTGTGTGAGAGGGCGGGGCAGTGCGGAGTAGCGGGGAAACTCTCGGCAGCAGGAAGGGGCCGTCGGAGGGAAAGGCAGCGTTCGAGTCTCTCTGGAAGGGAGGAATGGAATGAGTGGGAGCCATCCCAGCGAATTCACGTTTGGCTTTGACGTGTGTACTCGCAGCGCGCACGCGCAGAAGAATGGCCAGAATTGGTTTGCGGGGCTGTGTAACTTCTAGTCCCAGCCAATCCAGATGCAGCGAGGGGGAGGGGGGCCCAGCCTTAACTGGCGAGCGCAGCACCTGCGCGCGGGTTTCGTCGGGTCTCAGCTGTGTCTGTCTTTCTAGTCCGCACCATGGAGTCTGGTCTGATCAGACGTTTGGCCCCGCGCCTGGGCATCATCGAGCCGGAGGTGCTGAGGTGAGTCGGGCTGCGCACGCCCCAGTAGCCCTGCGCCCTCCTCAAATGAGGCCCATGCTTTTCCCGCGCAACGGCAGGATTTAGACTCTACATCAAGAAAATCCTCCCGGCAGTGGGCTCTGTGCGCTGGCCGGAGGGGCGAGCGGCCCCTGGGACCAGCTGGCACTGAGATGCACGGTGGCGGGAAAGGGAGAGAGGCGGAGAACGTGGGTCGTTTCCCTGAAACTTACTAAGAGTGCGTTTACGGCAGAGGCAGACGGGATACAGACCCCAAGGAGGGCAGTGTCTGGTGGCAACCAAATGCAGGAAACGAAATAGGTTGGGTGTGTGGAGCCGCCGCGGGTGGGGTGGAGCGCGGCCTGTGCCTGCTTTAATTTAAACAAACAAAAAACTTTCCAGAAAGCCTCGGAGGGGTTGCCGTTTGTTCTGAGACTCGATTGATAGAAGCTGCCAGCCACGGGAAGATGTGGGAAGAGGGCCCAAGCTGGCACAGTAAACTGTACAAAAGCCCGGAGATGGGAAGGGCCTTTGCAAGATCCAGGGTTAGAAATAAAGTATTTCTAAATACTTTAAACTGTGAAGGGCAGGACTTAACTCTGGAGGGCAGGGCTAGGACGGGTGCCTGGGCTGTGGATTAGTTGAGGGAAGGGAAGGAGCACTTCTTAAAAGACAGGAAGTAAGAAATCTCCACACTGTTTTCCATGCTGGCTATACTAGTTTGCATTCCCACCAACAGAACTGCCATATGACCCAGCAATACCACTTCTGGGCATACACACTGAGGAAACCAGATCTGAAAGAGACACGTGCACCCCAATGTTCATCACAGCACTGTTTATAATAGCCAGGACATGGAAGCAACCTAGATGACCATCAGCAGATAAATGGATAAGGAAGCTGTGGTACATATACACCATGGAATATTACTCAGCCGTTAAAAAGAATTCATTTGAATCAGTTCTAATGAGATGGATGAAACTGGAGCCCATTATACAGAGTGAAGTAAGCCAGAAAGATAAAGAACATTACAGCATACTAACACATATATATGGAATTTAGAAAGATGGTAATGATAACCCTATATGCAAAACAGAAAAAGAGACACAGAAGTACAGAACAGACTTTTGAACTCTGTGGGAGAAGGTGAGGGTGGGATGTTTCGAAAGAACAGCATATATATTATCTATGGTGAAACAGATCACCAGCCCAGGTGGGATGCATGAGACAAGTGCTCGGGCCTGGTGCACTGGGAGGACCCAGAGGAGTCGGGTGGAGAGGGAGGTGGGAGGGGGGATCGGGATGGGGAATACGTGTAACTCTATGGCTGATTCATGTCAATGTATGACAAAACCCACTGAAATGTTGTGAAGTAATTAGCCTCCAACTTATAAAAAAATTAAAAAAAAAAAAAAGACAGGAAGTATGGCCTTCTGCACTCTTAATCGTTTAGAACAGTGGTTCTCGAAGTGTAGTTCCTGGACCAGCAGCATCAGTATTTTTTGCCACTTGGTAGAAATGCACATTCTTGGGCCCCACTCTAGGCCTACTGATAAAAAACTTGGGGCTTGTTTTCACACGCTACAAGGTGACTGTCGTGTACAGTAAAGTTTGAGAACCACTGATTTAGGGGAAGGAGGAACCCTGGCCTCACCTGCCTGCCTCTGTCTGTCATAGTTCATGCTTGGTCCAGTAATGGAAGGCTGAAAGAAGGGTTGGCCTTTTTTGGAGGATTTCAAGAACTTAATTCTTCCTGAAAGGATTGGAGCACAGTGATGTTTGGAGTCAGAGGGTTTGTTCTGTCTTGTAGAACCCTGTCCTTCCCCAAAGGATGTGAGTTTCATTCCCAGCCCCAAATAAACGTGCATAAGAGTTAGGGTCAGAATGAAGTCACCAGGCTGAATTTATTGCTTACCAAAGTATTAGGCAAACTTCTGAAAAAGAAGGAGTTTTAGTGAATGTGTTGCTCAGGAAAGCAGAGGAGTACTTGCGACTGTCCCATGTGAAGTGTGTTGGCCTGTCTGCACGAACCACAGAAACCAGCAATGCGGTCATGTGTCTGGACCTTGCAGCTTCCTGCATGAAGTGCCCTTTGGACAGGGTAAGTAGGTCCCACTGAATGTCTGAATAACCTGGTGTGGCACTGAGTTTAATCATATGTTTTCATTTCTGGTTGTACTAGCCCCTGTCACAACTATGTTTTAGAATTTTCATCTAGAATATGTTATTCTAGATGAAGTTTAGAACCATTTTGTCAAGTTGGAGAAAAAAACTTTTTTGCAATGATCTCTTTACTCTTTACTACATAGTTTCCCTGAGCACTTCTTTCCTTATACAAAGCCATCTATCAAACTGCCACTAGCATCATGCTCCTAAATCACATACTTTAAAACCATCGTATTATTTTTCTTCCAATGTCACAGTGGTTGAGAGCTAAGCTATGGCAAGACTCATGTGTTGAGACCAGATCTCAGCACCGCCAGTTACTAGTTCTGTGAGTCTCTTGCGTCCTCATCTATCAAGTAGGATAAGAGGTATCCATTTCACTGGGTAATTGTAAGGAAGAAACACAATATACTATATATATATAGTCGGTACATATATATATATATATGCACACACAATATACAATATATATGTAGCACTCTTAACACAGTGCCTGTCACATAATGCTACACTGTTAAAATGGTGGCATGGTAAACACCATTGGCTTCCAATGGGTTGGCTCCCCATTGCCATCAAATTCTCCAGCCTCTCTTGAACCCTGCTAACCTCAAGCTATACTGTTTGCTTGACAGACCATGCACCTTAATGGCTGACTTTTCCATGCACTGCCTTTATTTTTTAAACCCAGGATGCTCTTCTAGCAAGCTTCTGTTTATCTTAAAATGACCCCGCCTTGCTGTTACATCCTTTATTAAGCTTTTCTTCCCCAGGCAGAGTTGGTGTCCCTCAGTTGTTATCCCTCCTGTTTCTCTCCCAGTTTCTGTCTCCTGTCCCTTCTGCACACACTCACCCTCCCCACGCCACTCCCACTATTTCCCTCCGTTTTTCCAGTGGATTACAAATTGGCACCTTTGTTAAAACAAGTAGCCTTATATATGTCTTCTGTGTTTTTTAATTCGTGGGCTTCACACGTGGCACTACTGGTAAAGAATCCACCTGCCAATCCAGGACACACAAGAGACATGGGTTCTCTCCCTGGGTTGGGAAGATTCCCTGGGGTAGGAAATGGCACCCCAGTCCAGTATTCTTACCTGGAAAATTACATAGGCAGAGGAACCTGGCAGTCCATGGACCTGGTTACAGTCCATGGGACCTCAAAGAGTCAGACACAACTGAGCATGCACACATGCGCATATGCATACACACACACTTTTTAGCTCACAGCTTGGCATTGGTAGCACTATGTTGTATTTTAAATCATCTGCACACACGTGTGACATGACTGCCTTTCTACAGGTAGCTTCTGTAGGTAGCTTTCTATAGGTGAGCTTATTATGAGCATTACTTATCTTGCCTGACATGGTTACTGATTTTTGAGTAAATGAAGCTAAACCTTTAGGTAGTGTGACTTGCCACAGAAATAATTAATTTTGAAAAGTTAACTTATTAAACAAGGTTAAAGGTAGTAATATAGAGCTCTTATGATTTTTATGATTCATTTCCTTTTCCTTTCAAAGGCTTACTTGATTAAACTTTCTGGCTTGAACAAGAAGATGTATCAGAGTTGTCTTAAATCTTTCGAGTGTTTATTGGGCCTGAACTCAAATATTGGAATAAGAGACCTAGCAGTACAGTTTAGCTGTACAGAGGCAGTGAACTTGGCTTCAAAGATACTGCAAAGGTATGAGGCATATAATTAAAACTCAATACTGATACGTAAAATGGAAGTATCTAATGTCCTGGAAATTTTCAGTTTAAAAAATAAATAACATGCTGAAGTGACAGAATGTATTTCTTATACATTTAAACTTACACATTGATGAGTTCTTATTTGCATTTTCAGTCCCTTTGAAACAATATTTTCTAACAAATAACTCTGCAAACACTGCTTTTACTTAGCTATGAGTCCAGTCTTCCACAAACACAGCAAATGGATCTTGACTTATCCAGGCCACTTTTCACCACTGCTGCACTGCTTTCAGCTTGCAAGTAAGTATTGCTTTTACCAGTCAGGAAAGTCTGTAATTTATAAATTCCTCATTCCCAAAGAATACTTCGAAATTTAGTTGATTTCAACTCAAAGCATATTTTCCTAAATAACATTGATAGTGGCCAAGTGACCCGACAACAGTTTATCCCACAACAGATCTGACAACTAGGAATTAATGTTGCCCGAAGCCTACTTGCCAATATATATAAGCTGGATAATCTGATTTCAGGGTCTGCCTTTTATAAATCGTGAAATCTGTCGTTAAAATAGCATTTAGTTTTGACTTTCCAGTCACATTTTTAAAGTATTGATTACAACTCTTTTTCAAGTAATTTATAAAACATTTCATTAATAAATTCTTAATTTGAATCTTTGGGGTTATCTATATGTATACTGACTAAAATTTTACCCTGGAAATATTGGTAATTGCTATCTTCATCTAAAGTTGTCTTGTTTTATCTTGCTGGAAAACTCCTCAGAAAACAAAATTAGTTGGCTGTTAGGAAATAGGTTTTTTACTACCTAACCACTAATTTTGATGTGTTTGGCTCCATTAGCTACTATTAGTGATTAATTGGCCTTAATAGAAAATGCCCTTTAATTCAATAAAAGTATATGAAGGGAATATGGCTATTATAGAAAACAATATGAACAACCTTACTTTTGAAACCAAGTTTCACTGAGCAAAAAAAGATTCAAATAGGTCTGTTATCTGAATTAAGAGGCTTTCTTTGTTTTTTTTCATTAGTGGTTGTTGTGAATTATTATTAGGGAGGGAGTTTTTGGAGGTGAGAGTGGTTTATATTCTTGTAGTAGTATAAATATAAGCATCTTGAGTTAAAGTGAATTAAATATTTTAACATGCTGTAATTGACATTCAGCAAATAGTTAATATGTGAGATTTACTAGAAAGAGTTCTATAAGGCATGAAGCACTACAGTAGATGTCTTTCATGTGTCCTGTTTGTTATATAACAGATAACATGTATATTATAATTCTTGCAGTACAATAAATAACTAAATAAATAGCTTTAAAAGGTAAGTTTGCATGGATTTTAGCTAATGATATGTGTGTGAAGTAAAGGGAAAATTAAACAGTTGGGAGCTCTTCATAAAGCCTGAGTGGAAAGGAAATAAGTTGATAACTGTTTGGCCAAAGAAGATAATAGTACTGATCTTAAGAACTGCAGTTTATCAAATTCTTTTGTAGGATTCTAAAGTTAAAGGTGGACAGGAATAAAATGGCAGCCACATCTGGAGTTAAAAAGGCCATATTTGATCGACTCTATAAACAATTAGAAAAGATTGGGCAGCAGATTGACAGTGAGTAATTCATTCCATGTTTCTAGAATGTGTCACTTGAAAATGTAAACCTGATGGTAAAAGTTAAATATTTTCAAACTTGCAAACTAGCTGCTTTATGAATTATATATTTACTCTGATGAGATCAATTTTTAGTAAGAAAATTGCTCTTTATTTTCAGTAACAAAATTACTGTTTGTTTTCAAATAAATAGCTTAATAACTAAAAACAACAATTAAAAAAAATGTTGCAATTCTGTAAATTCATGCCTAGAGAATAGATTCTCCCTTTTGAAGTCTGACAAGAAAAGCCAAAGAAAAGAGAAAGCAAGATAATTTCCCTTTTCCTTATCCTAGTATTTGGTCATTCGAGATACCTAATTTTTATTTGTGATCCAAAATATACCCCCAAACTGAAATTAAAAATAGGAGAAAAATGAACTCAGATGATATATATATATATATATATGTATGTGTGTGTGTGTGTGTATATATATATGTATATATTTTCCCCCCCCTTAAAGGAGAACCTGGAGATTCAGCTACTCCACCACAGAAGAAAAAGAAGACAGTGATTGAACCTTCAGCAAAGGGTGAGGCATGTTAATACTAGATGAAGACTGAATTTGGTACAATAGGATTAGCGTACAATGAATTTAATGCAGTGAACGGCCCTTTGCTGCTTTAGTAGCTTGCCTTAACAAGAGTCAGATTTTACATTTGCAGCAACATGGATGGACCTAGAAATTATCATACTAAACAAAATAAATCAGAGAAAGACAAATACCAGTGATATCACTTCTAGATGGAGTCTAAAATATGACACAAAACGAACTTATTTATGAAACAGACAGACTCACAGACCCAGAGAATAGACTTGTGGTTGCCAAGGAGACAGGGATGCAGGAGAGGGTTGGATTGGGAGTTTGTGACTATCGATGCAAACTATATATAACGGATGGGTAAACAACAAGATCCTACTGTATAGCAGGTACAGCAGGGAACTATATTCAGTGTCCTGTGATAAACCGTAATGGAAAAGAATATAAAAAAGTATATATATGTGTGTGTGTGTGTGTGTGTGTGTGTGTGTAACTGAATCACTTCATTGTACACCAGAAACTGTCACAACATTGTAAATCAACCATACTTCATTTAAAAACAAAAAGAGTCAGATTTTAGCTAAATCCTGTCAGTTAATCATTGATAATACCAGTTTTCCAAGCAGTAGTTTACACAAGTACTGTGTAATTAAGAATATATCTGATGGCCAATAAACACGTGAAAAGATGTTCAACATCACTAATTATTAGAAGAAAGAAAGTGTTAGTTGCTCAGTTGTGTCCAACTCTGTGTTACCCCATGGACTGTAGCCCACCAGGCTCCTCTGTCCATGGGATTCTCCAGGCAAGAATACTGGAATGAGTTGCCATTCCTCCAAGGGATCTTCCCAACCTAGGGATCGAAGCCGGGTCTCCCACATTGTAGGTAGATTGTTTACCATCTGAGCCACCAGGGAATCAAAACTTCAATGAAGTATCACCTCATGCTAGTCAGAATGGCCATCATAAAAAAATCTACAAACAATAAATGGTAGAGTGGGTGTGGAGAAAAGGGATCCCTTCTACACTGTTGGTGGGAATGTAAACTGATACAACCATTATGGAGAACAGTATGGCAATTTCTTAAAAAGCTAGTAATAAATCTACCATATGACCCAGCAGCCCCACTACTGGGCATATACCCTGAGAAAACCATAATTGAAAAAGGCACATGTACCCCAATGTTCATAGCAGCATTGTTTACAATAGCTAGGACATGGAAGCAACTTAGATGTCCATCGACAGATGAATAAAGATGTGGTGTGTGTGTGTGTATATATATATGTGTGTGTGTATATATATATATTTATATATATATATGTATATACACACATATTCATACAATGGAATATTACTCAGCCATAAAAAAGAACACATTTGAGTCACTTGTAGTGAGGTAGATGAACCTAGAGCCTGTTATACAAAGTGAAGTAAGTCAGAGAAAAACAAATATAGTATCAGTTCAGTCACTCAGTCATGTCTGACTCATTGAGACCCTATGAACTGCAGCATGCCAGGCTTCCCTGTCCATCACCAACTCCTGGAGCTTACTCAAACTCATATCCATCAAGTTGGTGATGCCATATTAAAGCATATATAATGAAATCTAGAAATATGATATTGATGAGCCTACTGCAAGAAGGATTGGAGACACAGATGTAGAGGACATAGTCAGGGAGGAAGAGAGTAGGACGAACGGAGAAAGTAACATCAGCATACGTACACTATCAGGTGTAAGATGGATAGCTGGTAAGAAGTTGCTATGTAGCACAGGAAGCCCAGTCTGGTGTTCTGTGATGACCTGGAGGGATGGGATGGGGGGAGGGGAGGGAGGCTAGGAAGGGAGGGAATGTATGTATAATTATGACTGATTTGCATTGTTTTATGGCAGAAATCAATATAAAACTAAAAATTTTTTTCTTAATACTTAAATTTTTAAAAATAGAAGAAAAAGAATACATCTGAAGACAAACTGTTTAGGTTCAAATCCTGCTTTATCATCTACTGGCTGTGCAGTTTTAGGAAAGTGACAATTTCTGTGAACCTCAATTTCCTAATCTATAAAATGTGATTAATGTTAGCACCCATTTCATAGAATTGTGGTGAAGACTGAATGGCATAATACAATTAAAGTGCTTGGTTCAAGGCTTGATAAATGTTAACTATCATCAAGAAGTCTTGAAATGCTTGGAGTATAAAGGAGAGTGAAAAACCAATATGTTAAGTTCTGTTTCCACTTTTCATTTTGGTATCTTATTCCCTGTTACCTTAATTAAGATAGACATTTTAAAGTAAATAAGCTTAATTCTTTCTTACTTATTTATAACATAAGGATTTTGAAACATTAAAAAAATGTTTTTTCTCTCGTAGAAATAGAAAATGCAGTAGAGACCCTACATAAACCGCAGAAAGATGAAGATCTGATACAAGATTATGAAGAATGGAAAAGGAAAATTTTGGAAAATGCTTCTAGAGCTCAAAAGTCTGCAACACAGTGATTTCAGCTTCCAGACTAACTTGTACTGCAAACCAGCAGTGCATCTGCCACCTCAAGGAAAATGTGAGGACTTTGGAAATTTGTTTAAACTTTTAAAACAAAGATCCTATTCTTAGTGGCAAAGAAGCCAGCCTTGGGGCTGAGCAGGATGGCTCTGATATGGGCAGCAAATTCGTTAGATCAGTCATGGTGCCTGGTTGACTCAGCCTTTGCACTCTGCAAAATGTAATTGATGCCATTTTGCTTTTTGTTTTGTTTTAAGCAAAAGACAGTCTCCTGCCCTATCCATAATATGAATTTCAGGCTGAACGGAGTCTAAGGATTTTACTTTTTTAAGTTTTTGTGTAAATCTCTTGGTTTGAATAAATCCATATATGGTACAATCTTAAGTTAATAAATATTACTTTTATATGCATTCAAAGTGTACTTTTTATCAGTTTGGGAGAATTCTTATGATGCCAAAAACTGTCTTCTCTGACGGGAAAAAAGACCTAGGTTGCTGAACTGAACCATACTGCTCCCCAGAGCACAAACTCTTGAATCAGGCTTTCTGGGTTTAAAACCCTGCTCAGCTCTTACCACCTGTGAAACCTTGAACAAGTTAATTAGCTTCTTTATCCTTCATCTGGTTATCCCTATAGCCCAGATGTTAAAGAATCTGCCTGCAATGCAGGTTCGATCCCTGGGTCAGGAAGATCCCCTGGAGAATGAAATGGTAATCCTTGCCTGGAGAATTCCACGGACAGAGGAGCCTGGTGGGCTACAGTCCATGGGGTCACAAAGAGCTGGACACAGCTAAGTGACTAACACACATCCTTCATTTCATCTATAAGTAGGAATAAAAGAGATGTCTACCTCATAGAATAATTGGAGGAGTATCTGAGCCAATACATGTAAAGTATTTAGTGCGGCTCCTGGTATAAGTATTTAGTAAGTATTAAAATACAGAAAGAAACACTTATAGAGGTCTCACATAAATATATATTAGCATCATATTAAAAAATTAAGAAATAAACCAAGGTGTGACAACATGGATGGACCTAGAGTGTTAAGTGAAGTAAGTCAGAGAAAGAAAATTACCATATGGTCTCACATGTGGAATCTAAAAACAAACAGAAACAGGCTCAGATACAGAGAACAAAGCGGCGGTTGCCAGAGGGGAGGAGGGTCAAGGGGACGGGTGAAATATATGAGGGAGATTAAAAGGTACAAATTATGTGTTATAAATAAGTCATGGGGATATAATGTACAGCATAGGGAGTATGGTCGATAATGTAATCACTGTATGATGACAGATGGTAACTAGACTGGTGATCATTTCATAATGTATAGAAATATCAAGTCACTATATTGTACATCTGAAACTTATATAATATTGTAAGTCAATTATACTTTAAAAAAGAGAGACCAAGGTTTATTTTCTTTGCTATCTACATACTGAAAAATATAACCTTACTAAATACTACTTATTTTAAAACTATGGAAAAAGACTGGGAAGATAAGTTGCTAGCGGTTCTATAAGGCATCATGCCAGACATGATTTTAACTAAAATTAAGAACACATGATCTAAGTAAATATTTTCATGAAGAATGCAATAAAGTGATTGCATCTAAATTGTTTAAACCTATTTAGGGTGGTATCAATAATGATGGTGGTGGTGGTGGTTTAGTCGCTAAGTCGTGTCCGACTCTTGCAACCCCATGGACTGTAGTCTGCCAGGCTGCTCTTGTCCATGGGATTTTCCAGGCAAGAATACTGGAGTGGAATGCCGTTTAGTTGTTGTTTTCTATTTGCTATAAATAAGGTATAATATCTGATACATAGAACAGAAGTAGTTAAAGGAGTGATTTTCTTTCCCAGCCCCTTTTAATTCTAGACACTTAGCAAGCTATTATGGTTAAATGCCATAATCAAATGATCCGAAAACAGGTACAATATCCCACAGTCCTGTGGTAGATGGGAATGAATGTGAGCTTTGGAACCACATGCAGTTACGTTTAAATTCTGGCTCTGCCACTGATAGCCTAAGGAAATTTCACAACCTTACTGAGCTTCAGTTTCCTTGTTTAAAAAATAGATATATTATCTACCTTGTGAGACTTGAAGGTAATGTTTGTAAAGTGTGTGATACTTACAAGGCATTCACTAAATAGTACCTCTGTTATTACTTTGATCTAAAATGGGTGCGTCTTTTCCTCATTTAAAAAGGTATATAATCCGGTTTTGGTGCCAAGATTTAGATTCTAGCTTTGCATCAAAATTAAAGCACACTCATTTAAAAAAATTAATTGTGGTAAAATACATATATAGTTTACTATCTTAACAGTTAAGTCAATATAGTCAGCAATGCTGTAGTACTTCCCCGGTGGCTCAGTAGTAAAGGATCTGCCTGCCAATGCAGGTGACACAGGTTCGATCCCTGGGTGGGGAAGATCCCCTGGAGAAGGAAATGGCAACTCCTTCCAGTATTCTTGCCTAGGAAATCCCATGGACAGAGGAGCATGTTGGGCTGCCGTCCATGGGGTCACACAAGAGTCAGATGCAATTTAGTGACTAAACAAAAAAAAAAACCAGTAGTGTTTAGTACATCCATATTATGTGATCTCCAGAACTCTTCACCCCATAAAGCTGATTCTACCCATGAAACCCATTAACAACTCCTATTCCTCCCTCCCCCAGCCTCACACAAACACCATTCTACCTCTGAATTTGACTAGGTAGAAAACTTCACCTAAGTAGAATTATACAGTATTTTTTGTGTGTTTTTTTTTTCACTTAGCATAATGTCCTTAAGGTTCATCCATATTGTGGCATATGTCAGAATTTCTTTCCTTTTTGAGGCTGAATAATTTACCATTGTGTGGATATACCTATACACTTTGTTTATCCATTTATCTGTCAATGAACATGTAGGTTGCTTAGACCCTGTTTTCTATTCTTTTGGGCATTTACCCAGAAGTGACATTGCTAGGTCATATGATGATTCTATTTAAAAATTTTTGAGGAACCACCATACTGTTTTCCACAGCAACTGCATCATATTACATTCCCACCAACAGTGTACAACAGTTCCAATTTCTCCACATCCTTGCCGATACTATGATTTTCTGCTTTTTTTTCTTTGTTGGTCAGTAGCCATCCTAAATTGTTATGAGGTGGTATCTCACTGTGGTTTTGATTTGCACTCCCCTGATGATTATTGAGCACTTTTTCATGAGCTTATGGGCCACTTAGGAAAATGTCTGTTGAAATCCTTGCCTATTTTTTAATACGGATTTTTGTTGTCGTTGAGTTGTTCTTTATATAGTGTAAATATTAAGCCTCTATTTAAAAAAATGATTGCAAATATTTTCCCCCATTCCTAAGGTTGCCTTTTTGCTGTTAATTTCATGAGAATAAATCTTAGTACTATTTGTGACCTTTCTTATGCCTTAAAAGCAAGCGATGGTAATTATTTTGATTATCTGATAGAATAAGATAATCAAACCAAGAATAAGTTCTTGGTAATTTCTTTTGTTTTCTTTTTTTTAAATTTATTTTTAATTGTAGGATAATTGCTTTACAATTTTGTGTTGGTTTCTGCCATGCATCAAAATGAATCACCTTTCTACTATTAGGTTGGTGCAAAAGTAATTGCGGTTTTTGTGATGGTTGAAATTTGCTGTTTGATATTGGAATACATTCTTAAATAAATGTGGTTATGTTACACATTATTTTAATGCACATTTCTCACTTTATTTATTTATTATTTTGCTAATGATATTCAGTCAGTCAGTCAGTTCTGTCGCTCCGTCGTATCTGACTCTCTGCAACCCCATGAATCGCAGCATGCCAGGCCTCCCTGTCCATCACCAACTCCCGGAGTTTACTCAAACTCATGTCCATCGAGTCGGTGATGCCATCCAGTCATCTCATCCTCTGTCGTCCCCTTCTCCTCCTGCCCCCAATCTCTCCCAGAATCAGGGTCTTTTCCAATGAGTCAACTCTTCGCATGAGGTGGCCAAAGTATTGGAGCTTCAGCTTCAGCGTCAGTCCTTCCAATGAACACCCAGGACTTATCTTGTTTAGGATGGACTGGTTGGATCTCCTGCAGTCCAAGGGACTCTCAAGAGTCTTTGCCAACACCAGTTCAAAAGCATCAATTTTTTGGTGCTTAGCTTTCTTCACAGTCCAATTCTCTAATGACATTACTTGCTGTGTATTTTATGTTTATTTTTCAATTATGGAAATGATGTTAGACAAAAGGCAAATTTGAGCAATTTTCTTATCTGAGTTCAAAATGGGTTTTAACACGGTGGAGATAACTTGCAACATCAACAACACATTTGGCCCAGGAACTGCTAAGAAACATACAGTGCAGTGATGGTTCAAGAAATTTTGCAAAGGACACGAGAGCCTTGAAGATGAAGAGCATAGTGGCTGGCCATTGGAAGTTGACAATCACCAATTGAGAGCATCATCAAAGCTAATCCTCTTGCAACTACACAAGAAGTTGCTGAAGAATTCAACATCAACCATTCTATGGTCATTCAGCATTTGAAGCAAATTGGAAAGGTGAAAAAGCTCAATAAGTGGGTGCCTCACGAGCTAACCACAAATTAAAAAAAAATCATCATTTTGAACTGTCATTTTCTCTTATTCTGTGCAACAACAATGAACCATTTCTCAATTGGATTGTGGCATGCCATGAGAAGTGGATTTTATATGACATCCAGTGACACGATCAGCTCAGTGGTTGGACCAAGAAGAAGCTCCAAAGCACTTTCCAAAGCCAAACTTGCACCAAAAAATGCTCATGGTCACTGGTGGTCTGCTGCCAGTCTGATCCACTACAGCTTTTTGAATCCCGGTGAAACCATTATATCTGAGAAGCAGATCGATGAGATGCACCAAAAACAGCAACGCCTGCAGCCAACATTGGTCAACAGAAAGGACTCAATTCTTCTCCACAGCAATGCCCCACCACACATCACACAACCAACACTTCAAAAATTGAACAAGACTGAGAACAAGATGGTGAAGGAGTAGGTGGACATGGAGTACATCTCTCTCCATGGATACATCAGGAATACACCTTCATACACAGAAGTGCATGCAGACCACCAGCTCAGAATGGACAGGAGTACCTGACTAGTGGAAAAAAATATATAGAACCACGCAAAACTCGGTAGGACGATGAAACAAGGGGGAAAAACAGGAGTGTTAGTAGGACTGGACCTGCCCTCAGCAGGTGGGGGAATTAAAGCAGGGGTCCGATCCCCACATTGGGGCAATTGTCTGAGTCAGAGGAGAAACATTTAGGGCTGAGAGTGAAGCAGCTGCTCTGTGGCCGCCTAAATGGAATGAGAATCAGACAGTCCTCGCCACAGCCATACATACCCTGGACAGAAACGCTAGTCCCCTGGAAGGTGCAGTGACTGGGAGCTGAAGTTTATGGATTGTGGAGCAATCCCAGGGCAAGGGCTGCTGTTGACTGGAGAGATGGATTGAAGGGATGTGAGGGAGGAGATCTTGGTGGGAAATGCCAGTGGAGGAAAGCCAGGCAGTCATGGAAGCAAGGTGATACTGCTGAGTCACGTGTAGGGGGTGGAACCACCACCATAGGCTCTCTCCCCCCACATTCCAGCATCAGTAGCTGAACAATAGGGAGGCTGGCCCATCAAACGCCTGATGCACTGAGTAGGGCCCCAGCCAGGGGGACCCCTCTATGTGCCTGACATGCTGAACAACAAAGAAGGACCCAGGCAAGGGAGCCTTCTAAGTGCCTGAACGGGTGGAGCTATGAAAAAAGACTGGCAAAGAGGTCTTCTGATTGCCAGCTACAAGAGACTTGGAAAAAGACTCTGATAGGATCATAATTCCTATGATGGAGGCAGTCCATGTGCCTGCACACTTGGCGCCACGAGGGTTTCTGCAAGCCAAGCAGCTGCACCAGTTTCATGCTCAACTCTCACTGGGGCAGAACTGCCAAAGGCAAAAAAAGTCTCGCTCAACTCTCACTGGGGCAGAACTGCCAAAGGCAAAAAAAGTCTCATGTCTATGTGCACAGGGTCGCTTTGGTCATGTCCAACTCTTTGCAACACTGTAGACTGTGGCCTGCCAGGCTTCCACAAACCACTGGACCAATCTTAGGAGGGCAGAAACCAAAAGGAAGAAAGAACTCAACCTTCTTCAAGGAAAGAATTCAGCTTTTCTTGAAGCCTGGGAAAAGGAGACCTCAAACACAGTAAGTTAAAAAAAAATTAAGAAAAGGCAGAGAAATACTAAACAAATAAAGGAACAAACTATTAACATAGAAGTCCAAATAAATGAAGAGGAAAATAGGCAAACTACCTGAAAAAGAATTCAGAATAATAATAGTAAATAATAAAGATGATCAAAAACCTTGAAAACAAAATGGAGAAAATGCAAGAATCAATGAACAAAGACCTGGAAGAATTAAAGAATAAACATACAGAGACAAGCAACACAATTACTGAAATTAAAAATACTCTAGAAGGAGTCAATAGCAGAATATCTGAAGCAGAAGAATGAATCAGTGAGCTGGAAGATAAAATGGTGGAAATAACTTCTGAAGGGCAGAATAAAATAAAAGAAAGAAAAAAACTAAGGATAGCCTCAGAGACCTCTGGAACAATATCAAACGCACCAACATTTGAATTACAGGGGTCCCAGAAGAAGAGAAAAAGAAAGGGTATGAGAAAATTTTTGAAGAGATTATAGTAGAAAATTTCCCCAACATGGAAAAGAAGATAGTCAATCAAGTCCAAGAGGCACAGAGAGTCCCATACAGGATAAACCCATGGAGAAAACGCCAAGACACATACTAATCAAACAAAGACTAAACACACAAAAAGAATATTAAAAGCATCAAGGGAGAAGCAACAAGTAACATACAAGGGAAACTCTATATGCTTAACAGTTGATCTTTCAGCAGAAACTCTGCAGGCCAGAAGGGAATGGCAGGATATATTTAAAATACTGAAAGGGAAAAATCTACAACCAAGATTACTGTACCTGGCAAGGATCTCATTCAAAATTTATGGAGAAATAAAAAGCTCTTCAGACAAGCAAAAGTTAAGAGAATTCAAACCAAACCAGCTTTAGAACAAATGTTAAAGGGACTTATATAGTCAAGAAATACAAGAGAAGAAAAAAGATCTACAAAAGCAACCCCAAGCAATTAAGAAAATGGCAATAGGAACATATATATCAATAATTACTTTAAATGTAAATGGATTAAATGCTCAGCCAAAAGACATAGATTGGCTGAATGGATACAAAAACAAGACCCATTTATATATGCTGTCTACAAGAAACCCACTTCAGACCTAAAGACACGTATAGACTGAAAGTGAGAGGATGGAAAAATATATTTCATGCAAATGGGAAGCAAAAGAAAGCTGGAGGAGCAATCCTCATATCAGACAAAATAGACCTTAAAATAAAGATTACAAGGGATAAGGAAGGACACTATATAATGATCAAGGGATCAATCCAAGAAGAAGTCATAACAATTGTAAATATCTATGCACCCACCATAGAAGCACCTCAAAATATAAGACAGACACCAACAGACATAAAATGAGAAACTGACAGTAACACAGTAAGAGTAGAAGACTTTAACACCCCACTCACACCAATGGGAAGATCATAAAAACAGAAAATTAATAAGGAAACACACGTCTTAAATGATACATTAGATGAGCTGGAACGCATTGATATCTTCAGGACATTCCATCCAAATGCAGAATACACCTTCTTCTCAAGTGCACATGGAACATTCTCCAGGATAGACCACATCTTGGGTCACAAATCAAACCTCAGTAAATTTAAGAAAATTGAAATCGTATCAAGCATCTTCTTTGACCACAATGCTATGAGACTAGACATCAATTACAAGGAAAAAACTGTAATAAACACAAATACCTGGAGATTAAACAACACATTTTTAAATAACCAACAAGTTGTTGAAGAAATCGAAAGGGAAATCAAAAAAATTCTAGAAACAAATGACAATGAAAACACAACTCAAAACCTATGGGATGCAGCAAAAGCAGTTCTAAGAGGGAATTTTACAGCAATACAATCCTACCTCAAGAAACATGAAAAACATCGAATAGACACCCTAACTTTACACCTAAAACAACTGGAAAAAGAAGAACAAAAACCCCCCAAAATTAGTAGAGGGGAAGAAATCATAAAGATTCAAGCAGAAATAAATGAAAAAGAAATGAAAGTAACAATACTAAAGATTAATAAAACTAAAAGCTGATTCTTTGAGAAAATAAACAAAATTGACAAACTTTTAGCCAGACTTATCAAGAAAAAAAAGAGAAGAATCAAATCAACAAAATTAGAAATGAAAAAGGAGAGGTTACAATAGACAATGAAGAAATACAAAGGATTGTAAGAGACTATTATGAACAACTATATGGCAATGAAATAGATAACCTGGAAGAAATAGACAGATTCTTAGAAAAGTTCAATCTTCCAAGACTGAACCAGGAAGAAATAGAAATTATGAACAACCCAATTACAAGCACTAAAATTGAAGCTGTGATCCAAAGTCTCCCAAAAAACAAAAGCCCAGGACCAGATAATTCCACAGGAGAATTCTATCAAACATTTAGACAAGAGCTAATGCCTATCCTTCTAAAACTTTCAAAAAGTTGCAGAGGAAGGACACTTCCAAACTCATTCTACAAGGCCATCATCACCCTGATACCAAAACCAGACAAATACAACACAAAAAAAGAAAACTACAGGCCAATATCACTGATGAACATAGATGCAAAAATCCTCAACAAAATTTTAGCAAACAGAATTCAGCAACACATCTAAAAGTTCATACACCATGATCAAGCTGGGTTTATTCCAGGAATGCAAGGATTCTTCAATATATATAAATCAATCAATGTGATACACCATATTAACAAATTGAAAGATAAAAATCATATGATAATAAATGCAGAAAAAGCCTTTGACAAAATTCCCAGCACCCATTTATGATTAAAACTCTTCAGAAAAAAAGGGCATAGGAGGAACCTACTTCAACATAGTAAAGGCCATATATGATAAGCCTACAGCAAACATTATTCTCAATGGTGAAAAACTTAAAGCATTCCCCCTAAGATCAGGAACAAGACAAGGATGTTCACTTTCATCAGTATTATTCAACCACTTTCACCACTATAGTTCTGGAAGTCCTAGCTACAGCAATCAGAGAAGAAAAAGAAATAAGAGGAATCCAGATTGGAAAAGAAGAAGTAAAGCCCTCACTGTTTGCAAATGACATGATACTGTACATAGAAAACCCTAAAGATTGTATCAGAAAATTACTAGAGCTAATCAGTGAATTTAGCAAAGTTGCAGGATACAAAATCAATACACAGAAATCACTTGCATTTCTATATACTGACAATGAAAAATCAGAAAGAGAAATTAAGGAATCAATCCCATTCATCATTGCAACAAAAAGAATTAAATATCTAGGAATAAACTTACCTAAGGAGATGAAAGAACTGTACACAGAAAATTATAAGACACTAATGAAAGAAATCAAAGATGACATAAACAGATGGAGAGATAGTCCATGTTCATGGGTAGGAAGAATCAATATTGTGAAAATGACTATACTACCAAATGCAATCTACAGATTCAATGCTATCCCTATCAAATTACCAAAGGCATTTTTCACAGAACTAGAACAAAAAATTTCACAATTTATATGGAAACGCAAAAAGACCCCAAGTAGCAAAAGAGTCTTGGGAAAGAAGAATGGAGCTGGAGGAATACACCTTCCTGACTTCAGATTATACTACAAAGCTACCATCATCAACACAGTCTGGTACTGGCACAGAAACAAAAATATAGACCAATAGAACAAGATAGAAAGCCTAGGAATAAACCCATGCATGTATGAGTACCTTATTTTTGATGAAGGAGGCAAGAATATACAATGGGGCAAAGACAGCCTCTTCATAAATGATGCTGGGAAAACTGGACAGCTACATGTAAAAGAATGAAATTAGAACACTTCCTAACACCATACACAAAGATAAACTCAAAATGAATTAAAGACCTAAATGTAAGACCAGAAACTGTGAAACTCTTAGAGGAAAACATAGGCAGAATGCTGGATGACATAAATCAAAGCAAGATCCTCTATGACCCACCTCCTAGAGTAATGGAAATAAAAACAAAAGTAAACAAGTGGGACCTGATTAAACTTAAAAGCTTTTGCACAGCAAAGGAAACTATAAGCAAGATGAAAAGACAACCCTCAGAATTGGAGAAAATAATAGCAAATGAAACAACTGACAAAGGATTAATTTCCAAAATATACAAGCAGCTCATACAACTCAATGTCAGAAAAACAAACCAGCCAATCAAAAAGTGGGAAAAAGACCTAAACAGACATTTCTCCAAAAACATACAGATGGCTAACAAACACATGAAAAGATATTCAACATCACTCATTATCAGAGAATGCAAATCAAAACCACAATGAGTTATCACCTCACACTGGTAGAATGGCCATCATCAAAATGTCTACAAACATAAATGCTGGAGAGGGTGTGGAGAAAAGGGAGCGCTCTTGCACTATTGGTGGGAATGTAAATTGATACAGTCACTATGGAAGATGGTATGGAGATTCCTTAAAAATCTAGGAATAAAACCACCACATGACCCAGCAATCCCACTCCTAGGCATATATCCTGAGGAAACCAAGATTGAAAAAGACACATGTACCCCATTGTTCATTGCAGCACTATTTACAATAGGTAGAACATGGAAGCAACCTAGATGTCCATCAACAGATGAATGGATAAAGTTGTGGTACATATACACAATGGAATATTACTCAGCCATAAAAAGGAACACATTTGAGTCAGTTCTGATAAACTGGATGAACCTAGAACCTATTATACAGAGTGAAGTAAGTCAGAAAGATAAATATATTCTAACTCATATATATGGAATCTAGAAGAATGGTACTGAAGAATTTATTTACAGGGCAACAATGGAGAAATGGACATAGAGAATAGACTTATGGACATGGGGAGAGGGAGGAGAGAGTGAGATGTACGAAAAGAGTAACATGGAAACTTACATTACCATATGTAAAATAGATAGCCAACGGGAATTTGCTGTATGGCTCAGGAAACTCAAACAGGGGCTCTGTACCACCCTAGAGGGATGGAATGGGCAGGGAGATGAGAGGGAGGTTCAAAACGGAGGGAATATATGTATACCTATGGCTGGTTCATGTTGAGGTTTGACAGTAAACAACAAAATTCTGTAAAGTGATTATCCTTCAATAATAAATAAATTAACTAAAAAAAAAAATTGAACAAATTGGGCTATGAAGTTTTGCCTCATCTGCCATATTTACCTGGCCTCTTGCCAACTAACTTCCACTACTTCAAGCATCTCAACAATTTTTTGCAGGGAAAACACTTCCACAACCATCAGGAGGCAGAAAATGCTTTCCAAGAGTTTGTCAAATCCCGAAGCATAGACTTTTATGCTACAGGAATAAACAAACATTTCTTGTTGGCAAAAATGTGCTACTTGTAATGGTTCCTATTTTGATTAATAAAGGTATGTTTGAGCCTAGTTAAAATGATTTAAAATTCATGATCTGAAACAGCAATTATGTTTGCACCAACCTAATAGTTGTGGGGTAGGGGAATTGCCTTAACATAGTCTTGTCCAAATGCTCTCCTACAGCTGAACTCCTTTATAATTTTTCAACACATTCATTCCCCAGCAATGGAAACTTTCTACTTAGTGGGTTCGTATATTCCAGTGCTGTTGTAAAGATTTTTGGAAGCTCATTTCTTTAACAGCTCCTCTTGGCTTATTTAACTGATTAAAAAATGTTTTATCATTAAAGTTTCAAACATATACAACAAATATATATCCCTTTACTAGAGGAAAATACACTGATAGCCCATACTGACTACTCAAACCCAACAGTTAAGATTTTGTCACACTTGCTTCACTATGTCTCCCTTTTTCCTGAAGTCATTTAATCCACATTATAAACACATTACTGTTATCATACCTCACAATATTAATACAAATAGAAATTCTATCATCAAATATACAATTTAGAATTAAATTTCCCTAAATGTCTCTGAAATATCTTTATTGTTTATTTGCTCAAATCAGGGTCAAGACAGGTCCACACTTGACAAGAGGTGGCTAATTTTTAATTATAAAAGCAATACATGCTTATTTTTTAAAAAATTCAAATGATTCAGAAATAACGTGAAAAGTAGAATTCCCTCTCTCCCCATCACCCAATTTCCACATTCCACTGTTAAGTTTCTTGCATAACCTAGAAAAATTTAACACATATATAAACATGTCTTCACAAATAGGATAATACCATATATATGTTCCATAATATTTTTCATAATAAAAATCAGTACATCAAGATCTATCTTTAACAGCTATAAGGCAACCTCCTATACGTATGTGGCAAAATTTAAACTCATACTGATAGTCACATGTAGGTTGTTTTCACTGGGCCATTTTGCTACAGTAAATGTCATTTTGCATACACCTCTGCCCACTTGTTCAAATATTGCTGAGGGATAAATTTCTAGAAATGGAATCGCTGGGTGAAAGTGTGGGCATGACTTTTATTTGAATTGGATACATATTCATCAAGAGTGAAAAATCCTGTTTTGCCCACATCCCCACTAAATCTGATAGATAAAATGTGGGTCCTGACTACCTTTCAGATTTCCTCTGCCAAGCAGTTTTCTTTCTTTTTTAAAAATTTTATTTTATATTGGATCTCTCAGCAGTTTTTAATTAGAAATAGTTAATACCAGCAAAGCGTCAGTCTAAAAAAAATTTTTTAGTTAAGTACATAGCAGAGAACTAAAAATATCCAGAAAATTTTTAATAATATATCCAGAAAATTAAAGCTTCATAAAAGCTCCCTCACATTTCAAATAAGGGAGGCTAACTTGTGTAGTAACTCTCACTTGTGTGGGTCTGGCCTAAACAAATCCCTCAAAGAGACTTTGGAGAAAAGTTGTTTCTTTAGGTAGAGAATTATAGCATACAAGGGAAAATTAGAATTTGATAACTATCAGATTTTCCCTGAATCTGTCCTGTCATATAGAAGCCACAAACCATATGTGGCTAAGTGCACTTAAAATGTGGTTAATGCAACTGTAAAACTGAATTCTTAATTTCTAATTTTTATTAAATGTAAAAATACTAGAAAATATTTAAGATGCTTTGAATAACTTGAGTATGTGAGTATATTTTTCCACAGTAAATTTTATGAAATTTAAATACAAATTATGTCTGATAAAAACCTAGAATCTGAACTGACATGTGCTTTAAGTATAAAATACACACCAGATTTTGGAGACTTAGTATGAAAAAAGAACATAAAATAGCTTATCAATAATTTTTATAATGATTATGTATTGAAATGTTTAATATATTATGCTAAATAAATTATTGCAATTAATTTTACCAGATTTTTTTGAAGAGAATCTATCACACATTTTAAAATTATGTATTTGACTCATATATTTCTGTTAGGCAGTGGTGTTCTAGATTAGAATAACTAACTGGGGAGACTCCATTTTTCTGGGGAGAAGATTCATAGCATTCCCCACCAATGTGAAGTCCTGTGGAGGGGAAGAATAACCATACTATATCTATAGAACTATAGATATCCTCTAGCTTCTTCTAAGGCTGCTTTCAAAACACCTTAAAGCATTTTACTAAGTCACTGTTACTGGCCCATGAAAGAGAGATTTCCAGCAGGCATCTCTTCTGATATTCATCCACTAGCCAGTCAGCTTGGAGCAGGCCGAGGTGTGCCGGTATTGAAAATCTTAGCTTCCCAACAGGCATTAGTGTTCCAGAGGAACATTATAACCAAAGAAATGCATCGGGAGGATTAACCTCTCCATCTTCTGCCCCTCTCCCCACACCCACGTCCTCTACTTAAAAATAAATAAGCAAATAAAAGTATTATGGGACAAAAAATGTGAAACTGTTGCATGGCTAATTAAAAACTAAAAGTAAAAACTGCTGACCCAAGAAGGTCATGGGGAATACCATGAAAATCAAGTTAGCAGTGAGGAAATTAAAAGGAATATTTACTTTTGAATAATAAAGCATTCCTTGTTACTCATTTCATGAAGTTAGTTAAGTGATGGTTCTATCCCCACAAAGCAGGAGGAGAGCAGTTTTCATTTGATTTCTCACAGTGCATCGTTTCTGTTTCTCTCAGAAAGTTGAACACCATTGCATTCTCTTTTCACATACTACATATCAGTTCCCAGACTTACTAGACCATAGATTCATAACTGAGAAAGACAGGCTAGGATGGAGACTGCCAGTGTCAGGACACAGCAGAATTAGGAGAGGGTAGAGGTATGCATGTTTTGATTCTTGAAAGTGAGTACAAGCTAAAACAAGCTTGAGGATCTCTGCCCTAAATCTACATTGCTTCACACTAGAGCAACAAATGTAGTACAAAATGTCAGCTCACTTTTGAGCAAATCAAAATGCTAGGAATTCTTTGAACTGGAGGAGGTAACACTGACTAACATGCCCTGTGTGATAGTCCACTGGGTTCTTTAATCAAAGTAAGCTGACTTTAAAGTTGACATTAGCAAAATAGGAGCTTTCCTACCTACTATTTAAAGCATTCCTATACTTATCACCAAAAGTAGGTACACTTGAAAAGTAACCACAGCATTTCAACTCAGTGATCTTACAAGGCAGAAAAAATTCTTAGGTACTTTCTTACAGCCACTTTTCATCCACAAGGAAGGCAACAGTCATAACCTTCTTGAAACAAAATAAGTAGAAAGCCAGATTATTAGGAATCTTCAGTTATGATTTCACCACCAGTCCCAGTCATTTCGAGGCACATGGGAGCAGCAGAGTTGAGGATTAGGGACAAGTTGGAAATTTCCTTAACCTGTTGGCAGCAGTCACCACGTAGAAGTGTTTCTTAAGCAGGGGAGAGAAAAAAAGGAGGGAAGCATATTGTTAGCCCAATTACTTTAAGAAGAAACAATAAAAGGACTAGCTTAAGTTTAGCCACTTGAGTTTGTTTAAAATTGATAACTAAAGGGGAAAAGAAGATTCTAGCAAAATTATTAGTAAAACAGTCACATGACTTTCGGAGGCATGTCTGGAGCAAGTTTGAAGTGAGAAAACATGTTCTCCTGCCGTTCTCATGTGAAAAATGGAGCACTCTAGAATGGTATTTTTTACATTGTAATGCACAACCCACCAGTGAGTCATGAAATCAAATTCATGGAGCATGAATGGAAAATTTTTAATGAAACGAAATATCATAGAGTAGAAAATATCAGAGCTCATCATACTCTGTGGAGTAAAAGTCACACTATTTTTGTCTCACACATGTGTGAGTATACATATACTTGTATGCTGACTTTATTGAGGATCTAAGCCAACATCAAAATATTGGAAAGTCACTTCTCTGGGGGACAATTGTTTTTAAGATACATTTTACAACCATGGTTCCAAACAGTTCTGTTGTAAACAACATTATAAAGCTTTTAAAGCCTAACAGGGCTTCCCTGGTGGCTCAAATGGTAAAGAATCTGCCTGCAATGCAGGAGACTCAAGTTGAGTACCTGGGTTGGGAAGATCCCCTGGAGAAGGGAATGGCTACCCACTCCAGTATTCTTGCCTGGAGGATTCTATGGACAGAGGACCCTGGTGCACTACAGTCCATGGGGTCACAAATTGTCGGAGAAAACTGAGTGGCTAACACTTTCACTTCTGGGCTTTCCTAGGCCCTCTTTCTGAAATGTGGAGGAATCAGCCTCAAACTACAGGCAGTTAGTTCTGATCACTTCACTGCAATGGTCACTGAGAACAAATGTTCAAACTTCACGCTGTCATTTCAAGTGTTCACATAAGTATGAATTAAATGCTAGTTTTATGCTAGTCATTTTTGGTCTGAGGCATTTTTTTAATCAAGGTAATAGGTTTTGACATGAAGCTTTTTTCTCCCTAAATAATCTATTTAGAATCAAAATGTAAGTAAAAAACTTAGTACATTTCTTTCACAGGACATTTAAAGAAGACAAATACTGTGTTTACTAAAAGAAAAATAGATACCTTCCACTTCCTCTGAGCCATGTATTTCTGCAGCAATAGTTGGGATTTGAGATGAACTTTCGATTTTGAAGCTTTAGCAGGCAAATTATTCAGCCACTCATGTTTCAGGCACTGTGTGGCACTCATTCTGCAACTGTGAAATCAAACAGCAGGTGAGACTTTCAGCTGGAGTTGCCTTTTCTGGCTGTCCAAAATCTGTTCAATTGGTAGGAAGCTGAGTCAGTGGAAGAGATTAATCATTTGGGCAGATTCATGCCACATACTTAAAAAAAACATCCTCCTACCTAAAATTCTCATCCTTAAGAATGCAAGAATGTCATCAGCAAAATGTTCCCAGCCCTCTATGGAAGATGTATTTCCCAGTGATTAATTACCATCTCCCAGAGTAGAGCTGGGGAATTGAGGCAGAAAAGAAGGGGGGACAGGTGAGCCTGGAATTGCTCTCAAGAAGTAAAAGAACTTCACAGAGAATAATGTCAACTTGTTCTTCTGAATTAGAAATATTTTTCATCACACATAACTTTTCAGTCAGGAAGAAACAAAACAGTCATGGCCAGGGAATGAGAGCTACCTCAGAGCCCAGATCTTGGGCCTTACCACTTGCAGTTATTCCCGTATGTCTGAGCATTGGAAAACTCAGTGGTCCAACCCATGACCTTGATAAAGCTACTAAAAAGTAAGTAGGTCTTCATCTCTAAGAAATAATGTTTTTATGTCTTTTATTGTGGGGAATAACAACTGCATATCTCAACTTTTTTGCCTATCAAAAGTGATAACTTTGAAATAGGCCTAATTTGTAAATATGGTCCTTTCTAAAACTCTGTCTAGATTTTATGATTCTAGTCACTTGTTTCTTAATTGATTTCCTTTGTCTCTTTCCCTGTTACCTTTTTTCCCAAAGAATTAAAATCCTGGACAGAACTGGTCTATAGGACAAAAGGACCATTCACTTCAGCAGCCGTGCCCAGTACAGCCTGATTTCCACAGCATCCAGATGGATGGTCACCCTCAGAACGGGTCATGGGTGATAAGCAATAAAGGGTACCTCTTCTCTTTGACCAGCAACCGAGAGACAAAGTCCTTGGCCTCCTCTGACAGCCCTTCAAAGGTATCAGCATCAAAATCCCAGTTACAGTTCACAATGAAATTCATGGTCTCTGCATCTGTTTCTCCTAGAAATGGGGACAAACCACTGAGTCTACAGAGGAGAGAAAGGACCGTCAGTATGTGGGATCCACGCCTGCCAACACACATTGACAAGACAGAGAAGACTCTTACAAGGTCAAGTAGAACTAACCAGAATCAAGAAGGTTCAAAAGAAAAGCACCCCCGTTTGCCTCTCCACAGAAGAAATCCACAGCACCCAGTAGAGGAAGTGGGAGGACTGGGAAACTGATGGCAGGAAGGGTGCTGGGAAAACTCCCTTATCATGCTCACTACATTCCCTCTTGTTGTTGTTTAGTCGCTCAGTTGCGTCCAACTCTTTGCGACTCCATGGATTGTAGCCCACCAGGTTCCTCCATCCATGGGATTTCCCAGGCAAGAATACTGGAATGGGTTGCCATTTCCTTCTCCAACATTCCCTCTTACCCTGAGTAAATTGAGACCCAACCCAATACGCCCATTTGTCATGTACATTTGACTGAATTTTAAAATAGCTTGGCATGTCTCAGAGACTACCCAGACCTCAGAGGCCAAAGGAAAACTGGCTTTACTAGGCTCATCTAGAGGAGGGCAAAGAGGTAGGACAACCTCACTGGCTGGCCTTGGGCCTCAATACTCCCCCACCGGTGCAGCGTACGCATGAAGTATAGGAAACAGTTAAACCGTAATAAGCCTGGGAGCAAAGTTTGATTTTGTGCCCCTGAGGAAACGGCTGAGCGAATTGGAGAGAGAGGAGAATGTTTAGTCTGTGGTTGGCTCGCCTCTCAGCCCATCCTACCTCCACTTCCTCAGCCCAGAGAAAACGGGGAGCAGAGGGACAAGGTTAGCAGACGCATGAGCTGAGCCCTGCTCTGTCGGCCGCTCTCCTCACCACTTCCGTGCACTCCAGCCCCACTTGGACCGCAGCACCTCTATTTCCTCACCAGAGGGCGCTCTCTCTAGCGGAAGCAGATTCATCAACCCAGGGGTTTCAGGGAATTAATAACTCTGGGACCAGCCCACTAGCAACAACTGATTAGAGTGTATAAATACTCCCACTCCGCCCCCCCTCAGCTGAACTAGCTCTCAGCGGGTCCCACAGTGGGTCCCATGTTCCTCACAGGATAAACTCCAGTTACCCACAGTGGTTACTGACTCCACAACACACAGTTTGCTAGTTCCCTTCCTTCCCCATTTCACTTCCCCACTCCTCGGTGTTTCTCTTGGGGACATCTCCCCAGTAAACTCCTTGCACTCAAGTTTTTGCTGCTTCTAAGGATACCCAAACTAAGACAAATGACCTCCATCCCCAGTGGGAAACCAGGCCCCTGGGCACTCACAGCATGTAGGTGATGACTCCCACACTCCACATGTCCGTCGGGAAGGAGACAAACTCATAATTGACGACTTCTGGGGCCAGGAACTCGGGAGTGCCAAAGTTCACCTTCAGCTTCTCCCGAGGCTTGTATCTGGGGAGGAGGGGTGCAGAGCACAATGGGAGTGAGCTCTGAGAGAAGCTGGGGATGCCAGGCTAATTCTTGTTGGGAGCTAAATACTCCTCAACCCTGGTGTCAGCCATGTTTTCTAGACCTCACATCCCACCATGTGTGGTTCACTGAGAAGTCATCACACCCTCAGGCCCTAAATGCAGACTTTCCTGTTACTGAGGAAAATAAGAAAACCACAGTCTTCCTCCTCCAGGTATTTGCAATCTGAAATGGAGGGAAGATCCATATATCTTATTTGGCCTACAGTCACATGAATGAGGGCTTCCCTTGTGGCTCAGCTGATAAAGAATCCGCCTGCAATGCGGGGACCTGGGTTTGATCCTTGGGTTGGGAAGATCCCCTGGAGAAGGGAAAGGCTACCCACTCCAGGATTCTAGCCTGGAGAATTCCATGGACTATAGTCCATGGTGCCCTAGAGTCAGACATGACTGAGTGGCTTTCACTCACTCACTCACTCACATGAGTGAGCAAAAACTGGGTATAAACTGTGTGGGGAGCGCTGCTCTGTTGTGCAACATGGTTAAAGGGAAGATGGCATGAGTTATAGAAAGAGGCAAAATGCTCAGCGTCACTGATCATCAAATCAAAACCACAGGGAAATACAAATCAAAACCACCATGAAATAATACCCACACCATCAGAAAAAAAATAGGAAATAGCAAGTGTTGGCTAGGATGTGATGAAATTAGAACCCTTATTAGTGGAAATGTAAAATGATGCAATTACTAGGGAAAACAGTGTGGCAGTTCTTCAAAAAAAACTTTCTTAAGAACTATCATAAGATCCAGGAATCCTGCTTCTGGGTATATATCCAAAAAAATTAAAAGCAGCGTCTTGAAGTCATATTTATACACCCACGTTCGTGGCAGCAGTATTCAAAACTAGCCAAAAGGTGAAAACAACCCAAGTGTCCATTAACAGATTAATGGATAAACAAAATTTGGTATATGCATATAATAGAATATCATTCAGCCTTAAAAAGAAAATTCTAACACACGCTGCAATTTGGATGAACCTCAAAGACATTACAGTAAGTGAAATAAGCCAGTCACAAAAAGACAAATACTGTATGATTCCACTAATATGAGGTTCCCAGAGTAGTCAATTCAGAGACAGAAAGTAGGATGACGGTTTCCAGGTGCTGGAGGCAGGAGAAAAATGAGGGGTATTTGTTTAATGGGTATAGAGGCTCAGTTTTACAAGGTAAAAGAGCTCTGGAAGTCAGTTGCACAACAATATGAACATAGTTAAAGATGCTTGCTCCTTGGAAGAAAAGCTATGACAAACCTAGACAACATATTAAGAAGCAGAAGACATCACTTTGTTGACAAAGTTCTGTATAGTCAAAGCTATGGCTTTTCCAGTAGTCATGTATGGATGTGAAAGCTGGACCATAAAGAAGGTTGAGTGCTGAAGAATTGATGCTTTTGAACTGTGGTATTGGAGAAGACTCTTGAGAGTCCCTTGGATAACAAGGAGATCAAACCAGTCAATTATAAAGGAAATCAATCCTGAATATTCATTGTAAGGATTGATGCTGAAACTGAAACTCCAATACTTTGGCCACCTGATGCAAAGAGTTAACTCACTGAAAAAGATCCTGATGCTGGTAAAGACTGAGGGCAGGAGGAGAAGGGGGCAAGAGAGGATGAGATGTTGGGTTGCATCATCAACATAATTGACATGAGTTTGAGCAAACTCTGGGAGAGAGTGTGGGAAGCCTGGGGTGCTGCAGTCCATGGGGTCACAAAGAGTCAGATACATCTGAGTGACTGAACAACAACTGTAACTATTCTTAATAATTGCTAACATGGTAAATTTTATGTTACATGTATTTTATAAAATTACAAAAAAAAGATTAGAAAAAGTATTCTGGACATGAAGTTTAAGGGAGACTAGGAAGATAACTGATGGCTGCGTGGAGAAGTTTGATTTTTGCTGAATGGCAAAAGTTGATTTTTAGAATCATTCTTGAAAGAGAAGAAAATCCCTAGCTAAAATTTAATGGGCAGCAACAAAGGTGTCCTTCAGTTGGTGAGTGGATAATATAAGGTATGGTACATCCAGACAATGGAATAGTATTCAACACTAAAAAAAAAAAGAAAAGAAACAAAGAACCATCAAGCCATGAAAAGACATGTAAGCGTGCTAGGTCACTTTAGTTGTGTCTGACTCTTTGCGACCCTATGGAATGTAGCCCAACAGGCTCCTCTGTCCATGGAATTCTCCAGGCAAGAACACTGGAGTGGATTGCCATGCCCAGGGGATCTTCCCAACCAGGGATTGAACCCACGTCTCCTGCATTGGCAGGTGAGTTCTTTACCACTAGTGCCACCTAGGAAGCGCTCAAAAGACATGGAGGAACCTTAAAAGCATATTGCCAAATGAAAGAAGCCAGTCTGAAAAGGTTACATACTGTATGATTCCAAATATATGACATTCTGGTAAAGGCAAAACTATGGAGACAATAAAAAGATCAGTGATTGTCAGGGTTAGGGAGGAGGAAGGATAAATAGGTGAAGCACAGAGGGTTTTAAGGGCAGTGAAGATACTCTGTTGATGAATACATGCCATCATACATTATTTGTCCAAACTCATTTGTTGTTGTTGTTCAGTTACTAAGCTGTGTCAGTCTCTTTGTGACCCCATGGACTGCAGCACCCCAGGCTTCTCTATCTTTCACTATCTCCCAGAGTTTGTTCAAGCTCATGTCAATTATGTCGGTGATGCAACCCAACTATTTTATCCTCTGTTGTCCCCTTCTCCTCCTGCCCTCAATCTTTCCCAGCATCAGGGTCTTTTCTAATGAGTCAACTTTTGCCATCAGGTGGCCAAAGTATTGTAGCTTCAGCTTCAGCATCAGTCCTTGTAATGCATATTCAGGGTTGATTTCCTTTAGGACTGACTGGTTTGATCTTGCCGTTCAAGGGACTCTCAAGAGCCTTCTCCAGCACCACAATTTGAAAGCATCAATTCTTCGGCGCTCAGACTTCTTTATGGTCTAACTCTCACATCCATACATGACTACTGGAAAAACCATAGCTTTGACTATATGGACCTTTATTGGCAGAATGATTTCTCTGTTTTTTAATACACTGAATAGGTTTGTCATAACTTTCTTTCCAAGGAGTAAGTGTCTTTTAATTTAATGACTGCAGTCACCATCTGCAGTGATTTTGGAGCTGCCCAAAATAAAATCTGTCACTGTTTCCACTTTTTCCCTTTCTATTTGCCATGAAGTGATGAGACCAGATGCCATGATCTTAGTTTTTTTTATGAGTTTTAAGCCAGATTTTTTCACTCTTCTCTTTCACCCTCATCAAGAAGCTCTTTAGTTCCTTTTCAATTTCGGACATCGTCTGCCTATCTGAGGTTGTTGATATTTCTCCTGGCAATCTTGCTTCCAGCTTGTGATTCATCCATCCTGTCATTTCACAAGATGTACTCTTCATGGTGGTGGTGGTGGTGGTTTAGTTGCTAAGTCATGTCTGACTCTTGCGACACCATGGACTGTAGCGTGCCAGGTCCCCCTGTCCATGGGATTCTCCAGGCAAGAATACTGGAGTGGGTTGCCATTTCCTTCTCCAATACTCTTCTTGAGTATATCACTAATCCAAACCCATAGAATGTACAATATCAAGAGTGCACCTTAATTTAAACCACAGACTTTGGGTTATTATGATGTGTCAAAGTAAGCTTATCATTGTTCATGATGTGGGAAGCTTTGCATATGTGGGAAAGCGGATAAATGGAAAATCCCTGTTCCTTCCCCCCAATTTTGATATGCACCTAAAACTCCTCTAAAAATTAAATATTTATTTTCAAAAAGTCAATGAATACTTTCCATTTGCAGATACCATGCTAAAAGTCTTATTTATATAAACTTTCATCCCCATAACAGCACCATGAAGTAAGCCTACTGTCCCCATCTACAGGTGAGGCAATTGAGCGAGAAGGAGAAAAGAAATATTCTGCTGATGTGGCCCAATTCCCTTAGATCGGGGATATGAGTTTTCAAAACACAGTCTCCTCTCTTCCAAATTTGCCAAGAGCCAGGCAAATGCAAACCTTGAGCCAACACAGCCCACACCCATCCAGTGAAAGTGCAACAAAGATCACCTTGGTGGCTGAGTTGTGACAGGAAGCCAGGGAGGGGAAGAAAGTGAAAGCCTTCCTCTGGTAGCCTGTTCCTCCGCTGCACTGGCACCTGCCTGGAGCCTCAGAGCCAAGCAGCCAAACTGAGAGGAACAGCCTTCCTCTTGAGGACAGAAGGTCCAGGCTCTCAGCCCCTGGACACCACTTTCCTAGGAGACATTCTTATTTCTACTGCTTCATCTGCCCCACGGCCACATCTTGTATCATGTGACTTTGTAGTTCCTTCCACTAGAGATGGGATATTTTACCCCATCCCATTGATGCTGAGCTTGGCCATGTGAGTCGCTTTGGCCAGTGCTGTGTGGGTGGAAGTGAGAGTCGGCCGATTCCAAGCTAGGCTGTAGGAATGTGCCCTCCTGCTCCTCGGCCATCACCATGAGAAGAGAATGGGAGACACCTGGAAAAGACCTGTCCTCACTGACCTGCATCCAAGCCCAGTTCAACTCAGCCTAGATCAAAAACTCCCTACCAGTGGTGTGTGGGTAAAATTTAACAACCGGCCATCTGATTTCTTTTAAAAATCCTGATTTTTAGCATCTGCCAATGGTGTAAATATTGATTTCACCATGCCTGATTTTAAAGTACTATCAGGATGTCACTGAATAAAGAGTTGAGAAGAGATAGGCAATAGCACACTATTTTATAGTCTTTCCACAATAAGAATAATAATAGGCATAAATAACCTCATGAGCATAAATAATAGTGAAACTTAGTAAAATAAGTAGCAGTTATTAAGTTTTTAACATGTAATATCTTGGACTTCCCTGGTGGTACAGCAGATAAGAATCTGCCTACCCATGCAGGGGACACAGGTTTGATCCCTGGTCTGAGAAGATCCCACATGCCACAGAGCAACTAAGCCCATAGTCACAACTACTCAGCCCATGCTCTAGATCCCACAAGCTGCAACTACTGAGCCCACGTGCTGCAGTTACTGAAGCTTCTGCACCCTAGAGCCTGTGCTCTGCAACAAAAGAAGCCAACACAATGAGAAGCCTGAGCACCACAACTAGACAATAGTCCCCACTCTCTGCAACTAGAGGAAGGCCACATTAAGCAACGAAGACCCAGAACAACCAAAAATGAAAATAAATAATGTAAAATTGTAATATCTTTGTTTCAATATAACTTCTTTAATTGTACATTTATACAATTTAATTTTTAATAACAGTCATGTTTAACAGCTGGCTTACAAGATTCCTCATTATGAGCTAGTGTAAGTTGGGTCCATCATACTAATTCCCCAGCTGACTCAGAAATGTGTAGAGGAAAACAAACAATTGTTTTAAATCACCGTGACTTGTTTTACAGCAAGGAGTGTATATGGGGGTGACTTGTTATACAGCAGTACTGTGGCAATAGTTAACCGATCCATCCGCCCCAAAGTTGGGTCAAAGTATCCAAGATTCCCTTTCCAAATTCCCAGAGCAAGGCCCTCTGTAATCATAAGGTCGCATATGCAGTCACAGCCCATAAGGTTTGGAACAAGCACCTCCTTGTCCTGCCAAAGGATCTGATTAAATGTGCTTAGATTCCAATCTGAACCCTGGACTGGTAGTCAGGAGGCACATTCCCGCACCCAAAATTCTGGAGACCAAGCTTAAACAAGATATTTCTCATTTGTCTCCGTCCTCGATCCTTTGATATGTCCGTACTTAGACCCACTGATGACTCTTACCACCCAGCCTGGTGTAAAACTGGTCCCTCTTACTGGATGTCAGAGCCTCTTTGGATTTGTATGGCCCCTCCCTACTGAGGGCCATACCTCCACTCACAATCTCAGTGCCTGCTCACAGCCCCACCCAGAAATACAACTGTACTTTCTACAGTTCTTGTTATGGGGAAACTTTGCCATTTCCTCCCTCTTTACAAACATTTTAACTATTCTGGAGCATGAGGCATACTCTCTCAACACACATAGCTCCCTCACAGGTCCCTCCTCTTCAAATCACACCGCCCAGTAAGCAGGCCAATTTGCCAAACAATCCTTCGGCTGAGTGACCAGTTTGCCAGACTGCTGAGGATGTTTTTGATGTTTTCCTTTCATCTCACAGCCAGGACCCATGAGCCTGTCGGCCCAGCTCCACCGAGAGCCATTTCCTGAGCACCGTGTTTTCTGACACCTACACTTCTCCAGTGCCCCGTGAGCGCCCTCAGCACCCACTGCCCCACCTGCAACTCCTGCCTTCCCCAGGGCAGCCTGCTCACACACACAGCACATCCTATTCTCAGCCCCCAAGTCACACCAGCCCTCTTGCCTCCCCCCCACGCAGAGGCGTGCTGGAGCCAGTTGTCACAGGTGCATGAAAGCCAGCTCTGCACATCTCCTCTCAGCTCTGTACTCAGTGATGTCATACTGGTAGCTTGAAATCAGCTGAAGTTAGCAAAGGTTACAAATCAATCCATCCCCTTTCCCGCTCCAGCTGCAGTGGGTTGTTAAACATTTACCAGCACTATTGCCCGCAGGTAACAAAACTTCATCCATTCCTCTCTTCTGGCTGCTCAGACAAGCCTTCTCAGACTCCAGGGACCTCAGGTGGTTACTTCTAGCTCTGAATTCACAGCGCCTCGCTGTAAATCCTCATTTGGCAATTGGTCATCTGACATTTGGAAGGGTCCTACATACACACTAGCGTGGTGCAGTCTCAGTGAAGAATATATTGCCCCACAGTGAAACAGTGGTTCTTGTGGAAAAGTGAAAGTGAAATTGTTAGTCGCTCAGTCGTGTCTGAGTCTGCGACCCCGTGGACTATAGCCTATCAGGGTTCCCTGTCATTGGTCCCTTGTCATTTCTCCAGGCCAGAGTGGATTGCCCTTCTCCAGGGAATCGTCCTGACCCAAGGATCGAACCTGGGTCTCCCGCGTTGCAAGCAGACTATGCCGTCTGAGCCACCAGTAAACACCGGTTCTGGTGGGGGTGGGGCAAAAAAAGTCTTAGCTATTACAATGGTCTGTGGCTCTCCAAAGGGCCGCAGTACATAAACAGATATACAGTACACCTGTGGCATCATGAAGATGGAACCTGGGGATTAGGAAAGAAATGGTTAAAAAGGCTTTGTGGAGCAGGCAGAGACATGAAAACTAGGTTGTGAAGCATGCCCTGGTGCATAAGATACGCAAGTGTACAGGATGCATCCCAATTTTATACAACATTACTCGGAAAAATATTAAGCAATTTTTTTTACATTATGGGTTGAGTGTGATTTTTAAGTTTTTGGGTTGGGGGGCTTGGTATTGTTAATGAAATACAATACACTGTGTAATGAGGATCCTGAAGGTATAGTGGGATGATAAGAACTTCCCTCTGCTGTTACTCTAACAACCCCACACTTGGCCTCCCATCCATCACGTGGAGCACTGAAAATGCACCTTTCACACCTACATTTACCACTTCAAAAGAGAAACATTTACCACTTCAACCAGTGGAGCAGTGACCTAGGAAGACCACCACTGTGGTTTTGAATGCCACCTCTGGGAGGCGGGTGCTCCACACCAGAGGCTGAACTCAGGCAAGCAGCTCTGCCTCCGTGGAGATAAGAGTCTCCTTTCTCCCCTTATGGAGAGAGTGGAAGATGCTGCAAGGCTCATAAAGTGATAAAAACAACTTCTTTGTGGAAAATGACCATTAGAAAAAATTTCAAGATTTGATTATTCAGCTGTGGTGTGAAGACCTATCTAGAAAGTATGTGATTCTCAGAGACATGTCATTTCCTGATGGAAACAGAATTCTGGAGGAAGCATGGAGGATGAGCATACATTGATTTTCATCTTTATAGACTGTGGAAAGTGTTAACTGTTAGTTGCTCAGTCATGTCTGACTCTTTGCAACCCGAATGGACTGTAGCCCACCAGGCTCCTCTGTCCATGGGATTCTCCAGGCAAGAATACTGGAGTGGATTGCCATTCTTTTGTCCAAGGGATCTTCCTGATCCAGGGATTGAACCCAGGTTTCCTGCATTGCAGATATTTTTTTGGGGGGCAGGTTGAACTTTTCTTTTTTATTTATTTTTTAATTGAAGGATAATTGCTTTACAGAATTTTGTTGTGCAGGCAGATTTTTTACCGTCTGAGCCACCAGGGAAGCACTATAGACTGTGGATGTCCTCCCCAATGCCAAGGGTCTGCTACAGTCACACCACTGGATATGCATGCCATGGACAAGAGCCCTGCAGAGGCATGGTGTTTATCACACATGAGACAGGACAGGATCCAACAGTAAAGCTATCTATACTTCACTAGACTTGCCTTTTAAGGGACTCTAAGTTTTGTGTGTTTTTTAATTATATATGATGTTCACTGTATGCACTAACCCTTGAGAACCTAACCACCCTCATAGGATGGTTCTGCACTGTTGATGTAGTATCTCATTTAAACTTCATAACTGCCCATATCAACAGTTATTGCATTATATCACCATTTTACCAAGATCAAGCCCAGTCCTGAGAGCCCAGAACCTCTTATCCATGGCACCATCCTGCACAGTCACACACTTTCCTGTCTAACCTAGCTATTTTCTGGAAGGCAGAGTTGCTAATGAATGTATCACACATCCTGGTCCCAGGAGACCTGGGGAATGAATAGAAATGAGCTGCCCAGCACCCCCATTCAGTGACCTCCTTTAACTACCACTCTCCTCTGCTCACACAAGTGGTTTGAAGTATAGTTAATTCTTTTCTTAAATTTTATTTTTAATTGGAGGATAATTACTTTACAATGCTGTGTTGGTTTCTGCCATATAGCAACATAAATCAGCCATAAGTATATATATATATATATATATATATATATATATATATATATATATATATGTCCCCTCCCTCTTGAATCTCCCTCCCACCATACCATTCCACCCCTCTGGGTTCTCACAGAGCACTGGGTTGAGCTCCCCGTGTTATATAGCAACTTCCTACTAGCTATCTATTTTATATATGGTAATATATGTGTTTCATGCTATTCTCAAATCGTCCCACCTTCTCCTTTCTCTGTTGTTTCCACAAGTCTGTTCTCTATGTCTGCATCTCTATTACTGCCCTGTAAAGCATCACTACCATTTTTCTATATTCCATATATTTGTGTTAATATACAATATTCATATTTCTCTTTCTGACTTAATTCACTTTGTATAACAGGCTCTCACACTGGTCAGAATGGCCATCATCAAAAAACAATACATGCTGGAGAGGATGTGAAGAAAAGGGAACCTTCTTGCACTGCTGATGGGAATGTAAATTGATACAGCCACAGTGGAGAACACTATGGAAATTTCTTTAAAAAAAACTGGGATAAAACCACCATATGACCCAGCAATCCCACTACAGGACATATACCCTGAGAAAACCATAATTCAAAAAGATTCATATACCCCAGTATTCACTGCAGCACTATTTACAATAGCCAGGATGTGGAAGCAAGCTAGATGTCCATCAACAGATGAATGGATAAGGAAGTTGTGGTACATATATACAATAGAATATTTTGTTGTTTAGTTGCTAAGTAATGGACCATTACTCAGTCATAAAAAGGAACAAATTTGAGTCAGTTCTAGTGAGGTAGATGAACCTAGAGCCCTACAGCCTTTTAAGGAGAAATGGAGCCTGCTGCATAAAGCTGCCCCCTGTGGTAGTAAGGAGGGTCATAACAAAGCCTGTCTACATAGTTTTTGTGAAGGCCACCAACCTTGTAAGAGAGCTTTCTCATATTAGTCCCCAAAATTAAAAAACTGGCTGAGTTGTGGGTAACCATATCCAAGAGAGCTGTCAAGAGTCCCCAGGGAGTTCTGCTGAAGTACCAAAATACAACTCTCTTACCTTCTGGCCAGTCCAAAGTCAATGATCTTAATTTGGTGTCCTGTCTGATTGACACACAGTATATTCTCAGGCTGGGAAAGAAAAAGAAGTTTGCTTAGATTAATCAACAACTAGGTGTAGGTCTGAGATCCTACACTTATTTGTCGATAGGCCTCAGTTTCCCAGCCTCCACAGGAAAGCCCTAGAGGGCAGCCCTTCAGGGATGGATTGATAGTGAAAAAAAATGATGCGGGCTAGTGTGAGACAATAAGGAGTGGTGTGAACTATGAGAACCTGGAGAACTCCTGTCATGTGTAAAAGGGCAGCCACTGCTCAGCTCCAGCCACTGGCCACCACACAGAAATGTAGGTTCAGTCACAAGAGTTTCTCAGTCCTCAAGGGATCCCAGAAATCCAAGTTTAAGTAAAAACTCCATGCTTTTAAATGTTGACAACTAAATCCAATTTAAACACATATTCATCATGTGTGGGAGTTAAACACAACATATCTGGGATGTAGATTTGGCCCACGAGCTGCTTGCTTGAGACCATTGGCTTGGGGTGGTGGTTCCAAACTTTGACTGCTTGCTAGCATCATCAGGGGACCCCTCGAAAATCCCAACACCCAGGCCCTAATCCTGACCAATTAAATCACAATCTCAAGTGTGGGACCAAATCTGCAGTAGTCTGGTCAAGGAGATCAGAGCTGCCAAATGTCATCCTGCCATTTTGTGGTGACAGCTGTGACCCATGGAATGGAGATAATGGACTTGACATGCTTCTCTTAAGTCTTTCATATCAGCTTGGAGGCCCTGAGGAAGACTGGAATAATTCTTGCTGCTTGTGGCAGAAAAATTTGAAGGTGGGGAGGAGTTGAGGGCAGATGGAAGGCTTATAGGACAAAGGACGTGGAGACCTAAGGTCAGGGCCTGCAGTCCAGGGGTCTATTACCAGGGTCTATAGCCCTAGAAGAGTACTTTCCCATTCCAGAAATCTCAGTGTCTCCATCTGTAAAATGAGAATAATAACCTCTTCCTGCCTTCCTCCTGGGAAGGTGTAAAGATCAAATGATATAATAATGCATTAAAGACTTTACAGCTTGTGAAATAAATATCAGGTACTATTTCTCCCAACAGAAGATTTTATTGCTACTTATGTTACAATGGGGTTGTGAAACTCCTCAGATAGGTTCAGAAAAATGATGATTAAAAATCTTCATACCTTCTTTATAAGATTTAGAATAACACTGTCCAATAGAAAATATAAAGTGAGCTACATACATAATTCAAAAAAATTCTAATAGCCACATTAAAAAAGTAAAAAGAAATAGGTGAACTTAATTTTCATAAAAGCATTATTGAAATATAAATAATAAAGATGTGATCATAAAAATCACCATTTTAAAGTATACAATTCAGTGGTTTTTCAGTAGATAGTTTATCACTCTAGTTTTAGAACATTTTCATAACTTCAGGGAAAAGAAAACATATTCATCAGCTGTCGCCACTCTTCATCCTCCTTACTTGCAACTCCTGACAACCAATAATGTATTTTCTATCTCTGTAGATTTGCCTGTTCTGGGAATTTCATATAAATGGAATCATAAACACATATGTGACCTTTTGCATCTGACTTCTTTCACTCAGCATAATATCTTCAGGGTTCATCCATATATCAATACTTGATTCTTTTTCATGGCTGAATAATAATCATTATAAGGACAATATACCTACCACATTTTGTTTACTTGTTCATCAGAGAGTAAACATTGGTGTTGTTTCTACTTTTTGGCTATTATGCATAACGCTGCTAATGACATTTGTGTACAAGTTTTTGTGTTGATTTGTGTTTTCAATTCTTGAGAATGTACCCAGAAGTGAAATTACTGGTCATATGATAACTCCATGTTTAACATTATAGAAACTGCCAAATTGTTATCTAAAGTGGATGCACCACTTTACAATCCCACCAGCAATGTCTGAGAGTTCCAGTTTCTCTAAATCCAAGCCAATACTTGTCTGCCATTTTTGTATTTTATTTTAGTTAAACCAATGGGTCTGAAATAGTATCTCATTGTAGTTTTGATTTACATTTCTCTCTTGACCAATGATGTTAAAAAATCTTTTCATGTGCTTATTGGCCATTTTAAAATCCTCATTAGACAAATGTCTATTCAAATTTATCTTTCTCATTGAGTTGTAAGAGTTCTTTATACATCCTAGGTACAAGTCCTTTATCAGATAAATGATTTGAAAATATTTTCTCCCATTCTGTGGGCTGTCATTTCATCTTCATGATGGTGTCCTTCAAAGTATAAAGATTTTAAAATTTTGATGAAATCTAAATTTATCAACTTTTCTATCTTGTGCTTTTTGAGTCAGATATAATTTACTTTTACACTATCTTCTAACAATTTTATAGTTTTAGCTCTGATGTTTAGATCTATGTCCATTTGAGTTAGCTTATATTTATAGAATGAGGTGGGGCTTCAACTTTTATGTGGCTATCAAGCACGGTGTCCCAGTATCATTTGTTGCAAAGACTACTCTTTCCCCATTGAATTGTCACAGCACTGTTCTCAAAAATCCATTGACCACAAATAAAAGGGTTTAATTCTAGACTCTCAATTGTATCCCATTGATATGTCTGTCCATCCTTACATCATAACACATTTTTGATTTATGTAGCTTATAGTAGATTTTGAAGTTGGGAAATGTGAGTCCTCCAACTTTGTTCATCTTCTTCTCTTTTTTTGTTCCTCTTTTTCAAGATTGTTTTTGCTCACCTGGGTCCCAAGAATTTCCATCTGAATTTTAGGATTAGATTATTAATTTCTGCAAAGAAGCCAGCTGTGAGTCTGACAAGACTGCATTGAACATATAGATCATTTTGGAGAGTATCATCATCTTAATAACATTAAATTTTCTGAGCTATTAACATGGGATGTCTTTCCATTTACTTATGTCATCTTTAATTTCTTTCAACTATGTTTCATAGTTTTCAGAATATAAAGTTTATACATCTTTGGTTAAATTCATTTCTAAGTATTTTATTCTTTCCAATGCTACTGTAAATGGAATGGTTTTCTTAATTTTATTTATAGAATGTTGATTGCTAATGTATAGAAATACAATTGAATTTTACATCTTAGATCCTGAAACATTACTGAACTCATTTATTAGTTCTAACAGTTTCTCTCTACCCTCCTTAGGATTTGCTATATACAAAATCAGGTCATCTGTGAATAAAATTTTACTTCTTTCTCTCCAATCTGGATACCTTTTATTTATTTCCTTGCCTAATTGCCCTGGTTAGAACCACAAGTACAATGTTTAGTAGAAATGGCAAGAATATACATCCACGTTTAGTTCCTGATCTTAAAAGGAAAGCATTCAACCTTTTACCATTAAGTTTATTATTACCTGGGGGTTTATCATACGTGGCCTTTATCAAGCTAAGGAAGTTCTATACCTAACTTGCTTAGTGTTTTCATCATGAAAAGGTGTTCGATTTTGTCAAGTGCTTTTTCTGCAGCTACTAAAATCATTAGGTGATATCATCCTTTATTCTTTTAATATGACATATTACATTGATTAATTTTCTTATGTTAAACCAACTTTGCTTTCTTGGAGCAAATCCCAGTTTGTGATGTGTATAATCCTTTTTATATGCTGCTATACTCAGTTTAGTAATATTTTATTGAGAATATTTACATTGATATTAATAAGGGATATTGTACTGTAGTTCATCACAGGAAGTGAGGTCTGCCTGGTTTTGGGATGAGGATAAGTTTGATCTTATAAAATGAATGAGAAAATGTTTCTTTCTCTTCTAATTTTAGGACATTTTGTGAAGGGTTGGTGTTAACCCTTTAGACATTTGATAGCCATATGGATCTAGGATTTTTTTATGGGTAGTTTTTATACTAGTTTGACTGTTTTACTTGTTATAAGTCTATTCAGATTTTCTGATCCTTTTTGAGCCAGTTTTCAGATGTTTGTGCCTTTTAGGGAATCTCCATTTTATCTAGATTATCTAATCTACTGGCATACAAGTTTTCATAATATTCTCTTATAATCTTTTTTTAATTTTGGTAAGGCTGGTAGTGACATCCTCTCTTTCATTCCATTCATTTCAGTAACTGAGTCTTCTCTCTTTCTCTCTAGTTCAAAATAGCTAGATTTGTCAGCTTATTCATCTTTTCAAAGAACAAACTTCTTTTCACTGATCTTACTGTTTCTCTATTTTCTGTTTCAATTACTTCTGCTCTAATCTTTCTTATTTCCCTCTTTCTACTTGCTTTGAGTTTAACTTGTTCTTCTTTTTCTAGTTTTTTAAGGTGGAATGTTAGATTATTGATTTGAGATCTTCTTTTTAACATATAAGAGTTTGCAGCTATAAATTTTGTTTCTAGTTTACATGCACCCCATAAGCTTTAGCATGTTGTGTTCTCATTTTCATTCTTTTCAAAGTATTTTCTAAAACTTAATTTTAATAATAATTTTATTTAGCCAAATATATAAAATATTATTATTTCAATATGTTATCAAAATAAAAATGTTGATGAGATATTTTCAATTATTTTTATTATATTGCCTTTGAAGTCCAGTGTGTATTTTACGTTTATAGCACATCTCAATTCAGACACTAAAGTTTCATCGGAAGTACTTTAAATGTATTTAGATCTCATGAACTGGAGGATTCTTTACCATTGAGTCACCTGGGAAATCCTTTATTTGTATTTAGATTGCATGAAATTGACAGCAAATTAACATGTTGAAGTTGTTCTAAATATACTTCATGGTTTTTTAATAATTTAATCATATCAGTTTTTTATTTAATTAAAAACTAATAAAATTTAAACTTCAGTTCCTCAGTCACACTAGTTATGTTCCAAGTGAAATATTAAAACATTTCATATTTTAATTCAACCAACATTCCTAGGAGGTAGATATTATTAATCCCCACTTTTCAACTGATGAGCTTATGCAAGACCAATCAATAAGATCAAGGAACTTATGTAAGATCTCCTGGTCAGGAAGAGGCTGAACTAACTCAAGCTCTGCTCCTGGCTGGGAAACAGACCTTGGCAACGATTGTCTCCTTCTGTAGTATCACAGGTGTTGCCCCAATGGCTGTTCGTTGATCCTGAATCACAGAACAGAATCCTAGATTCTCTTAACTGCTCATGCCACAGAAAGCTGGTCCAGAGGCTCTGGAATTAGCTCCAGTGAGCAAGGAAGTTTGAGGCCGATTCCTCACCATCTCTACCATTTTTCATAGTATCACAATGTTTCAGTCTAATGTCAATCAAGAAAGATGGTCAGAAGGAGCAGTGTGCTTACATGGTCCAACCAACCCACTTCCCATCTTCTGTAAAGAGCCACTAAGATTCCTGACAGAGGTTGTAGAGAAAAATTCTCCTATTGCCCCAGTGGAGTGAAAAACCATAGAAATGGCCACCATGCAAATCAAAACCACAATGAGATATCACTTTATTCCTGTTAAAATGAATGTCATCCAAAAAACAAGAGATAACAAGTGTCACTATGGATGTAGAGAAAAGGCAACCTTTGTGCACTGTTGCTGGGAATGTAAATTGGTGCAGCCACTGTGCAAAACGATGTGGCATTTCCTCAAAAAATTAAAAATAGGACTACCATGCAATCTAGCAATTCCACTTCTGGGTATATATCCAAAGGAAACCAAATCACTGTCTTGAAGAGATATTTTCACCCCTATATTCATTGCAGCATTATTTACAATAGTCAAGTGTCCATCAAAGATGAATAATTTTTTAATGTGCTATATATACACAAAAGATTATTCAGCCATAAAAAAGAAAGAAATTCTGCCACTTGTGACAACATGGAATTTGACAACATCATGCAGAGTGAAATAAATCAGACATAGAAAAACACTTACTGTATGATCTCAATTATAAGTAGAATCTATAAAAAAAATCACCCAGAACTCATATGAACAAATGAGTAGTTTGTTTAGGGAACAAATTAGTGGTTGCCAGAGGGGGGTAGGGGGAGGGTTTGGGGAAATTGGTGAAGGTGGTCAAAAGGTACAAACTTCCAGTTATAAAATAAAAGTCCTGAGGATATAATGTACAGCATGCTGACTATAGTTAACAATGCAGTTTTGTATATATAAAAGTTGTTAAGTGAGAAATTCTAAGTATGTGAGGTGATATAATTAAACTTACTGTGGAATCATTTTGCAGTGTATACATATATCAACAATTATGTTTATACTTTAAACAAAAACAATGTTACCTGTCAATTATATCTTGATAAAACTGGAAACAAACTTTACAGATAAGGTGACTCAGATGGTAAAGAATTCGCATGCAGGAGACCCAGGTTTGATCCCTGGGTTGGGGAGATGCCCTGGAGAAGGGAATGGGTACCCACTCCAGTATTCTTGCCTGGAGAAGTCCATGGACAGAGTAGCCAGGTGGGCTACAGTCCATGGGATCACAAAGAGTCAGACACGACTGAGCAACTAACACTTTCATTTTTCACTTTTCAGACTCACCAAGAATGAGAGAGACAGAAAGAGAGAGAGAGAGAGGAATTTATTGCCAACAAACTGGACAACCTAGAAGAAATTCCTAGAATTGTAACAACTAGATAAGAGCAAATCATGAAGAAACAGGAAATCTAAACAGACTAATTACTAGTAATAAAAAATATACCAAAAAACAAAAGTCAAGAACCAAATGGCATCACTGGTGAATTTTACCAATCTTTAAAAAAAAATTGGTACCAACCCTTCTCAGAATCTACCTAAAAACAGAAGAGGAGGGAATACTTCCAAACTCATTTTATAAGGCCATCATTACCCTGATAGCAAAACCAGACAAGGATATTACAAGAAAGAAAATTACAGTCTAACATACCTCTTAAGAATAGATGTATAAATCCTCAACAAAATATTAGCAAATCAAGTTCAACAATACATAAAAAGATTATACACCACAATCAAATGATATTTATTCCAGAGATGCAAAGATGGTTTAATGTATGCAAACCAATCAGTGTGATACAACACATTAACAAAATGAAAATTAAAAATCATACTATCATCTCAATAGATACAGTAAAAACACTTAACAAAATTAAATATCCATTTCATGATAAAAGCTGTACTCAAACTAGTTATAGAGGGAATATACCTTAACATAATAAAGGTCATATATGACAAGTCCATAGGTAATATGCTCAATGGTAAAAGCTGGAAGCTTTTCCTCTAAGATCAGGAACAAGACAGGGATGCTCACTCTCACTACTTTTATTCAACACAGTATTGGAAGTCATAGAGAGTAACTAGGTGATAAAAGAAAGAAAAAGCATCCAACTCAGAAAGAAGTAAAACTGTCACAGATGACGCTATATTATATATATATATATATATATAGTACTAAAGTCGTCACCAAAATACTTTTAGAAATTAAAAGCAAATTCAGTATATTTTCAGAATACAAAAGCAATATACAAAAAATCAGTTGCATATCTATACACTAAAAAGAAACTATTAAAAGAGAAATTAAGAAAACTCCTATTTATAGTTGATCAAAAAAATACTTAGGACTAAATTTAACAAGTTATTGAAAGATCTATATACTAAAAACTGTAAGACGCTGATAAAAGAAATTAAAGACGACAAATAAATGGAAAGCTATCCTATGCTCTTGGTTGGAAGGATTAATATTAAAGTGTCCTTACTATTATATGTCCTTACTACCCAAAGTAATCTACAGATTTAAGGCAATCCCTATCAAAATTCCAATGGCAATTTTCACAGAAATACAGTGAACAATCTAATATCTGTAGGGAACTACAGAAGACCCCAAATAGCCAAAACAATCTTGGGGAAGAAAAACAAAATCGGAGGCACCACACTTTCTGATTTCAAACTGTTACAAAGATATACTAATCAGAATAGTGTGATATCAGCATAAAAACAAACAGATCAGTGGAACAGAACAGACAACTGAGAAATAAACTATGTATCAAAAAGAAAGAAAAGAATGGCCACCACATGCCTAGTTTTCATCAAGTAGACAAAGAAGCTGCAATGCTTTCATTCAATGGACTATACGATGGCCCTTAAAGAGAATCAGATGAGATGTCTACACTATACTTAAAAAGGCAAGTTTAAAAATGAAAAGTACACTAAGCTCTCCTTTGTGAGTGTTTTTCATGCCAACATGCTAATACAGAAGACCTCTCAGCACAGAGACTGGGTGAGAAGAACTTTCACTGTGCATTTTATATATTTCTATATTATCTACATTTGTTACTACATGCATGTGTTTTTATTTTAATTTTTTAAAAACTAATTTTTGAGGATTTTTTAATAGAAAAAATAAGTTGTTACATTTGATCCTTAAAGAACACTTAATGAGGTAGCTATTTTCCACATTTCACAGATGGAGAAACTGAGGCTCTGAGACTTGGCCTGCCCGAGACTCTAGAACTAGGCCATGGCACAACCAGGAAAGGAAGCCAGGACTGTGTGATGACAGAGCTCTCAAAGATGAGAGAGCTGTAGAGGCTCAGGAACAGGGGCACCCACCCCCCACACGCCCAGGGAGGAGCCTGACCTTGAGGTCCAAGTGCAGGACATAATGCTGATGGAGGTAATGGACACCCTCGCAGATCTGCTTGGTGAACAAGACCACATCCAGCTCAGTTAGGTGGTACTTCTCTTCTGTGATCCGGTCAAAGAGCTCACCCCCATCCACACTGCCAGGGCAAAAGGAGAGGAAGACAGCGACTGAACAAGGCTCTCAGAGGACTGGTCCACTCATCACCAGGGGAGACAAGGGTACCACTGCCACCTGGGGTTTTATGGGGGACCGTGGGGGCAGGGGGGGGCAGGCTCTGGTCTATTCCCAGCTCAGAGTGTGGGTGATAAAAAGGAAGTGATGGGCCAAACGGGAGACTGGGGCTTGTCTGCAGTGCTGATCACCCAGGCTCACTCTGGATACTCACTCTCAGTACTCCAGACCAAGCTTATAAACTCACTGGCCTACAGGGGCCAATTAGTACCTACATGGCAAGAATCTAAGTGGACAAATCAGACCAGATGTGAGACAAAAGTTTTCTTGGAATATGCAGCCTTTAGTCTAATTTTTGTTTTTCCATTTTTTATAGAGAAATGACATGACAAATGTTTCACCCTCCTCACTTGCACCAGAAGGAAAACAGCAACACCAGCACACTAATAAATGTCCCCTGAGCCCTTGGCCTCAGCCCTATGGGTAGTTGAAAGTGGTGCGGACTGTAGCAAATGGGAAATTGGTTGCCCTGTCTACAAAGGTCAGTTACTACAAGCTCCATCATACCATTTCCAACTGAGAATGCAGATCCAGCATTACTAGATCTTTTATATTTGCAAGAAAAACCGGGCATCTAGGTTTTAATGTGAAATTTCCCAATTTTCAACTGTTAATGCTAAATCAAAAATATTAAAAATGTGTAGGCCAAAACAATATCTGCAGGTTGAACCAGGCTCACTGGTTTCTGACAAATGGTCTTGTCCTCTGTGTTTTATGTAGGAGGTCAGGTAGAGGAAGTGATGACATTCCCTGGGTGTCACAGAGAGCGGAAAGAGAGAGCTTTGCTGCAACCTTGGCTCCTAGCCCCACCCTGAGCCCTGGCCCTGCCTCCCACTCACTACTCCATGATGAGGGTAAAACTGTTCTTGCTCTCAAAGGCATCGTAGAGCTGGATCAGGTTCACATGGCTGAGCTGGTTCATGATGTTAATCTCATTCTTGACATCCTCCTTGTGAAGCCAACAGGGAGAGGAGTTTCCAAGAAATGGGTTAGAAAGAGCAGTCAGTTGCATCTCCCAAGACACACACACACACACACACACACACACACACACACACACACACACACACACACACACACACACACACACACACACACACCTGCATCCTCATTTTCTGCATCATCACCAGGTTTCCTCAACTCACCACCCACACGTTTCTTACAACAGAAGGAACCCACTCATTTCCCAGATAGGAACCCTGAGACCCCCAAAAGAACCCTGGAGATCTTGGAGGACCCTGTTCCCCAGGGTGCAAGGTGACTGCTGACTAGAGTGTGGGAGCCAAGGAAAAAAGGCAGGAAAGGTGGCCAGGTTTCCTGCTCGGTGTGGAGGGGCCTGAGGCAGTGCAGAACCCAGAGGGGCCTAGAAGGAAGTGAAGGAGTTCTGAGCTTGGCCCAGGGCACCCTTTGGCCTGGGGCAGACACCTCACCCGGTCCTTGGCGCTCTTCACTTTGATGATCTTGGCCGCCAGCGAGAGGCCTGTGGCCTTCTCCGTGCATCTGTGAACCTGGCCGAACCGGCCCCTGCAGAGAGAGACGCGATGACACAGCAGGCTCAGAGCCCCAGAGGCACAGCCTGCGCGTGAGTGGGGGCCAGCCCTATCTGGGACCCTGGACTTTCTGGTCCTACCTCAACTCCACATACGCTACAGGGATTACCCTGCCCCTCAGGGGTATCATAGTCACTGCCCCACACTATTGCCTGAACCTGGAGAAGAGCTTCTTCTCCCCATAGGTATGGGCCATCCTGCACCCCAGGGGAGTCCCCCACAGCCACACTACCCAGGCCATCCTGCACCCTAGAGGTCATTCCTCATAACCCGCCCCATGTCGGCTCTCATTTCACCTCCAGTACATGGGCCCCAGGCCTGCACTGTGGGCCAACCTATACCCTACACTTGGTCTCACTCACACCACATGGGCCCTCCTGCTCTCCGCGGCTGTCTCCTCACCCACTCTTCATGAGCTCTCGGCTCGTGCTTTTGCCATGCGGGACAGCCTGCCCTTGGCTGTGGCTCCATCCACCAGTTCCTGAGAACCAGCAGCAGCGCCTGGTTGTCCAGGTGCCCTCCCCACCCCCATCAAGGCAGAAGGCCCGCTTACCCTCCCAGGACTTCATGCTGGCACACGGTGTAGCCCGCTGAGGTCGAGGTCTCCCTGACACTCACCACCCGGTGCTCGAAAGGGGCTGGTGGGGCTGGACTGTCGTCTGTTCGGGAGACAGCACCCCGTGAGTCTCCTTCATGAAGCCCCTACCTCTCAGCTCCCCCCACCCCCCACCGCCACCCCGATACCCAGACCTAGACCCTCTTGCTTCAAAAAGGCCTCTGCCGGTTTCTTGGGGCTTTATCAAGGGAGCATTCAGAGTGTTCCCAGGACAGCTCCATGATTTCTGCAACCCTGGACCCAGAGCAGGGGAAAATACTGCTATTTTCTCTTAGTTTGTCTCACAAGCAACTTTCTGCTCCCCAAAGTAGAAGGTTGAATGTGCTTTGAGAGAATTTTTTGTGTGTCTGCCAAGGTGAGCCTGAGCCCTAGATTACAAGAGGGTAACTTTTGTGGGGTTTTGTTGTTTTCTGGGCCTCTGGAAAGCCTGACTGTATGGCACAGATTCCACTTCTAGAATTCCAGTCTGAAGTCTTCTTCACCGCAAAGTAACTGCCTTCTGTTCTCAAGGTTTACACACAAGTTTCAAGAGCCCAGTGGTCAGATCCTGGCTCTGTCAACACAGACCCTGTGGCCTTACAAGTGTTTCTCAGCCTCTCTTGTATCTCATGGGTCCTCACTCCACAGACCTGTGAGGGTAAACACCGCCACAAACGCTTGAGGCTTGGCTCACAGAGAGTCCTCAGCTAACATTGGCTTGATCACCATCTCAAGTCTCAGAAAAGACTAAAGTCACAGGTTGCTCTCACTTGTGTTTCAGGAATTAAGGGAGGCTGTGTCCACATCTGGACCAGGTCATACAAGGGGAAAGGAAGCAATCAGAGACATCAGAGCAACTTCAGAGCCTGGAAGAGCCAAGGGGCACCAGGATGACCTGCACAACACTCAGCCCTTCCTCAGGGCCTCCAGAAATTCTGGGACAGGGAATTGGCAAAGGGTAGCCTTCCGGGAACCACATGGGGTGAGAGCTCCCTTAAGGGTGTGGCCCTAAGGGTTGAAAGACCTAAGGCCCTTTGGGTCACAGGAACACAAGGACATCTATCACTACCTCTGGGACAGAAAGCAGATCAGCAGCCCCTTCCTGATCCTGGATGAGAGTCAGCCCACTGGGTGCAAATGGCTAATAGTAGGTTATATACACCAGGTAATGGATTTGCTTTTTAGCAGGAGCCTTCCCTATCTCAATCCAGAATGATATCAGTTCTACTGGGCAGACAGGTGGCTTTGAGAAACCCACCCAGTTGAGTCCCCCATGTTCCCTCCTCTCCCATGGCCACAGCCAACCTGAGCTCAGCCTGCTGCATCTCCATGCCTTGGTCTCCAGCTCTGGGATGTGCTGGCAGGCTGTTCTGAGTCCTGGTCTCCCAAATGTTATCCCCACATTATCTGTACCTGGAAGCTTCAGGGAGGCCCCCCAGAGTAGGCTGTTGAGACTCACTCACCTTGGGGCACACAGTAACGGCCTCACTTACCTAGAATCAGGCTGCCTGCCTCAGCTCCTGGCGGTGTCCTCCTTCCTGCTTCGGCACTGCCTGCAACCCCAGCTGTGCAGTCCTTCCCAGGGTCAGGGTTCCCTGCTCCAGGGCTCATGTCCTGCTGTGGGCCTGGGGCCCCAGAATCAGCTGCCTTGTCCCTCCTGGCCCTGCTTGGCGCCATGGTCAGCTCGGACCCAGGTCCTTGCTTCTCTTTGGCCTTTGCTCCCCCATCGCAGCTCCGCTTCCGCACACTGGCTCCTCTGGGTATAGGTTTTCCTGACTCAGTCCCAGGGGCCTGGGGACAGCACCTGGGCCCAGGTGGGTCCTGCTCACCTGGAGGCACAGCTGCTGGAGTCTCTGCAGGGGGTGAGGTTCTGAGGCTGCCCCCTCGTGTCACAAGCAGCTCCCCAGGGGTATCTGTCTCCTGCACATGGATGGAGATCCTGGGACAGAGAGAAATGTGGCAAGAACTCAAATCAGAGCATACCTGGGTTCAACTGCCTGCTTCGGCCATTCACTAACCATGGTCTCTTAGCCTCAGTTTTCTCATCTGTTAAAAGTGTCCTTTGGGTTGTTATAATAGTAAGAGTTAGCTTGTGGTTGAAACCAGCAACCAAACCCTACCCCTCTCTACCCAGACACAACACTGGGGAGAGGCTGGTTTCAGTGACATGTGATGTTACCAGGATTCCACTGGGTCAGCATCTGGGGAGACTTGAAGAACCTGTGGTGGATGGGGGGTGAGAGGAGTGGGAGGATGGGTACCAGACATCTCTGTGGCCCCTTGGAAACATGATTCTGCCCCTGAAGTGTTGTGGCCTGGAGGCAGGAGACCTGGGGTGTTCCCTTCCTTCTCTGGGCCTCAGTTTCCCTTAAGTTTCTTAAGTGAAGAGAAGGGTCAACCAAGTCAAACATCACACTAGAAGCCTCAGGTTAGACATATTTTAGTAAAATCAGGGAATTGTTTATAAGACTCTGGACTTTCTGTTTCTCCTGAAGAAACAGTCCTGGCTGTGCTGGGCTGGCATGCTTACATGCTTGAGGAAATTCTCTGCCTCTCTACAAGTCCCCGAGGCCATTGGGCCCATCTCATCCATACTTGTTCCCCAGACCAAGCAGTACTGTAGTTTGGGACCCCAGCTGGAGGTCAGGAAAGTCCTCTAAGCCCCAACATTCAGAGGAAAGGACCCTGACCCTAGGAGCTTCAGACCCTACTGATCTGCCACCAGGTTACTAGACAGGGCTGGGTTTGGGCAAGTCTAGCCTCAGCAACCGCTTATGTCAAACAAGGATGATAACACCTCATGGATGTGCTGAGAGTCAACTAAGAAAAGAAACCACAGAGGTTCTAATAGTGAAGACTAAAATGGTGCAGCCACTGTGGAAATCAGTATGGCAGTTCCTCAGAAATGTAAAATATATTACCATATGACCAGCAATCCTACTTCTGAAAATAAACCCAAAATAATTAAAAGCAGAACCTCAAAGAGATGTTTGTACAGCCTTATTCATGGCAGTATTATTCTCAACAGTCAAATGTGGAAGCAACCAAAGTGTCCATTGACAGATGAAAGAATAGACAAGATGTTGCATATACACACAATGGAACAGTATTCATCCTCAGGCTAAGTGAAATAAGCCAGTGACAGAAAGGCTGATTCTACGCATCTGAGTGAATGAGTTATACGAAGGACCGTGCTTCTGTGCTCAGTCTCATTTAGTCATGTCTGACTCTTTGCAATCCCATGGACTGTAGCCTGCCAGGCTTCTCTGTCCATGGGATTTTCCAGGCAAGAATACTGGAGTGGGTTGCCATTCCATTCTCCAGGGGATCTTCCCAACCCAGAGATCAAACCCACATCTTCTGCATTAGCAGGCAGATTGTACACCACTGAGCTACCTACGAAGCTCCCATGAAGGACCTAGAGTAGTCAAACTCATAGAGACAGAAAGTCGAATGGTAGTTAATGGTAACAGTTTCAGATTTACAAAATGAAAAAGCTCTGGAGATCTGTGTCATAACAATATCAATATACTTAACACCACTGAACTATACACTTAAAAATGGCTACAATGATGAACGTTATGTTACATGCTTTTTAACCAAAAAAAAAATTTTTTTTAAATTAGGGCTTGCCCTAGCAGCTGGAGGCCTGGGTCCCTTCTTTGCCTGCTCCTGAATGCACCTGGTTCTGCAGACTGTTCACAGCTAAAGCTTGGATAGGATGTAGCAAAATTCCCCTGACACCTCTCAGGAGCAATTACAGGTAGGTGATGACAGGGCAGGATGGGAAAGGTGGCATCCAAGCCCAACTCAGGCGTTGCCTTGATCAAGGAACATGGGAAACTGCAGGAAGCCAGTGTCTGGAAGAATATACAGGTGGTCAGGTGGCCGCTGCCAATTAGAGCCAACAGTTGCATTCAAACCCATTTTCCTCAAGATATACCCATGTGCTAGATTAGGGAGGGTAGGTAGTGATCTCCCCAGTCCCTAAGCCCAGTTGGGTGTGTCTGAAATTCAGCTCAAGGTTGAAACTTACATAGAGACCTTTCTCTCTCACCCAGAATCTTTTTAGGGCCCCTAACAAGTTCATGAAAAGTTCATCTCCACCTTAGATTCTACATTTAGAGCCCTGGCAAGGATCCAGGGATGCCTGCCAGGAAGCCCTCCCTCCAGATGGTTAGGTCTCCTGGGGACTCACATTTCCTTGTAGAACAAAGGCAGACAACAGTATCTGGGCTTCCCTGCCAGTCACCACAGCATACACAGACACCAGCTACCCTCCCTACAGCAGGCCTTGAGGGGCTTGGTTACAGGTCAGGACAGCCGAGGACAGGTGTAGAAGGGTACCAGGCCATTTAGAGAGAAGCCCAGGAAGCAGAATGTCCTTTAGTGTACTGCTCTTGGAGAACACTGCTGGATAACACACAGATCTGACAATCATCAGGTTCTAACTCATTCTCCTGCACCATGTTGGCTGATGGCAGGTCCTGAGACTGAGTCCTGAGGGTTAGGATACAACCTCATCTCCAGGACTCCAAGCATAGTCCTCCTGAAACTCCCTTGGCTTGATTCAGCCTATACCAACCTCCCACCTCTGAAGACCCATTATTCTTTCCCTACCATAGTATTTAGGACTTAACTAAATGCTGACAAGAAACAGGATGTTGCAGTGATTAGGGGCACAGATATTGGAGTTCAGAAACCTATATCCATCCTCTTAAATTTTCTGAGACTTGTGTTATGGCCTAGCATGTGATCTAGCCTGGAGAACATTCCATGTGCACTTGAAAAGAATGTGTATTCTTATGTTAGGCATCTCTTCCAGCCACAGTGGTATGAAATTGGAAACCAATTGCAGAAAGAAAAATGGGAATAGAACAAACAAGTGGAGACTAAACAGCATGCTACTAGAAGACCAATGGGTCAATGATGAAATCAAAGAGGAAATCAGAAAATACCTTGAGACAATGTAAATGGAAACCCTGCTCCAAAGCCTATGCATGCATGCTAAGTTGCTACAGTCATGTCTGACTCTGTGCGACTCTATGGACTGTAGCCTGCCAAACTTCTCTGTCCATGGGATTCTCCAGGCAAGAATACTGGAGTGGGTTGACATGCCCTCCTCCAGGGGATCTTCCTGACCCAGGGGTTGAACTGTGTCTCTTACATCTTCTGCATTGGCAAGCAAGTTCTTTACCACTAGCACCATCTGGGAAGCCCCCAAAACCTATGGAGTTCAGTCAAAGCAGTTCTAGGAAGGAAAATGATAGTGATACAGACCTTGCTCAATAAACAAGAAAAATCTCAAGCAACCTAATCTACCACCTAAAGGAATTAGAAAAGAAGAATAAGAAAGCCCAAAGTCAGCAGTAGGAAAGACAAAATAAAAATTAGAGAGGAAATAAGTAAAATAGAGATCAAAACACAATAGAAAAGATCAATGAAACAAAGACAAACAAATTGATAAACCTTTGACCACTCTCATCAAGGAGAAAGGAGAGAGGTCCAAATAAACAAAATAAGAAATGAAAGAGGACAAGTTTCTACTGTATTGCACAGAGAACTATATTCACTATCCTATGATAAACTACAATGGAAAAGAACATTTAAAAAAAGAATACATATATACACATATATACTTGAATCATTTTGCTGTAGAGCAGAAAATAACACATTGTAAATCAACTATACTTTAATTAAAAACAAACAAAAGAAATGAAAGAGGACAAATAACAAATAGCATAGAACTACAAAAAATCAGAAGAGAATATATGAACAAATTTGATAACTCAGAACAAATCAACAAATTTCTAGAAACATACAGCCAGCCAAGACTGAATCAAGAGCAAACAGCCAATCTGAACAAACTGATCCCTAGCAGTGAAATTAAATTTGTAATTTTAAAAAAACCCAGCAAACAAAAGTCCAGGGTTGGACAGCTTCACAGGGTAATTCTCTTTTATATTCTGTAAAAAAAGAGCTAGGGCTTATCCTTCTCAAACCAGACCAAGAAGAGGATGGAACACTCCCAAATGTATTCTATGAGGCCACCATTACAATAACATCAAAACCAGAAAAAGATACTCCATAAAAGCAAGTTATAGGGTAATATCTTTGATGAATATAGATGTAAACATCCTCAACAAAATACTAGCAAGCTAAATTCAACAATATGTAAAAAGGATCATACATCATGATCAAGTGGGATTTATTCAAAGGACCCAAGGGTGGTTCAATATTTGCAAATCAATCAATGTGATACATCATTATAACAAAAGGAAGGATAAAAATCACATGATCATTTCAATAGATGCCTAAAAAGCATTGACAAAATTCCACATCTACATCCATTCATATATTCATGATAAAAACTATCATCAGAGTGGGTATATAGAGAGAGCACATCTCAACATAATAAAGGCCACTGTGACAGTCTCATAGCTAATATCACACTCAATTATGAAAAGCTAAAAGCCTTTCCTCTAAATTCAGGAACAAGACAAGGATCTCACTCTTTCCACTTGTATTTAACATAGTATTGGAACTCCTAAACACAGCTATCAGACAAGAAAAGGAAATAGAAGGCATCCAAAATGGAAGAAAAGAATGTCACTATTTAACAAGAAAACTGTCACTATTTGCAAATGACATGATACTTTAAACACAAAACTCTAAAGTTTCCACCCAAAACCTATAAAAATTGATAAATGAATTCAATACAGTTGCAAGATACAAGATTAGTATACAGAGATCTGTTGATTTTCTATATGCTAATAGTGAACTATCAGAAAGAGAAAGTAAAAAATCAATCCCTTTTAAAATCATGTTTTAAAAATACCTAGGAAGAAACTTAACCAAGGAGATAAAAGACATGTATTCTGAAAACTATAGAACATTGATGAAGGAAATTGAAGATGATATAAAGGAAAGGAAGGATATCCCATTTTGGACTGGAAGAATTAATATTGTTAAAACAGGCATACCACCCAAAGCAATCTACAGAATTAATGCAGTCTATATCAAAATACCCATGACATTTTTTTTACAGAATGAGAACAAATAATCCTAAAATTCATATGGAGCCACAGAAGACCTTAAGTTATCAAAACAATCTTGATTAAAAAGAACAAAGCTGGAGGAATAACCGTCCCAGTCTCCAGGCTCTATTACAAAGCTACAGTAATCAAAACAGCATAGTACTGGCCCAAAAACAGAACCATAGATCAATGGCACAAAAAATAGTCCAGAAATAAACCTATGCACCCATGGTCAATTAACCTATGACAAAAGAGGGAAGAATAATACAGTGGGGAAAAGACAGCCTCTTGAATAAACCCTGTTGGGAAAGCTGGACTGCTACGTGCAAAAGAATTGAACTGTGCTACTTTTTCACATTGTATACAAAAATGAATTCAAAGTGTATTAAAGATCTAAATATAAGATCCCACACATAAAACTCCTGGAAAAGAATGGTTATTCAGAATAGTCTGATGTAAATTATAGTAAATTTTAAAAATCTATATCTTCAGTCAAAAGAAATAAAAGCAAAACAAACAAATAAACAAATGGGGCCTAATTAAAAACTTTTATACAGCAAAGGAAACCATTGAAAAAATGAAGACAACTTATCAAATGGGAGAAAATATTTGCAGATGATATGACCAACAAGGGGTTAATATCCAGAATATACAAACAGCCTATTTGTTTATATAGATTCAATATAAAAAAACAAACAACCCAATGGAAAAAAATGGGCAGAGGGCCTCTGTAGACAATTCTCCAAATGAGAGATACAGATTACCAAAAAGAACATGAAAAGATGCTTAACAATGCTAATTATTAGAGAAATACAAATCAAAACAACAAGATATCACATCACACAGTCAGATCACCTATCATCAGAAAAACTACAAATAACAGATGTTGGCAAGGATGTGGAGGAAAAGGAACAATTATACACTGTTGGTGAGAATGTAAATGGGGGCCATGATTGTGAAAAAGAGTATTGAGGTTCTTCAAAAAACTAAAAATAGAACTACCACATGACACAGCAGTCCCACTCTTGGATGTGCATCCAGAAAAAACAAAACCATCAATTTGGAAAGATACATATGCCCCCAATGTTCATAGCAGCACTATTTACAATAATTAAGATATGGAAGCACCCAAGTGTCCATCAACAGATGAATAGATAAAGAAGATGTGGTAGATATGCACAATGGAATAGTACTCTGCCATAAAAAAGAATGAAATTCTGCCTTTTGCAGCAATGTATATCAACTAGAGAATATTATGCTTAATAAAGTATATCAGACAGAGAAAGAATTATTGTATGATATAACTTATATATAGAATCTAAAAATGATAATGCAAATTAAAGATATTATAGCAAAACAGAAACAGACTCACAGAACAAACTACTGGTTTATTACCAGTGAGGAGAGTGAAGGGGGAGGTACTCATTATTAGTAGGGGATTAAGAGGTAAAACTACCATGTATAAACTAGAAAAACAACAAGGATATATTGTATAACACAGGGGATTATAGCCATTATCTTATAGTAACTTTTAATGGGGTGTAAACTATGAAAAATCTGATCACTATGCTGTCCGCATGAGTGTATATTCAGTCGCTCAGTCGTGTCTGACTCTTTGCAACCCTATGAACTATAGCCCACTAGGCTCCTCTGTCCAGGGGATTCTCCAGGTAAGATTAACGCAGTAAGGTGCCATGCCCTCTTCTAGGGAATCTTCCTGACGGAGGGATCGAACCCACATCTCCTGCGGCTCCTGCGTTGCAGGAGGGTTCTTTACCACTGAGCCACCAGGGAAGCCCCACATACTGAATACCTGAAACTAATATAGTATAGTAAATGAGCTATACTTCAATAATAAACAAACACCTGGGTTCAGAGTCCAACTCTGAACCACTAGCTGTGTTACCCTGGGCAACCTGACCCTGATTCCTCATCAGTAAATTGAGGATACCTCCTGGGGATGTTTTGAGAATGAAATGAGATGATGTCTGTGAAATGCTCAGCCAATGACCATCACCTGGGATGTGTTCTGTGAACCCCATCTTTTAGGTGTCATTATAGCTATTACTGTTGCTGTCAGAACTGGTGATTCTCAGTCTTGTTCCACGTGGGACTCACCTGCGGAGCTTTAAAAACAAACAAGGTTTGAACCTCGTTCCAGACTGAATAAATCAGAATCTCTGTTCATTGTATCTTAAAAATTCCTTCCAGTAACTCTTACGGGTGCCAGGTAAGAACCAGTGCTCTAAGCTCCTGAAAGCAGGGCCTTGGCCTTCCCTTATCTTCCCCTTGTGAGACTAGCCAGCACTGCACACACAGTGGACATTCTGCAGGAGCAGCTGTCCCCTTGGCCACACTCTAGCCTAGGGGCTGCAGTTAATTCCCCCCTCCTTTCCCAGCTTGGAGGAACATGCCTTACCTTGGAGGTGTTTCTCCACCACTGTGAGCTGCCTTGGCTTGAGCTGGCGGTGCTGGAGTCAGCCGCATGCCCTCCACCGAGGGCCGAGGGTCAGGCCTACTGGGTGATGTTCCTTGTCCTGCACGTGATGCAGCCTCCTGGCCAGTGGGAGCCTCACTGACCCTTTCAGACACCACAGACAGTTCCAGGCCAATCCCGGGGTTCTCACTGGATGCTCTAGGAGCTTGGACTTCCACCTCTGGGCGCACCAGAGTTGAGCCAGAAATTCCGTCTCTCTGCTCTGGTGAGGCCTCTGCCTGGGTAAGGAGGTCAGATGCTGTCCCCTCTGGCAGGTTCGCCTTCTGGCTCTCTATAGGAAAATAAGCGGGATAAATCTTTCATTTGGAGGAAACTTTCCAAAGAATATGCAGCAGGCCATTCAGTGCACCATGTTTATAACTCTAGGGTGACTGGAAATAACCCGACTGACCATCAGGATGGAGCTGTTTGACTAAACCAGGGCCACTCAGGCATAAAAAGGAGAAATGACTATCTCCATATACAGCTCTGGAGTGATCTCAGGATATTCAGATGGAGAAAACAAGGTGGAGAAGTGTGTGATGTGTTTCTGTTTCTCTAAAGGGAGGCTGTCTGTGTGTATGAGCACACACATGCCTGTGTATAACCACTTATAATGTGGTCTGAAGAGACTTGACCTCAAAGGAAAGATAAGACAAAAATTTTTTTAAATGGTTACAAATGTGGGGGAGAAAATGAGATGCAGGGAACATGCATAGAAGCTAGACTTAGGATAGCTTGTTTTATCAATTCAGCTTTGGAAGCATGTAAATATTATGCAAAAAGTATAAAAGAAAATTAAACTTTAAAAAAGTCCATAAAAATTTAAAGCACAGTGAAATAAACATAGCAATACGGAGTGGAATAAACATGAAAAAAAAAAAAACTTCATAAAAAGAGGAAGAAGACATTTCAGCAGTTTTTCAGTAATCACATTTGTTATGGTGGTAGTATTTTTACCCTGAAACTGTTGGGTGTGCATGTGGGATAAAGCAAATGGGGCCCTACTCACCTTCCCAAGGGCCTCTGAGCTCAGCTTGCACACCTCTGGTGCTCAGCGTGTGCTTTGGTCTTGCTTCTTTCTCTTCCACTCGCTCTCTGTTCTAAAAGAATGACCAAAAAAGCTATCACTGTCATCATTGAGGCCACAAACATTTTGTTGAGCACCTACCTTGTGCTTGAAATAGAAACACTTAGGTTATTTCATGTAGTCTCACAGTAATACTAGAGGGTACGGATTACTATTGCTATTCTAGAGATAAGGACACTGAGGTTTTCCCAAGGTCACCAATTCCTTTCAAATAGGTTCCTGTATTGCAGGTAACGGGCAGACCTAGTCCCCTATCTAAATAGACCAGACCTCAAAATACTAGATTAGGCTTGGAAAATAAATTTGAGTCAATTTATATTAGTCGGTCATGACTATTCCAGTGTTGACTTGGGTTGGATACTGAATCCACGCTTGTAGGGGGAGTATCACTGTCAATGAATATCTATCTGCCTGGGAGCTAGGTAGGTGGATCCAATGTTCTCTCTTTATAGTACAGGACCCTTGAGCTAAACTTGATGGATTTAAATCCGGTTTAACCATTTGACAAGATCCTTCACTTCTCTGCCTCTCACTTTTCTCATCTGTGAAATGCGGAGAATAGTATCTAATCACAGAGCAGTGGGAGGATTGAGGGAGTTCATTTGTAGAATTTCTTGAGGAGTTCTCCCAACACAAGGTGATTAACTCTGGTGATTTTATCCTGTCTGAGACAGACAGAGTGGATCGTGTAGGATGCTCAGAGCCCACCCACAGAGGCTCTCAGGAGTTCTTCCCTAACTGAATGGTCCACACCAGACCAGTGCATGCGCTGTGCTCCTGAAATCATCCAGAGCACTCAGTATTTCTGAGTGCAAGTAATTCTAGGTGCCTTGACCCTTGTTCGGTCTCCCTGTGATTCTGAGTCTTTGACTTTATAGTACAGGACGCTTGAGCCAGACTGGTAGGGTTTAACCCCCATCTAGAGTATGGCCCCTAAGATTCCTCCTGGCACATGTCACAGACCCAGGTCTGGTCTCCGCCCAGAGACTGAAGGCGCTTTCTCCTACCTTGGCCAGAGAGGCCTCAACTGGGAGCCCAGAGTTCAAAAAGTACTAGAGTTTTATTTGGCTTGCACAGCATTTTACATCAAAATTCTAAGTTCCTTTTTGGGTTTAGAGAATTGTTCTACATTTTGATTGTGGTGGTGGTTATTAGGGTATATACATTTGTTAAACTGTGTACTTAAGATGTTCATATTTAGTTGTATACATACAGTTTATTGTATGGAAATTTTACCTTAATAAAACTGATTAGAAAACATTCTAGGTTTCCAGCTTCTCTTGAAAAAAAAAATCTGATGATCTGTCAACTCCAAGCCCAAATGGCAAAAATCAGCTGGAGCAATTCCTTCTAACCGGGGCACCACAATCCTTACCTCTCTTGCATGTCTCCCTGACACTAAGGATGAAGGTTAGGTTTGTTACTGAATCAGGTTCAGCTGCTTATTGCTCAAAAACCAATACCTGAGAGAGGCAAGTGTTGGTAGAAAGTTGCCTTTAATCAGGATGCCAGCAATCTGGGGAGATGGTGAACTCTCTTCCCCCAAAAACCACCTCCAAAGAATCTGCTCAGCCATGAACGTTTTTAAAAGGGAAGAAAGTAACCTCAGTTAATCATTGAGATAAGGAGTCAGAGTCGTCCTTGTCCCCCACTGAATGCAGGCTTGTTGTATAGGCTGGTGGAGGCTATCTTGTTCACAGTTTGTTCACACAGTTAGTTACTTTGTGAGATTATGAAAGAAGAAGCTAGGGAAGAGATCTGGTTATCTGTTAGCTACTTATTCTTCATTTCAAGTTGTTTGATCTACAGAAAGAACGAACATGTTAGGCAAGGGATTGTGTGATTAAAAGATTTGAAAGGTATGCTTGGGCCAGACATGAGTAGAGCATGGAGGTGCCTGGTTTAAGTTTGGTGACAAGATTAAAAGGAGCTCCTACAGAGAGCTCTTTCTTGCCAAATGTTGCTTACAAATCCCCACTTGTCAAAACATCATTCCATTTCTTTGGAATTATGAGGGAAAACCCATCTTCTGTAACTCTTTCATGCTGACACAGGGTGCCATATTCCATTCCTTTGGGATTAAGGATCTGACTTCTGTAAATTCTTCATACTGACATAAGACATTGTATTTTTAGAGTGAAGATGTTGACTTGAATCTGTACCATCTCTTTGCTGACAATTTTAGTTGCCTGCTTACATATTTTTGCAGAGCAAGCTATAATTATTCTAATACCCACAAAGTTATAGATTGTTATGAGTAATAGTGTTAATACCATTCTCTTGAGGCCAGTTCTTGAAATTGCCCTAACCATAAATTCAGTACTAATCAAGATGGAGAAGTTGATGGCATGACGGCAGTCTTTTCAACATGCAGCTGGCCTTTTCCCTCTGGAGGCAGTTATAGTGTCTGTGAAACAACTCAGGAATGTGTATCAGACACTGGGTCTATGACTCTAGTGTCCTAATCATTAGCTGCTTGAGCCTGCTCTTTTGTGACTCAGCGAGGCCTGGGAGACTTCAGCTTTCTTACAAACAAAATGCAGGGGGTATGGAGAGGTCTTTGTACTTGAGGTGGGAGTGGAGAGCAGTACACAGGGTTCTGCTTGCTTCCAGGTTGGTTCCACTGATTTTCCTACCCTGTGACCACGTCTCTCAGTCTTGTTTCCTGTTCATGTCTGTGTGATTCCAGGACAGCAAGCTTTGCCCTCTTAATGGTAACAACATAACACATGGGAACACTTAATAAGGTTGGCTATTGTCATCATGATTATCACCAGCATCATCGTGACCTGGATCCCCTGCTCTAGGGAGATCTCTCCCTGGGTCTCTTTCTACAGACTCTGTCCTGCCACCCCCATAGCTGGGGAACTGGAAGCATTATCACGGCTGCCTCCTGCTTCACCTACCAGTGGAGAAAGATTCAAACAGACTGATTCAAACAGACTGTCCTTTGGCAGACCTTGTGGGGTTCAGACTATCCTCTCCCTCCCCCTGTGTTTGGTGGAGGGAGGTGCATGCACATACACACACACACAAACACACACACACAAACACACAGGCAGAGATGAATTTTGACTTCAAGGCTCAATTTTTTGGTCTTGGCCTTGTTTTGATGTATTCAGAAGAAGGAGGATAAACCCCAAACACCTAGGCATCTGAGCAGTTTGACTGTGATTCTGTGCACCCTGGCTGAACCTGACTCCGTCCATGAGAGAGCATGCAGCTTCCAGTAATAATCTGATCCATTGCTACAACCAAATGAAGTGTCACTGAGCAATCCAGACCTGAGGAGAAGCTTCATGAAGTCCTGGCAGCCAGTGCTAGGACTGCATTCAATTCCACAAATTGCAATGCCCATACTCTCCTAGGAAATACAAGAGGATCTCCAGAAAGTCTCCACAATGCACGTTTTCAGCATCCATAGTGTGTTTAAAAACTGGGGCTCAGTCTCAGTTATTAACGACCCATTTTCTGACACCCTCTGTGAGAAAGCCCTCCCAGTACACAGAAGGAAGCAGAGGTTTCTCATGGGGGTAAGGTAAGGAGATGACAGCCTAACTGGGAGATTAGATGTAGCCCTGTAGATAGCTACTGACATGTATATTAAATAAAAAGACCAGAAGAGAATCAGTCATGTTCCAGATCAATCACAGGCAAGAACTATGGCAAGAAAATAGAAAGTTCCATGGCTTTGCCTTATGCAGAAATGCTTAAATATCTGCAACACGTGTGACAGCTAACTTCACTTATATATGAAGAATTCTTAAAAATCAAGAAAAAGACCAAAAAAATGGAAAAGAGGGAAAATTTATGAATTAAAAAAAAAGAGTTCACCTTAAAAAGATGTAACCAATTGCCTTATTTGGATTTTAACTCAAAGAAACAAATTTTAAAAGTTAACAAATAAAATATTAGTTGATCAGGAACATTTGAACACTGGTTGGTAATATCAAGTTACTGTTTACCTTTTAGATATGAAGGGTATCATGATAATGTTTTTTTAAAAACCCCTTATGTTTTAGATATATTAGCTGAGTTGCTTATGGAAGAAATGATCCAATGTCTCAGATTTTCCTTAAAATAATCTGGAAAGAGGGAAGTGGGTGGGAAACAGCCTCTAGTTGTGGGCTGACAGGGTTCATTATACTAATCTATTTTTATTCATTTGACATTTTTTATATTAAAAAAATTTTTTTAAAGAAACAGATGCTTTCATTCGCCAGATAGACAATGAATGAAAAACTGGATAATATGCTTTGTTAGCAAAAATAGGAATGCAACAAGCATTCCCATGTTACTTAATTAGCATAACTTCTTGGAAGGTTGGTTTGGCATTATTTATTGTATAAATTTACCCTTTGGCTTAGCATTGTCACTTCTAGGAGTGTGTCATATAGATAAACTCACAATTCCATGGATAGTCACTGCATCATTATTTATAAAAGCTAAAAATGAGAAATAATGTATACAATGATATGGGACTGATTAAAAAATTAAGACACATTCTTAAAAATAGAACTCCCTGCAACTTAAAAAACAAGAACAAGAACGTTTTCTAGTTATAAATATGAAACAATGCCCAAAATAATGCCCAAAAAAGCTTAAAAATAATCAAGCCCAGTACAATGTGAATAATATTTTAGTTAAAACTAAACAAAGAGGGTGGTGTGTATACCAATGTGCTTATAGATTAACAGTCTCTGTCAGGAAGGTTTCACAGGAAATAAGCTCCTATGATAGTTGGGTGAGGAGGGTTGTCCTGGGGACTGGGGGATGAGTAGGAGGGAGAATGATTTTTGCCATTGCATAAATTAGATTTATTTTCTTTTTTAAAGCTGAGGTTGGTTATCATAGTCGAGAGCAGAAGGTCATATCTTTCCTACGGACTTGACTCTCAGGGGAGGTGCAGAAAACAGACAGCTGGGGCGGGAGGGGTCAGCTGTGGAGAAGCTGCAGGGCAGGAGGGAAAAGGGTCTGCAAAGCAACTTCTGGCCTGGCTGGAGGCGGCCAGGCTGGGGGTGGGAAGGAAGGCAAAGTCCTGCAGCCTTGCTCCGGAAAGCCTCAGTCACTGACACAGAGTCAAGCTCAGATTCCATGAGGGGGAAGGCTGCAAAGATCTGAAAGGGTAGCTCCAGGCCAACATCTGCGAGTTGCTAGGTGGCTGACCCTTAGCTGTTCCCAAACAGAGTGTTGCCTCTACACACCTCACACTCATGCACACACAAACACCCTGCACCCCAGCCAAGCGTCCTTTAGCCAGTGGATCTGATTATGCAACCCTTGGGAACAGCCGCTCCCAGAAATGCCACACTCCACCCCCAGGCTCTGGCTCCAGCCTGTGTCCCCCATGGGTCACTGTCAACACTCATCTCCCCACAGGCAGCTGCATGCTCCGCCCACTCGGGGACAGAGCACAAGGTTGGGGACAGGAAGGGGGGGTCTGGGTTTCTGAAGGGGGGCTCTGTCAGGGTAAACTGAGTGCTCCCCATCTCTCTCCCACCCCAGGTGTAAGGAGAAGTCCCTGGGATGTCAGAGAAGTGTAACTGCCCTCCTCTCCCTAGTGGTTTATTTGCCCCCCACTTCTAGGTGCCCCGCACTGCCCAGGGCCCCACAGTCTTCACCAGGGCACAAGGGAGAAGCCCAACTGTCCTGCCCTGTCTGGAAATCCACCGATGGCCTTTAAGCTTCTACCTCTCCTTTTTCCCATCAACAGGCCATGCAGGAGACACTAGAGGAGACAACAGCCCTCCCGCTCTCTGAAGACTAGCTTCCTGCCTGGGCAACCCACCAGGGCCCCGAGCCTCCCTTCCAGCCAGAAGGGCACCGGGGCACAGAAGCAGGAACCAACCTCCTCCGGGACGTCGGCCAGGCTTCCCTTCCTCCAGGGGACACTCCCTTGCATGATGAAGTCCACCACCTTCGAGTTTTGGAGCACGGCCCCCACCAAAGCTATGGCCTTGTCCACGGCCATCACCATCCGGAAGAGGGCTTCAAGCCTGGCGCCCTGCTGGGCGGCATCCTGCCTGCCGGCCCGCACCAGCTCCAGGACCTCCGGCCACCCAGCCTGAGCGTCAGACGGTGGAGAGCGGTCGGCCCCAGCCGGGCCCAAACCGCGGGAGGCCTCTAGCCGGTGCAGTCCTTGCTCCAGGTGGCCCATGCCTCGGTACACACACTGCAGTTTCTCCGTGACGTCTTCTTGGAAATGTAACAGCTTGTCAACCTTCTCATTCAGCAAGTTGAGCTTTCTGTCCATGGTGGTTAAGCAGGTCTTGCCCAACCCTGGCAGCCCCTGGGGCCCCAAACTCTCCTTAGGGGCTCCTGACATCCTGATGAAGACTCTCCAAGGGTGAAGATTCGGAAAAGCCACAGACCTCTGGCTTTCACTTGGGCAGTGGTGTCTGGAAGTTCATTGTTCCCTAGCTAGGGACTGCCTGGGGTTTTCAGGGAGCCCAGAGGACCAGGCTCTCCGCAAGCCGTTGCCTTGCTTATCTCCCACTCTGCCGTGGCCATGAGTGACAGGCTGGGCCTGGCCCAGGCCCTTCTTCTCGGGGCCCCTTTGACATCATGGCAGCATTTAACATTCCTCTTTGAGAGGCTGCTGATGGGCAAATATTTTAAGAATCTGCCCAGGACAGGCAGGCGTTCATGTAGCTGAAACTAAAGGTTAGAAGAAAAGGAATCCTTTAGGTAACGTCCTGAAAGCTGGACTCTACAAGGGGGCCTCAGGAACACCAGGGCAGAGTAAGGGCTGAAGAGACCCAAAGCACTGAGGAGTACATGGCTCCCACCCAAACCACATAGACACCCAATTCACAATAAGAAGCAAGACCAAAACAGGAATAAATGTGAGGCCATTTAACAGAGTTCTAATTTTTGTCATGATGGAAAAATTTGATTCTTTTGCAAATTAAAAACAAAATTTTGTTGCCCCTGCTTTGCTGATACCGCAAAGGTGTTTAGGTTGCTGTAGAGGTGAGTGTACACGTTCCCCCCTACCCCAACATGGGGCCCCCAGTCACTAATCACTTGTACCTAAAAATAGAAGTGAGGGACTAGTGAGGGCCTAGGTTACTCCCCAAGCGTCATCCTGCAGGCCATGTTCCTTGCAGAGCCCTCTGGGGACCATTTGCCACCACCCTTTTCTCCCCCAAGGAAGACTACACAGGCGTCAGGTATTCAGTCTGTAAACTGAAAAATTGAAGCAAACACAGTAGGCCCTTAGAGAGCAAGGGGGCCCGTGTTTCCTGTGGTTTCCAAGTGTTTTAGCATCAGAAACCCTTGGTTCAAATGGAACGTTCACAGAAACATCAACAATACAGCAGACAAAAGGACACACTCAAGCTGACACTAAGGTGGGGTGCAAGGGGGCACCACAGTGCCCGAGGCTGCCGTGGAGCAGTCCACTGGCCCCACTTGCCTCCAGGTCCTCATAGAGAGAAAGCAGGCCAGAGAGGGACTCTCTCCAAGGTGGCCCCGAGCGTACAACCTCCTGAGGACAGCATATCTCTGGTGAAGGCCGGCACCTGGGAGGTGAGTGTTAGCATCCCCTTAACCTCCCTCCTTCTGAATGAAAGCAACTATGAGAATAAATTCGACCTGGAACTCTGACATCTAAAAGCGCCTTCGGATCATCTTGCTGTCTGAAGCTACAGGTGAGTGGTAAACGCAGTGTGCAGCCTGACCACAAACCCCTCGCCACCTCCCTCTATCAGGACAACTGCCCTTAGCAGCCCATATAGAAATCCAGACCCATTTCTGGGAGCACAGACCAGGCGTCATTGGTGCAATGGCCCAGAGCATGCTCCAAAGAGCACTGGTCTGTTACATTTACTGTGATTTAAAACACACAGATAAACTCTCCTTGGAAAAAGAAATTCGGGGCACCCTGGGCACACTGCTGGGGACTCACTGTGTACCTCAGCAGCACTCATCTGCCACAGAAAGAAATCAGCATCCGACCAGGGACTCACTCCTTCCCCGCACTTCCTGCTGAACACTTCCCTGTGGAACTGTGGTTCCCTGGATCCAACCTTGGGAAATGTCCGCCGAGAGAAAGCTCTGGAAGTCTAACACTCAGCACAGTGTCCTTCAGTAGGTCCTGATAATCTTTGTGAAAGAAAGTCCCCACAGTCTAAAGAGACAGATGCCGTCTCTGGGAGACCGTTCCTACCAATGCTTGGCACAATGCTTCACTATGACCACTGCTCAAGAGATCTCAGAGCAGCCTGCTTCCAGGCAAGTCCTGGGTTAATAAAATCTGGAAAGATATTTTGAAAGTCTAGGTGAACACAATGGTCACAAGTAAGTGTCCCAGACACCTATCTATATCAAAAGTTAATTATTCAAATTGCAAAAGGATTTGCCCCTGGTCTCCCTTAAGTGACAACTAATTGCAAGTCAGTGGGTTTACTGTTCTAGAACTACTTTGAAGGTCCCCGAGCCCAGAACAGCACCCCTTTGGCTTGCCAAGATCCCCAGTGCACCAATGTGCCTGGGATGTAGGTATTCAAGGCAACTATATAGAAGGAATGAACTAAGGAGGCTCCAATAGGAGCAGGGAGCTGGGCTGATCCCCGGGAGAATGTGGAAGGAGGAGGCTGCTGCTGGGGATTCCCAGAACAATCAAATGAGCAGAGGGCAGGAAGCCCTGACAATTCCCAGAAGTAAATTCTAGGACCCTCTGGGAGAAAGCTCAGAATATGCCAACAGGACAAGTTCTTAGGCCTCTTTGATGAACAGGACCAACTGTGAAGCCCTTTCATTTCTCAGCCTCCAGGAGAAATGAGTTTATGAGCACATCGGTTTTCTGAGGGCTGGTGCATGGCTTCTCTTCAGCTCCCTGAGTTAGAGGGCACAGCAAGAGCCACGGGCAATTCTTTTGGGGCCATGGTGCCTGCCCAGAGGACACGGGGAGGCATTTCACTCACCAAGTCAAGAGAATGCAGGCCAGAGAAGAGGCAGCCAAGCTGGATGGTTACAGAGTAGCAAGTGCAGTGACACCTCATCTTTCCTGGGTGAGGACTGGCAGCTGATCCACTCCCAGAAAAGCACATGTAGACCTCTGTTTGCCGGAGGCTGTGGCCAGTGTGCACTGAACCCCAAGAGTCTTCCAATGTCTTTATGGTGATAGCCAGCTTTTCCTCAAGAACCTGAGAGAATCTTGTGGACCCTGAGATCCCAGTTGGAGGAAGAGAGGAGCAGAAACTCAAGGCTGAGGAGTCCATTCAAAGCTGTGACTCTTCTCCTGCCCTACCTTCCCTGCAGATCACAGATCCATTTCTGGAGAGATGCAGCAGTCCACAATACAACAGTACTATGCTCTGGGGATCATCTGATCCTCAACAAAGCCAAGTGATCAACAAGCCTCAACCCACCACCCAGGTCTCTGTGCATTATTCTGAAATGTGCACAGAAAGAAGGGATCACTAGGTATTCAAAGAAAGCTCCCAAGATAAAAAGGGGCGCCCCAAAACAAATAAACAGAAATATAATCATGGCAGAAACAGGGAAAAAAGAAACAGAAGAAAGTTTCAAAAAAGGCTCTCATTAGTAACCACAGAAAAGTGTGAAAGACTCTTCCATCCATTAAAAAAGAAGAGGGTATCATGGAAAAAGAACAAGCATAGAATAAAAGAGAGGCCTTGGGAATTACAAATATGAATGTTAACATTTAAAAATCCAATACAGGGATAAGAAGATATTATCTTATCTGGAATAAGATAATATTCCAGAAAACAGAACTGAAAGCTGAAGATGTGAACATTAGGAGAAAAAAGAGAGACAGTGGATTAAGCTCATCCTACATCTAATTAACTGGAGTTCAGGTGGAGAAAGAAAAGAAAGAGGAAAGGAATTTATGAAAGAAATCCTACAGGCATTATGAAATATAACAGAGTTAAAGACATGTAAAATGTTAAGAGTATGGGGCCTAGGGTCAGATGACCAGGATTTAACTCCTGCCTCTGCCCGTTATTAGGCAGAGTCGTGGGCCAGTTTATTTAACATCTCTCAGTCTGTATTTCCTGGAGTGTAACATAATAACAGTGCACATGCTTCATGGAGTTGTCAGGAGGGTCACTTGAGAATGCTTGCGAGGAGCCTGGAATAAAGCTTGGCACACGGTGAGTGCTCAGATGTTAGCCATCAGTATGATGCCGGCCACAGGGCAAAACGGGGAACAAAAGGAATCAGAGTCTCCAAGAAAATCAGAGACCAGGAAAGAATGAAATCAAAATACACGATTAGAGGGAGACTGGCATGGAGCTCTGTGATGACCTAGAGGGGTGGGATGGGAGCAGGGGAGGGAGGCTAAAGAGAGAAGGATTATATATATAATTATGACTGATTTGCACGGTTGTACAGCAGAAATCAACACAGCATTGTAAAGCAATATCTTCCAACTAAAAAATAAAAAAAAAATTTAAGTACATGATTGAATTTTCAATGAATAATATTTATATAGGAGCCTGGATAGCTCAGTTGGTAGAGCATCAGACTTTGGGGCTTCCCTGGTAGCTCAGCTGGTAAAGAATCCTCCTGCAATGCAGGAGACCCCTGTTGGATTCCTGTGTCAGGAAGATCCCCTGGAGAAGAGAATGGCAATTCTCTCCAGTATTCTTGGGTTTTCCTGGTGGCTCAGACAGTAAAGAATCTGCCTGCAATGTGGAAGACCTGGGTTCAACTCCTGGGTTGGGAAGATCCCCTGGAGAGAGCATAACAACCCAATCCAGTATTTTGCCTGGAGAATCCCCATGGACAGAGGAGCCTGGCGGGCTACAGTCCATGGGGTCACAAAGAGTCAGACAGCGGCTAAGCACAGCACACACATTATAATGTTCATTATATATATATATATGTATAATGCCATAATAAAGTAAATATTGTATTAAGTTAAAGCAGTGATATATAATATTATGAGAGTTGCAAAGGGAAAATGGAGAGAGCTAAATCTTCATTTCTCTTAAAAGGAAATCCATAAATAATGAACAAAATTGATGAGGAGGGAATTGGAGGCAAATACCAGAAAGAACTGCTCAAAGACTTCATTGTATTTGCTGCTGGGAAGCAGGATGGGAAGTAGGTTTTGCAGAGCTCACAGGTACAACATCTGGGGGAGGCCAACATGTGGTAGAATTTGCACGTTTGTGGACTTAAAACAACTGTGGCAGTACAAGGCAGGGAAGGGTCTTATTCTAACAAAATCAAATAAGACAATTTTCTATGAGATGGGGGCCACATATCTTGAGGAAAGATGTACTACCTACTTGTGTAGGTAAGTACACCTAAGTGCCCTTAAGGGCCAGCTGGAACTTACTTAACCTCTGTGAACAATGTTCCTCATTTGTAAAAGGGGCTCATAACAGTGCAATAGCCTCAGGGCTATTTGAGTATTCAGATAAGCAAAACACTCAGCACAGCACTTGGCACACAGTAAGTACATGAAAACAGTAGAGATCGGAACTCACCACCCCTCACCACACCCATCCCACCCCAGACGGACAGCCTAGGACAGCCTACGAGCAACGCAGCGTACTCAGTCACCTCATTGTGGGGTGGGGGCAGGGGACAAGGGTGTGTCTTCCCAAACCTAAATCAGCTCCCCCAGCCACCTGACCTCCCCCCAGGCCACCACCCCGCATGCACCACTTGTGATGTGCAACCAGAAAGTGCAAACACGTCCTCCACGAAGCTGCACTTACTCCCGGACGGAAACCAGAGATGAAACAGAACCTCAGAAAGCCTTGCAGGGTTCAACGTGGACAACTTCGGGGTTAGCTGCCTGTTGGCCTTGTCTGCCCACTACGTCAGGAAAGGCCTGTGTTGACCACCCCCAGGCTGTACTCATCAACCAAAAGTTTCTGCTGATGGAGTTTCTTTGTCTAAGAGGACTCAGATCTGGGCGACAATTGTCACTGAGGCTCCCTTTGTCCTGTGAACCTAATAATTGTTATTTGGGTTCCTACTTCAAAGCAGACCGGCCTGCTTACCGCAAGTATCTGGGTGTAATTCGACGCCCGCTGCTGGCCTCTGGCGCTGGGACTGCGAAGTGCCGGAGTGAGGCACAGTCCTGTCCTGCTGCTGCGGCCGTGCCAGCCCAGTGTTTACTCTGCTTGGAGATGCCCGACTGCCTGGAGCCCAGGGAACGAGGTGGGCTGGCCAGGATGGCCTCTCTAGAACTCGGGCTGCAGCGATAAGCCTGGCATTTCCGCTTATCTCTGAGCCTGCCCTGGGCCCCAGAGGCATCCAGAGGCTTCACTTGGTTATCTGCTTTGCTAGTCGGTATCTGCCTTCCCGGGGGCCTACTTCCTGCATCACTTAGCTGAGTGTCCAGTGTGAAACAAACACTGTGTGGTCCAACAACAGAAAAAAGAAGGGATTGAGTCCTCAGACAGAGCTGACCTGAGTTCAAAACTCAGAACCCGGGTGCAGGGGCCAGAAGAAGAGCTAAGACTCCTTGCCTTCGGGCAGCCCTCCAGGACAGAGCAAAGCCCTGGACAGCAATAGAACAGGTTGCTTTTCTTCATGGGAGCTGCTTGCATCCAGGTTGGGAGGGATCAGTTATTGCCTCTTCAAGTAAAACTACTCAAGAAGCAATGAAGATATCTGGAGCCCCAAAGACTGGGACATGCTGCAGTGAAGAGAAGGCCATGAGCTGTGGCTTCTGCTGAATGAGATACCTGCTCCAACTCAGCTGTTACCCTCAGGGAGACTCCTTGGACAGATCTTCCCAGAGTGCTCTGGGAGAGACCAAACCCTTCACATGCCCTGGCAAGCATCCGCAGACAGACATACAGATATACACATATATCACTCCAGGGCCCAACTCACCTGGCCTGACTGACAGGAATCAGAGTAGGGGGTGCAGGCTTTTGATATTTAGCTTGCTTTCTTGAACCTGACCATGGGCAGATTCTGTACTAAGTACTTTAACTGCAAATGTCTTATTTAGACTTTGCTACAACCCTATAGTGTGGGTTTCCCAGGTGGTTCAGTGGTAAAGAATCCTGCCAATGCAGGAGACTCGGAGACTTGGGTCCAATCCCTGGATCTGGAAGAGCTCCTGGAGAAGGAAATGGCAACCCACTCCAGTATTCTTGCCTGGAAAATCCCATGGACAGAGGAATCTGGTAGAGTACAGTCCGCAGGGTCGCAGAGTCAGACACAACTGAGGGACTGAGAAGGCATGCACAACCCTATAGGGTAGATTACTATTTATCACCCCATTTTACAGAGGGGGATCAACCTAAAGAACTTAAGGGGCTCACCCAAAGCCACACAGTCAGAAAACAGTGGAGCCAGAATTGCAACCCAGGTTGATAACTCACACCACACTGCCACTTTCAGAGACGGGAGGAACTTCAGAGACTGTAAGGGTCAACCCCATCATTTTGTAGATGGAGAATCTGAGATCTGGGGAGAAGGGACTTTTTAAAGGCCACTGAGTAAGTCAAAGGCAAAGACTGGACCAAACTGTTGCCCTCAGAGTGACCATGGAAATCTCCACCCTGCTTTCTGGATTTGAGAAGGGTGTGTGTGTCATGAATTTGGCCTCTGCCCACAGGCTCATCCCTGACAATTGTCTGAGGAGATGGGGCGGGGGTGCGGGGAGTGGGCACCGGGTAGGGGCCCCTAGATATTACAATGGTTACTTATTCTTTTGTAGAAAATCGTCTACTGCTTATCTCATCTGGCTACCCAGAAAGATGCCAAAAGTCCTGCCAGGATGAGTCCAGGAATTGCACTTAGGAATAAAACCAGAGGCAAGTTGGGCTCTCTGAAGAATCAGAGAGGGAAATGACAGCTTCGTGACAGGCCTGGGCCTCAGGGACCCTCCTTGCTATCTCTCAGGTGGCTGGTGGGTTTGCTCCCAGGATCTCACTGTCTTCTGTAGGCAGCATTTCTACCCCTGGTTGAAGCTTTTCATTTTGTCAATTCCTTTCTCACATGCCTAGTCAAAACTGTTCCCAGCCAAGCACGGTCAGATGGAGGCAGCCTGAAAATATCAGAGAAGAACAAAAAGGATCCTCATAAATCAAATCCACACTAGCAGCTATTCATTCATTCAACATGTCCAGAGCAACACTTACTAAGAAATAATAAAAGCACTATTATTTATCAAGAATTCCTACATGTCAGGCACTGTGCTATATTGTCACATAAATTACTTTTGCCCCCACAACAATTCTAAAAGAAAGAAACTATATCCCCATTTCACAGGTGAGTAAACTGAGGCTTGGGATGACAAAGTCACTTTCCAAAGTTAGTGTTCAGTTCAGTTCAGTTGCTCAGTCATGTCTGACTCTTTGTGACCCTATGGACTGTAGCATGCCAGGCTTCCATGTCCATCACCAACTCCTGGAGCTTACTCAAACTCATGTCCATCGAGTCGGTGATGCAATCCAACCATCTCATCCTCTGTCGTCCCCTTCTCTTTGCACCTTCAATCTTTCCCAGTATCAGGATCCTTTCAAGTGAGTCAGTTCTTCACATCAGGTGGCCAAAGTATTGGAGTCTCAGCTTCAGCATCAGTCATTCCAATGAATATTCAGGACCAGTTTCCTTTAGGATGGACTGGTTGGATCTTCTTGCAGTCGAATGGACTCTCAAGAGTCTTCTCCAACACCACAGTTCAAAAGCATCAATTCTTTGGCGCTCAGCTTTCTTTATAGTACAACTCTCACATCCGTACACAACTACTGGAAAAACCATATCTTGGACTAGATAGACTTTTGTTGTAAGTCTGTGTAAGACCCTGTATATCAATGCAGGCAGCCAAACTCCTGAGTCTGCTTACAGCTGAAGGAGTCTAATTGAAACATCTTGTCTAGAACCCGATTTTCTTTGGGGGGCTGCATTTTCCAACTGCCACTTTAAAAACACAATTATATTTGCAAGTTGGAGCTAAGCCAGTAAGTTTCATGCCAACATTTTGTACTGCCTGTCGGCTCATACTGGTAAGGTATCCCCACCTGTAAAGTGCTTTGACATGTGCTCACACTTACACTCATCTAAGTTGCATGGACTATGATTCTTATTTTCCTCAAGAAGAGACTGAGGGTCCCAGGGAGAGTCAGTGCAGAGCTGGCCATGGCCCCAGGGCCTGTGTTCACTATAGTAGATAGGGTTTCTGGCCACACACACACACACACACACACACACACTTTGAGACCCCTAACACACCTGGCTTGATAGGAATCAGAGAAAGAGTTGCAGGTTTTTTATATTAGCCCCAAGCCTGACCATGGCAGACATTGTGCTTAGCACTTTAACAGAAATATCTTATTTAAACCCTTTATTGTGCTGATACCTGTGAGCTCAGATCTCTGCTTGTGCCATGGGAAACTCAGAAAGTCCAGGTGGGAGCTAGGTTAACACACTGGAACAACAGAGAAGCTGGGACAGCCACTAACTGCTGGGTGTGAAGGATGTGGGTGGGATAGGGCAAAATCATGTGATGTACCAGTGTTTCCAGGCCTCCCATATCTGATAAAAAAAGCAACCCATCTTCATCAGATCAAATTCTCAGCCCTCAATCTATCCCGACCCTCTGAGGAGAGCTTGGTTTCGGGAATTTTCCTGTCAAATCTAAAGAATGGGTAGAATCTGAGGTCTGGAGGAGAGAATTTGGTGAGCTGGGTAGCAAAGCACCAAGAAGGGGAAGGAGAGAGGGGGCTAGACAGACCGGGAGCAGGGTTTGGGGTTGGGGAGCAGCAGAAATGAGGCAGCCCCCTGATGCAAGAGAATGTGTGAGAGAAGAAGGGAGGTTTAGAAAACTCTGTGCTGCTGCCTGTTGAATGGGTACTGGGAGTTGTAAGCAGGGATGGCAGAGTGGCCTGCCTTCCGTGGCCCCAAGTCTCTGCAGAAACTTGGTTACTTGATGTCAACCAATTCAGAGTGTAAGTGGGAGGTAAAGAAATTGGAAACAAATTTTAGCAAAGTGAAAGGACTTCTTGGTGGAAGCAGGACTTGAGCGGAGCCTTGAAGGATGGGTGAGATTCAGGCAGGCCAGGGAACGGTGAGGGTACGAAGGGAACAAAGCTCCAGAGCGAGTCTGGCAGATGGGAGTGACAGGGCACATACTGGCCTTGGGCCACGAGGTGTCAATGGAGGCCCAGATGATTCAGCAGGCAGGACTCTTAAGAAAGTGGACCTGGAAAGTCAAGCAGAGACATTTAGACCCAAAGGAGCAAGATAAAAGGACAGTAATCCTGTGGAATGTTTTTAGGTGGGAAATAACAAGGTAAAATTAGTGTCTAAGACTGGGCAGTATGATTACCTAGAGGTAGGAGGGACTGACTCAGAGGGGACACAGAGCCACTTCTGGGATGTTGGAGATGTTTTATATCCTGGGTGGTGGTTACACTGGTTCATGTATATGTGCATACAGGTCTGCAGTATTCAATTCAAAAGGCTATAAGATTTGTGCATTGTGCTGCATGCCTGATCAAGTTCTGTTAGTATGGAAAAAAAGGGAGGAAGAGGGAACCAGTGGATCTGATGGAATGTAAATGGATTGGGAGGGCACAGGATCATCGTCCACACAGAAACTAAAATCAGTAAGTGTTTACCAGTTCTGGGATGTGTGTTGTTGCCAAAACACATTAGCGCTAAGGAAGTGGAGTGACATCTGAGAGGACAAGTCTTTGAAACTTCTTTCATAAATGCTGACTGATGCTCTGAGGCCCTCATTCCACCCCGCCCCCCACCGCCATGCCTGCAACCAAAGTAGGACCCCTCCTCACTGTGGGCCAGACACTCTGAGGATCTATGGTGTTCCTCCCAGATCCAATGGGGAAGGTTTCACCCCCAAAACAGGTTACAAAACAGCCAAGTACAGACATTAGAATCCCATTTTTGTTTAAAATATACATATATGCCAATATGGTTAATTCTGCATCAGAGAATTGCAAACAATCTTTCTTTTTTATATTTCATTTATATAATTATTCTAACTTTTAAGTGTATTATCTGTGTTATTTTTTTCTGTAATAGTCATGATTCATCTGAACCCACAGGAATTATTCTAGACAACAATATGCACAAGAGATAGGTTAATTCACCAAGAACAGACTCCCCCAGGAACCCAGCTGACAGAAAACAACATTTAATAACCTTATAGGGAGGTCAGAGATTGATTGCTTAACCTCAAATGAACGCAACAAATGTATATGTAACAGACTCAGGACTCCTCAGAAACAGAAAACCCTCAGGGACAGAGAAAGGCTTCCTCTTTGCACTTTGTTTTTTAAATAGATTTTTGCCCCCTTCCAATCTGGAAAGAAACATTCCAGACTACACATGCAACTCATTAAACTATACAGTAGAATTAATTTGGGAAATTTTTTAGAACAAAGTCGGCAAACCTCTGCAAACAATCAAGTACAGCATTCTCAAATGATTTGAGCCTTAAGTACGACTAATCACAGCAATGTTTGAAAATAAAATAGATTTGAAGTCTGAATTACACATGTAATTTCCCGATAGCTGCACAAAACCAAAGACAAATCCATGCACTTAAGATTGTTAGTTTTTACTATTGTTTGTTTTCGGTCAGACTCTAAATGTGTTTTCTAGAGGGTCTGCATGCCCTTAAAGCACCTGCTGAAAACACACACACAATACGTTTACCATCTGCACTTACATACCACCTTCCATCCATGGATTCCAAGTGGTCTATCAGAAATGTTGTTTTCATAAGTCCCCTGTGAGATGTGTATTGTTCCCTCCATCTTACATACAGATAAACCTAAACATGGGGGCAGTTAAGTGGCTTGTCAACAGGCATAACCCAAGACAAAATCCATGCAAGCCATTCTCTTGTCTCCCTTCCTCTGCCGACCGTGCCTTTGAGCGTTCTTGTTGGCCCCGGTTTAAATCATGCACGCAGACCATTGTTTCCCTGGTGATGGAGGTGGCATTCTATTTCCTGCCCTGAATCTGGCCTGGGGCCCTAGCGGCACCGCATTTAGCCACAAGGGTATCAGCCATGCGTGAGTGGGGACAGCTTGGCTCCTTGGAAACCCAAGTGGTATGTGTCAGCTGGCACCAGCCTGCAGAGAGCCACTCCAGGCCACCCTGCTAACTCCTCCATCACTAGCCCAGAGCAACCCATAATGAAGGCAATGACGTCTCTCTGGGAGCTGGATGAACAAATGGGAACAGCTCAAAGGCAAACTCTCTGGCCCAGCTCCTGTCCAGCCCTCAGAGAGAAATAATCCTTACAAGCCTGGGAACCAAGTCCCTAGACCAGTCCACCCCTCCCTCTGTTCATTCCTATGGACAAAGTGTCATGGTCACAGATTACATTCCTGATAGGCAACTGAATTTACACTTCCAGTCTCCAGTTGCAGTGTTTATTTTTATGGTCCATTAATTAACGTGTCCTGGAATGACCATTCAGAATCACCTCTAGAAAAATAAGAAAGTCACCGGGGCATCTACCAGGTAATAAGAGTTATCACCTGAAAGGGTTTCTCTGATGATTGCAGTCACTCTTAGAAATTAGGGGTGGAGATTTTTTGTGTGTGAACTCTGTCATTTGGCCCAAAAAATGCTATATATTGTCTTTTAAAATCAATTTTAACTTCTTCATTAACCTTACTGGATGGTCGGGTGTGTTTATGAACCAGAGGCTGGGTTAACTGCCCCTCCTTCTTGTGTATTCTCAAAGCACTGCAAACGTTTTCCTATCAGAACCTAAAAGCGGTAATAGTTCTGTCACGCATTCACCTTGTGTAAGGAAAAGCTAGCACTGTACATTTTTTAAATTCTAAGTATTACCATTAATATTCTCATTTACATAAGGAAACTGGCCTAGAGAGGTCACAAAGTCACCTGTGATTGCCATAAAAAATTACCACAAACTTAATGGCTTAAAACAACAGAAACTTATTCTCTCACAGTTCTGGAAGCCAGAAGTCTGAAACTAATATCACTGGGCCAAACCAAGGTGTCAGTAGGGCTATGGTTTCTCCAGAGGCTCCAGGAGAAAATCAGTCCTCCCCCCCCACCAAAAAAAAAAAAAGAAAATCAGTCCTTCCCTTCCTAGCTTCTGGTAGCAGCTGGCATTTCTTGGTTTCTGGTCGATCACTGCACTCTGCTTCCATGATCACACTGCTTTCCCAATTGTTCTGTGCCTGTGTCAGATCCCCTGCCCCCCTTGTATGATGATCTATGTGACTGTGTTTAGGTCTCACCTGGATAATCCAAGATAATCTTCCCATCTTGAGGTTCTTAATCACATTTGCAAAGTCCTTTTTCACCATAAAAAATAACATTTACAGGTTCCAGAGATGATGATGTGAATACCTTTTGGGGGGGCCATCATCTACCCTCCCAGCGAGGTTTCTCTTCTCACGCAGTCATGAGGGTTCACTGGCTGAGTGGTGAATGTCCAGCACAGAGGCCAAAGCTCAAGTTTTGGTGTTAGGCAGACCCAGGTTTGAAGCTTAGCTCTACCACTTACTGTCTGACTTTAAACAAGTACCTTAACCTCTTTAAATCTAATGTGTGGGACTATTTTGAGGATTAAATGAGATAATGAAAATGAAATGCATATAACAGCACCTAACATAGCTTAGTGCTCAATGAATTTGTTAAAAGCACAGTGTAAGCTGGAGTTGTGATCCAACCTTTACAAAGTGAGCACAGATTTCTACAGATGAAGAAAAGTGAAAGTGGGAAGTGGAGGGAATGGGGGTGTATAGGGGTATCATTCTGCCACAGAGTCAAGAAAAGTGTGTATTTTTGTCATAGATATTCTTATACACTGTTATAAAGAGGATTCATCTGAAAATTAATATGGGTTATTTTTTTTTGAGGTTAAACTGATTCCAATTTCAAGACCTATAACAAAAAGAACGAGGAATAAATCAAGAACTTAAAACATGGTGAATAAACCAGAAAAACAGGCAGGGAATAGTAGGAAAAGTACAGTAGGAAAAAAAATAAGGATGTTTTAAGCCTGGACTTTTGTTATCAGTACATTTGAGAGATGACATTCAAACTGATTTGCCTTCTTAACTATGAGCAATATAACGGTGATTTGATTTTGTTCCATTCTGAGGTAGGATAATATGAATTTTAATAAAGAAGTTTTAGCACTGTACCTCTAAATATTATCACGTTATGATCTGTTCAATTTGCTATATTTCATCCAGTCACATTTTTTTCAGTTTAATTCACTGGGATTCTTTATAGTTATGACAGTTTGAGTGGAAAGCATGCTAAGGGTCAAAGAAACAGGAAAGTAATAGATTTTGCCTTTTGGAAAAAAAACAAAACAAAACTGCAGACTCCTTAAATGGCAACCAGTAGAGGAAATAATAATAGCTGTACATCTACCATGAAAAGCTAGCCAAGACATATGGCTGAGTTAATATTCACAAAACAACGTATGAAACTTGATCCTATCTAAATAAAAAGTACAAACAGCCTGATAACCAGACACATACAGATATACAAATACATTAGCAATAGTCAAGGATACATAGCCAGTAACTAACAGCAGCTACTTCCTGGGGAAAGAGCAGAACTGTGTTGGGGAAAAAATAAGGGAAAAGCCAAATTCTCTTTATAATCCACATGTTTCTGTATTTGCATTTCTATAAGAAGCATGTTTTTATATGTTATTTGTATACTTTTTTAACTTATAAAAAATTATTTGTTTATTTTAATGGACCATTACATTAATTTACAGTTCTTTTGCTAAAAATATTACTTGCAGGATAACGAACAGTAAATGTGTATTGTTGTTTTTTATTAATGAACCAGACATGCTCTCTCTGCCTTGACTCTTTGTACAAAAGGAACAGAAGTACACAGAGGAATAAACTCATATCTAATGGAGAACAGAGTAAGGAGGTATCACTTGGGGATGAGACAGCTGGCATATATCTAGAAGCCAGAAAGTTGATGGAAGAGGGCTTACAGGTAAAGGATGTCTTAGACGGCCAGCCCAGGCAAGCTATGAGGGTTGCAGAGAATGACTGCCAGTCAGCCCAGGGAACCCGGCAAGCTCTGAAGGTGGATCAACTGTACCCACCTGCTTTTCTCCACCATCTACTTCCACCCTCCCATCCCTCCCTCACATGTAGTAAGTACAGGCAACTGGCCTTTATCCTCAGGAAAAGTAAACAAGCCCCAGACAGCTCTTCTCTAAACAAATTAGACAGTTCTCCACACTGGAGATCTAAGGATTTCAGTCATCAGCTTTATGTCTCACAGTAAAGTTCTCATTCTGGCCATCAGGTGAGCTCAGCCTAAAAATGATCTTCCACTCAACTCTCCCATCTCATGTCCAGAGCACCCAGTCAGAATTATCAGTGGAGAGATGTCACCCCACTTACATGGACCTTCTTTCTTAAATATGAGCAGGTAAGCAAAGATCACCAAAATAACGGCAGATCCAGCAGCTAGAGAGGGAAAGGTCAAGATGTATAAATGTGAAAAACAAATTCTGGTGGAAAAAAAAATAATCAGGGAATAGAATAAAAGCTGACTCAAGAGAGTTAAGAAAGATTTTTATAAAAACATAAGATTTAAAAAAGAATAATTAGAGAAGCAATTAGAGATTTAAAATGTGATAACAGAAATAAAATGTTCACAAATTGCAATATAAAAGGGAGGAAATCTCCTACAGCATAGGATGAAAAGAGAGAAATGTGAAAGAACAGATGAAATCCAAAAGCCTAATGTTCAGTAAATGGTGTCCCAGGAAAAGAGAATAGAGAAAAGGCTGGGAGTAGGGGTAGGGGAGACTAGTGAGCTCCAGCCATTTCCCTATCTTGGCAATACTTATTCCCAGGGGAGCTATAATGGCAGTTGCTTGAAGACTGGAGGATAATATACTCTGGACGGGGAGTTGAGGGTGGTCAGAAAATGACAAACGACTATCACTTTCTTAAGTGGCCTGATAGCACCAAGAAAGCCACGGCCATAGCCTCTGTTCATGTGGGCACTTGCATTCTAGTGAGAGCTCATCTGAATCACTGAGAGAAATGCCAAAATCAGGGCAGGTTGAGCAGAGCCTTCCAGCTCATCACTAATGACCTGCCTGCAGGGTAACATCAGTGAACCTTCTTTGCATTTGGCTGTTCAAATACTTAACAATTGCACCGAATTCCCCAGGATTCAGTTTATGTTTCTCCATCTTGTTTACAAGGACATCATAATGTTTTCCTATGCGCTGGTCTACAGAATGTAGAAGGCACCTCTTGGATGAGTACCTGGCTAGTAAACATTTTGCCTTTTCTAGGAATGCCCCTAACAGAGTCTGTATCAGTAGACTCCCAGCAGCCATTTTATACCATGGGATTCTGGTCACGACCCAACTGGTCATGACTGATTGATTCAAGAGCAGATTTATGATCAATTTGAAAAAACTAGCTTTTACATTTTAGAAAGTTGAAAATTGGTTTAGTAAGAGAGATTCTAGAAACTTCTTTCTTTAGGCTTTGACCTAAAGAAAAGGGCCACAAATTCAAAAAGACAGGGTAGAAAAAAGTCAAAAACAAAAAAAAGGAAAACAAAAAAGGTCACAAATGAGGAACTATAAGACAAAAGTCTCAAAAGTATGGATGCCAAGAACCAAAAACTATACTATAGACAAAGATATATTAACTGGAGACTTTCAAACCTCAAATGAGGAAACTGAATCCATTAAAGGCAGGTTTAGGGAAAGGCTTTGAGTTTAAAGATGGGGGCGTGGTAAGAATTAGGAAAGGAAATATTTGAAGTAGCATTTTGTTCAGAAAGAAGCAGTAAGGCCAATGAGGAGGGAATAATAGACAATACAAAAGCCAATCAAAACATAAACAAAGTATTTTAATCCAAAATTTGAAAATGAAAAGAAAAACTGAAACACACTTTAAGAAGATACTAGCATCAATCAAGAAGTTTAAGACGAGCACTTGGCTTTCCACATTTTTATGAAACATTTCCAACACAGTTTAAAGAAAAAGTCTATCTACTTAAATCTCCTATTTTCTAGATGACATCTCTTTTGCCTTCAGCCAGTCACAATAATATTAAACTATTTGAAATGTATTTCTTTTTTTTCCTCCATCCAGCTGTCGTATTTCTGTTATAGAGTCACACTGATCTGACTTTATATCCAGTCTATGCCATTTACCAAGTGTGTGATCTGAGCAATTTTCTTGTATCTTAGAGCTTCATTTTCCTGATTTGTAATCTTTAAACACCATCATACCTGGAAAACATTTGGCATGGTGCCTGGGGTGTAGTGAGTACTCCATATATGGTAGTTCTTTTCTATTGTTTCTGCTATTGTTCCTTTTAATTGAACCCACATGTTAGCACTACCATAAAAGACATAAAGAAATGTACTCAGATGTGTTCAATTGATTCTTTTGTTACAAACATGTTTGAAACTTTTAAATGTGCTTTATCGTTCTACAGCCTCAAAACCACACATAAAAGTTTTAACCTTGAGCTTCCTGATAAAGGTCAGAAGTTAGTTGCATTTATCAATATCTCTAGCACTGAATTTACTTAGCTCTTGGGTTGTATTATAACTTTTAAGTTAAAAGAGCATGTGGCAAACTTGTGTCAGAGCTGACATTGCTGGAACAGAAGCAGATTCTCTCAATTATGACATGTGAAATTGAATATGAATGAATTTCAAATTATAAAGTGAATTTCAATTAGAAAATGAAATTAATTTTCAATCAGAAATGAATTTCTCATTTGCAAGTCAAAGAGTGAAGATGTTTTTGTTCACTGAAATAAAAATTTCAAACCCAAAGGCAAGTGAAGTTTAACACTGAAGCCTTGGGAGTCACACACAAATCACTTCCAATCAGTCTGGCCAATAATTCTTTTCTGGAAGTATGCCATACAGAAACAGGAGGAGAACACTGAAAACAGCCCAGGTACATGGGAAGCAACTTGGAATCATCGTCTGCTTTATCTATTACAAAGGAAGATCTGCCATATATGTGACACCACTGTCATTGAAACATGAAAAAATTTCCTGTGGGGCATTTTCTAGATATGTTAGACATAAAATACCAAATGAACATCAAAACTCCCAGAAGATCTTTGAAGAACAGATAGGTTTGGGCATATAGCTCTCCCTCTAAATCAATAAACCAATTCAAAACATGGGCAAAGGAGGACTTCCCTTGTGGTCCAGTAGCTAAGACTCTGTGCTCCCAATGCAAGGGACCCAGATTCGATCCCTAGTCAGGGTATCAGATCCCATATGCCACAACTAAAGATCCCACAAGCTCGAACAAAAAGATCCCCTGTGCCACGATTAAGATCTAGTGCAGTCAAATAAATAAATAATAAATTAAAAAAGAAAACACAGATGCACAAAGGATTTGAATAAACATACAACAGACAGTAAACACATGAAAAAATATTCAGTATCACTAGTCATTAGGGAAATGAAAATCAAAACCACAATGAGATACAACTTCACCTCCAATAGAATGGGTTCTGTTTTTAAAAATGGAAGGAAGAAAGAGAGAAAGAAAAGAAGAAAAATAAGTACTGGTGAGGATGTGGAGAAACTGGCACCTTTGTGCATTGCTGGTAGGAATGTAAAATGGTGCAGCCACTATGTAAAGCAGTTTGGTGATTTCTCAAAATTAAACATAAAATTACCATGTGATTCAGTAATTCCACTCCTAGGAACACACCCAAAAGAACTGAAAGTAGATACTTATATACTTATGTTCACAGAATACATAAATATATGAACATATATACTCAGTTCATAGCCAAAAGGTAGAAATAAATGAAGTGTCCATCAACAAATGAATAAACAAAATGTGTTATACACATATAAGGGAATATCATTCAGCCTTTTAAGATGGAAAAAAATTCTGATACACACTACAGTATGTATGAATTAAGTATTATTCTAAGTGTAGCAAGCTAGATACTAAAGGCCAAATGTGGGGCTTCCCATGTGGCACAGTGGTAAAGAACCCGCCTGTCAATGCAGGAGATGCAAGAGATGTGGGTTAGATCCCTGGGTCAGGAAGATCCCCTGAAGAAGGATATAACAACCACTCCAGTATCCTTGCCTGGAAATTTCTGTGGACAGAGGGGCTTGACAGGCTATATAGTTCATGAGGTTATAGAACTGGACTGGAGAAGGAAATGGCAACCCACCCCAGTATTCTTGCCTGGAGAGTCCCATGGACAGAGGAGCCTGGTGGTTTGCTGTCCATGGGGTTGCACAGAGTCAGACATGACTGAAGCAACTTAGCATGCATGCATGCATGCATTGAAGAAGGAAATGGAAACCCACTCCAGTGTTCTTGCCTGGAGAATCCCAGGGATGGAGGAGCCTGGTGGGCTGCCATCTATGGGGTCGCATAGAATCAGACACGACTGAAGTGACTTAGCAGCAGCAGCAGCAGCAGCATTGGACATGACTGAGCAACTGAGCATGCAAAGGACAAATATATTAATATGATTCTACTTACATGAGGTACCTAGACAAGGCAAACTCATTAAGACAGAAAGCAGAATAAAGATTACCAGGAGGTGGGTGGAGGATGGAATGGGGAGTTATTCTGATGGGTACAGAATTTCTTTGGGGTGATGAAAAAGTTCAGATTGTGATGAAAAGTTCAGTGGTGATTTTTATACATCATTGTGTATGTATTTTATGTCACTGAATTATACACTTAAGAGGGTAAATTTTGTAATTTCCAGTTCAAGATGGCAGAATAGAAGACTGAGTGCTTATCTCCTCCTGTGAGAGCACCAAAATCACAACTAGTTGTTGAACAACCATCCACAGGAGGATGCCAGAACCCATCCGAAAAAGGTACCCTGCATCCAAAGACAAAGAAGAAGCCACAGCAAGACAGTAGGAGGGGCACAATCATGATAAAATCAAATCCCATACCCACCAGTTGGGTGACCCACAAACTGGAGAACAGTAATACCAAAGAAGTTCTCCCACCGTTGTGAAGGTTCAGAACCCCACATCAGGCTCCCAGCCTGGGGATCCGACAAAGGGACTAGGAATCCCCAAGGAATCTGACCATGAAGGCCAGCAGGATTTGATTACAAGACTTCCATAGGACTGGGGAAAGCAGACTCCAGTCTTGAATGGCACAAACAAAACCTCGCATGCACCAAGACCCAGAGGAAAGGAGCAGTGACTCCACAGGAAACTGAACCAAAACTACCTGCTAGTGTTGGAGGGTCTCTTGTGGAGGCATGAGTCATCAGGGGCTCACCACAGGGACGGGGGGACTGGCAGCAGCTGTCTGGGAAGGTCCCCTTTGGCATAAACCCTTTTGGAGTTCCCCATTAACCCAAGCATAGAGCCCAAAGACCTCAGGGTTGGGTTGTCTCAGGTCAAAAAACTACCAGGAAGGGAGAGTAACCCCTCCCTTTAATTGGATTAAAGCTTTACTGAGCAAGTGAAGCAGAGCCCACCAGAGCAACATCCAGTTTTTCCCACCACCAGTCCTTCCCCTCAGGAAGCCAAGCTTTCCTTAGCCTCCTCCATCAGAGGGCAGACAGAAGAAGCAAGAAAAACCACAATCACACAACAAATAAAACAAAACCACATTACAGAAAGTTTATCAGCATGAAAAAGCAGAAAGTTAAGTCCCAGATGAAGGGACAGATAGAATCCCAGAAAAACAACTAAATGAAGTGGGAATAGGCAACTTCTAGAAAAGGAATTCAGAATAATGACAGTGAATATGATTCAGGATCTTGGAAAAAGAATGGAGGCAAAGACTGAGAGGATGCAAGAAGTGTTTACCAAAGACCTACAAGCACTAATGAACAAACGAACAGAGATGAATAATACCCAAGAAGGAATCCACCGCAGAATAACTGAGGCAGAAGCAGAGATAAATGACCTGGAGAAGAGAATGGTGGAAATCACTGCTGCAGAACAGAATATAGGGGGAAAAAATGAAAAGAAATGAAGACAGTCTAAGAGACCTGATGTGAAGAGTCTACTCATCAGAAAAGACCTTGATGCTGGGAAAGATTGAAGGCAGGAGGAGGAGGGGATGACAGAGGATAAGATGGTTGGATAGCATCACTGACTTAATGGACATAAGTTTGAGCAAACTCTGGGAGATTGCCAAGGACAGGGAAGCCTGGCATGCTGCAATCCATGGGGTTGCAAAGAGTCAGACACAACTGAGCAACAGTAGTGTTGCTATGACTGAACAACAATAAAGAGACCTCTGAAAGTGAAAATGTCAGTTGCGTGGCCATGTAGGACTCTTTGCAAAACCATGAACTGTAGCCTGCCAGGTCCCTCTGTCCATGGAATTCTCCAGGCAAGAATACTGGAGAGGGCTGCCATTTCCTTCTCCAGGGGGGTCTTCCTGAGCCAGGGATCGAACCCAGATCTCCTGCACTGCAGGCAAATTCTTTGCCTTCTGAGTCACCAAGGGAAGTGTTAAACACATGAATGTTTGCATTATAGGGGTCCCAGAAGGAGAAGAGAGAGAAAAGGACTTGAAAAATATTTGAAGAGATATTAACTGAAAACTTCCCTAATGTGGGAAAGGAAATAATCAACCAAGTCCAGGAAGCACAGACAGTCCCAAGCAGGATGAACCCAAGGAGGAATACACCGAGACACATAGTAATCAAACAGACAAAAATTAAAGACAAAGATAAAATATTAAAAGCGACAAGGAAAAATGACAATTAACACACAAGGGGACTCCTATCAGGCTATCAGCCGATTTCTCAACAGAAACACTACAGCACAGAAGGGAATGAGATGACATATTTAGAGTGATAAAAGGGAAGAACCTATAACCAAGAACACTCTGCCCAGCAAGGCTTTCCTTCAGATTTGATGGAGAAATCAAAAGCTTTCCAGACAAGCAAAAGTTAAGACAATTCACCACCACAAAACCAGCTTCACAAGAAATGTTAAAGGAAATTCTCTAGGCAGAAAATAAGAGCAGGAAAAGACCTACCTACAGAAAATAAACCCAAAACAATTAAGAAAATGGTAATAGGATCATACATATCGATAATGACCTTCAATGTAAATGGATTAAATGCACCAACCAAAAGACACAGACTGGTTGAGCAGATGAAAACATGTGCATGTATACATTTCCACTTGCCACAACACTTCGCTTGATCCCCCAAATTATATGTAATTATTTTATATTGCTAAGGTAATCATGTTCCCATTATGGCTTGAAATTGTAATTATCTTTTTTGTCTGGCTATTGATTGTGAAAACTGACAAACATCTTTCACTATAGTGATTATGTGGAGCTTCCCTTGTGGCTCAGCTGGTAAAGAATATGCCTGTAATGTGGGAGACCTGGGTTCAATCCCTGGGTTGGAAAGATCCCCTGCAGAAGGGAAAGGCTACCAATTTTTTGTCTGGCTATTGATTGCTAAAACTGATAAACATCTTTTACTATTGTGATTATGTAACTAATACTCACTTAATCACTTGGATCACAACCTGGTCTGACTCAATGAAACTATGAGCCATGCCATGTAGGGCCATCTAAGATGGACAGGTCATGGTGGAGAGTTCTGACAAAATGTGGTCCACTGAAGAAGGGGATGGCAAACCACTTCCGTATTCTTGCCTTGAGAACCCCATGAGCAGTATAAAAAGGCAAAAAGGTATAACACTGAAAGATGAACTCCCCAGTTTGGTAGGTCCCAATATGTTACTGGAGAACAGTGGAGAAAGAGCTCCAGCAAGAATGAGAGGCTGAGATGGATGAAACTGGAGCCCATTATACAGAGTGAAGTAAGCCAGAAAGATAAAGAACATTACAGCATACTAACACATATATATGGAATTTAGAAAGATGATAATGATAACCCTATATGCAAAACAGAAAAAGAGACACAGAAGTACAGAACAGACTTTTGAACTCTGTGGGAGAAGGTGAGGGTGGGATGTTTCAAAAGAACAGCATGTATATTATCTATGGTGAAACAGATCACCAGCCCAGGTGGGATGCATGAGACAAGTGCTCGGGCCTGGTGCACTGGGAGGACCCAGAGGAGTCGGGTGGAGAGGGAGGTGGGAGGGGGGATCGGAATGGGGAATACGTATAACTCTATGGCTGATTCGTGTCAATGTATGACAAAACCCACTGAAATGTTGTGAAGTAATTGGCCTCCAACTAATAAAATAAAATTAAAAAAAAAAAAAAAAAGAATGAGAGGCTGAGCCAAAGTGAAAACAACTCCCAGTTGTGGATGTGACCGGTGATGGAAGGAAAGTCGGATGCTTTCGGACAATACTGCACAAGAACCTAGAATGTTAGGTCCATGAATCAAAGTAAATTGGAAGTGGTCAGACAGGAGATGGGAAGAGTGAACATTGACATTTTAGGAATCAGTAAACTAAATGGACTGGAATGGGCTAATTTAATTCAGATGACCATTATATCTACTACTGTGGGCAAGAAACCCTTAGAAGAAATGCAGTAGCTCTCATAGTCAACAAAAGAGTCTGAAATGCAGTACTTGGGTGCAATCTCAAAAGTGACAGATGATCTCTGTTCATTTCCAAGGCAAATCATTTATTATCACAGGAATCCAAGTCTATGCCCCAACCACTAATGCCAAAGAAGTTGAAGTTGAACAGTTCTATGAAGACCTACAAGACCTCCTAGAACTAACACCAAAAAAGATGTTCTTTTCATCATAGGGGACTGGAATGCAAAAGTAGGAAGTCAAGAGATACCTGAAGTAACAGGCAAGTTTGGCCTTGGAGTACAAAAGGAAGCAGGGCAAAAGCTAAGAGTTTTGCCAAGAGAACACACTGGTCATAGAAAACACCCTCTTCCAACAACACAAGAGACAACTCTATACATGGACATCACCAGATGGTGACTACTGAAATCAGATTGATTATATTCTTTGCAACCAAAGATGGAGAACCTCTATACAGTCAGCAAGAACAAGTTGACTGTGGCTCAGATCATGAATTCCTTATTGCAAAATTCAAATATAAATTGAAGAAAGTAGGGAAAACCACTAGGCCATTAATGTATGACCTAAATCAAATCCCTTACAATTATACAGTAAAGTGACAAATAGATTCAAGGGATTAGATCTGATAGAGTGCCTGAAGAACTATGGCAGATGTTTATAACATTGTACAGGAGGCAGTGATCAAGACCATCCCCAAGAAAAAATGAAAAAGGTAAAATGGTTGTCTGAGGAGGCCTTACAAATAGCTGAGAAAAAAGAGAAGCAAAAGGCAAAGGATAAAATGAAAGCTATGCCCATCTGAATGCAGAGTTCCAAAGAATAGCAAGGAGAGATAAAGTGATCAATGCAGAGAAATAGAGAGAGAGAAAAAAAAAAAATAGAATGGGAAAGACTAGAGATCTCTTCAAGAAAATTAGAGACACTAAGGGGACATTTCAAGCAAAGACGGGCACAACAAAGGACAGAAACGGTACGGATTTAATAGAAGCAGAAGATATTAAGAGGAGGTGGCAAGAACACACAGAAGAGGACTTCCCTGGTGGTCCAGTGGTTAAGAATCTGCCTGCCAATTCAGGGAACACGGGTTTGATCCCTGGTCTGGGAAGATTCCACATGCCTCGGGGCGACTGAGCCTGTGTGCCTAGAGCCTGTGGTCTGCAGCAAGAGAAGCCCGCACCCTGAGAAGCCTATGAGGACCACTAGCGAGGAGCCCCTGCTCCCTGCAGTTAGAGAAAGCAACGAGAAAGCAACGAAGACCCAATGTAGCAAAAGTAATAAACAAAATTAAAAAAAAAAAAAACACACAGAAGAACTGTACAAAAAGATCTGAATGACCCAGATAACAATGATGGTGTGATCATTCACCTAGAGCCAGACATCCTGGAGTGCAAAGTCAAGTGGCCCTTAGGAAGCATCACAACAAACAAACTAGTGGAGGCGATGGAATTCCAGTTGAGCTATTTCAAATCCTAAAAGATGATGCTGTGAAAATGCTGCACTCAATATGCCAGCAAATTTGGAAAACCCAGCAGTGGCCACAGAACTGGAAAAGGTCCATTTTCATTCCAGTCCCAAAGAAAGGCAATCCCAAAGAATGTTCCACTACCCCACAATTGCACTCATCTCACATGTTAGCAAAGTAATGCTCAAAATTCTCCAAGCTAGGCTTCAACAGTACATGAACTGAGAGCTTCCAGATGTACAAAGTGGATTTAGAAAAAGCAGGGGAACCAGAAATCAAATTGCCAACATCCGTTGGATCACAGAAAAAGCAAGAGAGTTTGAGAAAAAATCTACTTCTGCTTCATTGACTATACTAAAGCCTTTGACTGTGTGGATCACAATAAACTGTGGAAAATTCTAAAAGAGATGGGAATACCAGATCACCTTACCTGCCACCTGAGGAATCTGTATGCAGGTCAAGAAGCAACAGTTAGAACTGGACATGGAACAACAGACTGATTCCAAACTGGGGAAGGAATACGTCAAGGCTGCATGTTGTCAACTTGCTTCTTTAACTTATATGCAGAGTATATCATGCGAAAACCCCGGGCGGGATTCAACATTGCTGGGAGAAATATCAGTAACCTCAGATATGCAGGTATGCAGATGACACCACTCTTATGGCAGAAAGCGAAGAGGAACTAAAGAGCCTCTTGATGAAAATGAAAGGGGAGAGTAGAAAGCTGGCTTGCATCCGGTCCCATCACTTCATGGCAAACAGATGGGAAAACAATGGAAACAGTGAGAGACTTTATTTTCCTGGACTCCAAAATCACTGCAGATGGTGACTACAGCCATGAAATTAAAAGACGCTTGCTCCTTGGAAGAAAAGCTATGACAAACCTAGATAGCATATGAAAATGCAGAGACATTACTTTACTGACAAAGGTCCATCTAGTCAAAGCTATGGTTTTTCCAGTAGTCACGTATGGATGTGAGTGCTGGGCCTTAAAGAAAGCTAAGCTCCGAAGAATTGATGTTTTCAAACTGTGGTGTTGGAGAAGACTCTTGAGAATCTCTTGGACTGCAAGGAGATCAAACCAGTCAATCCTAAAGGGAATCAACCCCGAATATTCATTGGAAGGACTGATGCTGAAGCTGAAGCTCCAATACTTTGGCCACCAGATGTGAAGAACCGACCCATTGGAAAAGACCCTAATGCTGGGAAAGACTTGAAGGCAGGAGGAGAAGGGGACGGCAGAGTATGAGATGATTGGGTGGCATCATTCACTCGACGGACTTGAGTTCAAGCAAGCTGCATGGGTCAGTGATGGACAGGAAATCCTGGTGTGCTGCAGCCATGGGGTCACAAAGAGTCAGACACAACTGAGTAACTGAACTGACTGACCATTGTATCATGATTGGTCAACAGAAAAATTATAGAATTCTATATCACCAAAACTAGCATTTAATAGAAAAACCTGTAATCACTTTTTAAAATCCAGATACATAACAGAATTATTTTGGAGTTTTTTGAAAAATACAAATACCTGTGTATTGATTGTTTTTTTTTTTGCCAGAACTCCAGAGAGGTTTCTAATGAGTAGCCATGTTTAAGCACTGGACTATATGAAGATCTTTTACATTTATCTAATTTGTTTCACTTTTTCTATTTCATATTCAGTGCTTCCATTTCATTTAGCTTATATTTTCCAATTTCTCTGTCTCTTTTCTGTTGATGCTCTTTTTCAAACCTTTATCAAGAATGGTATAAAAACTTTTATATAAATATACATAAATAAGAGGCATAATATATATATTTTAGAAAACATATGAATTTTTGCCTAACTAAAAAATTTGATGATTAGATTCCACTTATTTGACTCAGTATGAATAGAATGTTAGGTTTCTAGTTAAAAAATAGATATGCAACAAGCAACAAAGTTTTACTGTATAGCACAGGGAACTATATTCAATATCCTGTAACAACTTGTTATGGAAAATAATTTCAAAAATAACATACGTGTCTATGTATAACTAAATCACACAGATAGAAAAGAGTTCTACTTTTTGAAATTTAGTAATGTTTATCTTTTTGTCAGATTTTCTAAATGTCCTATGAACATCTAATAACACATGAGATACAAAATTTTAAATATATTTGTGTAGGATATATTAATACAAATTAATTAAATATAATATATTTAAATTATTATGACATCATTAAAGATGCTCTTATTCTTATTTTTTCTGCACTTGATAAAATATTCTCAGATAAATGTTAACATGTCTCACTATGATTAGATATTTTTTCTTATATTTCTTCTGAGTTTTGCTTTGTATATCTTTGTTTCTTTGTTTTTAAGGTGTCTAATGATTTATGATCCTCTTTGTGAATTGTACCTTTTATCGTTAAAAATATTCATTCTTGTTTCACTTAAAATATATATTTTTTAAATGGTTAACTTTGTTAGGTAGACTTTAACCACAACTTAAAAAAAAACCCTCATCTTAACCCACATAAAAAAGTAAAATAAGGCTTCTAAAACCCTTGGCCCTTGTATAATGCCATAAAAATGTTTTATAACTACATCTGGCAAGCAACTCAGCCCAGGAATGTGATACTCTAACAGCATAATAAATACCAAAAGTCTCTGCAGCAGATTTCTCTTACTGGTTTAAAACAACAGGATTTTTTAAATTAAAAAAAGAAATATTAGAGCTTTTTGATGGTTATATTTTTAATAGATTCTGAACAAAGATTAGTCCAGAGACCAAAGAGATGGCATGTGCTTTATCACATATCAGGAAAACACATACAATCAGACTCTAATGTGTTTTCTACTGATAGCAACTGGTTAAAACCAATAAGTAGCCTTTTTATCTATACTTAAGTCTGAGAATAATTATGAGTTAAATAATAGAGGCAGGATACTTCTACTTTCAGCCAAGATGGGGTAAAGACTGGATTTACTGTCTGAAACAACTAAAAATCTGGACAAAAATATATGAAAGAACAGTTCTCAAGATGTAAGCCATCGGGTAGTAAAAGACAGTGATGCATGAGAGCTAGGAACAAAACAGGTGAACCCAATGATTGCTCCAGGTTCCAGATGGCTAGAGAAAAAGTAAAATGTATTAAGTAAAGACATGAAGATTTTTAAAAATCTCAAAATGAAATTCTAGAGATTAAAATGTCAATATCTGAGATGATAAATACACTGGATGGGATTAAAGGCAGGTTAAATGTTGCAGAAGAAAAGATTAGTGAACTTGAAGACAAAGTGATGGAAACTATGCAAAAAGAAATACAAAAAAAAAAAAAAAAAAACCCTAAAAATCAATTTTAAAAAAGAAAGAGGAGAGCAATAGTGAGATATGAGACTTCAAGGGGCTTAATCTATGTATAAGTAGAGTCTCCAAAGGAGAGGGAAAGACGTAATGGTCAAAAAAATTTCCAAATTTGATGCAAACTATAAATCCACATATACAAGAAGTTCAGTGACCCCAAAGGATAAAAAAAAAATCACTCCTTGTCATTCAGGTCTCAGTTGAAACATCAGAGAAGCCTTCCCTTACCAACAAACCTTAAAGTAGCATTATGTGTATCTTGTCTTAAAAGTTGTTTACTTTTTTTTTTTTTAACATAGCCCTACTCTTCCCCTCAATGTAAGGACAGGCCCTTGTCTACATTCTTCACTAGAACATACAAGCACTGTGTTCCCAGGAACTAGCAGAGCACCAACATTGAGAACGTACTCAATACATATTTCATGGGTGACTGCATAATTTTATCTATTCCTAATCTTTATGCCAGAGAAGGCAATGGCAACCCACTCCAGTAGTCTTGCCTGGAAAATCCCATGGACAGAGGAGCCTGGTAGGCTGCAGTCCATGGGGTCGCTAAGAGTCGGACATGACTGAGTGACTTCCCTTTCACTTTTCACTTTCATGCATTGGAGAAGGAAATGGCAACCCATTCCAGTGTTCTTGCCTGGAGAATCCCAGGGATGGGGGAGCCTTGCGGGCTTCCGTCTATGGGGCTGCAGAGTCGGACACAACTGAAGCGACTTAGCAGCAGCAGCATCAAACTTTAGGCTTCCCAGGTGGTTCGGTGGTAAAGAATCTGCCTCCCAGTGCAGGAGACACAGGAGATACAGGTTCAATCCCTGGGTCGGGAAAATTCCCTGGAGGAGGAAATGGCAGCCCACTCCAGTATTCTTGTTGGAGAATTCCATGGACAGAGGAGCTTGGCAGGCTACAGTCAACAGGGACACAAAGAGTTGGACACATCTGAGCGACTGAGCATGCAACCTTTAGTAATGAATTCCTATTTCAAAATCCCTCTCAAATGATCAAAATGATTCTTTCTGCATTCTGAACATTTCCTTTTGCTCCAAGATTGTTGCCGCTGAACAATATGGCATTTACTAGCACTAACTGTCATTGTCTAAAAGTAAAGTTACCTAACCATTTCTTGAGGAACGACCTATAAGAAAACAACGCTTCCAGGCCAGATTGACCCCAGGCAAGACTCTGGCAACACTACTGCCAAGCTTGACATCCAGCTTTTCACAGAACATATCCTCAGCTCTCCAGTAGAATGCCATTTTCATCAAAACAGCGGTTTACTGGACAGCAATTGTAGGCAAACATTTTACACTTTATATACGTTTTCTATTTACTCTATGATGAGGTTACAGATAAGGCAACTGAGGCCTAGGAAGGTAATGTAATATACCTAGTCACACGGCTAGTAAGTGGCAGAATATAAATCTGACTCCAAAATGTTGTTCTACATCATTTTGGTCAAATTAAAGTGTTATGAAATTGTGGCTAAGTATCAAGCAGCAAGGACTTCCCTGGTGACTCAGATGGTAAAGCGTCTGCTTACAATGTGGGAAAGCCGGGTTCGATCCCTGGGTCAGAAAGATCCAGAGAAGGAAACGGCAACCCACTCCAGTACTCTTGCCTGGAAAATCCCATGGACGGAGGAGCATGGTAGACTAAAGTCCATGGGGTCACAAAGAGTCGGACACAACTGAGCGACTTCACTTTTTCACTTCTATCGATAGCAGCAAACATCTCTTGAGGAAGGATATAACTTAGAGTTTGCTTTCCATTTAATAAAATGAAAAAGATCAAATCCTTAATGTGTATGTTCACAGAACCCCTACGATTGAGATGAGAATCAACAACACTTGTCTCAGCCAAGATATTTTCTCTTAAAACTAGGAAGATTTAAATACCTGAAGTCTTCAACAGAATACCAAGAAAATAAAGTTTCTACATTCTAGAGGACTGGCTGAAGTGAAGCTACCTTTCACTAGCTTTCAGATGTACCTTTTCACTCTTCACATTTTAACATTTCTGAAATTTATGTGCATCTCACAATCAGTAGTGTTTGACCATCAACCAGGCAGCAGTTAGTGATGTGGTGATCAATCCACATGAGTGAAATCAGTCATAGCCATTCATATTGTCATTGATTCTATGCCTAAATAAGTCAAAACTAACTTTTTAAAAAAGTTGTTCTAGACATATTTTTCTTTTTTTATGGACATATAATTGACATATAATATTACACAGTTTAAGTTGTATAGTGTATTGGTTTGACTCACTTATATATTGCCATATAAAAGCGACAGTAGTGCTAGCTAACAATGGCACATATTTATAATTTCTTTACATATTTTTCTTTTTTTATGGACATATAATTGACATATAATATTACACAGTTTAAGTTGTATAGTGTATTGGTTTGACTCACTTATATATTGACATATAAAAGCGACAGTAGTGCTAGCTAACAATGGCACATATTTATAATTTCTTTTTTGTAGTGAGAATAGGTAAGACTTAGTCTCTTAGCAATTTTGAAGTTTGTAATACAGTATTGTTGACTATGATCCCTCTGTTGTGCACCAGGTTTCCAGAACTTATTTATCTACTATTTGTATCTGGTACCCTTAAACAGTATGATCTCAACGTCCCCACCCCCCGTCCTTAGTGACCAACTAATCTCTATCAAAATACCTTTTTTAAAAAAACTTCATGCTGTTTTAACTTTACTTTTTTTTATAATTATAAGAACAACATATACTTTGTGAAGAAAAAAACTACTTCAGAATATACAACAAATTGCAAAGAAGAAAACTGAGATAGCACTGTTGATAGTTAACATTTTCCACAATTTTTGCACAGGTGTATATATATGCGTAAAATACATATATGCATGTGTGTGAACACATAAAACTGGAAAATACATACATATATCCTATAATATTATATCTATATCATTTAACTAATCTATATTTTTCACAACATGATCCTATCAGATGCAGGTTTGCATTATGCATTTCTAACTTGGCATCAAGTTGTGAACATTCTCTGCATCAGTAAGCAGGTTTCCCCAGCATGGTATCTAACAAAGACAGATTCACTCAACACGTACTGCATCCCATTTAAGCAGTTTCCAGTTGTTGGGCATGTATGGGTTGTTCCATTTCTCTGTCCTTGGCAAAGTTGAGACGGGGCATATCTGATGAGTGCATGGTGTCAAACTAAGAAAGTGGAGGAGGAGTTGGAATCCTCCTTACTGATCTGATCTTGTCCTCCAGGTTTGAGGTGGATAGTCATGTAGGCTGATTTGCCCTGGTGGATTTACCCTGGTGGGCTTCCCTGGTAGCTCAGCTGGTAAAGAACCACCTGCAATGTGAGAGACCTGTGTTCGATCCCTGGGTTGGGAAGATCCCCTGGAGAAGGGAACGGCTACCCACTCCAGTATTCTGGCCTGGAGAATTCCATGGACTGCATAGTCTATGGGGCCGCAAAGAGTTGGACATGACTGAGTGACGTTCACAGTAATGTCTGATCAGGGTATGGATGAGGAATGCACATAAGAGGATACTACCTACTACTGTCACCATGACGAGAAGTACCAGCAAGGATCCTGAGATGGTGAAAATTTTGCCGGGGCACATGGAGCTGGACTTCCTGATATCTGTATCTGCCCATCTGGTCCAAGGTCAGATTCAGGAGGGTAATTTTTTCTCTGAGGAGTTCAGAAAGGAGCCACTGTGGATCCACTCGGATTCTGATCTGGAATAGGAGCTCTACTCCATCTCCACTGGAGCCAATCTCAGTAGTCAGTTCACCATTTAGGTTACCAGGCTTACTCCTGATCAGCACACTGGAGGGCCCGTAGACAACTGTCAGAAAGATCATTTCACTTCTCTCATTAAAATGTGGGAGGATTTCCATCCCACACTGAAGTGGTATGTTGTAGATGCTGACCCTTTGGATGATAAACGTCTTGCTGTCTGGGTCATAGTTGGATACCTATGTGTAACTCACATACCATTTGTCGTCAGTGGCACTGTTGTGGCAGATGGCAGCCACAGAATCCACATTCTCTGCCATGGAGCTGGTATTGACTGAGATACCTGGGATTTCCAACTCGCCAATCTCAGGCCAGCCAGTTGCCCTCTGGGTCCTGTTGATGGCTTCTACCCACACAGTGTAGCTCCCCGTGTCACTTAATTAAGACTCCCTGATCAGCAGGTCACCTGTCATGGCACACTTTCCCAGCCCTTGAACATGGGCCCATGCCACAGGCCCAGTTTCCCTCAGAGGCTGCACCTGGGCCTGAAAAGGCCCATGAGTTGCATGGGTCCTCCTGGTGGAGGGGTCTCTCCAGGGACCAGGCAGCCTCTTGTGTCCTCTCACAGACCTGCATCAAAATAACTTTTGATCAAGCATAAGATAAAAAATTCTAGAGGTTAATTGGTTTACTTCTTTAGCATTACATAAAATAAGGGTGTGCCTCACAGTTGATATCTGAGATTTAAGAAGTTCAACATTTCATTTGGGAAGACACTTTTATTGGCCTTTTGGTTATAAACAGTTTGGCACGCCATCCCTTCAGGCCCCCACCCCCAAAACGGACGGCATGGCACAATAAAATCATAGGAACTCTCCATTCTTCAGGCAGTCAAAGGATTAGGGCTCCTGAGAAAAAAAAGATGACGACACAGAGAAAGGGCTTAGTCGTCAAAAGGTTAGTGTCAATGAAGAAATAAGCAAGTGCAAGTTTTAAAGCTGAAACAGTCAATAATAGTAGCAATGACATAATCACACTACCTCTAAACACCTAAAACCAGTCAGGCACCAAGTCCTTTACATAAACTCATTTAATCCTCTAACAATTGTATGAATTAGGTACAATTTTAATGTCCACCTCAGAGGTTCAGAAAGGCTAAGTAACTTGTTCAAGTTCACATGACCAATAAGAACGACCTTGGGCAAGTTAGTTGCCTCGTCAGTTCCTTGCAGTAGTGATATCTAGAAAATTTACAGACCAAGATATATGTGGAGGGCATATTATAGCCAAATGAGGGGTCTATCAAGTGAACAGTCACTGTTAACTACAAAAAATGTGGAGAGTTGAGTGAGGGACAAACCAAGAGATTATATCCCTAGTAGAAGATTTAGAGAAGACTTTGAAAAGTGCAGGGGCTTCCCTGGGGGCTCAGCAGTAAAAAAATCCACCTGCAATGCAGGAGATGCAGGTTCAATCTCTGGGTCAGGAAAATCCCCTGGAGAAGGAAATACTCCAGTATTTTTGCCTGGTAAATCCCATGGACAGAGGAACCTGGTGGGCTACAGCCCATGGGATTGTAAGAATCAGACACAACTTAGCAACTAAACCTCCACCCTCACCAGAAACATGTGGATTACATAAAGAGTACAGTCAATTGATAGAGATAATGCCCAAACAAATTGGATTATCACTAGGATGGAAGGCTGAATGAAAGTTAAGATATAAGCAAGGACATTACCATCCAAGGATATGACAGATTTTTCCCATTGGGATTCAAGTCTGTTCCAATCATCATACTGTTGTCTTAGAGAGATGAGAAAGGAAGAAAAAAAGTCAATCCTCAACTACCTCCTATATCCCTGGGGCTTTAATATCAGTGCCTGAAATCTGTAGTCAAGAATTGAGTCCCTGATTTTATGAGGTTACACCATTCTACACATTACTGAGCTGTCAAAGAACTCAGCAAGGTACAGTGCCAAAGACCTAATAGAAGATAATCCTAGTTACAACCCAAGCTTTCCTTGACCACCACAATAAGGACAGGGGTTGGGATATTTATACATTAGATGTTCTTTTCTCTGCTTAAAAAGGAATATATCAATACCAGGTATAACGAAAGCAGACTGGTAAAAAGATCAATTCCATGGCTCTAAAAGTCTGCTTTTGCTTCTCTACTCTAACTTCTTCCATGTAATAATTACTAGTGTTAGTTCTGAACACCTTTCAGGTACTATGCTACATACCTTGCTTCCCCAAATAAATTCCACTTATGGACAGCAGTTTTATCCCATGCCTGAGAGTTCCAACCTGCCCTTCATGATTGCCTGTCCTGTGGATTTCAGGCTTGTCTAGCCAGCCCCTTCAATCATGTAAGCCAATTATTTCCAATAAATCTCTTAATATACATATACTTCTGTTTCTGCTTCTCTAGTTGAACCCAGACTGATATAGATTTTGATACCAGAAGTGATTCAAGAGAAGCAGAATCTTAAGGATGGGTTTTTGAAATTGATTCTAGATTTTCTGGAATTGGTTCTCTAATCTTATTAATGGCACTAATGACTCTATCTTCAGTAGTAAAAAGGACACTGGTAGACCATGACATGATGTGGCAGGAGATATGCAAAACAGCATCATTCAAATACCTACAGAAAATGAGATTCTATGTGACTGTGTATTTGCTACATAAGAATATTTTACTCAAACTATGGAATGTGATGCATTAATCACAACTCACATTTATATAAAACCCCACATTAAAGCCCTCTTACCCTCCTGGCCCTATGTGATTAGAAAGACTGGCAAAAACACATGCAAGCTGTGTGGCCCAGTGGTGCTCAAGTCAACAGAAGGGCAGGCAGAGCAATAAAGAGCTTTACCAGCTTTTCCAGAGCTGTTTCTGCCACTGTGCCTGGAGAGGGAAACATTCGTAGCCCTGCTCACAGCTGAATACAGTCTCAAACATGCCTGATCTGGGAATCTGAACAGATGGGAAGCTTCACAGCCTATCCAACAGCCCTGCTTACAGTAGCACTTGAACAGAGGCACAGCCTATAGATTTCTCCATCTGCAGGGCAAAACCAGGAGCCTCATCTGACCAGAGAATTCAGTGCGGCCTCTCACCTGATTCAGGGTCTCAAACAACAAACCACACAGGCCTGGGTCCCATCCTACTGCCCCGCCAGGTCAGAAAAGCTAATTCATAGCCCTCTCTACCACTGAATGTAGTACCTAGTCCTGACTGTCCAGTGAGCCTGATCAGAGAATCCAGGCAACTATAGAGCCCCTCCCATAGGCTAGACTCAGGGTAGGGAGTCAACCCGGCACTTTTACCCAACTGCTCTCCTGCAGTGGCACATCCCCCCATTCCCAACCTCAGAACTCAAACAGTTACCTCTCGGAAAAACAGACCAGAACAATAGGCTCCTCGTGCCCAAGGACACTATCAGCAGACAAGCCCAGAAACCTAAACAGAGTTGACTGGGGAAAATCTGTCTCTTACAAAGCAAATTGATAAGACTGTAAGAGAAATCTAAGTACTCAACTGTGCAGACACAAACACAAGGAATCAAGGATCATGAAAAACTAAATATGACACCACCAAAAGAAACAACACCAAAAATAACTGATGTAAAGAGAGATCTACAAGCTGTCAAAGAATTCAGAATAATCCTCTTAAAATTTAGTAAACTACAAAAAAAAACACAGGCAAACACCTAAAAGAAATTAGGAAAACAATGCACAAACAAATAGAAAAGTTTGACAAGGCAACAAAAACAACCAAAATGACAGATCACACAGAAATCCCAGCGCAGAAGACTATACTAACAGAAATGAAGAGTTCATTAGAGAGTTTCAAAAGCAGACTCAACCATGCAGGAAAGAGAATCAGTGACCTGGAAGATAGGACCCTAGAAATTATCCAGTCAAAGAAAGAAAAAGAATGAAATGGAGTGAAGAAAGTCTACAGACTTATGGTACACAATTAAAAAAAAAAAGAAAACAAAAAATTTCACATTATGGGAATTCCAGAAGAAGACAAAGAGAAAAATGACAGAAAGCATATTTAAACCAAAACGACTGAAAATTTCTCAATCCTAGGGAGATACATGGATGTCCAGATCCATGAGGCTAAAAGACAGGTTGAACTTGAAAAGGGCCACAGCAAGATATATTATAATTAAAGTTGTCAAAAGTGAAAGATAAAGAAATAATTTTTAAAACAACAAATGAAAAGAGAGAAATTATATACAGGGGAACCCACATAAGACTAAAGGCAGATTTCTCAACAGAAACATTTCAGGCCAACAGAGAGTGGGACAACACACTCAAAATATTGAAAGAAAAAACTGTCAACCAAGAACACTATACCCAGTGAAGCTGTCCTTCAGAAATAAAGGAGGGATAAAGACTTCCTTGGACAAACAAAAGTGAGAGAGTTACCACTAGACCTACCTTACAAGATATGCTAAAGGGAATTCTATGAGTGGAAGTACAGGACAATAAATAACATCATTCAAAGGTAGTGTAAAATGAATGGCAAATGTACAAATTTAGGTTCTGTAATTTGGTTATGATGGTTCATAGTTCACTTAAAACTTAAGTTTAGAAGTTAAAAAACTGAATATATTAAAAAGAACCATAACTACAATAATTATTGTTATCAGTTACACAATAGAATAATGTGTAAATTAACAGCAATAAATAAGAATGTGAAGGGGAGAAGAAAAAGTGCAAAGTTTAGAGATTATACTGAAATTAAGTTATCAGTTGAAAATAGGATGTTATAATTTTAAGATATTTTATGTAAACCTCATGGTAACCACAAGGAGAAAAACCTGTAACAATTACACAAAGGAACGTGATAAAGAAGTCAAAATATACTAATACAAAAGATATCAAAACATGAAAAAAGAGGGCAGGATAAAGAACAAGGAAAAATTAATCTTAACAATAATTAATCTTAATTAATTAAGCAACCAGAAAACAATTTTTAAAATGTCAATTAAGAAAAGTCAACGAAGTCCTTACTTTTCAATAATTACTTTAAAAATAAATGGATTAAATTCTCCAATCAGAAGATAATATACCTAAAAATCTTTTTTTTTTCCCTTAAAAAAAAAAAAAAAACAGGGCTAGTTACACTTATATCAGAAAAAATAGACTTTAGTTTTAAAAGGAGACAAAGAAGGTCATTACATAATAATGGGGTTATTCCATCAAGAATTTATAACAATTTAAAGTATTTATGCAACCAAAATTGGAGCACCTAAATATAAAAAGCAAAAAACCAGAGCTATGTGGCAACCAGAGAAAGCCCATATTCAGCAATGAAGACCCACCACAGCCAAAAGAATAAAAATAAATCTTTAAGAAAAAACTAACAGAGCTAAAATAAAGAAGTAAAAGTATTATAATAATAGTTGAAGATTTTAATACCCCACCCTCAACAATTCTGAAAACCAGTAAGGAAACAGCAGACTTGAACAACACTATGAACAAATGAACCTAATAGACACATATAGAATATTCTATCCAACAAGAGAAAACACATTCTTCTAAAGTGCACATGGAAATTTCCTAGGAAAGACTGTATGTTAGGCTGCAGAATAAGCCTTAGTAAATTCAAGAAGGCTGAACTCATACCAAGTATCTTCTTTGACCACAATGATGTTAAATTGGACATCAATAACAAGAGGAAAATGGGAAAATTAATAAACACACAGAAATTACACAACACTCTCCTGAACAACCAAGGGATAAAAGAAGAAACTAAAGGTGAAATTAAAAAGTTTCTTGAGACAAATGAAAGTGGAAACTAAACATACCAGCACTTATGGGATGCAGCAAAAGCAGTGCTATGAGGGAAATTCATAACAATCAATGTCTATATTAAGATGCAAGAAAGGTCCCAAATAAGTCACTTGCCACTTGTGACAACATGGATGGACCTATGGAGTATTATGTTAAGTGAAGTAAGAGAGAAATATTGCATGATTTCACTTATATGTGAAGTCTAAAGAAAAAAATGAATAAATATAACAAGACAGAAACAGTGTTATAGATAGAGAGAACAAATAGATGGTTGCTGGGGGCTGGGGTAGAGTGAGGGGAGAAAAGAAAGAGATGAAGGAGATAAGGGGTACAAGCTTCCAGCTGCAAAATAAATGAGTCACAAGTATTAAATGTGTAGTGTGGGGAGAAGTCAGAAACTATGTAATATCTTTATATGGTGACAAATCACAACCAGAGTTTATTGTGGTGACCATTTTGATATACGTAGAAATAGCAAATCACTATGTTGTATAACAGGAACTAACACAGTGTCATAGGTCAATTATACTTCAAAAACAAAAATATTCATGGAAAAAGAGATCAGATTTGTGATTACAGGTCGGGGAGGGGGGTGGTGATTGGATGAAGATGGTCAAAAGGTAAAAACTTCCAGTTATAAGATAAATAAGTACTAGGGATGTAATGCATGATACAATAAATACAATTAACATTGCTATATATTATGTGAAAGTTGTTAAGAGAGTAAATCCTAAGAGTTCTCATCATAAAGAAAAATATTTTTTCTATTTCTTTAATTTTGTATCTATATGAGATGATGGATGTTTATTAAACTTACTGTGCTAATCACTTCATGATGAATGTAAGACAAATCATTGTGCTATACACCTTAAACTTATAGTGTTGTGTGTCAATTGTATCTCCATAAAACTGGATGAAAAACTAAACTGAGACAAGATAAAAAAAAAATAAAGCCAATAGATGTCATATTAAAGCTAAAAACAAGCAAAATTAACGAGGAGGAACATTCTCAAGCTCATTTTACAAGGCCAGCATTATCCTGATACCAAAAGCCAGAAAGGGACATTGCTAGAAAACTACAAACCAATATCCTGAATATAGTATAGGTGTAAAATTTCTCAATAAAGTGCTAACAAACTGAATTCAGCAGCAACTTAAAAGGGTCATTCACCACCATAGTAAAGTGGGATTCATCCCTATGATGCATGGATGGTTCAATGTGTATAAATCAATCAATGTGATATATTACATGAATAGAATGAAAGAAAAGAATTATCATCTCCACAGATAAAGCATCTAACAAAATCCCACATCCATTCATGATTAAAAAAAAACCTCTTAACAATTTAGTCAGAAGAAACTTTCAACATAATAAAGGCCATATATCATAATCCCACAGCTAACATTACACTCACTGGTGAGAAGTTAGAAGCTTTTCCTCTAAAAGCAGAAAGAAGAGAACATGCCCAATCTTAGCACTCCATTCAATACAGTACTGGAAGTTCTAGTTAGAAAAATCAGGTGGGAGAAAAAGAAATAAAAGGTTTTAGAATTGGACTGGTGGTTTAGGTGGTTTATACTAAGTCGTGTCCAAGTCTTGCAATCCTATGGCCTGTAGCCCACCAGGCTCTTCTGTCCATGGAATTCTACAGGCAAGAATACAGGAGAGGGTTTCCATTTCCATCAGAACTGGAAAGGAAAAAGTAAAACTGCCTTTGCTTGCAGATGACATGATCATACATATAGAAAATCTTAAAAGTGAAGTTGCTCAGTCGTGTCTGACACTTTGAGACCCCATGGACTGTAGCCTACCAGGCTCCTCAGTGCATGGAATTTTCCAGGCAAGAGTACTAGAGGGGGTTGCCATTTCCTTCTCCAGGGGATCTTCCCGGCCCAGGGATTGAACCTAGGTCTCCTGCATTGCAGGCAGACACTTTACCATCTGAGCCACCAGGGAAGCAAAAAATCTTAAAGATGCAACTAAAAAGCCATTAGAGCCAATCAATGAATTCAGTAAAGATGCAGGACATAAAATTAGCATACAAAAGTAACAGCATTTCTATATACTATACACTATTTCTGAAAAAGGAAAAAAGATGTCAATCTCATTTACAGTAGCATCAAAAATAATTAAATATATAGGAATAAATTTAACCAAGGAGGTGAAAGAGCTCTACTCTGAAAACTACAATACTTTGATGAAAGAAATGGAAGAACACAGATAAATGAATAGGTAGCCAATGTTCATGGATGTGAAGAATTAACACTGTTAAAATGCCATCTATAGATTCAATGCAATTCCTATTAAGATTCTGTTACGTAGTTAGAATAGGGAAAAGGAGTCCAAAATGGCGGTAGCTAAAAGACAAGGAAGGGAAAAGCCCGCGAAAATAGAACAGAGGAAGGTCAAAGGAAGGTCCGAGGACCAGAGTGAGGACTCCAGGTAGAACAGCGCTCCTGACTAAGCCCAATTTGCATAGGACATGCCCAGGGGGAAGAAAAAAACATAAAAAGATGAGCCAAAGGGCTCTCTCTCTCCCTCCCACGCGATGGGGCGCTCTTCTCTTCGCGTGTTTGGATCAACGTGCCCTCACACCTCGAAAATGGATTTTCCTGCTATCTTCCAAATAAAATAGAGCTGTAACACTGAGCTGTAACACTGATTTGTCTAAGAGCTATAACATGGTCCATTCGAGACCTAAGAGTTATAACACTGTCTGTCTAAGACCCGAGAGCTGTGACACGACTAGGGGGCTTTAACGTCCGTCACGCCAAATCTTTGTTGTGACAAGGCAAAAACCGAGGAGCATACACTCACCTGACATCTATTGAAGAATTAATACTGTTAAAATGCCATCTATAGATTCAATGCAATTCCTATCAAGATTCCAACAGCATTTTTTAGAAATTTGCATAAGTAAAAAAAGCAAATGAAAGACTCCTAAAACTTATATGGAAACGCATAAGTCCTTGAATGTCCAAATAAATGCTGTGAAAGACAAAGCTGGAAGCATCACATTTCATAATTTTAAGGTGTACTTTAAGGCTATAGTAGTCAAAACAGTATGGTACTGGCATAAAAACAGTATGAAAAATGCCAGTGAGACTTAGCCCTTGCTATCTGCTCTAGTCCCCTTCACTAAGAGTTTATCTGCAAGTGACCTCTCCCACTACACAGGGACATGCAGCTGGTCCCTGCAGCCAAGCTTGTGCATTTTGCTGGCTCCAACCACCACTTTCTGCCCTGCTACCAGTCTTGGAGGTGCACTTAGCCCAAAAGATCTTGAAGCCAAGTGGAATTTCTGCAAAGCTTGTCAAAGTCCACACAGTTGTCAATATTGTGGACCCCAATGTCCTTGTGCCAAAGAGACATCATATATCATTGGACCCAGTGTCAAATGCACTTTTACACATGGTGCGCTGCATCACTAGACCAGAGCAACATAACCAGTATGGGTCCCTATCAGCAGGTAGAAGGCTGCCTGCAAAAAAATCAGTGTAAAGCCTGGAGGAAGTGACTGCTTTTTCAAACGTGCAAATACTGATACAATATACTACAGGGATCACAGAGAGTCAAGAAAAATATGTTTCCACCAAAGAAATACAATAAACTTCCAGTATCTAGCTCCAAATAAATGAATATCCAGGAACTGCCTGACAAAGAATTCAAAATAATTATTCTGTGAATACTCAGAAAGGTACAAGAGAACACAGATGAAAAGCATAATGCTATCAGGAAAATAATACAAAAAACAAAATAAGAAACTCAAGAAAACATTAAAAAAAGAACCAAACAGAAAATCTGGAGCTGGAGAATACAAAGACTAAAATATAGTATTGACTAGAAAGCTTCAAGAGCAGACTTGAACAAGCAGAAGAGCAAATCCATGGTCTAAAGGACAGACTGAAATTTTACAATAGAAGAGAAAAAAGAATGAAAAAGAATGTACAAAGCCTACAGATGTTATGGAACACTATCAAAAGAAATAATGTATGATAGGGGAGAAAGGAGTAGAAACCTTATTTTAATAAATAATGGCTGAGAAATCCTCATATATGAGGACAGATTTGGCCATCAAAGTTCATGAAGCAAATTGGTCAACTCAAAATATCAATCCAAAATGTTTTTCTCTAAGACACATAGTAATAAAAGTGTCTAAAACTAAAGGTAAAGAGAGAATTTTAAAAGAAGCAAGAGAGGACTTCCTGGCAGTCGGGTGGTTAAGCCTCCATGCATCCACTGCAGGGGGTAAAGGCTCAGTCCTGCTGGGGAACTAAGATACTGCATACCACACAGTGTGATTTAAAAAAAAAAAAGAAGAAGAAGCAAGGAAAAAAAATCTCTCATACAAGGGAATTCCCATAAAGCGATCAGTGGATGCCTCAGCACAGACCTTGCAGCCCAAGAAAGAATGAGATAATATATTCAAAGTCCTGAAAGAAATAAACTACCAACCAAGAATACTTAGCCCAGCAAAACTGTCCTTCAGAACTGAAGGCAAGATTACAGCTTCCCCTAATAAACAAAAGTAGAGGGACTTCATCACCACTAAATTTGCTTTGGGCTTCCCTGGTGGTCCAGATGATAAAGAATCTGCCTGTAATGCAGGAGACCCAAGTTTGATCCCTGGGTTGGGAAGGTCCCCTGGAGAAGGAAATGGCAACCCCCTCCAGTATTCTTGCCTGGAGAAGTTCATAGACAGAAGAGCTTAGCAGGCTACACTCTATGGGGTCACAAAAAGTCGGATATGACTGAACAACTAACACTACACTGCTACTACTAAGACTGCCTTACAAGAAATGCTAAAATAGTCCCTCAAGCTGAAAAAGGATGCTTATTAGTAACATGAAAATTCAAAACACATTGGTAAAGGTAAGGAAATAATCAGATTCAGAATACCCCAATACTGTAATTTGTTGATGTGCTAACTACTTAACTCTAGAATAAAGGTTAAAGGACAAAAGCATTAAAAATAACTATGTCTGTAACAATTTGCTAATAGATATACAATAAAAAAATGTAAATGGTGACATCAAAAACACAAAAAAAGGAGTAAAAGAATATTTTATATGAGATATAATTACACATGATGTAAGTTTAATTGTTATAAGCATAACATAAACTGTTAAGTCTATTTCATGTTTTATGGAAACCTCATGGTAACCACAAAGCAAAAGTCTACAAAATACACACAAAAGACACAGAAAAGGAAGTGAAAGCATACTACTACTACAGAAAAACATCAACTTAAAAGAAGTCAGCTAGAGAGGAGGGAAAAAAATGAAATTACAAAATAGCTAGAAAACAGTAAGATGCTATTAGCAAGTATCAATTACTCTAAATGTCAGTGGATTGAATTCTCCAATCAAAAGGTATACAGAGGCTGGATAGATTAAGAGGCAAAAGCCAACAATATGCTGCTTATAAAAGATTCATCTCAACTCTACGAATACACATAGATTCAAAGTTAAGGGATGGCAAAATGTATTCTATGCAAATGGAAAGCCAAAAGAAAAAAGAAGCAGCTATACTAACATCAGGCAAAATAAGTTTTAGGTCAAAAATGGTAACAAGAGACAAAGATGGTCATTATATGATGATAAGCAGGTCAATTCATTGAGATGATACAACAATTATAAATATATATGCACTCAACATCAGAAATCTTAAATATATGTTAAGCAAATACTATCAGATCTAAAGGGAGAAACAGACAACAATACTAGGGGGACTTCAATATCTCACTTTAAATAATGGATACATCATCTAGACAGAAAAATCAACAAGTAAATTAACTTGATCATACGTTAGAGCAAATAGATCTAACAAATGTAAAGTATTCCACTCAGTACAGCAGAATACACATTATTCTCAAGCACAAATTCAGCATTCTCCAGAGTGGGTCACATAATAGAACATAAAACAAAACTTAATCAATTTAAGATGACTAAAATCGTGCTAAGTATCTTTTTTGACAATTGTGTAAAGCTGGAAGTAACAGAGAAAAGCTGAAAATCCACAAATATGTGGAGATTAAACAACATGCTCCCGAACAGTCAATGGATCAAAGAAGAAATAATAAGGAAAATCAAGTAATATGAAAAAAAGTGAAAACTAAAGCACAGCAGGTGCTCTCCAGATGGTTCACTAGTAAAGAACCTGCCAGCCAATGCAGGAGTTGCAGGAGACACAAGGTCAATCCCTGGGTCAGGAATATCCCCTGGAGGAGGAAATGGCAACCTACCCCAGTATTCTTGTCTGGAGAATCCCATGCACAAAGGAGCCTGGCGGGCCACAGTCCACATGGTCACAAAGAGTCAGACATGACTGAGCACACACAAAAGCACAACATATCAAACCAATGAAATGCTACAAAAGCAGTTCTAATACAGAAGATTATAGAGATAAAAGCCTATATTAAGACACCAGGAAGATCTCAAATAAACCACCTCCCTTTGCACTTCAAGGAACTAGAAAAAGAACAAACTAAACACAGTTAGATTTCATTTTCTTGGGCTCCAAAATCACTAGCAATGGTGACTGCAGCCACGAAGTAAAAGACACTTGCTCCTTGTAAGAATAGCTATGACAAACCTAGATAGTGTATTAAAAAGCAGAGACATCACTTCGATAACAAAGGTCTGTATAGTCAAAGCTATGGTTTTTCCAGTAATCATGTATAGATGTGAAAGTTGGACCATAAAGAAGGCTGACTGCTGAAAAATTGATGCTTTCTAACTGTGGTGCTGGAAAAGATTCCTGAGAGCCCCTTGGACTGCAAAGAGATCAAACCAGTCAATTCTAAAGGAAATCAACCCTGAATATTCATTGGAAGGACTAGTGCTGAAACTGAAACTCCAATACTTTGGCCACCTGATGGGAAGAGTAAACTCACTGGAAGACTCTGATGCTGGGAAAGATTGAAGGTAGGAGGTGAAGGGGGCAACAGATGAGATGGTTGGATGGCATCACTGACTCAATGGACATGAGTTTGAGCAAACTCCGGGAGATAAGGAAGAATAGAGAAGCTTGGTGTGCTGCAGTCATGGGGTCACAAAGAATCGAACCCAACGTAGCAACTGAACAACAACGACAGGCATATAGATACTACATATATCTCCAAATAAAAACAAAGTAGATAACAGTATTAAGGGGGAAAAAAACAGCTACGCACAAAGTTTTAATCGTAATGAGATTCATTTATTTTAAAAAAATGTTCTAAAGGCTAAAAAGATAGAAAATGCTAGTGAGATTTCAAGAAAATAAGGCATCAAACCAAAACCAGAAGGTAGACTGGAAATAGCGATCTTTCTTTTCTTTTTACATTTTTTCTTTTTTTTAGCCATGCTGCATGGCATGTGGGATCTTACTTCCTCAATCAGGTATCGAACTGGAGCTGTCTGAAGTAGAAGCTGCAGTCTTAACCACTGAACTGCCATGGAAGTACCAAAATATATATAATATATATTATAATATATATTAATAATATAATTTTAAAGGAATATAATAATTTTAAAGGAAGTTAAAAAAATAATAGACAAATTTTTAGGGAAGAACGCATTAAATTTGCAATGAGAGTGACTATCTGTATCTTGAGCGTATTTTGTATGCAGAATCGAACAAATTTGATTAATGCTTTATTATGAAGTACGTAAAGAGCTCAATTTCTTCAAAGGATAAAGATGCAACTTGAGAGGAAAGTAAAAGTTAAATATATTGCTAAGACTTTTCTACATTCAGAATTAGAAAAGCAAGTATAACTACTAAGGTTTAGAAAGTTACTTCTCTATTATAATTCTTCTCTCAGGAAAATCACTTCTAAGTACTTTTATCAAGAAACATAAATGTCAAGAAACACAGAAGAACTACACAAAAAAGACCTGAATGACCCAGATAACCACGATGGTGTGATCATTCTCCTAGAGTGAGACATCGTGGAGTCTGAAGTCAAGGGGGCCTTAGGAAGCATCACTACAAAGCTAGTGGAGGTGATGTAATCCCAGCTGAGCTATTTTAGATCCTAAAAAATGATGCTGTTAAAACTGCTGCCCTCAATATGCCAACAAATTTGGAAAACTCAGCAGTGGTCACAGGACTGGAAAAGGTCAGTTTTCATTCCAATCTAAAAGAAAGGCAATGCCAAAGAATATTCAAACTACTGCACAATTAAACTCATCTCAAGGTAATGTTCAAAAATTTCCAAGTGAGGCTTCAACAGTACATGAACTAAGAACTTCCAGATGTTCAAGCTGGTTTTAGAAAGGCAGAGGAACCAGAGATCAAATTGCCAACATCTGTTGGATTATAGAAAAATTAAGAGAGTTCATAAAAACATTTACTTCTGCTTTATTGAATATGCCAAAACCTTTGACTGTGTAGATCACAACAAACCATGGAAAACTTTAAAGAGATGGGAATACTAGGCCACCTTACCTGTCTCATGAGAAATCTCTATTGCAGGTCAAGAAGCAACAGTTAGAACCGGACATGGAACAACGGACTGGTTCCAAATTGGGAAAGGAGTGTGTCAAGGCTGTATATTGTCACTTTGCTTATTAAACTTATATTCAGAGTACATCATGCAAAATCCCAGGCTGGCTGAAGCACAAGCTGGAATCAAGATTTCCGGGAGAAATACCAATAACCCCAGATATGCTGATGACACCATCCTTATGCAAAAAGCGAAGAGGAACTAAAGAACTTCTGATGAAAGTGAAAGAGGAGAGTGAAAAACCTGACTAAAAACTCAACATTCAAAAACTAACATCATGGCATCTGGTCCCATCACTTCATGGCAAATCGATGAGGAAACAATGGAAACAGTGACAAACTTTATTTTGTTGGGCTCCAAAATCATGGCAGATGGTGACTGTAGCCATGAAATTCAAAGACGCTTGCTCCTTGGAAGAAAAGCTATGATGAACCTAGACAGCATATGAAAAAGCAGAGACATTACTTTACCGACAAAAGTCTGTCTAGTCAAAGCTATGGTTCTTCAGGTAGTCATGTATGGATGTGAGTGTTGGACCATAGAAAGCTGAGCACCAAAGAACTTTCAAACTGTGGTGTTGGAGAAGACTCTTGAGAGTCCCTTGGACAGCAAGGAGATCAAACCAGTCAATCCTAAAGGAAATTAGTCCTGAATAGTCATTGGAAGGACTGATGCTGAAGATCCAATATTTTGGCCACCTGATGTGAAGAACTGACCCATTGGAGAAGACCCTGATGCCATGAAAGACTGAAGGCAGAAGTGGATGACAGAGGATGAGATGGTTGGATGGCATCACTGACTCAATGGACATGAGTTTTAGCAAGCTCTGGGAGTTAATGATGGACAGGGAAGCTTGGCGTGCTGCAGTCCATGGGTTCACAAAGAGTTGGACATGACTGAGTGATTGAACTGACCGTTGTATCATTGTATCATGACTGTCAACAGAAAACTTACAGAATTCTATACCACCAAAACTAGCATTTAATAGAAAAACCTGTATCACTTTTTAAAATACAGATGCATATCAGAATTATCTTGGAATCTTTTGAAAAATTCCATGACTGAGCAACTGAATTGAACTGAATAGATATCATGGGATACCTACCATTATTTTTAAAGTATTTCTGAAATTTAAAGACATGTGAATTTACTTTGGCTAAATTTCAAAGTCATGTGTAATTAAAATTTTTATTTCATCATGATATAAATTGTCTCAAGCTGTGTGATCATTTCTACTGATTGCCACAGAAGTCATCTGTAGTATTTCCCTTTTAGATAGTTTAAACTTGCCCATAAACATATAAGAAATGTTCATACTTAAATGGAGAAGGCAATGGCAACGCACCCCAGTACTCTTGCCTGGAAAACCCCATGGGAGGAGCCTGGTAGGCTGCAGTCCATGGGGTCGCTAAGAGTCGGACAAAACTGAGCAGCTTCACTTTCACACATTGGAGAAGGAAATGGCAACCCACTCCAGTGTTCTTGCCTGGAGAATCCCAGGGACGGGGGAGCCTGGTGGGCTGCCATCTCTGGGGTCACACAGAGTCAGACATGACTGAAATGACTCAGCAGCAGCAGCAGCATACTTAAATAAAAACCACCACCAAACATACAAATTCTCAAGCATTCACGTGCCCCCTGAAACATTTTGGAACAGTATGGGACTGGCTAGGAAGGTAACCATACAAGTTTGTATAGGTTTGCCTAACAACACTCAAATAACTTTTATTTGATCTTGCTCACATTTAAGAAGGAATATACCTTCAACAGACCTAATCATGGAATCATTTTAGGGCATTTTGAATAATCATATCATTTATAAATACTAGAGCAGGACAAATTTTGCGTTAATTAAAATTACTATAATTATGCTTTTAGGACATCTGCTGACAAGAAAGGTTTTTTTAACACTAGTGACAAAATACTGTTTTGAGACCACTACAATGTGCCTAGACAAATTTATCTTTATAATGTTATCTTATATACATAATATCAACAAATATGACTTTTAGAGAAATTGGTTAAATAGGTTACATAACAAGAGAAGCCTAAGATTTGCCCTTCGAAAGAACTTTTTAAATAAGCCAATGATTTAATATTTGAACATTTGAAATAATTACTTTTCTATGTGGCAAATTCCAGCCTAGTTACCCACCTCCTCCCTTCCTGTTTCCAATGACTAATTTTTGTTTTTAAAGATTTATGTTGGCTATGCAGCACAGCATGCGGGATCTTAGTTCCCTGACCAGGGATTGAACCCACACCCCCTGGAGTAGAAAGTGAGTCTTAACCACTGGACCATCAGGGAAGTCCTTCCAATGACTACTTTAACATGAATTTCCTCTAAGGGTCTTCAGCTTAGAGATACATACTCCATAAGCTTCTTGCTTTTTCTGGGTACCTAAATAAGCACAGGCATACTTCAGTTTACTGAGCTTTGCAGATACTGCCTTTTTTGAAACCAAATCGAAGGCTTGTGGCAACCCTACATCAACCAAGTCTATAGGTGCCATTTTCCCATCATTTGCTCACTTTGCGTCTGTGTCAATTTTGGTAATTCTCACATTTTGAATTTTCTCATTTTCATATTTGTTATGGTGACCTGCAATCAGTGATCTTTGATGTTACTACTGTAATTGTTTTGGGGTGCCATGAACTTTGACAACATAAGACAACCTTAATAAAAATGTATTCTGATCACTCCACCAGTCAATCATTCCATCTTCCCGCCTTTCCCCTGGCCTCCAAGACACAATATTAAGATTAGGTCAGTTAATATCTCTAAAAGGACACTAACGGTTCAAAAGAAGTCACAGGTCTCTCATTTTATATCAAAAATTAGACATAATTAAGCCTGGTGAGGAAAACATGTCAAAAGTCAAGATAGGCTGAAAGCTAGGCCTCTTGCACCAGTTAGCAAAGTTGTGAGTGCAAAGGAAAATTTCTTAAAGGAAATTAAAAGTGCTATTCCAGTGAACACATAAATGAAAAGGGAAACTGCCTTATGGCCAATATGAAGATCTTTCATATGGACAGAAGATCAAACCAGCCACATTTAGCCAAAACATAATCCAGTGGAAGGGCCTAACTCTTTTCAATTCTGTGAAGGCCAAGAAGTGAGGGAGCTGCAGAAGAAAGCTTGAAGGTAGCAGAGGTTGGTTCATGGGGCTTATGGAAGGAAGCTGTCTCTATAACATAAAAATGCAAGGTGAAGCAGCATATGCTGATGTAGAAGCTGTTAACAAGTTATCCAGAAGACCTAGGTTAAGATAAATAATGAAGGTGGCTACACCAAAACAATAAATTTTCAATGTAGATGAAAAGCCTATATTGGAAGCTGCCACCTAGGAGTTTCATGGTAGAGAGATGTCAATGACTGCTATCAACGCTTCAAAGGACAGGCTGACTCTCTTTTAGGGGTTACTGCAATAGGTGACTTAAAAGTTGAAACCAAAGCTCATTACCATTCTGAAAACCTTTCAGTTCAGTTCAGTTTAGTTGCTCAGTTGTGTCCGACTCTTTGCGACCCCATGAACTGCAGCATGCCAGGCCTCCCTGTCCATCACCAACTCCTGGAGTTTACTCAAACTCATGTCCATCGAGTTGGTGATGCCATCCAACCATCTCATCCTGTTGTCCCCACTCCTCCTGCCCCCAATCCCTCCCAGCATGAGGGACTTTTCCAATGAGTCAACTCTTCACATGAGGTGGCCAAAGTATTGGAGTTTCAGCTTCATCATCAGTCCTTCAATGAACACCCAGGACTGATCTTTAGGATGGACTGGTTGGATCTCCTTGAAGTCCAAGGGACTCTCAAGAGTCTTCTCCAACACCACAGTTCAAAAGCATCAATTCTTCGCACTCAACTTTCTTCACAGTCCAACTCTCACATCCATACATGACCAATGGAAAAACCATAGCCTTTGACTAGATGGACCTTTGTTGGCAAAGTAATGTCTCTGCTTTTTATATGCTATCTAGGTTGGTCATAACTTTCCTTCCAAGGAGTAAGCGTCTTTCAATTTCATGCCTGCAATCACCATCTGCAGTGATTTTGAAGCCCCCAAAAATAAAGTCTGATACTGTTTCCACTGTTTCCCCATCTATTTCCCATGAAACGATGGGACCAGAAGCCATAATCTTAGTCTTCTGAATGTTGAGCTTTAAGCCAACTTTTTCACTCTCCTCTTTCTCTTTCATCAAGAGGCTTTTTAGTTCCTCTTCACTTTCTGCCATAAGAGTGGTGTCATCTGCATATCTGAGGTTATCGATATTTCTTCCGGCAATCTTGATTCCAGCTTGTGCTTCTTCCAGCCCAGCGTTTCTCATGATGTACTCTGCATAGAAGTTAAATAAGCGGGGTGACAATATACAGCCTTGATGTACCGGACCCTTTAAAATTATGCTAAACTTCCTCTGTCTGTGCTCTACAAATGGAAAAAAAAAAAGCCTGGATGACAGCACATCTGTTTACAACATGATTTACTATTTAAAGCTCACTATCAAGACCTACTCCTCAGAATAAGATTCCTTTCAAAATATTAATGCTCATTGACAATGCACCTTTGTCACCAAAGAGCTCTGATGGTGATGTACAAGCAAGATTAATATTATTTTCATGTCTGCTAACATAATATCCATTCTGTAGGTCATGGATCAAAGAGTAATTTCAACTTTCAAGACTTACTATTTAAGAAATATATCTCATAAGGCCATAGCTGCCATAGGCAGTGAGTGCTCTGATAGGTCTGGATAAATTGAATACCTTCTAGAAAGGATTCACCATCCTAGAAGCCATTAAGAACATTGTGAATCATGGTTAGAAGTCAAAATATCAACATACGTCGGAGTTTGGAAGGAGCTGATTCCAACCCTCATGGATGGTTCATGACTTCAGTGGAGGAAGTAACCAAAGGTGTGATGGAAACAGCAAGAGAACTAAAATTGTAAGTGGAGCCTAAAGATGTTACTGAATTGCTCCAACCTCATGATCTAATTTTAACATATGAAGAGCTGCTCTGTATAAATGAATAAAGAATGTGGTTTCTTGACATGAACTCTACCCCTAGTGAAGATGCTGTGAAGACTGTTGAAATGGCAGCACAGAATTCAGAATATACAGAAACTCAGTTAGCAAAGCAGGGTAATAAGGGTGAGAGGACTGACTCCAATTTTGAAAGAAGTTCTACTTCTTTCAAACAGCATCACATGCTACAGAGAAATTGTTCATGAAAGGAAGAGGCAGTCAATGAGGCAGACTTCATTACTGTCTTATTTTAAGAAATTGCCACGACCACCTCAGACTTCACCCGGATCAGTCAACAGTCATCAACATCAAGCTAAGATCCTCCACCAGCAAAGACTATGACTCTCTGAAGGTTCAGATGATGGTTAGCACTTTTTAGCAATTAAGTATTTTTTTAAATTAAGGTGTACATATATATATATATTTAAAGACATAATACTATTATACACAATAAATTATAGTATCACACAATATATACATAACATTTACATGCACTGGGAAACCAAAAAATTCATGTGACTTGCTTTATCACAATATTTGCTTTTTTGGAGGGGTCTGGATTTGCACCCACAATATCTTGGAGGTATGCCTATATAAGTTCATAAGCATTTTAAGATATTAATCATTTAACTTTTTATCTCAAAATGAAAAGTTTCTTATTTTATTTCATAGATAAAAGTCACATTAACATTCCTGGGAATAAACTTTATTACCAGGGTTTTAAAATGCATAAAAGATAAATGTAGTAGTACTTGCAGGTAAATATGGAGATTGAGGCAAAAGGGATTCTTAGGAAAAATCCTATATCCTACCTAGAGTACCTCTTAAGCTCCCTCTGCTGGCTACCATTTAAATAAAGAAAAAAAAATTGTAAACCTCTTTTCCTTTGAGCAGTAATGGGAGAAACAGCCTGAAGCTGACAATGCTGTCATTGAAATTGTAAGGAAAATTCTCCCTTAAGCAAGGGCGAGTCTAACTGCTGCTACTTTCCCTAATAAGGCTTTAGAATTTCCAAACAGATTTGGGGAGTGGCGGGGAGGTGGGAGAGGCCACAACCAACTTAAAATAAGGAAAGTCATTACCAAGTTTGAATGTGTTAAGCACAAAATTGATATACAAAAATGCAAAAGCATTAAGTATGAAACAAATCAACTACAGTTATCATTAACACTAGGAAATTAATAATTTAAATATAGTTCACAAATTTCACTATAACAAAAAGCTTATAGCACACTATTTAATCTATTAGTTTCAATATTAAGGTTTATTTTCTTTTTCCTCCAGAGTGAGGTTAAGTAACAACTTAAATAATTTTCAGGATGTATAAATGAACATCCATTCAGAAAGAACATTACTGCTTAAAAGTGGCTATCTAAGAAATATTTTGCATGTAATAAATATATTCTATGTTTAGGTTAACAGGCACCATCTCGAGAGCAAAAAATTTTTTTTAACCAATAAATAAATTACATTCAAGAAAACAAAGTGTTTATATCTGAAGTATGATATATCCTTAAATGTTTTTCTTCATATAGCACCCAAACTTCCAAACTGTCTAGAAAGTAGCTTCTAAATATAACCCATACCTTAAGTCATAAAAATAAAAGGCAAAAAAAAATCAATTTAAGACAAAACTTAGTTTATATTAATTCCCCATTCAATAAAATATCAATTGCCAATTTATTAAATGAACTGTAAATATGCAATGTTAGTGCTCAAATCTGAAATATATATTTTTAAAAGTCACTCTTTCTCAAAGTATTTAAAATATTGCATCTCTGGCGGCAAACCTGAAAACTATCATTTTATTTCTCTGGTTTTCATACTTCCACTCCCAACCCTATCCTTTAATTCTTTAACAGCCAACCAGTTTGTTTCCTTTTTTTTTTTTTTTTTTCTTTTTGGAGTAAATACAATATATCCCAAACACAAACACTGACAATACTCCTTGGTAAACAAGGAAATCCCAAAACAGCCCAAGCCTATAGCTTCACTCCCAAAGTGTGGCACAGGCTAAATGATAAGGAAAAAAACAATCAATGGCCCTTATTGATGCAATCAGAATGCTCCTGAGAGTCCACAACTGTTTTGAGAATTTGCTGATGTAATCCTGAAGAAAGTTTCAACACATTTTGCAGACAAATATCAGAGAATAAGTCTTTGATTAATAATTTTTCTATTTATTTCTGCCAAGGCGACTGAAAACACGAAAGCCTTTTCATCAGAGAGGTTAGCATAGATGTCAATTTCCTTTTCCTGTTTCTCTGTTAAAAGAAAAAGGGAAAGCTTTTAACATAAAGGCAGTAGATTCAGTAATCTTTTAGAGTTTTCACTATTTTTTAAATGATAATAAATACTATACATAATACTATGATGCATACTAAATGGTATAAAGTATCATGTTACTAAACTGAAATATTAAAATTAGACAAAGGAGTTACTAAAATGCATGAACTTAATTCTAAGACTAAATAGAGACTGGATATATATTTCTATACAGTCTAATATTTCTGTAAGAATCTCAAAATATATTTCTTTCTTCTCAGTAGCATGAGTTCACTGTTTCAATCAAAAAATTTCCTCACCCTAAATATGGTCCCTTCTGAATATCAATGGTGCCTTTATGAATATAATAAATTCTTCACCTTAGCCCTGCTACAGAAAATAAGAATAACCAACATTTATTTCTACTTTACCCCATCTGATTACAAATGTAATCCAAGTTCATGGTAGAATTTTTTTTTTAAATACAGAAAAGAAGAACCACCTATTATCTCAAGCCAGCTAAAATCATGATTATCATCTTTGTGGGTTACAGATTACTTTTTCAGGTTCTACTGTGATTCTACTTTTGTTTGGATTTTTCACTATGCTTTGATTTTTAATCAGTTAATCAAGTATACAGTTTGCTTTTGTTGTTCAGTCACTCAGTCGTGTTTGACTATTTGTGACCCCATGGACTGAAGCATGCCAGGCTTCCCTGTCCTTTACCATCTCCCAGAGCTTGGTCAAACTTATGTCCATTGAGTCAGTGATGCCATCCAACCATCTCATCCTCTGTTGTCCCTTTCTCCTTCTGCCTTCAATCTTTCCGAGCATCAGTCTTTTCTAATTAGTCAGCTCTTCACGTCAGGAAAATATTAAGAATTTCAGCTTCAGCATCAGTCCTTCCAATGAATATTCAGGGTTGATTTCCTTTAGTTGACTGGTTTGATCTCCTTGCTGGCCAAGGGATTCGAAAGAGTCTTCTCCAACACCACAGTTTGAAAACATCAATTTTTTGGTGTTCAGTCTTCTTTATGGTCCAACTCTCATATCTGAAAATGACTACTGGAAAAACCATAGCTTTGACTATACGGACCTTTGTTGGCAAAGTAATGTCTCTGCTTTTTAATACGCTGCCTAGGTTTGTGATAGTTTTTCTTCTAAGGAGCAAGCATCTTTTAATTTCATGGCTGCAGTCACCATCTGCAGTGATTTTGGAGCCCAAGAAAATAAACTCTGTCACTGTTTCCATTGTTTCCCCATCTATGTGCCAAGATCTTAGTTTTTGAATGTTGAGTTTTAAGCCAGATTTTTCACTCTCCTCTTTCACCTTCATCAAGAGGCTCTTTAGTTCCTCTTCGCTTTCTGCCATGAGGGTGCTGTCATTTGCATATCTTAGGTTATTGATTCCAGCTTATGAATCATCCAGCCTAGCATTTCACATGATGTACTCTGCATATGTTAAATAAGCAGGATGACAATTTACAGCCTTGACGCACTCCTTACCTAATTTTGAACCAATTCGTTGTTCCAAGTCCAGTTCTAATTGTTGCTTCTTGACCTGCATACAGGTTTCCCAGGAGGCAGGTAAGGTGGTCTGGTATTTCCATCTCTTTAAGAATTTTTCACAGTCTGCTGTGATCTACACAGTCAAAGACTTTAGCGTAGTCAATGAAGCAGAAGTAGGTATTTTTCTGGAATTACCTTGCTTTTTCTACAATTCAGCATGAACATCTGGAAGTTCTTGGTTCACATACTATTGAAGCACAGCTTGGAGGATTTTGAGCATTACCTTGCTAGCATATGAAATGAGTGCAATTGTGCGGTAGTTTGAACATACTTTGGCATTGCCTTTCTTTGAGACTGGAATGAAAACTGATCTTTTCCAGTCCTGTGGCTACTGCTGAGTTTTCCAATTTGCTAGCCTATTGACTGCAGCACTTTAACAGCATTTATCTGATGCAACATCTTGGACTTCTGGTTTCAGGCATTATAAACTGACTTTCCACTGTGAAAAATTAGGATTTATTGTTTTTTGCCTCTTGCCATCATACTCTTAAAATCATATCTTCCCATTATAGTTATATCATCATTTTGATGAGATCGATATTGTGCTTACATTATTCATTACATAAATTATTTCACTTTTCCTGTACATTGTTTTCCCTGAAAAGATTCTCTTTCTTCATTTGCTTAGTTTTCATTACTAACTGAACCCAAATTCTCTTCTAGTTGGATAAATCTTTCAGAATGTTTACATATATCAATTTTATCTTCTTGAAGAAATTATTTAAGAAAGTCTTCTGCTATACTTCAATCTGACATGGTTGCTTTCTAGGCCTACTGCACAATTATCACGTTGAGCTCTCTCGTCAACATCATGCTGGAGATTCTTCTCATCTCTCTCTTGAGTTGGACCCTGTGTTCTAAGTTCAGGATACATTCTTGGTTTACTTCTTCATTTTGATGCCATGTATCTTGCAGTAGCTTCCTGAGAAAGGGAGTATGGGTAGCAAATTTTTTGAGATCCTAAATATTAGAAAGTGTCTTGAGTCTTTCTTCACACTAGTTACTAGTGTGATTAAGTTAAAGACCTGAAGATTTCCTCTTAGTATTTAAAGGCAAAATACTATATTCCAAATACTGGTGCCACTGCTAAGAAAATTCTATAACACTTTTTATAGTTCTTTTTTAAGTTATTGCTAATTTACATAAAATGAAATATATGATCTTAAGTATACAACTGGATAACCCACACCACAATCAAGATATGAAAATTTCTCATTTTCCTCTCCAGTCAACCCCTCCCCACCCTACCAGAAATATTATTCCACCACCATAGATTCATTTTGCCTGTTCTTGAACATCATATAAATGGCACTGTACAGTAAGTACTGTTTTGTGTCTAGCTTCTTTCATTCAACATGCTTTTGAAGTTCGTTGATGTTGTTCATACACAAGTAGTTTGTTCCTTGCTGGAGAGTATTTCACTGTACCATTTTGATTATCTCCTTTGAACACTTGAAGGATTTTCCTTTTAACCAAAGGGAGATAATTTATGATGATATAATTTTGCATAATATCTTGTTTTAATCATCCACTTAATTTGGTGAGGTATTTCAATACAGAAATTCAGTGTCCTTCAGGTTTGGGAAAATTACTCGAATTATTTCATTGACGGCTTCCTTCTCCTTCATCTTCTATGTTCTTTTTCTGCAACATCAATTATTTACATATGTTGACCTCAAACTGGTCCTCTAAATTTCTTATGTTTTCTATTCTATTTTTAATCTCTTTTCCTATTGCTATACATTCTGGTACACTTCTTCAATTTTGTCTGTCAGATTTCTGTTAAAGTTTGACATTTTTGCAAATCATATAGACATATCTATACACATACACACATATATGATTCTCATTTTTATATATATATCATATATTTTATATATATATCATATTTTATATATATATATATACACACACACACATATATATATAAGATTCTCACTTTAAAGTTCATTTCCCAGGTAATTTTTTGACATCTTCAATTTCCTTTTAAGAAAAAGGAAATTCCTTTTTGTTTCATTACTACTGTAACTTTTCTTACAAAGAATATTAATGGAAGTTTTCATTTTCTTTTCACCCTGCAAAAACTCATCCAAGTTACTTTTTTTTTTTTCCTTTATGAAAGCCTGACTGGAGAACTCAATATTTACCATCTCTAATTTTTACCTAACTTTCCTCATTTTAATTTGATAGCCCTGCCCTCAATGATGCTTGGTATTTCTGAAACCAGAAACTCTCTTTTGCCTTATCTTTTATTAAAGGATAAAAAGCCCTAGCAAGGTATTAAAAAAGACTTTCAAATCACCTCTACACTTCCAGACATAACTCAAGCAAAAAATTGCTGACCTTAAGGAAGATGTAAAACAAAAAAAGGTTTCTTTCTTAGCTTTTCTCAAAGGCGCTTACAATTTAGGTTTCTTGGATCTACTAAAGAAGTTATTACTTTCCAGAATTTTGCGGCTTCTCCTATTCCCTCTCCTTGTGGAACTTTGCCCTTGAAAAAACAGAGTCCCTTTCCTACTTTACTAGGGTTTGGGGCGAGCACAGAGCTAGATGTGTTTATTCAATCTACCATCTTTAACTTGAAGTCTACCTTAATTCTCTATGTTCATTAATAAGATATTCAAAATTGGCTAATAAATTTTAATCAGTGAAAATGTCACTGTTACATTACTAATATCTAAAATAATCATACCCCCACATATAAAATGAAGACTTATTTTAAACAAACCAAAAGTTAAGTTTAATGATTGGCTTTTATGATAATGTTGTTACCTAGATGTCTAAAAAGATTTCCTTTCATTCTTCTATTTTTTTCAAAATATACAAAATAAAGTCAATTAAAAATGTGCTTTTAGACACATTGTAAGGTTTTCCTTATTAAAATAAAGGTAAAGCTTGCTTCAAATTCTTTAAGCATCCTATGAGCAGGGAAAAATACTGAATTTAAGTGACTACTAAACAATAAGAAGCATATCAAAGAAGTCTATTCTAAAATATATAGACATTTTAAATGCTCACATTTCCCACCAGTATTATATTTAGAAAACATGGTGTGCCTTCAGGGACTGTAAGTACAGCCCAAGAGCAAAATCTAGTCTGCAACCTGTTTTTATAGTCTTACTGGAACACAGCCATGCCCATTCATTTACATATTTTCTATGGCTGCTTTCCAGACACAATGACAGAGCAGAGTGGCTTTGACAGAGACTTTATAGCCCAGAAAGCCTAAAATATTATCTGGCTCTTTACATAAAAAGCTTGCTGACTGCCCCTGTTCCTGACCTACATTAAAAGATTCCATTTTATTATACAAAAATTGCTTTGAGGTCTTCCTTGTTTGTAGTAAAAGTATATCTTATTCTAGAAACAGCATTCTTAAAACTTTTCTATAACAAACTAAAAATATCTGAAAAAAGAATTTAGCCAAATAAATGCTTCTGTTTTCAAGTTAACATAAAATAAAAGATTCAAACCTGCACAGTGAGTACCAGAACAACTACAGAGTCTTCATTTCCCCAGAGAAAAGACTGTCATTATCTATTTTCTCATCTCCTCTGACCCACCACCAGAGGCATTCCTTTTCCATTCTTTGGATTATGTTCCCTTTACTTCAACTGTAAAGAATGTTGTTTTCTGGGCCAAGCAGTATTTTCCTTTTCTCTTTTTTCTCTGTTAGACTTTCCTTTACCTAGTTTCCCTTTTGAAACAGTCTTTGGCATATATTTTCTGTTCACCCCATTATTAAAGAAACATATTCAAACTGAGAAGAAAACTCAAACTCTCTGGAAGATCAGTATAATAGAAGAAAAAAGAATAAGTAGTGAAATTAGCCAAGGGATTAAGGAGTATCTAAGCACAGTCTTCACAGAATATAGTCAAAGACATTAATAACCTTAATTCTTTAGTCCTATGATATTAAGAAATCTTTAACTTTGATAAAAGCTATAAAGATGAAGTTATTTACACTAACAGTAGTAATTTTTTTCAAATAGAAACACACAAAACAGAGAAATGGTGAACAGGTAAGAAATTCTCAATATCTAAAATATATTTACGAGTGAATACCTGAATACTTAAGACTGAATGCCTGAAAAAGCAAAGTGTAGCTCACAAATAACATAAGAAATTTTAAACGCATTTCACTGAAGATGAAATTATTCTAACAGAGGTTTTTTTGATGTATAATAACATTGTTATTTATTTTTAATTGAAGTACAGTTGATTTACTTGATAAGAGATTTTAAAATAATTATAAAAGCAACTCTCTTTTTCATTTAATTACTGGCTTGAAATTATGGGCATATGGAAGTTCATTATGCTATTCTTTTCACTTTTGTGTAATTTAAAAAATTTTCCACAATAAAAGGTTTTTTAAAAGATAAACAAAAATCAAAGAAAAAGAAGTTGAAGTTTAACTTGATGGTTAAAAACATCATGGTTGATGGTTATTGGTAGGCACACTACTTATCCAAAGAAAAGAGAAAATCTATAAGGAGAATATGAATATGCTTTAGACAGAGAAGAATTCACCTACTATCCAAGAAGAATTCACCTTAGCTTTTGGATACTGAAGAACATTGAAAATTCATACTGAAGAACACTTTCAATAGTAAATTTTTAAAACTCACAGTATAATAGTTTGAAATAAATCTTAACAGAACTTAGATTTATCTTTTAAAAAAGTATAACCATTTTAACAGACTTATTCAGGATGTCATACACAAATTATTGTCTCTGAACTTTACTATCATCAGTTTATAAGAAAGTGAATTTACCTAACTTAAGCCTTTATTTTTCCAATAAGAATTAAATTTATGGATTTTTTAAAAAATAAAACAAGTATCTACCTGAGAGAAAATGCTTTTACAAACTAAAATATAAGTTGGAATTTTAAATCCAGGAGTTCAATGCCTACCAAATAGTTTCTTCACTACTATCTAATTAAGATCTTAGAAAACTTTAATACTTGGGGGGGAAAAAACTGCTTGGATTTACTCATACCTCTTTCTTCCTCATGTTTTTTGGCAGATGCACTTTTAGGTCTTCCTCTTCCTCGTCTGATATGATCTGAATGGCTGTTACTTCGAGACCTCTTTCTGTTTTCTAAATCTTTATTTACTGTAGAATTGATCTTCTCTCGCCTAACTCTCTCTGTTCGCCTCCTCTTGGCCTCATGCTTGTTTTCTGTATGGATGAATAAAAGTGACATATTTTACGGCTTAAGCAAGAACTGTCTGCCCATGTTCACACTGCTTTCTTTTTCTTTCTAAATAGCGCTAGAGTTTGCTGCCTTGCATATTTTATAAGATTACATCCATAACATATATGCCCTTCAAATCCATGCAGAAAAAAAAAAACAACAGAATTCAGATCCATATTAACATATAAGGTAGGAGGAATATTAGAAAACAAGTATCTCTATTTGATTATTCAGCCCTGTAAATTCACTTAATTCCAAGGCAACCTTTCTGCTTTTTTCCTTTCTCTGTTTCTAAGCTAAAAATGGTGAAGTATTAAAAAGGAAAATAAATAAATATTCCATTCCTTTTTTCCCCCTACCCAAATCACAGATTGAAATATATAAAATACACAGAAGTAAAACTGACCTTAGCGATACTATATTAATGTTACGGAAAAAAACAAACAAGGTATCTAGGGAAAACATAAAAACACTAGGGAAGTAAGCAGTTTTCACTTTAGTTACAGATAAGGTCATTTCTGACATTCTAAGAGCATATTTATCCCAATTAGAATCCAATAGAGTAACTTTACTCAACATGGTGATTTAATTAATGCAAGGAGCCACTCCTTCTCACTCCAAACAGATTAAAAGTTTGGGTAAGACAAATAATAAATTTAATACATATCTGACTTTAAAAGAAAGAAAATTCCTCAAATGCCTAAAATAGTGGTGGTAAAGGGGCAAAACAAATAAGAAAATTCATATCCCAAACACTAAAGGGAAAAAATTGAAAGGCTATATAAATTAAGTATGCTCAATAGGCTACTATAAAGTAAAATAAATTTAAGTAAAATATTAATAGCTATTTCCAAATACCATATCCTTAGAAAATTAGTTAATTCCAGGTCTCAAATGAGACATACACCAGATAATGCAAGAACATTTAATTATTCCAGACTGTAAGAAAGTTATTAGTTTAACAAATAATTTGCAAGGAATAAAAAAGAAAATAATAGAGTCAAAAGAGGTATCACCCATATACAATGTGAGGACCTTATTTGGAATCTATTTTTAAAAACCATTATGAGAAACCTGAAAATTTCAATACCAGTTGGATATTTGGTATTACAGAATTAGTGTTATTTTTTATTGCATGTAAGTTTTAAAAATTTATTTATTTGGCTGTGCCAGGTCTTAGTTGCAGCATGTGGGATCTAGATCTCTGGCCAGGGATTGAACCCAGGCCTCCTGCATTGGGAGCATGGAGTCCCAGCCACTGGACCATCAAGGAAGGCCCTGTGTTTCAGCTTTTAAAGGTCAACCTTTCAGAAACATATAATGAGAAATATTTATAATTGAAATTATATGAGATTTGCTTTAAAATGATATATAAGAGAAGAAATGGATGTGGATGTGACAGTGTATGCTTAGAATTTCTGAAAAATAAAATTGATTTGATACAATTCCATTTATTATGGCATCTAGTATTACTGCTAAAAGCAGAAAGCTTATTATTTTAGTGATTTTTTAAAAAAACAATTTTAAATGAGGCTTGAAATTTCTAATCCAATTCTGAAAATATAAAATACGATGTTATTTAAAAAAATAGGAAATTAACATGTGAGTCCAGTATTATCTAAAGTATAGATTTTGTTCAAATTTCACAAAATTTTATGCATGTCCACTATTGGTTTTCATACCTAATTCAAGATATCACATTGTATTTACTGGATTGACCAGTTTCAGCTACATGCAATGAATTCTGATAACTTCTCTTTTCATCTTTATTCTTTACAAATATTTTCTAATTTTTCTTCTTACGGCTTCTTAGATACACCCATCATTTAAAAGTGGGCATTTAATTTCCACAAATATGGGGTTTTAAAATTATTTTTTATATTAATTTCTCATTTAAATGTTTTCTTCTCCACAATCACCCTGTGTTTTTTCAGTCTTTTGACTTTCTTGAGGCTTTCAATGGGTAAGACAAAGATCTCTCTTGGTTAATGTCACACTGCACTTGAAAATATGTGGGCTCTTTTCAAGTATCTCTTAATATTCATTTCTAACACAATTCCACAGTTATAAGAGAATAATAGACTCTGTCTGATTTCAATACTTTTAGACGATGAAATTTTTGCACCTCGTTTTATGTCCCTGGATATGTTCCAGGGTCTCCTGGTGTATAGTCTATAGGAACTTCAATACAATTTGTACCCTGCTGTTGTGTGAAAATTGTATAAATCTTAATTATGTTGAATTGGCTCATAAGGCTAGTCTACTATATCCTTCTATTTTTCTGTTTATTCATTCTATTAATTTTTGAGACTTTGATGCAGAAACTCCACCTAAAAAATCTTAATTTATCTACTTAAAAAATAATTGTAATACATAGTGGAACTATATGTAACTTTGATCTGTATTTTCCAAGTCTCCAATAAATGTGTTATCATACTTTCATAATTTAAAATATTAAAAAAAAGTTTAAATAAAATATAAGAAAAAAATTAAAAGTTGAAAGAAATAGTAACTGGTAAAGCTTTTTACAGTAGGCCTTTTAGAGTTTAGCACTGAATTTAAGTTTGTTCCTTCAGCTACCCACTCATCTCTGCAAACTTATTCATAGCCAACTTCTCAAAAAAGAAGCATCTGTACTTTCTGCCTCTAGTTTCTCACCTCCCATTCATCCATCACTTCATTCCAGTGTAGTCCCCAACCCAATGAAAAGGATCATCAAGAACAAAAACCTCTGTTGGCAAATCTAACTGACATCTCTCTTTAATCATCTTAAATACCATTTCTCAAAAATTCAAGAGGACCACTCTTTTCCTTGAAATCAATTTCCCTGATTTTTCAGGTTCTCCAGGCTCCCCATCATACCAACCATTCCTTTTTTATCTCCTTTGGGGTCTTCTCCTCCCTGCAGATTCTTTTTCATCTCTAATATTAAAGTCCTAGGACTCTGTCCTGAACTCAGATACTCCATGAACCCAAAACATTGTTGCTGTTTTAATGGTCTAAAATTCATACTTTCAGCTGTGACTTCTTCCCAAAGCTCTAGATTGCCTACCTGACAGCTTCACTTGTATGACTCACAAGCATTTCAAAAGTGCCCCCAAAAATAACTCTTTATTTTCCCTCCTGCAACCTTCATTATAATAGTAAATAGCACCAACAGTTACAAAAGCCAAATTAACCTAGTCATTTGTGACTCAGATTGTTTCTTCCATCATCACAAAAGTCCACAGGTACTCTGTGCAAAATATATCCACAATTTCCTCATTTCTCCCACTTCTGTGGGCAACATCCAAACCGAACATATTCCCTAAGCAGTTGCCAAAATTACCTTTAAGAAAAAACCAGACTCTATAAGTTCCTTTTCTAAAATCTTTCATTAGGCTTCTCACTTTATTTAAAATAAAGTCAAATTTCCTGACAAAAGACTACAAGTCCTACTATAAGACCTGACATTCACCTCTCATCCATCTCATTTCATACCACTAGCCATTTTGTTCACTACTCTCCAGACATGTCTTCCTCTAAAACAAGTTCCTTCCTCCTTTTGAGGCTCTACATTTGCTAATCCTTCTGCCTAGAGCTCTCTTCCCAACACTTTTCATGAGACAGGCTAAATTTCCTTCAGATGTCAATTTACAGGTCACTCCAAGTCTCCAAGCCCAAGTTACTTTCTTCTTCTACTATTACTATAGTCTGTTTTTTATTTACATACATGCTCAATATGTCTCCCCCACCAAAGTATAAGCTCTATGAAAGTTGGGACACTTGTCTGTCTCATTCACAGAAACTAGAACATTAACTACACATTTAAGTGGTGCTAAATAAACAAAATTAGACTGAGTACATGCATTTATCTCACTATGTTCTCAAAAATTCTATTGAAATGCAAATAAACATGGGTAAAAGGAAAAAGGAAAATAAATCAGCAGGGCTTGAAACAGGAAATAGTGCTATTAGCAATCTGAAATTACAGAATTCCAGCAAGCTGGCAAACTGACAGATTCTGATTAAGTAACCAGAAAAGAAGAAACTAAAATTCAAAATAAGACTATGAAATGGTTTCTATAGAAAGGATAGCTGTTCTTCCCAAAGACACTCCCAGGATAGGACAAAAAGTATAGTAAGGAAGAGTAGGCCACAGAGTGATCATCTGAATAACTCTAGAACTACTGTGGGACAGTTGGGCCTATGTATACAAAGCAACTGACACAAAGAAATAAAGCTTTTCAGAACCAAGCAATGTTCAAGGGGACTTTGAACTTCCATATCATAGAAATATGAAAGGGGTTCCCAGGTGGTGCTAGTGGTAAAGAAAACAACTGCAACGCAGGAGACACTGGAGTCTTCGGTTCAATCCCTGGGTCGGGAACATCCCCTGGAGGAGGCAATGGCAATCCACTCCAGTATTCTTGCCTGGAGAATCCCATGGACAGAGGACCCTGGGGGGCCACAGTCCATAGTGTCACAAAGAGTTGGACACGACTGAGCAGGCACACACATTAGAAATAAGAAATAAACAAAAAAAAGTAGTTCCTTATAAAAAAGAAACACTAAAAAGGATTTCACATTCTGCCTCAGAATGACGCTTTTCTTATCTTGGCAATCATGGATTCCAACAGCATCTCCCAGCTTACCTAACTGACATCTAAAAGTCTGTTTCTTCCAATTATACAGAACCTCAAACATTACCTTCTTCCAAATACACACTAAAAATAAACTTCTTCCAATTATACACTAAAAAGATGATGTCAAAATGGACCTCCAAGACAGTTCAAGAAGATTTTTCCGGTGGTTCAGTAGTTAGGAATCCACCTGCCAATGCAGGGGACACAGGTTCAATCCCTGGTCTGGAAGAGCCATATGCCATGTGCAGCAACAAAGATCCAGTGCAGTCAAAAATGAATCAATGAATAAATAAATAAATATATTTTTTTAAGTGTACGATATTCATGCAAGTTATCTACACTGATAAACCAAAGCCTTCATTTACAAGTATCAACAGATAATTAAGGATTACTGGCTATTTGAGGAAAATAAAAAGAGTTAGAGAGAAGGAACAAGATAAAACATGAGGAACAGGGAGTTTCCTGGTGGTCTAGTGGTTAGGATTCTGTGCTTTCACTGCTGAGGCTCAGGTTAAATCCCTGGTCAAGACTAAAAAAAGACAACAACAACAGCAAAACCCATAAGGAACAAAGGTATTTCAGGAAACAAAAACATCTTAAAATATTTCAGATAATACCTTCAGAGAGTATTATATCATTAACATTCTTTTGCAGAAACAAAAAACTCCATCCTGATCATATGGAATCTCAAAACCCCATATAGAAAGACAATCTTGAAACAAAACAAAGAACCACACTTCTTGATTTCAAAACTTTCCCTAGCAAAATTGCAGTAATCAAAAAAATATGGTACTGCATTACCAGAGACAAACAGATCAACGGAATAAAAAATCCAGAAATAAGTCCATGGTCAAATGGTTTTCAGGAACAATAGCCATGAAAAAAAAGAACTTGCAACAAATGGTAATTGGGAAAACTGGATATCTGGAGGCAAAAAAATGCAAGTGGACCCTTATACTAACTACAAGAATTAACTCAAAATGGATTGAAGACCTAATATAACCGCTAAACCCATAAAAGGCTTAGGGAAAAAAAAAAAAGAAAAACAAGAAAAGCTTCATGACAGTGGATTTGCCAGTGACTTCTTGGATCAGTTCAGTTCAGCTGCTCAGTCGTGTCCGACTCTTTGCAACCCCATGAATCACAGCACGCCAGGCCTCCCTGTCCATCACAAACTCCCGGAGTTTACTCAAACCCATGCCCATCGAGTTGGTGATGCCATCCAGCCATCTCATCCTCTGTCATCCCCTTCTCCTCCTGCCCCCAATCCCTCCAAGCATCAGGGTCTTTTCGAGTGAGTCAACTCTTCACATGAGGTGGCCAAAGTATTGGAGTTTCAGCCTCAGCATCAGTCCTTCCAATGATCACCCAGGACTGATCTCCTTCAGGATGGACTGGCTGGATCTCCTTGCAGTCCAAGGGACTCTCAAGAGTCTTCTCCAACACCATAGTTGGATAGGACACCAAAAATACAAGCAACAAAATAAAAACTAGACAACTTGGATTTCATTTAAAATTTAAAAACTTCTGTATGTCAAAAGGACACTATCAACAAAACAGAAAGGCAATTCATGAAATCAAAGAAAAAAAATATTTGCAAAAATGTATCAGGTAAGGAATTAACATCCAGAATAAAAATTCTGGAATTCCACAATTCAACAATGAAAAAAAGGTCAAAGAACTTCAACAAACATTTCTTCAAAGATAGACAAGTGGCCAATAAACACATGAAAAAATGTTTAACATCACCAATCATAAGGGAAATGCAAATTAAAATCACAACACGACATCACTTCAATCCCACTGGATGGCTAATAGGAAAGGCACATAAAATAACAAGTGTTGCTGAAGATGTGGAGAAATTGGAAACTTTGTGCATTGCTGGTGGTAAAGAAAAACAGTGAAAACACCATGACACTTCCTCAGAAAATTAAACAGAATTACTATATGATCCAGCATTTCCCCATACAGGCATATATCCAAGAGAAATGAAAGAAGGGCACTGAGCAGTATTTGTACACACATGTTCACAGCAGTATTTTTCATAATACCCAAAAGGTGACAGCAACTCAAGTGCCCATCAATGCATTAGGAGATAAACAAAATGTGGTACGTACATACCATCAAATATTATTCAAGAAGGAAATTCTGACACATGTTACAACATGGATAAACTTCGAAGACCTTATGCTATGTGACACAAAAGGACAAGTACTGTATGATTCCACGTAAGAAGATAACTACAGTAGTCAAATTCAAATTCACAGGCACAGGAAGAATAGAGGCAGTCTGGGGTGTGATATGGGGATAGTAGGAAAATGGGGAGTTACTGTTTCATGTGTATGGAGTTTCAGTTTGGGAAGATGAAGAGAGTTCTGGAGAAGGATAATGGTGATGATTAAGCACATGATAATGAATGTATTCAATGCCACTAATATATATAATTTAAAATTATTAAAATACTAAATTTTATAATAAAAGATATGAAAAAATAAGATTCAATGAAAAATAAGAAATTAAAAAACAAAATGAACTGCTAATAACAAAGTGCAAAAGACAAGTTAAATAGGGACTTCCCTGATGGTTCAGTGGTTAAGAATCCACCTTCCAATGTAAGGGATGCAGGTTTGATCCCCTGTCAAGGAACTATAATTCCACATGCCACAGGTCAGCTAAGCCTGCGCATCACAAATAGAGAGCAGATCATGTGCCACAGCTAAGACTCAATGCAGCCAAAAAGATACTTTTTTTTTTAAATTTTTAAAAAGACAAATAATGGACATGTCTGAACACAGAATTCAGGCATGTCCATTATGAGAAAAGGAAAACACTGAAATTTCCTGGAACAAAACGAAGACAGAATATATGACAATAAGGAAAGAGAAATACAGGAAAGATCAAAGAAATCTAATACTCATCTATAATATAATTTGTAATTATCTACCCAGTATTCATCCTCCCCCTCTTCCTTAAGAATAGAATCCTGCTCTAGTCAAGAGGGAAATGTGCCCAGTTAAAATATACACATTCCAAGATTCTCCTGCAGGTGAAGAGGCCATGAAACTTAGTTCTGACTAATGACATATAAGTGGAACTGGATAAGGTTTCCATGAAGTTTTATTATTTTTTTTTAAGGAGTATGATCCCTAGGTTGGGAAGATCCCCTGGAGGAGGGCATGGCAACCCACTCTAGTATTCTTGCCTGGAGAATCCCCATGAACAGAGAAACCGGGTAGGCTACAGTCCATGAGGTCGCAAAGAGTCGGACATGACTGAGCGACTAAGCACAGCACATGGCTGCTTGTCCTGCCTGTGTCTGTCTCTCTTCTTTCTGTTTAGAATACTTAGGGGATGCCTGGATGTACAACAATTACTTTGTAACAATGAGCATGAACTAACTAGTTCCAAATTGGGAAAGGAGTACTCAAGGATGTATACTGTCACCCTGCTTTTTAACTTATATGCGGAGTACATCATGTGAAATGTTGAGCTGGAAGAATCATAAACTGGAATCAAGATTGCCAGGAGAAATATCAACAACCTCAGATATGTAGATGATTTCACTCTAGTGGCAGAAAATGAAGAGGAAGTAAAGAACTTCTTGATGAGGGTGAAAGAGGAGAGTGAAGTTGGCTTGAAACACAACATCCAAAAAACTAAGATCATGGTATCCAGTCCCATCACTTCATGGCAAATACAAGGGGGAAAAGTGGAAGCAGTGATATTTTATTTTCTTGGGCTCCAAAATCACTGTGGGCAGTGACTGCAGCCATGAAATTAAAAGATGCTTGCTCCTTGAAAGGAAAGCTATGACAAATCTAGAGAGGGTATTAAAAAGCAGAGACATCACTTTGCCAACAAAGGCCCATATAGTCAAAGCTACAGTTTTCCCAGTAGTTACGGATGTGAGAGATGGACCATAAAGGTTGAGAGTCAAAGAACTGATGCTTTTGAGTTGTGGTGCTTGAAGAGTCCCCTGGACTACAAGCAGATCAAACCAGTTAATCCTAAAGGAAATTAACCCTGAATATTCATTGGAAGGACTGATGCTAAAACTGAAGTTCCAATACTTTGACCACCTGATGACGAGAGTTGACTCACTGGAAAAGACCTTGATGCTGAGAAAGATTGAAGAAAAAAAGAGGAGGAGGCAGTAGAGGATGAGATGGTTAGATAGCATCATCAACTTAATGGACAGGAATTTGAGCAAACTCGGGGAAAGAGTGGAGGACAGAGGAGTCTGGTGTGCTGTATTCCATGGGATCACAAAGAGTTGGGCACAACTTAGTGACTGAACAACAATGAGCATGAAAGCCAAATCTTCTCAAGAAAGGGAAGAGCTTAGGTCCTTGGGGACAACACTGAACAGTCCTGTACAGTGGTCCCTTGGTACCAATGAGGGTTTTTGAACCCCCAACAGATACCAAAATCTGTAGATGTTCAAGTATCTTATATAAATCGTACATTATTTGCACAAAATCTACACACATCTACCTGTATAGTCTGTCATTTCTAGATATAATAACTAATACAATATAAATGCTACGTAAATACCAGGGCACAGCAAATTCAAGTTATGCTTTTTGGAACTTTTTGGAATTTTTTCCCCTGAATATTTTTAACCCATGGTTGACTGAACCTGCAAACATGGAAACCCACAGATGCAGAGGGCCAACTGTAATGTCAACTTCGTTTTTCTTCACTAAAGGAAAAGTAAACTGTTTGTCCAATCCAGTGTCAGTCAGGTTTTCTGTGGATGGTGATCCTGACAACAATTATCCAATAAGCATGCCAGAAAGAAAACAGAATGGGGGAGAAGAAATAGGTGAATATTTCCCTAAGCTGAAGACTTGAGCCTTCATATGGAAAGGACTTACTGAGTAACAAGGAAGAATGACAATGACATTTAAGTGTGAGTACAAAGTAAAGGCAATTTGTGAGTACAAATCAGAAGATGATTGCTTCTTGGCAGGAAAGCAATGACAAACCTATACAGTGTGTTGAGAAGCAGAGACATTACTCAGCTGACAAAGGTCCATACAGTCAAGGCTATGGTCTTCCCAGTGGTCATGTAAGTTCTCAGAGCTGGACTGTAAAGAAGACAGAATGCCAAAGAATTGATGCCTTCAAACTGTGGCGCTGGAGAAGACTCCTGGAAATCTCCTGGACAGCAAGGAGATCAAACCAGTCAATCTTAAGGGAGATCAATCCTGAATATTCACTGGAAGGAATGATGCTGAAGCTGAAGCTCCAGTATTTTGGCCATCTGACATGAACAGACAACTCACTGGAAAAGTCCCTCAAGGGAAAAAATCTTTCCCTCATTGGGAAAGATTGAGGGCAGAAGGAGAAGAGTGCATCAGAGAATGAGATGGCTGGACAGCATCACTGATGCAATGAACATGAACTTGGGCAAACTCCAGGAGATCATGGGAGACAGGGAGGCCTGGTGTGCTGCAGTCCATGTGTGGCAAAGAGTTGGAGCTACTGAACAACAACAACAAAGTAAAGGTACTCTCCAATGGAAGATAGGAAATGTACCACCATGTATCTTTCATGAAGATTTTTTCAGGTCTAAAACAATTTTTAGAAAATTAGTTCCAGAAATAAAAACACATGGGTTTTTTTTAAAATTATATAAGAAAAATTGAGATCGTCCTTATAGCACAATGGAAAGAAATTTTAGAATGACAGCTGTGCTGTGGACCTAAAAAGTCAGGAATAAAATTGTAATGAACAATTTTTCTGAAATAACAATACCAAATCTTCACTGTCAAGTAATTCAGAGTTAAGGATAACTTACTACTGAATTAATGTTGAGTGACTTTGGATTTCTCAAAGGTACTAGTGATAATCATTTCTCCATTTTTCTTTCTTAACAAAAGTCAGTATGCAATTTGTAGATTTTGCTTACTTATCAGCCCTTCCCTGTGAACTTAGAGAATAATTTAAAAATTATGTTTAATATTTCTATCCCTTTGTTCCTTCCCCCAGTAAAAAATGGGGAGGTTGTTGCTTAACCTAAAGCTTGTACTCACTGAGAAATTAACAGTTAAGTATTATTGAGCTACCCCAATATCTTATTGTTTTCAGTCTTTTTCTTACCTTTAGAGGAAGTCTTCTATAAACTAGTATCTCATTTAGATTTCGAGTTTATTTTTTCTTTACAGTTTTTAAAACAAAAAATGTATAAAGGAAAAAGGTATATCCATTGCTATTAAGTGCAAAATAGCACTCTTGATGCACTAAACCATCCAGAACACCCATGTGAAAAACCAAATTTAAAGATTTGGAACAAATTGAGCTTATTCTCACCAAAAACTGCTTGTCAGTATTATCTTTACAGGTGTATATTAGCCATTTTCATTTCTCCTATAAATTCTCTGCTAATTAAAACTGAAATGTTCTAGATCCTACTGATAACATTCATTAAAACTTGATAAAACTGGGGAGATTTTTTAAAAAATTAAACTCATCTCAATTCCCTATACATAATGGACTAGCCAAGGCAAATCTTACTTTTAAGAAATTTAATTATAAAAATTAGTATTTATGTACGTATAACATATCTAGCTTTCTTTACATTCAGTTCAGTTGGCTTCCCTGGTGGCTCAGAGGTTAAAGCATCTGCCCACAATGCGGGAGACCAGGGTTCGAACCCTGAGTTGGGAAGATCCCCTGGAAAAGGAAATGGCAATCCACTTTAGTATTCTTGCCTAGAGAATCCCATGGAGGGAGGAGCCTGGAAGGCTACAGTCCATGGAGTTGCAAAGAGTTGGACACGACTGAGTGACTTCACTTTCAGTTCAGTTCAGTTGCTCAGTCATGTCCTACTCTTTGCGACCCCATGGACTGCAGCACGTCAGGCCTCCCTGTCCATCATCAATTCCCAGAGTTTACCCAAACTCATATCCATTGAGTCGGTGATGCCATCCAACCACCTCATTCTCTGTTGTCCGCTTCTCCACCTGCCGTCAGTCCTTCCCAGCATCAGGGTCTTTTCAAATGAGTCAGTTCTTCCCATCAGGTGGACAAAGTATTAGAGCTTCAGCTTCCATGTCAGTCCTTCCAATGAACACTCAGGACTGATTTCCTTTAGGATGGACTGGTTGGATCTCCTTGCAGTCCAAGGGACTCTGAGTCTTCTCCAACACCACAATTCAAAAGCATCAATTCTTCGATACTCACCTTTCTATATAGTCCAACTCTCACATCCATACATGACTGCTGGAAAAACCATAGCTTTGACTACATGGACCTTTGGTGGCAAACTAATGTCTCTGCTTTTTAATATGCTGTCTAGGTTGGTCATAACTTTTCTTCCAAGGAGTGTCTTTTAATTTCATGGCTGCAGTCACCATCTGCAGTGATTTCAGAGCCCCCAAAATAAAGTCTGCCACTGTTTCCACTGTTTCCCCACCTATTTCCCATGAAGTGATGGGACCAGATGCTATGATCTTAGTTTTCTGAATGTTGAGCTTTAAGCCAACTTTTTCACTCTCCTCTTTCTCTTTCATCAAGAGGCTTTTTAGTTCTTCTTCGCTCTCTGCCGTAAGGGTGGTATCATCTGCATATCTGAGGTTATTGATATTTCTCTCAGCAATCTTGATTCCAGCTTGTGCTTCATCCAGCCCAGCATTTCTCATGATATACTTGACATATAAGTTAAATAAGCAGGGTGACAAAATATAGTCTTGATGTACCCCTTTTCCTATTTGGAACCAGTCTGCTGTTCCATGTCCATTTCTAACTGTTGCTTCCTGACCTGCATACGGATTTCTCAAGAGGCAGGTCAGGTGGTCTGGTATTCCCATCTCTTGAAGAAATTTCCACAGTTTGTTGTGATCCACACTGTCAAAGGCTTTGGCATAGTCAATAAAGCAGAAGTAGATGTTTTTCTGGAACTCTTTTGCTTTTTCGATGATCCAGCAGATGTTGACAATTTGATCTCTGGTTCCTCTGCCTTTTCTAAATCCAGCTTGAACATCTGGAAGTTCACAGTTCACATATTGTTGAAACCTGGCTTGGAGAATTTTAAGCATTACTTTACTAGCATGTGAGATGAATGCAATTGTGTGATAGTTCTTTACATTAGACATTTTCATATGCACTTCACCTACACTTCAGTCCTCTAAGGTTGGTACTATAAATCTACGTATATACAAGTAAACAGCAGCTGCTCATGGAGGTTAATTAATCTGTTACACTTACCAAACTAGAATCTGAATCTGAAGCCAGATCTTCCATGTAACAACATATAGCTCATGTCTGTACTATACCAAACTGATTTCCAGGCTCTGATTACTGTTAGTCCTTAAGGGCTTCCCTGGTGGCTCAGTGATAAAGAATCTGCCTGTTAAATGAAGGAGATGTGGGTTTGATCCCTGGAGGAGGAAATGGAAACCCATTCCAAGATTCTTGCCTGTGAAATCCCATAGGCAGAGGAGCCTGGTGGGCTATACAGTCCAAGGGGTCGCAGAGTTGGACACAAGTTATGGACTAAACAACAGCCCTTCTTAAAACCCTTTCCTCCTCTGGTTCTATAGCATAGCTTGTTGTTCAGTTGTTCAGTCATGTCCAACTCTTTGCAACCCCATGGACTGCAGCACACCCGGTTTCCCTGTCCTTCACTGTCTCCCAAAGTTTGCTCAAACTCATGTCCACTGAGTCAGTGATGCCATCCAACCATCTCATCCTCTGTCTCCCCTTCTCCTGCCTTCAATCTTTTCGAGCATCAGGGTCTCTTCTAATGAGTCGGCTCTCTGCATTGGATGGTCAAAGTATTGGAGCTTCTGTATGAGTCCTTCAAATGAATATTCACAGTTCATTTCCTTTAGGATTGACTGGTTTGATCTCCCTGCAGTCCAAGGAACTCTCTTCTCCAGCACCAAAATTGGAAAGCATCTGCCTTTTCTAAATCCAGCTTGTACATCTGAAGTTGTCAGTTCACGAACTGTTGAAGCCTAGCTTGAAAGATTTTGAGCATTACCTCGCGAAATGAGTGCAACTGTATGGTAGTCTGAACATTCTTTGGCATTGTCCTTTTTTGGAACTTGAATGAAAAGTAACTTTTTCTAGTCCTGTAGCCACTGCTGTGTTTTCGAAATTTGCTGGCATATTGAGTGCAGCACTTTCACAGCATCATCTTTTAGGGTCTGAAATAGCTCAGCGGGAATTCCATCACTTCCACTAGCTTTGTTTGTACTAATGCTTCCTAAGGCCCACCTGACTTCATTCACACTCCAGGATGTCTGGCTCTCAGTGAGTGATCACACCAACGTGGTTATCCGGGTCATTAAGATCTTTTTTGTATAGTTCTTCTGTGTATTCTTGCCACCTCTTCTTAATATTTTCTGCTTCTGTTAGGTCCATACCATTTCTGTCCTTTATCGTGTCCTATCTTTGCATGAAATGTTCCCTTGGTATCTCTAATTTTTTTGAAGAGATCTCTAGTCATTCCCATTCTACTGCTTTTCTCTATTTCTTTGCATTGTTCACTTAAGAAAGTGTTCTTATCTCTCCTTGCTATTCTTTGCAACTCTGCATGTATCTTTCCTTTTCTCCTTTGCCTTTCACTTTTCTTTTCTCAGCTATTTGTAAGGTGTCCTCAGACGACCATTTTGCCTTTTCCATTTCTTTTTCTTGAGGATGGTTTTGATCACCACCTCCTGTACAATGTTACAAAGCTCTGTCATAGTTCTGGCACTCTATCAGATCTGATCTCTTGAATCTATTTGTCACTTCCACTGTATAATCACAAGGGATTTAAGTCATACCTGAATGGTCTAGTGGTTTTCCCTATTTTTCTTCAATTTAAGTCTGAATTTGACAATAAGGAGTTCATGATCGAGCCAGTCAGCTCCCAGTCCTGTTTTTGCTGACTATAGAGCTTCTCCACCTGCAGCTGCAAAGAATATAATTAATGTGATTTCAGTATTGACCATCTGGTGACATCCATGTGTAGAGTCATCTCTTGCTATTGTTGGAAGAGGGTGTTTGGTATGAGCAGTGTGTTCTCTGTCAGCCTTTGCCCTGCTTTGTTTTGTACTTCATGGCCCAACTTGCCTGTTAGATAGCAAAGTCTATCCCTGATATTTCTCTGTCCTTTCTATTCTTTCTGTTTATTTTGCTGGTTCTTCTTCCTCCTCCTCCCTAGGATTTCTAAGCTTCAACGTTTCATCTGCACCTCAAGGCCACAAGGCTACTCTAATTTATGAAACAACAGAATCTTAGGAAATGCCAAATGTAAAATAATAATGAATTGCTTCTCACTTATCACCCTGACTCATGTAAAAACCACCGTTGGCTGTTCTCCTACAGCTGACACTTCTTCTTAGTTGACAGGACCTCCCTACCTACTTCTACCCATAAAGACTGGAGTCTGCCAGAGTTCTCTTCCTTCCCTATAGACTGTAAAACTAGCTCATCCATTCCCACGATGTCAACAACCATGATTATTTGAAACCTTTATCTCTAGCTAAGGCTACTCCCTGAGCTTCAGATTATATCTCCAACTGGGGGAAAAAAAAATCTACATAGATGGTATTTCACAACTATATCCAAATCTAGTTTCTTCATCTTTCCCTCAAAACCTGTCTTTCCTTTTATCGTCCCCTTCTAACCACTAATCCCAATAAGAAATCTGGGAGTCATTCTAAAGCCTTCCCTCTCCTTCAGTTGAGTCTAACTTCTTAACACTTGTAGCATCTGACCCTTTTCACTGTCTGCATTACGTTTCTACCTTACCTCATTTCTCACCTGAATAACTGGTATACAGAAGGATCTCAAAAATATTTGTTGACTAAAAATAAAATAAACACTATGGAGAACAGTGTGGAGATTTCTTAAAAAACTGGAAATAGAACTGCCATATGACCCAGCAATCCCACTTCTGGGCATACACACTGAGGAATCCAGATCTGAAAGAGACACGTGCACCCCGATGTTCATCGCAGCACTGTTTATAATAGCCAGGACATGGAAGCAACCTAGATGCCCATCAGCAGACGAATGGATAAGGAAGCTGTGGTACATACACACCATGGAATATTACTCAGCCATGAAAAAGAATTCATTTGAATCAGTTCTAATGAGATGGATGAAACTGGAGCCCATTATACAGAGTGAAGTAAGCCAGAAAGATAAAGAACATTACAGCATACTAACACATACATATGGAATTTAGAAAGATGGTAATGATAACCCTATATGCAAAACAGAAAAACAGACACAGATGTACAGAACAGACTTTTGGACTCTGTGGGAGAAGGCGAGGGTGGAATGTTTCGAGAGAACAGCATGTATATTATCAGCATGTATATTAACAGATTGCCAGTTCAGGTTGGATGCATAAGACAAGTGCTCGGGCCTGGTGCACTGGGAAGACCCAGAGGAATCGGGTGGAGAGGGAGGTGGGAGGGGGGAATCAGGATGGGGAATACATGTAACTCCATGGCTGATTCATGTCAATGTATGACAAAACCCACTACAATACTGTAAAGCAATTAGCCTCCAACTAATAAAAATAAACGAAAAAAATAAAAATAAATTAATTAATTAATTAAATAAAATAAACATACTTGTCCCACTAACAGCATGGACATGTTTTACTCATTTTGGAGACTCAGAAATGAGTTGACATGCCTTCCCAGCAAATCTACTGAGTGAATCATTCCAGAGTTTCCATTCCTTGAATCAAACTCTTAGGAAGCAAGAACCAGAAATCAATTTTTAACAAGCTCTCTCCTATATAACTGACTCCATATAACCCTATATAACCCAATCCTATTTAACCCTATCCAGCAACAGTCTTTAAGAACTAATGAATTAGTAGTATATCCATTAGCATGTTGAAAAGGAGCAAACTCAGAGGCAGAAATGGAATTAAAACAACTTTCTGAAAACAGTATGTTGATTCCTTAAAAAACTAGGAATAAAACTACCATACGACCAAGCAATTACCACTTCTAGGCATATACCCTGAGGAAATCAACACCAAAAAAACCCACATGTATTTCAATGTTCATTGTAGCACTATTTACAATAGCTAGGACACAAGAGATGTCCAACAACAGATGAATGAACAAAGCTGTGGTACATATATACAATGGAATACTTCTCAGCCATAAACAGGAATGCATCTGAGTCAGTTCTAATGAGGTGGATGAACCTATTATACAGAGTGTAGTAAGTCAGAAGCAGAAAAACAAATATCATATATTAACACATATATATGAAATCTATAAAGATGGTATTGATGAAACTATTTGCAGGGCAATAATGGAGACACAGACATAGAGAACAGACTTACGGACAAGAGCAGGGGAGAGGAAGGAGAGGGTGAGATGAATAGTGAGGGTAGCACGGAAGCATACACACTAACATATGTAAATAGACAGCCAATGGAAACTTGTTGTATGACTCAGGGAACTCAAACTGGGGCTCTGTAACAACCGAGAGGGGTGGGATAGGGAGGGAAGGAGGTTCAAGAGGGAGGGAACATATATACACCTACAGTTAATTCATCTTCCTGTATGACAGAAATCAAATCAATATTCTAAAGCAATCACTAAGTCAACTAAAAATAAATATAATTATTTAAAAAATGAAGGAAGGAAGTAATCTTAAAAAAAAATAAACAATTTTCCACCCATCTCTCCATAGACCTAGGATAAACAGGCCTCCCACAGACATAAATATAATTAATCCTGAATCATCTCCTACTATAACTATTCTTTGTCTAATCCAGCACCCTTACTCAGTTAACATACTTCAAGAGCTCACTTCCATCTTGTAACCCCACAAACTATTCTCTAGATAGTAGTCAGAATGATCTTTCTAAAAGGCAAATCAAAGCATGCCACCGTCCCCTACTCTCATTCCACCTCCCAGAGATAATTTCTCACATGGTAAGAAAACCAAAATCTTACTCTAGTTTAAAAGCCTTAAATAATCTGGCCCTTGCTTATCCCTCTGGCCTCATCTCAAACACTCTCCTGGTTTTACTGTCTACATTGCAACCATGCAGGCCCTTCTGTTCCTAAAATATATCAAACTTTTAACAACCTTAGAATTTTTGCAATTGCAATTTCTGTCAAGAATGGTCTTCTTCAAGGCTACTACCCTGCTGCCGTGTTCCTATTCAGTCTCAGCTTAAAATGTCACCTCTCAGAGAAGCCCTATTATTGTCACTCTGCTTAAACTTATATGCAGAGTACATCATGAGAAACGCTGGACTGGATGAAGCACAAGCTGGAGTCAAGTCTGCCGGGAGAAATATCAATAACCTCAGATATGCAGATGACACCACCCTTACGGCAGAAAGCAAAGAAGAACTAGAGAGCCTCTTGATGAAAATGAAAGAGGAGAGTGAAAAAGTTGGCTTAAAACTCAACATTCAGAAAATTAAGATCATGGCATCTGGTCCCATCACTTCCTGACAAACAGATGGGGAAACAATGGGAACAGTGAGAAACCTTATTTTTGGGGCTCCAAAATCACTGTAGATGGTGACTGCAACCATGAAATTAAAAGATGCTTGCTTCTTGGAAGAAAAGCCATGACCAACCCAGAGTGCATATTAAAAAGCAGAGACATTACTTTACCCACAAAGGTTCGTCTACTCAAAGCTATGGTTTTTCCAGTAGTCATGTATGGATATGAGAACTGGACTATAAAGAAAGCTGAGAACTGAAGAATTGATGCTTTTGAACTGTGGTGTTGGAGAAGACTCTTGAGAGTCCCTTGGATAGCAAGGAGATCCAACCTGTCAATCCTAAAGGAAATCAGTCCTAAATATTCATTTGAAGGACTGATGCTGAAACTCCAATACTTTGTCTACTTGATGCAAAGAAGCGACTCACTGGAAAAGACCCTGATGCTGACCCCTCCCACCCTGAAGGTGGGAGTAGGAGGGAACAACAGAGGATGAGATGGTTGGATGGCATCACTGACGCGATGAACATGAGTTTGAGTGGGCTCTGGGAGTTGGTGATGGACAGGGAAGCCTGGTGTGCTACAGTCCATGGGGTCACATGGGGTCACAGAGAGTCAGACACAACTGACTGACTGGACTGAACTGAACAGAGAAGCCCCCAATCACTAAGTTAAAAGCAGTCTTACAGTCAGACACCGTAGCACTCAATTTTAATTCCTTACAAGGCATTTATTACAAGTTGATATCTCCCTATTTGTTCTCTATTTCCTGCCCACAGGAATGTAGTAAGATCTATGACAGCAGTGAACCTGCCTTGAGAGTAGATTGATTCACTACTTTAGACCCAAGGCTTAGGACAGTGCCTAGCATACAGCAGGTGCTCACATATACATCTGTAATCAATATACTCTTATTTGGGGTTCAAAAACATACAAACTTCTTTTACTTTATCAAAGATGACAAAATTTCATTTTTAATAAATATATCCACTGAATACACCCAATCTGTCTACATTAATGGGAAGATAAAATTCAAACAAAAAAAATTTTTAGATATATCAGGGAATAACAAAGAATAATCAATGTGTCTAAAAATTATATTCACATCAAAATCGGGTTGTATATTTTTCAGCCACCAGTTTAAAAAAAATTAAAGTTGTTACAAATTTTACCAGCACTATGAGGGGAAAAACCAAATGTCTATCAAGCAGTAAGCAGATAAACAAATTGTGGCATATCCACACAAAGAATACTATTAAAACTAAGCAATAAAAAGGAATGAATTCTTATTGACATATATAACAATATGGCTGAATCTTAAATCATGCTCAGTGAAAGAAGCCAGGCAAATGAGTACACACTATATGATTCCATTTATATAATACAAAGTTCTAAAACAGTAACAGCAGACCAGTGGTTATCTGAGGCAAGGGGAAATAAGATGGCTAGATCACAGAGAGGAACTAGAAAACTTATGGGAATGATGGACATATTATCTTCACTGTGGTAATTGTTTGATTAGTGTAAACAAAACTTATCAAAGATACACTTCAAATATGTGCAATTTATTGAATGTCAATTACACCTTTATTAAACATTAAAAAAAATTTTTCTTAAATCAAATTAGGTCACTCCCTAAGCCCTTCAATGGCTCTTCATCCTCCAAAAACAACAAACAGAAAATCTGTCACAAGCTTTACCAGCATTGGTGAATTAACATTTAAATTAGAATGAATGGCATATTAATGTCATAAAACCTATGTTCAATAGCTAATAAAAACCAAACACATACTTCAATAGATTTTATTTAAATTCAACAAAAATTGAATAGCAAATTCACAAAAACTAATTTTAAGTTTCTACATTGAAAAGCTAAAAATATGGTAAACTCTCACAATTACCTGTAGAAGATGGTGATTTTTCTGGGTGTTTTGCATTTAAAAGTTTTCTGCTAATAAATATGTAACCACAGGGACATGATTTACATGCAACAGGAACCTACAGACAAAAAAAAAAGCACAATTTATTATTACTACTTTCCTGTTGTTAAATTTCTTAGTGTTTATTTAGCTTCTTGAGCTGAATGATCAGTTACCTGAAGTAGGAATCATGGGTTTATTTAAACCCCACCTCCTTACAATAAATGATGAGATGGGTATTGGGTCCTCTACATCTTCACATTCTACTAATGCATTACAACATGAAGACTACAGCAAATACACGATAAAAGTGTGCTGATGTAAGTGAACAACAGAAAACCACAATAGGATCGATTAGAGCCAAGGAAAATATATTGGAAAAAAGGTATCATTTCCTAAAATATTAGTTTAACAGCAGTTGATAATAGAATAAACTGGGGGGGCATGGTTGGGAAGTCATTAACGTAATCCCAGCATAACATTTTGAGGGTCCCACTGGAGTAAGGAGATTAGAAATAGAGAAAAGGTAGATCTATAAGACATTTCAGAGGGTAAAGAAATGAAAACAACCCAGGGTCCAACATGAGAGGGTAAGATGCCAATTACTACTGACAGGAAAACAAAATAGTTTACAACAACCAGTTTGAGGGGCAAAAGTACAGTATAAACAACAAAGAATGTAGGACAAAGCAGGAGTTGAGATCTAGGATTTTAACAATCTCAGGTCCAGGAAGGAAGTTTGATAAAACACTTAAATTCTCCAGGCTTCTGTTTCTAAATCTATAAAATATTTTTACAAGAGGCTCCTTTCTCCATTTCATATAAATGTTTTTTTTAAGTCAAATATTACTGAAAAAAGTTTTAGATTTTCCTCTACAATTGCTTCACTAATATTAACCTTAATGTTCCTTGGACTGGGGACACATTCACTAAGAACCAGAAATTAATCTCAACAAAAAGTACTCACAAAATAGTAATTACAATTCCAGTTTGTAAGATAAATTCCATTTGCTGTAAAAGTTTAATTATGATTATAAAGCTTTCATCCATTTATGTACAGAATGCCTCATATTCTAGAATATAAATATTTGATCTAAATAAGCTAAATCATAATTTGGGGAGAATTCCTTTTCTTTGCAGTAAAAATACTAAAGAAAGAACTCTGTTGTGTATTCATGAAAAATAACAATGAATCCTACAAAAATAATCAAAATAATCAAAAATAAACTCTAGTATGTCTAACAGGTTCCTTTATCAAGAATATAATGAGATTCTTTCAAAAAATGGCAGAAAATGTAATGTTACATTTCTTATTAGTGAAAAATATGCCTAAAATAGATAAGTTTTGTCATTTTAAAATTTCACATCTTCATAGAAACCAAGCTCAAAGGTACTGACTCATTTCCTTTACACTTAAACACATCATTAAGGGCATACGCAGTAATATAAATTGTTTTAAGTTAATGCTACCCAAAAAACAACAGAACACGATGTTCTTATTCAAAAGATCCTTTGCTACTCAACAGCCATTTTCTTTCAGCTACTGAAACTCAACAAAATGAAATTTAATTCTGTGTCTTATACACAAAAAATACATCAACCCAATCCAGAAATAACAGAGTGCTACAGTTAGATGAGAAATGTAACATTTGGCTTTCGGATGACTAACGCAATCAATAGGCTGATTTACATCCCTTAATGAAAGCATCTTATGTGCAAGAACATTTAGGTGCCTGAGCTAAATCACCCTAAAGGCCTTTAGAAAATGGAAAGTTCCTTTCTCTCACACCAACCCTGGAAAAAAGCCAACTAACCACCACCACAATACAGATCTTGTAAAAAGAATTATTAAGCAGGGTGGCCAACTTCAGTAATATTAGTCTCTTTAAATTATTGTATAATTTAGATTTTTTAAAAAAATCTAAACTTCCTTTAAATTTCAGTTGCAATGCCAAAAACAACAGTAATGAAAGTTCTAATGCTATACTTTCAGGATTTTAAAATGGAAGAAAAAAATTCAAAGTTTTGCTTACTGATGGCTTGTGAATCAATTTATTCCTTGAAAAACAGGTATTTGGATTGCCTGCACATGTTTTACAAGTAAGACAAGCTTTAAAAAAAACTGCACAAAACAAAATCCTGGCCCTCCCTATATTGTTTCACTGATTTAAAAAAGCTCAAAAAATAACCACTTTATGGAGAATACATCTATATTCTTTGTTGCTAAGGGGAAAGTTACCTATAGCAGACATATTTGCTAAAGGTCACATAAAATTTTCTAAAACTTTTTTCCAGAAAGGGGGGAAAAGCTGATCCAATAAAGAAGAAAACAAAAACGCAAAAACAGAAACATACACCAAAGACACCAGAAAAATAAAAAGGATCTTGACTACTACTATACTCAAAATGGCTCAGTAATTTGAATTAGTGGATGTGAAACCCGTTGAAAATGAAAAGTATTGTGGTTTAGATGTTTCAGAACTATATTTTCAATAGAGGCATGTAAAAGGGGATGTTATAAAGCAACTGAAAATCTAGGTCTTTCTTGTTTACTGATCTCTGTACCTGTTTTTAAACTTACACATACAGAACATGTGTAAATCTACTCAGCTGAGGCAACTTCCTCAAACTTTAAAGATTTTACATTTATGCTTATAAACTGTATCTAAATTGTAATTTAATGTTAACCAGGCAACTTAGAATAACAGCAGTATTTTTTTTTAAGTTTTTTTAAAATGGCTTTCGGGGTTATAATTTTTCTCATTTATAAGAAATCTGTACTTTCAAATAATTAGAAAGCTAAAATTAATCTATTATGTTCTTCGATTGAGTTAGTAAAAGACAAACAGCTTTTAAGAATTACCAAAAGTTTGAATTAGTCATCAGTTAAGTTATCTTAGTTATCTTAAGTAATGAGAATAAAAGACAACATAAACATTTTAAATTATGTTGTAGCTTGCTGTGCAATGAATTGTGTCCCCACCCCGCCAAAAACATCCCAGCAATAAATTCATCTGTTAAAGCCCCAACTCCTCAATGTAATGGTTTTTGGAGATGAGATAATTAGGTTTAGATGAGTTCATGAGGGTGGGGCCCTCATGATGGCATTAGTGTCCTCTGAAAAGCTATCAGAAAGCTCTCTTTTCTGCCAGGCTCTTGGGGCTTCCAGCCTCCAGAACTATAACAAAATAAATTACTGCTGTTTGAACTACCCAATCTACAGTATTTTGTTACCGGAGCTGGAAGAGGGGTTGTGTGTGTTAACAAACAAAATGAAATACGGTATTTCCAAATAAAATGCTGATCACGTTTTGATGAACAGATACAAAGACTCCTATAAGTTTACAATCCTTTCCTTTTTCTTCAACCAGGATATTCAAAACAGGTTAAGGTTACTTTATGCCAGGTACTGCAAGGTCATGATTCACACTAATTGATGCCCTATAGACACTGGAATGCATAATACATACCATGTAAACCTTAGATTTCTGCACAATTAATTGGAACGAATGGAAATGATTTAAATATTGAAATAATCTTCGACAAGGAGACTTAAATAAAGAAGTCCAATTTTTTCAGAATTTTACAAATTTAGTTCAATGGTAAGAATGGAAATTTAACTTTGGTTTGGAAAACATGGCTAAACTGCTTTTAAAATGCATATTCAATAAATTCATAAAATCAATAAACCATAATTTTCCTTGCACAGTCTTCCTCTAATCAGTACATCTACCATTACCCATAAAGACACTGAATAAAACATGTAACATTTTCTGTTAAAAGATTTGCTCAATCTTTAAGTTTGCTCCTTAAAGAATGCTCTATAATCAGCTTATTAAAAGAATCTTCAGCCATTTCAAATTACTCCTCATTTTAAAAAGAAAGAAAGAAAAAGAAAGGGGGAGGAGAGAGGTAGTCATTTTGAAAAAATCCTCCCAGTGGAAAAGGAAAACACACACCCAGATCAGCATGTTGGCATGAAACAAGGGCCCTTACTAATGCTTTAACTGAGAGTTTTAACTCATTAGATTATAATGTTTTAGAGGAACGGGTGAAAAATGAGGCGTTCTTAAACTAAAAGAGTAAATGAGATTTAAAACATTACAGCTGTGACACCATTAATTCTGTGTGGAAAGCAGTCATTTAAAATTCATAAAACCACATACATATTCTTTAGAAGATCTGGAAGCAGAAATCCTAAATTTTTAACAGTGGATACCGCGGCGGGTAGGGGAACGTGAGGATAGACCAGAAAGCAAGGGCTTCAATGGACGTAATTCAATTATATTCCATTTAAAACAATGTACAGAAAGGATTCACGATTATTTACGGCAAAAATAATATATTTTAAGAGGAAAGAAAACTCCATATTTCGCCAAAACTTATAACTATTACACTGTGGACCTTACTGTCACATTTAAGCATCCGCCCAGGTGGCGGGGGGACAGTTTGGGGGGTCCACCGTACACATCTGAAATGGAAACAAAGCAACCCTGACTGGCAGGAGGGGGATTTGGGAGCCAGGAGCCCTGACTTGGGAGTTTGCACATCAGGCACTCCCGTCGGGGCAGCAGGGGGCTGAGGGACCGTTCTCGTCCACTTGGGCCGCTGCCCTACACTCCTGCCGCTGTCACCGGAGCCGGACAGGCCACTCGGGGAGGCTCCGGACAGGTCGCCCCGTCGGCTCAGAATAAACCCACGCCCCCTCTCACGCAGCCCAGCCACAGGGCAAGACATTCGTCCGTCTGACCGCCGCCAGGTGGACACCGGCCGGGCCGCGGCTCCGGGCGCTTCCCCGGCAACCCCTCGGCTCGGCCGGGCCGGTTCGGGGCTCCCGCGGTGGCCACAGAGCCCGAGGGCTGGCCCACTCGCTCGGCCGCCGGGACCCCGGCGAGGCGGCCTCTCCACAGCCAACGGCCACGGGCAACGGCCGCTGGCCCGCGTGTTCGGTGCCCGGCTCCCGGCGCCCACCTGTTGGTCGCACTCGGGGCATGATTTGGTGGCCATCTTCACTTTCTTAGCTCGAGTTGCAGACATGCTTCTCTCAGGCGGCGGCGGCGGCAGCAGCAGCAGTGGCGGCGGCGGCGGCGGTTCGGGCTCCGCCCCTCGTACCTCAGCAGCCCAGCCTCTGCCCGCGCGGTCCCCGCTGGCCACACCGAGGCTCTGACGGGTGCGCGCGCGCGCGTCCGCGAACTCGAGCAGAGCCTGCGGGCCGAGGAGGCGGGGCGCGGCGTGCGCCGGCTCCAAGGAACTGCGGAACACGCTTCCACCCACACGGCTCCGGTCCTCCAGTGGGTCCCGATTCTCACGAGAAGACACAGCCTGGATTTTCCGACGGGACAATGGACACGCCCTCTCTCGGCCGGATGAACGGCGTGAAGGCGTGGCTTAGCCGGGATTCGACGATAACGGGCGTCGGGCTCCACCAACGAAAGCACAGAAGGGGCGGGTCGTGCTGCTGAGCACGCCCCCTTCCCCGGAGGAAGAAGGTGAGAGTCAAAAAGCAGGTGGGAGGTTAGACTTTTTGCACAGATACCGACGGTTGATAGACTTCAGTAAATGTTAGCAAGTCTAATCATTGAGAAATTATAATAGACAGCTGATGAGTCTGCTAGATGCCAGCCTTAGGCTCTGCACCGGGAGGTATGAAATTCGTTAAGTCAAATATGTATTGAGGGCCAAATCTGCCAGACAGGTTTGAATACTGGGAGGTGCCTGTCCTCAAACACGTAGTCTAGAGGTGTAGAGGGCCTAACATTCAAATACAGGGGAAATGAGTTGTTGGGAGGTGTAATTCGGTTGACTACAATATCAAAATTTAAAATTCACCTCGCCTTTGATCTTGCAATCCCATCCCTAAGAATTTGAAAAGAGAGTCTCCCTAAGAACTTGAAATATATTCTCCAGCTGTGCTCAAATGCATTTGTGTGAAGATGTTGCACTTCGCAGCACAGCTTAATCAGAAACAGACCAGGTGTCCACCAGCAAATTGCCTGATCAAATTTAGGTATGCATACATCGAAATTATCATTGCAGTTTTTCAAAAGAATGATAGTTCTATATGAAGTGATATAATGATCTCCAAAATAGTATTAATTGGAAAAGCAAAGTACACTACACCTTGTTTAAGATTGTGTCAAATAATATGAAAATATATTTATGGTTACATTAACATTAAGAGACTAGAAAAGGAAGTGGAGGGCAGGAAAAGGAGGGAGACATATTCCATATAGTATTGTATTAATGTGAATTGCCTACTAGGTTAACTTAATATGACATAGGACAACCCCTCACCACCCCCTGACTCCTCCACGCCGGCAAAAGAGAAAAGGATCTGTACACAGCTACTGAGAAGGTCAGCTGACACATTGTCAAAGGAGTTGGTGTTCCTAGAAGGCTTTCTTGTAGAGTTATCTCCAATATTGAATCCCTAAGGAAATCAGGGGTAGCTTGATGTTTTGAGTACACCAAATGCAAGACAAAGTGTTAAGACTGGCAATGTGGGTCATATCCAGCTGTGCAGACAGGGTCTTTGCTACCATGGGAAGTAGTGTGGGCTTCTTCCTGAGTGTAGTGGGGCAGTAGAGGTTTTAGTTTGGGGAGTTAACAGGATTATACTTGAAGTTGATAATGATTGGACCAGGAAACACCTCAGGTATTAAGACCTGAGGCATGGGGAGAGGATGGACAATAGAGGAGAGGAATTTTCAAAATACGAAGGCCATACTGTTAGTAAGACTTAAGGAGCTATTTTGTTGGTGGAGAGCAGAGGCCATCAATATTTCCAGGATGACTCTCAAACTTATAATGCAAAGAAAAAGAGGAATAGAAGTAACAGAGGAAGATGGTACTTCAGTTTTCCTTGGAGAAGTGTAGGGCATGAATTGGGAACCCAGGTCTTTGGAGACCAAGTAATCCTGGCCTTGAGGAGTTTTCTGAAAATTTCATGGCCATTATATCCACTACTGTAGGCAGGAATGCCTTAGGAGAAATGGAATAGTCATCATGGAATATATAGGAATATGGAATATATATGGAATATATAGGAAAAATATCAGCTAGTAATAAGTCTAGGTAGGAAATTAAAATAGGGTACTGTTTTAGAGGATGACTGGAAGATGACTTTTGCTTGAATGGTCAGGGAATGCATATTTTGAGGAAGTAATATTTTAGCTAATATCTGAATAGATGAAGGGGCTAAACATGAAAATGTTTAGAAGAAATGGAGTAGCCATCATAGTCAACAAAAGAGTCCGAAATGCAGTACTTGGATGCAATCTCAAAAACGACAGAAGGATCTCTGTTCGTTTCCAAGGCAAAGCATTCAATATCACAGTAATCCAACCAGTAACGCTGAAGAAGCCGAAGTTGAATGGTTCTATGAAGACCTACAAGACCTTTTAGAACTAACACCCGAAAAAGATGTCCTTTTCATTATAGGGGACTGGAATGCAAAAGTAGGAAGTCAAGAAACACCTGGAGTAACAGGCAAATTTGGCCTTGGAGTACGGAATGAAGCAGGGCAAAGGCTAAAAGAGTTTTGCCAAGAGAACGTACTGGTCATAGCAAACACCCTCTTCCAACAACACAAGACAAGACTCTACACATGGACATCATCACCAGATGGTCAACACCAAAATCAGATTGAATATATTCTTTGCAGCCAAAGACGGAGAAGCTCTATACAGTCAGCAAAAACAAGAGCTGACTGTGGCTCAGATCATGAACTCCTTATTGCCAAATTCAGACTTAAATTGAAGAAAGTAGGGAAAACCACTAGACCAATCAGGTATGACCTAAGTCAAATCCCTTATGATTATACAGTGGAAGTGAGAAATAGATTTAAGGGACTAGATCTGATAGACAGAGTGCCTGATGAACTGTGGATGGAGGTTTGTGACACTGTACAGGAGATAGGGATCAAGATTATCCCCAAGAAAAAGAAATGCAAAAATAGCAAAATGGCTGCCTGAGGAGGCCTTACAAATAGCTGTGAAAAGAAGAGAAGTGAAAAGCAAAGGAGAAAAGGAAAGATATTCCTATTTGAATGCAGAGTTCCAAAGAATAGCAAGGAGAAAGACTTCCTCAGAGATCAATGCAAAGAAATAGAGGAAAACAACAGAATGGGAAAGACTAGAGATGGCTTCATTAAAATTAGAGATACCAAGGGAACATTTCATAGAAAGATAGGTTCGGTAAAGGACAGAAATGATATGGACCTAACAGAAGCAGAAGATATTAAGAAGAGGTGGCAAGAATACATAGAAGAATTGTACAAAAAAGATCTTCACGGCCCAGATAATCATGATGGTGTGATCACTCACCTAGAGCCAGACATCCTGGAATGTGAAGTCAGGTTGACCTTAGAAAGCATCACTACGAACAAAGCTAGTGGAGGTGATAGAATTCCAGTTGAGCTATTTCAAATCCTGAAAGATGATACTGTGAAAGTGCTGCATTCAATATACCAACAAATTTGGAAGACTCAGCAATGGCCACAGGACTGGAAAAGGTCAGTTTTCATTCCAATGCCAAAGAAAGGCAATCCCAAAGAATGCTCAAACTACCGCACAATTGCACTCCTCACACGCTAGTAAAGTAATGCTCAAAATTCTCCAAGTCAGGCTTCAGCAATACATGAACCAAGAACTTCCAGATGTTCAAGCTGGTTGTACAAAAGGCAGAAGAACCAGAGATCAAATTGCCAATATCCGCTGGATCATCAAAAAAGCAAGAGAGTTCCAGAAAAACATCTATTTCTGCTTTATTGACTATGCGAAAGGCCTTGACTTGTGGATCACAATAAACTGTGGAAAATTCTGAAAGAGATGGGAATATCAGATCATCTGACCTGTCTCCTGAGAAACCTGTAGAACTGGACATGGAACAACAGACTGGTTCCAAATAGGAAAAGGAGTACGTCAAGGCTGTATATTGTCACCCTGCTTATTTAACTTATTTGCAGAGTACATCATGAGAAACACTGGGCTGGAAAAAGCACAAGCTGGAATCAAGATTGCCAGGAGAAATGTCAATAACCTCATATATGCAGATGACACCACCCTTATGGCAGAAAGTGAAGAGGAACTAAAAAGCCTCTTGATGAAAGTGAAAGAGGAGAGTGAAAAAGTTGGCTTTAAAGCTCAACAGTCAGAAAACAAAGATCATGGCATCTGGTCCCATCACTTCATGGGAAATAGAGGGGGAAACAGTGGAAACAGTGTCAGACTTTATTTTATTGGGCTCCAAGATCACTGCAGATGATGACTGCAGTCATGAAATTAAAAGATGCTTGCTCCTTGGAAAAAGAGCTATGACCAACCTAGACAGCATATTAAAAAGCAGAGACATTACTTTGCCAACAAAGATCTGTCTAGTCAAAGCTATGATTTTTCCATTAGTCATGTAAGAGAGTTGGACTATAAAGAAAGCTGAGCACCGAAGAATTTATGCTTTTGAACTGTGGTGTTGGAGAAGACTCTTGACAGTTCCTTGGACTGCAAGGAGATGCAACAGTCCATCCTGAAGGAGATCAGTCCTGGGTGTTCATTGGAAGGACTGATGTTGAAGCTGAAACTCCAATACTTTGGCTCCTTGATGTGAAGAGTTGACTCATTGGAAAAAAACCCTGATGCTGGGAGGGATTGGGGGCAGGAGGAGAAGCGGACGACAGAGGATGAGATGGCTGAATGGCATCACTGACTTGATGGACATGAGTTTCAATAAACTCCGGGAGTTGGTGATGGACAGGGAGGCCTGGCATGCTGCGATTCACGGGGTTGCAAGAAGTTGGACACGACTGAGCGACTGAACTGAACTGAACTGAGGTCCTTTTGGCTCAGACAGCAAAGCACCTGCCTATAATGCGAGAGACCCGGTTTCAATCCCTGGGTTGGGAAGATCCCCTATAGAAGGAAATGGCAACCCACTCCAGTATTCTTTCCTGGAAAATCCCATGGACAGAGGAGCCTGGTAGGCTACAATCCATCGGGTCGCAAAGAGTCAGACATCTCTGAGCAACTTCACTTTCACTTTCACTTTCCCCAAAAGGGCACTTGGTTTGTGTGGGTAAGGAGGAGGTCTTTATCTCTGTGGGGTTTTTGAAGTGTTTAACATGGCAGACACTGACAGTTGACTGATGAAAAGTCTATCCATCCGTCCCCCCTTCTCTCTAGCCATCTTCTAAGTAGGAATGGGTCATGTGGTGTTATTGCTGGCCAATAAGATATAAACCAAAGTCCCCTGAGTGGGATTTTTGGAAAGGCTCTGAGTTCTTAATAAAAATGAAGCAATTCTTTTCCAAAAAAACCTCTTTTTCCTTTGCCTTTCACACTTTTCTTACTCTCTGGAGCATGAACTTGAGGCCTTATAGATAAAGCAGCCATCTTATGACAATGAGACAATGAGGTATTGGTTCTATATTGTTACATAACAAATTACCCCCAAAATTAGTGGCTTAAAACATATCTGTTTCTGTGAGTCAGGAATGCAGATGTGGTTCTGCAATCTCATCTGAATGCTCAACGATGGGGAGCTCCATTTCTCAGTCAGTTCAGTCATTCAGTTGTGTCCGACTCTTTGCAACCCCATGAACTGCAGCATGCCAGGCCTCCCTGTCCATCACCAATTCCTGGAGTTAACCCAAACTCATGTCCTTTGAGACGGTGATACCATCCAACCATCTCATCCTCTGTGGTTCCCTTCTCCTCCTGCCCTCAATCTTTCCCAGCATCAGAGTCTTTTCCAATGAGTCAGCTCTTCGCATCAAGTGGCCAAAGTATTGGAGTTTCAGCTTCAACATCAGTCCTTCCAATGAACACCCAGGACTGATCTCCTTCAGGATGGACTGGTTGGATCTCCTTACAGTCCAAGGGACTGTCAAGAGTCTTCTCCAACACCACAGTTCAAAAGCATCAATTCTTCAGTGCTCAGCTTTCTTCATAGTCCAACTCTCACATCCATACATGATCCACTTTTAAGCTCACTCGTTTGATTGTTGGCAAGCCCCAGTCCCTCATCACATGGGCTCTTGATATACCTGCCATGAAACATGGCAACTGGCTTCTCCTAGGATGACTATAACTTAATCTCAGTAGTGGCATCACATCACTTCTGCTGTATTCTATTAGAAGCAAGTCACTAAGTCCAGCCCAGAAAAATGCAGAGATCATTGGGAGCCATCTTAGAGGCTGTGCCCCACTGGTGGTGCTAGTGGTAAAAAAAAAAACAAAAAAAATCCTGCCTTCCAATGCAGGAGATGTAAGAGATGTGGGTTCAATCCCTGGGCTAGGAAGATCCCCTGGCTGAGGGCATGACAACCCAGTCCAGTATTCTTGCCTGGAGAATCCCATGGACAGAAGAGCCTGTTGGGCTATAGTCCATAGGGTCACAATGAGACGCACACAACTGAAGCAATTTAGCACACACGCACCCTAGGTGCTATGCATGGAATTATCATCAATCCACTAAGAAGAATGAAAAGAAAACTAGAAAGTGCCTGTGTTGCTCATTGTTGAGTAGCACCCCAGTTGTGACCTGCCTCCCTAGATTCTCTATAATGTAAAAGGGGGGAAATAGCTCAAAATAAGAGTCATTCAACAGAATAAATAAAATTTGAAAAACTAGTAACATCAGATGTTAGAAAAAGGGTTATGTGCATAAATGCTCAGTTGATAAGTTGTGTCGGACTCTGTGACCCCATGGGTTGTAGCCCGCCAGGCTTCCCTGTTCATGGGATTTCCCAGGCAGGAATACTGGAGTTGCCATTTCCTTCTCCAGAGGATCTTCCTGACCCAGGGATCAAAACCACTTTTCCTGCATTGCAGGCAGATTCTTTACCCCTAAGTCACTAGGGAAGCCCCAAAAGGGGTGATAAAATACTGTAATTGCTTTAGAAAAAGGTCTAGGAAAACCAAATACATGCATAGCCTATGATGCATATTTCCATTCCTAAGTATTTATTCAGGAGAAATGAAAATATATATCCACAAAAAGACTTGTACAAGAATATTCATAACAGTTTTATTCATATTAGACCCAAAATAGGGAAAAAACACACACATGTCTATCAAGCACATAAATAGATAAATTGTAGTATATTCATTTAATGGCATATGAGTCAGCTTTTAAAAGGAGCAAATTACTGATACATACAACAAAATGGACGAATCTCAAAAGCATTATGCTCAGTACAAGAGGCCTTTCACAAAAGAACATACCCTGTAATTCCATTTATATGCAATTCTAAAACAGCAAAACTATTACATGGTAGGAAAAAAATCAAAGCAGTGTTTCCCTCTTGGGGGATAAGAGTGGGGATAAAATGAGGTAAACGTCCTGGGCTGATGGTAATAGTCAGTATCTTAATAGGGGTTTGTGTTACACAAGTATTTGCATTTGTCAAACTGAACTGCAAAATACACTTAAAATTTAACCATTTCATTGAATTTAAATTTTACCTCAAAAAAAACTTTAAGCAAATATTGAACTCTATAAGTAATTATATGTATGCTGAAGTATTTAGGGTGAAATGTGCTATTACCTGCAACTTACATTGAAATACCTTTAAAAAAGATGACTATATGGGTAGATAAGTGGTAAAGCAAATATAGTATAGTAAAATGTTAATGGTACAATCTAGGCTGTTGGCATACAGTTGGGGTCCACTGTAAAAGTTAAATATTTTTGAAATTTTTCATAAATTATAGGATAGAAGACCTAGTTTTTAAACCACTGTTCATTAGGTTTTCAACTATATGCTGTCAAACATATTTCTTACACTGATAACAAAATAAGGGTTTTCTACAAAGTGGATGATGCTGGCCCTGACACTTTTCATTTAATACCTACTAGTTACCTGCTATATGTTGGACCTTGTGCTCTTGATGGGAGTACAGTCTTGTGAGTTAAATAAAATTCCTGCTGTTGTGAATCTCACTCAAACATATACTATAATACAAATAAATATATAACTACTGTGATCACAATTATGAAGGTACAATTCTGAGGCTTTAAGGCTATTGACAAGAAGATCTGACCTATGGTAGGGTAGAGTAATCAAGGAGGACTTCCTGGAGTAATCAAGGAAGAAATGTGCATGATAGGTAGAGTTAACGAGGTAAAGAGGAATAGCAAATATTCAGCCAGAAAGAGCAGCATGGGCAAATTAACTGAGAGAAAAGGAAGTGAAATGAAGCTATTGTTGCTGAAGCACCAAGAGAAAGAGGAAGAGAGAATCTGACATATTGAAGATGGGTGCTGGAGAATCCACTTTCCACTGGCTTTCAGTGCTACTTCTAATTTTGTTCGAGATCTTTTATGTGTGCTGTTAAAGTGACTGTAGATGCTCTAGTCTCATAATAAGCAATTAGATCAGGCAGGAACTATAATATTTTAATATGGGGATTATGCACTTGAGAAACCAAAATGGCCATTTAAATGTGTGGTGTGTTTTTTTTTCTCTTTTTTTGGCTGAGCTTACTCAGCTTGTGGGATCTTAGTTTCCTGACTAGGGATCAAACCCAGGGCCTCGGCAGTGAAAGTGCACAGTCTTAGCCACTGGACCACAGGGAATTCCCTCAAAGCTGTTCTTTATACCCCTTTGTATACCCAAGCTTCGGGGTGGGGTGGCGGGGAGGGGTGGTGATAAGAAGAAGTGGGGTGTAACAGCCTCCATTTCTATTCCTTTATTTTGATACTCAAAGCTTCTACCAAGGAGCCCTTTAAAGCTTCTCTTTCTTTTCTGGGAAAGGAGAATGAGAACACTAGGCTGCTTGGGAGGTCTTGATTTCCTTAAAATTTCTCATTTTTCTTGAAAATCTAATATAGCTCCTAAATTAACAAGTTAAAAGTTTAAAGCTGTAGTTCCTACTTTTCCAAAGCAATAAAGAGATGATCATCACAATGATGAAAATGTAGTCATTTTGTGTTGATTCTGTTCACAACACTATTCTCTGGATTTCCAAAAAGGAACAGTCCATGACTTAAAAAAAAAAAAGAAATATCAAATAATAGACAAAGAAGACGCTATCTTTCTCCCAAAAGAGAGCTTTGCTTTTCTTCCCATGAAGCCAATAACACACTGCATCAAGGAGCACTCACTGCAGGAAAGCCACAGGGTCAAAGCAACTCAAGAGGCCAGCCCTCTTTTACAGCTGGGTAGCTCTGGACCGTTCAAGACATGTACCAGGCTTCGCTGAGCACCGAACTCAGCCCACTGGCCTGCCCTGGACACAGAGGGGCCTCCAGAGGTGTCCCATGCCTTGCTTCACCTTCTTTTTCCTTTTCTCTCATAGTATTAAATACTACTTATTGGGCATCTACTCTGTGCCTATTCTTATATTATGTTCCTCTTCCTCCCCAAATCCTGCAAAGGATATGGTTAAATAAAGTAAAGCTCAGGGAGCATTATCGGTCAGGAATGGTTTTTGTTGTTTTTTTTTTTTTCCAAACAAAAAACCCAAATCAAAATGTCTTAAACAAAAAGGGGTACTGGCTTACATAACCAAAAAACATGAATAGTAGTACCAGTTTCCGGCACAACAGGATCCATGTCCCCACACAAACAACAGGGTCCATTTTTGTCTCTTGGGTCTATATCCCTTCTTGGAGGTGATAGGAAAGATGGCTCAGATAGCTCACCATCCTATATTTGCTCCTTTTTCTGTCTCATTACACTTCGCTGCTTCTGTTTGGTTTTCCTACTTATACCAGAATCACTCATCTGGGCTGGGCAAGGACATCCACTGATTGTTTAGACCAAAATTCAGCATCCAGCTCTGGGAATCTGACAGGGGGTCTGAGAACTGAGGGAAGTATGGGTGGGCCACAGAACAACTACCATCCAGAGTAAGTAACTTTGCAACACCACTTTCTTTCACAATGGCCAAGCCACTGCCTCTTACCCTGTTACCATTTAGCCTCACCCTAACCCTGATCCTGGGAAAGACTGAAGGCAGGAGAAGGGGATGGCAGAGGATGAGATGGTTGGACATGACTCATTGACTCGATAGACATGAGTTTGAGCAAGCTCTGGGAGCTGATGATGGACAGGGAAGACTGGCGTGCTGCAAATCCATGGGGTTGCAAAGAGTCGGACACAACTGAGTGACTGAACTGAACTGAACTGTGCTGCCTTTGAAATAAAGTCCTTCCCACACTTCTGGTCTTAGTCCTCTTACCCCATCAGTCTGAGCTAAATCAGAAGCTTCACTGTCCTGGGAGTAAGCAAGAGTCCACAGAAACTGTAGATTCCTTGATAAACCCATACATGTAGTAATACAATGAGCATGTGACTCCAGACCAGGGCATTCAGCAAAGGGAGTAAATTAAGACTGGAAGTATGCTATGCTCTTCTCACCAAGCCTTGTGTCATGGTGCAGGATTGCACCTACCCCAAGGAAAGAACACTGTTTTTTCCTTTCTGCAGTAATACATCCCATTGTCCTTAATCCTTGGGATCATAGTCAATTTTACTTTAGGGAATTTCCATTCCATCTCTCCGTCCATTTCTCTCCTTCCCTCCCTTTCAGTGTCTCTCTTCCCCTCCAGGTTAAGATTCATTCCAGGATGTCCTCTCACCTCTTACCTTTCAAGATTCCTTAAGTCTCCTCTCCTTTATGGATTAGACATAGCAGGCTGTCAGCAGGGAAAGAGGCAGGAAGAGGACCATCCCAGTATCTTTATCACAACTTAATCCCTGGATGTCACAAAGAGTAACTGCAACCTAGTTACAAAATCATAAAAAGGCCATTAGCTATGGTCTCTGACAGGCCACCTATATTTTAAAACATATAAAATCAGAATGGAAAATGTATGAATGAAAGGACTGGCTCTGTGTGACAGAATGAGTATTATCATCCAAAAGCATCACTGAGCCAAGTGTGCATGGCATTTAGTATTAGAAACATGCTTTCATTTCTTTAGTGAAAAAATATTTTCGGAGAGCCTCTGATGAGGCAGCTCATCTCTCTGGAACCCACTTTACTCGGACCTTTGCATGACTGACTCCTAAGCATCTTTCACATACACATACACTCTGGGCTCCACATTCCTCCAGTGAAGAAGCCCAAAACTCAGGGGCAGCTTGTAGTTTTCCAGCACCTTAGGTTCCTTTCCATATTCATGTTCTGCTAGGGTCTGGGAAGGTATAAAGTTGAACCACATGATAATTGCCTTTTTATGGGCTAAATGAAAATGTTAAATATTTTGGAGAAAAAAATGCTATACTCAACCAAAATATGCACTGTTAACATTAACTGCTTTCCCCAACTGGTAAGTTTGCTCAAATATTAAATGGTATATACTATATTTATAAAATTCAGCATTATTAATATTTATTCAAATCCTCCAATTACTGCTTCTCAGTTGGAGAAAGTTTTGTTTCTTAGAGTTCCAAATGACAGTAATCGGTTCCAAAAAGGTAGTAATCGGTTGAGAAAAAGTCAGGTAAATATGATGAATGTGGTAAAATTTCTTAGCTCAATTAACTTCTCTATGGTGGTTTATGATTTCTGTGGTCAGATGTCATGGAAAAATATAGGTTCATGTCTGCTAACCAATACAGGGTACTCTTAGATAAGCTTTTGATATATAATTTCGACTTTTTGGCAATAAGATGCTACCATTAGATATACCTGGCTTAAAAAGCAGTAATGAAACAGTCTTCGTAGACCACCATACCATTACCAGAACCTTTTTTGATTACAGTGATGGTTTGAACACATGTTCGGAAACTTCATCAACATCCATCCATCATCCAGATCACCTTCAATGTCATTTTCTGTCAAAGCTTATGATCCTCTCCAAAATACGTCTCTGTTCTTTCAAGTCTTAAGAGATGAGAATATCTCTAACCATCTGAGTTTATGATCATCCATTAACTGGTGTGGTACCTACCCACTTGTCCATTTTTTTTTTACCTTTCCTATTGCAGCCAGGTGTCGAGAAACTATTGTAGCAGAAACTCCTAGGTCTGCTGCAAGACTTCGAATTGCTGTTTGGGGGTTAGCTTCTACCATAACTCTCAACTGATCTTCATCTAAAACAGATTCGGGTTTCCCCGAAGGCTCATTTTTCAGACTCAGATCCCCAGAACAAAATTTTTCAAACTAACATTCAACACTAACAGAGCCTTTCACTAACAGAGCCTTCCCCAAAGACAGAATTGATATTTCTACTTGCCATGACTTCACTATGTCCTAGTTTAAATTTATATTTTAAAAAGTATTTGTAACTTTCAAAGAGGTGGTATTGTTCACATCTGTAGAGAAAATAAACAATAAAAAATCATCAAAGAAAAGTGAACATATACAAAATTGTATACTTAGATTCTATTACAAAACTTATTTTCCTCAAATTTTCACTCACTGATTTTACTGCCTATCAGTTCATCTTGTCTGCAACAAAAATTACTGTTTAGCTATGCTGGTTTTCTATTTCCTGCAGTTCTTCCACAGTTATTAAACTGAAGTTCTACTATGAAGGAAGAACTGTCCCTTTCCCCTCACTTAAAAATTTATATCAGTAGGGCTCATGGATATTTACTTTATTAATTCAATGATAACATTATTTCTTTTGCTCAAACTGTTCCAGCTTTGGCCATTAGGAACTCGTTTAGTTTGGCTCCTGTGTCCTTTCAGCAATATTCTCCCATTTCTTTCTTTTAAAAAAAAAAGGCAAAACATTTTTGTATTATCTGGCGCACCTAAAGATTTTCCAGCTACCTTCATCCCATCTCAGTCCTGTAATTGACCTGTTCTCTAAAGATCCCTGGTTTCTTTCATTGAAGACTCATACTTAAAAATTGAATGCTAAGTTTCTTCACTCCTGCTGAGGTGTCATTACTTCTAGTTCCTCACACTGAACACTTAGGAAAAATATGTATGCATACTAACTGACACATATATAGTGATAGCTCAGATTTCAGTCCAACCCAAAAGAGTTCATTTTAGCCTCTTCCTCTCCTTATGAAAAACCCAGTTCTTATCTAAAACATATTTACCTATTTGTTCGGTTTGAGTACACACATAAAGCACAGAATTGTTAATCTTATCCAGGTGATAAATGCATTTACTGACTAGATAACAGCATTAATCCATGGTTCTTTTATGTCTTTAACATTACTGTATCTACTCAAGATAGTATTTTCCATAATTATTTGGGTTCTTTTCTTCCCCATCCTATTTAGTGTCACTCCTTCCTCATTCCTACTACCCAGTTCCCGTCTCTCTATTTCCTTACACCCCTATAGATTACCAGTCACTGCATTTTCTGGTTTGACCCCACTGGCATGGATTTTGGACAAATGAACAACTACATATATGTATTGTCTTATGTCTCCTTTCTTACATAAAAGGTAGTATACTATAAATACTATTATGCTTGATTTTTTTTACTTAACTGTGTATTCTGGAAAGAACTGCCAAGAACTGACTCATTGGAAAAGACCTTACTACTGGGAAAGGTTGAAGGCAGGAAGAGAAGGGGTTGACAGGATGAGATGGTTGGATGGCATTACCGACTCGATGGACATGAGTTTGAGCAAGCTCTGGGAGTTGGTGAAGGACAGGAAAGCCTGGCAGATGCCATGATCTTAGTTTTCTGAATGTTAAGTTGTAAGCCAACTTTTTCACTCTCCTCTTTCACTTTCATCAAGAGGCTTTTTAGTTCCTCTTCACTTTCTGCCATAAGGGTGGTGTCATCTGGATATCTGAGGTTATTGATATTTCCCCCAGCAATCTTGATTCCAGCTTGTGCTTCTCCAGCCCAGTGTTTCTCATGATGTACTCTGCAAATAAGTTAAATAAGCAGGGTGACAATATACAGCCTTGACATACTCCTTTTCCTATTTGGAACCAGTCTGTTGGTCCATGTCCAGTTCTAACTGTTGCTTCTGGACCTGCATACAGATTTCTCAAGAGGCAGGTCAGGTGGTCTGGTATTCCCATCTCTTTCAGAATTTTCCACGGTTTATTGTGATCCACACAGTCAAAGGCTTTGGCATAGTCAATAAAGCAGAAGAGATGCTTTTCTGGAACTCTCTTGCTTTTTCGATGATCCAACGGATATTGGCAATTTGATCTCTGGTTCCTCTGCCTTTTGTACAACCAGCTTGAACATCTGGAAGTTCTTGGTTCATGTCTTGCTGAAGCCTGGCTTGGAGAATTTTGAGCATTGCTTACTAGAGTGCGAGATGAGTGCAATTGTGCAGTAGTTTGAACATTCTTTGGGATTGCCTTTCTTTGGGATTGGAATGAAAACGGACATTTTCCAGTCCTGTGGCCACTGCTGAGTTTTCCAAATTTGCTGGCATATTGAGTGCAGCACTTTCACAGTATCCTCTTTCAGGATTTGAAATAGCTCAACTGGAATTCCATCACATCCACTAGCTTTGTTCGTAGCATTTTTTTTTTAGGTATTGCCAAATCTCCCTTCAGAAGTGTCAGCACAATTTGTATTCTCACAAGCAATGTATGACAGTGCCTATTTCCCCCACAGTTTCACCAACAAAGTGTCTAATTACCATTTTTATATCCAGTTGTTAGAATTTTGGCTCTCAATTTTTAAGACCTATTTATAGATTAAAAAATTAGTAAGGACTGACTATAAAGTACAGGAAACTCTACCCAATAGTATGTAATGACCTATATAGAAAAAGAACCTAAAATATATATATATATATGTACTATGTTATATGGCAGAAACAATATTGTAAATCAACTATACTCCAATAAAAATTAATAAAAAATTGTAGAAGTATTCTCATCTAAAAAGTTATCATTTTTATGGCATAGATTGTGAATATTTTTCCCACAAGCTTTGTTTATGGGATTTTTGTCGTGCAGGAATTGAATTTAGTGAAATTTATAAATCTTTTAAAGCTTCTGGATTTTAAGTCACAGTTAGCCTTATTTTCTACACCAAGATTATATAGGAGCTAGTTTATGTTAGCAGTGAATTGAAGTGAATTTTTAAATAATATTACAAGGACAACAAAAGTAAAAATAGATAAACTGAACTACATCAAAATTTAAAATGTCACTGCTAAGGACACAATCAATAGAGTGAAAAGGCAACCTATAGAATGGAAGAAATAATTACAAATCATATATCTAATAAATGGTTAAATATTCAGAATATGTAAAGAACTCTTATAATTAAAAAAAATTCCCTGATTAAAAAAATGGGCAAAGGACCTGAATAAATATTTGTCCAACAAACATAGACACATGGCCAACAAGCATATGAAAAAATGCTCAACATTACTAATCATTAGGGAAATGCAAATCAAAACCACAATAAGATATCACCTCACACCCATCAGGAAAGCTGCTAACAGCAACAACAACAAAATAGTGGAAAATAACAAGAGTTGGCAAAGATACAGAGAAATTGGAGCCCTTGGATACTGCTGGGAGGAAAATGGTGCAGCCACTATGGAAAACAGTATATTGGTTCCTTAAAAAATTAAAAATAGAATTACCATATGATCCAGTAATTCCACTTCTGGGAACTGAAAAGAATTGAAAGCAGTGTCTCAGATATTTGTACACCTAAATTCACGGTGGCGTTATTCACAACAGTCAAAAAGTAAAGGCAACCCAAATGTCATTCAAACAATGAATGGATAAACAAAATATGGTAAATACAAAGTGCAACATTATTCAGCCTAAAAAAGGAAATAAACTAAGTCACATGCTACAAAATGGATGAACCCTGAATACATTGTACTAAGTGAAATAAACCTGTCACAAAAACACAAATACTGTATGATTCCCCTTATATGAGGTACATAGAGTAATCATATTCACAGAGACAGAAAGTAAAATAGAGGTAGGTTACCAGAGGCTGAGGGGAGGGAAAAACAGAAAGTTGTTAACTAATGGGTATAGAGTTTCAGATTTGGTAGATAAGCTAGTTCCACCGATCAGTGGCACAAAGATGTATATATACTTACTGCTTCTAAACTATATATTTTTAAATGGTTTAGATGGTAAACCTTATATTTTGTATTGCAGTGAAAGTGGCTCAGTTGTGTCTGACCCTTTGAGACTCCATGGACTGTAGCCCATTAGGCTCTTCTGTCCTTGGAATTCTCCAGCAAAGAATACTGGAGTGGGTAGCCATTCCCTTCTCCAGTGGATCTTCCCAACCCAGGGATCAAACTCTGGTCTCCTGCATTGCAGGCAGATTCTTTACCATCTGAAACACCTTACCACAATTAATACAAATTAACAAAAAGTAGATAAATTGGACTTCATAAAATTTAAGAATTTTATGTATCAAAAGACACTATAAACAAGGGAAAAGTACTTCCCCAGTGGTCCGGTGGTTAAGAATGCACCTTGCAATGCAGGGGACATGGGTTCGATCTCTGGTCTGAGAACTAAGATCCTACATGCCTTGGAACAACTAAACCTGCTCTAGCCACAACTAAGAGTCCATGAGCTGTAACAAAAGATCTGCATGATATAACAAAGATCCCATCTGTCGCAACTAAGACCCGACACAGTCAAATAAATAAAAAAGAAAATGAAAAGACAACTTACAAAATGGGGTGAAATGTTTACAAATCATGTATCTGACAAGAAATTAATATTCAGAATATAGGGAATTTCCCAAAACTCAACATTCAAAAAACAAAGATCATGGCATCTGGTCCCATCACTTCGTGGCAAATAGATGGGGAAAAAATGGAAACAATGACAGATGTTATTTTCCTGGACTCCAAAATCACTGTGGACGGTGACTGCAGCCATGAAATTAAAAGATGCTCCTTAGAAGAAAAGCTATAACAAGCCTAGACAGCATATTAAAAAGAAGAGACATTATGTTGCCAATAAAGGTCTGTATAGTCAAAGGTATGGTTTTTCCAGTAGTCAAATATCGATGTGAGAGTTGGACCATAAAGAAGGCTGAGCACCAAAGAATTGATGCTTTTAAACTGTGGTGTTGGAGAAGACTCTTGAGAGTTCCTTGGACTGCAAGGAGATCAAACCAGTCAATTTTAAAGGAAATCAACTCTGAATATTCATTGAAAGGACTGATACTGAAGCTGAAGCTCCAATACTTTGGCTACCTGATGCAAAAAGTTGACTCATTAGAAAAGACCCTGGTGCTGGGAAAGATTGAAGGCAGGAGGAGAAGGGGACGTCAGAGGATGAGGTGGTTGGATGGCATCACTGACTCAATGGACATGAGTTTGAGTAAACTCCAGGAGATGGTGAAGAACAGGGAAGCCTGGCATGCTGCAGTCCATGGGGTCACAAAGAGTCGGACACAACTGAGTGACTGAACAAACAAACAAAGGTATTAAATGTACAGTGTGGGGAATACAGTCAATAATAACGTATATGGCTGTATGGTGCCAGATGGTAATAGACTTATTGTGGTGATCATTTTGTAATGTACACAAGTGCTGAATCACTATGTTGTATACCAGGAACTAACATTGTGTTGTAGGCCAATTACATGTCAAAAATAAACTCAAAGACTAAGAGACCATATTTGTGTTTACCAGAGTCTTATAGAGAGGGGTGGGGGAATTGGATGAAATACACAAAAAGTACGCATTTCCAATTATAAGATAAATAAGTACTAGGGATGTAATGTGCACACATGTGCTTCCTTAGTTGCTTCAGTCGTGTTGAGTCGTTGACTCTACGGCCTGTAGCCCACCAGGCTCCTCTGTCCATGGGATTTTCCAAGCGAAAATACTGGAGTGGGTTGCCACACCATGCCATCCTCCTGGAGATCTTCCCTATCCAGGGATCAAATCTGCATCTCTTTTTTCTCTTGCACTGGCAAGCTGGTTCTTTACCACTAGTGCCACCTGTAATGTACAACATGGTAAATATAATTAACACTGCTGTATGTTATATGTGAAAGTTGTTAAGAGAGTAAATGCTAAAAATTCTCATCAGAAGAAAAAAAATTTTCTTTCTTTTATTTAGTATCTATATGAAATGATGGATATTCACCAAATTTATTCTGGTAGTCATTTCATGATGTATGTGAGTCAAATACTTCTGCTGCACATGTTAAACTTATGCTGTATATCAATTACATCTAATAAAAATGGAAGAAACAAACAAGAATAAATCCTAATAGACTCTGCATTAACCTGAGAGGCCCTTTGCTTAGGGCAAGATTTAACAGTTATCTTAAAGAAGACTATTTAATCCTGAAGACAATCAGCCAGATCGCATGGAATTACTGGGAAGCCTTAAGAAAAAACAAATGGAACAAAGATTATAATAAAGTATAATTCAGTGGGTTTTAGTGTATTCACAGTGCTGTGAATCTAATTTTAGAACATTTTTTTGTTCCACCTACCATAAAAAAACTCTGTACCCATTAAAGTTATTCCACATTCTCCCTGTATCCATTTCCCAGTCCTGAGCTGTAAATCTATTTTCTGTCTATACATTTGCATATGTAGATAGGAATCCTATAGTACGTGATCGTTCATGACTACTTCTTTCACATGGTATATTTTCAAGTCATTCACATTGTAGCATATATCATTACTTCCTCTCCGTTTATTGTCAAATAATATTTCATTATATGGATATACAATATTTTTGTTGTTGTTCAGTTGCACGGTCATGTCCGACTCATTGCAGTCCCATGGACTGCAGCACGCCAGGCCTGCCTGACCTTCACCATCTCCTGGAGTTTGCGCAAACTCATGTCCACTGAGGCCATACAAACATCTCATCCTCTGTCGTCTCCTTCTCCTCCTACCTTCAATCTTTCCCAGCATCAGGGTCTTTTCCAGTCAGTCAGCTCTTCTCATAGATGACCAAATATTGGAGCTTCAGCATCAGTCCTTCCAATGAATATTCAGGGTTCCTTTCCTTTAGGATTGACTGGTTTGATCTCCTTGTTGTCCAAGGGACTCTTAAGAGTCCTCTCCAGCACCACAGTTTGAAAGCATCAATTCTTCAGTGCTCAGCCTTCTTTATAGTCCAACTCTCACATCCGTACATGACTACTGGAAAAACCATAACTCTGACTATAAGGAGCTTTGTCAGCAAAGTAATGTCTTTGCTTTTTAATACACTGCTCATTTAGTCATAGCTTTTCTTCCAAGGAGCAAGCGTTTTTTAATTTCGTGGCTGCAGTCACCATCCACAGTGATTTTGGAGCCCAAGAAAATAAAAGTCTCTCACTGTTTTCATTGTTTCCCCACCTATTTGCCATAAAGTCACAGGACCAGATGCTATGATCTTAGTTTTCTGAATGTTGAGTTTTAAGCCAGCTTTTCACTCTCTCCTTTCACCTTTATCCAGAGGCTTTTTAGTTCCTCTTTGCTTTCTGCCATAAAGGTGGTTTCATCTGCATACCTGAGGTTATTGGTATTTCTCCCGGCTTTCTTGATTCCAGCTTGAGCTTCATCCAGCCTGCCATTTCACATGAAACCTCTTGATGAAAGTGAAAGAGGAGAGTGAAAAAGTTGGCTTAAAGCTCAACATTCAGAAAACTAAGATTATGGCACCTGGTCCCATCACTTCACGGGAAATAGATGGGGAAACAGTGGAAATAGTGGCAGACTTTATTTTGGGGGGCTCCAAAATCACTGTAGATTGCACTGATTGCAGCCATGAAATTAAAAGACGCTTTCTCCTTGGAAGGAAAGTTATGACCAAACTAGATAGCATAATAAAAAACAGAGACATTACTTTGCCAACAAAGTCCGTCTGGTCAAGGCTATGGTTTTTCCAGTGGTCATGTATGGGTGTGAGAGTTGGACTGTGAAGAAAGCTGAGTGCTGAAAAATTGATGCTTTTGAACTGTGGTGTTGGAGAAGACTCTTGAGAGTCCCTTGGACTGCAAGGAGATCCAACCAGTCCATCCTAAAGGAGATCAGTCCTGGGTGCTCATTGAAGGACTGATGCTAAAGCTGAAACTCCAATACTTTGGCCACCTCATGCGAAGAGTTGACTCATTGGAAAAGTCCCTGATGCTGGGAGGGATTGGGGGCAGGAGGAGAAGGGGATGACAGAGGATGAGATGGCTGGATGGAATCACTGACTCGATGGACATTGAGTTTGAGTAAGCTCCGGGAGTTGGTGGTGGACAGGGAGGCCTGGCGTGCTGTGATTCATGGGGTTGCAAAGAGTCAGACACGACTGAGCGACTGAACTGAACTGAACTGAACTGTGCATTTAAGTTAAAGAATCAGGCTGACAATATACAGCTTTGATGTACTCCTTTCCCAGTTTTGAACACTTCATTGTTCTGTGTCCATTTCTAACTGTTGCTTCTTGACCTGCATACAGATTTCTCAGGAGGCAGATAAGGTGATCTGGTATTCCCATCTCTTTAAGAATTTTCCAGTTTGTTGTGATCCACACAATCAAAGACTTTAGCATAGTCAATGAAGCAGAGTAGATTTTTTTTCTGAAATTCTCTTGCTTTTTCTATGATCCAGTGTATGTTGGTAATTTGATCTCTGATTCCTCTGCCTTTCCTAAATCCAGCCTATATATACAGAAGTTCTCAGTTCATGAACTGTTGAAGTCTAGCTTGAACAATTTTGAGCATTACCTTGCTGGCATGTGAAATGAGTGGAATTGTGTAGTAGTTTGAACATTCTCTGGCATTGCCCTTCTTTGGGATTGGAATGAAAACTGATGTTTTTCAGTCCTGTGGCCACTGCTTAGATTTCCAAATTTGCTGGCATATTGAGTACAGCACTTTCACAGCACCATCTTTTAGGATTTGAAATAGATCAGCTGGAATCCCATCACCTTTATGCTTTGTTTGTAGTGATGTTTCCTAAGGCCCACTTGACTACACACTCCAGGATGTCTGGCTCTAGGTGAGTGATCACACCATTGTGACCAGTTATCCAAGTCATTAAGACCTTTTTTGTATAGTTTTCTGTGTATTCTTGCCACCTCTTCTTAATATCTTCTGCTGCTGTTAGGTCCATACCATTTCTGTCCATTATTGTGCCCATATTTGCATGAAATGTTCCCTTGGTATCTCTAATTTTCCTGAAGAGGTCTCTAGTCACTCCCATTCTATTGTTTTCCTCTATTTCTCTGTATTATTCACTTAGGGAGGCTTTCTTATTGCTCCTTGCTATTCTTTGAAAATCTGCATTTAGATGGGTGTATCTTTCCCTTTTTCATTTGCCTTTCACTTCTCTTCTTTTCTCAGCTATTTGAAAGGCCTCTTCAGACAACCATTTTACCTTTTTTCTTTTTTTTCCATTTTACCTTTTAAATTTCTTTTTCTTGGAGGTGGTTTTGATCACCAGCTCCTGTACAATATTAGGAACCTCCATTCATACTTCTTCTGGCACTCTGTCTATCAGATCTAATCCCTTGATTCTGTCACTTTGACTTTATAATTGTAATGGATTTGATTTAGGTAATACATGAATGGCCTAGTGGTTTTCCCTACTTTCTTCAATTTAAGTCTGTATTTGGAAATAAGGAGTTCCTTATCTGAGCCACAGTCAGCTTCAGGTCTTGTTTTTGCTGACTACATAGAGCTTCTCCAGCTCTATCATCTTTGGCTGCAGTGATCATAATCAATCTGATTTCGGTATTGGCCATCTGGTTATGTCCATGTGTTGAGTCATCTCTTATTGTTGGAAGAGATTGTTTGCTATAATTCACATGTTCTCTTGGTAAAACTGTTAGCCTTTGCCCTGCTTCATTTTGTACTCCAAGGTCAAACTTGCCTGTTACTCCAGGAATCTCTTAACTTCCTACTTTTGCATTCCAGTCCCCATTGATGAAAAGGACTTCTTTTTTTTGGTGTTAGTTCTAGAAGGTGTAGGTCTTCATAGAACCATTCAATTTCGGCTTCTTCAGTGTTAGTGGTTGGGGCATAGACTTGGATTACTGTGATATTGAATGACTTGCCTTGGGGAAAAACCAAGATCATTCTGTCGTTTTTGAGACTATACACAAGTACTGCATTATATACTCTTTTGTTGACTATGAGGGCTATTCCATTTATTCTAAGGGATTCTTGCCCACAATAGTAGTCATCTGAATGAAGTTCACACATTCCCATCCATTTTATTTCACTGATTCCTAGAATGTTGACGTTCACTCTTGCCATCTCCTATTTGACCAACTTCCAATGTACCTTGATTCATGAACCTAACATTCCAGGTTCTTATGCAATATTGCTCTTTACAATATTAGACTTTACTTTCACCACCATACACAACTGGATGTTGCTTCCACTTTGGCTCGGCCTCTTCATTCCTTCTAGAGCTATTTCTCTGCTCTTGTCCAATAGCATATTGGGTACCTACCAAACTGGGGAGTTCATCTTTCAGTGTTAGTGTCATATCTTTTTGTCTTTTCATAGACTGCTGAAGTGGTTTGCCATTCCCTTCTCCAGTGGGCCACGTTTTGTCAGAACTCTTCACAATGACCCGTCCATCTTGGGTGGCCCTATATGATGGCATGGCTCATAGCTTCATTGAGTTAGACAAGGTTGTGATCCATGTGGTCAGTTTGGTTAGTTTTCTGTGATTGTCATTTTCATTCTGTCTGCTCTCTGATGGATGAGGGTAAGAGGCTGTAGATAAGCTTCCTGAGAGACTGGCTTTTGGGAAAACTGGGTCTTGCTCTGGTGGACAAGGCCATGTTCAGTAAATCTTTAATCCAATTTTCTGCTGATGGGTGGGGCTGTTTCCTCCCTTTAGTTTGGTCTGAGGCCAAACTATGGTAGAGCTAATTGGAGAGCTCCTCCAACAAGACTTATGCCAGCATGCTTCCCAGGACTTCGGCAGTCAGTGTCCCTCTCCCCGCAGGAGGCCGCCGTGGACACGTGCATCTGCCCAAGACTCCCGAACACACCCAGGCCAGTCTGGCTCAATCTTTTGTGGAGTCACTCCTCCTTTCTCCTGGGTCCTGTGTGCACAAGGTTTTGTTTGTGCCCTCCAAGAGTCTCTGTTTCCCCAGTCTTGTGGAGGTTCTGTTATCAAATCCACTGGCCTTCAAAGTCAAATTTCCTGAGGATTCTGATTCCCTTTTGGATCCCCAGATTGGGAAATCTGTTGTGGGGCCTAGAACTTTATAACAAGGCAAGAACTTCTTTGGTATAATTGTTCTCCAGTTTGTGGGTCGCCTGCTTGGTGGCGCCATAGTTGAGCTAATAGCGACCTGAGGACTCCCTGGTGGGTCAGATGGTAAAGCATCTGCCCGTGATGCGGGAGACCCAGGTTCGATCCCTGGGTCGGGAAGATCCTCTGGAGCAGGAAATGGCAACCCACTCCAGTACTCTTGCCTAGAAAATTCCAAGAATGGAGGAGCCTGATGGGCTACAGTCCATGGGGTCTCAAAAAGTCGGACATGACTGAGCAACTTAACTCACTCACTCACTCAAGGAGGACTTATGCCACGTGCCATGCCTCCCAGGACTGCTGCTGCCAGAGCATCTTCTTTTCTTCATTCCTAAACTCATTTGACCCCTCATTGAAAAGAGTGAGCATTCCTACTTTTAAAATACCACTTTCTACTGGTAATAATACCACATTTATAATCAAATAGACATGAGGACTGTTTTCACTTTTTAGCTATTATGAATAAGACTGCTAATAACAGCATATTCGTTGCTCAGTCATGTCTGACTCTTTGCAATCCCATCGAATGTAGCCCACCAGGCTCTTCTGTCCATGGATTTTTCCAGGCAAGAATACTGGAGCAGGTTGCCATTTCCTTCTCCAGGGGATCTTCCCAACCCAGGGACTGAACCCAGGCTTCCCACATTGCAGGCAGACGCTTTACTGTCTGAGCACCAGAGAAGCCCCAAAGCAGCATGTACGAGCATAATTCACATACAAGTTTTGGTGTAGACATAGGTTTTCAGCTGTTAAGTGTATACCTTACGAACTGCTGGAACACATAGGATCACTCTTTATTTTAGGAACTGGCAGACTGTTTACAAAGTGGTTGCACCATTTTGCATTTCTATCAGCAGTGTACAAGAGTTTCAGTTTTCCAATTTCTACACTGATACCTGTTATTTTCTGTCTTTTTTTTTTTTTTTTTTACTATTGTCATCAGTGTATGAACTACTATCTCATGATTTTGATTTGCATTTCTCCAATGCTGAGTATCTTTTCATGTACTTATTGTCCATCTGAAAATCTCACATTGCAGGTGGATTCTTTACCAGCTAAGTCATGAGGGAAGACTGACCTGCCTCCTGAGAAATCTGTATGCAGGTCAAGAAGCAACAGTTAGAACTGGACATGGAACAACAAACTGGTTACAAATTGGGAAGGGAGTACATCAAGTCTATATATTGTCACTCTGCTTATTTAACTTATATGCAGAGTACATGATGCGAAATGCTGGTCTGGATGAAGCACAAGCTGGAATTAAGATTGCTGGGAGAAACATCAATAACCTCAGCTATGCAGATGAGACCACCCTTATGGCAGAAAGTGAAGAAAAACTGAAGAGCCTCTTGATGAAAGTGAAAGAGGAGAGTGAAAAAGTTGGCTTAAAATTCAACATTCAGAAAACTAAGATCATGGCATCTGGTCCCATCACTTCATGGCAAATAGATAGGGAAACAGTGAAAACAGTGACAGACTTTATTTGGGGTGGGGGAGGCTCCAAATTCACTGCAGATGGTGACTGCAGCTATGAAATTAAGACGTTTGCTCCTTGGAAGAAAAGCTATGACCAACCTAGACAGTATATTAAAAAGCAGAGACATTACTTTGCCAAAAAAGTTCTGTCTAGTCAAAGCTATGGTTTTTCCAATAGTCACATACGGATGTGAGAGTTGGAATATTAACAAAGCTGAGCACCGAAGAATTGGTGCTTTTGAACTGTGGTGTTGGAGAAGACTCTTGAGAGTCCCTTGGACTGCAAGGAGATCCAACCTGTCAATCCTAAAGGAAATCAGTCCTGAATATTCATTGGAAGAACTGATGCTGAAGCTGAAACTCCAGTACTTTGGCCACCTGATGTGAAGAACTGACTCATTGGAAAAGACCCTGATGCTGGGAAAGATTGAAGGTGGGAAGAGAAGGGAAGGACAGAGGATGAGGATGGTTGAATGGCATCACCGACTCAGTGGACGAGTTTGAATAAGCTCCAGGAGTTGGTGATGGACAGGGAAGCCTGGCGTGCTGCAGTCTATGGGGTCACAAAGAGTCGGACACGAGTAAGCGACTGAACTGAACTGAACTGAGTATCTTCTCTCTGTGTGTGCTAAATCGCTTCAGTCGTGTCTGACTCTGTGTGACTCTACTGACTGAAGCCCACTAGGCTCCTCTGTTCATGGGATTCTCCAGGCAAGAATACTACAATGGGTTGCCATGTCCTTCTCCATAGGATCTTCCCAACCCAGGGATCAAACCCTCATCTCATCATGTCTCCTGCACTGGCAGGTGGGTTCTTTACCACTACTGCCACCATATCTTCTCTAGACAAATTCTATTCAAATCTTATGCCAGTTTTTAAAACTCGGTTATTTTTTTATTACTGAGATTCAAGAGTTCTTTATACATTCTGAATACAAGTTCTTCATTAGATATGTGATTTGCATATAGCTCTTCCAATTCTGTGAATTGTATTTTCACTTTCTTCATAACATTTGCAGCAAAAAAAGTTTTAAATTTATATATAGTCTAATTTATTTTTGTTTTGTCACTTGTGCTTTTGGTGTCATAGTTAAGAAACCAAAAAAAAAAAAAAAAAAAAAAAAACAAAACAAAAAGAAACCATGGCCTAACCTAATGTCATAAAGACTTACTGCTGTTTTCCTTGAAGAGTTTTATGATATGTATTGAGTCCCTCCCCAAGGCCACAGGTGCAAGGCATTGTACCAGGGCCTCCACAGAAGTGGAGCCCAGAATGAAGGTCACCTCCAAATCTGACTGAGAACCTATGTAACCATTGCCAAAAGCCCCCATGATCATCATCAGCAGGTTCCTGATTCCAAATTAGGCAAAGATGCACACCCCTATAGTCACCCTATAGTCACCCTATAGCGAAATAACTGATTACCTAATGCCAACCTTCCAGCCAGAATTTTGTCTTGAGACTATAACTGGCTACTAACCCACAGAAACTGTCGACTCTCCCTGGTCTGTCAGGAGGTCACAACACCTTTGTTATCTCTGCTCCCCACTCTTAATAAACTCACTCCCTTCTGAAATGTTCTGTCTGGAAATTCTTTTCCAACCCACACTTGGAATGCCTCAACATTTGGTGGCCCGTACATGGAATTTTAGGAGGCTCTCCCCCAATCTTGCCTTTCTTCTTTCTTTTCTTTTTCCTCAAACTCTCCTTGAACAGGCAAGTGTCTGTGGAAGCAATTGAGGAACTCTGGCCAGGGCTACTCTCTGGCATGTTTCAAAGTCTCCACTGCCCACTTTGGGCCAGTAGCTGCCACCCAAGTGGGCAAGGGTTCTCTTTTCCTCTTTCTCCTCCTCCTCCTTTAAGCTGAGGGCCAGGCCAATTAAAATTGTGCAGACACAGCTCAGGCACTTACAAGCCCTTAGGGCATCTGCAGCTTGAATACTCCTGTGACAGGATAAGGGGGTCATAGACACACCTAGGCCATCAGAAGTGTCCGCCCCCAGCCAGATAACTTCCATGCACCATGTCAGGCACATACTGGTACAAAGAAAACACTGAGCCCATTCTCCAGGCCACCACCTTCCTGGCAGGACTGCAAGGCAGATTCCTCAGCCTGTCTTCTCTGTCTTTCTTATCCTCCCATGGTCCAGATTAATTTACAAGAGCCTAGGAACTGCCTCCGAATCATCCCAAAGGGTGCCTCTCACATTTCAGAGAATCTCTAAACAGTGAATCATGGTTGGTTCCAGGAAATTCTTTTCTGTCATTTCCTGCCTTAGCTACCAGGTGCATTTTCACACAGTTTGTGCCTAGGCTTGTGCCTAGCCACATCACATGCTCAGGGGTTACCTCTCATTGTTGGATGTGCTTGTTGGGACGGCTGGCCATTTGTGCCATTAGCCACACAGTGCCTTGTCGCACACAGAGTGTTCATTGAGACAGTTGGGATGCCTTCTGTGGCCAGTGAATTCTCAGTAACCCCATTCTAAGAATGGGCTCAGGTACATCTCGAGCCTCCCTCAGACTCACCTCTAGGCTGTATTCTCAGGACCTGGAAAAAATTTGATCCTGAAAATCTTAAAAAGAAAAGGTTCACATTCTTTCTCAACAAAACTTGGAGCCAGTATGAATTGGGGGACCAAGAAAAATGGCTTCTAAATGATACACTAAATTACAACACAATCCTCCAACTTGATCTCTTTTATCATTCCTTATTCTCAAACCTTAATGGCACTCAGAATCTGGACTTAAGGGACTCAGACTGCTTATGTCTTTCTGTTGCTGCCCCATCCCCTCATCCCCCTCTGTCTCTCCTTCCATCAGATCTCCTAGCCCAGGACTCTCTCCTACAATCAAAAGTCTGGGGGAAAAAAAAAAACCAAAACCCAACTCTCCTAACATTCTAAAGAATCCCCTTCTCTAATCTCTTGGCAGTGGGGGTGGGGGCAGGAATCAAGCTTCCACTATTCCCGCTAGTTCCCTTACTCCTTCAGATTATTCTGATCAAACTAAGACTTCACCTCCCCAGAGGAACAACACCTGCTGGGACAATGTCTTATCAGTCTGCCCCTGTCATCTGAGCCAATTTGAACACTATTTGGTCTATATTTTAGCTATGAAACTATAACTGCAAAAAGGAAAGATGATATTTTTTGACACTGGATGTTATGATATTCTTTAGATTCCATAGAAAACTGGTTAAAATGAAATCTTTTTGAAATTACAAAACTGTTTCTTTTTGCATGTGCAACTAGAAAAACCTGACTTGCTAAAATACTTTTTTTGGAACTCTGATCCTGCCTCAGCAAACAACAACATGCCTAGGAAAAAGCGTGAAGTTAACTCTTATCATGTCCTTGAGATATATATCCCACTCTGCCTGAGACTTCAGCTTTAGGCATATCAGTAGAACTTCAAGACAAGGAAAAAAAAATGGTCAAAGAGACATTTTAAATATCAAGCAGAAAATTGTGAGATCTCTGTCTGGATATATATGTATGTCTCAGTGTGTGTCTTTGTCTTTGGATAATATTGCTGAGGTTCATTTGTAAATTAGCTCTAACTTAATTGGTCTAAAGTAAGCACTTACAAACAAACAATTCAAAATATAAGAAAAATTAAATGAATTTCAGGTTCATGTGAACTGGGAAATACTCAATATTAAATTTAATACCTGATATTAATGTTTGTTTATTGATCTAATCAATATAGATATGTCTTAAGGTTCATCAACATTAATGTAATTTCATTATGCCTAGGTTTAAATAAACTAAACTCTGAATATATCTATTGCAGATTTGTCAACAAAAAAATAACTTGCTATAAAGAAACTTTTAAGAAAAGAAAATGAGATAACAGCTTTGGGTAATTTATGCTTGCCAATCTACAGAATGGCAATATAAAGTACAGTTCATGGTTGCTTAAGGAAAATAGGATGCATGTTTTCAGTAAGAAAGTAATAAGGAATGGAATTACATTTTGTCAAAGGAAAGGGAAGTAAGTCTAAACTTACAGGTGGCTGTTCTTTGAATAGGCAAATAAAGTGATGAACACAGAAAGTGAAAAAAGAAAAAGTTTGTGGAAAATGGACCCAGAGAAGAGAGTTTTGTGCATGGTACAAGTTTCTAAGGCATTAAACTGCCTTTGAAATCTTTTATTGTTACTTTAGCTAAGTGAATAAGTGTTGTTTCACAGTGAATATAAGCTGGTACCCAACCGGAATTTGGTTTTCTCTCCCTGTTAAAAGAACAAAGTTTTCTTGGAAGGCAGCTGTTGATAACAGACTATGTACATTTCTTCACCTTGAACTGATTTATATTTGTTTTTAAAACTTACTGTTACAACTTTTGTTGTGATAAAATAAATATTATTTCACAATGATCTGTGAGGACTATGGCACACATAGGCAAAGCTCATTCTGCTTATACAAAAATTAGCCCTTCTACTCATAAATCAGAGAATTTAAAATGGATAAACAATGCTGTAAATCAGGGCTACAGGAAATCCAAGATGGCTGCTTGGATTTTGGCTCCCTGACAAACTTCACTTTTATTTGATGGGATAAAGCCTTTCCTGGCTGCAGGGTTGATGCTCTCACAATGGAGGAAAAAATGGTTAAAAGTGTGTCTTCCACTTGAGTATACATTCTACAATCCCCAGTGATCAAGGCACCCACTTCATCAGACAAATCATATAAGCCTTAACAAAAGCTTCACAAACTTCTTAAAACTATCACTGTTACTATCATCCTTAATCATCAGGCAAGGACAATAGAACAAAAATTAATTACATGGGGTTAACTAAACTGCTAAATAAGATTACAATGTTCATGACCTTTTGTCTGACATATTACTGGCTTCTAACCTTAAGGAGAAGAGCTTCTTCCTCCTCAAGCTACTTATGGTTCAAAACAGTTTGGTAATTTATACCTGTAGGTAAAATAAGCATTTATCTTTCCTCTCTGCCTTGTCCCTCCAGAAACTGAAGACACTTGGGTTCTGTACAGCCTTATCAGGTAAATAAAAAGACTGTCTCCTGATATAGGAATCTCAAAGTATACTGGGGACCTCTAGAAGAAAAAATTCTACTTAGATAAAATCTGATGACAGGTTTATGACATCTATAGTCAATGGACTAAACTTATTTAAAAAACAAATTAGTCTTGGCTATGTTTAATAAAAATGGGAATAATTTTAGAAAAAAAAAGTTTCACTAAATGTTAAATTCTGTGTGCTGTACTAATTCATTTCAGCTGTGTCTGACTCTTTGCAACCCTGCGGACTGTAGCCTGCCAGACTCCTCTGTCCATGAGATTCTCCAGGCAAGAGTACAGAGTGGGTTGCCATGCCCTCCTCCCGGGGATCTTCCCAACCCAGGGATTGAACCCGCATCTCTTACATCTCCTGCATTGGCGGGCAGGTTCCTTACTACTAGTGCCACCTGAAAAGCCCAAATATTAAATTCTAGTTTTGTTAATAAGGTCTGTGTTTACCAAGACTCACTTCCCAGCTAGTCCTTTGCTGTTATACTGTTATAAGATTTAACTGAGCTAATAAAGGGCACTCTAAGTTTGTTTTTGAAACCTAACTTGATGATCAATCTTTAAGTAAAAATCAGATGCGCCATGATCAACAACCAGATTAACACTGGCTATAGTCATTTAATAGATTAAGTCAGATAACCTAGGTATATACTGGACAACACCTAATAAAAGTTCTTAAATTCTTACTTGTGAAGTTACTATTACTGCTAGCTATATCACTTTCTATAGTGCCTATTTTATAAAATTGTTGTCTCTTATATTACCAAATGTGTGACTGAGTCTCTAATAAAATGATGATATATAGTTCCATATGAGATCAATGATCATAATTATGTAACTCTAAATATGCAAAGAGACAACAAGATGGAATATTTTCCTGGACTATAAGAGACTACTAGTAAGGAAGCTATGGTCCAGAACTTTTACTACTTTCATGAAGAAGTCCAGTAACAGCATAATAAGTGATCTCTCAGAAAAATCTTCACTAGATCTGGGAATGAGCATTCATAGCATCATGGGACAAAATGATTATAAAACGTCCCCAAACCAATGGTCAAATTTACTGCCATGAAGGAGCCCTGCCAACTGGGAACTGGCACTTGCTGTCTGCCTCTACAAAGATTATATCAGGAGCCACTGCAGCCACCTTCAACATCCTCTGAAAGGAGTTCAGGGTAGAAATCAGAAATGAGGCACTCTGTGCTCTGGGAAAAACTGACAGAACAAGTCTTCAGATTGTTAGATATTTTCAAAGATTTTCATCAGCCCCAATTCTTTCATCATCTTTTACCTAGAGAAACACTAACATCACAAACCAATGTCTGTTTGGCCCTGGTTCTCCAGGCTAGCCCCTCTTCCAGGCCCCTTAGTAGCTTTTCTGCTTCTATTAATCTTTGGGCCATGTATAGCTAAACTTCTTGTCAAGTTTATTTCTCTAGAGTACAATAACTAAATCTCCAGATGAAGTTACAACAAGGATAGCAGCCAATTAGCACACAGACTACACTGGAACAAGCCATGTTATCATTCCGTGGACTCTCATCTCCCTCCACAAATGCACCCTGACGGAGAGCAGGCTTTGGAACCCAGGACCCCATGATGCTCCTGTCCAGAAGGAAGAAACTAGAGCAGTGTCCACCCCTTATCCCAATGACCTGGATCTCCATGATCTGAGATGAGGATAGGCAGGTAGTTAGACATGAGCATTGTGTTAAGGGGCCAAAGATTTGGCCCATTAATAAGAGGGGGGAATGTTGAGTCTTGCCCCAAGGCCACAGGTGCAAGGCCTTGTACCAAGGCCACAGAAATAGAGCCCAGAATCAAGGTCACTCTGAAGCTAAGCCCCTTTGTTCAGTTCAGTTCAGTGGCTCAGTCGTGTCCGACTCTTTGTGACCCCATGAATCGCAGCACGCCAGGCCTCCCTGTCCATCACCAACTCCCGGAGTTTACTCAAGCTCATGTCCATTGAGCCGGTGATGCCATCCAGCCATCTCATCTTCTGTTGTTCCCTTCTCCTCCTGCCCCCAATCCCTCACAGCAGCAGGGTCTTTTCCAATGAGTCAACTCTTCTCATGAGGTGGCCAAAGTACTGTAGTTTCAGCTTTAGCATCATCGTAACCATTGCCAAAAGCCTCTATGATCGTCACCGGCAGGCTTCCTGATTCCAAACTAGGCAAAGATGCCGCAGTAGTCACCCTACAGCACCCTGACCAATCCTCTAGGGCCAACCTTCCAGCAGGAATTTTGTCTTGAGGTTATAAAAATTGGCCACTAACCCACAAAAACTGTCAACTCTCCCTGGTCTGTCAGGAGGTCAGCCCACTGCGCTCACAGGGCCTTCATATTTCTGCTCCTTGCTCTTAATAAACTCAATCCCTTCTGAAATTCTCTGCGTCTGGAAATTCTTTTCAACCTGTACTCAGACTGCCTCAACAGTTTGATTAGCTCTTGCATTTAGGCTTATGATCAAATTTGAATTGGTTTTTGTGTATACCGTGACATAGAGGCCCAACTGTATTCTTTCAGATGTAGATATCCAGCAGGGTGTATTAATACTATTTGCTGAAAAAATTTTCTTTCCCATTTAGTTTCCTTGGGACCCTTACTGAAAGTCAACTGACAATTTTCCTGGTTATTTTTTGCATATTAGTTTTTCCATATGAACTTAAAAAAAAATCAGTCTAATTCAGTAAAATAACTTCTTAGAATTTTTATTAAGGTTGCATTGATTTTATAAATTGGAAAGGATTGACATCTTCATGTTTTGCTATTTGTTTAAACTTGCTTTAATATCTTTCAGGGGTGTTTTAAATTTCCTTGTATAGGTTTTGCACCTTATTAAATTTATTCCTAAGTATTTAATCTTCTAGTTAGCTGTTGTAAATGGGCTTTTCTCCAACATTATGTTCTGTTTACTACAGGCAAACCTCAGAAATATTGCAGGTTTGGTTCCAGACCAGGGCAATAATGAATACTGCAATAAAGCAAGTGAAACAAAGTTTCTGGTTTCCGAGTGCAAGTTTATAAAATTATGTTTATATTATACTATAGTTTATTAAGTGTATAATAGCCTTATGTATAAAAATGTATATACCTTAATTTGAAACTACTTTATTGCTAAAAAAAAAAAAAACCAACAACTAACCATCATCTGAGCCTTCAGTCATTCTCTTTTTGCTGTGGAGTCTTGCCTTGATGTTTACGGCTGCTGACTGATCAAGGCAGTGGTTGCTGAAAGGTTGGGGTGGCTGTGGCAATTTCTTAAAAAAAGACAGAAAGGAAGTTTGCCACATCAATTAACTCATTCTTTTGTTGCAGGAAGGGGGACCCCTTCCAGGTCCCAAGAGTGGGCTCCTGTCTAACACTTGGAAAGGAACTGTCTGAGCAGACATACATGTTGAGAAAGCGAGAGATTTTGTTGGGAAGCAGTGCCAGGGCAGAGACCAGCAGGGTAAGGCAACCCTGGAGAACTGCTCGCCATGTGGCCCGAAGCCTCAGGGTTTATGGTGATGGGGTTAGTTTCCAGGTTGTTTCTGGCCAATCATTCTGACACTCAGGGTCCTTCCTGGTGGTGTACACATAGCATTCAACCAAAGTGGATTCCAGGGAGAATAACTCAGGGAGGCCGGTAGAACATATGGACTGGCATCTCCTCCCTCATTTTGACCTTTCCCAAATTCTTCTTATTGATGGTAGCTTGTTAGTTCCATATTCCTTACCAAAACCTCCTACTGTAATATAACTCGTGCAAGTGGCTACTGTCTTGCCTAGCCAGGGTGGGTGACTTCAGTCAGTGGTTCCCCTAACACTTTCATAAATGATTTCTCTGTAGCATGCAACGCTGTATGACAACATTTTACTCATAGTAGAACTTCTTTCAAAATTGGATTCCATCCTTTCAAGCCCTGCCTCTGCTTTATTAACTAAGTTTATAAAATATTTTAAATTATCTGTTGTCATTTCAATGATCTTCACAGCATTTTTACCAAGAATAAACTCTATCTCAAGAAATCACTTTCTCTGAAACTCCTTGAGTGTTATAAAGTTTTTATCATGAGATTGCAGCAATTCAGTCACATCTTCAAACTCCACTTCTAATTTTGTGAAAATTACCAAAATGTGATACAGAGACACAAAGTAAGCAAATGCTATTGGAAAAAAGACATGTAAAGACTTGTCTGATGTAGTGTTGCTGCAAACTTTCAATTTGTAAAAAATGCAGTTATCTGTGAACTCTATAAAGTGAAGCAAAATGTGGTATGCCTGCCTTATGAAAGCTGATTTTTGTTAATTTTAAATCCTGCTCCTTCACTGGATTTTCAGTTTGAGTTAGTTTTATTACTGATTCTCTGGGGGTCCAGGTATACTATGATCTACAAATAGTTACTGTTTTACTTCTCTGTTACTCATTCTTATCCCTCTTACTGATTTCTCTCATTTAACTGTCTTGGCTAACTTACCTCTAACATAATATTGAATAGTAGTGGAGATAGTGGGAATGTTTGCCTTGCTCCCAATATTAGTGGATATGCCTACAGTGTTTCCTTAGGTTCCCTGGTGGCTCAGAAGGTAAAGCATCTGCCTGCAATGTGGGAGACTGGGTTAGATCCCTGGGTCAGGAAGATCCCCTGGAGAAGGAACTGGCAACCCAATTCAGTACTCTTGCCTGGAAAATTCCATGGACAGAGGAGCCTGGTAGGCTATACATTCCATGGGGTCGCAAAGAGTCGGACATGACTGAGCGACTTCACTTTCACTCTCACTTTCATAATGTTTCCCCATTTAAGTAAGACACTAACACTAAAATACATACTTTATTAAGGGCTTCCCTTGTAGCTCTGCTGGTAAAGAATCCATCTACAATGCAGGAGACCCCCGTTTGATTCCTGAGTCAGGAAGATCCCCTGAAGAAAGGATAGGCTGCCCACTCCAGTATTCTTGGGCTTCCCTGGTAGCTGAAACAGTTAAGAATCCGCCTGCAATGTGGGAGACCTGAGTTCAATCCCTGGGTTGGGAAGATCCCCTGGAGAAGGGAACAGTTACCTGGTTACCCAGAATACTCCAATATTCTGGCCTGGAAAATTCCAGGACAGTCCATGGGGTTGCAAAGAGTTGGACATGACTGAGTAACTTTCACACACATGACATATATATATACTTTGTTAAATTATTCTTCAATTCCTTGAGTGTTTCTATCATAAATGGGTACTGAATATTGCCAAAGACTTTATCAGTGTTGATATGATATTAATAGATTTCCTTATATTACACTGATGGGGCCAAGTTTGTCACTCTGACTGACTTCTGGATTATTTTGAGCTGAAAACAATCAAAGCACAAATAACTCAGGAAGAACCTTTGAACTTCCCTCTTAACTGCCTAAAGGAATTTAAGATAGGAGCCCCGTCCTAGGAAGAAGCTATCACCATAGATAAATACAGAAAAGTGTAAGGTGTGGTAGAGGGAGGAACGTAGCAAAGCCCATTTGATCAAAGTCCTCTGTGTCCCATTAGCTTTGGACGGCCCAGCAAATATTTGTCAACCAAATATTATCTCTTTTTATATTCCTGTGAATTACTTTATTTTCCCTTGAAGCGTCAGACCCCTACCTCCTTCTCCTTAGTCCAGAATATATATTTACAGACCTCACCTCACTTGTTTTCTGTGAAATTCTCTATATTTATATGGATTACCATGCTCATGTGATAAACTTGACTTTCTCCTATTAATCTGCTTTATGTCATTTTAATTGCTAAGCAAAAAGAACAAAGAGAAAAGGAGGGGAAATTTCTTAACCCATAGTACCAACTTTGTACTCCTGGAATAAATCCAGCCTTAGAATGTTTACCTTTGTTTTTCCCCCTGCCTAAAATTTGACTTCCCTGGTTTTCATGTTTCAGTTCAGTCACTCAGTCCTATCCGACTCTTTGTGACCCCATGAATAGCAGCACACCAGGCCTCCCTGTCCATCACCAACTCCTGGAGTTTATTCAAGTTCATGCCCATCGAGTCAGTGATGCCATCCAGCCATCTCATCTTCTGTCTTCCCCTTCTCCTCCTGCCCCCAATCCCTCCCAGCATCAGGGTCTTTTCCAGTGAGTCAACTCTTCACATGAGGTGGCCAAAGTACTGGAGTTTCAGCTTCAGCATCAGTCCTTCCAATGAACACCCAGGACTGATCTCCTTCAGGATGGACTGGTTGGATCTCCTTGCAGTCCAAGGGACTCTCAAGAGTCTTCTCCAACACCACAGTTCAAAAGCATCCATTTTTTGGTGCTCAGTTTTCTTCGCAGTCCAGCTCTCACATCCATACATGACCACTGGAAAAACCATAGCCTTGACTAGACAGACTTTTGTTGGCAAAGTAATGTCTCTGCTTTTTAATATGCTATCTAGGTTGGTCATAACTTTCCTTCCAAGGAGTAAGCGTCTTTTAATTTCATGGCTGCAGTCACCATCTGCAGTGATTTTGGAGCCCAAAAAAATAAAGTCTGCCACTATTTCCACTGTCTCCCCATCTATTTCCCATGAGGTGATGGGACCGGATGCCATGATCTTAGTTTTCTGAATGTTAAGCTTTGAGCCAACTTTTTCACTCTCCTCTTTCACTTTCATCAAGAGGCTTTTTAGTTCCTCTTCACTTTTTGCCATAAGGGTGGTGTCATCTGCATATCTGAGGTTATTGATTTCTCCCAGAAATCTTGATTCCAGCTTGTGCTTCTTCCAGCCCAGCGTTTTTCATGATGTACTCTGCATATAAGTTAAATAAGCAGGGTGACAATATACAGTGTTGACATACTCCTTTTCCTATTTGGAACCAGTCTGTTGTCCCATGTCCAGTTCTAACTGTTGCTTCCTGACCTGCATACAGGTTTCTCAAGAGGCAGGTCAGGTGGTCTGGTATTCCCATCTCTTTCAGAATTTTCCACAGTTTATTGTGATCCACACAGTCAAAGGCTTTGGCATAGTCAATAAAGCAGAAATAGATGTTTTTCTGGAACTCTCTTGCTTTTTCGATGATCCAGCGGATGTTGGCAATTTGATCTCTGGTTCCTCTGCCTTTTGTACAACCAGCTTGAACATCTGGAAGTTCTTGGTTCATGTCTTGCTGAAGCCTGGCTTGGAGAATTTTGAGCATTACTTTACTAACGTGTGAGATGAGTGTAATTGTGCAGTAGTTTGAGCATTCTTTGGGATTGCCTTTCTTAGGGATTGGAATGAAAACGAACCTTTTCCAGTCCTGTGGCCACTGCTGAGGTTTTCAAATTTGCTGGCGTATTAAGTGCAGGACTTTCACAGCATCATCTTTCAGGATTTCAAATAGCTCAACTGAAATTCCATCACATCCACTAGCTTTGTTTGTAGTGATGCTTTCTAAGGCCCACTTGACTTCACATTCCAGGATATCTGGCTCTAGGTGAGTGATCACACCATTGTGATTATCTGGGTCATGAAGATCTTTTTTGCACAATTCTTCTGTGTATTCTTGCCACCTTTTCTTAATATCTTCTGCTCCTGTTAGGTCCATACTTTTTCTGTCCTTTATTGAGCCCATTTTTGCATGAAATGTTCCCTTGGTATCTCTAATTTTCTTGAAGAGATCTCTAGTCTTTCCCATTCTGTTGTTTTCCTCTATTTCTTTGCATTGATCACTGAGGAAGGCTTTCTTATCTCTCCTGACTATTCTTTGGAACTCTGCATTCAAATGGGAATATCTTTCCTTTACTCCTTTGCTTTAAGCTTCTCTTTGTTTCACAGCTATTTGTAAGGCCTCCTCAGACAACCATTTTGCCTTTTTGCATTTTTTTTCCATGGGGATAGTCTTGATCCCTGTCTCCTGTATGATGTCACGAACCTCCGTCCATAGTTCATCAGGCTCTCTATCAGATCTAGTCCCTTAAATCTATTTCTCACTTCCACTGTTTAATCATAAGGGATTTGATTTAGGTCATACTTGAATGGTCTAGTGGTTATCCCTACCTTCTTCAGTTTAAGTCTGAATTTGGCAATAAGGAGTTCATGATCTGAGTCACAGTCAGCTCCTGGTCTTGTTTTTCCTGTATAGAGCTCTTTTGACTGTATAGAGCTTATCCATCTTTGGCTGCAAAGAATATAATCAATCTGATTTCAGTGTTGACCATCTGGTGATGTCCATGTGTAGAGTCTTGTGTTGTTGGAAGAGGGTGTTTGCTATGACCAGTGCGTTCTCTTGGCAAAACTCTTTTAGCCTTTGCCCTGCTTCATTCTGTACTCCAAGGCCAAATTTGCCTGTTACTCCAGGTGTTTCTTGACTTCCTAATTTTGCATTCCAGTCCCCTATAATGAAAAGGACATCTTTTTTGGGTGTTAGTTCTAAAAGGTCCTGTAGGTCTTCATAGAACCATTCAACTTCGGCTTCTTCAGCGTTACTGGTTGGGGCATAGGCTTGGATTACCGTGATATTGAATGGTTTGCCTTGGAAACAAACAAGAGATCATTCTGTCATTTTTGAGATTGCATCCAAGTACTGCATTTCGGACTCTTTTGTTGATGATGATGGCTACTCCATTTCTTCTAAGAAATGTTCTTCTAAACATTTTCATGTTTAGCCCCTTCATCTATTCAGATATTAGCTAAAATATTACTTCCTCAAGATATGCATTCCCTGACCACTCAAGCAAAAGTTATCTTCCAGTCATCCTCTAAAACCGTACCCTATTTTAATTTCCTACCTAGACTTATTACTAGCTGCTATTTTTCCTATATATTCCATATGTACATTCCTATATATATATATGTATATATATATATTTTTTTCCTTTGTGATAGCACTGAATCTGTCTTGGGAATAGATTTTTTTTTTTTTTTTTTTTTTGCCAAGAGACACAGTACCTGGCACACGTTAGCCTCAATAAGTGTTTGTAATAAATCTACTCCCATTTGGGGTTCACTGTCAGAAATCTGATCTTATCACATAGAGAAAAAAAAAACAGAAACCCACCTTCTCTAAATGCACTTCTTGAATAAATCTAGATTTGTCAACTTTAAAGAGAAAGCTATAAACCCAAAATTAAAATCAGTAATTTTTTATTCTGTCTAAATCAGCAAACTGAACAAAATAGTACTTTTAAAAATTATATTAATAATAAAACCAAAGTTCTCTTTTTTCCAATTAACTCTCTTAAATTAAAATTCTTATTAAAATTTGTTACAAAGTTTATCAGTATTGTGAAGAAGTTAACATTTAAATTGGATAAAGAACAAATCATCATAAATTGATTTACTGTTTCAGTGAAAGCTAAAAATGTACTTCAATAGATTTTAATACTGTAACTTCATCAGCAAAAAAAATATTTTAACTCACAAAAACTAATTTTAAATTTATATAATAGACACATAAAAGATGGAAAGGTGGTAAACTCTCACAACTACCTGTACAAGGTGATAATTTCTCTGAGTGTGTTATTTTTAGAAGTTTGCTATTAATAAATACATTACCACAGGGACAAGATTTATATGCAATAGGAACCTAGAGGGAGGAAAAAATGAAAAAAAAAAAATCTCTATTTTACTATTTATTAAATTTTTCAAGTGTTTATGTGGTATCTTCAACTAAACAATAGTAACTTGAAGGTAAAAATCACATTTATATCTAAATGCCTCCTCATTAGAGTTAAGAATCATGTCCTTCCCATTCTCCAGGTCCTTTACAATTGCACATATTTAGTAAATGTTTGATATGTGAACGGCCAGGGGAAGAATGTGAAATACAAAAAATTCATTCCCTAAAATGTCAATTTCAGAAGAGTTACACTATGGATTAGATGGGAAGAAAGGAATTAGTTGGAAATTTATTACATTAATCCCAGAAAGAGAAGTTGTTGGCCTATTCTGCAAATGCTGATAGAGAGAATGTATTAAAAAAAAAAAAAAAAGATAACATTTGACAGACTTCAAAAGGGAGTAAGGAGTAAGACTTAGATAAATAGATTACTGATAATAAAACAGAACTGAAAATGAATGTAAGAATTCAAACATGAGACGAGAAGAGGGTTAGTGCCAATTATAGAAAAAGGATCATTCACAACAGCCAATTTGAGGGAAAGTAATATGGAAGACTAAAAAAAAGGTGCTGAGACATAGGTTTTCCTAGTCTCTGCTTGAGGAAAGACTTTGAACAAATCCTGTAAGCCCTGCAGTTTTCTGTTTCTTTTCTAAATTCCTTTACTACCTGAAGTAGTCCATGATTTTTACACATTTTTTAAAAATTTATTTATTTTTTATTGAAGATTGCTTTACAGAATTTTGCTGTTTTCTGTCAAACCTCAACATGAATCAGCCCAGGTATACATATATTCCCTCTCTTTTGAACCTCCCTCCCAGCTCCCTCCCCATCCACCCCACTAGGTTGGTACAGAGTCCCCGTTTGAGTTTCCTGAGCCATACAGCAAATTCCCATTGGCTATCTATTTTACATGTGGTAATATGTTTCCATGTTACTCTTTCCATACATTTCACCCTCTGTTCCCCTCTCCCCATGTCCATAAGTCTATTTTCTGTATCTGTTTCTCCATTGTTACCCTGTAAATAAATTCTTCAGTACCATTTTTCTAGATTCCATATATATGTGTTAGAATATGGTATTTATCTTTCTTTTTCTGACTCATTTCACTCTGTATAATAGGTTCTAGGTTTGTCCACCTGATTAGAACTGACTCAAACGCATTCCTTTTAATGGCAGAGTAATATTCCACTGTGTATATGTACCACAACTTCTTTATCCATTCATCTGTCGATGGATATCTAGGTTGCTTCCACGTTCTAGCTATTGTAAATACTGCTGCAGTGAACAATGGGATACATGTGTCTTTTCAATTTTGGTTTCCTCAGGGCCTAGGCGTGGGATTGCTGGTTCATACAGTGGTTTCAGTTTTTCACCATTGAGAATAATGTTTGCTGTAGGCTTATCATATATGGCCTTTACTATGTTGATGTACATTCCTTCTATGCCCATTTTTTGAAGAGTTTTAATCATAAATGGGTGTTGAATTTTGTCAAAGGGTTTTTCTGCATCTATTGAGATATGGTTTTTATCTTTCAATTTGTTAATAAGGTGTATCACATTGATTGATTTGCATATATTGAAGAATCCTTGCACCTCTGGAATAAAACCAACTTGATCACAGTGTGTGAGCTTTTTGATGTGTTGCTAAATTCTATTTGCTAAAATTTTGTTGAGGATTTTTGCATCTATGTTCATCAGTGATATCAGCCTGTAGTTTTCTTTTTTCATGTTGTCTTTGTCTGGTTTTGGTATCAGGGTGATCGTGGCCTTACAGAATGAGTTTGAAAGTGTTCCTTCCCCTGCAATTTTTTGCAAGAGTTTAGAAGGATAGGCATTAGCTCTTCTCTAAATATTTGATAAAATTCTCCTGTGAAGCCATCTGGTCCTGGGCTTTTGTTTTTTGGGAGATTTTGGATCATGGCTTCAATTTCAGTGCTTGTGATTGGGTTGTTCAAAGTTTATATTTCTTCCTGGTTCAGTCTTGGAAGATTGAATTTTTCTAAGAATCTGTCCATTTCTTCCAGGTTATCCATTTTATTGTCATATAGTTGTTCATAATAGTCTCTTATAATCCTTTGCATTTCTGCATTGTCTGTTGTAACCTCTCCTTTTTCATTTCTAATTTTGTTGATTTGATTCTTCTCTTTTTTCCTTGATCAGTCCAGCTAAAAGTTTTTTAATTTTATCTTCTCAAAGAACCAGCTTTTAGTTATTAATCTTTACTATTGTGTCTTTCATTTCTTTTTCATTTATTTCTGCTTGGATCTTTCTGATTTCTTTCCTTCTACTAATTTTGGGGGGTTTTTGTTCTTTTTCCAGTTGTTTTAGGTGTAAAGTTAGGGTCTCTATTCAATGTTTTTCTTGTTTCTTGAGGTAGGATTGTATTGCTATAAACTTCCCTCTTAGGACTGCTTTTGTTGCATACCATAGGTTTTGAGTTGTCATGTTTTCATTGTCATTTCTTTCTAGAATTTTTTTTTTATTTCCCTTTTGATTTCTTCACTAACATGTTGGTTATTTAGAAACGTGTTGTTTAATCTCCATGTGTTTGTGTTTCTTGCAGTTTTTTTTCTTGTAATTGGTATCTAGTCTCATAGTATTGTGGTCAGAGAAGATGCCTGATACAATTTCAATTTTCTTAAATTTACTGAGGTTCAATTTGTGACCCAAGATATGGTCTAGCCTGGAGAATGTTCCATGTGCACTTGAGAAGAAGGTGTATTCTTCTGTATTTGGATGGAATGTCCTGAAGATATCAATGAGATACATCTGATCTAATGTATCACTTAAGACGTGTGTTTCCTTATTATTTTTCTGTTTTGATGATCTGTCCATTGGTGTGAGTGTGGTGTTAAAGTCTCCTACTATTCTTGTGTTACTGTCAATTTCTCCTTTTATGTCTGTTAGTGTTTGTCTTATGATGTATTGAGGTGCTCCTATGTTGGGTGCCTAGATATTTACAATTGTTATGGCTTCCTCTTAGATTGATGCCTTGATCATTATGTTGTGTCCTTATCTCTTGTAATCTTCTTTATTTAAAGGTCTATTTTGTCTGATATGAGGATTGCTCCTCCAGCTTTCTTTTGCTTCCCATTTATATGGAATATATTTGTCCATCCTCTCACTTTCAGTCTATATGTGTCTTTAGATCTGAAGTGGATTTCTTGTAGACAGCACATATACGGGTCTTGTTTTTGTATCCACTCAGTCAGTCTATGTCTTCTGGTTGAAGCATTCAATCCATTTACATTTCAAGTAATTATTGATATATATGTTCCTATTGCCATTTTCTTAATTGTTTGGGGTTGATTTTTCACATGTTTTTTCTTCTCTTGACTTCTCTGGTGGCGCAGATGGTAAAACGTCTGCCTACAATGTGGGAGACCCAGGTTCAATCCCCGGGTCAGGAAGATCCTCTGGAGAAGGAAATGGCAACCCACTCCAGAAATTGCCATTTTCTTAATTGTTTGGGGTTGATTTTGTAGATGTTTTTTCTTCTCTTGTATTTCTTGACTATATAAGTCCCTTTAACATTTGTTGTAAAGCTGATTTGGTGGTACTGAATTCTCTTAACTTCTGCTTGTCTGAAAAGCTTATTTATCCATCAATTTTGAATGAGATCCTTGCTGGGTACAGTAATCTTGGTTGTAGATTTTTCCCTTTCAGCACTTTAGATATATTCTTCCATTCTCTTCTGACTTGCAGAGTTTCTGCTGAAAGATCAACTGTTAAGCATATGGGGTTCCCCGTGTATGTTACTTGTTGCTTCTCCCTTGCTGCTTTTAATGTTCTTTCTGTTTAGTTTTTGTTAGTTTGATCAGTATGTGTCTTGGCGTGTTTCTCCTTGGGTTTATCCTGTATGGGACTCTGTGCCTTTTCCTTTCCTTGATTGACTTGTTTCCTTTTCCATGCTGTGGAAATTTTCAACTATAATCTCTTCAAAAATTTTCTCATACCCTTTCTTTTTCTCTTCTTCTTCTGAGACCCCTATAACTCAAATGTTGGTGCATTTGATATGGTCCTAGGGGTTTCTGAGACTGTCCTCATTTCTTTTCATTCTTTTTATTTTATTCTGCTCTTCAGAAGTTATTTCCACCATTTTATCTTCCAGTTCACTGATTCGTTTTTCTGCTTCAGATATTTTGCTGTTGATTCCTTCTAGAGTATTTTTCATTTCAGTAATTGTGTTGTTTGTCTCTGTATGTTTACTCTTTAATTCTTCTAGGTCTCTGTTCATTGCTTCTTGCATTTTCTCCATTTTGTTTTCAAGGTTTTTGATCATCTTTACTATCATTATTCTGAATTCTTTTTCAGGTAGTTTGCCAATTTCCTCTTCATTTATTTGGACTTCTGTGTTTCTAGTTTGTTCCTTCATTTGTGCAGCATTTCTCTGCCTTTTCATTATTTTTTTTTTTTTTTAACTTATTGTGTTTGAGGTCTCCTTTTCCCAGGCTTCAAGGAAAGTTGAATTCTTTTCTTCAAGAAGGTTGAATTCTTTTTTCCTTTTGGTTTCTGCCCTCCTAAGGTTGGTCCAGTGGTTTGTGTGAGCTTCATATAGAGAGATTTGTGCTGAGTTTTTGTTTGTTTGTTTATTTTTTCTCTGATGGGCAAGGCTGAGTGAGGTGATAATCCTGTCTGCTAATGACTGGGTTTGTATTTTTGCTTTGTTTGTGGTTTAGATGAGGCATCCTGCACAGGGTTCTACTGGTGGTTGAGTAATGCCCAGTCTTGTATTCATGTGGTTTCCTTTGTGTGAGTTCTCACTATTTGGTACTCCCTAGGGTTAGTTCTCTGGTAGTCTCGGGTCTTGGAGTCAGTGCTCCCACTCCAAAGGTCAGGGCTTGATCTCTGGTCAGGAACAAAGATTCCACAAGTGGTTTGTTATGGCATTATTGAGATTAAAACAAATATACAAAAATGAGAAACCAAAAATGAATCCCAGACAAATGGCAGTTACAAAATCAGGCAAATAACAATAAAAATAATGGAATAAACACATATACATATACACCCATGAGCGAAGTCAAAACAGTCCAACAAAAATACAGTAGATTGACCCAGCGAACAAAGGAAATAAAAAATTTTATTTACCACTTAAGAACAAAACTAACTAAAGCACAAATTGGAAAATAAAACTAAAGTAAGGTGCCAAGTGTGGAATAAAGCAATGAAAACAAACTAACAAATATGTTGAGAGGAAGGGAAAGAAAGAAAAGAAAGAAAGAATAGATATGCAAAGTTAACTAGTGGTAGATGAAGAAGACTTATATACATTAAAGATTACCTGCAAGGGGAAAATACAGTAGGAAAGGCAAACAAAGGAATAAATGTAGAAAAAATATAATAGGTTTAAAAAAATTAAAAATTAAAGTCATAAAAAAGAGAAAAGAAAAAAAAGGAAGAAGAGAGAAAAAGGGGGGGGGGGGAGGAAAACACAGACCTGCAAAAGTCTAATGTAGAGACACAGTTTTATAACAACAACACAAAGTGTGACTGAATATACACATATACACCCATAAGCAAAATCAAAACAGTGCAATAAAAATAAAGTACAATAGATTGACCTGGCAAACAAAGGAAACCAAAAATTATATCTACTAGAACAAAACGAATTAAAGCACAAACTGGAAAACAAGAGTAAAGCAATGTGCCAATTGGAGAATAAAGCAATGAAAATAAAACTAACAAATATCTTAAGAGGAAAGGAGAGAAAGAAAAGAAAGAACAGATACGCAAAGTTAAATAGAGGTAGATAAAGGTTACTATACATTAAAGGTTAACTGCAAGGAGAAGAGAACAGTAGGAAAAGCAAACAAAGGAATAAATGTAGAAAAAAAATAATAGGTAAAAAAATTGAAAATTAAAATTAACGAAGGGGGGAGAAAAAAAGGAAAACTCCACAGAGTCGCAAGAGCCCAACATAGAGGCAGAGGATTATGAAAACAATTAAAAAAATGTGACTGAGAAAAAAAAAGCTCAAAAGCTTAATTGGATTTCTTAGTGCCAATTAAACCAACAACTACAACAGGGGAGGTGGGGGGGAAGGAGAAAAAGAAAAAGAAAAAATAATCCAAAAGTATCTATAGAACAAGTCAAAAAATAAGAATAATAAATGTTTTTCTTGAGTCACTGCTGTCAGAGTCACACTCGCCGGGAGTCACAGTCCACCTCACCCCCCTAGAACGCCCTCCAACACTCTGCAGATCTCTGGACCTGCTATGGGGGCAGCTCAGATTCTAATCTGGTCCTACTCCTCTGTGTTTTTGCCTTCAATGTCCACAGCCATCAGAACTAGTGCGTTTTCTTTTGTGGGAGCTGTCAATGACATTTTATATATTCCATTGACAGAGTCTGCCTAGCTGATCATGTGGATTTAATTTGCAGCTTGTACAGTTGGTGGGGAGGTTTTGGGTCTTCTTCCTTAGCCACACCGCCCTTGGGTTTCAATTGTGGTTTTATTTCCACTTCTACATGTGGGTCATCCACTGGAGATTTGCACCTGAGGCTGCCCTGGAGGGCTTGGGTTTGCCCCTGTGAGGGCCAGGTGGTGCAGTTGCTTGGGTCACAGGGGTTCTGGCAGCACCAGGTACTCAGGGGGGTTGGCAGCTAAGGCAACAGGAAATATAACGCTCTAGAAGGGTATAGCAACCAGTATTGGCCAATATGCTCCAGTATTCTTGCCTGGGGATACCTCTCTCTGACAGAGAAGCCTGGAAGGCCACAGTCTACAGGGTTGCAAAGAGTCAGATACAACTGAAGCGACCCTGTGTCGAAAGACTTTTTTTGCCTGTGGCAGCTCTGCCCCAGTGAGAGCTGAGCATGAAGGTGGTGCAGCTGCTTGGCTTGCGGGGACCCTGGGAACACCAAGTGTGCAGGGACACGGACTGCATCTGCAGCAGGAGTTATGGCCCTCTTAGAGCCTTTCTTCGAGCCTCTTTTAGCTGGCAACCAGAAGGCCTCTTTGCCAGTCTTTCTCCGTAGCTCCGCCCGTTCAGGCACTTAGGGCTCCCTTGCCTGGGGTCCTTCTCTGTAGTTCGGGGCATCAGGCACATAGAGGGGGTCCCCCTGTCTGGGGTCCTACTCTGTAGATCGGTGTGTCAGGCACTTAAAGGGGCACCCTGGGTGGGATCTACTCTGTAGTTCAGTGTATCAGGTGTTTGGTGGGCCAGCTTCTCTACTGTTCAGCTACTGATGCTGGCATGCAGGGAGAGAGAGGCTATGGTGATGGCTCCACCCCCTACAGTGACTCAGCAGTACCCCCTTGCTTCCATGGCTGCCCGGCTTTCCTCCACCAGCATTTCCCACCACGATCTCCTCCCTCACATCCCCTCAACCTGTCTCTCCACAGTTAACAGCAACTTTCACCCTGGGATTGCTCCACAATCCCTAAACTCCAGCTCCCAGCTGCTGCACCTTCCAGGGGACCAGCATTCCTGTCTGGGGTATCTATGGCTGCAGCAAGGACTCTGATTCTCATTCAATCTAGGCTGCCACAGATCAGCTGTTTCACTCTCAGCCTTAAATGTTTCTTCTCTGACTCAGACAATTGCCCTGTTGTGGGGATCAGACCCTTGCTTCAGTTTCCCCACCCACTGAGGGCAGGTCCAGTCCTACCACCACTCCTGTTTTTCCCCCCTAGTTCCTTCATCTTACTGAGTTTTGCGTGGTTCTATATATTCTTTCCCACTGGCCAGGTATTCCTGTCCGCTCTCAGCTGGTGTTCTGCATGCACTTCTGTGCCTGAAGGTGTAGTCCTGATATATCTGTGGAGAGAGATGTACTACACGTCCACCTACTCCTCTGCCATCTTATTCTCTCTGAAGACTTGATCTTCTTCCAGGAAAGAGTTTACAGTTCAAGATGAGAGTGCTGAATGATGATGGAGGCAGTCCTGGGAGTCAGGCGAGCTTCCAGCTGCTCCACAGTCTTCCTGCCAGCCTCTATTTTTACACATTTTTTAAGTGAAAATATATATATATATCACTTTAACAACTTCACTAAGGTATAAAAGACATACGATAAAATACATACATTTAAAATGTACAGTTTGATATGTTTTGACATTGTGTATATGCCCATGAAGCTATCACAATCAAGACAGTGAATATATCTATCATCCCCAAAAGTTTCCTCGTGTCCGTTTGTAACCTCCCCTCCTGCCCTTCCCTTTTCCAAAAGTTTTTAAAATAACATTTATTTCTTAAAAGTAACATGCGCATAATAGGAAATCAAAAGACACAAGAAGCAAAAAACAAAGTCATTCATAATCACAAGCAGTTTACCATTTGACATGTCCTTCCAGGTCTCACTGTGTATTTTCACAACTAAGCATCCATTTTCATGTAATTAAGATCCTATAGTTATGTATCATGCTGTTTCACACATCATGAATATTTATCATTTCAAAATCCCAAAGCTATGAGTATTTTGATAACCAAGATTACACTACATCAACTCAATCTGGAAGGAAAAAATTGTAATCCTGCATTTACTGACTTCTGGTGACAAAAATTTCAGAAAAGACAAAAATGACAACAGGTCTCTAGATAAAGATATTGGCAGAATTAGCATTAACATACTGCATTCCTTTAATGTTCAGTTAAAAATGAGACAGAGTACATAAAGCAACAGAGTACATAAAGTATAATGCTTCTAAGATGCTTCATTATCCAATCTAATACATTATTCAAGTATTAGCAAACAGGTGTTTCCACTGAATTACTTAAAAATGCATTCCTATAGTACAGCCAAGAGATGCACACATATCAGTGGTTTTCAGTAAAATATAAACATGAACACATCCACATACATCTCTCCCTTTATACTTCCTTCTGCCCTTCTGCTGCCAAACTAAATGAACAAGTCCTGACATATATTTCTCAGACATGGTTTAACAATTCCATGTCCAAGATGCTGTTTCTTTAATCAATTATAACAAAGATATTTATAAATTGGTTAATTCACTAGCTCTACTTTTTATCATACATGGTCACCTCAGGACATCCCCAGGTAAATACTGACCAGCTTTCTGCACTATAGATTAGTTTGAATTTTCTAAAGTTATATATAAATGGAATCATAAGTACATGCTCTTTTTTTTGTTTAGCCTCTTTCACTCAGAATAACTATTTTGAGATTTGTCCATGGTGTTCCATGTAATAAGTTCATTGGTAAATACTATTCCATGTAAGGATATATCATCATTTGTTTATCCATCAACTTGCTGATGTACATATGGACTATTTCCAGTTTTTAGCTATTACAAGGAGAAAGCAATGGCAACACACTCCAGTACTCTTGCCTGGAAAATCCCATGGATGGAGGAGCCTGGTGGGCTTCAGTACATGGGGTCACTCGGGGTCGGACACAACTAAGCGACTTCACTTTCACTTTTCACTTTCATGCATTGGAGAAGGAAATGGCAACCCACTACAATATTCTTGCCTGGAGAATCCCAGGGATGGGGGAGCCTGGTGGGCTGCCGTCTACAGGGTCACACAGAGTCGGACATGACTGAAGCGACTTAGCAGCAGCAGCAGCTATTATAAACAAAGTGCTATGAATACAGCAAATACATGTCTTTGTACAGACATACTTTCTTTCCTCTTGAATAAATGCCTAATGGTTGGATTATATGTGCACTCAGTCACTCAGTTGTGTCCAACTCTTGGCGATGCCAGGGCTGTAGCCCGCCAGGCTCCTCTGTCCATGGAATTTTCCAGGCAAGGATACTGGAGCACACCTCCTCTGTCCATGGAATTTTCCAGGCAAGAATACTGGAATGGATTGTCATTTCCTACTCCTGGATTATATAGTAGGTAAGTATTTAATTTTCTAAGAAAACTACCAGACTACTTTCCAAAGTGTACTACTTTACATGGTCACCAGTAGTGTATGAGAGTTTCAGTTCCTCAATATCCTCAGCAAGACTTGGTAGGTTCAGGGTTTAATTTCAGCTATTCTAGTAGAGTAGTGGGGTTTCATTATGGTAATATGCATATCCCACATGACTAATTATGTTGAACATTTTTTTCATGTGCTTATTGCCATCTATATGTCTACTTTGGTATAACATCTATTTAAATTTTTGCCCCTGTTTTTTAGATGTTCTTATTATTGAGCTTTGAGAGTCCTTTATTTTGGATACAAGTCCTCTATCAGTGTCTTTCAAAAAGCAGGAGTTTTAATTTTGATAAAGTCAAATTTATCATTTTATCAATTTTTCTATTATGGATCATGCTTTTGGTGTGTAATTAACAAACATTTGCCTAACTTATGTTAATAGAGATTATTCTAGAAGCTTCATGGTTTAAAATTTAACTTAAAATGTACAGTTTTAATTAAAATGGTTAAGATGATAAATTTTATGTCATATGTATCTCACCATAACAAAAACAAGTGGGGAAAAAGTTTTTTTGAGTTTTTGCATGTTCTATCCAATTGCTACACAACTACTTGTTGAAAAAAATCCTCTCTCTACCACTGTGCTCATGCTACAGAGATGAAAGGACCTACTATCCAAAATTTGGTTCAGATGTTGACCCTGATGATACCATTCAGCACCTGGAAGGTATGTAAAGGGTTTCATAATGTGTCTTTTTGGGGAGAGCAGGGAAGGCTCCTAAGGAGGTCTAAGTTGGTTTGAGAGAGCAAGGCAAAGAAAGTGGTCCTGTTTTTACTGTAGTTAGGGAAACGGACTGGGGTGAGGGTTTCTGTATGTGAGTAGCTGTGGCTTACATGCCTTGAACTTTCTGTCAGCATTAAAGAAGAAAGTATCTGAGCTTTCTCATCAACTTCTCCAGATATAGGACAGAAATGGCTAGAAGTGCTAGGGCTTCAAAAGTGTTAGCGATCAAGTATCAAAACCAGTCAGGCATTTTATTACAATTCACTCCTCATACTTAACTGGTGACATTTCACTTAATTGAATGTGAACTTCTTTAATTAAGCCATTTTGGCACTATATGAGGTTGGCAGCTTGAGAGTAATAAAGGAGAGAGTTCCACTGAATGCCATGTTCAGCAGCTCAGCATTGTATATTTTGAGAAGTGAAATGAGTGCCTTGGTCACTATGGATAATATCTGGAACTTCAAAAGGGATAAAGAAGGTCTTGATGAGGTCTTGTATTGTGGCTTTAGCACGTGCAGAGAAATATTTGGTTAATACTGAGTATCTTGTAAGGCAAGAGATTCCCAGAATTCTTTTTACGTAAAGGAGCAACCCTGGGTAAGGAGTTGTTGCTGTCACTGGCAGGACCAGACAACCAACTATTGGCTATGGCTCAAGAGTCAGAAAAAATGTGAAAGAGAATTGACTGTTGGGTAGAGCATATAGTGCTAAGATAACTGTGTGAAGTTTGGCCAGTAGTGCCAACCCTCGGATCCTGCCCTTGATCAGGAACATCCTGCTTAGGGAATTAACAGCAACAGCTTTCCCATGGGCTCCATCAACTGTGATGCCATCCAAAACTGTACAAACTCCTTTTAATGTTCACTCAGTTGATCCCCAGGCGCTCCCCAAGTATCTAAAAGGTCCAACAGAAGGGTGACATCCTCCAGCACTATGGCATCTAGCAAAGAACGGAGGACAAGGGAAACCAATCCCTCCTGGAGGTGGAATATGCCAGAGGCTCAGGTTTAACTATACTGTAGGTACTGTACTGCTTTTGTTTTGGGAAGGAGGCCTTGATGATGTACTGAGTACTTCCATGATCTAAGGCATAATAGGCAGCTGAGGAAGCAGGGTCATGGTCTCAGGACCTATCAGATTTTCCAGGAAAATCAGTATGTAGCCAGCAACTACTACTAATGGTGTATAGCATGGGATCAAGGAGGGCAGCTTCTTGCATCAAAAGTTTCCAGACAATTTATGGCCATAATGGGTAGCTGAGAGACTTTAGGCAGCAAAGGAAGAGGTTGCTAAAGCCTCTACAGTGAAGAGGTCTTTGGGGGAACTAAGGTGTGGGGAAAACATCTAGACAACATGGCATCAGTCAGGCTCCCCTGCCCACTCTCTCACGCCCTCCTACCGTGTGTTCTGTAAACAATATTGCTGGCCTTGCATGGTTATGAAGCACCTGGAGCATTGTGCCTGCACACCCACTTGACCATGGACCACTTTTGTTCTGTCTTAGTATATCAGTACTATTTGAGGACACCTGGCTGCTGTTGCCCAGAGAGAATAAACACGTCTGCAGTCCCCACAGCTCCTCGAGTCTCCTTCCAGCTTCCCCTGTCGCACCTTATCTACCTTGGGTTCAGTGAACCATGTGAGAAGCAAGACATAAGGAGACTGCATGTTTTTCTCAACCTGGACAAAATTTCAGAGCATTTTGTTATAGGGTCTCCATTCAAAGTATCTGTAAGTAATAGTATAAATAGGCTTAAGTAAAATTTGTAAATGAGAAATGTGTTGTCTTCAAAAGCTCAAAGAGCTGAAAAGATATTAGGCTTATTTGAACACTGCCAAGAGGGCCAGTCCCCTTCATGGATTGCAGCCTCATCATGGCAAAGGGGCTTGCATAATTCAATGAAGCTATGAGCCAGGCTGTGAAGGGGACCCCAAATGGATGGGGCATAGTGAAGAGTTTTCTGACAAAACATGGTCCACTGAAGAAGGAAATGGCAATCCACTCCAGTATTTTTGCCTGGAAAACCCCAGAGACAGTATGAAAAGGCAAAAGGTATGACACTGGAAGATGAGCCCCATGGGTTGGAAGGTACCCAACAAGCTACTGAGGAAGAGCAGAGGGCAATTACTAATAGCTCCAGAAAGAATGAAGTGGCTGGACAAAAGCAGAAAAGATATTTAGCTATGGATGTGTCTGGTGGTGAAAGTAAAGTCTGATGCTGTAAAGAACAATATTGCATAGGAACCTGAAATGTTAGGTCCATGAATCAAGGAAAACTGGACGTGGTCAAGCAGGAGACGCAAGATTGAATATTAACATCTTAGGACCTATCAGTGAACTAAAATGGACGGGAATGGATGAATTTAGTTCAGATGACCATTATATCTACTACTGTGGGCAAGAATCCCATACAAGAAATGCAGCAGCCCTCACAAGCAACAAAAGAGAGTCCAAAATGTAGTACTTGGGTGCATCTCAAAAACAACAGAATGATCTTTTTCTAAAGTAAACCATTCAACATCACAGTAATTCAAGTCTATGCCCCAACCACTGTTGCTGAAGAAGCTGAAGTTGACCAGTTCTGTGAAGACCTACAAAACCTTCTAGAACTAACACCAAAAAAAGATCTACTTTACACTATAGGAGATTGGAGTGCAAAAGTAGGAAATCAAGAGACCTGGAGTAACAGGCAAGTTTGGCCTTGGAGTACAAAATGGAGCAGGGAAAAGCCTAACAGTGTTTTGCCAAGAGAACACACTAGTCATAGCAAACACCCTCTTCCAACAACCCAAGAGACAACTTTACACATGGAGCAAGTGTTTTTTACTTTCATGGCTGCAGTCACCATCCACAGTGATTTTGGAGCCCAAGAACATGGTGTCTGTCACTGTTTCCACTTTTTCCCCATCTACTTGCCATGAAGTGATGGGACTGGATACCATGATCTTAGTTTTTTTAAATGTTGAGTTTTAAGTCAGCTTTTTCACTCTCCTCTTTCACCCTCAAGAGGCTCTTTAGTTCTTCACTTTCTGCCATTAGAGTTCAGTTCAGTCGCTCAGTCGTGTCCAACTCTTTGCGACCCCATGAATCACAGCACACCAGGCCTCCCTGTCCACCACCAACTCCTGGAGTTTACTCAAACTCATGTCCATAGAGTTTACTCAAACTCATGATGCCATCCAGCCATCTCATCCTCTGTTGTCCCCTTCTCCTCCTGCCCCCAATCCCTCTCAGCATCAGGGTCTTTTCCAATGAGTCAGCCCTTCGCATCAGGTGGTCAAGTACTGGAGTTTCAGCTTCAGCATCAGTTCTTCCAATGAACATCCAGGACTGATCTCCTTTAGGATGGACTGGTTGGATCTCCTTGCAGTCCAAGGGACTCTCAAGAGTCTTCTCCAACATCACAGTTCAAAAGCATCAATTCTTCGGTGCTCATCTTTCTTCACAGTCCAACTCTCACATCCATACATGACCACTGGAAAAACCACAGCCTTGACTAGACGGACCTTTGTTGGCAAAGTAATATCTCTGCTTTTTAATATGCTATCTAGGTTGGTCATAACTTTCCTGCCATTAGAGTAGTATCACCTAAATATGAGGCTGTTCTTATTTCCCCCAGTAATCGTGATTCCAGCTAGTGATTTATCCAGCCCAGCATTTTGCATGGCGTACTCTGTACGTTAAATAACATAAGTTAAATAAGCAGGGTGATAATATACAGCCTTGTATTCCTTTCCCAATTTTGAACCAGTCAGTTGTTCCATGTCCAGTTGCTTCTTGACCCACATACAGTTTCTCACGACACAGTTTCCCACATACAGTTTCTCACGATCTGGTACTCCCATCTCTAAGAATTTTCCACAGTTTGTTGAGATTCACATGGTCAAAGTTTTTAGCATAGTCCATGAAGCATAAGCAGATGTTTTTTTGGAACTCCCTTGCTTCTCCATGACCCAACAAACGCTGGCAATTTGACCTCTGGTCTCTCTGTCTCTTTGAAGCCCATCTTGTACATTTGGAAGTTCTCAGTTCAGGTACTGCTGAAGCCTAACTTGAAGGATTTTGAGCATAACCTTGCTACCGTGTGAAGTGAACACAATTGTACGGTAGTTTGAACATTCTTTGGCATTGCCCTTCTTTGGGACTGGAATGAAAACTTGATCTCTTCCAGTCCTGTGGCCACTGCTGAGTTTTCCAAATCTGTTGACATATTGAGTGAAGCGCTTCCACACCATCGTCTTTTAGATTTTAAATAGCTCAGCTGGAATTTCATGTAGCTTTTTTCTTTTTTTTTTATTTTCTTTTTTTCCATTTATTTTTATTAGTTGGAGGCTAATTACTTTACAATATTGTAGTGGTTTTTGTCATACATCGACATGAATCAGCCATGGATTTACATGTATTCCCCATCCCAAGACTCCAGTACACATCTATTAGAATAGCCAGAATCTGGAACACTGACAACACCAAAGGCTGACAAGGATGTAAAGCTATGAGAACACTCATTCATTGTTGGTGTGAATGTAAAATGCTACAGCCACGTTAGAAGACAGTTCAGCAATTTCTTACACATCTAAACACACTCTTATCTTACAGTCCAGAAATTATGCTTCCTGATATTCACCTTAAACAGTTAAAAACATATCTGCACAGAAACCTGAACACAATGTTTAAAACAGCTCAATTCATAACTGCCAAAACTTGGACACAACCAAGATGTCCCTCAGTAAGCAAATGGATAAACTGTGGAACTTCCAGAAAATGGAATATTATTCTTTTAAAAAAGAAGAGCTATCCAACCCTGAAAAGACATGGAGGAAGATTAAATAGATATTAATAAGTGAAAGAAGACAATCTGAAAAGGTTACACCCTATATGATTCCAACTATCTGACATTCTGGAAAAGGCAAAACTATGGAGATGGTAAACACATCAGTGGTTCCCAGGGATCACGGAGAAGGAGGGATGAATAGGCAAAGCACAGAGGATTTTTAGGACAGTGAAAATACTCAGTGATATTGTAATGATGGTACATGTCATTATATATTTATTCACACACAGAATGTACAACACCAAGAGTGAATAATAATGTAAACTATGGACTTCAGGTGACAATGATGTGTCAATGTAGAGTCATCAATTTTAACAAATTTACCAGTCTAGTGGAAGATGCCACCATGAAGGAAGCTATGCACGTGGGAGGGCAAAGGGTATATAAGAAATCTCTGTACCGTCTTCTCAACTTGGTTGAAACTAAAACTGCTATAAATAAAGTCTTACTGTGTGTTCATTTCAAAATATATACAAATATCAAATCATTATATTATACACCTGAAACTAACCCATTGCTATTACTAATACATATAACTAATATAACATTACATCAATTATATCAATTTTTTAAATATTTATTATAGTTGATCCACAATGTTAATTTCTACTGTACAGCAAAGTAATTCAGTTATATATATATATATATATATATATATATATATATATATTCTTTTTCACATTCTTTTCTATTATGGTTTATCATATTGAATATAGCTCCCTGTGCTACACATGAAGACCTTGTTGTTTATCCACTATATATACACCAGTTTGCATCTGCTAATTCCAAACTCCCGATCCTTCTCCCGTACAACCCCTGTTGGCAACTGCAAGTCTGTTCTCTACGTCTGCGAATCTGTTTCTGTTTCATAGATATGTTCATCTGTGTTGTATTTTAGATTCCACATACAAGTGATATCATATGGTGTTTGTATTTCTCTGACTTACTTCACTTAGTATGATAATCCCTAGATCCATCCATGTTGCAGCAAATGTCATTATTTCATACTTCTTTAGAATGAGTAATATTCCATGGTATAGATACACCACATCTTCTTTATCCATTCATCTGTTGATGGATACTTAGGTTGCTCCCATGTTTATAGTGCTACTATAAACATAGCGGTTCAGGTATCTTCTCAAATTATAGTTTTATCTGGCTATATGCTGAAGAGTGGGATTGTTGGATCATATGGTAATTCTGTTTTTAGTTTTTGAGGAACTGCCACACTGTTTTCCACAGTGGCTGCACCACTTTACATTCCAGCCAACAGTGTTCCCTTTTCTCCACACCCTGTCTTACATTTATTACTTGTAGACTTGGGTTTTTTTAGGTTAATTTGTGCTTTTGTCAGTATAATTTAACTACAGTGGCCTAGAAACTTTTTTGATGTTAAAAAAAATCACAATCCAACAAACACATACACATATATAATATACATATATTTATAAAAGTGAAACAAAAGTTTTGCCAAAAACTTCTATCCTGAGTGTTAATTTTTTTTGAGACTTTTTAAAAGAAGTTTTAGGTTTACAACAAAACTGATAGGAAAGTACAGAAATTCCCCATATCACCGGTGCCTCTTCTCACATGCATAACCAATATCAACAGAGTAGTACCTTTAAAAAAAAAAAAAAAAACAAGGATGAACTACATTGACATATAGCACCAAAGTCAAAGCCCACAATTCACATTTAGGTTTCACTTTAATGAAATGAATAGTGTTCCACATTCTGCAGATTTGGACAAAAGTTTGATGACATATAACCATCATTATAATATTCAAAGTATTTTCACTGCTCATAGAAACTTCTGTATCTGTGTATTCATCTCCCTTTCACTCCCTCAAACTCTTGGCACTGTTCTTTTTATTGTCTCCATAGTTTTGTCTTTTCCAGAATGGCATATAGAATCTTTTTTTTTTTTTTTCCTTTCTTTTTCCTTAAACAGAGAGGTTCAAAGCTTTTATGTCTGTAAGATCGCTCATGGCCTACCCATGTATGGACCAAATAGGCTCTAGATGGCAAATTCACCTACTAAATACTGTAGTTTTCCTTCAAATGTTGAGCCCTGTCCCACTGGTCCTGCCCAGCAGCCACGTGGAGGTACAGGAGGACATGTGTTGGTTACTTGTTCATAGAAGGCCACAAATTTTGTGCCTCTTGTTACAATGAACCCTGATTCCTGTTGGGTGTGTTGTAAGCAAAGGAGCCATTTCTTCAGGCCCCCTACTCTGAGCACACCTCGGACTTTTAATTGATGGCCATTCTGACCAAAGTGAGGTGGTACCCCATTATAGTTTTGATTTGCATCTCTCTAATAATTAGTGATTATGAGCACTTTTCATGTGCCTATTGGCCATCTGTATGTCTTTCTTGAAAAAATACCTACTTAGGTCTTCTCCCCATTTTTCATCGGGTTGCTTCTTTTTTTGTTTTTGAGTTGGATAAGCTGTTTATATATTCTGGAAATTAAGTCTTTGTTGGTCATATCATGTACAATTATTTTCTCCATAATTATATACTAAATTTATAATTATGTTTGTAATATATAGGACTTCCTGGTGGCTCAGTGGTAAAGAATCCACCTGGCAATGCAGGAGACAGGGGTTTGATCCCTGGGCCAAGAAGATCCCCTGGAGAAGGAAATGGCTACCCACTCCAGTCTTTTTGCCTTGGAAATCCCATGAACAGAGGAGCCTGGTGGGCTACAGCCCATAGGGTCACAAAAGAGTTGGACACACTTAGCAACTAAACAACATGTAATCATAATTATGTATATTATACACTATTACACCTTAATTTCTAAAACTGAATTATAGTTGATGCACAATGTTATATGCTATATGTATATAATAAAATATTGATACAAAATTTTTAAAGGTTATACTCCATTTACAATAGTTATGAAATACTGGCTATATCCCGTTATACAATATATCCTTTTAGCTTATTTATACATGACAGCTTGTAGTTCTTAATCTCCTACCCCTATATTGCCCATCCCCCCTTAATTACACCTCAAATTTTAAATAGTCTTTAAAAATTAATTTTAGACAAAGGAGACAAGAATATACAATGGAGAAAAGACAGGCTTTTCAGCAAGTAGGGTTGGGAAAGCGGGACAGTCACACGTAAATCAATGAAGTTAGAACACTCCCTCACAAACACAAACTCAAAATGGCTTAAAGACTTAAATATAAGACATGACACCATAAAACTCCTAGAAGAAAACATATGCAAAATATTCTCTGACATTTCTTAGATCAGTCTTCCAAGGCAATAGAAATAAAAGCAAAAGTAAACAAATGGGGCCTAATCAAATATATAAGCTTTTGCACAGAAAACTGTAAACAAAATGAAAAGACAACCTATGGAATGGGAGAAAATATTTCCAAATAATGTGACTGACAAGGGCTTAATTTCCAGAATACATAAACAGCTCCTACAGCTCAATATCAAAAAAACAAACAACTCAATTAGTAAATGGGCAAAAGACCTAAATAGATATTTCTCCAAAGAAGATATACAGATGGCCAGTGGGCACCTGAAAAGATGCTCAGCATTGCTAAGTGTTAGAGAAACACAAATCAAAACTATGGTGAGGTAACACCTCACACCAGTTAGAATGGCCATCATCAAAAAATCTACAAATAATAAATGCTGGAGAAGATGTGGAGAAAACTGAACCCTTTTACAGTTTCGATGGGAATGTAAACATAATGGAAACCAGTGTGGAGGTTCCTCAAAATCTAGAGTTACCATAAGATCCAGCAATCCCATTCCTGGGCATACATACCTAAACAACACTGTAATTCGAAAAGATACGTGTACCCCTATGTTTATAGCTGTGCTATTTACAATAATGAAGACACGGAAGCAACCTAAGTATCCATTAACAGATAAATGGATAAAGACGTGGTATTACTCCTTCTAAAAATGAATGGAATAATGCTATAATCAGTAGCATGGATGGACCTAAAAATTATCATATGAAGTACAGTAAATCAGACAGAGACAGACAAATACTATATGATACCACTTATACGTGGAATCTTAAAAAAAAAAAATACAATATGAACTTGTTTACAAAACAGAAACACTCTCAGCCTTAGCGCCATCTTTTGAGAAACCTCTGCGCCATGAGAGCGAAGTGGAGGAAGAAGTGAATGCGCAGGCTGAAGCGCAAAAGAAGAAAGGTGAGGCAGAGGTCCAAGTAAACTTGTACACCCATGGAAGCCACAGAAGCAGAAACAAGGGACGCCAGAGGCCAGGGACGCTGGTACAAATTGTGGACTGCATGCCTACTATCTAGAACTTCTCAGTGGACCTGGAACATCTATGGCCATTCCGATCGCCTTGACCACCTTTGAGAGACCGACCTTGCTCGGATCCAAGCCGTCCCTTTTGGTCCTTTGCCCTGGACCTGTGATAACTGTGGACTAGTTCTCTTCTCAGTTGTGGCTGAATGTAATGTGTACAATAAATCATCTCTTTTGCTGTCTTAGCGGAAAAAAAAAACCAAAAAAAACAGAAACAAACTCACAGACATAGAAAATAAAAAGCAATGGGCAAAATTTGGTAACTGATGCTTACCAAAAAGGGAAGGGGGGAAAATGAGAAGTTTGGGATTAACAGATACACATAACTATATGTAAAATAAAAAACAAGGGCCTACTGTATAGCACAGGGACTATATTCAGTATTTTGCAATAACCTATAATGGGAAAATCTGAAAAAGGATATATAAATATACACACACATACACCTGAATCACTTTGCTGTATACCTGAAACTAACACAACATTGTAAATCAATTTTTTTAAACAGTCTTTAAAAGAATCCTGTGTATCAGTAAGAAAAGAAAAACTAAAGAGTGTAATGCTGGCAATAAGAACAGACATATAAATCAATCGAATAGAGTTGAGAGTCCAGAAATAAACCTATTAATCTGTCATCAACTGACTTTCAACAATGGTGCCAAGACCACACAATGAGGAAAAACTAGTCTCAACTAAAGGTGCTAGAACAGTGAAATATGCACGTATAACAGAATGAAGCTGAACTCGTACATCACACTATATACAAAAATTAACTCAAAATGAATCAAGGACATACATATAACAACTAAAACTATAAAACCCTTAGATGAGAGAAAGGGTAAATCTTTATAATGTTGGGTCACACAATAGTTTCTTAGTTCTGGCACCAAAAGCACAAGCAATGAAAGAAAAAACAGATATACTGGACTACATCAAAATGAAAAACTTCTGTGCATCAAAGGGTACCATCAAGAGAGTAAAAACACAACCCACATAATGGGTTTTTGCAAATATTTGCAAATCATATGTCTGATAAGGCACTCATCTCACACACTGGCAAAGTAATGCTCAAAATTCTCCAAGTGAGGCTTCAACAGTACGTGAACTGAGAACTTCCAGATATTCAAGCTGGATTTAGAAAAGGCAGAGGAACCAGAGATCAAATTGCCAACACCCATTGGATCACAGAAAAAGCAAGAGAATTCAGAAAAACATCCACTTTTACGCTAAAGATTTTGTGTGGATCACAACTGTGGAAAATTCTTAAAGAGATGGGAGTACCAGATCACCTTACCTGCTTCCTGAGAAATCTGTGTGCAGGTCAAGAAGCAACAGTTAGAACCAGACATGGAACAGACTGGTTCCAAATTATGAAAGGAGTACAGTAAAGCTCTATATTGTCACCCAGCTTATTTAGCCTATATGCAGAGTACATCATACAAAATGCTGGGCTGGATGAGGCACAAGATGGAATCAAGATTGCTGGGAGAAACATCAAAAGCCTCAGATATGCAGATGACACCACCCTAATGGCAGAAAGCAAAGAGGAACTAAAGAGCCTCTTGATGAAAGTAAAAGAGAAGAGTAAAAAAGCTGGCTTAAAACTCAACAATCAAAAAGTGATGATCACGGCATTGGGTCCTATCACTTCATGGCAAATAGATATGGAAACAATGGAAACAGTGACAGACTTTATTTTCTTGGGCTCCAAACTCAGAGCAGTTGGTGACTGCAACCATGAAATTCATATACACTTGTTCCTTGAGAGAGAAGCTATGACCAACCTAGACAGCATATTAAAAAGCAGAGACGTTACTTTGCCAACAAAGATCCATCTAGTCAAAGCTATGGTTTTTCCAGTAGTCAAGTATGGATATGAGAGTTGGACCATAAAGAAAGCTAAGCGCCAAAGAACTGATGCTTTTGAACTGTGGTGTTGAGGAAGACTCTTTTAAGAGTCCCTTGGACTGCAAGGAGATCTAAGCAGTCCATCCTAAAGGAAATCAGTCCTGAATGTTCATTGGAAGGACTGATGTTGAAGCTGAAACTCTAATACTTTGGCCACCTGATGCGAAGAACTGACTCTTTGGAAAAGACCCTGATGCTGGAAAAGATTGAAGGCAGGAGGAGAAGGGGACAAGAGAGGGTGAGATGGCTGGATAGCATCACTGACTCAATAGACAGGAGTTGGTGATGGACAGGGAAGCCTGGCATGCTATAGTCCATGGGGTTGCAAAGAGTCAGACATGACTGAGCAACTGAACTGAACTGAACTGAAGGGTCTAGCATCCAGGATATACAAAACCACTTAAAACTCAAATAAAACAACCCAATTGACAAGTCAATTAAAAATGGGCAATGAGGGCTTCCCTGGTGGCTCAGTGGTAAAGAATCTGCCTGCCAATGCAGGAGACACAAGTTGGATCCCTGATCTAGAAAGATCCCACATGCGCAAAGGAAAGAAGCCTGTGTGCCACAACTATTGAGCTTGTGCTCCAGAGCCTGGAAATCACGACTACTGGACCCCCATACTACAACTACTGAAGCCCATACACCCTAGAGCCTGTGCTCCACAAGAAGCAGCCACCTCAAGAGAAGCCTGTAGAAGCTACAAGAGAAGTAGTAGAAGCTACTACTGAAGAGTAGCCCTTCTTTGCTGAAACTAGAGACAAGCCTGTACAGCCAAAAACAAATAAAATTAATTTTTTTAAAAAATGGGCAACGAACCTGAATAGATATTTCTCCAAGGAACATATATAAATGACCAAGAAACACATGAAAAAATGTTCAATGTCTTTAATTATTAGGGAATTGCAAATCAAAACCACAATGATTCAGCACTTTCACTGCCATGGTCCAGGTTCAATCCCTGGTTGGGGAATTGAGATCCTACAAGCCATGCGGTGGAGCCAAAAAACAAAACTTGAGTAGTAATGTCCTAAAAAGAATATATTAAACACACACATAATTTAGACATGAATATTAACAGCAGCACTATTCACAATAACCAAAAGGTGTAAACCACCAAAATGTCCATCAACTGCTGAATGGATTAACAAAATGCGATATATCCACACAATGGAATGTCATTTGGCCATAAAAAAGAACAAAGTACTGATATACAGAACAATATGGATAAACCAAATGAAAGAAGTCAGATATCAAAGGACACATTGCATGACTCCACTTATATGAAATATCAATAATAGGCAAATCCACAGAAACAGAAAGCAAATTCGTAGTTACTAGGGACTAGAGGGAGCATGAATCAGGAAGTGAGTGCTTAATTGAAAACAGGGTCTCATTTTGAAGTGATGAAAATGTTCTAGAACTAGATGGTGGTGATGGTTATACCATACTGTGAATATATTATGCCATTGAAGTATATATATACTTTAAAATGTTTATATGGTGAATTTTATATCTTTCAATAAAAAAATCAATTTTATTTCTATATATAATAAATGAACATTGATAAAATGAAAATTTTAAAATAATTCAACTTATAGTAGCATCCAAAAAATTAAATTCATAACAAAAAACTTAACAAATATGTACAAAATCTATACATTGAAAACAATAAAGCACTGCTGAGAGAAAGTAGCAGCAGTAAATTTCTCTTGCTCAGAGGGAAAGTTAAAAAGAATTTTAAAAGAAACATATATTAAGGCCTCCATTTTGGCATAAAAGATGTCTTACAAATGGTTTTAATTAAGAGAACTTGAAATGAATTACTTTTTCTAGTTAAAAATAATAAAATTTTATACATATCAGTTCAGTTCAGTCACTCAGTTCAGTCGCTCAGTCGCTCAGACTCTTTGCAACCCCAGCACACCAGGCCTCCCTGTCCATCACCAACTCCCAGAGTTTACTCAAACTCATGTCCATAGAGTCGGTAATGCCATCCAGCCATCTCATCCTCTGTCATCCCCTTCTCCTCCTGCCCCTAATCCCTCCCAGCATCAGGGACTCTTCCAATGAGTCAACTCTTCACATGAGGTGGCCAAAGTATTGGAGTTTCGGCTTCAGCATCAGTCCTTCCAATGAACACCCAGGACTGATCTCCTTTAGGATGGACTAGGTGGATCTCCCTGCAGTCCAAGGGACTCTCAAGAATCTTCTCCAACACCATAGTTCAGAAGCATCAATTTTTGGTGCTCAGCTTTCTTCACAGCCCAGCTCTCACATCCATACATGACCACTGGAAAAACCATAGCCTTGACTAGATGGATCTTTGTTGGTGAAGTAATGTTTCTGCTTTTTAATATGCTATCTGCTGCTGCTGCTGCTAAGTCACTTCAGTCGTATCCGACTCTGTGCGACCTTAGGTTGGTGATAACTTTCCTTCCAAGGAGTAAGCGTCTTTTAATTTCATGGCTGCAATCACCATCTGCAGTGATTTTGGAGCCCAAAAAAATAGTCTGACACTATTTCCACTGTTTCCCCATCTATTCCTAATGAAGTGATGAGACCAGATGCCAGGATCTTAGTTTTCTGAATGTTGAGCTTTAAGTCAACTTTTTCACTCTCCTCTTTCACTTTCATCAAGAGGCTTTTTAGTAAAACAAAATGATGTTAATACTAATCCTGTGTAATCATGAGTAAGCATCTTGTACCTTGAAAACGTTCTGTGAAAGGATATAAAACCGGTTGTCAAAAAGTAAAACAGACTTGGCCCTATCAAAAAAAAAAAAAAAAGAGGCTTTTTAGTTCCTCTTCACTTTCTGCCATAAGGGTAGTGTCATCTGCACATCTGAGGTTATTGATATTTCTCCCGGCAACCTTGATTCCAGCTTGTGCTTCTTCCAGCCCAGAGTTTTTCATGATGTACTCTGCATATAAGTTAAATAAGCAGGGTGACAACATACAGCCTTGGCATACTCCTTTTCCTGTTTGGAACCAGTCTGTTGGTCCATGTCGAGTTCTAACTGTTGCTTCCTGACCTGCATACAGATTTCTCAAGAGGCAGGTCAGGTGGTCTGGTATTCCCATCTCTTTCAGAATTTTCCACAGTTTGTGGTGATCCACACAGTCAAAGGCTTTGGCATAGTCAATAAAGCAGAAATAGATGTTTTTCTGGAACTGTCTTGCTTTTTTGATGATCCAGTGGATATTGGCAATTTGATCTCTGGTTCCTCTGCCTTTTCTAAAACCAGCTTGAACATCTGGAAGTTCACGGTTCACGTATTGCTGAAGCCTGGCTTGGAGAATTTTGAGCATTACTTTACTAGCGTGTGAGCTGAGTGCAATTGTGCAGTAGTTTGAGCATTCTTTAGCATTGCCTTTCTTTGGGATTGGAATGAAAACTGCCCTTTTCCAGTCCTGTGGCCACTGCTGAGTTTTTCAAATTTGCTGGCATATAAGTGCAGCACTTTCACAGCATCATCTTTCAGGATTTCAAATAGCTCAACTGGAATTTCATCACCTCCACTAGCTTTGTTCGTAGGAGTCAATAAAAAAATTTTTTTCAGTAGTACCTCAGCCCCGCCGCTCCTCGGCCCATGGCCGCCTACCCGTACCGCCCGGGCCCGGCGCCGGCCCTGCCGCGGGCGCCGCGCTGCCGGACCAGAGCTTCCTGTGGAACGTCTTCCAGAGGGTTGATAAGGACAGGAGCGGTGTGATATCTGACGACGAGCTTCAGCAAGCACTGTCCAATGGCACCTGGACTCCATTTAATCCAGTGACTGTCAGATCGATCATATCCATGTTTGACAGAGAGAACAAGGCTGGCGCGAACTTCAGTGAGTTCACTGGTGTCTGGAAGTACATCACGGACTGGCAGAACGTCTTCCGCACGTACGACAGAGACAACTCGGGCATGATCGACAAGAACGAGCTCAAGCAAGCCCTCTCAGGTTTCGGGTACCGGCTCTCTGACCAGTTTCACGACATCCTCATTCGGAAGTTTGACCGACAAGGCCGAAGGCAGATTGCCTTCGACGACTTCATCCAGGGCTGCATTGTGCTGCAGAGGTTGACAGATATATTCAGACGCTACGATACAGACCAGGACGGCTGGATCCAAGTGTCATATGAACAGTATCTGTCCATGGTCTTCAGCATCGTATGACCCTGCCTTTCTGCAAATACCAGCATGACTTATGGGAAAAAAAAAAAGACTGAAAATGCCAAATCTCTTACCTTTAATGAAACAGACACCAATGCAGTTAGATACTGTTCTTTCTTTAAATTTTGTATAACTACTATTTGGGGACCCAACTGTATATATGTGGATAAGCTGGTTAACGTTTCCCACTTGTAACAATAGTTATATCTTTCCTTAGATACAGACGTTTGATATGAGGCTGTTTAATTGTGCCATGAGGTAACATAATAATGTTTCAGGTATTCTGCTTGCAAAAAGCTTATCATGTGCTTTTTTAGATAGCTCTAGTTCTAGAGTGGAAATGCTTTATTAGCCAATAGGAACTTTAAATAATATGGAACTTGCACAGAAGGCCACTCACGTGCCTTACTTTTTAAAGGGGGTTTACTGTATTCACTGTGCAGCATAAGCAATAAAGCACACGTATCCTTGTGCCCGTCTGTCTCAGCTGCACTCACCTGGAGCTCCGAGGCGTCCAGCAACCTGGGGTGTCCCCTGGCCCTGGTCATGGGAGTCCCAAGATTTGTCCATCCTCTGTGACAGGAGTTGGTTTACATTTGGTAAAACTTTGGAAATACAAATCCAAGTTTAAAAAAAAAATTTTTTTTCCATTGGGTTATGTATGACACATTAGTAAAGGGTAAACAAAACTCCATCATTAGAAAAAAATACCTTTGGTCACCTTTCTGTCACTCTGACCCTGTCAACCCAATAAAGATGGAATGGCAGCAGTGTTACTAAGCAATGCTGCTTAAAGTAAAACTGACCCTTTGTTGGCATCTGGACTGGAAGGCTCCTGGTGAGAAGCCACAGCTTCAGGCTTCCCTAAATGCAGTATATTCATTCCATTCTCTGCAAAACCTTGGAAGTTAAGGCCTTGCTCATGGGCTAAAAAACATGAAATTACCAAGCCATGATAACTTGCAACCACTGGCATGAGCTTTTTTTTTCCTCTTCTTTACACCTGGGCTGTCATTTAGGGAAGCAGAGAAAACCTCAGGAATGCTGTGAGGATCCTTACTGACCACAATTCTGATGCTGTTCTCACCACATGCAGTGTTTATTTTCATAACTGAGAGTTTTTAAATGTCAATCTGATCCCCAGATCAACAGCGATCATAAAACCACTTCATGACCTAATGAATTTAGTTTAGAAAGCAGATATTGAAAGTTCAAGAAACCACATAAGTAAGGCAAACTCATCTCTTAAAAAGTTAGAAGAATATGCAACATTATAGAGGAGAGAACTCAGAAAAATAGGATTTTAATGGGGACTTAGTATTTTAAAGTGTTCTACTAAAAACTAGACCAAATTAATGACTATTGGTATTATGCAAATTATTTAAAAGCATATAGATCATTAAATACTTAAGTCTAAAAGGAAAGCATCATTACACTGCAGACCTTACTGTCACATTTAAGCATCCGCCCAGGTGGCGGGGCGGGGGGGGGGGGGACACGACAGTTTGGGGGGTCCACCATACACATCTGAAATGGAAACAAAGCAACCCTGACTGGCAGGAGGGGGATTTGGGAGCCAGGAGCCCTGACTTAGGACTCAGGCACTCCCGTCGGGGCAGCAGGGGGCTGAGGGACCGTTCTCGTCCACATGGGCCGCTGCCCTACACTCCTGCCGCTGTCACCGGAGCCGGACAGGCCACTCGGGGAGGCTCCGGACAGGTCGCCCCGTCGGCTCAGGATAAACCCACGCCCCCTATCACGCAGCCCAGCCACAGGGCAAGACACTCGCCCATCTGACCGCCGCCAGGTGGACACCGGCCGGGCTGCGGCTCCGGGCGCTTCCCCGGCAACCCCTCGGCTCGGCCGAGCCGGTTCGGGGATCCCGCGGTGGCCACAGAGCCCGAGAGCTGGCCCACTCGCTCGGCCGCCGGGACCCCGGCGAGGCGGCCTCTCCACAGCCAACGGCCACGGGCAACGGCCACTTGCCCGCGCGCACCCGCTCCGCTGGCCCGCGTGTTCGGTGCCCGGCTCCCGGCGCGCACCTGTTGGTCTCACTCGGGGCATGATTTGGTGGCCATCTTCACTTTCTTGGCTCAAGTTGCAGACAAGCTTTTTTCCGAAGGGAGCGGCGGCAGCAGCGGCTCGGGCTCCGCCCCTCCGTACCTCAGCCGCCCAGCCTCAGCCCGCCAGGCCCAGGCTAGCCAGACCCAGGCTCTGACGGGTGAGAGCGGGAGCTCTCGCTCAGAGAGGGCGCAAGCTCGCTCAGAGCCCGCGGGCCGAGGGGGCGAGGCGCGACGTGCGCCGGCTCTGAGGGTCTGCGGAACAGCCCCCATTCACACGGACCAGCTTCTCACAAGATTGCTTGGCCTGGATCTTCTGGCGCAACAATGGGTACGCCCCCTCTAGGCCGGCATGGGGGCGTGGCTTGCCGCGACTCCGCAGTGAAGGGCGTCGGGCTCGACCAATGAATGGGTCGTGGTATTGAGCACAGATAGGATCATGGTGCTGAGCCTGCCCTCTCTCGAGAGGAAGAAGAGAGAGTGAAAAGCAGGTGGTGAGTGAGTTGCTTAGCACAGATCCTCATGTTTGATAAACTTCAGTTTCGCAAGTCTAATCATTGAGGAATTGGAGTAGAGATGTCATTAACGCCCTGGACCCATCGTTGGTGATTAAAAATTCATTCGTTTAACGATATGATAGGGCCTAAGGCCCTAGTGGGCAAATTTGAATAATATGCAATTTGTCTGCCCTCCAAAACCATCTAGCTGTTTAGATCTGTTACTACTTAAGAGTACACAGTGAAAGACCAGTTTGTTTTAAATTCATCATGTATTTTTAAGAAAAAAAAATTACTCGTAAAATGAAGTGAAAAAAATATATACAAAATACAAGTTTATTTTTAAATGTGGAATTCGACAGCCATAAAATTACACTTAAAAAAATTACATTTCGACAATCGGAGCAAACATAACAAAGAAAATAATTTAAGAAAGTAAACTTTATTCTGACAAAATTTGCCAATGAGCATTTATTACAATGGCTATTGCACTGATATCTGTTCTACAATTTTAAGGAAAGCAAAGGCATCAGTGAAATTTCTATTCTACATGTTAATACTTGTAAGCACACTTTGAATGAAGACAATGTATATAAATATTTAAAGTTTTCAATGTGACAAATAAGGTTGCTTCTTGTTTAGTCATTTACCTAAATGAGTTTGGATTGATAAAAGCGCCACTTGTAGAGAAAAATTTATATCGAAACTGTCTCTGGGTTCTCGTGACAGGAAAACTATTTAAAACCATTAAACTATGTTAATGGTGATGGAAGAATAGATTTTAAAGCAATTTTAGTAAATTCATGATTCATTCTTACCCTTTATCCAAAATGATATGATGATGTAGTTTCATAATTTATATTCGGAGGAGGAGGGGCCCCCTCAGAAAGGAGCACGAGGCTTTAGAGGGGATGAAGGGAGAGAGATTTGGACCCCAAATTTTCTCACTGTTCTTTGGCTTTTGTGTGGTCCCAGACGATATGCCTCATCCAGCCTCAAAGCTGCTGACGGGCAGCTGGAAATGACACAGGAGCCGCAAAAGAAGCCTGACCCCTGCTGTTCAGGAAGGCGTTCACTGATCACATCCTGATGGTGGGACGGAACGGGGAGAAAGGCTGGGGTCAGCCCCAAATCCAGCCCTTCCAAAACCTCACTCTGCTCTCGGCCAGCTCGGCCCTCCATTACTCCCTGCAGCTCCTCGAAGACCTGAAGGCGTTCAAACGCGGGAAGCAGCGCATGCACCTCTTCCGACTTTGGCTCAACAGGGAACTCAGGCTGTGTTCAGCCCTGCGCCTCTGCCTGCAGTTTTGACAAAGCTGAGTTGTTGGAGTGCATCCGCCGGCTGGTGGAAGAAGACAAGGATGGGTCCTGAGGGCGTGGACTCCAGCCTCTATGTGAGGCCGGTGGTAATCTGTAAGAAACCCTCGCTAGCTGTCTGCAATCTTCCCTGGATATGCCTTGAGCCCTGTCTCCCTCCTGACGGATCCATCCTTCATCTGAGCCTGGGTAGGTGGGGTCAGCGACTGCAAGCTGAGGGAAAATTAAGCGCCCACCGCCTTCGTGCAGCAGGAGGCACAAAAGAAGGGCTGCGAACAACTCCTCTGGCTATACGGGCCTGACCTCCAATTCATCAAGGTGGGCACTATGAGTATCTTCGTCTTCTGGACCCACGACGACGATGGGGCGCTGGAACTGGTGACTCCGACACTGGACCGTGTCATCCTGCCTTGACTAGTCGGACAGAGTCTGCTGGACCTGACTTGGCCCTGGAGTGAGTTCCAGATGGTGGAATGTAAGATCACCATGAACGTGTTCCTGCGGGCGCTGGAGGAGTCTATGCTTCAGGAACTGCTTGTCAGATCTACCATAAGCATCAAATCCTGTACCAAGGCAAGTATTTCCACATTCCCACTAAGGAAAATGGGGCTGAGCTTATCCTCCACTTCCACAAGGAGCTGAAGGCGATCCAGTACGGATCAAAAGCCCACAAAAGGATGCTCTGAGTGCAATGCTGCAGGCTATGCCGGACTACTCACTCCAGGGACCACCCACCTGTAGCATCCACCCTGGTTGGACCTTCACCTCCATACCAATGACTCACCTGAAGTGATATGAAATAAAAGACGGAGGGGTCTCTGGTGTGCCCACAGCACACTCCCAAAGTCATAAGGGCCTGACCCAGACATCTTGGCCTCTAGCCCTGCCACTCAGGCCTTGGGGATCTGTACTGCCCTCTGGTCTATATTGTGTGGTCAAGGACTGTGGGGTCAAGATGTTTAGGAAACACTTGACCCCAAATCTGCATCTCTGTTTTTAGGCTGGATCTCCCCAGGGCTGCCATTGATTTTTTTCCTTTAGCTGCAATTTTGAAAAAAAAAAAAAAAATGCCAAGGAACAAGAAAAGAAATTCATATTCTATCTTAATGAGTAGCTAGAGCTAACAATTTATCCAAGAGTAATGGTTAGAATTTAAAATGTCTTTCAATGAAATAAATTGATTTCAGATCCATGATTTTCCTGTATGGGGATCTTCTTTTGAGGGAAAGTGCAATTCAAACTGTCCTATATTTGTATAATATTTAATTATAATTTTTCATATGTGCAATGTCAAGCTCATGGTCTCTTTCACTGATAATTTTTGTTAGAATATGAAATAATACATGAAACTGTTCTTCCAACTTTCTAACTTAAATTTTTGTTCTTCAGTCTTAACTGCCGTACTTGCATTCCTTCCTTCCACTGATACATTAAAATCCAAAAAGCTTCCCTAGTGGCTCAGATAGTAAAGAATCTGAGACCTGGGTTTGATCTCTGGGTCAGGTAGATCCCCTGGAGAAGGGAAGGACTACCCACTCCAGTACTCTTGCTGGGAGAATTCCATGGACAAAGGAGCCATGGGGTCACAAAGAGTTGGACACAACTAAGCTACTACCACTTGCACTTCACTACTTTCATCCTTCACAAAATACTAACAAACCAAATTTAGCAACATATGAAAGGTTTATATGTCATGACCCAAATGAGATTTATGCTCAGAATTCAGGGATGTTCAACATACAAAAACCATTCAATGGAATAAACCACAGCGGTATCAGCAACAAAATGGTGGAATAGGAGTTTTCTACCATCCTCCCTTCAAAGAACACTAGTTTTGACAACACATACAAGTGAAGGTATCTTTGTGAAAGTCCAGGAGTCCAGTGAAGAAGTTCTAGCACATCCTTGGAGCAAAAAGCAAATCCAAGACTGGACACATTAAAGAGGACCAAAAAGCAGTTTTATATGATTTGTCATTCCTCCCTCGGTGTAGCACATCTCAGAGGAAAAAGAGACCTCCTAGGGCTGGAATTTCTTTCACAGCAGCAAGTGAGAGCATGTGAGTGAGTGCCCAGTTTTCCCCCCAGCTGTGCAGGACACTCCCAAAGAAGCCCGCTTCTTCCTTACCATATCCAGAATACGAGGTAAGTTACACAGCTAAGAGTGAGGAGAGGCTGGGAACACAGCAGGCGGTGCTTGGAATGCATCAGAGAGATGTGAATTCTTCTGTTTTGCAGACTCCGTTAGAGGATCACCCACAAATCTCTGAAGAGGCCTTATCAGCAGGTCCCCCCAACTGGCCCAAAGGCATTCCCAACACTCTCCACACCTCACCCACACAGTCTTCTGCCTTGCAGCCAGCATCCTGTGTGTGCCCTTGAGGTGGCAAGTATAAGCATTGGCAGAAAGCTTGTGAGCATATGCAGAAAGCTGGCTCAACTCTGCAAAACTGTGAGAAAGCAAACTTCAACATTCCCTGATAGCTCAGTTAGTAAAGAATCCACCTGCCATGCAGGAGGCCCCAGTTCGATTCCTGGATTGGGAAGATCCCCTGGAGAAGAGAAAGTTTGCCCACTCCAGTATTCTGGCCTAGAGAATTCCATGGACTGTATAGTCCAAGGGGTCACAAAGAGTCACGAGTGACTGAGCGATTTCCACTTTTTTAGGAGAAGTAAAATTGATTCTGTCAGTACAAGGTCTAGACTGGATCATGAAGAAATTAAAAATCTGAACAAACCAGTAACAAGCACGAAGATTGAATTAGTAATTTTAAAATCTTCCCAAACAGAAAAGCTTAGGACAAGATGGTTTCATTAGTGAATTCTACCATTTAAAGAATTAATTCCAGTCGTTCTCAAATTCTTGCAAAAAACTGAAGGCAAAGGAATACTTCTAAACTTATTTTAGAAGGCCAATTACCCTGACATCAAAACAAGAAAGGAAAACTAGAAAATAACAGTACAATATCCCTGGAAAACATAGATGTAAAAATCCTCAGCAAAATATGAGGAATATGAATTCAACAGCAGAGTAAAAAGATTATATGGTGATGATCAAGTGGAATTTAACCCTGAGATTCAACATATACAAATCAATAATGCTAATACACCACTTTAACAGATTCAAGGATGAAAATCATATGATCATCTCAGATGAAGAAAAGGCATTTGCCAAAATTTATCATTCTTTCATGATAAACTCTCAACAAATTAGGTATAATAATGATAAAGGCCACATATGATAAACCCATAGCTAATAACTTTGTTGCTGTTATTGTTCAACAGCTCAGCTGTGTCTGACTCTTTGTGACCCCGTGGACTGCAGCACACCAGGCTTCCCTGTCCTTCACTAGCTCCTGGAGTTTACTCAAGCTCATGTCCACTGAGTCAGTGATGCTGTGCAACCATCTAATCCTCTGTCGTTCCCTTCTCCTCCTGCCTTCAATCTTTCCCAGCATCAGGGTCTTTTCCAACAAGTCAGCTCTTTGCATCAAATGGCCAAAGTATTAGAGCTTCAGCTACAGCATCAGTCTTTCCAATGAGTATTCAGGGTTGATTTCCTTTAAGGATTGACTGGTTTGATATCCTTGTTGTCCAAGGGACTCTCAAGAGTCTTCTCTAGCACCACAGTTTGAAAGCATCTATATTTCTGTGCTCAGCCTTCTTTGTGATCCAACTCTCACATTCATACATGACTACTGGAACATTCCTCTTTCCCCTGGGTCCTGGTGCCCACAAGGTTTTGTTTGTGCCCTCCAAAAGTCCTTGTTTTCACCAATCCTGTGGAAGTTCTGTAACCAAATCCCATTGACCTTAAAAACTGGGGATTCCCAGTCTTTTGCCTTAGTTTGGGAAGTCTAATGTGGGGCCTAGAACCTTCACAATCATGTGAGATCTTCTTTGGTATAATTGTTCTCCAGTTTGTGGGTCACCCACCCAGTGACTCTATGGTAGGACTAATGGTGACCTCTTCCAAGAGGACTTATGCCACCACTCCACGCATCCCAAGACTACTGCTATCAGTGCCCCATCCCTGTGGCAGGCCACTGCTGACCCATGCCTCTGCGGGAAACCCTCAAACACTCACAGGCAGGTCTGATTCAGTCTCTTGTGGGGGTCACTAATCTCTTTTCCTGGGTACTAGTGCACACAAGTTTTTATCTGTCTCCTCCGAGAGTCTCTGGCAGGTATGAAGTTTGATTTTGATGTGATTGCAACCCTCCTACCATCTTGTTGTGGCTTCTCCTTTGTCCTTAGACATGGGGTATCTTTTTTTGGTGGGTTCCCTTGTCTTGACCTGATCTTAGGGGAAAGATCAGGTCAAGACAAGGGTGCCCACTCTCACCACTTCTATTCAACATGGTACTGGAAGTCCTAACCAGAGCAATTAAATGAGAAAAAGATATATAGCCTACATAAGTGGAAATTATTTTTGGAAAATTCTTAAAGAGATGGGAATACCAGACCACCTTACTTGCCTCCTGAGAAACCTGTATGAAGGTCAAGAAACAGCAGCTGGAACTGGACACAGAATAAGAGACTGGTTCAAAATTGGGAAAGTAAAACATCAAGGCTCTACATTTCCACCTAGCTTATTTAACTTATATGAAAGTTATATAAGTTAACATATATAATATAAACTCATAAGTTATGTAACATCATGCAAAATGCCAGACTGAATGAAGCACAAGCTGGAATCATGATGCCAGGAGAAATGTCAACAACCTCAGATATGCAGATGACACCACCCTAATGGCAGAAAGCAAAGAGGAACTAAAGAGCCTCTTGATGAAGGTGAAAGAGGAGAGTGAAAAGGCTACCTGAAAATGCAATATTCAAAAAATGAAGATCATGGCATGTGGCCCCATCACTTCATGGCAAATAGATGGGGAAACAATGGAGACAGTGAGAGACTTTATTTTCTTGGGCTCTAAACTCACTGCAAATGGTGACTGCAGTCATGATATTAAAAGAAAGCTCCTTGAAAGAAAAACTTTGACAAACCTAGGCAGCTCATTAAAAAGCAGAGGCATCACTTTGCCAACAAAGGTCCTTATAGTCAAAGCCACGGTTTTTCCAGTAGTCATGTAAGGATGTGAGATTTGAGCCACAAAGAAGGCTGAGCACCAAAGAATTGATGCTTTTGAACTGTGGTGTTGGAGAAAACTCTTGAGAGTCCCTTGGACAGCAAGGAGTTCAATCAATCCCAAAGGAAATCAACCCTGAATATCCATTGGAAAGACTGATGCTGAAGCTGAAACTCCAAAACTTTGGCCACCTGATGTGAAGAACTGACTCATTGGAAAAGACCTTGATGCTGGGAAAGATTGAAGGCAGGAGGAGAAAGGGATGACAGAGGATAAGATCGTTGGACAGCATCACCAACTCAATGGACGTGCATTCGAGCAAACTCCAGGAGACAGTGAAGGACAGGGAAGCTTGGCATGCTGCAGTCCATGGGGTCACAAAGAGTTGGACACGACTGAGTGACAGAACAACAAAAGCAAATAGTAGGGGAAGAAGAAAATTTGTCTCTGTTTGCAGTTCTATAGCTAGAACTACAACAACAGACGTCATTAGAACTAGTAAATTAATTCAATAAAGTTACAGGACAAAAAATTCAATATGCAAAAAATCAATTGCAGGGGACTTCCCTGGCCATCCAGTGGCTCTGTGCTCCCAATGCAGGGGCCCCAGGTTCTATCTCTCTCCAGGGAACTAGATCCCACATGCTACCACAAATATCGAAGATCCCACGTGGTACAACTAAGACTCAGCATAGCCAAATAAATTAATTAAGTAAATAAATATTTTAAAAAATCAGTTGTATTTTTAAACACAAACAATGAACTACAGGAAAGATAAGTTAAGAAAGCAGCCCCATTGACAGTAGCATCAAAAGTAATAGAATATTTAGGAATAATTTTACCCAAAGAGGTGAAATATCTCTACACTAAAAATTATAAGTGAAAGTATTAGTTGCTTATTTGTGTCTCACTCTTTACAGTCACACCATAGACTGTAGCCCACCAGACTCCTCTGTCCATGGAATTCTCCAGGTAAGAATATTAGAATGGGTAGCTGTTACCTTCTCCAGGGGATCTTTCCGAACCAAGGATCAAACCCAGTTCTCTTGTATTGCAAGCAGATGTTTTACTACTTGATATAAAAATTATAGGACTTTCGTGGTGGTACAGTGGATAACAATCTGCTTGCCAAAAATTCACATGCAATCACAAAAGATGTTGAATGGCCAGATGAACCCAAAAAAAGAAGAAAGCTGGTGACACTGGGGAAAGAGGAGAGGCAGATGCAGATGAGAGACAGACGGCATTGGTGGGTGACTCCATGAACCCCTTTCCCAGGGAGGGAATGCAGGGCCAGGAGATGGTGGTTGTATGTGCATGCAACCATACTAATCCATGCCTGGGTCCTCCACCATCACTGGCACAAGTGTGGGCCAGGGGCCTGGTCATCATTGGTTCTTGTTCTCTTCCTTTCCACAGTGCAGGTCAACCAGCAGTCCTGGCAGGCTTGGGCTGAATGTCCTAGCAGACTGGCTAAACGGTTACAAAACAAGACACATATATATGCTATCTATAAGAGGCCCACATCAGATCTAGAGACACATACAGTCTGAAAGCAAGGTAATGGAAAAGAAATATTCCATGAATATCAAAAAAAAGCTAGAGTAGCAGTACTCATTTAAGACAAGATAGACTTTTTAAAATAAAGACTATTACAAGAGACAAAGAAGGACATTACACAATAATCAAGGGAACAATCCTAGAAGAATATATAACAATTGTAAATATATATGTATTCAACATAGAAGAACCTCAATATATAAGTCAAATACTAAGAGCTTAAAGGGAGAAATGGACAGTAACACTATAATAGTGGAGAACTTTAGCACCCTACTTCATGAATGAACAGATCATCCAGACATAAAACTAATAAGTAAACAAAGGCATGAAATGACAAATTAGATCAGGTGGACTTAATGGATATTTATAGAGCATTCCATCCAAAAGTAGCAGAATACATATTCTTCTCAAGTACACATGGAACATTCTCCAGAATTGACCATATCCTGGGCTAAAAAGTGAGCCTCAGTGAACTTAAGAAAATTGAAATAAAATCAAGTATTTTTTCCAACCACAATTCTTCTGAGATTAGAAATAAACTATAAGGACTTCCCTGATGATGCATTGGATAAGAGTCTGCCTGCCAATGCAGGGGACATGGGTTCGATCCCTGATCTGGGAAGATTTCACATGCTGCAGAGCAACTAAGCCTGTGATTCACAACTATTGAGCCTGAACTCTTGTCTGTGAGTCGCAACTACTGAGTCATCCTAAGGCCCACTTGACTTTGCATTCTAAAATATCTGGCTCTAGGCTGGTGATCACACCCTTGTGATTATCTGTGTCATGAGGATCTTTTTTGTATCGTTCTTCTGTGTATTCTTGCCACCTCTTCTTAATATCTTCTGCTTCTGTTAGGTCCATACAGTTTCTGTCCTTTATTGTGCCCATATTTGCATTAAATGTTCCCTTGGTATCTCTAATTTTCTTCAAGAGATATCTAGACTTTCCCATTCTATTGTTTTCCTCTATACCTCTATACACAGAAGAACTATAGAGACTATACAAAAAAGATCTTCATGACCCAAATAATCATGAGGGTGTGATCACCAACCTAGAGCCAGACATTTTAGAATGCGAAGTCAAGTGGGACTTAGGAAGCATCACTACAAACAAAGCTAGTGGAAGTGATATAATTTCAATTGAGCTATTTCAAATCCTAAAAGATGATGCTGTTAAAGTGCTGCACCCAATATGCCAGCAAATTTGGAAAACTCAGCAGTGGCCACAGGACTGGAAAAGGGCAGTTTTCATTCCAATCCCAAAGAAAGACAATGCCAAAGAATGCTCAAACTACTGCACAACAGCACTCATCTCACACGCTGATAAAGTAATGCTCAAAATTCTCCAAGCCAGGCTTCAACCATACGTGAACCATTAGCTTCCAGCTGTTCAAGCTGGATTTAGAAAAGGCAGAGGAACCAGAGGTTCCAACATCTGTTGGATCATTGAAAAAGCAAGAGAGTTCCATAAATACATCTATTTCTGCTTTATTGACTATGCCAAAGCCTTTAAGTGTGTGGACCACAAAAAACTCTGGAAAATTCTTAAAGAGATGGGAAGACCAAACCACCTGATCTGCCTCTTGAGGAATCTGTATGCAGGTCAGGAAGCAACAGTTAGAACCAGGCACGGAACAACAAACTGGTTCCAAATAGGGAAAGGAGTACGTCAAGGCTGTGTATTGTCACCCTGCTTATTTAACTTATATGCAGAGTACATCATGAGAAATGCTGGATGAAGCACAAGCTGGAACCAAGATTGCCAGGAGAAATGTCAATAACCTCAGATATGCAAATGAAACCACCCTTATGGTAAAAAGCGAAGAAGAACTAAAAAACCTCTTGATAAAAGTGAAAGAGGAAAGTGAAAAAGTTGGCTTAAAGCTCAACATTCAGAAAACTAAGATCATGACATCTGGTCCCATCACTTCATGGCAAATAGATGGGGAAACAGTGGAAACAGTGACAGACTTTATTTTATTGGTCTCCAAGATCACTGCAGATGAAGACTGCAGTCATGAAATTAAAAGATGCTTGCTCCTTGGAAAAAGAGCTATGACCAACCTAGACAGCATATTAAAAAGCAGAGACATTACTTTGCCAACAAAGGTCTGTCTAGTCAAAGCTATGATTTTTCCAGTAGTCATGTAAGAGAATTGGACTATAAAGAAAGCTGAGCACCGAAGAAAAGATGCTTTTCAACTGTGGTGTTAGAGAAGACTCTTGAGAGTCCGTTGGACTGCAAGGAGGTCAAACCAGTCCATCCTAAAGGACATCAGTCCTGGACATTCATTGGAAGGACCGATGCTGAAGCTGAAACTCCAATACTTTGACCACCTGATGCGAAGAACTGACTCATTGGAAAAGACCTTGATGCTGGGAAAAATAGAAGGTGGGAGGAGAAGGGGACAACAGAAGACAAAATGGTTGGATGGCATCACCGACTCAATGGACATGGGGTCTCAAAGAGTTGGACACGACTGAGTGACTGAACTGAACTGAACTGAATACCATGATCAAGTGGGATTTATCCCAGTGATGCAAAGACTGTTCAATATATATAAATCAATCAATGTGATACATCACATCAACAAATTGAAGAATAAAAACTATATGATCATCTTAATATAGAAAAGGCTTTTGATAAAATTCAATACCCATTTATAATAAAAACTCCAGAAAGTGGGTATAAAGGGAACCTATCTCAACATAATAAAGGCTATATATGACAAACCCACAGCAAACATTGTTCTCAATGGTGAAAAACTGAAAACATTTCCTCTAAGACCAGGAACAAGGCAAGGAGGTCCACTCTCACCACTATTATTCAACATAGTTTTGGAAGTCCTAGCCAGAGCAATCAGAGAAGAGAAATAAATAAATGGAATCCAAATTGGAGAAAAAGAAGTAAAACTGCAACTGTTTGCAGATGGCATGATACTATACACAGAAAATCACTAGAGCTCATCAATGAATTTGGTAAAGTAGCAGGATACAAAATTAATACACAGAAATCTGTTGCATGTCTATGCACTAACAATGAAAGATCAGAAAAAGAAATAAAACAGTCCCCTTTATAGCTGCATCAAAAGCAATAAAATACCTAGAAATATACCTACCTAAGGAGCCAAAAGACCTATACTTGGAAAACTTTGAGATACTGATGAAAGAAATCAAAGATGACATGGACAGATGGAGAGATATTCCATGTTCTTGTACTGGAAGAATCAGTATTGTGAAAATGGCTAAACTACCAAAGGTTATCTATAGATTCAGTGCAATTTGAGTTAAATTACCAATGCCATTTTTCACAGAACTAGAACAAAAAAAAATCTTTTTTAAATTTGTATGGAGACATGAAAGACCCTGAGTAGCCAAAGCAATCTTGAGAAAGAAAAACAGAGCTGGAGGAATCAGGCTCTCTGACTTCAGACTACACTAAAGCTACAGTCATCAAAGCAGTATGGTACTACCACAAAAACAGATATATAGATTAAGGTAACAGAATAAAAAAGCCAGAAATAAACCCACGCACCTATGGCCAATTAATCTCTGACAACAGAGGAAAGACTATGAAGTGGAGGAAAGGTAGTCTCTTCAACAAATGGATCTGGGGAAACTGGACAGCTACATGTAAAGAAAAATGAAATTAGAACATTCTTTTACACAATGCACAAAAACAAACTCAAAATGGATTAAACACCTAAATGTAAGACCAAATTCTATAAAACTCTCAGAGGAAAACAAAGACAGAACATTCTTTGACGTAAATGTTGACACTATATTTTTGATCTGTCTTGCAGAGTAATGGAAATAAAAACTAAAATAAACAAATGGGACCTAATTAAATTCAAAAGCTTTTGCACAGCAAAGGAAACCATAAACAAAATGAAAAGACAACCCACAAAATGGGAGAGAGCATTTGCAATCAATGTGACCAATGAAGGATGAGTCTCCAAAATTTACAAACAGCTCGTGTAGCACAATATCAAAAACTAAATTTTAAAAAAAGTCCAAAAATGGGCAAAAAACCTAAAGAGACACTTCTCCAAAGAAGGCATACAAATGGACAAGACACACATAAAATGAGGCTCAACTTTTAGAGAACATTGCTAATTTTTAGAGAAATGCAAATCAAAACTACAATGAGATATCACCTCACACCAGACAGAATGGCCATCATCAAAAAAGCTGCAAATAGTAAATGCTAGAAAGGATGTGGCAAATAGGGAACCCTCCTACACTGTTGGTGGGAATGTAAATTGGTACAGCTACTATGGAGAACAGTATGGAGATTGCTTAAAAGACTAAAAATAGGTCTACAGTATCATCCTGCAATCTCACTCTTGAGCATATATCTAGAGAAAAACATGGCTTGAAAGGATACATTTACCCCAATGTTTATTGCAGCACTGGTTACAATAGCCAAGCCATGGAAGCAACCTAAATGTCTATCAGCAGCTGAGTGGATAAAGAAGATATGATGCATATATATGATGGAATATTACTCAGCCATTAAAAAGAATGAAATAATGCCATTTGCAGCAACATGGGTGGACCTAGGGAGGGTCATACTGAGTGAAGTAAGTCAGACAGAGAAGAATAAATATCATATAACATCCTTTATATATGAAATCTAAAAAGAAATGATACAAATGAACTTATTTACAGAACAGAAAGAGACTCACAGACTTAGAAAGTGAGCTTATGGTTGCCAGGGGGAAGGGATAGTTAGGGAGCAGGGGATGGACATGTACACACTGCTATATTCAAAATGGATAACCAACAAGGACCTATCATATAATATATGGAACTCTACACAATGTTATGTGACATCCTGGAGGGAGTGAGGTTTGGAGGAGAATGGATACATGTATATGTATGGATGAGTCCATTCACTATTCACCTAAAACTACCACAACATTGTTAATTGGATATACTCCAATAAAAAAATTAAAGCTTTTTTAAAAAGAATGAAATAATGCCATTTGCAGAAACATGGATAGACCTGGAGAATATCTTACTAAGGGAAGTAAGTCAGACAAAGAAATGTCTTGTGATATCACTTATATTTGGAATCTTTTTTAAATGATACAAATGAACTTATTTATAGAACAGAAAGAGACTCACAGACTTAGAGAAGGAACTTATAGTTACCAAGGGGAAGGGTGGATAGACTGGAGTTTAAGATTGACATGTGCACTCTGTGATATTTAAAATAAAATGCCTTTCCCATGAAAAAAAATTTTTAATAAATTATATTATAAGGACGTAGTAATCAAAACTGTAAGGTTCAGTAGTTCCCTGGTTGTCCAGTGGTTATTCCAGGCTTTCACTACCATGGCCCAGGTTCAGTTCCTGGTTGGGGAACTGAGATCCTGCAAGCCAAGCAGCATGTCCAAAAATAAAACAAAGAAAGAAACCAGGATGGTATAGCCATAAAAGTAGGCGCATTGATCAATGGAACAAAATAGAGTGCCCAGGACTTGCCTGGTGATACAGTGGATAAAAATCTGCCTACCAATGCAGGGGACATGGGTTTAATCCTTGGTCCAAGAAGATTCCACATGTCCATGTCACAGAGCAACTAAGCCACAACTTACACAACAACAACCACAACTACTGAATCCTGAACACTCTTGGGCCAACAAGCCACAACTACTGAGCTTGTGTGCTGCAACTGAAACCTCTGCACCTAGAGCCTGTTGTCCATGACAAGAGAAGCCACTGCAATGAGAAGCCTGTGCACCACAACTTGAGAGTAGCCCCCTCTCTCCACAACTAGAGAAAGCCTGCACACAGCAATGAAGACCCAGTGCAACCAAAATAAAATAAATTATTAAAAAACAAATAGAGTGCCCCCAAATAAAGCAACGTATATGCAGTCACCTGATATTTGACAAGGGCACCAAAGAGCATACAATTGGGAAAGGATCATCTCATCAGTAAATGGGGTTGGGAAACTGGATAGTCACATGCAAAAGAATGAAACTGGACCCCCAGACTATGCCAAACATCTTGATTTTAAACTATACTACAAAATTATCTTGAGATGGATTAAACACTTAAATATAAGACCTGAGACTGTAAAACTCCTAGAAGAAAACATAGAGGGAGTTCTTGACACTGGAGCTGGCAGTGATGTTTTGGGGCATCACACCAAAAGCAAAGCAACAAACAAAAAATAAACGAAAATACATCAAATTTGAAAACATCTGCTACACAACAAAGGAAACAGTCAACAAAACAAAAAGACAACGAGAAAATGGGGAAAAAAATTTGCAAGCTATATATCTGTTCAGTTCAGTTCAGTTGCTCAGTCGTGTCCTACTCTTTGTGACCCCATGGACTGCAGCACACCAGGCCTCCCTGTCCATTGCCAACTCCCGGAGTTTACTCAAACTCATGTCCATTGAGTCGGTGATGCCATCCAACCATCTCATCCTCTATCGTCCCCTTCTCCTCCCACCTTCAATCTTTCCCAGCATCAGTCTTTTCAAATGAGTCAGTTATTCACTTCAGGTGACCAAAGTATTGGAGTTTCAGCTTCAGCATCAGTCCTTCCAATGAACACCCAAGACTGATCTCCTTTAGGATGCACTGGTTGGATCTCCTTGCAATCCAAGGGACTCTCAAGAGTCTTCTCCAACACCACAATTCAAAAGCATCAATTTTTTGGCGCTCAGCTTTCTTCACAGTCCAGCTCTCACTTCCATACATGACCACTGGAAAAATCATAGCCTTGACTAAACAGACCTTTGTTGGCAAGGTAACATCTCTGCTTTTTAATATGCTATCTAGTTTGGTCATAACTTTCCTTCTAAGGAGTAAGCATCTTTTAATTTCATGGCTGCAGTCACCATCTGCTGTGGTTTTGGAGCCCCCCCAAAAATAAAATCAGCCACTGTTTCCATTGCTCACCCATCTATTTGCCATGAAGTGATGGGACCAGATGCCATGATCTTAGTTTGTTGAATGTTGAGTTTTAAGCCAACTTTTTCACTCTCCTCTTTCATCCTCATCAAGAGGTTCTTTAGTTCTTCTTCACTTTCTGCCATAAGGGTGGTATCATCTGCATATCTGAGGTTATTGATATTTCTCCCAGGAAACTTGATCCCAGCTTGAGCTTCATTCAGACTGGCATTTCATGTGATGTACTCTGCATATAAGTTTAATAAGCAGGATGACAGTATATAGCCTTGTACTCCTTTCCCAATTTTGAACCACTCTGTTCTTCCATGCCCAGCGCTACCTGTTGCTTCTTGACTTGCATACATATTTCTCAGGAGCCAAGTAAAGTGGTCTGGTATTCCCATCTCTTTAAGAATTTTTCAATCATGGAGTACTAAAGTCCCCTATTATTATTTAAGGGAATTCCCCTCAATTATTATTATATCACTGTATATTTCTTCTTTTAGTTCTGTTAGTATTTGCTTTACATATTTAGGTTCTCTAATATTGGGTACATTAAAAATTAAAATTTTGATATCTTATCAATGGATTGATTCCTTTGTCACTATTGAAAAATTCAGTCTTAAATTCAAAAAAATACAGAAAACTACTAGGCCATTTAGGTATGACCTAAATCAAGTCCCTTAAGATTATACAGTGGAGGTGATGAATAGATTCAAGTGATTAGATCTAGTAGATAGAGTGCCTAAAGAACTATGGACAGAGGTTAATAACAGTAGGTAGTGACCAAAACCATCCCCAAGAAAAAGAAATGCAAGAAGGAAAAGTGGTTGTCTGAGGAAGCTTTACAAATAGCTGAGGAAAGAAAAGAAGCTAAAAGCAAGGGAGAAAGGGAGAGATATACTCAACTGAATGCAGAGTTTCAGAGAATAGCAAGGAGAGACAAGAAGGCCTTCTTCAATGAACAATGCAAGAAGTAAAGGAAAACAATAGAATAGGAAAGACTAGAGATCTCTTCAAGAAAATTGGAGAAATCAAGGGACCATTTCATGCAAGGATTGGTGCAGTGAAAGACCTAACAGAGGCAGGAGAGATTAAGAAGAGATGGCAAAAATACACAGAAGAACTATACAAAAAAGGTCTTAATGACCAAAATAATCATAAAGGTGTGTGTGGTCACTCACCTAGAGCCAGACATCCTAAAGTGTGACGTCAAGTGGGCCTTAGGAAGCATTGCTACAAGCAAAACCAGTGGAGGTGATGGAATTGCATCTGAGCTATTTAAAATCCTAAAAGATGATGCTGTTAAAGTTCTTCACTCAACATGTCATCAAATTTGGAAAACTCAGCTGTGGCCACAGGACTGAAAAAGGTCAGTTTTCATTCTAATTCCAAAGAAGGGCAGTGTCAAAGAATGTTCAAACTACTGTACAATTGCACTCATTTCACATGCTGGTAAGGTTCTGCTCAAAATCCTTCAGGTTAGATTTCAGCAGTATGAACTTCAAGATGTACAAGCTGGGTATAGAAACGACAGAGTAACCAGGGATCAAATGGCCAACATTCTTTGGATTGTAGAGAAAGCAACGGAACTTCAGAAAAACATCTGCTTATGCTTCATTGACTATGTGAAAGCATTTGTGTGAATCACAACAAATTGTCAAAAATTCTTAAAGAGATGGGAATACCCGACCACATTATCTGCCTCCTGAGAAATCTGTATGCAGGTCAAGAAGCAGCAGTTAGAACTTTATATGGAACAACTGACTGGTTCAAAATTGGGAAAGGAGTACGACAGGCTGAATAATGTCACCCTGCTTATTTAACTTATATGCAGAGTACATCACATGAAATGCTGGGCTGGATGAATCACAAGCTGGAACCAAGATTCCTGGGAGAAATATCAACAACCTCAAATATGCAGGTGATACCATGTTAATGGCAGAAAATGAAGAAGAACCAAAGAGCCTCTTGATGAGGATGAAAGAGGAGAGTGAAAAAGCTGGCTTAAAATTCAACATTCAAAAAACTAAGATCATAGTATCTAGTTCCTTCACTTCATGGCAAGTAGAAGAGTGAAAAATAGAAGTAGTGACGGACTTTATTTTCTTGTGTTCCAAAATCACTATGGATGGTGACTGCAGCCATGAAATTAGATGATACTTTCTCCTTGGAAGGAAAAGTATGGCAAACATAGAGAGTGTACTAAAAAGTAGAGACATCACTTTGCCGACAAAGGTCTATATAGTCAAAGCTATGGTTTTTCCAATAGTCATGTATGGATATCAGAGTGGGACCATGAAGAATTCTAAGCACCAAAGAATTGATGCTTTCAAAAAAAAAAAAGAACCGATGCTTTCAAAGTGTAGTGATGGAAAAGACTGCTGAGATTTCCTAGGACAGCAAGGAGAACAAACCAATCAATCCTAAAGGAAATCAACCCTGAATATTCATTGCAAGGACTGATGGTGAAACTGAAATTCCAATACTTTGGCCACTTGATGGGATCAGCTGACCCATTGGAAAACACCTGGATGTTGGGAAAGACTGAACGCAAAAGAAGAGAACAGCAGAGGATGAGATGGTTAGGTAGCATCATCGACCCAGTGGATGTGAATTTGAGCAAATTCTGGGAGTTAGTGAAAGACAGGGAAGCCTGGCATGCTGCAGTCCTTGGGATCTCAAGGAATTGGACATGACATAGCAACCAAAAATGACCTTTTGTATCTTGAGATCATTTTTAGCTTAAAGCTAGTTTTGTCTCATAAGAACAGGCTACCAAATTGAAGGCTAATGGGAACCAGCAGTATAGCACAGGGAACTCAGCTTGGTGTTCTGTGGTGTCCTATATGTGTGAGATGGAGAGGGATGAGAGAGAGGTCCAAGAGGAGAGGATATATGTACACATATAGCTGATTCGCTTCATTGTATACCAGAAACTAACACAACACTGTAAAGCAACTATATTCCGATTAAAAGATAAAAATAAAAAAGAGGCCTCTCCTTTGGGGTAGGCCTGTCCTCACTCCTCGAGGGTATACTATCCTTTCTTTGCCAAATAAAACTCTGAGCTGTAACCGAGCTGTAACATAGTCCATTGTAAAAAATAAATAAATAAACAAAAATAAAAAAGAATAGTTACCCCTGCTTTCTTTTGGTTACTGTTTGCTTGAAACATCTTTTTCTATCTCTTCACTCTCAGTCTATCTACATGTATCTTGAAACTAGATGTCTTGTAGACAATATTTCATTGAATCATCTTTTGATTGGATAGTTTAATCCATTTATGTTTCAAGCAATGATTGGTAGGTAAGGACTTCAGTTCAGTTCAGTCGCTCAGTCGTGTCCGACTCTTTGTGACCCCATGGACTGCAGCATGCCAGGCTTCTCTGTCCATCTCCAGCACCCAGAGCTTGCTAAAACTCATGTCCATCGAGTCAGTGATGCCATCCAACCATCTTATCCTCTGTCGTCTCCTTCTCCTCCTGCTTTCAATCTTGCCCAGCATCAGAGTTTTTTCCAGTGAGTCCGTTCTCGGCATCGGGTAGCCAAAGTATTGGAGTTTCAGCACCAGTCCTTCCAATGAATATTCAGGACTGATTTCCTTTAGGATTGACTGGTTGGATCTCCTTGCAGTCCAAGGAACTCTCAAGAGTCTTCTCCAACACCACAGTTCAAAAGCATCAGTTCTTCAGCACTCAGCTTTTCTTATAGTCCAACTCTCACATCCATACATGACTACTGGAAAAACCATAGCTTTGACTAGACAGACCTTTGTTGGCAAAGTAATGTCTCTGTTTTAATATGCTATCTAGGTTTCTTGAAGATTTTCTTCCAAGGAGCAAGCATCTTTTTATTTCAAGGCACCATCTGCAGTGATTTTGGAGCCCCAAAAAATAAAGTTTGCCACTGTTTCCATTGTTTCCCCATCTATTTGCCAGGAAGTGATGGGGCCAGATGCCACAATCTTCGTCTTCTGAATGTTAAGTTTTAAGCCAACTTTTTCACTCTCCTCTTTCACTTTCATCAAGAGGCTCTTTAGTTCTTCACTTTCTGCCATAAGGGTGGTATCATCTGCATATCTGAGGTTATTGATATTTCTCCCAGCAATCTTGATTCCAGCTTGTGCTTCATCCAGCCTGGCGTTTCACATGATATAGTCTGCATATAAGTTTAATAAGCACGGTGACAATATACAGCCTTGACGTACTCCTTTCATAATTTGGAACCATTCTGTTGTTCCACATCTGATTCTAATTGTTGCTTCTTGACCTGCAAACAGATTTCTCAGGAGGCAGATAAGGTGGTCTGGTATTCCCATAATATTGCCATTTTGTTAATTGTTTTCTATTTTGTGGATCCATTACTCCTTGATTCTTATCTTGCTGTTTTTATGATTTGATATCTTTATGTAGCAGTATGCCTTGACTCTGTTACCATAATCTTCTTGTAATTATAACGGAGTTTCCTTTGTGGTTACCACGAGGTTTACATAAAACATCTTACATTTATAACATTCTATTTTAAGCTGAAGACAGCCTAACTTTGATAGTATTCTCAAGCTTGACATTTTTACTTTACACTTGGGCTTGCCTGGTAGCTCAGCTGGTAAAGACTCTGCCTGCAATGCAGGAGACTCTGATTCAATTCCTGGGTCGGGAAGATCCCCTAGAGAAGGACTAGGCTACTCACTCCAGTATTCTTGGGCTTCCCTGGTTGTTCAGTTGGTAAAGAATCCGGGACACCTGGGTTTGATCCCTGGGTTGGGAACATCCCCTGGAGAAGGGACCAGTTACCCACTCCAGTATTCTGGCCTGGAAAATTCCATGGACTGTATAGTTCATGGGGTTGCAAAGAGTTGGACATGATTGAGCGACTTTCACTTTTATTTTAAATTTTAGGTTATTGATTTTATAGTTTACATTTTTATAGTGTGTATTCAAAAGCAAATTATTTTAGTTATGGTTATTTTTAATGTTTGTTTTTAACTTTATTTTTCAGGCCATGCTGTGCAGCATGTGGGATCTTAGTTCCTTGACCAGAGCTCGAAACTTTGCCCCCTGCATTGGGAGTGTGGAGTCTTAATCACTGGACTACCAGGGAAGTTGCTCTTTTTCAATTTTTAAACTATAGTTGTAAGTGAATTACACACCACCGTTACAATATTAGAGAATCTGACTTTGACCTCATATTTACTGTTCACAATGAGTTTTACACAACTACCTTCATGTATTTTTATGATGTTAGTTAGTGTCCTTTTATTTCCACTTGAAAAACTTTCTTTAGCATTTCTTGTAAGGAAGAAGTAGTGGTGAGGAACTCCGTCAGCTCTTGCTTATTTTAGAAAGTCTTTTATCACTCCTTCATTCCTCACAGTCAGCTTTTCCACATATAGTATTCTTGGCTGATGTTGGTTTGTTGTTTTTTTTTTTCTTTCAATATTTTGAATATCCCATCCCATTCTTTCTTGGCCTAAAATACTTCTATAGAGAAATCTTCCAATGGTTCTATGGGATTCCCTTATATACTTGTGACTTGTCACTTTTCCCTGTTGCTTTCAAAATTCTCTCTCTTTTTTTTTTTTTTTCGGTAAGAAGTAGATTTATTTAGAAAGAACACACTCCACAGACAAGAGTGCAGGCCATTGCTGAGGGAGGGTACTCTGAAATTCTCTGACTTTGACTTCAAATAATTTAAATCTAGCGAGTCTCTATGTGTCCTTTTGCATTCAGTTTTGGGTTATTCTTTGGGCCTCTTTTGAATGTCAATTTCTCTTCCCATGTTAAAGAAGTTCTCAGCCATTACTTCTTTAAATATATTTTCGGTCTCTTTTACCTCTCCTAAGATTCCCATAATGTGAATGTGGTTTCTCTTGATAGTGTCCCATAAGTCCCATAGGCTTTCTTCTTTTTTTTTTTTTGCATATTTACCTGATTCTTCAAGGTCCTTGATTCCTTTTAATTGGTATAAGCCCATTTGTGTAAACTGTCTCCTCTTTGAGACTTCACAGATTCATTTTGGCAGAGTCAGTTCTTCACCAGTCAGCTTAACTTGGGGTTCCAGATGGGTCACTTGGTATTGTCCTTGAGAAGACTGGGCATGCAAAGCTTTTATGGGCTCAGAAGGTAATGGGGAAATTACTTCCACAGTATTCTGTTGGTAACACAGGGCTGGGCCATAATCACTGTGAAAGGAAACTACACAAGGACATATCACTAGTTGTCATTATTTGCAGTATTTAAATTCTCTAAGTTTTATAAATTAACTATAATTAACTAAAGATAAATTTAAATAAATAGATGAGTTCAACAAAGTCACCACGAACACTGAATTAGTGAATACCATTGTTTCTAGGGGAAATATAAGGTTGGGTTCCTGCAAGCCTCTGGTCACAACATTTTTGTCAACTGATTAATTCATAACCTATTTTTATGTTTGTTTCCTTTTAAAGACACCTTATTTACTATATATTATTGATCCTTCTGCGTTAATCTAACAGCCAATGGCACTCTAACTCATACCAAAACAAAGCTTTTCTACTACGCTTATTTCCTCCCTAAGACAATCACAGACTTCTTGAGCTTCAGCACTCAACACCAGACAGCACCTCAACACTCTTCTTGGGGACTACCAGACTAACAAAGGCCATCACTAATCTACTTTTAGTCTCTATGAACTTAGACCTTTTCTGATTACTTTGTATAAATGAAATCATATAGCCTGTAGTGTTTTCCAACACCCCTTCTGGCAACAAGGGTGAGGGGAGTTTTTTCTCCACATTAACCAATTCCCTAGCTCACTAGACACTATGGGTGTCCTACAGTTATACGTTTATTCTTTTTGGCCACTCTGCACAGCTTGCAGGATCTTAGTTCCCCAACCAGGGGTTGAACCCAGGCCCTTGGCAGTTAAAGTGTAGATTCCTAACCACTGGACTACCAGGGAAGTAGATAGGACAATACATTTCTGACACTAACATTTCTGATGCTAACTGGAGTTAGCACAGAACCCACATTTTAAGAACTGAGTCCCATAAAACTACCCCAGCTTTAGATACCAGTTGCAAGTTTCTGTACTTCTGACCAATCCACTATAAATCCGGAGTCCCCATGATCCCCTTCAGAGTTTCAGTTATTTTCTAGAAAAGCTCACAGGACTCAGGAAAACATATCACTTACTATTACCAGTTTGTTAGAAGAGGATACAACTCAGTAACAGTTAAATGGAAGAGATGCATAGGACAAGGTACGGGGCTATGGGCACAGGGCTTCCATTCCCTCTCTGGGCACACCACCCTCCTGGTACCTCAATGGGAAAGCTTTCCAAACCTTATCATTTAGGGTTTTTTATAGCGGTTCCATTACATAAGCAGACTGACTAATTCATTGACCATTGGTGATTGAACTCAGTGTTGAACCCTCTTCCTCCCAAGAGGTCCAGAGATTAACTGAAAGTTCCAACCCTTTGATTCATATGTTTGGTTGCATTAGCAACCAGCCTCCATTCTGAAGCTACCTAGAGCCTCACCAAGAGATATCCTACTAGCACAAAGCTTGGTATAGTCAAAAGGGGCTTATGAATAACAAAAGCTGCTCCTGTCACCATTATCACTCAGGAAATTCCAAGGGTTTTTGAAACTCTGTGACAGGAACTGGGGAGAAAACCAAATATAGTTCTTATTGTATCACACAGAGTGTGTTGTCTTTTATGACTATCTTCTTTTATGTAACACAATGTTTTCAAAGTTTTTCTCTGTTGTAGCAAGTACCAGTGTTCTGTTTCTTTTTAAAGCTGTATTACTGGGAGGAGGGATCGGGATGGGGGATACATGTAAATCCATGGCTGATTCATGTCAATGTATGACAAAAACCACTACAATCTTGTAAAGTAGTTAGCCTCCAACTAATAAAAATAAATGAAAAAAAAAAGCTGTATTACATTCCATTGTATGGGTATTCCACATTTTGTTTATCCATTCACAGTTGATGGACATCTTTTGTGATGGAAGGGTTGTTTCCACTTTTTAGTTATAAGTAATGTTGCTATAAACATTCAAAAGCTCTTATGTAGACATGTTTTCTTTTCTCATATGTATATACTACGGTTTGGAATTAGAAGATAATATGGTAACTTTACCTGGAGAAGGGCATGGCAACCCACTCCAGTGTTTTTGCCTGGCGAATCCCCATGGACAGAGTAGCCTGGCAGCCACAGTCCTTGGGGTCACAAAGAGTCAGACAAGACTGATGGACTAAGTACCCATGGTAACTTTACATTTAACTTTTTGGGAACCGCCAAACTGTTTTTCAAAGCAGTTCAGCTATTTTTCTGTTGCCTCTTTAATTCAGTAATCTTTCTCTTGAAAGGTTATTTTGATAAGAAAGGAAGATTTTGTAACTATGTATGGTATGGGTATTAACTAGACTTATTGTGGTGATCATTTAATGATTTGATATTTAGTAGTATTTACAAAATATCAAATCATTGTGTTGTATACCTGAAACAATTTGTTAATTGTACTTCAATTTAGAAAAGATTATTTTTATTTTTAATATATTTATTTGCATTTTGTTTGTATATGCTATATAAGTGACGACAGTTTCATTGTTTCATTGGTCAGTATACCTCCACAAATAATATACTGCAGTCTTAGCTCTTAACTGTTAAGTATGGCATATATATGGACAAAAATAACCCAGAAATAATAAAGTTTGTTTTGATACATTAGAAGTGCAAATAAATAAATTTTCCTTCTCTAATTTAGCTAATGGTATCAATATTAAACTAGATATGTAGTTTTAAGATTTAATTAAAAGCTTAAATGACTATAAATTTGGGAGCAGCTTAACCACATGGTTCTGGCACAGAATGTCTCATAAGGAGGTGGCAATCAAGCTGTCAACAGGGCTACAGCCATCTGACTTGACTGGAGCTAGAGGATATGCTTCCAAGGTGACTCACATGTGGCTGTTGGCAGGAGGCCCCCGTTCCTCACCTCGTGGTCTTATCCACAGGATATTTGAGTAGCCTCATGACACGTCAGCAGATTCCCTCCAGATCAAGTGATCTAAAAGAGAGGGCTCGGGTAAAGTTGCAATTTCGCTCATGACCAAGTCTCAGAAGTCATAAACCATCCTGTCTTCAATATTCTATTTATTAGAAGTGAGTTGGAACTTCCTTGGCGGTCCAGTGGTTAAGACTCTGTGCTTCCATTGCTGGGAGCAGAGTTTCAATCCCTGGTTGGGAAAATAAGATCCCTCATGCCACAAGGCATGGCCAGAAAAAGAGTTGTAATTCTTACCTTCGTTAAACTACTGTGGTGAATAAAAATTCCATTCCTATTAGTTTAGAATACAAAAAAAAAAAAAAAATACTCAAAATAACCAAAGACAGTATAACAATGTAAATAACTATTTTAAAAAGAAGTGAGTTAACAAGTCCAGTCCATACTCAAGAAGGGAATTAAGCTCTACCTTTTAAGAGAGATGTATCAAAGAAATGGTGGACATCTTTTAAAACCACCACACTAGCTAATGGCAAGAAGCCTCAGTTCTTGAAAAGCCATGTGGACTTCTCCATTGGGTGCTTGAGTGTCCTTATGACATGGTAGCTGGTCTTTCAGTGTGGAAGTAGGTGGAAGAACAATAAGGAATCCACAGTATCTTTTATGGTCTAACTTCAGAAGCTACACTCTGTCGTTTCTGCAGTTTCCTATTGGTTATACAGGTCAGCTTTATGCAACGTGGCAAGACTTTAAATGAGGGCATGTATCCCAGGAACATGACTAAGAGCCATCCTGGGTGCTGGCAACCACAGGGATCCAGGAAGTAATAACTAACTCTACCGGAAAATTCTGGGGTGGGCTTCATAAAGAAATGATATAGAGGTGAGTTTTGGGGGTCTCACAGATACTGAGCAAAATGAGAAGGATCAGTAAAGGTCATCTGGTTTATCCCTGACTTAAAGACAGAAAGTAAGAAAGAACCAGGAAAGATGGCAGAGAAGTCCACTTTCCGCTGGCTTTTGATGCTATTTCTAACTTTGTTCAAGATCTTTCACGTGTGGTGCTAAAATACCTGTAGTTGCTCTAGTCTTACAATATGCAATTAGCCCAGTCAGAAGCTTCTTTAATAATAGGTATTAAGTACCTGATGAACCAAAATGGCTATTCAAAGCCACTTTTTGTTCGCTCCTGTAATTAGGACATGTGCTTCCTCAGGGAGATTGGGAGAATTAAGATGTAACAACACCTTCTCTCCCCAACTCCTGTCATTGTTTTAACATTCAGAACACAAAATCTCTACTGGGGAGTCAAAATTTTTGTAATTCTGGTGGGAGATGAGAAGAAGAACAGTGGGAAACTCAGCAGATCTTTAAAATATAAAATTTCTTATTCTTCTTAGAAAACCAAAAATAACTCCTGAGTTATAAATTATAGGTCTTTGTTCTTTCTTGGTTTTTTCCCCCTAAAGCTTTGGCGTCATCGCAACACTGCAAAGGTAGTTGTTTCATATTTATTCTTTTTATTTTGTTATAAACTTCACGTTTCCACAAAGGAATAGTCTACAAACAGTAATAGTAACAAAAATAAATACAGAGAACTGTCCATATAAAGAAAAAGAGAGTGAGAAGACTCTCTCATATCTTGTCCTGAAAGAGAGATTTTCTTTTCTTCCTATGAGGCCAGTAACACACTGAATCAGGGAGTATTTGCTGCAGGAAAGTCACAGGCTCAAAGCAACTTAAGAGGCCAGCCCTGTTTTATAGCTGAGTGCCTCTGGAAGGTGCAAGACAGGTACCAGCCTTTGCTGAGCACCGAACTCAGCCCACTGGCCGGCCCTGGACACAGAGGGCCCTCCGGAGATGTCTCTGCCTCGCTTTGCCTCCTTTTCCTTTTTCTCTGATAGTTTTAAATACTATTTGGGGACATCTACTCTGCACCTGTGCTTTACATTTGTTGTCCCTCTTCCTTCTCAAACTCCAAGTCACATTTTACAGTTAAGAAAAGTAAAGCTCAAAGAGCATATTAATCAAGAAGATTTCTTTTGCTGAAAAAGAAAACCCAAACTCAAATTGGCTTAAGCAGAAAGACTGTTCACTGGTTCACATAACTAAAAAAGCCAAGCATGTGACTGGGTATAGCTGCATCTATGTACTCAAGTGAGCCACCAAGACAACATTTCTCTCTGGGCCTATTGTTTCTTTTTTTTCTTTTAGTGTTAATTTATTTCATCCATGTGACTGCACTGGCTCTTAGTTGCAGGGCATGGGATCTTTTTTGTGATGTTTGGACTTCAGTTGCAGCATGTAGACTCAGTCTTAATTCCCTAACGAGGGGTCAAACCCACATCCTTTGCATTGGCAGGCAGATTCTTAGCCAATGGACCACCAGGAAGGTCCCTCAGCTTTTTGTTTCTCTACTCCATGCAGGCAAGCTCTTCTTTCCTGATGTTGGGGAGTTAGCTGAGACAACAGAAACATCGCATTTGATTAAGTGTGGCAGCTGAGGGAGTGCTCCATTTGGACCTCCCTTGTAAAAGAACTTGCCATTCAGCCACAAGGAGCACCTTTACCCAAGAGCCTCCAGCGGCACCACCTTCAGGATCCGTGACCTTCCTGGTGGGCTACCAATCAATTCCTGGACATGCAAGGGTATGAGGGCCTGGTCACTTCTGCCCACTGCATAACTCCTCTAATGGACAATCTTTGTTTTAGAGTTTCCGTGGGATTGGCTGAAAATGTCAGCTCAGACTGTGTTGAGGCCCCCCTTTATCAGACATTACCCTCTCCCCTAAGTAAACCTCTTGTACACCAAATCCATCGCAGTGTCTTCCTCCTTCAGGAGTTAACTGAACCATCATGTCTCACTGACTTAATCCCCGGTAGAAACAGATGCTCTTGCTTCACACAGATCCCTTTGGATGACTTTGTAGTGATTTTCAGCGTGCTCTTCTAACACCCAGAACCTTCAGCTGTGCCCAGGTGGTGCTCTCAGAGCCCCGGAGTTAGCGCTTCACCCTAACTGAATATTTAGAAGGTCCAGGTCCTATGTAATGCCCTGCTTCCTCTCATCCCCATCCACCTGACCAATGACTGCAAGTTAAGGGACTCAATGCCAAGCCTCTTTACCTCCAGGTAGACCTTCTGAGAAATAGCCTACCCCTCAAATTTCCTCTGAAGGGTCAGGCTAACACCACCATCCACAGAACTCTGCCTGAGAGAACATCTTGCTGATTCCTCCTCTGCCCCGCTTCTGTGCCCCCACCCCTTCCGATCTGCCCAAGGATTCCTTATCACACTGCTTTCATGTGAATCCTCCTCTAAGGGTGTGCTTCCCAACCAAGAACCGCAGCTGAGGCCACAGCAACTGTCAAGTGGCTCTCTCCCTGGAACAGTCCTTCTGGGTCCTCTGCTGCTTTTGCTCCATCTGGCCTATGAGCGCTAGCTGCTTCCGACTGTCACTAACTCTAGAGTGCTTTCCCGGTCTTGATTGTTTCCCTGAGTCCCTTCCCATCCTTTTTGAACAGCCCTTTCATTAAACTCTTCCCAGCCACCCCTTTGAAGTGTGCTGCCTGTTTGCTACAAGACTCCTGAATCAGAAATGTGACCATTCCAGGATTTCTTTATAAAAAACATTATCTACCATCTATGAAATTCACAGTAACCTAGAGGTTTGAAATGAGACACAAATTTTATATTGTGGAATGATTGCCTTTTTATTCCATCCAATCAGTTTGATTCTGGACTCTATGTATAATAAGATAAATTAGAGATAATATCAAAAGCCAGATTATAAGTTCTTCCTGATGATAGAGGTAATGACCTCCTACCTCCATTTGGCTCCCAAAATGCCCTTCAGCTGGAAACGCAAGTAAACAACTTGCAGAAGGTGACATCTGGCACTAGATGGCAGTCATACCCACCGGTACTGCTGCTCACGGAAGCCACTGACAGTCCAAGGCTTCCTGGCCCTGCAGGTTCGATTCACACAGTCCAGCAAAAGCCAGTTCGCCTGCCAGCTCTCCACTCTTAAATCAGGGTTATTCCACATTCCTCCAACAGAGAAGCAGCTTGTGGTTTTTCAGAACCTTGGGCCAGGGCCCGGGAAGGTTCCTATCTGTATCTCCTTCTATCAGCCCTCCCTCAATACATCTATTGCTAGACACTTGTCTTGTATCCCACTGTTTGCTGAACCCACGGTAGTCAAGGCGAGAGTGGAGAAGCTGGAAGAAAACTCAAACTGCAGTAGGAACTGCAAGCATGTTTATTTTCTCCCGACTAGCACAGCAGCTGTGCCGCAGACATGCTGTATTCTCTCACAGTGGACCCAGCGGACACAGCCATAATGCAGCCACAGGGGCTTTTCAGGTGGAGCTTATATAAGCAAACAGAACAGAAGCGACCTGTGGCCAAGTGAGTACATTGTGACGCGCATATGCAGTGCTATAAGTGATCTCAACCGTGACATAACCATGTGTTTACAAAACGTGGGGCGAGAAGCTGTGGGGTGAGAAAGCCTGACCACCACTATCTTGGCTAATTTGCTGTTTGCTTTCAACACTCAAGGGCTTCCCTGGTGGCTCAGCTGGTAAAGAATCTGTCTGCAGTGCGGGAGACCTGGGTTTGATCCTTGGGTTGGGAAGATCCCCTGGAGCAGGGAAAGGCTACCCACTCCAATATTCTGGCCTGGAGAATTCCATGCACTGTATAGTCTATGTTAACATTCACTCTTGCCATTTCCTGCTTGACCACTTCCAATTTGCCTCTATTCATGAACCTAACATGTTCCTATGCAATATGGCTCTTTACAGCATCGGACCCTGCTTCTATCACCAGTCACATCCACAACTGGGTGTTGTTTCTGCTTTGGCTCCATCCCTTCATTCTTTCTGGAGTTATTTCTCCACTGATCTCCAGTAGCATATTGGGCACCTACCGATCTGGGGAGTTCGTCTTTCAGTGTCTTATCTTTTTGCATTTTCATACTGTTCATAGGGTTCTCAAGGTAAGACTACTGAAGTGGTTTGCCATTCCCTTCTCCATGGGAACACATTCTGTCAGACCTCTCCACTATGACCCGTCCATCTTGGGTGGCCCCACATGGCATAGCTTAGTCTCATTGAGTTAGACAAGGCTGTGGTCTGTGTGATCAGATCGGTCAGTTGTCTGTGATTGTGGTTTCAGTCTGTCTGCCCTCTGATGCCCTCTCTCAGTGCCTACCGTCTTACTTGGGTTTCTCTTACCTTGGATGTGGGGTATCTCTTCATGGCTGCTCCAGCAAAGCATAGCCGCTGCTCCTTATCTTGGACGTGGGGTATCTGGCAAGATGGCAAGAGTGAACGTCAACATTCTAAGAATCAGCGAACTAAGATGGACTGGAATGGGAGAATTTAACTCAGATGACCATTATATCTACTACTGTGGCAGGAATCCCTTAGAAGAAATGGAGAAGCCATCATAGTCAACAAAAGAGTCTGAAATGCAGTACTTGGATGCAAACTCAAAAATGACAGAATGATCTCTGTTCATTTCCAAGGCAAACCATTCAATAATATCATGGTAATCCAAGTCTATGTCCTGACCAGTAATGCTGAAGGAGCTGAAGCTGACGGTTCTATGAAGACCTACAAGACCTTTTAGAACTAACAACTAAAAAAGATGCCCTTTTCATTATAGGGGGCTGAAATGCAAAAGTAGGAAGTCAAGAAACACCTGGAGTAACAGGCAAATTTGGCCTTGGAGTATGGAATGAAGCAGGGCAAAGGCTAATAGAGTTTTGCCAAGAGAATGCTCTGGTCATAGCAAACACCCTCTTCCAACAACACAAGAGAAGACTCTATACATGGACATCACCAGATGGTCAACATCGAAATCATTGACTATATTCTTTGCAGTCAAAGATGGAGAAGCTCTACATAGTCAGCAAAAACAAGACTGGGAGCTGACTGTGGCTCAGATCATGAATTCCTTAATGCCAAATTCAGACTTAAATTGAAGAAAGTTGGGAAAAACCACTAGACCTTTCAGATATGACCTAAATCAAATCCCTTATGATTATACAGTGGAAGTGAGAAATAGATTTAAGGGACTAGATCTGATAGACAAAGTGCCTGATGAACTATGGACGGAGGTTTGTGACATTGTACAGGAGACAGGGATCAAGATGATTTCCAAGAAAAAGAAATGCAAAATAGCAAAATGGCTGTCTGAGGAGGCCTTACAAATAGCTGTGAAAAGAAGAGAAGTGAAAAGCAAAGGAGAAAAGGAAAGATATTCCCATTTGAATGCAGAGTTCCAAAGAATAGCCAGGAGAGATACGAAAGCTTTCCTCAGAGATCAATGCAAAGAAATAGAGGAAAACAACAGAATGGGAAAGACTAGAGATCTCTTCAAGAAAATTAGAGATACCAAGGGAATATTTTATGCAAAGATGGGTTCGATAAAGGACAGAAAAAGTATGGACCTAACAAAAGCAGAAGATATTAAGAAGAGGTGGCAAGAATACACAGAAGAACTGTACAAAAAAGATCTTCATGACCCAGATAATCACGATGGTGTGATCACTCACCTAGAGCCAGATATCCTGGAATGTGAAGTCAAGTGGACCTTAGGAAGCATCACTATGAACAAAGCTAGTGGAGGTGATGGAATTCCAATTCTAGTTGAGCTATTTCAAATCCTGAAAGGTGATGCTGTGAAAGTGCTGTACTCAGTATGTCAGCAAATTTGGAAAACTCAGCAGTGGCCACAGGACTGGAAAAGGTCAATTCTCATTCCAATCTGAAAGAAAGACAATGCCAAAGAATGCTCAAACTACTGTACAACAGCACTATCTCACATGCTAGTAAAATAATGCTCAAAATTCTCCAAGCCAGGCTTCAACCATATGTGAACCATGAACTTCCAGATGTCAAGCTGGTTTTTAAAAAAGACAGAGGAACCAGAGATCAAATTGCCAACATCTGCTGGATCATCAAAAAAGCAAGAGAGTTCCAGAAAAAATCTATTTCTGCTTTATTGACTATGCCAAAGCCTTTGACTGTGTGGATCACAATAAACTGTGGAAAATTCTGAAAGAGATGGGAATACCAGACCACCTGACCTGCCTCTTGAGAAACCTGTATGCAGGTCCAGAAGCAACAGTTAGAACTGGACATGGACCAACAGACTGGTTCCAAATAGGAAAAGGAGTATGTCAAGGCTGTATATTGTCACCCTGCTTATTTAACTTATATGCAGAGTACATCGTGAGAAATGTTGGCCTGGAAGAATCACAAGCTGGAATCAAGATTTCTTGGAGAAATATCAATAGCCTCAGATATGCAGATGACACCACCCTTATGGCAGAAAGTGAAGAAGAACTAAAAAGCCTCCTGATGAAAGTGAAAGAGGAGAGTGAAAAGTTGACTTAAAGGTCAACATTCAGAAAACTAAGATCATGGCATCTGGTCCCATCACTTCATGGGAAATAGATGGTGAAACAGTGGAAACAGTGTCAGACTTTATTTGGGGGGGCTCCAAAATCACTGCAGATGGTTATTACAGCCACGAAATTAAAAGACGCTTACTCCTTGGAAGGAAGGTTATGACCAACCTAGATAGCATATTAAAAAGCAGAGACATTACTTTGTCAACAAAGGTCTGTCTAGTCAAGGCTATTGTTTTTCCAGTAGTTATGTATGGATGTGAAAGTTGGACTATAAAGAATGCTGAGCGCCGAAGAATTGATGCTTTTGAGCTGTGGTGTTGGAGAAGACTCTTGAGAGTCCCTTGGACTGCAAGGAGATCCAACCAGTCCATCCTGAAGGAGATCAGTCTGGGGTGTTCATTGGAAGGACTGATGCTGAAGCGGAAACTCCAATACTTTGGCCACCTGATGCTAAGAGCTGACTCATTTGAAAAGACCCTGATGCTGGTCAAGATTGAGGGTAAGAGGAGAAGGGGACGACAGAGGATGAGATGGTTGGATGGCATCACCGACTCAATGAACATGAGTTTGAGTAAACTCCGGGAGTTTGTGATGGACAGGAGGCCTGGAGTGTTGCAGTTCATGGGGTCACAAAGAGTCGGACACTACTGATCGACTTTCACATCTACAACACTCAAACACTGATGTAGACCCAAGGGTCTGGGCCCATGGGAAAGAGACTGTAGAACATAGAACCTGGGGAGGAATCCCTCCTGGTGCAGAAAATATTGGTGTGTTTGGGTTATGCTCTTCCTGGCTCAATGACCTCCTCAATTGCTTTAGCAGGCCTCCCCTACTACCTTTGGATATAACAAACAACTGACATTAGTTAAAATCATTGTATTAAAAGAGACACTTTAGGGAATTCCCTGACAGTCCTGTGGTTAGGACTCTGCACTTTTACTGCTGAGGGCCCAGGGTTCAATCCCTGGTCAGGGAACTAGGATCTCCACAAGCCACATGGTGTAGCCATAAAAAAAAGAGAGAGAGACACTTTAAGTTGCAAGTAACTGAAGCCCTATGAAAATGAGCTTAAGCCAAATAAAGAGAATTGTTAGTCAATAGACTTAAGAGCCATACATGTATGAATTTAGTCACAGCTGTATCTGCATGAGTTTCAGGCATGTCTGGATTCAGGAGGTGCTAAAGAAAAGAATTATCAGTAATCTGTTTGTCTCAGTCCATCTTTTCTCTTCTCTTTTGAGCAGAAACTCCCAAGCGCTCAAAGAAAGAAATGTTTTTCTCTATAGTTTTGCCAAGATCCCTAGACTAATCATGTGGGAGAGGGCCTGAGAGATGACATATCCAATTTGTTTAGGTCAAGCACCCATTGCTAGAAAGAGGCATAGGTCAGGATGAAAATGAAAGAGGCTAGGTTTCCAAGAAAAAAATTGAAGTACTCTCACCTGAACAAGGTACACAGGACAAATCAAGTCAGCAGAAGCAGCTACGAAGTTCCCTTTCCCCTTCACTCCCTCACTTATCTATTGACTCATCCAGTACACCTGCTAACCTTCCCTCTCCATTCCTGCCAAGGTGAAAGTCCTGAGTATTCAAGGACTCCTGCCACACAGGCTTCTAACATCCTGTTCTTTTCCTTCAAAGCACTATCAGTTCAAGATTATGTAGTGACGTGTATGATTATTAATCTAGTATGTATCTTTCCTCTAGATTTTGGTACCTGTAGATCCTCGCACAGTGACTGACACAGAGTGGATACTCAGTAAACTTGTGCTCGTTCATTGATTTTATATTTTCTATTAGGGGACAGCAAGTCCAACCAGCATGGCCCTCACCTGGATTCTATCCTAATAATGGAGACAGACAAGTCAAGTAGTGTTCACAGTCCAACTGCGATGATTTCTGCAAGAGTGGTGGACTCAAGCGAGCCTGGGAGAGGAATGTCTCAATCAGAGTAGTCCAGGAAATTTCCCTGAAGTCATCATGTTGAGTTAACTTTAGAAAAATAAGAAGGCATATGCAGCAAGATGAAGATGCCCTCAGAAGCACATTGGAAGATGAGAAAATGTGACATAGTCTGATGTAGTCTCAGTCTCAGAGCACTGACCCTTCAGGACAGGGAGTAATCATATCGGAATTATCTCTTTTAGCTAAACCAACCTCTTTTTAAAAAAGAAAGAAAATAAAAGGGGGTGGAGGATGACATCAAAAGCAGAAATTTTTTGGACAAAAAACTAGCTTAAAAGAATATGGAGAAGCCCTCTGATTATAATAGCATCTGGCAGGGCAACTGCCAATGGTAGGCCCTATATAAATATGTGGTTACCTGGATGAAAGTCATTGGAATTGGTGTATTTCACTTGAAACAGAAAACAAAACCAACCATGGGATATGGCACGTTAAGAATCCAAGCAAACTGCTGAATGAAATAAAAGGCAAAAAAAAAAAAAAAAATACTGTAAAACAAGATTTATATAACCCTATCTGTGTGGAATAAAAATGTGCCCAGTTTCACATGCCGTTTGTTTGCTGCCAGGATCGGAGACTGTTGCTGAGAAAGGGGTGGGAGGAGGCTGTTGGGGGAAATCACATGCCAGGCCGAGAAACAGGGACAGAGAATTCAACGTTTAGGGGTTTGAAAAGAAGACTTGGAACACAAGCCTCTTTTGTTCCTCAGGCTTCTCTTAATTGCCATGTTTGAGATCCGGGATTTATGATGGAAGCACTATTCAAAATGACACTTTCCACTTCTTTACAAAGAAAGTTCAATCACAGTCCCCAGTCTCCCCTTAAGTTGTGTTACCCTAAAACCAGTGCGTGTCCAGCCAAAAGACACAACAAAGCCAAAGACTGGGAGAAGGAAGGATTTATTATTGTTTGCAGCAAGTAAGGAGAACTTCAGGGCTCTTTCCCAAAGCAGTGTCTCCCTTCACAGCAAAATTGGGGAAGTTTTAAGCTAAGGGTATATGCATATTCATGAAGGGGCTTGGGAAATAAGCAGAGTCTAAGTTTCAGTTGAATGAAGTCAGAAGGATTAGAAAAGGTCAACGTCATCATCCCTCAGGTTCCAGTTTATCTGGGGGTTGAGTGCTTCAGGCTAATCTTTACTATTGAAACAGAATTGGGAGTCTTTGCAACTGATATCTTTGCTATTGCCAAGATTCTCTTGCCCGATAACAGTTGTTTGTTTCTGCATTCTTTTGTTCCCTTAAGATCATTAATTAGAGATTTGTTCAAGGACAAGCATTGTGGCCAGAATTAAATCACAAAATGTGTGTGTGTGTGTGTGTGTGTGTGTGTGTGTGTGTGTGTGTTCAGTCATGTCCTACTCTTTGCAAACCTGTGGACTGTAGCCCGCCAGGCTTCTCTGTTCATGGAGTTTTCCAGGCAAGAATACTAGAGTGGGTAGTGTGGATTGCCATTTCCTGTGCCAAGGCATCTTTTTGACCCAGGGATTGAACCGGTATCTCTTGCATATCCTGCATTGGCAGTCGGATTCTTTACCACTGCGCCACATGGGAAGCCCATAACATAGCAACTTAGGCCAAAAATGGTTTCCCTTGTGTCAAAAAAGCCATGCCTGGTTCTCTTTCTCCAGGGAACCCTCCATCAGCTTATAGTTGCAACCCAGGTCATTTGTGGAATGGCTGTGTTAAGAGGAGTGGAGAATTATAAATAAAATCAGTGTGTTTTGTCACAAATTGAAGCAGTTGCTGCTCCCCAGGCTGGCAGCAAAATCATGAATCAGAGTCTAAAGTTTAGAACAATGTTTGTGAATTGTCTCACTTATTGCGAATCCCACAATGAATTGCTCCCCCTGGCATTCAGCAGTTAGGCCCTTACCGCCGGATCTCTGTGAACCACCCCCAAGTATACACTGAACCTGGAAGCTCCTCATTCCAAACTAAGCTTTTGAAAGGGACCTCTTCCAGTTACTGTATCCCTTGGGCCAAAGAACCCTACCCTCTGTGTTTAGTACTTGCTATATAGAGAATTTTTCTTCCTCTCACCTCCAGATCATTAAATCTCTCTCAGTAATAGCAAAGGCTTCTCTGGATCTTGTCCCAAGCCAGTCACTCTTGTAAGTGTTGCTGCTGTTTTGTTGTAAGTTAGTTGCTCAGTCGCGTCCGACTCTGCAGGGATCAAACCCGGGTGTGCTGCATTGCAGGCAGATTCTTTACCAACTGAGCTACCAGCAAAGCCTCTAAGTGCTGTGTGCATAGTTAATTAATTTGATGTCACAACAATCTTGTGGGGGATGTGCTATCATCCCCTACTTTTCAGATAAGAAAGCTGAGGCCAGAGGTTTGTTAACTTGCCCAAGGTCATACAGCACTTAAATGGCAAAGCCAATATTAGAACCAGAGTCATTTGACTCCATAGCCAACATTCTCAACCACTATGATGCCTCCTCATAAGAAGGGGTGCAAAATAAGCCAAGCTGAGCTAGCCTTTGTCATAACCCACTCTGTTAACCATGCCTGATTCCCTTCTCCTTCCCTCTTCATTCAAGGGATTCTGGAGAAGATGCTAACCTTGACCAGGCATGAGCCAATCATCCACGTTCCTGCCTCAGTGACTGGCTCAGGGCTGGTCCTGTGACCGAATCAGTTAGTGAGTCTTGACCAGATTTTCCTGAGGCTTGGAAGGGAGGCCTTTAAGGAGGAGTCAACAAACAGAGAAAACAGAACAAAGAGGGACCCAAAGCACAGGACTCCAGGGGCACTGCCAGAAGTACACAGTGTTGGTCTCACGCCACACAATATAATGAGGCCCTCCAGAGTTGGCAAGGCATATTGCCAAAGACCTGATTTGAGCCCTGAATCCAGTGACTCCTGAAGTGCCAAGTACCTCTACAGTTTTCAGTTCCATGAGTCAATATGTCCCTTTTTAATAGTAAGTTATTTTTTTTTTTTTAAGTAATGGACTTTCCTGGTGGAAAGTGAAAGTTAAAGTCGCTCAATCTTGTCCAACTCTTTGTGACCCCATGGATTATACAGTCCATGGAATTCTCCAGGCCAGAATACTGGAGTGGGTAGCCTTTCCCTTCTCCAGGGATCAAACCCAGGTCTCCCTCATTGAGGGAGGATTCTTTACCAGCTGAGCCACAAGGGAAGCCCAGGAATACTGGAGTGGGTAGCCTATCCCTTCTCCAGAGGATCTTCCTGACCCAGGAATCGAACCATGGTCTCCTGCATTGCAGGCAGACTCTTTACCAACTGAGTTATCAGGGAAGCCCTTCCTGGTGGTCCAGTGGTTAAGAATCTGCTTTCCAATGCAAGGGACATAGGTTTGATCCCTGGTCTGGGAACAACACAAGTTATAGGCTTCTAAGCCCATGTGCCACTACTACCAAGACTGCACTCTAGAACCTGAGAGTCACAACTCCTGAAGTCTGTGCACCCTAGAGCTGATGTTTTGCATCAAGAGAAACCACCGCAATGAGAAGCCCCTGCACTGCAACAAAGAGTAGCCCTGCCCCACTCGCCACAACTAGAGAAAGCCTGCTTGCAGCAACAAAGACCCAGGGAAACAAAAAATAATAAATAAATAATACACACAAAAAAATTTTTAATTAAAAAAAAAAAGTTAATGGGGGACTTCCCTGGTGATCCAGTGGTTAAGAACCTGCCTGCCAATGCTCGGGACATGGGTTCAGTTCCTGGCCTGGAGAGATTCCATATGCCACGGGGCAACTAAGCCCATGGGCCACAACTTCTGAGCCTATGCACCATAACAAGAGAAGCCACCACGACGAAAAACCCGAGCACTGCAACTAGAGTAGTCCCCACTCACACCTAAGGAAAGCCTGCACACAGCAACAAAGATCTAGCATAGCCATAAATAAAGAAACATTTTTAAAATAAAAAGTCAACGTGAGCATGATTTTCTGCAACTTGAATCAGAATGCACCCTAATTAAAACAATCTCAATAAACCTCATGATGGCTAGGTCAAAATGTCCATTAGTTACCAATGCTGTGACGAAACAGTAGTCTTGCTGATCAGAGATGATTCATGCCTCAAGGTGCCCACCCCGCTAGACAACCGAGAAAAGGCTAAATTCCTAACATTCCCAACCATTCTCAAGTTTTACATTTTTGTACAAATGGAGGACAAGAGCAGCTCAAATAATTCTCTAAAATAGCTGTTAATGGATTCACTTTTCTAACTACATTTAACTCTGGTTAATGTTAAAATGACTTTAAACGCTCTTCAGCAAGGCCGAGAGGCATGGATCAAAAGTCTGTTGAAGAAGGAGCAAAGTCAACCAGCCATCAAGAAGAAAAAGCCAGGAGACTCATGCTGGTGAGGAGTGTCCAAACAGGACTTTAGCCTTATGTATGTGTGGATCTCTTATAAAGGAATGCATTTGTAAATTATTTGTTCATAAATAAAAATTAACTTTAAAATAGATAGGGTTAGGGACTTCCCTGACAGTCCAGTAGTTAAGACTCCATGCTTCCCCTGCAGGGGGTACAGATTTGTTCTCTGGTTGAGGAAAGAAAATCCTGTATGCTGTGCTGTGTGGCCAAAAATTTTTTTTCATTAAAAATTAAAAAAAAAAAAATAAATAGGTTTAAAGGACAAGTCATGTAATTGCATGATCTTAGATGAGTGTTTAGGTTTTTTCTTTTTTTAATAATGGGACTCATCAAATGAAACATTACATGAAACACTGTAGTGAGCGTCTGTTTCTCCTTCTTTGGTATAGAATTTTAAAAACGTGATAGTTTGCCTTCTGGGAAACACCTTCTCTTCACACCTAAATGTGAGTCAGGTACTTGGTACTTGGTCCTGGTCTGGCCATGGAAACAAATATAATATTTGCTTCCGAGCTCTCCTGGCTTTTTTCCTCCCTAACAATACTGGAAAGACAAAGCAGCAGTGTTGCAGGAAGGGGGACCCATTCCAGGGCCCCAAAACGGACTCTTGTCTAACACTGGAAATGAAGTGTCTGAGGAGACACATCTGCTGACAAAGAAACAGACTTTATTGGGAAGTCAAGCCCATGCTGAGAGCAGTAGGATAAGGGAACCCAGAAGAACTGTTTTGGCACATGGTTCACAGTCTCGGGTTTTATGGTGATGGGATTAGTTTCCGGGTTGTCTTTGGCCAATCATTCTGACTTAGGGTCCTTCCTGGTGGTGCACGCATTGCTCAGCCAAGATGGATGCCAGCAAGGATTCTGGGAGGTGGTAGGACATGTGGCCTCTCCTTTTGACCTTTCCTGAATTCTCCCGGTAGGTGGTGGCTTATTAGTTCCATGCTCCTTACCAGGACCTCCTGTTGTAAAGTAACTCATGCAAACGGTTACTATGGTGCCTGGCCAGGTTGGGCAGTTTCAGTCAGTGTGCTTCTCCTAACAGTAGCATAGTTTTTTAAATCTCCCTGAATCTTCTCCCCAACAAAAAGAAAAGAAATGAAAAAAGCAGACAGAGCAACTAGATGGTAAACCCCATATCTATGGACAGCGTCTACAACAAGACCAGGTGGTAAGGTTGAAGTCCAAAATACAGGAGAGGGAGAACAACTGCTACCACTGAAACCCTGCAACTCAGATTGGGACTTGAACCTATGGCTTTTTTGTTTTGTTTTTGTTTGTTTGTTTTTCTTTTTTTCCATTTATTTTTATTAGTTGGAGACTAATTACTTTACAATATTGTAGTGGTTTTTGCCATACATTGACATGAATCAGCCATGGATTTACATGTGTTCTCCATCCCGATCCCCCCTCCCACCTCCCTCCCCATCCCATCCCTCTGGGTCTTCCCAGTGCACCAGCCCCGAGCACTTGTCTCATGCATCCAACCTGGACTGGCAGTCTGTTTCACCCTTGATAGTATGCTTGCTTCAATGCTGTTCTCTCAGATCATCCCACCCTCACCTTCTCCCATAGAGTCCAAAAGTCTGTTCTATACATCTGTGTCTCTTTTTCTGTCTTGCATATAGAGTTATCGTTATCATCTTTCTAAATTCCATGTATATGCGTTAGTATATTGTATTGGTCTTTATCTTTCTGGCTTACTTCACTCTGTATAATGGGCTCCAGTTTTATCCATCTCATTAGAATTGATTCAAATGTATTCTTTTTAATGGCTGAGTAATATTCCATTGTGTATATGTACCACAGCTTTCTTATCCATTTGTCTGCTGATGGGCATCTAGGTTGCTTCCATGTCCTGGCTATTATAAACAGTGCTGTGATGAACAATGGGGTACACGTGTCTCTTTCAGATCTGGTTTCCTCGGTGTGTATGCCCAGGAGTGGGGTTGCTGGGTCATATGGCAGTTCTATTTCCAGCTTTTTAAGGAATCTCCACTCTGTTCTCCATAGTGGCTGTACTAGTTTGCATTCCCACCAACAGTGTAAGAGTGTTCCCTTTTCTCCACACCCTCTCCAGCATTTATTGCTTGTAGACTTTTGGATAACAGCCTTTCTGACTGGTGTGTAATGATACCTCATTTAGGTTTTGATTTGCATTTCTCTGATAATGAGTGATGTTGAGCATCTTTTCATGTGTTTGTTAGCCATCTGTATGTCTTCTTTGGAGGAATGTCTATTTAGATATTTGGCCCATTTTTTTATTGGGTCATTTATTTTTCTGGAATTGAGTTGCAGGAGTTGCTTGTATACTTGTGAGATTAATCCTTTGTCTGTTTCTTCATTTGCTATTATTTTCTCCCATTCTGAAGGCTGTCTTTTCACCTTGCTTATAATTTCCTTTGTTGTGCAAAAACTTTTAAGTTTCATTAGGTCCCATTTGTTTATTTTTGCTTTTATTTCCAATATTCTGGGGGGTGGGTCATAGAGGATTTTGCTGTGATTTATGTTGGAGAGTGTTTTGCCTATGTTCTCCTCTAGGAGTTTTATAGTTTCTGGTCTTACATTTAGATCTTTAATCCATTTTGAGTTTATTTTTGTGTATGGTGTTAGAAAGTGTTCTAGTTTCATTCTTTTACAAGTGGTTGACCAGTTTTCCCAGTACGACTTTTTAAAGAGGTTGTCTTTTTTCCATTGTATATTCTCGCCTCCTTTGTTGAAGGTAAGGTGTCCATAGGTACATGGATTTATCTCTGGGCTTTCTATTCTGTTTCATTGATCTATATTTCTGTGTTTGTGCTAGTACCATACTGTCTTGAGGACTGTGGCTTTGTAGTAGAGCCTGAAGGCAGGTTGATTCCTCCAGTTCCATTCTTCTTTCTCAAGATTGCTTTGGCTATTTGAAGTTTTTTGTATTTCCATACAAATTGTGAAATTATTTGTTCTAGTTCTATGAAGAATACCATTGGTAGCTTGATAGGGATTGCATTGAATCTATAGATTGCTTTGGGTAGTATACTCATTTTCACAGAACCTATGGCTTTTTAACTGAGATCACACACCTGGACTCAGGACTTAAAGAAGCTCAGGTGCTTGACGTCTCATTTCAGAAAGTGAAAGACAAACTGATAGGTAAGAAGTGGACTTATTTAGAGAGAAACACACTCCACAGAGTATGGGTCATCTCCCAAGGTGAGAGAGTGCCAAAATATGGCGTGATTAGTTTTGCACGGGCTGGGTAATTTCAAAGGCTAATGAGTTGGGGGGATTATACCAACAATTTTGGGGAAGGGGGAAGAGAGATTTCCAGGAATTGGGCCACCACACACGTTTTGGTCTTTTACGGTTAGCCTTGGAACTGTCATGGCACTGGTGGGTGTGTTGTTTAGCATAGGCTAATGTATTATAGTGAGCTTACAATAAGGATCAACAAGGTCCCATGGAAGGCCAATCTTCCACCATCTTGGACCTAATTGGTTCTAATCAGTTTTTGTCATGTCCTATGTCTATGTCATTCCTTTGAAAGGTATCACTGATCCCTTTCCCTCCTGTTTCACCAGCACTATAAGATCTGTCGATATTTACATTTATGCAGAAGAAGCACAGGGCAGAAACAGAGCATCTGAGGGGCCAGCAAACGGGTATTCACAGGAAGGCAGAATGGGCTGATTTGAGCAAAGCAGTTGAAGCAACAGGCCTTTTGCCAGCTCCAATATTGAATGAGTACAAAGGGTCTCTGATTCAAAAGATGCAAGATATCAAAAGTTAACATAAGAACTAGAAAATTAGAGCAATTAAGCAATAAATCTCAGGAAAAATTAAGAATAAAAGTTATCTCAGGAATGAAACTAAATAAAAAAGAAAACAAGAGTGAATACATATCATAGATATTGCCTTATGGGAAGTAGAAAGTGAAAAAAGTTTTTAAATTAAAAAAATAAAGAAAGAAAAAGGATTCAAGAGGAAGTGACAAATATTGAAGCCATGTAAATGAGATCCAACATATTATAACAGGGCTTCCCTGGTGGCTCAGTTGGTAAAGAACCCTCCTGCAATGTGGGAGACCTGGGTTTGACCCCTGAATTGGGAAGATCCCCTGGAGGAGAGCATGGCAACTCACTCCAGTATTCTTGCCTGGAGGATTCCCATGGACAGAGGAGCCTGGAGGGCTACAGTCCATGGGGTAGCAAAAAGTCAGACACGACTGTGCGACTGAGCACAACTCTGAAAGAAAACGAAACAAGGGAACAATATGACAAGTACTAAAAACTGTAATTCAAGAAAATTGTCTTGAAATAGATTTGAAACTATATATTGAAGAGGCACACCTTTACCTGAAAATATTGACCCAGAATGACCAACACCAAGAAATATTTTAGACCTTAAAGGAAAAGAATTAAATTGCCCCCCCACCTTTTTTTGCATCAAGGCAAGAGGGCCAAGTGAACTTTGATGGAAAGAAAAGTAGATTTTCATTAAACTTTCAACAACAGTGCTTTATGTCAAAAGAAAATGAAAAGTCATATAAATAAGATAATCAAGGAAAGAAAACATGAGTCAAAGGCTTTGTATCCAACTGAATTGAGTATCCAACTGGGTAAAGGGTCAAAGAAATGAAGAACATGCTATCAACATGCAAAAACTCAGGGAATCTTGCTTAGATTTCTGGTCTCTTTGAAGAAGTGGTGTTTGTGATTGAGATGAGTCATACAGATGACTTCTAAGGAGGCCAGCAAAGTTTTACCTCTTTTCCCAAGTGGTGGTTATAAGAGTATTCATCTTACAATAATCACTAATCTATATGTATGTTTGGTATAGCTTTCCGTAAATATGTTTTAGTTGCTCAGTTGTGTCCGACTCTTTGCAACATCAAGGACTATAGCTTGCTAGGCTCCTTGGTCCATGGAATTCTCCAGGCAAGAATACTGGAGTGGGTTCACATTCCCTTCTCCAGGGGATCTTCCCAACCCAGGGGTTCAACCTGAGTCTCCAGCATTGCAGGCAAATTCTTTAGTGTCTGAGCCACCAGGAAAGCCCATACTTTTCACTTTTCAAATGTGGTTTATTTTATAATAAGTTTAAAAACAAAGAAAATAAAATAGATAATTACTGTTTGAGAGATTTTAATATGGGCTAAGGAACTATTGGTAAATTTTAGGTATGCTATATTAGTACTGTAGTTATGTAGTAGAATATTCTTATTTTTTGAAGATGCATGCTGAAAAATTTACTGTAATTTACTTTAAAATGTTCTAGTAAAACAAAACTGATTATATGCAATTTGTTACTTTAATTTTTAATTGAGGTGTAAAATAAATTATATATTACATAAAGACCTTAAGTGTTACAGTTACATGAGTTTTGACAAATGCCATTACTCTATCAAAATACAGAATATTTTCCCCAGAAAATTTTCTCCTGGCTCTTCCCAATAAATCCCCTCTCCTGCCCCCATTGAGGGAACCACAGTTCTGATGATCACTTACACCACAGATTAGTTTCACTTGATCTAGAAGGTCACATAATGGAATTATGCAATACAAACTCTTTAGACACACTTTTTTTTAACACTTTTAATATCCCTGAAATTGGAATGTATCTTAGAAATTGGTAGTGTTTTAACAATTAAATGTCAGTGTTTTCTTCTTTTTATTTTTTTTTTATAAAATAATGGAGTATCTTATAGTCAATGTCACCTTCAATCTGATGAAGTGTATTATATACAGACGAAGCAAATATGGCAAAAATATTAACAGTTGTTGAAGCTGGTTGGTGGTATATATGGGTGTCCTTTTCTGTGAGTCTGAAAAATTTTATATAAAAGAGTTTACTGAATATATAAGCAAATGATACCACAATTGTGATATCTTCCTTTGACCTTTTTTCCCCCTTAATTAAAGTGACCCTTAGCTAATGGAATTGGCTGGAGTCTTCCTTCTCCTCTGCAAGGCCCTGATTATAGCAGGGGCCTGGACACTCAAGATAAAGTAACAGGTGATTATCAGGTCTTTGTAAGATTTGCCTTTTTCTCACATGTATTATTTTTCTTCCCTCTATTTTCCCAAACTTTTCAAAAGCCCAGAGTCTCTGTCCTCTGTGTCCTAAGGCAGTGAGAAAGTGAAGCTCTGTACTTGTTACCAGAGTGTCTAATCAAGCATTTAACCCAGCAAGCGGAATGCCCGAGCCTGTGGCAAGAGAAGAAAGTTGGGGCCCAGGATCAGGGCCTTGAAGCTGGAGGGCCAAGGTGCTGGTCTACTAAGTAAAAAAACACTTCCAGTTGCTCCTTGTGAGTGGTACTTGAGAGCTGACACTTTTCTTTGCACTGAGACAAAGCCTGTGACACTCAGACCCTGTCCTCATCATCTGGGACTTGCATCACTGCTGTATCATCCATCAGAAGTGACCCTGAAGGTCAGAACTCCTTTCTTGTCCTGGAATCTGGCTTTCCCAGTTCTGTCACCTGTAGGAAGAAGCCACAGGCTCTTTGTCCACGGAGGAGGAGAAGGTGACTCCACATGGCATATATCACTTTAGCCACTGGCAGAATTACAGCTATGGTCACATATTATTAAAATATCTTTAGAGTTGAAACCATTTGGTGTCATTTCAGGGCTCCAAAGAGCTCCAATACCATAGTCCTTTATGTCTCAGCATGGAAAATAATTCAGCAAGGGGAAACCTACAGAAATAGGTTTTCAAAGGGAAGTTCTGACTCTGCCATTAGACAAACTATGTGGCCCAGAGGAAATCTGCAGCTCTTCCACTCCCAGTTGCCTCATCTGTACGACAGGTTAATAGCACCCATCTCTCAGGGTGGTTGAAAACTGAGTAAGAAAACAAAAGGGAAAGTGTTTAGCAGAATGTAAAATTACTTTCAATGTGAGCAGTTTACTATTTCCTGAGAAGGGAGAGAAAAACACTTGTTGACTGAAAAATAAAAACTCAATCTAGAAGGTAAGAATTATGTTTTATTTGGCAGACAAGACTGAGGACTTAAGCCTGGAAAACAGCCTCTCAGATAGCTCTGAGGGACGGCTCTGAAGAGGTAAGGGAGGAACCAGGATATATAGGAGTTTCTGCAATAAAAAGCAGGTAGTTGGAACTGTCCATGGGATTCTCCAGGCAAGAATACTGGAGTGGGTAGCCATTTCCTTCTCCAGGGGATCTTCCAAACCCAGGGATTGAACCCAGGTCCCTTGCACTGCAGGCAGAATTTTTACCATCTGCACCACCAGGGAAGCCCATTAAAAGATTACTGTTAATTAAAGAAAACAAGACATCTCAAGTTAATGAATTTAGTGATTTTCTATGTTTAGGAAGATCCAAGAGTCTGGGCTCATTGAATTCATTCCTTTCATGAGCATCTTAACTATCTAGTGCCAGGGTCCTGCTTTCTCCATTCTGAATTCCCTCAGGGCACACAGTGGGAGGTGGCTGCGGTGGTTACTAGTTTGATGGATGAAGCATGCTTTGCTTACTGATCTGGCAGATGACATTTTTCATTCTCACACTTCATCTCAGATCTCAATTGGCTCATGGTATGGGGTGGGGGGGGGGGGGCGGTGATAACCCTCATTGGCCCCTATCTTCATGGGGGTGGGGACTGGATAATCGCAAGGCCCTTTTGGTTCTGACATTCTGGCCTTCTCTCAGCATGGAGGAAATATAGACACCAGCTTCGTGGTGTTTTTACCAGGGCCCTGGTTTGTCCCACTTCACCTGTTACCTACCTGGTGGAGCCCACAGGGAATTTGCTATGGTCACATAATATTAAAAGATCTTTAGAGTTGAAACCATTTGGTGTCATTTCATGGCTCTGAAGAGCTCTAGTACCATAGTCCTTTATGTCTCAGCACAGAAGAATTCAGCAAGAGGCAAAGTGATAGATAAGAAATGATTTATTAGAATAGGATGCTTGTGAGGCTAACGAGCAGGAGGGCAAGAGGATGCTGTGCCCAGGAACTTACTGTGCTTACAGTTTTATAATCAAAGGAAAAGTCAGGGGCAGAAAAATCTTTGTCTTTCTTGAGTAGACATCATGCTTCCACCATCAGCTCCTCCTCCTGGTTGGGCAGAGGAGTTTTCTTGTCCCTACATGGTAAAGCTAGGTCTACAAATTACTGTTTTTTTGTGTGTGCAAAGAGCATGCCCTAGGGATCATTAACTTATTGAGCTCACTGGGCAGGATGCGGGTCTCATGCCACCATTGTTTTGTGGTTTGGGAGCATGTTTCATGCTTCTGCTGCATGGTTTTGTACCTAAGCAAGCCTGCTTGGTTTCTTGGTTAAGCAAACCTGTGGTCTTTAGTAATCATTAACTTACAGGGGTGTCCCATATTTTTTTACTTACAATCCTCTAGTGGGATTAACTATTTAATCACCTGTTTTTATCCATTCACTCTGTTTCTGTCAGACTGACATCAACAAGACGGTGGATGAGTAGGCTCTAGGCCCTCATTTCCCCCCATGTAAACATTAAATCAACAATTGGGTAAACTAGCTTAATAAGAGCTCTCCAAATCAGTCAAAAAAAGCCACATTCAAAGTAGAAGTTTTATGACGTTTTTACTTGTCCCTGCCCCACCCTTTCCTCATCATAGCAGATTCTGGTTTAGGGGAGTAACTACCCATCCCCAGTTTTCTTCTGTGAACTAGAGAAGGAAGAGTGGACCTAATTTTCAATATTTTAACCAGTGTGGGAGCTGTCTGCTTGGTCTCTGTGTTGCCTAACTTGAAACTCAGATGGACAAATATGGCACAGCTCAGATCTCAGGTTGGGAAAAGCTGTGGGAAGTAGTGGACTTGGCTCATGAAAGCCACAGAGGGACTACAGACCCACATTCTCCTGGAGCAGAAGATTACTGATTGAGAAATTCAAGAGACCACATAGATCCCCTTAGGGCTTCCCTCAAGGCTCAGAGGCTAAAGAATCTGCCTGCAGTGCAGGACACCAGGGTTCAGTTTCTGGGTCAGAAAGATCCCCTGACAAAGGGAATGGAAACCTACTCCAGTATTCTTGCCTGGAGAATTCCATGGACAGAGGATCACGGAAGGCTACACTCCATGGGGTCGCAAAGGGCTGGACACAACTGAGTAACTAACACTCACTAGAGCCCCTTAAAAAGCAGAGTGAGACACTTAGGGAAATTAAATTAAAACATTTTAAAGCTACCATATATATGGGAGAACTGGGAATCAGAGGTTTCTGATAACAAGGTGGCTCAACATGAGCCATTAGACAGTTTCAAGAGAGGAGCTAGCCAGTCACACGCTTGATTAGAGGGTTGGAAATTTCAGCCCCACCTCCCAAACTCCAGAGAGATGAATGAGTCTAGAGATTGAGTTCAATCACCAGTGGTCAATGATGTAATCAATCGAGCCTACATTACATTGATTGATGTAATCAACAATCAAGAGGTCAAAACTTTTGAACAAGGAGGCTTGGGGAACTTATGAGCTGGTGAACATGAAACCAAGTCCCGCCCATTACTGAGTTTGTGATTAATCTGTCTATCCAAAACGTTATTATTTTCTTATCCCCTCTGACCTCAATTCTGTGCTAACGGAACACTAATCAGTCAGATGACTAAAATTGCTGTTGTCCATAATATCATTAAGCTGTGCTATGCTCAGTTGTGTCTGACTCTTTGCAACCCCATGGTCTGTAGCCTGCCAGGCTCCTCTGTCCATGGGCTTTCCAGGCAAGAATACTGGAGTGGGTTGCCATTTCCTCCTCCAAGGGACCTTCTCGACTCAGGGACTGAAACTGAGTATCTGGCATCTCCTGCATTTTGAGCAGATTCCTCCCTGCTAAGCCATTGTGGTGGCCCCCAACATCATTAAGATAACATTGTCAATGTAGTAACATTGCTATTATAGGTATCATCATTAACGTACAAATTCGGATTGTTTCTCCAGGGCAAGATGGGCCCTCCTAGCTGTTGGATCTCCTGGCCAGAGAATTGTAAACCAGAGACATCCTCACCCCCAAAACTATGATTACGAAATGTCACAGAAATGTCAGAAGATGATGATTAACCCCAGCCTCTTCATTCTTCCTCTTAAAAAAAAAAAAAGAAAAAAAACCCCAGAGACTTACCTGGCAGTCCAGAGGTTAAGACTCTGTGCTTCCAATGCAGGGGCCACTGATTTGATCCCTGGTCAGAGAACTAAGATCCCACATGTTGCATGGCATGGACAAAAAACAAAAATAAAATAACAATAATAAAAAATCAGAAAAGAATATTTGCATATAAGTTAAAAAAAATTTTTTTTTAAAAACCCAAACTTCAAAGATCAAGTTGGAATGGTTCTGTGGTTTTTCTCCCCACTCCTTGGCTTTGGTTCCCTACAATAAATGCTATACTTTCCTTCACCACGACCTGGTATCAGTAGATTGGCTTTGCTGTGTGTCAGCAGGTGGACTCTGGTTAGTGAGCAAACACATCCGTGTGCTAGCAGGATGGTGTGCCCTCCTCTACCTCCTGTGCTGCTGCTTCCCTCCCCCTACCCACCCTCTGCATCTCTTCCATTTGGCTGCTTCTGGGTTATATCCTTTATAATAAAACTATAATAAGTATAGAACTTTCCTGAGTTCTGTGAGTCACCCTAGAGAATTACTGAACCTTCGTGAAGAGTCGCAGCTGGTATCAAAAGTGGGGGCAGTCTTGTGGGACTGAACCTTTAACCTTTGAGATCTGAAGGTCAGGTCTTAGTGCTGCCACTTATTAGCTATGTGATCTTGAAAAGTAGCCCAATCTCTCTGAATATGAATTTTCCTATCTGCGTAATAGGGATCATAGTAGTAACTATGTCATAAGGTTGTTCTGAGGGTTGTTTGATATGATGCAGTAAAGCACTTAGCACAATATCTGACACATTAAAGATTTTTAATAGCTGTTAGCTTTAATTGAAACCATTTGGTGTCATTTTGGGGGCTCTGAAGAGCTCTGGTGTCATAGTCCTTTATGTCTCAGCACAGAAAGAATTCAGCAAGAGGCAAAGTGATAGATAAGAAATAACTTATTAGAATTGGTTACTTGTGAGGCTTACAAGTGAGCAGGTGAGAGGATGCCATGCCCGAGAAACTGTGGGCTACAGTTTTATAATCAAAATAAAAGTGGGGGCAGAAAAATCTCTGTCTTTCTGGAGTAGACATCATGCTTCCACCATCAGCTCCTCCTCCAGGTTGGGCAGAGGGGTTTTCTTGACCCAGCATGGTCAAGCTAGGTCTACAAATTATTATTTTTATAATAATGTGCAAAGAGCATGTCCTAGGGATCATTAACTTATTGAGCTCACTGGGCAGGATGTGGGTCTCATGCCACCATTATTATATTGTTTTGGAGCATATCTCACATTTGTGTTGTAAGTTTTTGTTTCTAAACAACCTGTTTCATGATTAAGCAAACTTACTTTTTTGAGTAATCATTGACTTACAAGGGTATCCTATATTTTTCATACTTACAGTCCCCTAGTGGAATTTAATCATCCACTTTGTCCCTTTACTCTGTCCCTATCATAATAATATTATTGCTAATGAAGAAAGATTTTTCCCAGGCCACTCTGGTGCTAAATCCAAATCACAAATAACTTATGCTTGTTTCTCCAGGCATAAAATAGGAAACAGATTCCCTTTCTTGCTTGTTTTTTTAATTAATTAATTAATTAATTTGGTGTATAATTGCTTTACAATGTTGTGTTAGTTTTCTGCTGTACAACAGAATCAATCAATCCCCTCCCTCTTGAGCCTCCTTCCCACTTCCCCCATCCCACCTCTCCAGGTCCAGATTCCCTAGTGCAGGGTTTTAGAACACTAGTCACCCATCCTTCTTGTACTGGTGCCTTTACAATAAATGCTGCATTTTCCTTCACCAAACACACACACAGAATTAGAATCCAAAACCCCCCAAAACTAAAGGAGTAAATGAGAACAACAAATGACAATGGCTTATGATATCACATAGATATTTTTTCTCCTAACTTCTGAGGTCCCAAAACTATTTTGCAAGCTTCTCTAGGTGAAATATTCTGTGGCTTCATGAAGAAAATATCTGGGAAACTGAATGAGTAAACCAGTTGAAAGTATTGATTCAAGCCATTGCTTACTTAATATTCTGCCTATTCGGGGGCACTGAATAGCTGAAGTCATTGAGTTTCCTGCTAAGTATTCTCTTTATATTAATACCTAGGGCTATTTCTGAAATTATTCCCAAATGCCCTCCATGGAAAAAGTAAAATCCAGGGAGCAGGAAATCAAAGGATGTGGAACAATAAATACCCTCTGAATGACGGAGGTTATGTTTGCTCCTGAATCTTAGACAATTGTTTTCTTTCAGTCCTCTACCCTTCCCTACCCCTGTTCCCTGATACCTGGTTTTGTTGCATCAGCTGCTAAGACCACAAAGTGTCTGCCTCCGTTTTGAAATGTTATCAGTGCAATACTGAACTGCAAATATGGCTTTTGTGAAATGTTTCTATTTGGTCCCAATCTCCACGAATTCCACTTGTGTCAAATGTACCAGTTGCCTGTGTCCAGCTTGGCTTTGTATCACAAGTTTATCTTTAACCCACTTTGCACGTCATTTTGAAAGCTTACTAGTACATGTGTCCTGGCTATCAGCTCACCTAAACTAATATTTACTTGTTAGAGAGGCAATTAGTTGTTCCAAAGATACTCAGAGCAGGTAGGATCTCAATGAAACCCTCCCCCTAAATTTCCACTAAAAACTGAAGCCCGACTTTTCAAAAATGAGGTTCTTATTTAGAAAGGAAAACACAAGGACCAAGGATGGGTATGTGGCAGAGAGAGAGAGGAGGTGGGGAGGAAAAGGGAGAAACTCACATAAATGCCTCCAGAAACACCTCCGTAGCCACATCTGAAACCATCAGCATTTATAATGTTTCCTTCTTTAAATGTTCTTGCATGGTACAGGAAATCCTTGTTCATTAGTTTTTGTGGTAAAATATACATAACATAGAATTTACCATTCTGAACATTCATAAGTGTCCAATTTAAGTACATTTCCATTGTTGTGCAACCATTACCACCATCCCTCTCCAGAGCTTTCTCATCCTCCCAAGAGGAGACTGTGCCCCTCTTAAAAAGTAACTCCCCATTCCACCTTTCCATCCAGCCCTTGGTAGTCTATTCTAATTTTTGTCTCTATAAATTTGCTTATTATAGTCACCTCTTTTAAACACAAAGTAATACAATAATTGTCCTTTTGTGTCTATACAATGTTCTTTTCATTCAGCATAATGTCTTTAAGTTTCATCTATGTAGTAGGGTATGTCAAATTTTTTTCCTTTTAAGGGTTGAGTAATATTCCATTTTATTTTGTTTATCCACATTTTGTATATCCATTTTTCTGAGATTTGGGTTGTTTCCACCTTTTGACTATTGTGAATAATGCTGTTTTGAACACTGGTGCACAAATATCTGTTCAAGTCCCTGCCTGCCTTTAACTCTTTTGTGTATATATCCAGAAGAGGAATCGCTGGATTATATGACAATTCTATGTTCATATTTTTAAATTTTATTTTTATTTTTAACATTCCTTTTTAAACTTATCATTTATTAAAATATTGATAATACATTAAGCAAAAAGAAAGCTTAATCACCAATAATCCCACCACTCAAAAATAAACATCTTTAACAATAGAGTGTGTATCCTTTCAGACTCTCTAATCTACCCAAATATCCACAAGGAAAATAAATTTTTTAAATGTCACTTTAATCCTCTCAGTAATTCTCTGAGGCAGATAATGTTGTCACCTCACTGACAGGTAAGGAAACCAAGGTGAACAGAGGCTGCATCTGTGACTGGGGGAGTCAGTTGCAATGGAGGGGGAAGCTTGACTGTCTTTAAGCTCTCAGAAGAGCCAGTAACTTAGAAATCAGGTAGAAATGCAAGTAGTTCTGCAGATGAAGCATTTAAGCCTCAAGAAGAGATAGTATTGGTTCAAGATCATACATCTGATTAGTGACAAATTTGGAACCAGAATCCAGACCTTCCTGATCTGGGCTTTTCCCACCATGATAGTGCCCTGCCTTGCCCTGCACCTGTGGTTCTCAAATTTTAGTGCACAGCAGAATCCTGATTAAGGGAAAATCTCTGGGTAAAACTATTCCTGGAGTTTAAGAACAAGCAAGTCTGTAAGAAGGCTCTGGAAATTAAATTTTAAGCAAAAACTCTGGGAACCACTTTAGAATCACTGGCCTAGACCATTGTTGTTCAGTTGCTAAGTCATGTCTGGCTGTTTGCAACCCCTCCATAGACTACAGCATGCCAGGTTCCTCTGTCTTTCACTATCTCCCCGAGTTCGTTCAGATTTATGTCCACCGAGTTGGTGATGCTATCTAACCATCTCATCCTCTGCTGCTCCCTTCTCCTTTTGTCTTCAATCTTTCCCAGAATCAGGGTCTTTTCCAGTGAGTCACCTCTTAACATCAGGTGGCCAAAGTATTGGAGCTTCAGCTTCAGCATCAGTCCTGCCAATAAATAGTCAGGGTTTGTTTCCTTTAGGATCGACTGGTTGGATCTCCTTGCAGTCCAAGGGACTCACAAGAATCTTCTCCAACACCACAATTCAAAAGCATCAATTCTTTGATGCTCAGCCTTCTTTATGGTCCACCTCTCAAAGTATATGACTACTGTGAGAAACCAAAGCTTTGACTGTACAGAACTTTGTTGGCAAAGTGACGTCTCTGCATTTTAATACCCTGTTTAGGTTTATCATAGCTTTCCTTCCAAGGGGCAAGTCAAGGTATTTGATTACTGAGAGTGCTAACTTCTACCAGCTTCCCAAGAGTCCTTGGGAGCAAAGGACTAAGAGCTACCCTTAAGCACTCAGCCCAAGCATGATCTGATATTCTGAGAGGTCACATATCTCTCCCTACAACACTACAGTGCCCATCTGCTCTTCTGGGAAGAACCTCTCACCTTCTGTTCTGTTCTGTGGTTACTTATGAAGGTCTCTCATCATCCTCACTGAGTGGAATGGCCCTCATTTACTCCAACAGCTGACTGTACCACACTCTTAGGAGCTGCCTTTTCCACACTTACCATGAGCTGCCCAAATCCTACTGGACTGCAAGCACTTTGAGAGCCTTGTAGAATCAACTTCCACATTCATTTAATGAAAATTTATTGAAAACCTCTATGTGCCAGGTATTATTCAGGATGCCTGTCCATTTCCCATCACCCACACTCTAGTCCAGGCCAACCCTGGACCTTATCTGTGCCATAGGTCATTCTCCTGCACCCTCCATTGTCCTCCTCCAATTCATCTTCCATTCAGAAGAATTTTACATATAAATATGATCATGTAATTCTCTTATCATTTTAAGCCTTCCAGGGGCTTCTAATTGTTCTTAAAATGAAACCAAAATGATTACATTTAGAACCTGGCCTATCTGTCCTAACACAGCTCATCTCTGACCCTTGTCTTCCAGTCCTGCCCCTCCCTCATGTCTGAACTGCAATCACCCTAGACTTCTTGGAGCTCTTCAGACATCTCAACCTCCAGCAATCCCTGGCTTGTGATGCTGTCTACCTCCCACCAATGTTAAGACGGAGTGTGAGGTGCAAGATGAACATTAAGAATCCACTGCTGTACAACCAAGTAGGAGGAAGCATGATCAGGCAGAGAAAGAAAACCCAGAAGGCAGGCCTGCCAAAGCTTCAGCCAACATCCTGGGGAAGGTCTGGAGCAAATACCCTTGGGCTTCTGCAGTTAGGGTGTGGCAGTGACCTCAGGCAAGGCAGTTCTTTGCAAATGCTATGCAAGGCTGTCTGCTGACTGCACCCCTTGGTTGAAGGCAAGTTCTCTCTTGATAGGGGAGGGCACATCTCTGTGTCTACCTCACCTGCCAGGACTGCTATCCCTCATCATCTGCCAGGCAGCTCCAGCTTGCAGGACACTTCCTCTGGGAAAATTTGGCTCAGACCTTTGGGCTCTAAGTGCTCATAAATTTCAGCAATTATCACAGTTTGTAATCATGGTTGTGTGTACAATTATCTAATCAACATCTGCCTTCCCTAAGAAACTATATGTTCTGTATAGGCAAGGATGATCTGCAAGACTACAGACCGAGTTCAGCCAGTACCTGGCACTTTGTAGGTGCCCAGTAGAAACTTGTTAAGGAAAGGATTAAAGACTGGTACATCTTCCACAATATGATTCTCTTAACTGTGGATCAAAAGAGCTTGCTGTGTATTTGGAGTTCTCAGCTCACAGGGAGGGCATTTATGACCTTTTCAATCAGGTTTTATTTTTAATATTTAGGAGCCTGTTTCCTGCTCCAACCTGACCTGGTCTAGAAGGCAAAATAAAGGCAGAATTCACACTATTACCACCACCATCATCACAACTATCACCTAAAAGCTTTTTAAGGGCTCAGGGCATTGCAATGGGTAGCTCAAATTTCCAAATCCAGAGAGCTGTGTAAGCCTGGTTCCTGCATGTATAGGCTGCAGCACTGTGTTAGGAATCCCACTTTCTGCTGCACTCTTAACTGTGTCACCTGAAGTCACTTAATCTCTCGGAACCTCATCTGTAAAATGGGGACATTGCTTGTCCTTTCTCTTTCATTGAGGTCAGGTTAAAATGCAGTGATAGACAAGAAAGTGTTTTGCAAATTATAGTGCTGTTTACGGGAATGCAAGGGAACTTCTCATGCAATCTTGGCAGGTTGGCAAAAGGCATTTTTGGAACACTGTTTTGTTTTCTACAGTGATGACCTGGGAGCCCACGTAGATGGGATGTGCTCTGGAAGTTTGCTTTTCTCAGTTGCACAAACAGATTTGTGCTCACCTAAACTCACCCTGCCTCCCAGCCCACTGTCCTTCTGATCAGGGGTGAAGACAGCAGGAAGGGACTGTGTTTACAGTCTAGGCAGGTCAAGGTTAAGTGTGTTTTGGAGATGGAGAGCAATGTGTGGGTGTGGTATCTCCCCAACTGAGCAGGGCAGGTAAGAATATGACATTGAAGGCAGTGGCATCCTTAGAGAAGCTAAGTTCCCTGGGGGAGAATCTTCTACCTGGAGACTGAACACCTATCCTTGAGACAGAGGCTGGGAAGGACCTAGTGTAGACACAGGTTCTGAAGGTGGAACCAGTGATGAAAAGCCCTCCACGGGTCAACTCAGTTTGCTAACAAAGAAATACTTAGTGCCACCTTTGCTTTCTATTGCTCTCCCCATCCTCCTTTCCCCTCCACTGGTAATCAATTTATTTAATTAAAGTTTATGGCATTCTTTTGACAAAGAGGAATAAGAGTGATCCACACCACCAGGTTCCAAACTCTTGACTTCTAGAGTTAACTCACTGAACTTTCCCCACAGTCCCATGAGGTAGGTGTGTTATCTCATTTCACAGAAGGGGAAACTAGGCTTACAAAGGCTAAGTAACATGCTCAGTCAGCCAAGTGATAAGTGGCTATCTGTACCTATATTCAAATGCATAGTTTCTAGTACCTTCTCCCTGGTACTGCTGTGTTTAAGTGCCCCTGCCCCCCACCCTTCATAAAGCTAATGTGAGTGGGTGTTTGTTGGGGTGAGGGAGCTCTGGGCTGTTTCTCTGCCTGAAAACACCTACAACACAACTTCCAAGCCCCTGAGGGACCGTAGAAGTCAGTTAATCCAACTTAATCTGTAGATAGAGACTCTGAGGCCCTGAGAGGGGAAGTGACTTCTCCCACATCCTTTCTGTCCACTTGGCTGTCTCAGCTCAGGTGTCTTCATTCCTGCTCTTGCCCTGCACTTACTCTGGGTGAGCCAGGATGCTTTGGCCTGCAGTGTCGACTACAAATTGGCACTTACCAAGAGCATTGCCAATGACTGAACAACAAGGCATTTGCCATCTGCTTCTACGGAGATTGAACACAAGCTGCTATAGCTGCTGACCTTCAACAACCCCTGAGGGAGTTCAGGGTGGAGTGAGGCACTCTGTGCTCCAGGGAATCTGGTGGGACAGGTCTTCAGATAGTTGGATGTTTTTAGGAACAGATTTTATGATCTCAATCCTTGCATCTCCTCATATCTAGAGAAGCACTAAATCCCTTCATGGTGACATCAGACCCTCATGACTAACCAAAAACCCTTTGTAAATTGAACGCTTCATGGTATTGAACTTCCCCTTCACCAAAACCTTATATGTTGGTTTTCCCCCACTGCTGCTTTGGAGAAGTCTCTCAGAGCCATCTGAGATACTGCCTTCCAGGTTGCAGGCCTCATTTTGCCCCAAATAAAACTCAACTCACAATTCTCAAGTTGTACATCTTTTTTTAGTTGACACTTATGGTGACCATGAAGGGACCCAGAGTGAACTTCCTTCCTTTGACTGGACTCCACAAGGAACCAGAGCTTTGGTACCAGCAGCGGCCCCATGTGCCCATCTGCCTCCTAGGGGAGTGCAGACAAATTTGGGTAAGTCTCTCTTGGTTCTTGAATCTCCCGTATTGGTTGAGATTCTGAGTTTTATTTGGCGGTGGAGCAGGTTACCTGCCCCCTCCTAGTAGGAAAGATACTGGGGGGCCCGGGTGAAACATCCTGGGCATACCCACTCATGGTCTAGACCCTGAGTGGGGCTCGGTAGAAAGATTCTGAGAAATTCCCACTTAGTCAAAAGATCCTTGGTGGGGGGCTGGCTGAAAGGTGCCAGGAGAATTGCCCACCCAGTGGAAAGGTACTGGGTAGGGAAGGCTTGGTGGGGGGCTGGCTGAAAGGTGCCAGGAGAATTGCCCACCCAGTGGAAAGGTACTGGGTAGGGAAGGCTTGATTGGAAAAAAATCTAGGAATACCCAGGGCTCAGCTGAAAGATGCTGAGATCACTCCATTCTAGGGGACTGACAAATTCAGCTTAAAATGGGAAATAGAATCACTCAACAGAAACGAAGGGTGTCAGAAAGTCAGCCTCTGACTAACACTCGAGCCAGATTCATGTACAATACATACAGAGCTCACACTTGCAAGTACTTCGTTAATTGGAGAAATTATACTAAAAGAGATCTCAATCTAAAATGGCCAAATTTGGGTTCTTTTGATTTATAAAAAGGACTTTTGGATAAATACCAGTTTCTGAACTGAGTAGGGATTCTAATAGAAAACCTGATGACTTCACAAAGGTTAACAAAAGGACAAAATGAACTGGTGAATATGCATATAACTTTTATGGTTTCTATATGAAAAATTACTGATTTGAAACTGTGTTTTCCAGGTGTAAGAAAAAAAAACCTTCCGCTCAAATTAATTATGACAATAATTTGGTAAAATTATATTTTATAAACAAATTGAAACATTTATCTTTTCTCTCTATCTGAACCCTCCAGAGATTGGAAGCTCTTAGTTTTCAGTAACTTTATCAGATAAGTTAGGAAGGTTGTCTCAATAACAGGTAGAGAACTCAAGGAATTTTGGAAACCTTGAGAAGGGAGGAATTTACTTAGTTCTATTAGGCAAAATCTGTGATAAGCCTTTGGCATGACTTTCTTAGCCCCGAAAAGTTTTATTTTAAAAGTTCAGTCTGAGACTATAAAAATCTCAGAAAAGCAAAAAAGGCTATGATCAATTCAGTTCAGTTCAGTTCAGTCACTCAGTCATGTCCAACTCTTTGCGACCCCATGAATCGCAGCATGCCAGGCCTCCCTATCCATCACCAACTCCCGGAGTTTACTCAAACTCATGTCCATCGAGTCGGTGATGCCATCCAGCCATCTCATCCTCTGTCGGCCCCTTCTCCTCCTGTCCCCAATCCCTCCCAGCATCAGGGTCTTTTCCAATGAGTCAGCTCTTCGCATGAGGTGGCCAAAGTACTGGAGTTTCAGCTTCAGCACCAGTCCTTCCAATGAACACCCAGGACTGATCTCCTTCAGGATGGACTGGTTGGATCTTCTTGCAGTCCAAGGGACTCTCAAGAGTCTTCTCCAACACCACAGTTCAAAAGCATCAATTCTTCTGTGCTCAGCTTCCTTCCCAGTCCAACTCTCACATCCATACATGACCACTGGAAAAACTATAGCCTTGACCAGATGGACCTTTGTTGACAAAGTAATGTCTCTGCTTTTTAATATGCTATCTAGGTTGGCCTTAATTTTCCTTCCAAGGAGTAGGTGTCTTTTAATTTCATGGCTGCAATCACCATCTGCAGTGATTTTGGACAAAAAAAAAAAAAGTCTGCCACTGCTTCCACTGTTTTCCCATCTATTTCCCATGAAGTGATGGGACCAGATGCCATGATCTTAGTTTTCTGAATGTTGAGCTTTAAGCCAACTTTTTCACTCTCCTCTTTCACTTTCATCAAGAGGCTTTTTAATTCCTCTTCACTTTCTGCCATAAGGGTGGTGTCATCTGCATATCTGAGGTTATTGATATTTCTCCCAGCAATCTTGATTCCAGCTTGTGCTTCATCCAGCCCAGCGTTTCTCATGATGTACTCTGCATATAAGTTAAATAAGCAGGGTGACAATATACAGCCTTGACATACTCCTTTTCCTATTTGGAACCAGTCTGTTGGTCCATGTCCAGTTCTAACTGTTGCTTCCTGACTTGCATATAGTTTCTTAAGAGGCAGGTCAGGTGGTCTGGTATTCCCATCTCTTTCAGAATTTTCCACAGTTTATTGTGATCCACACAGTCAAAGGCTTTGGCATAGTCAATAAAGCAGAAATAGATGTTTTTCTGGAACTCCCTTGCTTTTTTGATGATCCAGCAGATGTTGGCAATATGATCTCTGGTTCCTCTGCCTTTTCTAAAACCAGCTTGAACATCTGGAAGTTCACGGTTCACGTATTGCTGAAGCCTGGCTTGGAGAATTTTGAGCATTACTTTACTAGCGTGTGAGATGAGTGCGATTGTGTGGTAGTTTGAGCATTCTTTGGGATTGCCTTTCTTTGGGATTGGAATGAAAACTGACCTTTTCCAGTCCTGTGGCCACTGCTGAGTTTTCTAAATTTGCTGGCATATTGAGTGCAGCACTTTCACAGCGTCATCTTTCAGGATTTGAACTAGCTCAACTAGAATTCCATCACCTCCACTAGCTTTGTTCATAGTGATGCTTTCTAAGGAACACCTGACTTCACATTCCAGAATGTCTGGCTCTAGGTGAGTGATCACACCACTGTGATTATCTGGGTCGTGAAGATTTTTTTTTGTACAGTTCTTCTGTGTATTCTTGCCACCTCTTCTTAATATCTTCTGCTTCTGTTAGGTCCATGCTTTTTCTGTCCTTTATTGAACCCATCTTTACATGAAATGTTCCCTTGGTATCTCTAATTTTCTTGAAGAGATCTCTAGTCTTTCCCATTCTGTTGTTTTCCTCTGTTTCTTTGCATTGATCACTGAGGAAGGCTTTCTTATCTCTCCTTGCTATTTTTTGGAACTCTGCATTCAAATGGGAATATCTTTTCTTTTCTCCTTTGCTTTTCACTTCTCTTCTTTTCACAGCTATTTGTAAGGATTCCTCAGACAACCATTTTGCCTTGTTGCATTTCTTTTCCATGGAGATGGTCTTGATCCCTGTCTCCTGTACTATGTCACGAACCTCCATCCATGGTTCATCAGGCACTCTGTCTATCAGATCTCAGATCTAGTCCCTTAAATCTATTTCTCACTTTCACTGTATCATCATAAGGGATTTGATTTAGGTTATACCTGAATGGTCTAGTGGTTTTCCCTACTTTCGTCAGTTTAAGTCTGAATTTGGGAATAAGGAGTTCATGATCTGAGCCACAGTCAGTTCCCAGTCTTGTTTTTGCTGACTGTATAGAGCTTCTCCATCTTTGGCTGCAAAGAATATAATCAATCTGATTTCGGTGTTGACTATCTGGTGATGATGTCCATGTGTAGAGTCTTCTCTTGTGTTGTTGGAAGAGGATGTTTGCTATGACCAATGTGTTCTCTTGGCAAAACTCTATTAGCCTTTGCCCTGCTTCATTCCATACTCCAAGGTCAAATTTGCCTGTTACTCCAGGTGTTTCTTGACTTCCTAATTTTGCATTCCAGTCCCCTATAAGGAAAAGGACATTTTTTTTTGGGTGTTAGTTCTAAAAGGTCTTGTAGGTCTTCATAGAACCGTTCAACTTCAGTTTCTTCAGCGTTACTGGTTGGGGCATAAGCTTGGATTACTGTGATATTGAATGGCTTGCCTTGGAAATAAACAGAGATCATTCTGTCATTTTTGAGATTGCATCCAAGTACTGCATTTTGGCCTCTTTTGTTGACCATGATGGCTACTCCATTTCTTCTAAGGGATTCCTGCCCACGGTAGTAGATGTAATGGTCTTCTGAGTTAGATTCACCCATTCCAGTCCATTTAATTCGATGATTCCTAGAATGTCGACATTCACTCTTGCCATCTCCTTTTGATCACTTCCAATTTGCCTTGATTCATGGACCTAACATTCCAGGTTCCCATGCAATATTGCTCTTTACAGCATCGGACCTTGCTTCTATCACCAGTCACATCCACAACTGGGTATTGCTTTTGCTTTGGCTCCATCCCTTCATTCTTTCTGGAGTTATTTCTCCACTGATCTCCAGTAACATATTGGGCACCTACCGACCTGGGAAGTTTGTCTTTCAGTATCCTATCATTTTGCCTTTTCATACTGTTCATGGGGTTCTCAAGCCAAGAATACTGAAGTGGCTTGCCATTCCCTTCTCCAGTGGACCACATTCTGTCAGACCTCTCCACTATGACCCGTCCGTCTTGGGTGGCCCCACACGGCATGGCTTAGTTTCATTGAGTTAGACAAGGCTGTGGTCCGTGTGATCAGATTGGCTAGTTTTCTGTGATTATGGTTTCAGTGTGCCTGCCCTTTGATGCCCTCTCACAACACCTACCATCTTACTTGGGTTTCTCTTACCTTGGATGTGGGTATCTCTTCACGGCTGCTCCAGCAAAGAGCAGCTGCTGCTCCTCACCTTGGACGAGGAGTATCTCCTCACGGCCGCCCCTCCTGACCTTGAACTTGGAGTAGCTCCTCTCGGCCCTTCTGCGCCTGCACAGCTGCCGCTCCTTGGAAGTGGGGTTGCTCCTCTCAGCCACCGCCCCTGATCTCGGGCGTGGGGTAGCTCCTCTCGGTTGTGGTTATGTAAATCATCAGGTCAAGTTTCTTGAGACCAGACCTACATTACAAACAGGTCTTAATTAGGTTATATTTGGTAAAGATGATGGTGAATTTAGAAAGAGATGTTTTGATGAATGTTAAATCCCACTTTGTTAATGCAGGTCTGTATCTACTAAGACTTATTTCCTGGATAGTTCTTTACTGTTAGGGTATATTAATATAAAATTTAATTGAATTATTAAAGGACATTCTAGCGTTGTTTCTGAAGCTTATCGCAGTAATCTCTCTTTGGATGTAGATCAGATGCCTTACACATGACCTTCAATCAAGACTGGAAGAAGACATAATTTAAGCAACTGTCTCCAACCTGGATGGAAGGACCTTTCCATCAGGTACTCTTAACTAGCTCATGCCCAGTGAAATTGACTCTTCAGTTAACTTCCACTTCCAAAGGCCCCTAAGTTGGACTAGTCCATAGAGAGGCCTGCTGACCTCAAACTCACCTTAAAATAATGCTCAAACAGAGGAAACTCCACTACACTAGGATGAGAAGAAGATGACGTCAGAAGTAGACAGCTTGTCCAAGATGCTAATCTGACTTTTATGATCATTTATAATGTTTTCTTGATTCCTTGGACCTATGCCTATCAATCACATGTTTTCTATCACGAACATGATTCTATGCTAGTTTAAAACTCAATCCAATTGTTGGGTTGTGACCAATTACCTGTGCCTATTACTTCTGGGTTACCTTGGTAGATTTCTGTTCTTTAGGGCTCTGATTGGATACCCCCTAGGAAATTTCTCTTAGATGAGTGTTCAACCCTGTTCTATCTATTCATAGTAATTCTAGATGGGATCCTCTCACCTGGCCAATTAAAAATACCTGCTCTGAGACTGGCCATAGATTTAAGTTTTCTCTTAGGGTCATTTAAACTCAATTGGAGTGATGAGCTAAGTCTCAATAAAAAATTAGCTTCTCATCTATTAAAAGGAAAACTCCTACAATTATGCGGAGGATCTACATGGTTAACACTAGGCTATGGTCATTTAAGTTTAAAGGCTCCTCTATGTTGGGGATGGTTAAATCATACTAAAAATGATCAACCTGGTAATTATGAGCCAAGGCTGGATGCTTTATAAACTATGTCTGTTATTACCCTTAGAGAGAGTGATTTGTATGGAACTCAGTGGATTTGTGGCATTAATTTATGGCCTTGACCTCTACAGGGATGATATAAGTGTAGCCTGGGATTCCCATGAATTTAAGGTCATACATGTTAACAAATTACAGGTAACCCCAACCAATCTGCCATTGGTATGATCCCAATGGGTCAAAGATCTGTATTCTACTGGTATGACCATTTAGCAGCGTGTGTGTGTGTGTGTGTGTGTGTGTGTGTGTGTGCCTTCAGTGGGGTTGGAGAATGTAATTGACCATATCTAAGCCTTGACAAGGCTGTGATCTGTGTGATCAGATTGGCTAGTTTTCTGTGATTATTTTCATTCCAATGAAAATTGGAATAGTTTTCATTCCAATCCCAAAGAAAGGCAATCCCAAAGAATGCTCAAACTACCGCACAATCGCACTCATCTCACACGCTAGTAAAGTAATGCTCAAAATTCTCCAAGCCAGGCTTCAGCAATACGTGAACCGTGAACTTCCAGATGTTCAAGCTGGTTTTAGAAAAGGCAGAGGAACCAGAGATCATATTGCCAACATCTGCTGGATCATCGAAAAAGCAAGAGAGTTCCAGAAAAACATCTATTTCTGCTTTATTGACTAGGCCAAAGCCTTTGACTGTGTGGATCACAATAAACTGTGGAAAATTCTGAAAGAGATGGGAATACCAGACCACCTGACCTGCCTCTTAAGAAACTATATGCAAGTCAGGAAGCAACAGTTAGAACTGGACATGGACCAACAGACTGGTTCCAAATAGGAAAAGGAGTATGTCAAGGCTGTATATTGTCACCCTGCTCATTTAACTTATATGCAGAGTACATCATGAGAAACGCTGGGCTGGATGAAGCACAAGCTGGAATCAAGATTGCTGGGAGAAATATCAATAACCTCAGATATGCAGATGACACCACCCTTATGGCAGAAAGTGAAGAGGAATTAAAAAGCCTCTTGATGAAAGTGAAAGAGGAGAGTGAAAAAGTTGGCTTAAAGCTCAACATTCAGAAAACTAAGATCATGGCATCTGGTCCCATCACTTCATGGGAAATAGATGGGGAAACAGTGGAAACAGTGGCAGACTTTATTTTTTTTTTGTCCAAAATCACTGCAGATGGTGATTGCAGCCATGAAATTAAAAGACGCCTACTCCTTGGAAGGAAAGTTATGGCCAACATAGATAGCATATTAAAAAGCAGAGACATTACTTTGTCAACAAAGGTCCATCTGGTCAAGGCTATGGTTTTTCCAGTGGTCATGTATGGATGTGAGAGTTGGACTGTGAAGAAAGCTGAGCACAGAAGAATTGATGCTTTTGAGCTGTGGTGTTGGAGAAGACTCTTGAGAGTCCCTTGGACTGCAAGGAGATTCAGCCAGTCCATCCTAAAGGAGATCAGTCCTGGGTGTTCACTGGAAGGACTGATGCTGAAGCTGAAACTCCAATACTTTGACCACCTCATGCCAAGAGTTGACTCATTGGAAAAGACCCTGATGCTGGGAGGGATTGGGGGCAGGAGGAGAAGGGGCCGACAGAGGATGAGATGGCTGGATGGCATCACCGACTCGATGGGCATGAGTTTGAGTAAACCCTGGGAGTTGGTTATGGACAGGGAGGCCTGGTGTGCTGCGATTTATGAGGTTGGAAAGAGTTGGACATGACTGAGCAACTGAACTGAACTGAACTGAAGCCATGACAACTTTCGTAAGCTTTAAATGATAGTAACCGGGCTATTAGCCTATTGAATTCTGAGGTCTCTATAATGAGAAAGGTAGTGCTACACAACTGCTAGACCCTTGACACCTTACAGCATCTCAGGGAGATATCTGTGCTATAACTCAAACTGAATGCTGTATTTTTGTACCTGATAAATCCTTTAATGTAACACATTTGAACCACATGAAAAATCAGATTTCTGCTCTTACATGATCCATTCCCTAGTCTTGACGATCTTAAAAAAAAGAAAAAAACTGGTGTGGGAGGCTCATGGCTAAAATATTTACTTTTAATTCCACTAATGTTATTAACTATACCATTTGTATTTTGCTTGTTTCACAAGTTTATTACCTCTTGTATTACCAAGTATATGACTGAGCCTTCAACGGGAATGATGACTAGACTTGAAGCAGTTGACCAAATGTATAGTTCGATATATGACCAATGATTGTAACAGTGTAACTCTGGGTATGAAAAGATGCAATGAGAGGGAATACTTTCTTGGAGCATAACTAGAAGACAGGTGTCTAGAGATATTTGACTATTAAGACCTAGTCCAGTAACAGCACAGAGTGTCTTATCAACAAAAACCTTCTTCAGAACTGGATATGAGCCTTCCCAGCAATATGACAAAATGGTTATGAAATGCCCCCCAAAGTATAGTCAGATTTATGGCCACAAGGGGGCTGTGCCAACTATAAATTGACACTTACCAAGAGCGTTGCCAATGACTGATCAAGGCATTTGCCATCTGCCTCTACAGAGACTGAACCTCATGCTGCCATAGCTGTTGATCTTCAACAACCCCTGAGGGAGGGAGTTCAGGGTGGTGAGGCACTCTGTGCTCCAGGGAATCTGGTGGGACAGGACTTTTAGAGAGTTGGATGCTTTTAGGAACAGATTTTATGATCTCAATCCTTCCATCTCCTCATATCTAGAGAAGCACTAAATCCCTTCATGGTGACATCAGATCCTCATGACTAACAACCTTTTGTAAATTGAGTGCTTCATGGCATTGAACTCGCCCTTCACCAAAACCTTATATATTGACTTTCCCCCACTGCCGCTTTGGAGCAGTGTCTCAGAGCTATCTGAGATGCTGCCTCCCTGGCTGCAGTCCTCATTTTGCCCCAAATAAAACCTAACTCACAACTCTCAAGTTGTACATCTTTTTTTAGTCAACAGCAGATACCTTTAAAAAAAAAAAAAAAAAAAAGCTACCAAGAGCTGAGCATCCATTCTTCTACAAACGTTTACTGAGTTCTTAACTATGTGCTGCTAACACTCAGACGTTGTGTGAATACGTTGTGAATACAATGAACAAGAAAAACGCTGCCCCTGCCTTCTGGAGTTTACATGGTTAATGGGGGAGCCAGTAAAAAGTATCTAAATTTTTGATGCTAGAGAGGAAATTAAAAGAGGGAGTGGAGGTGGGGAAGCGTTTCCCATGGAGCTGTCAGGAAGCCTGACCACCTGGTACATACCAGATGTTGGTCCTTTAATTTTCACTACAATCCTTAAAGGCTGAGAGCTGATCTCCCTTTTGACAAGGAAACTGACGTTGAGACGGGTAAAAGTGGCAGTCAAGTCGCAAACTCCTAACCCCCACCTCACCCCTGCTTCCTACCAGCCCCCGTTGAGCGGCCACTTGCCACCGTCGAACCCTGGATGATGAAACTTGGGGCGAGGACTGCACCATCTCTCCGCCTATGTCCTTGCAGATGTTGGGGAAAGGGTTGTGTGGGGGAATGCGCGACGCGCTTCCAGGGAGAAGCACCAAATAGCTCTAAATTCGCAGGAAGCTGCGAGGAGAGACCCGGCCAGACCCTCTCCAGGATCCCCGACCCTTTAGCCAAACAAAGAGCCCGCCCAGCCCAAGGCAGAGTCAGACCCTCGCTCCCGCCTCCAGCCCGGCCCCCAGATCAGGCCAGCGCGGCGTACTATGGGACTTGTAGTTCAACCAGCTCGCCACACCTGTTCTGAAAAACGACAAGGGAACTACAAGGCCCAGGAGCCAGCGGGCAGGCCCGGGCGGACTCGCGGGCTGTGGGTGTGTGAGCGCTGGGGGCCCGGTGCTGCGTGCGGGAGCTGGGATGCGGCTGCCGGCGCCTGAGCCGAGGAGCTGCTCCAGGCGAGCTTTCTAGCCGGACTCGGCGAAGGGGTGACCAGGCGGCGACAGGCACGTTGCATGCATGCATTGGGCCCAGCCTTTGCAATACCCGGTTGTGCAGCGCTTTGGCTCTGCAGCGGCGAGGTGCAGGGTCCGAGTCGCCGGGGGATGGGCACCCGTCCCCGAAGCCAGGCTGGCACCTCTCGCTGAAGGAGCCTTTGGCTGAGCTTGGGGGCGGGTGCCCGCGTGCCTGCCTTGGGCTGTGCGCGACGTGTTTGTTCTCTTTCCCTATTTGTCCCAAGGTTTCTCTCGGCGGCCGCGCGATGCAGCGGGCGGCGGCGCTGGTCCGGCGGGGCTGCTGCCCCCGGACCCTCGGCCCCTGGGGCCGTAGTCAGAGCAGCGCGGCCGCCGAGGCCTCGGCGGTGCTCAAAGTGCGGCCCGAGCGGAGCCGGCGCGAGCGCATCCTTACGCTCGAGTCCATGAACCCGCAGGTGAAGGCGGTGGAGTACGCGGTGCGGGGACCTATCGTGCTCAAGGCCGGCGAGATCGAGCTCGAGCTGCAGCGGGTGAGCGCGGGCACCCGGGCCCGCGTGGGGCGGGAGGCCAGGGGGCACTGGTGGGGGCGGGAGGGAGAGAGTAGCAGCTGTCGCCTCCTGGGGTCCAACCGCTGTACTTCCTCCAGCCGCGTGGCCAAGCTCCTTCATTCGGCCAATCTTGACTGAAACGGGAGAATGCCCTCCCCCCAACCCTTCCCTCTCTAGTGCCGGGCACCTGGCACAAAGTAAGACCCTCAGATATGGTTCACTTGTTGAACTGAATTCATCAATTATAATTGAGCGGCCCTGAGTGCCAGGCACTGCCTGCTATGTGGCTGTCCTACTTGCGTGGAACCAAGATCTACTGGGGGGTGAGGGTGAGGACAACAACAGGCAGGAAAGAAAGAAAGAAAGGAGAATTTCAGAGATCACGTTAGGTACCAGAGGTGCGATGAAGGTTCGGAAGAGACTTGGGTGTTCTCCCGAAGCTTTTTCTCTCTCTCGCAACTTCTGGGTCTTTCTTCCAGTAATGATTCCCTGACAAAAGTGGTCCTGCACGATTCCTTCCCTTAGGTCCCCTTTGGAACCTTGACTGACAGCCCTGTTTTGTACTCTGAGGATACAGTCACTCACAGTGGGTAGCAGAGGCTTTTGGGGCCTTGGCAGGGTGTCCCTGGGACTTTTTTCCTCCTGGTGGCCGGCAGACTGGAATTTTGAGTTCACAGCTGTGTGTAAAGTGACCACACACCTGGTAGTGATTCCTGTACCCCTACAAGAAGAGTGGCTGGGGTGAAAGAAACTATCAGAGTTCTAACCATGGTGGAATTCAGGAGGCAAAGTCCAGAAGGGTAATGTAAAAAATGTATACATTCCTAAGATTTATACAAGCAGATGAAATAGTCACCCAGCTGTTTGCTCAAGGTAGTCCTAACCCAGAAGGGGGGAGGGTTCTTTGATCTCCCTCTCATAGGCACCAGAACTGAATGTTCTGGTGGTGACTTTGTCACTTAATGGTCCTTGAGTCCTCGGGAAGAAGCCATGATGGGACCATGACTGTAACATGGGCACTTTGGGGTGTTTGATGAGCTCACGCTTGCTGAGACTCCACTGGGACGCCCAGTTCTGCTGACTCAAAACAGTGAGTTGAACAAGTCAGAGTCCAGTGTCTCCCTTTGACTCCTTGCAAGGCTAAGTTTAAAGCTTGGTCCTCGGAAGCCTGGCTTGGTTGCTGTGCCTCCCTGTCCCAAAAGTGGACCACAGGCAGAAAAGAGAATTTTGCTGTTCTGCTCCTTGATATCTGGCAGACTGGAGCTGGCCCTCCTTGAGACAACAGTCTCCCTGTTAAAGCTGAGATTAAATTGTTTCCGGTTGAGCACTTTACAACTGATTTCTCTGGTTCCAGAGCTGGTAGGAGTTCCAGGGATTATCTCTACCTCTTGTTAAATAGCATGGACTCCATGGAGTATGAGGATGGTTAGAAGAGAAGGGAGACACTGTCTTTGCCTTCACAGATTGCCATGTTGTTCTCTGGGCCTGGACTTCTCTTCCTCCAATTCTTTAAGGATTGGTGGTTGTTATTATTATTATTATTATTTTTTAGCAGGTAGAGAAAATGTGAGAGCATTCTAGGTGGAAGGAGGGCTGAGAGCGAAAACAAGGTTGGGAAGTTCTGGGCAAATAGGGGAGGGGTTTGGTGCTGTTTGGAGAGCTCTGTCTGGCAGAGGGATATGATAAATGAATGCAGTGGAAATAAGGGACTGGAGGCTGGTGTGCTGGGGTTAGGATTTTATAGTGCAAAGTTTGGTGTGCAGTGGGGAACTAAGAAGGTGTTCCAACAGGGTATGGCTTCATCATTGAAGTAGAGGAATTTCTTGGTCATTTGGGCTGGAAACAACGCTGTGATTTCTAGGACAGATGGCCCCACTGCCATGTCCTACCCCTGAATAACTTGAGACATTCTTTCTGTCCATCTACATTCTCCAGTTCAAATTCATCCCTTCTCGTTCTCTCCTCACTTCTTTGAGTCTCAGCTGCCTGACTCTTGGTGCTGGAGATAATAGCCCCAGCCAAGCAAGTATAGCCTCGCTTAAATCTTTCATCCTTGAAAAACAGCCTCTCCATTTTGCTAGCTTAAGCAGGTCCTCTTCTGAGAAAGCCATGTTTTCTCAGGGTTTCTCAGTCTTTTTTTTTTTTTTGGCTTGGCTTTGCACAGTTTCAGGTTTTTACTTCTGTTTTGAACTCAAATGATCGCAACTGGACTGATGTTATTTTAAAGGGCTCGATTTGGTTAGAGATGGGATACGTAGGGAGTTGAGTGACTTGGGGGTAAATCTCTTGTCCTCTTTGGGCTTTGGTTTCCCTAGTCTGTAAAAGAAGAGTAGTGGTCTGGTGGGCCCAGGGTTTCCCCAAGCCCTGACTTCTGTGCCTCTTTGTCCATCTGAAGGCCTTATATTGCCTCATGGAATCACTTTACCAGGTGCTCTGTTAACAGTACCGGCTGTTTGGCTGGACCCGTGGCCCTGGTTTTTGACTGTGGGGTGGCATGCCAGACAAGTCCCGTCCATCTTGCTTTGTGGCAGGAGTGGGGGAAGTGCTCAGGAGAGCCTGAAGGAGGAGGGGCACTTGGCTAAGAGCGTGTGAAAGGGGCCATTCTCTGCCAGCCTGGTCTATGTGCTTTCCGGGAGGCCCCATTTCTCCCCGACAGCAGCTCCAAGGGGGAGTACCTATCAGCTTTTCAGATCCTGGTGTTCCTGGGAGCAGCACTTAAAAATAAACTCCCTGTAGTAGGAGTTTTGAAAAGATCTGTCAGTTCCTCTTCACCCTACTTCTTTATCCCTCATTTTATTGGAGGAGGAAAGGAGGTTGACATAAGTGGAGACAGGAATGGCTTTTGTTTGTAAAAAGTACACAGTGTCAGGGCAAAACACTCATGAAGGGAAACACTGACTATGTTAAAATCATTGAGTGCTGCACCTAGAAACAGATGAAAATGGAGAATGCTAGAGCACCTGCTGATAGTTGGCTAAGAACTAAGAATGGAAACTCTGGATGTGCGAGGCACAAGCAGTGAAATCTCATAGGCCATTTTCTTTAGAGCTTAGGTGCTAGTTTAAAATAAGAGAAATTTGTAACACAGGCTTCCGTTTGGATGAACCCTCCACCCACCCACCCTGCCCAAGTCACCAGGGACCTGCATCCTCGCCTCTGTGTGCTGTGGGCTTCACGTCGTTCAGAGCACCTTGGCCTCAATTATTCCTCTGTAAAATAGGGCCAATTTATTTCCACTGAAGACTAGTTGGAGCTGTTTAGTGTTGATGGTTTGAATAGCGAGATCCCTATCAGAATTCTGGCTGTCTGGGGAGAAATAACTGCACCAGAGACTTTCCTGTTTTAGGTCAAAAGGTTATGTGAGTTTATATGAATATAAGCAGTTTTTCTAAAATAACTTTATGAGAAAGCAAAGGCTAGTTTTGCTTTTTTTTTTTTTTGGCTTATGCTGCATGGATTGCAGGATCTTAGTTCCCAATCAGGGACTGAACTCATGTCCTCAGCAGTGAATGCGTGGAGTCCCAACCACTGCACCACTGGGGAATTTCCCAATCAGAACTCTTAAGGGTCTTGTTTTCAAGCTAACGAGAGTTGCCTGGGGGAGAGGGACCAAGGGTCCCTCTTTCCTGGTCTTCCTTCTGAGTCTCTGGGTCTAGGAATGCGCTCTATGGGGTTGGCGCTCTCCTGCCTAGAACTTAGGCTTGCTGCCTTGAATTATCCTGTTTGGAGCTCATTCACCTTTCATCCCTGCGCTGCCCTGCAAATCTCCGCTTCTACAGTTGACCCTCCCACAGACTCCCACAGTTCAGGAGCCTTTTGTCCAGCCTTCCCTCCTTTCATGATTAGAAAATTCAGCCCCTCGAGTTCCCACCTCCTCTTAATCTCAGGCCTGTGTAGGTTTGGCTCAGTTTTGCTTCCAGGTTTGCTTATCACAATGGATGGGGCCAGACCCTGTGCTGAGTCTGTTTCTTCTGCTATGCAGCACAGCTGTTTTTCGGGACCCTGGAGACTAGTCGGGTTTGTCTCTGAGACTTCCTTCTGGAGCTCTCTGGGGGGTCTTCATGCCTGCCCCAGTGCTGCTCACTGGTCCTGAATCAGCCAGCGCTCTGAAGGTGGTGGCCTCTCTGGTGATGCCCGTTTCTGCCACAGAGCATGATTCATAAGTGTTCATGAATGAAAGGGAGGTTCTCTGGGGAATAAACGTCCTACCAAGCCTTCCCACTGGCATGTCACATGAAATGATGGGAGCCACCCCTACCTTGAGGAAAATGCCTGTGCCTGTTAGAATTGTTCATTGTTCTAATGCTGCACCTGTGAACTGGAAAGGACAGTGATAACAATAATAAAGAGTTATCATTGTCCTTACTTTATCCTTCTTCCCAATAACACCCCCTGAAATATGCCATCTCCAGAGCCTGGGGGCCTGCTCCCTGAGCCTTCCTGAATAGTGGGAAGGGAGCCCCCCCTATGGATCTCATCTCAGTGCCCCCCGGTGAGGCAGCTCTGGGCAGGAGGTGTGCAGGTGAGTTAGACATGTGGGCTCTAGGATGCTAGGAATTGGAACTAAGAAGCTATGTGCTGACCTGGCAGGCTTCTGGGGGCAGGGCTGAGGTGAGGTCTCCATTGGGTGTGCTTGCCAGACATGGATGAGTCACTGTGGGCAGAAGTCTGCCCCTGGCTCCTTGGTATTGCCCAACCCACGTAGAACTCAAGTGCATAGATACAGGAGTCTCCTTTGTATGGTGGCCCTTGGCTGGGCCGCCTGGTCCCCTGTCCATTCAGAAGAGGCAGTTTCCCACCCACTAGCTCATCCATCATAGCAAAGTATCTGGAGCCTGTGGGTACCCAGACCCAAGAAAGGAGATGCTCCATACTCCCAGGCTGCTTGTTGGCATGCCCCAAGTTTATTGAGCAGTGCAGGGTGGTGGGGGCGGGACACAGGAAAGGAACATCCAGGGATCTGTTCCAGGCATTATTTTCTCCCTCCATGGGGCTGGCCCAGAGCCCAGCTGTGTGCTGTATGTCCTGCCCTCGGGGACAGATCTACTCCCCACCGAAGAGTGGGCTGTGCCCACACCATGGAAATCACCTGAGTTCAGCTGGCCAGGCCTCGGGGGCCGTGGTGATTGAGCGAGACTAACAGAGGGTCCCGCGCCAGGAGCCTAGGCCAGTGTGGGTGGGTGAGTCCTACCCTTTGCACACAGTGGCCTGGGTTGCTCAGCCTGTGGGATGAGCCCTGAGGCCACACGCCCTGCAGCCTGTCTCCAGGGTGTCTGCCTTCACCCCTGGCCCAGTCCTGGCCAGTAGGCAGTTTTGTCCCCTTCCTTGCCCCCCACCCCCACCCCGGGATGTCTTTCCATATTGGCCAGCCCTGAAGAACTTGGTAAAAAGGGCAGAAGGGAATTCTACCCCCTCTGCCCCAAACAGAACTTTTCGGCTCATCAGGCCCGGTTTATGGAAGTCCAGGGCTGCCTCCAGGCTTCCCTGGTGGCTCAGAGGGTAAAGAATCTGCCTGCAATGCAGGAGATGTGGGTTCAATCCCTGGATTGGGAAGATTCCCTGGAGGAAGGCATGGCAACCCACTCCAGTATTCTTGCCTCGAGAATCCCCATGGACAGAGGAGCCTGGCAAGCTACAGTCCGTAGGGTTGCAAAGGGTTGGACACGACTGAGCGACTAAGCACAGGGCTCTTTCTGGGGCGCCCTCAGCCCTTGTGCCTCCTGGCTCCTAAGGCAGCCAGAGAATTTCCATATGGGAGGGGCTTAGGGGTGGCAAATGAGAGTCAAGAAAACTTGTTTGGCGGCTGCTTTCATTCCTTAAGCCCACTGGTCTTTACCTAAGGTGTATATTACTGAGTTTAAAAAGGGAAAGTTTTCTAAAGTTGCTTTTATTCACACATTGTGTGAAACGGAGAAGACAAGTATCAAAATCATAGAATTGTACCTTTAAAACTTGTATTTAGGATGCCTTTGGGAACAGGGCAGCTGGAGATGGGAAGGTGGCCATTCCGTGCAGGCCACCCCTTGCCCCACCGCCTTCTTCCCCCACGGTGACCCTTACAGTCTTGCTCCTGGTCCAGCTTTGTAACATGATGATATTTGTATTCTGCCAAGTGCTTTCATACTGTTTGTCTCAGATAATCCTTTCAGCTGCTCTGGGAGGTTCTTGAACCTGCTGTTGATTCTCTCTTGTAGTGGCTAATTCTGGATTTATCAGGGAACTGGGTGGAGTTCCCACATTTCCAGATCCCCACAGTTCTCCATCTGAACCACATTTTCTCCTTTGCAGCAGCCAGGGTGTCCTGTAGTCACTGCTCAGTGATATTGTTGCTACGGTTTCCGAGTTCCTTCTCTCTCTGCCATCTCTGCTCCGTGCTAAACACATTGCTCAGTCAGTGGCCTCACTTTTGCTCTTCAATCAGACATGTTTATCCCTGATGCTTTTTTTTTTCCCAATATGAAGCTCAGTCCACATTCTTCATTTTGCAAAGACAGGGTTGCAAGAGAACAGCCCCCGAGAGGTCCCTGCGAATCGGCGTCTTCTGGCAGGAAGGCCGGCTGCAGTGTCCCCTCAGTCACTTAGGGGTGGAGGTGGAGCTGGCAGCTGCGGGACCCTCTCCCTGATGCTTCCTGCAGCTGACCCCGTCCCTCCTTCCCACTACATTTGCCCCGGGGTCAGCATGGACCTACAGCTGCCTCAGGGTTCCCTGGCAGCCCAGGGAAGTTCTTCTAGCCTTCCCAGAAAGTGGGTAACGTTTTGAAGCCTTAATTTCCCAATCTATAAAATGGGATTAACACAAGTCCTTCCTCATGGGGGTGGTTGTGAAGGTCAAATGGGACCAAGCATATCAAGCGTTTGGCACCTGGCAAGGCTCAAAATAGGGCTGCTTACTAATATCCTGTTGACCATTGCTTGGCTTCTGAAATCTAGGGTCTGAGAATCCCTAAGTAACCACCTATTGCATTCTTTCTACTCAGGGTATCAAAAAACCATTCACTGAGGTCATCCGTGCCAACATCGGGGATGCTCAAGCCATGGGCCAGCAGCCAATCACCTTCCTCCGACAGGTGAGCTGGCCCTCAGGAACCGAGGCCACTGGGAGAGCAGGGAGCCAACCCGACAGCCAAGCCCATTAAATTACCTCTGCCTCCTTGCCTGTCCAGCAGGGAGATGCCATTGAAGTAGAAACCCCCTCCAGTGCCTGACGTCCCCTCAGGTTCTCTCCAGCAGGCTCCTCCTCTTCCTTCCAAGGCTATCTAAAATCCCTAAGCCCATTTTGAGGTAACTGTAATATACAAAACTCCCAGGTGAATGGTCCTGGATGCTGAAATCAGACCTGGGTTGGTGAGGGCATCAGAGAGTAGAAGGAAGACATGAAGGCTGGGAGGTGGCGTGTTGGAGTCTAGATGTGGTTTCCCAAGTGAGAATCCCCAGGTTTGAGTGTTGGCTCTGTTGCTGATCAGCTGAGTGGCTTTGGGCAAGTGGAAGTCACCAGAGCACTGCCACAGAGGACTTCTGGGGCCCTCCGTGAGATGATGAACACGAAGGCCTTCAAGAGGCACATTTCCATGTTTCAGTTGGAGTGCCAACTCCAAGGATGCTGCAGGGGACCGACTTGTGAGATTGGTGGGCTTGGGGGAAAAGAAAAGGTGAGAGAGTGCCATAGCGTCTGCTAGATGGAGCCTGGAGACCAGCTGTGCAGAAAGCATTTTTCTAGAGAAGAAATGGGGCCCATTCTGGAGCAAAAGTTGGTCTTTGTGTGGTTAAGGTTCGGAGGCTGAGGCAGGCAGGAAAGCTGAGTGCTGCACGCCCCTGGTCTTCCTTTCCTGCCGGTATTTCCTGCTGCAGGAGCTGGCACACAGGAGCGGCAAGCTTTGCCCTGCTCTCTGGATGGCAGGTGTTGGGGGCCCCAGGGCCTCAGCCTGCAGCCCCTCCGGGAATTCACACAGGGTGTAGGGGAGAAGAACTGAGGCTGGCGATGACCTCGGGAACGTCCACTGAGTGGACTCCCGTGGCATTGCTGCTGACTCAGGAGTGTGCCGGCTGCCTATGAGTGTCAGAGGCCTCAAGCTGGGCCCATGATGAGGAAGTGGATCAGACCAGACAGAGTGGTTCTGCCCAGGAGGTGGAGGTGGGAGGAGATTAGAGCATCCTGCTTGTCCTGAAAGCTTGTTCTGGAAGCATGGAGCTTAGGAGAGGAGAGGCCCAAAGTGGCCTCGCTCTGCAGCGGTTCTCCACACGTGCCTGGGGCTATGGGTGTGAACAGGCTTCTGTTGCCTCAGCCTTTTCTGACTGGCGGGCACACTCCCAGATCCAGCCTCTGCCACCTGGTGCTGTCTCCCCCCAGCCTTCATAAGCGCCCCAGAGCGGGAGGGCAAGCTAGGTCACCGCCCATTGCACACATTTATTTGAGGCAAAGCCGGGCTCCAAGAAGCTTGAGCCCGCCTGAAGCCCCCAGCTGGTGTCAGAGCTGTGAGCCCCAGCCCATCTCGTTGCTCCTGGCACCGCTCCTAAGCTTCCAGCCTAGACTTGCCTGCTGAGCAGGGGTTTACTGACACTTTTGCAAACATTTCCTTGCGTAATCCTCTTAATTTGTGAGGTTAGAGTGATTTTCTCTGTTACAGAGGTGAAAAAGCTGACTCGGTTTTCACTTCTGGCCAGGAAAGGGGGTGATGGTGTGGAGGGGTGGGGGTGGGGCTTGGGAGGCACTCAATCCGTAAGGAGGGGGTCTCTGCAGTCCTGTCAGCTGGGGTGCACCTGCCTGCTCAGTCCCAGCTTCCTGCCCTGGAACCCCGGGTTCTTTGGCCTTGGCTATGTGAGCCGCTGGCCTTTATGGAGGAGGTGGGCCGAGTAGCAGCCTCGTTTTGTTCCCTGGCTCCTCTGGTGGCCCACCCTTGGCCTGAGCCCAGGTCATCAGGGACCCTGCCGCTCACCATCTCCCTTCCGCTGCAGAGCGTCCACTGTCCTCCTCCCCACCCATCCCCAGACCCTCCCCACAGGCGGGGGCCCTCGTGGAGAGTCCTGCGGGGACACTCCCTCAGAGGCATCCTTTGCGCCCCTCTGGGGTGGGAGGTGCGGGGAGCCCAGCCCATGCCACTGTTCCCCCAGGTGATGGCATTGTGCACCTACCCGAACCTGTTGGACAGCCCCAGCTTCCCAGAAGATGCAAAGAAACGAGCCCGGCGGATCCTACAGGCTTGCGGCGGGAACAGCCTGGGTGAGGCCCCGACTTGCCAAGTCCCGACGGGCATGAGAAGAATGTGTGTTCTCAGCATGGGCCTGGCCCTGGCCCCTGATGGAGGGTTATACGTTGAGCGAGTGTGTGAATGTGTGTGGGGTGGCCGACAGGCCGAGTCAAGGAAAAATATTCTCCTTGTCCATGTTCTGTGAGCCTCCTGTTTGCCGAGCTGATGGGGTCAGTGCTGGCTCCTGGTGGATTGGGGGCACTTCAGGCGCGAGAGTCTGCATTTAGCTGGATTTGGGGTTTACAGGGGGAGCCGGCTGTGACGCTGAGCCCACTGCACCCTCAGAGCAGAAGGCTGAGCTTGAGCCGGGAGGCCAGAAGGAGCTACATGGCCCAGTGGTCTGGCTTCTTACTTCTCTGTGGCCAGCCGCGGGGTGCCTATGGCCCCCTTTGGTGGCTTCCTGGCTGTGAAGGTGGCCCCCCTTACCCACCACGTGTGTGGTGTGTTCCTGACACCGGCCTGCGCTCCTTTGTGTCCGGAGCCCACGCCCGGCCCCGGGGGGCTCTGAGGGGGGAGGCCCTGTGGATGTGAAGGCGCCTTCTCTCCCTTCCCTGCTGAGGTGGATTTCCAGCCTCTGGGCCGCTGGCTCTTTGCTGTCATCTCCTGTTCTCTTTCCCGTTTATTTGTGCCTCATTCCTCTGCCCGGCAGAATACATAGGGAATGCGGCTCCCCTTGTCCTGAGGAGAAGTCGTTGTCCATAGGGCTTTTTAGGAAGCTTGCCTGAATGTTCCAAAGCATGGGACAGGGATTCCTGTGGCTCGTTCAGCAGGGTATCAGCTGCCCTTGGCCTCTCGGTCACCTCCCCGCCTTTCCCCTCCCCCTTTCTCCTCTGTCCCTTTATGGACATCACTAAGCTTAACCTTCCTGGCTGTGATCACCCCACCAGCCCTCCGTCCAAGCCTGTGTCCTTCACGCTGTCCCTCTCAGGAAGGGGCCAGCTGCCCTTTGCTTCCCTGCCAGTCAGCCTGGGTGGGGTGTGGGCCAGCACCTTGTGAGGCAAGGCCTAAACCACAGGCTGGCAGAGGGCAGCGCAGCAGCTCAGAGGCCCGGCCTCCAGGCTCTTTCCCTCTGCACCCTCTGCCCGGCCCAGAGGACAAAGGCGCTTCTCAAAGATCCGTGGCCGTGGGCCTGAGGCTCCAGGAAGCGCAACCCAGGGCTGGGGGGAGGGGGTTGCTGTCTGCATGCATGTCTGGGGAACTGGGAAGGGATCTTGTTCCAGGGACAGGCCTCATCAACAAGTTTTTTCTGTGTCAGCCAGGCAGGGCTGGGGGAGTGATGTTGGGAGGCCATGTCCCTGTGAGTCAGGACTGTCTGAGCTCTGTCTGAGGAGCTCAGCAGGATGGGTGAGGGCAGTGCTCTTTGAGCCTCTTTCCTCACCCTTGAACTAGGAGATACTTTGTACCCACCTCCTGGCCTTGCAGGCAAGTTGCTGTTTGTGCTTCTCGTCAGGTGTGGAGAAGCCCCACCCTGGAGGTCACTACCTGCTCCTGCCCATTGTGTGAGGAAGGGCGGTGTTCCGGCAGAGTCTCCAACGATGGGGGTGGCGCTCTGTCAACTAAGGCTTGGGCAGCCTGAGCACTGCCCACAAAAATGAAGGAAATGGAAGATACGCCCAGGGCCACCCTGACCCAAGGAAGGGTTATAAAGTGTGTACCCAAGGGCTCACCTGGACCTGTTTTTATCATGCCCTTTAAAAGTATTTTTTACTGGGGCTGCATTTATTTTTTGCTTGAGTAATCCAGTTCTCGGGTTGCATCCTGAATCTTAAGTGGGGTTGAGGTGAAACCTAGACACATTTGGGGTGGTGGGAGACAGGAGAGAATGCCCTCCTCCAGCCCCTCTGGGAGCCTGGGCTGTGGGCCCTAGGCCCTGAGGGACACCGGGGAGCAAGGCAGGTGGAGTTTCTGTGCTCATGAAGCTCACTGTCATATATGGGAGAAACAAACATTAAAAAGAATTAACACAAAAACATAATTCCCAGTTTTCATGAGTTCCTGGTGAACGATCAGAGAGTTGTGGGGTTTTAACAAGGGATTCTAATGGAGAGGGAGGGTTTAAGGAGAAAGAGTAAGAGAATCTGCTAATGAATACCAGACAGAGAAAATGGTGTGTGCAAAGGCCCTGAGGTTTAAGAACTGAGTGTGACTGAGTGAAAGGGTTTGCATGCGATGACGCTGGGTGATTTGGCAGATATCGCCAGTCTGTGGACTGTGGGAGGCAGGTTGCCATTGGTTTCAGGGCAGAATGTCCTACACAGGAGTGTGGTGGGGCGGGCCTAGCTTTGGGTGGGTGCTGCAGAGATGCACAGAGGAAATAGGTGATGGTTCCTGCCCACAAGTCAACATGGGGAGGCAAGGATTCATCTGTGCAAAGTCACAGGAGAAATCAGAAAGGCTGGGGTGAGGCCATTTCTCAGACTTCTTGAGAGAGTCTAGATCTGAGCTCTGAAGAATCAGGGTACTTCAGAACAAAACAGAAGATGGAAAGTCTGTGGCCGGCAGGAACAGAGAGTTTGCTAGTGGGGAAAGGCTTGGGAATTCAGGGAAGCAGATGAACTAGAGGCAGGAAGACGAGGAGGCTTAGCTGGTGTGGAAATGGCCAGGCCCCATGGAGTGGAGCAGAGGGCAGTGAAAGAAGGCAGAGGGAAATAGCACAGGAAGCTTTCTGGGTGTGGGAGCCCAGGAAGTATCAAGTAGGACTCCAGTGGAAGGAGGATTCTCTAACAGTGGCATCTGCAGATGCCCTCGAGTACCCGCCAAAGAACGTGACAGGACTCTGTACTCTCCACCCAGATTTCCTGTGTGTTAATGTTCGCCACCTGAACTTTTAGAGAAGTGGAGTAGCTTCCCCTGCCCCAGTTACAACTAGTCCCAGGGGACAGGCCAGCCCGGTGCTGCACAGACCCTTAAACCGAGCGCCTCCTGGTGGTGCTGTTCCAGTCCTTAGAAGGAAATTGGCTGGTTTTCTTTAAATGTGGCATAAAACTCAAATGGGATAAAAGAATATAGAGTGAAAGATCTGCCTCCTACTTCTGACCCCAAGCCTCCTGGTTCCCATCCCCAGAGAATTCACCTCGCCAGTTTTAGTCTTCTTCCAGAGAAATTTTGTGCATGTGCGGGTACCTATTTTCAGTTTCTTTTAAAAAATGTAAGTAGTAGCCTAACATACGGAAAACACTTTCATGCCTACGGTAAATGCACAGATATTAATGTACAGCACCTGTGTGTGCACACCTGTGTAACCCGTGCCCAGATCATGACAGTGAACACTCTCAGCACCACAAAAGGCCCCTGTGTGCCCCTCTGCCGAACATACTCCCAAGCCCAAAGTGGTCACCACTGTTTTTGAACTTCACTTTTAACTGGTGGCTTGGATTTGGCTCCTAACTGGCGGCCTGAGCATGCTGTTGCCGTAGGGTGGGGGTAGGTGCGTCTTGCCCAGCAGCCCCCAAGAACCTGTGGTTAGTGCCTGTCAGGGCTCTGGATTCCTGGGATGGCAGATGGTGCCATTTTGGGGTGACCCTTCTCTCAAGTTCTTTGGAACCGTGTGTAGGCAACAGTGATAAAAGCATAGCAGTCCCAACTGTAATGGTCTGTACTGTCATGGAAGGTATGTAAATCCCAGTAGGGTGGGTAAAGCAGGTATGAGCACCAGTTAACTGGTTAGAAGTCAGGGCCTGGAATAATGCTTGAGATATAAGTAGGTTCTCAGTAAATACTGAATGGATGAGTGGGTGGGTGGGTAGATGAACAGAAGGGCAGATGGGTGGGTGAGTGGGTGGGCAGGTGAGTGGATATATGGATGAATGGATGGATATGGATGGATAGCAGATGAGCGAATGGTTGGGTGAGTGGGCAGACACTTGGGTAGGTGGATGGATAACAGGATGAGTGGATAAAGCCCAGACAGGTGGTTAAGCAGTTTGCCACAATTCCAGAACCTAGAGCAGTGGGAATAGGGCGCCACTGAGACTCCTTGGCCTCCCCCACCCTCCCACCCGCAGTTAATTATATGGATATCTCAGACTGTATGGAGCCAGATCTTCCTTCTAGTCACTGTCTTGCTTGCTGTCTTACAGGATCTTACAGCGCTAGCCAGGGTGTCAACTGTATCCGTGAAGATGTAGCTGCCTACATCACCAGGAGAGATGGCGGTGTACCTGCAGACCCGGATAACATTTACCTGACCACTGGAGCTAGTGACGGCATTTCTGTACGTGTCAGAGCGGCTCGTTGTTGTTCACAGTTGACCCACATCAAGAACAGCCTTGCACGTTAGGGCCGATGCATGAGCCTGTGGGCTGTTAAAGGGGGACAGGCCTGGGCAGAGAGGTTGGCCACCCTCTGCTCCCTGCTGTCTGCCCCAGCCTGGTAGCCTGCGGTCCTTACCGCATTCAGTCTTTGTGAACCTGGACACTCCTGCAGCCTCAGTTTCCCTCCTCCAGCTGGGAGGAGTCACGGGGCAGTCTAGGGTGTCCATCTTTCTGGCATCATCAGCCTTTCTCTTACTCAGCGCATACGATATCTCTCCTCTGCCAGGCACTATGTCAGGTGCTGGAGAGATCGTGGGGAACCAGACACATTTGGTCTCTGCTTAGACATCAGTACTGGATCCGACTAGCACTAACAGCACATAAATACATGTCAGATCACCAGCTTTCAGTTTCTCTTCTGGATGAGGGCCAAGTGTTAACAAAAGGGAGCAGCAGGAACTCTGACCTGGGGCTGGTGAGGGCAGGAAGGTTTCTCCAAGGAAGGCTGAGCAGATAGAGATCTGGAGACTGCGTAGATGTGAACTCAGGGAGGCAAGAGAGGGACAGATTCAGGGCAGAAGGTCAGCATATGCCGAGGCCTTAAGCTGGAAGGAGGCTGCATGTTTGGAAGTGGAGCGTTGCAAGGGCAAACACAATGGGGAGGGGCAGTTACCAGCAACCTGCTAGGAGGCAGGTGGGGCCTGAGTCCTGAAGTATTGTCCTGAGAGCCGTGGGAACCACTGAAGGATCTGAAGCAGATGGAGGGTCATAATTAGATTTAGGTTCTTAAGCTTTAACTGTGGCAGGAGGGAGCATAATAGATGTGAGGGTGTTTAGGAGACAAGAGAAGAGGTGGCTTGGGCCGGGCATCAGCTGTGGATGAGGTGAAGAGGGGCTGGTATCAAGGGGTCCATAGGAGAAGGGGCTGAACCTGGGGTCTGAGGTTCACCTGCAGCCTCTGTTCCCTTCCAGCACCCTCCCCCCCGCACCCAGTCAATGCTGGGGGCCGTCTGCCACTTGTCCTCCCTACTCAGGGAGCTTGCCCTTTCAGACCCTTCCTTTAATAAGTTATATTTGTGTCTCTTGACCTCCAAGGCTCTTGTTTTGGATGTTATTAAATGATTTCATCCTTTGCTGAAGCCTCTCAGGTGCATTAAACTCTTCCTTGAGCCCGGGATGAAACGGAGGCCCAGAGACCCTAGGTGGCCTGCGTGCTGTTAAGAGCCTCTCGAGGCATTGGAGAGTCTAGTGTTGGACTCAGGCCCCCAGCCACAGCATCTTCCACTGTATTCTGCCGTCATGGCGCCTCTCTATTCCCAGAGAAGCCCAGGTATGGGTAAGGGTTACAGAGGCGGGTGTGGGGAAGACTCTTTAAGATTTAGTGAAAAGAATCAGGCCATTACACTGGCATTGTTGTAGCAAGGAACTGAGCCTGAGAAAGGAGCTAAGTCTTCATGTAAGACTTAGAAGAGTAAAACTCACCCAGAAGAGTTTGGGCTTTTAAACTAGGCGAATTTTTAAACTAGATGAATTATTGCCACCTCCTCTAATGCCCCACAGTACTCCCCAGGCCTGATTTCTCAGGAATCCTATGAACTTAGGGCCCATTCAGTTTTGGAAACAGCCAGGTTGAAGTGCCACCTGGTGGCAGAAACTGGGTATTTTATCCCATTTTCACACTCCTTTGTTCACTGGTCTTTCCAAGTCTTGGGCTCTGGTAAGTTAGTGACCAGCCAGATTCTCGGCTCCACCCCAGACATATAAAATGGGTTTCAGGGGTGAGGTCAGAATAATTCTGAGACAGGCCTAGTTGGTGGGCTACTTCTTTAAAAGATCTCTTTAAAAAATACAAGTATCAAGTCTTTAGGTACCATGCGTTGTGCTAAAAACTTTAAAACATTTTGCCTATTTCTCATAGCAAACCTCATTTTACAGATGAGGAGAAGTAGACTCAGGGGAGTTCAGAAACCTACATGGGGCTGTGCTGGAGGCAGGCACTGGGTGACTGGTGAAAGGCGGGGTTTGGGGTCTTCCGGCTTCTGCCGCTGTTCAGCCCCCGGGGGTGGGAAGTGGCAGTGGCCCTGTAAGACGTGACTTCTCTGTTGCAGACAATCCTGAAGATCCTGGTCTCCGGGGGTGGCAAGTCACGGACAGGTGTGATGATCCCCATCCCACAGTACCCACTCTACTCAGCGGTCATCTCCGAACTCGATGCCATCCAGGTGAACTATTATCTGGATGAGGACAACTGCTGGGCTCTGAATGTGAACGAGCTCCGGCGGGCCCTGCAGCAGGCCAAAGAGCACTGTAACCCCAAGGTGCTGTGCATCATCAACCCCGGGAACCCCACAGGTCTGCTTTACTTCCTCGCCAGTTTCTTGGGGAGCAGGGTGGTTGGTGTATTGGATGTCTGGACACTAAAGAGCTAACAAATAATGAAGTCCTCTTTGCTCCCAGGTTCCAAATCCAACTCCAGATTTGCTAACATAATACCATAAAGTTGGCCGCCAGCCACCTTAGGAGGTGAGCAAATACAGGCCTTTTCCTGGGCAGGGTTGTATTGTAATTAAGACCAGTTCTTTTTCCTGTTCTTCCTTGTACAAAGAACCTGCTCTTGGATGTCACACACAAATCATCACCATCAATTATAGGCCTAATTTTGCCCTTACTCCTACTTGTTTTTCTGATCCAGTTTTTAGATTGCTGGTGTGTGCGTTTTTGTTTTTCTTTGACACAGCATTGCTGTGTACTTTGAGGCCTGAAAAGGAAATGCCATATTAAAAACAAAAGCAAACAAACCAAAAAAACCTGTTTCCAGAAGTTGGAAAGCACTCCTAATTTTGCATATTTTTCTTCACACGAAAAAAAATGCACGGTTCTGCCTGTTTTGATCTTTCCAGGCTGCTGGCTTTATGTGCCCCAGATGCTATTTGGATGCTGAGAACAAGGGCTCCTCTCTCCTCCTTTGTTGAGATAAACTGGGTCAGGGCCAAAGCGTGGTGGAGCTGATTGTGGAATCTGCTCCTTGGGAACATCAAATGATGCTTCGATCAGCTGAAAGCTCCACTTGAATTCCTGGGTGCAGAAAATGGGTGCAGCTGCTCGCCTAGTTTATTTACACCAACTGCCTGGGGGAGGGGTGAGGGACCTAGCCAGGGTACTGTAGGAAAATGACAGAGCTGGGTTCTCAATCCTGGTTGCACATTGGAATCAAAAAGTAAGCTTTTAAAAATGCCAAAGGTCAGGCCACACCCCAGAATCTCTGGGGATGGGGCTCAGGCGTCAATATTCTGTGTAACTGAAGATGAGAAACACTGACCTAGGATGATGCTTCTAAAACTTCAGCTTGTTAAAAACAAAACTGCTGGGCCCTACATCTAGATATTCTGATATAATTAGGCTGGAGTGGGACTTGACAATTTGCATTTCTAACAAGCTCCTGGGTGATGCTGATGCTACTGGCCCCAAACTTGGAGTAGTAGGTCCTATATCTTAGGAAATACTCTGTATACCTAGTTTATGTCATAGGCTTGGTAACTTCTTGACCAGAAACTTACGTAAATCTTCTCCTGGCTGTCTGGGGAGAAGTAACTGCACCAGACTTTCCTGTTTGGGGTCAAAGTGGGAGTCATGTGCGTTTGATATTAATATAAGCAGGTTTTCAGTAGTCATGTTCGAATATGAGCGTTGGACCATAAAGAAGGTTGAGCACTAAAGAATTGGTGTTTTTGAAGTATGGTGATGGAGAAGACTCTTGAGAGTCCCTTGGACTGTAAGGAGATCAAATAAGTCAATGCTAAAGGAAATCAACCCTGAATGTTCATTGGAAGCTGATGCTGAACCTCCAATACTCTGGCCACCTGATGTGAAGAGCCGACTCATTGGAAAAGACCCTGACGCTGGGAAAGAACCAGGGCAGGAGGAGAAGGGGGCAACAGAGAATGAGAGAATGAGATGGTTGGATGGCATCACTGAATCAATGGACATGAGTTTGAGCAAACTCCGGGAGATAGTGAAGAACAGGGAAGCCTGGTGTGTTGCAGTCCATGGGATTGCAAGGAGTCGGACAAGACTAGCGACTGAACTACAAGAACAAGCAGTTTTTCTAAAAAATAAGTTACGAGCAGGCTCAGGCTGGTTTTGCTCTGTGAGGCTTTCTTTTTAAGTTTCTGGTTGTGATACGCAGCTGTAGGATCTTAGTTCTCTGATCACGGATTGAACTCGGACCCCATCAAGTCTTAACCATTGGACTACCAGGCAGTTCCCCTCTGGGGTCTCAATGTGTGAAAAGCAGTTGTTGGAAGATGGGGGATGTAAAGTAAAGACCTACCTGTGATGACCGTGTATCTCGTCTGGACCACACACTGTGACCACTTTGTCTGAAAGGTGTCGAAATGGAGTGGAATATTAGTGGCTAACAGGGCTCTTTGGGATTTGAGACAGAAACTCACCTTGAGGCTTGAAGGGAGTGGACCTGTGAAGTCCAGGGTAAGGCAGCACACTTGAATCAACGTCGTTGTCATGGGAACCTCAGGCCATGACCCAGCTCTGCTCTGGGCTGGAATCCTCCTCAGGAAGCACCTGTCCTGGGAGTGGCCGTCCGCAGGTCCAGTCAGTGTCCAGCAGCTGAGCATCCTCCACAGGGAGCCTCGCCCCTGGTTTCAACCGAAGCCCCAGGCCAGACTGTTGGACCACACTGGGACACCTGCCCGTGCCTGACCTAGTTAAATCACTGAGGCTGATTGGCTGGGTCTGTGTCCCTGTTGGAGTTTAAAGAGAGGGAGTTCCCCTAGGACAGCTGCGTGCTGTTGCTCAGAGAAGGGCAGGATGTTGGGCTGGTGCAAGCAACAGGTATCCCCATTAGAGTGTGGGACATTCCCTTGGCCCGGCCTCTGGCAAGGGGCGCTTGGAAGCCCCCTCCCCAGTCTTTGGGGCCTACAGCAGAGCTGCCTCTCCTCGGGGGTGCGCACATGTCTCCCCATGCTGGGCACAGTCATGCCCTGCCCTCTGGAGATTATGCATGCGGCTCCTCCTGCTCCGCAGGCCTGTTCTGAGTGACTGCTTCATCCCAGGCACTCAAGAAAAATAAACTCTATCCTTGTCCCACAGTTTGCATCGATCCACATGGGGCATTATTTGTGCACAGCAGGTCTCCTTTCCTCTCCTGAGCTGCGGGCTTCCTGAGGCCCAGCCCTTGCCCTCCCCCTGGCATTATGGAGAAGACTCTTGAGAGTCCCTAGGACTGCAAGGAGATCAAACCAGTCCATCCTAAAGGAAATCAGTCCTGATTATTCATTAGAAGGACTAATGCTGAAGCTGGAACTCCAATACTTTGGCCACCTGATGCGAAGAGCTGACTCCTTGGAAAAAACCCTGATGCTGGGAAAGATTGAAGGAGGAGAAGGGGATCACAGAGGATAAGATGGTTGGATGGCATCACTGACTTGATGGACATGAGTTTGAGCAAGCTCCGGGAGTTGGTGATGGACAGGGAAGCCTGGCATGCAGCAGTCCATGGGGTCACAAAGAGTTGGACATGACTGAGCGACTGAACTGAACTGGCATTATGTACCCTTGGTTTGATACTCTGGATGCTCAAACATTTGCTTGCATTCTAACAGGGTACAATTTGTGGCATCGCAGCCCTGGGAGGGAAGACCAGGAGCATGTGGTAGGCAGGACAGGCTGCCAGGAGGGACAGCCCCTGTCTGTCTATGGGAACAGCAGCTGGTTACTTGTAGCATCCAGAGTTGCTGCCCTTCCTAATTCCCAGAGCGTGAGCTTGCTTCATAGGAAGCCTGCTTGGCCCTTGTTTGGCAGGAGACAGGTTGGTCCCTTAGTAAAGGAACTGGTTTGTTGCTTAGATAGTTTAAATCTGAAATCCTGGCTGAATCATACCATACTCTTATAAGATACATCAATATATTTTTCTAAGACTTAGTCTTGTTATTCTTACATGGACAAGAATATGGTTATTTTTATTTTTAACAAAAAGGTAATATACTCTCTGTACTGCTTTGCATCAAAATGTAGATACATATGTCATTAATACATGTGCACATACATACACATGTAGATATATACAAATGTAACACCCATAGGTTCACATTTATGTCTTTCGTGAGCATCAGCAAGCCTGCCTAGTACTTTTCCAGAAGCTGTGTGAGCGAGTCCAGCATCCCAGGGCCACATCGCGGGCCTCGGGAAATCTGGGAAAATGTTTCTTTCTACCTTGTGGCATTTGTCCCTTTCCCCACTGAAACCCACAGTATTTCCTGTGAGCTGATGGGTGAATATTTTGCTGCCGGCACTCATTTCTCTAAGGTGAATGAAGTGTTGCATCCAGCCCTGAAGGGAGACCCTGGCAGGGACACCGTGGGTGCCTGCCAGCGTCCTCAGCAGGCATGGCTCCCACGTGGTCACTGGAGAGGCCAGAGCTGGTAGGCAGGCTCATTCATTCATTGAGAACTTCTTCCACGGTGCTTACCAGGGAGGGCGCTGCTGGGTGCCGGCTTTGACGTGCTGGGCCGGAGACCTTGTCCCTGAGCTTGTGTGGGGAGAAGGTGTGGTCAGTGCATGTTTCATGGTGTGGCTGCTGTGGGCGAAGGAGGGGAGCGGGGCTGAATGATTTAACTCCTTCAGTTTTATTTTCCTGCTGTTTATGATACGTCCATGTCTTCTTGTCCTCTGGCACAGAATAATACACATATATCCTCCTCCCGCCCCCCACACACACCTCTGAGAAGAATAACAAGAAAGTTGGGTGTGAAACATCACTCCCTCCACATACCTGGCTTAAGTGAGTCAGAGGGATGGAGCTGACCCTAGGGGCTCCCTGGAGGCTCACAGCAGCTAGGGAGGGTGGTCCTGTAAGATCATGAGGGAACACAGACATCTGAGTGATTCCGGTTGGAATTCTCACCTAGGGACAATCGAAACACCATGACTACCTACCTTCTGCTTTTGTTTGGGACTTTTTAGGTCAGGTGCAGAGCAGAAAGTGCATAGAAGATGTGATTCACTTTGCCTGGGAGGAGAAGCTCTTTCTCCTGGCCGATGAGGTAAGAGCAGCCTGGGCTGTCAGAGAGGAGGGTGTGCTTTCTTTTCTGGGGGAGGGAGCCAGGTCTGTTGTTCTATAGACAAGAGAACTTTCTAGATATCGGAGGAGAGATTCTAACAAGGTTGAGGATGTTCAGTGTTAAGCAGCCTGTGAGCCTGTGACCGAAATCATCCCGTATTGGTTTGGTATCTTGGTTATAAGTTTCAAAAATCTAACCCAAACTACTTTAAACTTAACACGGTGGTGGGGTCTCAGGAGTGGGGCTGGATCCAGGGACTCGAATCATATCTTCCAGCTCCTCTTGTTCTATCCTGCTGCTTTGGCCTCAGACACGGGCCTGCTATCTTCCCAGCCTAGAAAGAGAGCTTATCTTCCTGGTCGTTTCAACAAAGCTCAGAATTAAGCTTCACTGGTGCAGTTTAGGTCAAATACCCATCACTGAATCGATTATTCTTGCCCAGTGGTTGCAATATGCAGACTGACCAGGCCCTAGGCAAGGATTGGGAGCTCTCCCCTATGCCCCCAAACCTGCAGATAGAGAGCTGGGGAGGATGTTCCTTGAAGCAAATCAAGGGCCCCTTTCTCAGGAAGGGAGGGTGGGTGCTGGGTGGGCTGAATGCAGTGTCCTGTTAGGAGGGGAATCTTATCAACCCCAGAATCGCTGCTTCCTAAACCATAGATCTGGAGACAAACCTGCCCATTCTTTTCCTGCTTAGCAAGAAGAAATTAAAGACCTGTCAAATCCTATTTTCACGTCTTCATTTCTGAATGATTTCTGGTTAGTCATAGCTTCTAGCACCACCCCCACCCCCACCCCCACCCCCAGAGGTTATCCACCAAATCACTGCTGTGATTAATAGCAGATAGACGGAAATCTTCATTTCTAAAGGAAAGAAGGGGCAGTAGAATGACCTGGTGCATGAACCTCTTCCCTCAAGGTTGGGGAAGCAAGGGGGGGTTGATGAAGGGGAGAGGGAGAGGCCATGGAGGAGTTGGGGAGGGGAGGAGGCTCTGCCTGACTTGTTGAAGGTGGAGCTGGCCCGACCCTCCTGCTGACCCACAGCGCCTCAGAGAGCCTCGGTTTCCCTGGTCTCCAAACTGCATGGGAAGTTCATCTCCGAGGGCAGGTGGAGCGCTTGCCTGCTAGACTATATAGATGGGGAGGGACAAGGGGTGTAGGCGCTGCTCAGTCCAGGGAGGAGAGAATGACTGTGATGGTGGATGGAAAGCTGGGTGAGTGCTGCGAAGCGCTGAGGAGCATGGTTAGCTCTTCAGATGGGGAGGTCAGAGGACAGGTCCATGAACTGCTTTCACCACTCATCTTATTGACGGGGTGAGCATCACGCTCTGGGATGAAAGCCTGCTCGGGCCGGCAGGGTAATGTGATGTCACTGGCACGTGAGGCAGAAAGGAGATCTGGAGACTGGGTGGGGCTCATGTGGGAGAATCCAGTGGGCACCCAGCCCGTGCCCACCCCCCCCCCGGGGCCTTGCTTGTTCTGGAAGGTTCCCTTGGGCACATCTGGCTTAGAGATGACCTCTCAGGCCAGCTTCACGGCAGGCAGCCCTGGCTGCAGGTTGTCCCAGAGCCCCTGTGCCCTCGCTGGGCCACAGCCGGGTGGCTCAGCTTCTGGGGCACTTGGCTGACTGTCCCTGTCCTGTCCCCTCCTGCAGGTATACCAGGACAACGTCTACTCCCCGGACTGCAAATTCCACTCCTTTAAGAAGGTGCTTTATGAGATGGGGCCTGAGTACTCCAGCAACGTGGAGCTCGCTTCCTTCCATTCCACCTCCAAGGGCTACATGGGCGAGTATGTGGGCCCCCGCCTCCCTCCCGCTGCTCCCGGGCCTGCCTGGTCCCGCTGCTTCTCCACCCTGACGAGAGGTGGCTACTCTTGTCTACAGCGTCTGCTGATCTAAGAAGCAGGAGGAGATAGGCCATGTCTCCCCGAGGGGAGTGCACCGGTGTGAGGGCATCCCCTGTGCAAGGGCTCATGTAAAATAAGGCTGTGATGGAAATGAATACAGGACCTACAGCAGCTTCCAACCCTAGTGTTTTCCGCCAGCCTTGTCGCTATTGCTCTGACACTTGACTGAAATCTGAGGGCCAGGGGTGGCAGGTGGAGTGGACAAGTGCTGTCAGGCCAGTGGCCAAGCTCTGTATGCACCCTGCCTGAGCACCCCGTGACCTGTGGGGCCAGAACATCAGCTTCAACCCTATATTTATTCATTCAGCCAATATTTATTGAGCACCTGCTGTGAGTTCAGAAGCTCAACAGTGAGGTTACAACAGTGAGCAAACCACAGCCATTCTGCCCTCACAGAGTCATCTGTAGTGAGGTCAGAGGCAATAGACAAGTGAACATGATGTGTCAAGTGAACAGAAATAATCAGAGAAGAGGTAGAATGCAGAGAGCCAGCGTCTGGTCACTAAAGAGTTGGACCCAGGGAGGGGAGGTGGGGAGCTATGCAGACATCTAAGGAAACAGCTTCTGCAAAGGCCCTGAGGTGGAAGGAGCAGGTGTTCGAGGAGCAGCAAGGAGACTAGAAAAGAGTGAGGGAAAGTGGCAGCAGTTGAGACCAAAAAGTCACAGGAGGCCAGATCACCTGGGCTATTTAGGTTATCTTTTACTCAGAATGAGATGGGAGCCCTTAGAGGGTTTGCACAGAGGTATAACTTCTCCTGGTTGCCGCGTAATGGGGGCAGGAAAGGAAGCAAGCACTCAAGTCAGGAGGCTGTTACAGTCCAGGGGAGATACTAGGGGCCAGGGTAAAGATGGGGAGAAGATGTTGGATCCTGGGTATGTTTGAAGGTGAAGTTGGCAGGTGTTGCTTGATGAAAAGGAGGGTGTGAGAGAGAGAAGTCAAGGATGACTCCCAAGTTTTTTGTTCACACAACAGGAAGCATAGAGTTGCCCTCAATAGATGAGGATGTCTGTGGGTGAAGCAGGTTTGGGGGGGATTTGGACGTTGGTTTTAGATGTGTAAAATTTGCAGATGCCTGTTGAATGTCTAGATGGAGATGGATATGTGAGTCTGTAGCTCAGGACTGATATCCAGCTGGAGATTCAAGTTTGCAAGATGTCAGTATTTGAGTTGTTAATTAGATCTCCGAGCCTAGACATACTCCTCCCTAATCATTGGGAGGAGTATAGACAGAGAAGAGGTCCAGGGACTGGGCCCGGCTGTCACTGCTTAAAAGTCAGGGGAGGAGAGGAGGAACCTGCAAACTAGACTGAGATGGATAGGCCCATGCATTTATAGCCAAGGACATTCATTCCCCAGCATTGTGGGAGTTCTACTATGTGCCAGGTGTCAGGGTAGGGGAGAGGGTCTGGAGGCCAGTGTAACTATGAAGCTTCAAAAAATATATTGACCAGGTCAAGCGAGCTTCCCAGGTGGCACTAGTGATAAAGAACCCACCTACCAATGCAGGAGATATAAGAGACACAGGTTCAATCCCTGGGTCAGGAGGATCCCCAGGAGGAGGAAATGGCAACCCACTCCAGTATTCTTGCCTGCAGAATCCCATGGATGGAGGAGCTAGCCTGCTGGGCTACAGTCCATAGGGTTGTAAAGAGTCGGACACCGACTGAAGTGACTTAGCACACTCACACACGCAAGGGAGCTGTCCCCTTGGGATGGTTGCCCAGCTGCTCTTGGCTGTTTTGTTGCAGGCAGGAGTTGATTTATGCTGTTCTTTTTGGTTTACCCTGGTAGCTGTGGTGCCTCCTTGCTAAACTTCCGTGTGTTGTATACCGCTTTTCTTAAACAAATATGTTCTCTAGTAACTCATTTTTCAAACTCAAGTGTGTTTATTACATATCTACCCATCTCTCCCTCTGTGTTATTAATTGCCCTGGATATTGGTAACCTAAGTTGGTATCCTGTTGCCCATAGATCCTGATTACTTAGGATTAGACTGATTTACCCACTTTGATTTTCTGCTCATCATCAGAGAGTAAAGCAGAAAGATTCTTCTTTCAACTTTTGTTACAGAAAACCTTTCCAAGAGGCCAGAATTTATCTTCCTGCCTTGGAAAGGCCAGTTGATGGATCAGATGGGGATCTGTCTTTGCCGGTTCATTCTACAGCCTGATCCCAAAAGTGTTTTATTGAGTTCTCATCATACCAGGTGGTCTGAGATTGGGTGGGTGTGGTGCATATACAGAGGAAGACAGGAGCTGATGCCATTATTTCTGTGGTCATTAGTCTGAATGTTATCAGTCACAGTCCAGAGAAGGAAGCATAGCTACAGAAAGTGTGGCTAATGGAGCGGATTTGGTTCTGAAAGGTTGTTTTTTTGGTGTTTTTTTTTTTTAATGATTTCAGCTTATTTTCATGAGATTTGACTCTGTATCAGTCAGGATCCTTTTGGCAATAAGTAACAGAAACTCAACATGAAAGAGGGTTTAAAAAAAACACATATAAAGTGAAGTCAGTCAGAAAGAGAAAAACAGATACTGTATACTAACACATGTATATGGAATCTAGAAAGATGGTACTGATGAACCTTTTTGCAGAGCAGCAGTGGAGACACAGACATTGAGAACAGATTTATGAACACAGCTCAGGGTCGGGGGGAGAAAGGAGAGGTGGGATGTATGGAGACAGTAACGTGGAAACATACATTACCACGTGTAAAGTAGACAGGGAATGGGCATTTGCTGTGTAACTCAAGGAACTCAAGCCGGGGCTCACTGACAACCTAGAGGGGTGGCATGGGGGTGGAGGAGGGGGAGATGTTCACGTGAAAGGGGACATGGGTAGACCTATGGCTGATTCACACTGATGTTTGGTAGAAACCAACACAATACTATAAAGCAATTATCCTTCAATTAAAAATAAATAAATTTTTAAAAATTCCATATCAGTGAAAAGTCAAGGAGTAAAGTTGAATCAGGGGGCTTAAAAATGTCAGTGGGTCTCTTTCTCTACTCCTGGCTTTGTCCTGTTTTCTTTCCCAGCTCTGCTTTCCTACCCCCCTCCCCTTTTTTTCTTTTCTTTCTTTCTTTATCCTTTTTTTTTGACCATACCATGCAGCTTATGGGATCTTGTTCCCTGACCAGGAATTGAACGAGGGCCCTTGGCAGTCAAAGCACAGAGTCCTAACCACTGAATTGCCAGGGAATTCCCTGCTCTGCTTTCCTTTGGATTGGCTTTGTTTTCAGGCATCAGAAAGTTGCAGCAAAATACTCAGGTTGCTGCTCACATGCCCACTTCTTGAACCTATGCAAGGGGTGCCTGGCCTTAATCACATGCCCCTTTGGAGCAGAGCTGGTATAATACTAGTTAGGGGTCAGGCTAAGCTGCTATAACCAAAAGGCCCCAAAGTACTGTGGCTCACTGTAGAAGACTTACAGACCCAAAGTATAATGGCTCACTACAAAAAAACTAGGAATAAAACCACCATATGACCCAGCAATCCCACTCCTAGGCATATACCCTGAGGAAACCAAAATAGAAAAAGACACATGTACCCCAGTGTTCATTGCAGCACGGTTTACAATAGCTAGAACATGGAAACAGCCTAGATGTCCATTAACCGATGAATGGATAAAGAAGCTGTGGTACATATGTATAAAATTAGTCAGCCATAAAAAGGAATGCATTTGAGTCAGTTCTAATGAGGTGAGCAAACCTAGAGCCTATCATACAGAGCAAAGTAAGTCAGAAAGAGAAATGTGAATATTGTACTGACGCATATATATGGAATCCAGAAAGACGGTACTGATGAATTTATTTTCAAGGTGGCTGTGGAGAAACAGACACGGAGAACTGCCCTATGGACACAGGGGGGAGGGGAGGAGAGAGGGTGAGCATATGTAGAGAGTAACATGGAAACTTACATTACCATATGTAAAATCGATAGCCAACGGGAAACTGCTGTCTGACTGAAACAGGGGCTCTGTGACAATCTAGAAGGGTGGGAGGTGGAGGGATATGGGAGGGAGGTTCAGGTGGAAGGGGTTATGGGTGTACCTGTGTTTGACAGAAAACAACAAAATTCTGTAATGCAGTTATCGTTCAATTAAAAAATAGAGTGGCAAAAACAAGAAAGTGACAGGAAAAAAAAAAAAAAACTACAGTGGCTCAAACAAGGGGGAAGTGTGTCTCTGTGATAACAATTCAGAGGCAGGGGGAGTCCAGGACTGGCTCTGCCCCACGAGGTCATTTAAAGATAGGCTGCTGGGCTGGCTCTGTCTTCTCAACATGCGGCATCATCTCTAGCACTGAGGCTGCTTGCTCTGGTGTCTGCCTTTCTTAGGAAGTGGGAGAGAGCATGCTTTTAAGGAAGTGATGTGGGATTTGCACATATCACTTCTATTCACTTTCCATTGGCAGGAACTTGGCCATACCTGGCAGCTCAGGGTTGGCCATGGGACTGGTTACAGGAGATTCTGGCCGGCTGGGTGCACTTAATAGAGGTCTCTCTGTGATGGTGGGTGCTCTCTCCTGCTTCAACATTCTAGGTGTGGCTACAGAGGAGGCTACATGGAGGTGATCAACCTGCACCCTGAAATCAAGGGCCAGCTGGTGAAGCTGCTCTCGGTGCGTCTGTGCCCGCCAGTGTCTGGGCAGGCTGCCATGGACATCGTTGTGAACCCCCCGGTGCCAGGAGAGGAATCCTTCGAGCAGTTCAGCAGGGTGAGTCAGCTGGGTCCCGTGGCCTCTCTGCATCACTGCTGTGGCCAGTGTTCACCATGTGTGGTCTCCATGGCCAGCCTCTCTCCAGATGACCTCCAGGGCACACTTCTGGTTCCACATGGTGCCTGACCCACCCCAGTAAGGTTAAGTCTCCGGATGTAGCTGGGCTGTATTTGAAGTGGGAGGACTGTGCACAGTGTGGGTGTGGGCACCTCTTCGTCTTCCTCACCTGTGAGCACTGAGGACGGGCAGGTGCTCAGAGGGAATGGCCTTGTGTCCTGAGAACGTGGGGGGCAGACAGTGGGGTGATGATTCTGTTACTAACGTAAAAGGGGGAAATGGATGAGCATGCCATTGATTCTAGACCACAGGCCTGCCTGTGGCTTAACCAGATGTCCTTGCAGCTTGAAGTGATGCAGACAGACCCTTTCAACTGCAGGTGACAAAAACCCAGCTCTAATAAGTTTAAACAAAAATGGAACTTATTGAAGAAGTCAGCTCCCAGCTATTTTAGAGTCACAATCTTTCTTTTTAAATTGTGGTAAATTACACAGAACATAAAATTTGCCACTTTGATCTTTTTTGACTGAACAGTTTAGTGAATAAAGTACATTCACATTGTGCAGCCATTATCAACATCCATCTCCAGAACCTTTTCCCAAACTGAAACTGTACCCACTAAACAATAACTCCTCATTTCCCCCTTCCCCAGCCCCTGGTAACCTCTAATCTACTTTCTGTCTCTGTGAATATGACCACTCTAGGCACCTCATATATAGCATTTGTCTTGTGGCTGGTTTATTTCAGTTGGCACTATGTCTTCAAGGTTTGTCCCTGTCATGGCGTGTGTCAGATGTGCTTCCTTTTGAAGGCAGGGTAATGTTCCCCCGTGCGTACGTGCTGTGTTCTGCTGATTCATTTGTCCACAGGGCACACCGCTTCACCTCCCAGTCCAGCAGCGCTTGCACAAGTGTTGGGCTGCCTGCTCCAGCTTTGGACACGTGTCAAGCTCTCAGCCTGTCACTGACGTGCTTTGCCTGGATTGTGTGCCCCAACACATCACGTGGATTGGGGAAAGGGTAGCTCCCCAGAATCAAATGGTGGGGCTGTCTTCTAGAAGCATGTTATAGAATGTTCCATCCAGGGCCAAGTCCGTTCAGGCTGATGGGGAGGGACTGGTTTTTCTTGTTTTCAGGAATGACATCTTAGTACGAGAACAGAACCCATGACACAAGCTACCTGGGACCTACCTGTGACTCATGTGCCCCTGCCCAGGGCCCGTGGCTACCTCCTGGGCTGAGTGTCTGTGGAGGACATTCTACAGAGGGACACGTGTCTTGCCCTCCTCCCTGGTTTGCTGCTGAAGCACACAACAGCTTGCCTTTTACTGGTCTGCCTGGATGCCCTAGTTTGAAGGGATGGTTTTTCGTGTCTGGAGCCATGATGTCTGGAGATGCTGACTCCGCTGCTTTCTCTGTCTCCTCAGGAGAAAGAGTCCGTCTTGGGTAACTTGGCCAAAAAAGCTAAACTGACAGAAGACATGTTTAACCAAGTCCCAGGAATTCACTGCAACCCCTTGATGGGGGCCATGTACGCCTTTCCTCGAATCTTCATCCCTGCAAAAGCCATGGAGGCAGCTCAGGTCAGAGGTGCCGGGTTGGGCTGGCTCTCTCAGCAAGTTCACTTGGAACTCTTTCTTGCCTCAAGGAGCACACCTGCTGGCCCTTGAGGCTCTGAACTTGGTGTATCCATTGGTCAGATGGTAGTTAACGTGTAAAGATGACAGGCTCCTGGAGACCCAGCCCTGCAGCAGCTGTGGTGATGGGGTGGGCATGAGGTCAGATCCAGGTGTGATGTGATGCATTTAAAACTGAACAGACACTGGAGAAGCATCAAGAGCTGTCTCCTCCATGTGGCCACCATACCCTACCGTAGCGCTTCTCAATCTTGAATGTGAACATGGATCACCTGAGACCCTGTTAAAAATGTCAGTTCTGGTTCAGGAAGTCTATGGAGGGGCCTAGGGTTCTGCATTTCCAATAAGTTCTCAGGTGGTTCCACTGACCCTGGTTTGAAGATCAAGGGCCAGAGTCCTATCTCTGAAAGTGTCCTCACATCCCCTAACCTACCTTGTTAAACATTCAAAATCTGGCCCCGTCCCTCAACCTGTAGAATCAGAATCCCTGGTGTTGGAGCCTGAGAATCTATTTAAGAGGTGGCCTGGTTGTGCAAACCGCAGTGTGAGAAGCACCATCAGCAGGGCCCCCGAGAGGCTTGTTCCTTAAGGCTCCCCTGGGCACAGACCTCAGGGCCCTGGCTTGGTGTATAGGAGGCCAAGGCCAATGCTTGGGGAGCTACTCTGTGGGGCGGGGCACATAGGACTCGGGCTGGCACTCCCTAGGGGACAGCAGAAGCCCCACAGCCGTACCAAAGCGGCCTTTGGGTTCTTTGCTCCCAGCCCCAGCTGCCTGCGCACCCAGCGTCTTGCCTTGTTTCTCGCAGGAAGAGAGGGCGGAGGGGCCCTGCCATGGGAAAGAACCCGCCGTGGCAGGCATATTGGGCTTTGAGATTGTAGTGGCGTGTCTGTGCAGTGTGATATCGGGGATGACTCCTAAGTTCTGCCCCGTGTCCACAGGCCCATAAGATGGCCCCTGACATGTTCTACTGCATGAAGCTCCTGGAGGAGACGGGCATCTGTGTCGTACCCGGCAGCGGCTTCGGGCAGAGGGAAGGCACCCACCACTTCAGGTACCACTTCCTCTGCACCAGGGGGCGAGTCCTGGTTTGTCTTGGGAAACTTGGGCTTCTTAACAGCAAGGCAACTTCAGAGACTGAGATGTGTGAAGCCCCTGTGCCCTCATCCCACGCCCATTCTGTCCTGCCGCAGAGATGGCTGAGACCCTGCACAGGGCCTAAGGAAGACTGTGGGTGGACTCCGAGGTCGTCTCCTTGACCCCTGTCTCCCCCTCCACTGCCTCCATCTATCACATGCTGTTTGCAGTGTTCCCAGTGCTATGTTTTCTTTTCTTCCCTTGTCCCTTTTCAACTCCATGATGTATCAATCTGCATCCAGGAGCTCAGCAGCTTGTCCACTGAGCCAAAAACCTGCTGAGATGTTGCCTCTGAAATACGGTGGAATTGCTGTGCCACCTTTCACAGGCATGGGACTCTACCAGGCCAGCTGAACAGCTCAGCCAGGGCTTCCCACCAAGGCCAGTTCTGTTCTGAAAAGCCTCTCCAATGTTTCCTGCAGCAGATGTCAAAAAAAAAAGAAATGTCTTGGGCTTAGCACCTGGGGCCAAGTTTTGAGTCAGTGAAGGTCATGGGCAGTCCCCTCAGTGGACAAATGTGCATGGATAGCCTTTCCACCCTAGTTGGGCTTCTTTGCAATTTGTGGCCCACTGAGAGCTGCCCTTAGGGATGGAAAGCAGGTTGCCAGGATTGGAGAGAGGAGTTAGTTACCATGGCAACATGGAAATTCCTATGGAGGGAAGTTGTGACTGGAAGTTCTCCCTATGAGACTGATAGGGGAGATGGAAAAGGCTTGTCTAGCAGGAGTTAGGGCGACTCCAGAGAAAAGTTCTGTGCACCTATCAGAGTGTTGGGTGGGCCTTCTATGATTATTGGTGGGTGGGTTAACTAAACTGAGATGCCGCCACCAGCTTACTGCATTTGTTCACATGTATGAGTTGGCTAAAAAAATATGTGAATGATGAGGGAACGTGGTTCAACAAGTACCAGGTGCTGTCCAGGGCCTGTCCCTCCCCAGGAAGCTTGCCTGCATGGTGTGGCTTCCACGGCTGCAGGTAGAGGAGTGACCTGCCAGATTCACCTCTCTCCCCTTCTCCAGAGCAATTCGTGTCCAACTTTGCTGTTCTCCTTCCTGACAGAATGACCATTCTTCCTCCGGTGGAGAAACTAAAGACGGTTCTACAGAAGGTGAAGGACTTTCACATAAAGTTCCTGGAGAAGTATGCATGAGGACTCCTCGGGCCCCAGAGGGAGACGAGGCCCTCGGCCTGCTTCCTGATATGCCCGCCCAGCCCAGCCCAGACTCATCTCCCCCAGCGACTCTGCCTCAGGCCTTACGAAGGTCACTGGTCGCTTTCATCGTCATTTTGCCCCAGGAGACTTCTTTCTTTGTGCCTTGATGTTGGGAGCACCTCTCTTCTGAGCAAATGTGAATTGGGGATGCCTCAGAAGCCCTGTTTTTTTGATGCAGCCAAAGTAGAGGGGACTTGCTCAGCGTATATGTGGTAGTGTTCTCCGAATCTGTTGTTGTTGCTTGTGGAAAATTCATTTGGTATTTAAAACAGCCTGGGTGTGTTGGGTGAGCTGCTTCAGGTTTGCAGAAACAAGGCATCAGGAAATGGATAACTTAACCGCGATGAGGACTGGAAATCCCAAACTCACCGCCATGATCTGTGAAATAAAACCCTTAGCGGTGTGAAAATCTATTCCTTCAAACGGGAGAGCCTGGAGTCCACTGGAGGCCCAGAGAGGGCCCATCCTTCTGACCTGGAGGCAGGCATCCTGCTCTCAGACTAGGATGGTGAGGCTAGCAGCACAAGGATGCCAGGCTAGGTGGTGGTGGGTGTGGGGACTGTGGTCAAGGCCAGAAGGTCCTGCAGGGGAGGGGTGGGTGTGAACCAGGCTCCAAGTTGAACCAGGCCTCCGTCTTGGAGCACACAGCAGGTAGTGAGGATTCTGCCCCCAGGAGGGCTGCAGGTGAAGGGTTCTCTTGAGCTTTCTTAGCCTGGGACACGCATCTTGAGGTCTCCCTGAGCTCCAGGGGCACAGGGTTCATCAGCCCAGCAATATCTCAGTTGTGGGGGATTCTGCCTGATGGTGTGTGGATCTATCCCACTGTTACTCAACAGCCAGCCTCATCCAAGGGCTTCATGGGATTTTAGGCAATAGTAGAACAATGAAACTGAAAATGTCCTAGTGAAGGAGGGTATCCTTAGGGACATGAAGACCACATGCCCCTCCTGCAGTGTTTGTTGTTTGGACCAAGCGGAATTTGGTCCATATCCTAGCTCTTAATTGGTCCAAGTGCCTGGTAGCTTGGCTGCTCTGTACATGTGATCCGATTCAAAGTTTATCAAAGTGTTCTATGAGTAAAGTGTTTTGCCTCCATGTCTGCTGCTGGCTCCCCTCCCAGGCTCTGTAGACTGTCCCATAGCGTCAGTCGTCTTTTGGGGGTAGGGGAGGGGGATTATCCCCCCAGCTTGCAGCTTCCCTTCCATGAGCAAACCTTGGTGGGGCACCTGACCCACACTCCCCGGAAGTAGGCACTACAGACCGGAAGTAGGCACTACAGACCGGAAGTAGGCACTACAGGCCGGAAGTAGGCACTACAGACCGGAAGTAGGCACTACAGGCCGCAGCAGGCTTATGGCCTCTTATCCTTCTCTGGGCCATGCTTGGTGGGCTTCCCTGAGAAGCCAAGGCCAGCTCAGGAGTCAGGGGATCCAGCAAGTCCTAAAGTGGAATTGAAGGGACTGAAGAGAGAAATCTGAAGAGGCTAAAGGAGTGAACTTTGAAAGCAGCCTCGTCCTGTAATCCCCACGCCAGGTCCATGCACGGGATGCAATAGGAAACTTCAGCCTGCCCCGTCCACTAGCATCACAGTCCCTGTGAAGAAAGTAGCCACAATCTCAAATAACAAAGGGAATGTTTTAGAACTTTTTCTTCCTTAAAACTTCGAGAAAATTGCACTTGTGCTTGCTGATGGTATAAGCCAGGATGTGTCCCAGAGTTGTGAGATTTCTGGTGGAAAGGTTAAATAGTAGAAGCTAGTATATTTTCTATATTTTTGTAACAATTGCTTTTTTCATGGGGGGAGTTGGGGTTAGTATTTGTAGTTTTAACAAGTCCAGTAGTTTTTTAAAATGAATCTCTTCAGATTATAAGTAACCCCTAAAAACTTTGCAACGTTTACATGATTTTTTAAAAAAAGATGCCATATACATTTGGTTTGCATTTAAAAATAAGTAAATACTTAATAAGGTCAGCTAGCTGGTTTAGGAGGTTAATTTGATTCAGGTAGAAACTCTGATCATGATAGATTTGATTTTCTGAAGATTGTGGTGTCTTATTTGGGCACCACCAGAGCAAGTTGTTTGTCATTTGAGGTTGCACTTTAAATCTATACCTGTAAAGTTTTCTGCTGTTCGTCTAGGTCTGCACGGGAGTTGGGGGGATGCTGGGCTATACTGTGGTGGTCCATCACCTTGCACCTTGTGGCCAGACTGGTTGTCCCCATGTTTGAATTTGCAGGACGAGCTGACAGGCCTACATGTCCGTTTTCCAGTCTGGATTCTCATAGGCGTCTCCTGACAAAGGTACTTCATGATAGCTCTGGTGGAAATTTCTAAACAATAAAATATATGTCCAAAATGGTGACTGTGTTTAACTTTCTTTGTATTTTAAATATCAAATGGACATCACTAATTGTACACCTTCATTCTTCTGTTCCTAAGTCACAGCTTTTCAGTTTCCGTTTCTTCTTAGGTGTCAACCCTAAGGACCCTGGGCTGCTTTCTATTGCATATGTATTCTTTTAAAATAGAATGCTGTTCAGATGGAAACAAGACCTTTGATTTTCTCATGGCAGTGAAATGAACTAGCAGCTTCTTCGCAGAGAGCAGGGGAGCCCAGGCAGGCAGGGGGAGCTGGAGAAGCAACCCTGAGGCCAGGGGGAAGGAGCAGCTGCCCAGACAAGGGGTTTCATTCATTGCCCCAGGCTTTCCCAGGCCCACGTCAATTTTAATATGTGGTTCTGGAATTCAAAACTTTATTTTTCACTTAAAACTGAAACTTCTTTATTAAAGGAAGTCTGGAAATATATATATGTTTTAAAAAGTAAGATTCTTTCGAGTGGAAGGCTTGGAAACTTACTGAAAGTAGCTTAAGTAGAAGAGAATTTATTATGTCATGTAAAAGGAATTTATTGAAATCCTGGAGGGATGCTGACTTTAGTTTTGATGTACACTGTTAAGTGCAAAACCTATCTGCCTGTCCGGCTATACTGAAAAATGTAATAGAAGGGCTCTGCCTTGGTCCACATGCTCTTCCCTGATCAGTAGCTGTGGCCTTTGAGAATAGAGTGTTTTGGCTGGCCCTGTATATGAGCAGAGGTAGAGAAGGGCCTAGAATTGCCAGCCCCATCAGGGTCTTTGGAGGAGAAGTTGCTCTCCATAGGAATGAGGGATGGAGGTGATGCTGCCCCCACAAACCTCTTTTACCACAGGTGACTCTTTAGAGGGAAGCTGGGGGAGGTGTGTTCAAGGAAGGTTGAAAGTCACTACTGGTTGATAACCCAGGGGACTGAGATGCTCTGCATACACACACTGTGCACATACCCTGGGAAGTGTACATCTCGTCTGGTGAGCAAACATTGTGTAGTGTATTATGCAAAGAGTTTATTAAATAGACAAAGATTGGAAGATACTTATTCTAGATCAGTAATTCCCTTGTCACTAGGGACTGGTTTTGTGAAAGACACTTTCCACGGATATGTGGTAGGGCAGGGAAAGTTCAAGCAGTAATGCAAAAGATGGTGGGGATGGATAGTTCAGGTGATAATGCAAGCTGTGGGGAGTGGCAGATGAAACTTCCATCCCTTGCCCACCACTCACCTGCTGTGTGACCAAATTCCTAACAGGTTGGGGGGCCGGGGACCCCTGCTTTAGATTATTTTTGGTATAGTGTTTGCTCTAACCACATCTAGAAAGCTTTTGAATGTTTGGTAAGGACCTGGCATAAGCCCAGAGACTGCTAGGGAATGGGGAATCAGAAGCTAATGATGGTCACTGTCCTAGAGTCTGATGGATGTTAGATGATAGGTGTTTGAGAAGATGGCGAAGGAATAGGACGGGGAGACCACTTTCTCCCCTACAAATTCATTGAAAGAACATTTGAACGCTGAGCAAACTTCACAAAACAACTTCTGACCACTAGCAGAAGACATCAGGCGCCCAGAAAAGCAGCCCATCGTCTTCGAAAGGAGGTAGGACAAAATATAAAAGATAAAAAGAGAGACAAAAGAGCTAGGGATGGAGACCCATCCCGGGAAGGGAGTCGTAATAGAGGAAGTTTCCAAACACCAGGAAACCCTCTCACAGGCGGGTCTGGGGGAAGTTTTCGAATCTCAGAGGGCAACCTAACTGGGAGGAGAAATAAATAAAACCCACAGATTACATGCCTAAAGGCAACTCCCAGAAGAAAAGTACCCTAGACGCCCGCATCCGCCACCAGCAAGTGGGGACGAAACGGAGAGGAGCCAGCTGGCGGCATTGCTTAGGGTAAGGATCGGGCCTGAATGCCCTGAGGGCAATCGGAGGAAGCTAACGTGAGATAGCAGCTTAAACTGTGGGATAGCAAAAGAAAATTAACCAGCCCGAACACACTACAGGCCCGTTCGCAGAACAAAGGAAGAACTGAGCAATCCCAGAGAAGAGCTAGCCAGCTGTGAACCGGCCCATCCCCTGCCGGAGGCAGGAGGCAGGGCGGAGGGGAAAGGGGCGAACTTGGCCCCAGAGACAGCACCCCCTACCAAACTGCAAACAGGCTCCCAGTTTCTAACCAAAGACTTCCTGAGATTCTGGATGGTTGATATCCGCCGGGAGGGTCACGGCTAAAGACCAGCTCCGCAGAACACACACAAGGCGCACCCAACTGGCGCGCGCGGAAACTGAGGCTGGGACCGCGGAGGGGGGAAGGCGCACCGCACCCAGGGAGAGTGCGCCCGTCAAGCTCCTGGATGCCTGAGCTGCTCCGGCCGGGGAAGGCACAAAAGTCAGGCCCAACCGAGCCCGCGCGTTTGTGGAGAACCCGAAAACTGGAACCGCACACAACGCAGGGCCCGCTCCATATAGAGCAGCCGGGAGCCTGAGCAGTGTAGACGGGGAAAGCACACGCCGCAAGCGGGGGCAAACCCAGTGTGGCCGGAACACTGCGAGTCCTCCCCACACGCACCAGTGATGTTTGTCTGCAGAGCCCCTCCCTCTCCGCAGCAGGACTGAACTAGCGAACCTAAACAAGAGACCACCTCCTCCTGCTTGTGTCAGGGCGGAAATTAGACACTGAAGAGACCGGCAAACAGAAGCCAAATAAACAAAGAGAACCACTTCAGAAGTGACTGGTGCAAGAGTTTAAAATCCCTGTAGGTAACACCGACTACACCGGAAGGAGCCTATAGATATCGAGAAGTGTAAGCTGGAACCAGGAGCTATCTGAAACTGAACTGAACCCACACTGACCACACAGCTCCAGAGAAATTCCTAGATATATTTTTACTTTTTTTTTTAATTAAATTTTTTTTCTTTTTTTTTTTCCTTTTTCTATTTTTTCTCTTTTATTTTCTTTTAAAGATGGTCACTGTCCTCAAAAAACCTATGGATGGAATGGCCACCAGATGGTTCATTGCTTAAATCCCATCTACCTGGTGGTGCTGGGCTTAATAGAAGCATATGGGTGATCACAGGAGAGGCTGGTGCTGTCCTCTACCGAGTTGGGGTGCCTCTGCCCACCTCTACTCTTTCCACAATGCCTTCTGAGATCTTGCTTTTAGCCTTCATCCTTCCACTGAACCAGGAGACTCCTCAAGAAAAAGGAAGTTGAAACTTACTGCTAGGTACCCATCCAGTTCTCTTCCTTAAGAGGAACAAGTCAGCTAGAGTTTCCTATTGAGATTTCATTCTCCTACTGAAAGAAAAAAAGAGACGCCCACATACCTGTGGTCAATTAATCTATGACAAAAGGGCAAGAATGTACAGTGGAGAAAAGACAGTCACTTCAATAAGTGATGCAGGGGAAAATGTAAAACAGCAAGATTAGAACATTTCCTCCTTCACACCATATATAAAAATAAACTCAAAATGGATTAAAAACCTAAATGTAAAACCCCAAACCATAAAACTCCTAGAAGAGAACACAGGCAGTACATTCTTTGACATAAATTATAGCAATATTTTTTGGATCTGTCTCCCAAAGGAAAAGAAATAGGCCTTAATTAAACTTCAAAGATTTTGCACAACAAAGGAAATCTTTGACAAAATGAAAAGACAACCTATTGATGGGAGAAAATATTAGCAAAGCACTTGACCAACATGGGGCTAATATCCAAAATCTATAAACAGCTCATACAATTAAACATAAAAAAAGACCTGAATAGACATTTTTCCAAAGAATATATACAGATGGCCAACAGGTACATGAGATGATGCTCTCTATGTTGCTAAAACCAAGAACAAAAAATCTCACACTGGTCAGAATGGCTATTATCAAAAAGTCTACAAGTAACAAATGCTAGAGAGGGTATGGAGAAAACAGAACACTTGCACAGTGTTGGTGGGAATGGGAATGGGAATGGGAATGGGTGCAGCCACTATGGAAAACAGTATGGAGTCTCCTCAAAAAGCTAAAAATAGAAATTCCCTGTTGATCTAGTGGTTAGATCTCAGTGCTTTCAACCCTGGTTGGGGAACTAAGATCCTGCAAGATGTCTGGTGTGGCCAAAAAAAAAAAACTAAACTAAAAATAGAACTTCCATATGATTCAACAATCCCACTCTTAGGTATACTATTTGGAAAAAAATGAAAACGCTAATTCAAAAAGATCCATGCACCCCAATGTTCATTGCAGCACTGTTTACAATAGCCAAGATGTGGGAACAGCCCAAGTGCCCATGATAAGATGATTGGCTTAAGAAGATATGGCTTAGTTCAGTTCAGTTCAGTCGCTCAGTCGTATCCAACTCTTTGTGACCCCATGAATTGCAGCACGCCAGGCCTCCCTGTCCGTCACCAACTCCCGGAGTTTACTCAAACTCATATCCATCGAGTCGGGGATGCCATCCAGTCATCTTATCCTCTGTCGTCCCCTTCTCCTCCTGCCCCCAATCCCTCCCAGCATCAGGGTCTTTTCCAATGAGTCAGCTCTTCGCATGAGGTGGCCAAAGTACTGGAGTTTCAGTTTCAGCATCAGTCCTTCCAATGAACACCCAGGACTGATCTCCTTTAGGATGGACTGGTTGGATCTCCTTGCAGTTCAAGGGACTCTCAAGAGTCTTCTCCAACACCACAGTTCAAAAGCATCAATTCTTTGGGGCTCAGCTTTCTTCACAGTCCAACTCTCACATCCATACATGACCATTGGAAAAAACATATCCTTGACTAGACGGACTTTTGTTGACAAAGTAATGTCTCTGCTTTTTAATGTGCTATCTAGGTTCGTCATAACTTTCCTTCCAAGGAGTAAGTAGGTCATAACTTTCCTTCCAAGGAGTAAGCGTCTTTTAATTTCATGGCTGCAATCACCATCTGCAGTGATTTTGGAGCTCAAAAAAAATAAAGTCTGACACTGTTTCCACTGTTTAACCATCCATTTGCCATGAATTGATGGGACCCGATGCCATGATCTTAGTTTTCTGAACGTTGAGCTTTAAGCCAACTTTTTCCCTCTCCTCTTTCACTTTCATCAAGAGGCTTTTTAGTTCCTCTTCACTTTCTGCCATAAGGGTGGTGTCATCTGCATATCTGTGGTTATTGATATTTCTCCTGGTGATATGGTTTATATACATATAGATGTGTGAATGTGTATAGCAAAATAGAAACACAGAAAACAAACTATTGGTTACCAGTGAGGAGAGAGTGGGGGAAAGGACTTGATAGGAGTATGGGATTAAGAGATACAAACTACTACATATAAAACAGATAAGCAACAAGGATATACTATACTGCAGAGAGAACTATAGCCATTATTTTGTAATAATTAATGGAGTATAATCTATAAAAATATTGAACCTCTATGCTATACACCACTAATATTGTAAATTAGCTACAATTTTAAAAAATCAATCACTAAAAAGATTAGAAGATATAGAATCATCCCTTGGTATCCATGGGGAGATTAGTCACAGAATCCCCTAGGATATCAAAAATCTGGGGATGCTCAAGTCTCTTGTATAAAATAGTACAGTATTTGCCTATAACTTACATGTATTCTCCTGTATACTTTAAAGCATTTCTACATTACTCATAATACTTATTACAATGTAAATGCTATGTGAATAGTGTAAATACAATGTAAATAGTTGCTGGTGTGTGGCAAATTCAACTTTTGTTTTTTGGAATTTTCTGGAAAAAATTTATTTTTATCTGAGGTTGGTTCAGTTCATAAATATGAAGGGTTGACTCTCATGAATTCTTTTGTCTCCTCCCCAGTTTTGTCTGTCTTTGCTCTGAGTGCATAACCTTGAAGTCCTTTTGAAGATATTCAATTTCAAAACTGTAAAAACATCCAGAATCCTAGTGATGCTTAGGTCAGAGCACAGAAGTATATATTAAATAAGTCTAAAAAAATATTCTGATTATCAAAGTAAAGATATTCATGTGGAAAAACTAGAAAATAAAATCAAGGAAGAAATTTTTAAAATCTCCTATAATCCTCTAATCAGAATTAATCAAGCCTGACATTCATTTTTTTTTTTTTTAGCTGTGCTGCATGGCTTTTGGGATCCTAGTTCTGGGACCAGGATCAAACCTGGGCCTTCAGCAACTGGACTGGCAGAGAATTCCCCTAACATTCCTTACTGTCCTCTTCCTGAAAGTATTTTTATATGACTGTGTGTTTGGATCCTAATTTTTCCCCCTTCAACATTAGAACATGATTAAAGTACCTGAAGAGCAGTTTGGATGGCTACTTCATCAGTTCTATGGATAAATAGCCATATAAACTATTAGTTAGCTTTACACTTAAACATTTAGATTACATACAGTTCTTGGTTTTTAAAAATAATGCCACATAATACATCTGCACATGGAGAGGGTATTCCCCTCCCTCACTCTTGTATCATGGCTTATTGTGGAACAGGCTCAGGAGCAGGTGTTTTCCATGAACCTCCAGAGACTTTGTCCCTGAGGCAGAGCTCAGAGCCCAGCAGATCATAGCACACACCTTGACCTTGGCTCTAGCACTTACCAGCTGTGAGATCACTGAGCCTCAGTGTTGCCCTCTGCAAACCAGGGCTAATAGTTCCCACTTGTGGAGTAATGGGATGACTGTGAGCACCAAATAGGAAAATTTGGGTGTTTTGCATGTGTGTGCATGTAACTTAGTGTAGCTCAAGGCAAGTAGTTTATTTATTGACTACTTTCTGTGATAATCTGATTAATTTTTAGAGCAGTGCTGATATGACACATGTCCAATACATGTTTAAATCAAGGGGAAAAATACGCTCTTGGCATGCTAGATGCAGTATGAAAATGACATGTAGAGGAAGTGAGGACTCTTTCCCAGCACTGCTGGGCATATTCTGCTAGACAAAGTACACAGGTTAGCTATTTGGTTATTTTTTTGGTCAGTGGTAATCTTTTGATTTTTTCAGTCACACATTTTCTGAAATAAAAATGCATTGGGTCCAGTTACACTGGATTCTTCATGAGGTAGGTCTAATTTTAAAAAATTATTTTTACAATTCTAATGTAATTGGACATTTTTGGGGGGACTTTTTTTTTTTTTTTTTTTTGGTGCATGTTCATCTTGACCTGCTGGCACCAGTTAGGAACTGGCATTTGGGGTTGTGTCCTCCCTCAAAAGAAACTTTGTAGGCCTTTTCCCCTTCATGGTTAAAACAAGCTGCTATTTGCCATTTCCACCTTAAAAATTTATTTATTTTTTCATTTATTTATTTATTTTAATTTTTTTTTCCAATTATTTTTATTAGTTGGAGACTAATGACTTTACAATATTGTAGTGGTTTTTGCCATACATTGACATGAATCAGCCATGGATTTACATGTGTTCTCCATCCCGATCCCCCCTCCCTCCTCCCTCCCCACCCCATCCCTCTGGGTCATCCCAGTGCACCAGCCCTGAGCACTTGTCTCATGCATCCAGCCTGGGCTGGCGATCTCTTTCACATTTGATAATATACATGTTTCAATGCTGTTCTCTCAGATCATCCCACCCTCGCCTTCTCCCATAGAGTCCAAAAGTCTGTTCTGTACTTCCGTGTCTCTTTTTCTGTCTTGCATATAGGGTTATTGTTACCATCTTTCTAAATTCCATATATATGTGCTAGTATACTGTATTGGTCTTTATCTTTCTGGCTTACTTCACTCTGTATAATGGGCTCCAGTTTCATCCATCTCATTAGAACTGATTCAAATGTATTCTTTTTAACGGCTGAGTAATATTCCATTGTGTATATGTATCACAGCTTCCTTATCCATTTGTCTGCTGATGGGCGTCTAGGTTGCTTCTATTATAAACAGTGCTGCGATGAACATTGGGGTGCACGTGTCTCTTTCAGATCTGGTTTCCTCGGTGTGTATGCCCAGGAGTGGGATTACTGGGTCATGTGGCAGTTCTATTTCCAGTTTTTTAAGGAATCTCCACTACCTTAAAGCTTTAAAACAAAATCCCCCCAGTTATTTGAGTCAGTATCCCGATATACTTTAAGGGCTAAAGCCCCACTCCAGGATTTAGAGTGTATAAATTAGGATTCTTTTGGTTGGACAGTCAGAAAGTCAAACTTGAGAAGTCAAGAATTGGATAAGTTCAAACTACCTTCTCCAGGCTCCCTTGCCTGGGAAATTCATGTGTGGCCATGAATTTAATGGGTCATTGTCAGTAGCATCACGTGGAAGCTGCTGGGAACTTTCCTGCCGGTCCTGTGTTCCTTTTCTTCCCGTCTTGTCCTCTGACTGCTTGGAATGCATGCATGACAACTGAGCCATGACAACAAAGACTCAGGCTTGTGCAGAAATGCTGTGTAAGATTTTGCTATTATTTTTGTTGTTATTATTCCACCTTAATTCTAGTGACATAATCTTTTGGGCTTTCATTTGTCTGGAGTTTAGCTTGATCATCTCATCTTTGTTACCTACCAAGGCAGCTTAATAAATGTTGGCAACACTCATAGAAATGCTAACGACTCCTGTCATTCATCCAGCGCTGGCTGGCAGCTGTGTGCCAGGCACAGTGCTTGGTGATGGGGAGCCAGCAGTAAGCAAGACATGGCCTCGTGGTTTATAAGATTGATGATGCTTATGCTGACGAGAGTGGGAGAGGCAACAGTGATACATTGTTGACAAGAGTGTGAGTTTGAATCACTTATTGGGAGAGAATCTAGGCACAATCAACATTAAATATACATGTGCCTACTTTAAAACCGTGGAACCGTGGTAATCAAGACAATATGGTATTATTTTAAGGACAGACAAAAATAAAGAACAGAATAGAGTCCAGAAATAGAACCACATACATTTATCACTTTGGCATAAAAGAGACTACACACACACAGACACACACACACACATATTTATTTGATACATCTGTATTGATGAAATAATTTTTAACAAGCATCCTAAAGCAATCCAGTAGGAAAGAGAGTCTCTTCAACAAATGGTGCTACAATGCCTGGGTATCCACCTGGGGAAACAAATGAACCTCAACTCCTACCTCATACATATGCAAAATTTGGGATGGATCACAGACCTAAATTTAAGAGCTAAAATGATAAATCTTCTAGAAGAAAACATAAGAGAAAATCTTTGCGATTTGTGATGTAAGCATTTCTTAGGACAAAAAGATACAAATATTAAAAGAAAAAAAATTGATAAATTGAACCACATCAAAATTAAGAACTTCTGCTTTTTTAAAAGGACATGATTCAGAAATAAAAGACAAGTCGTGTGCTGGGAAAATATATTTTCAGAACATAAATCTCATAAAAGACTTGTAACAAGAGTACATAAAATTCTTCAAAAGTCACTAATAGGGACTTCCCTGGTGTCCAGTGATTAAGAGTCTGCCTTGCAATGAACAAGGAACCAGGAACCAGGAAACACCAGTTCAATCCCACATGCCATGGAGTGACTAGGCCTATGTGCCACAAATACTGTGGCCATGTTCTCTAGAGCCCATGAGATGCAACAAGAGACGCCACGGCAATGAGAAGCCCGCTGCAATGAAGAGTAGCCCCTGCTACCCGCAACCAGAAAAAGCCTGCCCACATCAACAAAAACCCAGCACAGACCCCCGCCAAAAAACAAAACAAATAAAATTATTTTAGAAGTCGACAACAATAAGGGAAACAACCCAATTGAAAAACAGGGGAAAGATTTGAACAGATACTTCACAGAAGAAGATATACAAATGGCCAATGAGCACATGGGAACAAGCCCAACATCATCAGTGACGGAAAGGAATGTGAATTAAAAGCACTGAGATGCTTTTAATTAATGCTTACTGGGGTGACTAAGTAGGTGAAGATTGACAATCCCAAATGCTGAAGGCACAGAGCAACCAAAATCTCAGGGGTGATACAATCATTTTGGAAAACTGGTGGCTTCTTTCAAAGTCAAACACACATCTGCCTTGAGATGCAGCAATTTCACTCCTAGGGCTTCCTTCATCTGTTCCCTCTCAGGGAACATTGTCTTGTGTTGCCTGTTGTCCACTGTCTGAAAACTCTTGTTTCATGTGTTTCCCCACTCCCCAGGTTTTAGTTGTTTAAAGTGGTTGAGTAAATCCAGTGCCTGTTAATCCATTATAAAAGCCTGAAGCAGAAGTTTCCTGTTTCGTGTCTCTTCAGGGCTGTGGGTTACACTGCTGCGTTCATTTGTCCAAACTTACAGAGCTGCCCACTTACAATCTGTGTGTTTCACTGCAAGTAAATTATAACTCAACCAAAACTTAATTAGCGGGAAATATATGCATCCCTTGATCCAGAAATCTGACCTCTAGGAATTTATCCTTGGACATTTTCCCACTTGCGAAAGATGTGTTTGTGTGTGTGTGTGTGTATGTGTGTGTGTATATGAAGTATATATATATATATATATATATATATATATATATATAGTAAAATTTCTATTTTAAGGCAAGACAAGAAAAATTAAACAAAATTCTCTCTGTGTTTGTTTGGACCTTCTCCTCCCTCCCAAATGTGCAGCGTGTAGCTCATGACACATTAACTAGAGCTGCTCAAAGATGGGAGTGCAGGCTCAACTGGAAAGATCTTTTCTCTCCCCTGCCTTCTGACACTAGCAATGTAACTTCTTAAAAGAACAATGTTCTTTTCCAGCTCTGTAGGGGATCAGTAGGGGGTCAGTAAGGGGTCACCATGACTTGCTGCTCACTTTCTATAAGCGGCTATGTATCCTTGGTGAACTTTATGTAAAATATCATGTCATTTTCAAAGTTCTCAGGTACATCCCCACAGTTCCTTTGTATCAAAAATGTATATGATTGCACCTTCAACTTCTAGCAGGTACAGAGTTTCTCAGAGTTTTCTGAGAATCTGCTTTCCAGGTTATAATCCTCAATTTGGCTTGAATAAAATTCCCCCTTTTTTCTTCTTAACTTGGTAGTTAATTGACTTTTTCTATGACTGTGTTCAAGAATGTTCATACCTGCATTGTTGGCCAGAGCAAAAGAGGGGAGAAACTTACACACTCACTAATGAAGGATTTGTGTATCCCTCCAAAAGAATGTCATGCAGCTGTTAATCCAGATTAGTACATCTGTAGCTACTGCCCTGAAAAGTCATCTAATATCCACTTTTAAATTGAAATAGCAATTGCAATTGCCATACATAGTGTAGTAGTGGACATCTTGGTATTATCTGATCAGACTCACCCTGTCCTGGGAATATTCTCCCCCCACATCAGAGGATTCCCTCATTCTAAAGTGAGTCCGCGCCTTCTAAGGTGACTCCACGACCCCTGGACTGCAAGTGGGTAAGTCCATTCCCAGGATTGTCCAATTTGAAACTCAGAGTCTAATTCTTGAAGGGCTATATTATTTTTACAAAAGAAAACTCAAACGTGGATCTTGTCTCATAGAGGAAAGTGGTCATCAATGAGACAACAAAAGTGACATTCTGAGAGAATCAGGGATGACAATTCACAGTCCAAAGGCCTTCATGGATTTTGCCCTTTGGCTTCAGTTACTTTCAGTGTCTCCAGCTACATCCCCGCTGTTCCCGTGGCTTGGTTATCTAATTTATTGGATCTTAAGAGCTGATAAAAATCTCCCTTTTGGCCAAGTTAGCTGGAGTTAAGTTCCTATTGCTGCAGGTAAAGCATATGTTAGTGTACAGATAAGGAAAAACTAGGGGGAAAAGACTTTCATATGTATATATATACACATATATGGTCTACAGATGCTCAAACACTCAGCTTACTTTTTAGTAAAGGGAGCTTGGAGGAGGAAACGGTGCAACCACAGCTATCCACAACTGCTGCCCGGTTTATCAGAGCAGTAAGTGAGGCTGGGGCTAGTTTTGTTTACAGGTAGAAATGTGATTTTTGAGTGAGGAGTAGGGGTCTCCAGGGTAACCAAGATAGTGATGTACCTGACTAGTATTTGATTATGGAAATCAATCTCTCTCATTTGCTCTGTGTCTGATTTTCAGTCTCCATGTCTCTGTCTCTCTCTTAAAGATGAAGGATTTTCCCTCATAATGCTGTTCTGCCCTAAAATACTTAAGCTGATAAATTCTTAAGATGAATTCTTAAAAAATCATCAAGCTGCTAAAAAGTTGCAAACCCTTATTTGTCTTTAGAGCTTTGCTGGATTCATCAGATTTCACATTTAGTCGCTGAATGCAATCTATGTTCCTAAGAAAAAGCGTGTAAACCAAAAGATTTTAAATTTTTTAAAAGGTTGCTTTTTAATAAGAGTTGTTATATTGATTTGTAAAAAATTAGAAAGCACAGGTAAGAAAAGAGAAAAGAAAATCACTCATGGAAATGAGAATGTAATGCAGGTAATGCAGAAATTGGAGGGTTTATTGTTAATTTGTTAGATGTGATAGTAGCATTGCAAACACATAAGAAATGTCCCCCCCTCCCCCCTTTTTTTTCTTGGTTGTGCACAGGCTTTCTTGTACGGGCTTCTCTAGTTGCGGAGCATGGGCGCTAGAGCATGTGGGTTCAGTTTTTGCTTTTTGCTCTCTAGTTGTGACCTGTGAGCTTAGTTGCCCCGGGGCATGTGGGATCTTAGTTCCCCAACCAGGGATCAAACCCTCATCCGCTGCATTGGAAAACAGATTCTTAACCTCTGGACCACCAGGAAAGTCCCAGAAATGTCAAGATGCATGTTGAAGTATATAGGGATAACATTCAGTGGTGTCTGATATTTGCTTTAAAATACTTTTTAAGAGGCCAATTAAAAAAAATAGGTGTGAAAATATTACTATTCAACAAAGTAGTATAAGTTTTAAGGCTAAATGTATTTCTTTATTGGGAAAAATAAGTGCAGCAAGTGTGGCCAAATATTGATGGTAATTAATGATTTGGAGCAGTAGATGTAGAGATGTTCATTTTATTATTTGACTTTTCTGTATATTTTCATAATAAAATTTCTTTAACACCTGCAACCTTCAAATTGCAGAGAAAAATAATTATTTTCAGTTTCATGTGCATCCTATAAGAATGGTTATGCAGGCATATACTTTAAAAACATCATAGTGAATGCATTTTCTATTATATAATTAACATAGCCATAAAACATTCTTTACAACATTGTTTTTTAGCAACTACATGCTATGCATTGAATGGATGCATCAAAATTTAATGGAGGAATGTTCAGGTTATTTTCAATTCCTTACAATCACAATCTTTCAATGAATATCCTTATATTGACTCTTGCACAGTCATAATTTTCCCAAGATAGAGGCCCAGAAAGGGATTTCCGGATGCAAAAATGTTTAAGCACCAGGGGGAGCTGGTCACCTATTCAATACCCAGAGCCTGTTTGTGTGTGTGTGTCTGTGTGTGTGTCTGTGTCTGTCTGTGTGTCTGTGTGTGCATGTGTGTGTGCACGTGTGTGCGTGCACATGTATGTATGTGTGTTAGAAAGCAACCCTCGTCCTTGAACTTAGCAGCTGAACCCATCTCTTGGTTCATATTTCAGCTTTCTGTGATGAAAGAACAAAACACCTGGGCACACAGCCCCACTGTTGAATGCCTGACACCCAGGAACACTTAACTGAGCCTGTCATCTTTGAAACCCTCTCACCAAGACAGACTACGATGGATTAAATAGAAGTACAGATATGTGCCAGTGATAACTGTGTCAATCTAGAGGTTCTGTGCAGTGGAGGGTGGGCTGGGTGTGTGCACCAGACTCTAGTCAGGGGAGAGCTTGTTTCCTGATGACCCACTGGCAGGTTTTAGTCTACAGGTGATTCTTTCTGCTACGTTCTTATTTTGTAGGCTGTCTTGTAGTTGTTTTGACCCTTTGACTAGCTTTGAAAGCCGGATCAGATTTCAGGGAAGGAGACTAAGACGCTTACCAGTTGACTTGGCTCAGAGGTTAAGATCCTAATGCAGGTGCTGCCCCATAGGTCTGTATCCCTGATAGACACACATCTCTGTCAGGAAGGGTCCTCTAGGGTTGACCTCCCAACATCTCAGCCGGTCACAGATGACAACGGACAGAAGCACAATAACCAGAAGTGGAGGCAACACACTCCCTCCCCGTCTCTCCCTGCCCTCCCCCCAAAAATGTGGACAGTTGATGTCTCTCAATCACACAACATGCTATCACCTTCCAGTCCTGAGCCCTTCTGTGTGGAAATATGCCACGGCCACAGGCCAGGTTATGTCATTTAGGTAAGAATGGTCCCACCTCAGGCTCACAGATGAGCATGGGACCCAGGTTGGTGCCCCTAACCCCAGTGATTGGTTCAAGGATGGCACATGACTTACACCAGGCCACTGGGTGCCCCGTCCAGGACTTAGGGTGGGAGGGTGGAGAGAGAGCTGCTGCTTTTACAGGCTTGCTGACTTGGTTGTAGAGCATCATATTGAAGAACCTGGGTGCTGGAGTTTGGACTTGAATTGGAATCCTATCTTCATTATTGGCCACGTGACCATTCTGAAACTTCTTAATATCGCTAAGAATTGGCTTCCCTGGGGCTTCCTGTGGCTCAGATGGTAAGGAGTCTCCTTGCAATGCAGGAGACCCAGGTTCAATCCCTGGGTCGGGAAGATTCCCTAGCAAAGGGAATGGTAAGCCACAACAGTATTCTTGCCTGGGGAATCCCAAGGACAGAGGAGCCTGGCAGGCTACAGTCCACAGGGTCGCAGAGAGTCAGACATGACTGAGTGCTCATTGGTTGGTTGGTTCACTTGTAAACTGGGGCAGTAATAATTTGCACCTTACACAGTTATTGTAGAGTTCATGTGATGTAACACATGCAAAACACTAAGCCCGAAGCCTGGCACATATCAGTCATTCCAAGCTTTTGGTTGGCAGTTAGGACACCATCCATACCCTGGGTTGTAGAGAGAGACAGCAAGCTTCCATCCTGCTAAGCCTGTTCATCCACAGCGCTATCTCCCTCTCATCAAATATATACATATGTATATATATTCCACTGTCAACATGTATATAAAATGAGGCATCATCAGATGACGACCATGCATCTGGGATTTTCTGGGAACTCCCAATTTCAAATATATGGTCCTGTTGACAAAAAACAAATTGCAGCTTCTGGTCAGAGGAACATACTTCCTGTCCTTCTCTGATGGGGCTGAACTAGAGCCATTGCTCTGGGTGTGTGATTTAGGCCATTCCAGGAGGCAGAGTGATTCTAGAACTGGGCCATCCTTGTGTCAGGTAGGACTCAATTGGTTTGCCAAGTGACAAAAAACTCAACTTTAGCTCTAATTCACAAGAACTGAGGGTGAAGAAGGTACTGGTCCCTTGGAGTAGAAGTAAGGAAATTTTACCTATAAAGGGGAAGATAGTAAATACTTTAGGATTTACAGACCACATGGTCTCTGTTGTAACTGCTCAACCCTGCTATTGCAGCACAAAAGCAATATAGAAAATATGGAAAAGAGTGAGCATGGCTGTGTTCCAATAAAACTTTATTTACAAAAACAGGTGGTCGATGACTTGACCCATGGGCTATAGTTTGCTGACCCTTGGCTTTAGAGGAAAACCAGTGTATAAATACCCAGAAAGAGAAGATTGAAAGAAGGTAGCCAAAATACCTAAAAATCCTTTTATAAGTCCCTAACACTCCTGTGGAGAAGGCAATGGCAACCCACTCCAGTACTCTTGCCTGGAAAATGCCATGGATGGAGGAGCCTGGTGGGCTGCAGTCCATGGGGTCGCTAAGAGTCGGACACGACTGAGCGACTTCACTTTCCCTTTTCACTTTCATGCATTGGAGAAGGAAATGGCAACCCACTCCAGTGTTTTTGCCTGGAGAGTCCCAGGGACGGGGGAGCCTGGTGAGCTGCTGTCTATGGGGTCGCACAGAGTCAGACACGACTGAAGGAACTTAGCAGCAGCAGCAGCAACACTCCTGATACAGTCTGACTTTTCTGTCCTCCTCACAGAGAGATAAGGTGACTGGCCTGGAATCCAGTCTACATGGACAGAACAAGGAAAAGTTCTCCTTGTGGATCTACTATATCAAGAGTTCAAATTCAAGACCTTAAAAAAGTGGAAAGATCACACTGGGGAGCTTGGGTGCTAAAGTTTTGCTTCTTTATAAGCATCGACTTTCTTGTGTTAACTCTTAACAGGCAGACCCCTGGACCCATGATTGTTCACGGATCAAGACTCTTGGACCTTCAACAATACAATGTATTATATATTATGGACTCTCCCTCCTTCAGATGTTCCTCACTGCTTCTTACAACTGTATTTTGTTGTTCATTGCAATCACAAGGTGTCTTAGATGCAAATGTGTACTAATCAGTGTAAGCAGAAAGTTAATCAACTTGTTCTGAAATGTCTTGGTCAGACAAAATTGTATACCATTGGCAAAGGCATTCTAAAGATTGTACATGGACCAAACATTAAATAATTTAAGAAATCTTGCATTGAAAAAATGTAGTCAATAGTCCTCTGTGAATAAACACAAAGAAGAACAAGGAAGCTCTGTGAACAAACTTTTTGAGGCCAAAGCCATTCTCAAAATGAGGAGTCAGAGGATTTCTAAAGCAGTGATGGCCAGGGGAGCACTGCTTCTTCATACTTGATCCTCGTTTTCCCATATCTGAAGCGATCAGCTAAGACAAGCATCTAACCAATAGTTGAATCTCTCTCTCTCTTTTTTTTTTTTTTTTTGATAGCAAGAAATGAAGTATTCAAAGCAGGTCATTACAGTGGATGTCTCTAGACTGTTGGGATACACAGGGAATATCCAACACTGCTTGTCTTTCCTAGGATGACCATTCTGGGTACTTAGACATGGACTGATGTCTAGGATCAAGTGAGAGAGGACTCAGAACCTAAGGAGCGTTGAATAGACTTTCCTGGGGTGACAGGGTGAGAAGGTGAATGGGCCGGGGTGTCACCATGCTGTCCTGCCGTGCCACAGCCATCTGTATTGATAAGCCTGTTTGGAGAGCCTGGTCATTGACAGCGCTGCGGACAAGAGATCAGCTTTTGAGGACAAGAGATGTGCCTTTGAGGAAATAGCTCAACCCTCCCGGGTGAGTTCTGTAGAATCCACCTTTCAGATGCCTGAGCAAGACTAGAACCTTAAAGACTTGAGTCCGGCTGAAGTCAGCTACCCACATGGAAAGTCCAGTTCCCAGTGACTCTGGGATTAGTACTGATGCTAAAGCCATACTGGACTGTCTTTAGTGGGATGTTCCCTGGAAGGAGTACCTGTTGTGTCTCAGCAGGTGGTCTATAAAGGCTTTCCCCGTAACTAAATCTTGTGTCCTCTCAAGTAGACATTTTAAAATATGCATTCCTATTTTATAGCTTGGTTTTACTGTGTTACATTATAACCTTCAAGATGGAAAATTGCACCTTAATAAAGTAAAAATGTGGGTCATCATGACTAATTTGGCAAGCAAAATAGTATTTCAGCATGAGGTCCTTGGTGGTGAAGAGGTTGAGAAATTGATAGTGTGTAACACTGTTCAACTAACAGGGATATATTATTTTTTAGAGTTCCTTTTCAGGGATTTAGGTCACTATTTTAGATCCTTCAGATCTTATGGTTCAGAAGATCAAGAGGCACACCTTTCATTTAGTAAATATTTATTTAGGTTCTACTGTGTGCCAGTGTTCTTTGCATTTGAAGCTTTACTTTATAATCTGTGCATTGTGTACAAATGCACAAAGACATATTTATGAAGATCTTATGCACATCATTGTAGTAAATAATTGGAAACAATCTCACTATCTCTCAGTAGAAGAATGAATAATGGTTCAAACAATAGAACTTTGAGATCATTAAAAAGAAGACATAGATCTTTATGTCTTAGATGCAAATGTGACGAAGGAGGAATAAGACGAAAGGAAAGTTGTAAAATAAGTTATAGCCCATTTCTATATACACACATGAGAAAATGGTAAAAGTGGTTGCATCTGGGAAAAGGATTAAAGATTGGAGATTTGGTTCTATGAAAAATGTGAAAGTGGAAGCCGCTCAGTAGAGTCTGACTCTTTGCGAACCCATGGACTGTATAGTCCATGGAATTTTCCAGTCCAGAATACTGGAGTAGTGGGTAACTGTTGCCTTCTCCAGGGGATCTTCCCACCTCAGGGATCAAAACCCAGGTCTTCCGCATTTAAGGTGGATTCTTTACCAGCTGAGCTACCAGGGAATCCCAATTGGTTCTATATTCATTTTTAAAAATCTTGAAGAATAAAGACAACTCTATTTGTATTCATAGTCTCATGAACATGGGATTGGATGGGAGCACGGCATTACTCATTTTTCTAAGTCGCATAGTTTTGTAAGGTTTGATTTTTTTAATGGTTATGTACTGCATTCCTAACAGAAAAACAATAATTTGTCGCTCACAAGAAAGAATTAGCTGTACACACATAAAGCACATCATTGATGGAAGGTTAATCTACCTTGGCTAAAGGGGTAGTCACTTTCCTTCCTATAGCTGAGAAGTCAGGTCTTCTAGCATCTTTAGCTTGATCCAATTGTTCCATTTTGATAGAGATTTAACTGAATTTCAGAATTTAAGACAAACAATTTGGGAGTTTTTATTGTTATTATTATTTTGGCCGGGTTGCTCAGCTTGTGGGATCTTTGTTTCGTGACCAGGGATCAAACCCAGGCCCTGGCAGTGAAAATGCCTAGTGCTATCCACTGGCTCATCAGGGAATTCCAGCAAGTGTTTATTATTAGAGAACATGCATCTTTTTGCAATAAAACTCCAGCTATTTATATTAATATAAACTCTGTTTACTTAACAATAAAAGACTATAAAAACTTCCGAGCTAGTAAGCCAAAAACGGAAGATTAGGTTTATGGGTAACTTACAATATGTGGCGTAAGTAAAGAAAGGCAGGAAAATGAATTAGTATACTAGCCACTATGGAAAACAGTATGAAGAGTTCTCAAATAAAAGTACAACTACCATATGCATGAGCCAGCAATTAATTTTCCCCAAGAAAACAAAAACACTAATTTGAAAAGATACATGTACCCCTATGTTAATTTAGCATTTTTTTAATAATAGCTAAGATATGGAAGCAACCCAAGTGCCTATCTATTGATGAATAGATAAAGATGTGGTATACATATATTCATATTCTATAGAATAGAATATATATTAATGAATAAAGATGTGGTATATATATAATATATATGTATTAAAATATATAAATATTACTCAGCCACAAAAAGGGGAGAAATCTTGCTATTTGCAACAACATGGATGTACCTAGAGGGTATTATGCTAAGTGAAATAAGCCAAACAGAAAAAGATATAGTGTATGATTCCACATATGGAATCATACACTATGTGTAAAGATTGAAGGCAGGAGGAGAAGGAGATGACAGAGGATGAGATGGTTGGATGGCACCACTGACTCAATGCATGAGTCTGAGCAAGCTCCAGGAGATGGTGGAGGTCAAGGAAGCCTGGTGTGCTGCAGTCCACGGGGTCGCAAAGAGTCAGACACAACTGAGCAACTGAACAGCAACAACCACTCGTATGTGAAATCTAAGAAACAAATGAACAAACATAACCAAACAGATACAGAGTCAAAGATACAGAGAACAAACAGGTGGTTGCCAAGGGGAAGGGGTTGGGAGATGAGAGAAATACATGAAGGAGATGAAGGTAATGAACTTTCAGTTACAAAATAAATTAATATAGATATGAAATGTACAGTGTGGGGAATACACTATGTGGGGCATAGACAATAATGTTGTAATACCTTTGTATGGTGACACATGATAACTAGATTTATCATGGTGATCATTTCTAAATGTATGGAAATATCTTACTATGTTGTATACCAGGGACTAACATAGTGTTATAAGTCAATTATACTTCAAAACCAAACAAACTCATAGCCAAAGAGATCGGATTTGTGGTTACCAGAGGCAGTGGTGTGGGGAGGGAGGATTGGGAGAAGTCAAAATGTACACACTTCCAGTTATAAGTAGTAGGGTTGTAATGTACTTACTGCCGCTGCTGCTGCTAAGTCACTTCAGTCGTGTCCGACTCTGTGCGACCGCATAGACGGCAGCCCACCAGGCTCCACCGTCCCTGGGATTCTCCAGGCAAGAATACTGGAGTGGGTTGCCATTTCCTTCTCCAGTGCATGAAAGTGAAAAGTGAAAGTGAAGTCGCTCAGGCATTTCCGACTCTCAGCAACCCCATGGTCTGCCCCCACCAGGCTCCTCCTCCATGGGATTTTCCAGGCAAGAGTACTGAAGTGGGGTGCCATTGCCTTCTCCGTGTAATGTACTAGGGATGTAATAAATGTCATTAACACAGCTATACATTACATAAAAGTTTAGAGAGTAAATTCTAAGAGTTCTCATCACAAGAAAAAAAAATTTTTTTCCCATTTCTTTACTGTTTTATCTATATGAGATGATGGGTGGTCACTAAACTTATTGTAATAATCATTTCATAATGTATGAAAGTCAAATCATTATGTTGTCATACCTTAAATTTATACAGTACTGTATGTCAACTATATTTCAACAAAACTAGAAGGAAAAAGAAAGAAAATGAGTGGGTATAATCAGTACTTGGGGCAAAATACTCAAGACCTAATTGATATAACTGTTGAACAGTATCTTCATGTGGACTTCCCAAATAAATTATCAATTACCAAATAAGATCTACAATGACTTACATATACCCAGCGAGAGCCAGATGACTGCTGTATGTAAAAAAGAAGCTACTGCATCACAATGGACACTGAAGGTCATCTCCAGTGTTAAACACTTTGGTTAAAAATTTTATATAAGTAATAAATGAAAAAATAAATTGGAGTTAATGAAAAATTTAAAACTTCATGCTGAATTCAAAGGACACTATTAAGAAAGTGAAGACAGCCACGGAATGGGAAAAATATTTGCAAATCAAATATCTGATAATGAATAAATAAACTGATACATCCATACAATGAAATCTTTTTCAGCAATAGTAAGAAAAGTAAGATAAATTGAGAAAGTAGCATTAACATATATACACTATCATGTGTAAAACAGATAACTAGCAGGGAGCTGCTATGTAACAGGGAGCCCAGCCTGGCACCCTGTAATGACCTAAAGGGTGGATTAGGGAAGAGGAGGAAGGCTCATGAGGGACGGGAGATACATGTATATATATCTATGTATCTATATCTATGTATCTATCTATATATGCATATATATATATGCAATTATCACTGATTCATATTGATGTAGGGCAGAGACCACCACAATATTGCAAAGCAATCATCCTCCAATAAAAAAAATAATAAGTGAGCTATCAGGCGACAAAAAGACATGAACACACCTTAAGGGCATATTGTTAAGTGAAAGACTGAAAAGCTTACCTACTATATGACTAATTTCATGAAATTTTGGCAAAGGCAAAACAGCAGGTGTTTGTCATAGGTTCAGGAGTGGGGAGAGTTGAATAGGTGAAGTCCAGAGGCTTTTTTAATTCAGTATAGCATAATAGTAAATACATGACACTATGCATCTGTGAAAACACACTGAACTTTACAGCACAGAGTGACCTTTAATGTACTCAGGTTTTAAGCTTTTCTGACTTTGTCGGGTCTTTGCTGCACTACATGGGCCCTCATCGCCGCGCACAGGCTTTCTGTACTTGCAACACATGGGTTGTGGCACATGCGCTCAAGAGGCTCAATAGTTGTGGCATAGAAGCTCTCTAGTTGCACCATGTGGGATCTTAGTTCCCTGATCAGGGATCAAACCCATGTCCCCAGCTTTGGAAGATGGATTCTAAACCACTGTACACCAGTGAAGAACCCAGAATTTATTCATTTTTGACTATACAGTGCAGCTTGCAGGATCTTAGTTCCCCAACCAAGGACTGAATTCACGTCTTCAGTAGTGAAAGTGAAATCCTAAAAACCACTGGACCCCTGTATGGAGGTTTTTAAAAATCATTTAGGAGGTGGTGGTGGGGTGGCACCTAGGATAGAATGTAGAATGCTTGTAGAAGGCAAGCACAGAATTTAACTGTATTACAAACATATGAAACAGTTCTCAAGGAAGGGGGTGGGGCAAAGGTGTTGGCCTAAATAACTTTGAAAATAGAGTCTGTAAAATTAAAGGCAAAAGAAACTATGCTTAGCACTGTACTCTAGTTGACCTAGTTTTTTTCCCATGTTGGTATGGGTTAACAATGGATACTACCATACATGTATACTAGAATTGAACAACTAAGCAGAAAGTTGGCAGATGATAGGAGCAAGGTTTCTACCAAAGTACCACCACACTGATTCATTCACGCAAAAGTACTAGAAATAACTTTTACACATGTGCCTTGACGAAGTTTATAATATGCAGCTTTTGTGTTTCACAAAATAACGCTGATATTTTGATAGAATAAGAAAAATCTATTTGGTTTTCATCCTTGGTTCTTGGCAGAGCTCCCTAAGCCCTTAGAGCTTTCCAATAGGAGTTAGTGGAGTACCTTTTTAAACTTATAACAAGCCCTTTTCAATCACTCCCGAGTTTATGTTAATGATGGGGTTGCTTACCAGAGGGAACCAACAGTATGGTAAGAAGGTTGGACCTTTCCATCTCTCCCCTAGACCTCTGGGAAAGGGCGAGGGGCTGAGACTGAGTTCAGTCATCAATGGCCAATGATTATGTCCTGTTCCCTTGCGCTGTTCCTAGGTTGTATCACTTGTAATAAGCCACTAATTTAGTACGTGTTCCTGAATTCTATGAGCCATTCTAGCAAATTATTGAACTGAAGAGAGGGTTGTGGGTACCCTTGATTTATAACCACTTGGTCAGTACAAATGACAACCTGGAACTGTGATTAGTGTCTGAAGACCAGGTAGTCTTGTGGGACCTGCGGAGTCTAACTTCAGGTAATGTCAAAGTGCTTCGAGTATAAGAAACAGGCTTTTCTTTTAAGCATTATACTGATTCATTCCTGCAACTAGTACTATTAGAATTAACTTTTACATATGTAATATTAATATACATTGTTCATTCTATAAAATACTTGACTCCTCAAAAATTTCAAGTCATCAATCAAAAAGAAATTCCGAGAACTGTTACAGCCAGGAACCTATGCAGATATGACTAAACGTAATATGGTGTCCTGGAACAGAAAAATGTTAGAAAATAAGAAAATCTGACTCATTGGAAAAGACCCTGATGCTGGGAGGGATTGGAGGCAGGAGGAGGAGGGACGACAGAGGATGAGACGGCTAGATGGCATCACCGACTCGACAAACATGAGTTTGAGTGAACTCCAGGAGTTGGTGATGTGTGACAGGGAGGCCTGGCGTGCTGCGATTCATGGGGTCGCAAAGAGTCGGACACGACTGAGCGACTGAACTGAACTGAATGAATAAAGTATGGGAAAAGGATTTGAATAGACATTTCTCCCAAAACACAAATGGTCAGTAAGCACACGAAAAGATGTTTAAAATATAACATCATAATCCTCATTAGGCAAATGTAAATCACACCCACTAGGACAGCTATACTAAAATACAGCAAATGTTGGTCATTAAATGGAAAAACTGAAGTCTTTAAATATTGTTGTATTGTAAAATGGTGAATACCTTTTGAAAGTTTGACAGATCTTCAAAAGATTAAACCACGTGAACCACTAATTCCACTCCTAGATTTATCCAAAAGAACTTAACATGCCCCCACAAAAACCTGTATGTTTATGTTCTTAGTAGCATTATTCCAAATGGAAAAAATTCAAATGTTCACCAACTGATGGATGGTATTTTATACAATGGATATCATTTTGTTATAAAAATGAAATATGGATACAAGCTATGATGGGGATCAACTGGTAACATACTAAATGAACATGTCAAAATGGCCACATACTATTTATTCCATTTTGTAGACAATGTCTGAAATAGGCAAATACTTAGAAACTAGAGATTGCACCAAAGGGACAGGGAATAGAATGAGGAGCAAATACTAACAGACTTAAAGTTTCTTTCCTGGGGTAATGGAAATGTTCTGGAATCAGTGGTGATGGTTGCAAATCTGTGAATACACTAAACACCACGGAATTGCACACCTTTTATTTGGCCATGTGGCTTGCGGGATCTTAGTTTCCAGTCCACAGATTGAAGCCAGGACCCCAACACTGGAAGTATGGAGTCCTAACCACTGAACCACCAGGGAATTCCCTGCACTTTTCTTTAAAAAGTAGATTTAATGGTATATTTCAATAAAGCTGTTATAAAAGGTTCTTTGTACTGATGATATATGCTTATTCTTTAGACAGATGCTCTACAACAGAGCCAGTAGATTCAGTAAAATAACCTTAAGGTTTTATTCCCTTCTACATGGTTCACTTCTCTCATAGTTCAGGTGGTAAAGAATCCTGTGATGCAGGAAACCCTGGTTCGATTGCTAGGTCAGAAGATCCCCTGGAGAAGGGATAGGCTACCCACTTCAGTATTCTTGGGCTTCCCTGGTGGCTCAGCTGGTAAAGAATCTACCTGCAATATGGAAGACCTGGGTTCGGTCCCTGGGTTGGGAAGATGCCCTGGTGAAGTGAACTACCCATTCCAGTATTCTGGCCTGGAGAATTCCATGGACTGCATAGTCCATGGGGTCACAACCAGTCGGACATGACTGAGCGACTTTGACATAGTTCGCTACTACAATCCAAAAATCTGGATAGAGGAACTGAAAGAAAGACTACACTGTACAACTGTTTTACAAACCTTTATTGGAAAGGCTACAAACTTTGTATTGCCACTGCATTTCTTTTGCTTAAAGTGTTGTGGGGGAAGTAACCTTGGATACAAAACTACTATGCTGTTGCATCTTGCCCAGGCTGGTTGTAAAAGTTTTTGTACAATGGAGGTAGAGTGGATAGGGCAATAATTTAAGTCTCACAGGGCTTGATTAATGTCAGGACACCTTTTTCTCTTTTTCATTCAGGTTCTAGAAGACCTAGAAATAGACTACAAGTACTACAATTAGGCTCAGGGATGGCATAATACATTTAAAATTTTAAATTTTCAGTTTTCTCCCATCTGTCTCTTACAAACGTATCTACAACTGATGAATCTTTTCCCTAAAATAAGTGTGTTCTAAAAATATCTACTCTGGGAATGAAAAGCACAGAAGATGAATGAGCAATACAACACCCTTTCATAGTTTTACCCGATTTTTCTCACACTCTTACACCTAAGAGTCTTACCTTTCTGTAAAACAATAGTAATCAATGCTTCCCCCCATCTCAAATATTCAACTTAATGGAGACAAGAAAATCTTTAACTTAACATTTAATGAAAACAGAGCATTTTAACAGGTTCTATGCAGACATGGTTCTAATATTGATTTGCTGTTACCTTATTTTTTTAAACAGAGTGGGGTGGGGAAATACAGAGGCCAGGTTAACTTGGCCCCAATACTCAGGATCATGAGTTACGTAATTTAAGATGTCCTTGACTCTACAAAGCATTAATTGAGGTCAATAAAGTCCGTTTCTACCAATATATCAAACTTTCTCTTGTCTTTTGAAACTATAAAATGGGCATGAGCCTGAGGCATAAGCTTCAGGCCAATGGGTTTTTAAACACTGTTTAAGAATCAGAACTAGGATACATTCTCCAGTTTAAGGATAGATTTTACAGCTCAAATTATGTCCTTGTTTGAGGAAAGATTTTACAGTTCAAAATATGTTCTTCTTTCTAAAAATGTGAGACAAAGAGTAATTTACACCAACTGCTTTTTATTATTCAGCTCCAGAAACCTTTCACAAGATGGTAAAAAAAAAAGGGGGGGCGGGGGGAGAAAAAAAGAAAGAAAAAAAGAATCACCCCCCCCCCCCAAAACTTTACAACCACAGCTCAGCTAATGATATTTTTTCCATTGTTCCCAGTCAGTTCCAAACCCATTGTGTGCAAAGCCCATTTTCCCATGCATCTAAATGATAGATACAGGCTATGAAATTCTTTATTCTATTTGTAGCAGCTTATGCAGGTGCAGCCAAACACAAAGCTTCAGGACAAATTGTACACAAACTTTACAATGTGGGATTTGAATTTAAAATATGAAACATAAAATCTACACAAACTGATAAAAATCAAGCACAGATATCAGGACTGAAACTTATAACCCATGTGTGAAAGGGAGTCTTGTTTCCTTTCAAGTGCTTTATTCTGCTATAGAACAGTCGAAATGAAGATGTAAAGCTTTGTGGTTAGTTTAAATTATACACTCTGTAGATACTATACCAATTTTAAAAGTTACACATAGACCAACAGATGTCCATCAGTTCATCTGGGTTGACCAGGCGCTCCAGCTGGATTGCAGAAAACAAACCAGGCCAGTGTGGAAAGAAAATCCACCTGTGCAATTTGTTGCAGTTTACTGATGGGCACATTGCACTCCTGGTCCGTGATGGCTACTGCTTTCTTCATCAGAGCTATCATTATAGGCTTCACGCCTCTGACCACCTCCTGAGCCCCGTGTGCTATCAAATTCTTGAAGCTCTACCTCCTCTGTGTCTCCAATAATATTTGGAACTTCTGGTCTAGATGGCAGAAGATCTTCTAATTCCTTCATTAAAATGAACAAAAATAAGATTAGCTGGAAGATTATCATCTATCAATTTCCCTTTTGATACAATCCAAGGTGTATGTTTGACAGTTAAAATCTTTGCACTTTAAGCCAGAGATCACAAATGGATGACCCACAGACCAAATCTAGACATCTTTTGTGCAATCCATCTATTGATTAGAAAGCAATAAACTTTTACATCAGCTATTTCCACTTTAAAAAACAATGAGGCCAGATAACCAATCACTCAAATTAATAAACTGTGATATAATCTTAGCACTTAAAATAAATGGAAAGTGACAAAGAAACGACTATTATTAAACTTTAAGTCATCTGTTGCCTAATACTTACAGAAAGTTTATCTGGATTGATCCAGTTGTTTTCAGGAAACTGCACATCAAACTTTATGTAAAGATCACCTTTTTCAAAAGGATTACGATATTGTGGCATTCCTTCACCTCGAACAACACGAACACATCCTATTATTTGAGTAAATAAAGGGGAAAATATTAAGAATTTTACCCAAGAAAGTGCTCAATAATAAATATTTTTTGAGAGTCACCCACTGTAGAAGATTATATAGAATCTTAGATGAGACAAAAATCAAGATTTACCTGGTTCAATTACTTTGCCAGGGGGATATTTCACCACAATCTGACGTCCATCAAGGTGCTTAAATGTGAACTGAAATCCACAAAGAGCTTCAACAAGTCCTATCTTATATGTCATGTGCAAATCATTCCCATCTCTCTGAAACACCTACAGAGGAAGCACACAAGAAACAGCGCAACTATGGAGGCATGCTCTGCTCTGCTGTGTTACCTGAATCAATTTCAAAACCTTAATTCTACCATCTACTGCAAAAGTCAAATTGCCACAATCCCCAAGTTCCCTAAATTTATCTATATATATAAGGAAATCTAGCTATTCTCAAGTAATATGCTAGAAACTTCAATCACGAAAGAACTGGAATTGGAAATACAATTGCTCATAAGGCACAGCTGAAGCTTCAAAAACAGAACCAAGTCTATTTTACAATTATGGCCCATTTCGGAACCATGAGGGAAAGGGTATACAAGGCCCAGTGGGATTCTGTAAGACAGGTTCACCTGGAATTTCCTCCAGACATGATTCTAAGAGGGGAAGGCCCAAGCTCAACTAAAAAAGCTCAACCAGTAAAAGGGCTCAAATCCCATACTTCATTTAAGTATGAACAAGTTTTACCTAACCTAAGATACAAAACTTGCTTAGGTGAATGTAAACCAAATGCTAAATAAAGTTGGCTTATTAATGCACTATAAGCCTATGGACTATGTAATGCAAAGGTTATTCAACAAGCATTTTAAAAAATGTTTCTGAGCATTCAACATGCAAGAAAAAATACATCCAATTTCACACATGCCCATCTTACAATTTCTGCTTCTTAGAATTTTCAAATATCTATTTCAAATATCTATACTAACTTTTGAAATTTAACTTGAAATAAAATTAACTGCAGTGAACAGTCACCTAGATTTTTTTCAATAGCCTCTCTTCCAAAGAATAATGCTGGCTGGTTAATTCAGAGGAGAGGAAATCTGAAAGATAAGACTCTTTTCCTAAACTATCCTCCTAAACTTAGCTATGAGGAAAGTTAGTCTCAAACCATTATCTTGACAATTGGTCCTGGACCAGCAGCCTCAGCAGCACCAGGAAGCTGGTTAGGAATGTACATTCTTGGGCACCATCCCATACCCACTGCATCAAAAACTATGAAGGTGAGGCCCAGCAATCTGTCATTTTAATAAGCCCTCCAGGGGATTCTAATGTATACTAAAGCTTAAGAACCACTGAATTTATATTACCTACATGAGTTTACCGAGGTGTTTCTTATAATCAGAGGAAAAATTAATTTAAGTAAAGTTTCTTTTTTTCCTTTTTTCTTTTTTTTTTTTTTATTAGTTGGACGCTAATTACTTCACATTTCAGTGGGTTTTGTCATACATTGACATGAATCAGCCATGGAGTTACATGTATTCCCCATCCTGATCCCCCGTAAAGTTTCTTTAATGCAGAACTTTTTAATGCTTTTGCAAATTTGTAAAATGGAAGTGTTTCTGAACATCTCATTATTTTTCCAAGAACCATCTTTAACCAAGTATCATTTAGTTAAAGCAATGTTAGAATGGGGAAGGAAAACATACTATGTTCTTGGATAGAGGAACTCAAACTAATGTTAAAAAATGGTATTAGGGTTGTTTCTTGTTGGGGAGGGGGCCAGCAGTAAGGGTAGTTAGATCAGACAATTAGATGCTAAAATTCAAACAGAATATACAGGCAAGCATGGCCAGGAAATTTTTGAAAAACAAGACTAATGAGATTACCAAGAACCACACAATAAAATACTTAAAAGCTGAAATAATTTCTGATAAATAAAGAGGAGAGACTAGTATCACCCACTGTTACCCACCATTGTGGTTCTTTGATGTACAAATGAATTATGACAGCAAAATCACCAAAACACACACATACCTATACTGAAAGATGATACACATGCATACATATTACTCTCAAAACTGCACTTTTTTAATCAGAAGATTTACATTCTGTTTCAAGCTATAGAACCCACCCTGATCTCAAGACCTCACAATTCCTACAAGTATTGAGAGTTTTTAAACAAAAAGCCCCAAGCAAAATACAAGCTTGATTATCAACTAGTTCAAACTAGTTGATTTTTCTTAAGAGGGTTAAGAATATTCTCAGTGGTATAAATTAAACAAGATGCCTAAATCTCATTTTGGGCTCAAATTTACTTTACCAGTCAATAAAACCAAGAAGGAAAAATCTTTGACCTCTTACTAGATGAACATCCATTCTAGCCTTTATCATCTTCTATTTTCTACTTTAGACAACCAGTAGCATCTGCTGTTTGTTAGAAATTAAATGCAATTTCACTGTAGCCAATAATTTTTAGAGGTTGATTTACTTCCAAATCCCTCCTCACAGTCCCCAGAAAGAAGAGCAGGTTATTCTTTATCTTATTTGATTCTACACCATCTTTCTGAAGGATGAGTTTTATTTTAAGTATGCAAAGCCAAGCCCAGGGAGATCAAAACTAGTACATGGGAGTCAGAACTTAAGTCTCTTGTCTCTAAGAACAGTGATTTCTTTTCTGTAAAACCCAATATACTTACAGAATATTTCAACCCATAAGATAGAATTCTAAAAATTATTCCTTAAAAAAAAAAAAAAAAAGGAAATCTAGGAACGCTTGTCATTGGTAGGTTTGGCAATATTCATAAAAGGACAAGATATATTGCAATTTATAGATTTTCACTTTCACAGATTTGCTGGGAAATAAACTTGACTAGTATCTCTTGAGAAAGGCTAGTGTAGTAGTAGTCTAGCGAATGAATGAATCTAATCAAATTCCCAGAATCTGCATCTCAATGTGGCTTTATTCTCTATTGGATTCTTAGTAATTTTTAAAATTTATTTGTAGAAATCACCATCATATGGGAGAAAATTTTATTGTGAACTAAAAAAGGTGGCTGACTTGTGATCTAGACTTCCAAAGAAACTCAAAATGGCAATGTGATCAAGTACAAAGCCAGGATTCTGTCAAATGCTTCTATATTTCAAGAACTAGGTGGGCACTAAAGCTCCACGCATGTTCTTCATGAATAAAAAGGTCTATAATATACTCCACTGCACATGTAAAAAATACAGATGCAATGGTATGATCAAAATAACATACTCCAGGCCACATAGTTAGCTCAGTTCATTTTCCCATGTACATTAACACAGCAGTCCCCAAACTTTTGGGCACCAGTTTTGTGAATTCTTCCTGGACTGTGGGGTGGAGGTGGTGTAACAATGTTCAGGCAGTAATGCAAGCACAATGATAGGGAGCAGCATATAAAGCTTCACTCAATATCCAGGGGTTGAAGACCCTTGCCTTAACAGATACAATACTGAGTCAGCCAGAAATTTAAAAACAGGGAGTTCCCTGGCAATCATGTGGTTAGGACTCGGCACTTCCATTGCTGTGGGCACAGGTTCAACTCCTGGTCAAGGAACTAAGCTCCCACAAGCCACAAGACGCCACTGCCCTTCCCCACCTCAAAAGAGAGAATGAGAAATTTAAAATGCAATGTTTTTAAAACTGCAGAACTTTTTTTTCAAGAAAAGCTCACATGGACACCCAGTATGTAAAACAAATCAATAGAGCAGTACTGAGGACTGACAGCGTCACTAACTCCCAACCATAAAAGGAGTTCACAGTGAAAACTAAGCTGCCTACATTATCTGGTCCAACGCCTTATTTTCATAAACAAGGAAACGGGGGTACAGACACAACAGGATTACTTAAGGTTACAGTGCCAGTCAACGGCAGAGCTGGGACCAAGATCAGCTCCTACCATGCTTCTGACAGCACCTGTCTTGCTGGTCTACTAAACAAGTCATTTCTCATGAACTCAGCCAAACCACTTAACAACTTCATCTATATTCAATGCTACTTCAGGGAACTCAAACTGATCCAACCTGTATCTTGGGCTTCCCTCATAGCTCAGTGGGTAAAGAATCTGCCCACAATGCAGATGATCCGGGTTGGATTCCTGGGTTGGGAAGATCCCCTAGAGAAGGAAATGGCAATCCACTCCAGTATTCTTGCCTGGAGAATCCAATGGACAGAGAGGCCTGGGGGGGCTACAGTCCATGGGGTCGCAAGAATTGGACATAACTTAGCAACAAAACCACCACCAACCTGTATCTTCCATACAAGACTCATTTCTGATCTTCTGAGGCAAAAATAAAACAAAAAGGAAATTACCTCATGCTCTTTTTCTTGTAGCAAAAGAACAATGTCTCCTGGTTCCACTCCTGGGGCCTGGTCTGCTTCCCCAGTAAATGTAATTCTCTGTCCATGTTTCATGCCTTTGTCTACGTGGACTTCAAGAATCTTGACTTCTTTAATCACTTTCTTCCCTTCACATTTTTTACAGCGGTCCTTTTCATTAATTACCTCTCCTGGAAAAAGAGGTCATTCAAAATTCCAGCAAGGGTACTATATTGCACTCTTAAGTAAGACAGGACCTGATAACTCCTTTATTCACTAAATAAATTTTCTGTACTTCTTTAAACTGCTACCTGAACTTTTCATGAACATTCTTAGGAACAAAACTCACATCTTACTGCAGATTACTAAAGGACCCAGCTACTCTATTCCAGAGTATAAAATATCTTAAATAACATTATCTTACCTCCTGACACTACTACCTAAAGTTAAATAAAGCCTAAGGATCAAGCAAACAAAATGGGTGGTCAGACACTAGAACTTCTACAAATGCTTCATTTTTTGTCTTAGTTTCATTTAAATTTAACAATGGAGCGACAACCCAAATAAAAATTTAAACATCCTTTATGACTCCAACAGTTTTTTCTTCCATGTATTCTGAAATATTTGATCAGCGGTATAATAAAATAAAACTGAAGTCATATAATAGTATATCGTGAAAAAAAATACCATCAATTTCTAATGGCTGATTATTGGCACACTTTAATGCTTAGGTGACATATAAATGACTTTAGGAGCACCGCTTCTGCAAAGTATGTTCTGCAAAGCACCAGTCCCTTAAAATGGTAATGGCACATGGGAAAAGATTTCAGTCAACTCCAATTTCTTGGGTGGGAAATGTCAGCAACTTTAATACGGCAAAATGCACTAAGACTCTTCAGGAGGGAAATATGATATGTGGCTTCTCAAAATTATCTTGTCACTTTCAGAAGCAATTTGGGAAAGGGTGTTCTAGAACTGTCCAATATAGCAGCCACTAGCCACCCGAGGTTATATAAATTTAAAATAATTAAAAGCTCAGTTCCTCAGCCTCACCCAAGGTGGCCAGTGGCTACTACAGTAGACATTATATATACAGAACCTTTCCATCACAGAAAAATTCTTTTGGATAGCACTGCTCTAGAACAGGACTGGCAAACTAAGGCTCACAGGTCAAACTGGGCATGGTCTTTGTTTCTGTAAATCATGTTTATCCAGAAGACAGCCATGCTCACTTATTTACATATTATCTGTGGCTATAAAAGTGCTAAAATGGTAGAAGAGTAGCAATTTCAAAAACCATTAACCTACAAAAACCTAAAATATTTACTTCTGTAAAATGAGTTTCAACTGCAATGATCTATCCTCAAAAGCTAACTAAAGTTTACAGTAAAATCCTCTACTTATCAGAATGAGAACTAAACAATTTGCTGTCTCCCTTTTACCTTTTAAAATATAAAGGATAAGTAAACAACAACAAAAAAATGCAAAAGGACAAAAGACTTTGCCCATCTTTTTGGAAAAAGACTAATATTCCACTCAACATAATATAAATTTACTGTTTATCAGTGTTCACTGAGCCTATGCAAAAGGAAATATTCTTACATTTTAAAAAATAACTCTCTACCTTTTACAATACAATGAATATAAACACACACTGAAAAAGAAAAACTGTAAGCCTCTCCAATTTCTGCATTCCCAATCCATTCCAACAGAAAGGCAGAGAAACACTGGCATGCATACCTTCTCCATTACAGTCAGAACACACAGACTGCATCTGCTGTACCATCCCTGGAGCCAGCTGTCTGATCATGATGCGTACACCTCGACCCCGACAAGCACTACACTTCTGAACAGCTCCAGACTTCCCACCTTGGCTAAAACAAGCAGAAGTATAAATTAGATTTTCCCCCCCAGGTCATGAAAAATGGGAATTGTGCTTTTTACCTTATCTTCAACCCCCAAAGACTGGTATTTTAACCAACTTTCAGAGGTATCAGAAACTGTTCTGGGTTGGGTAGTCAGTTTGAAATCGTGAATACATTTTATTTGATACAGACTCAACACGTGACTCAAAGAACAGATGAAATTTCATAACCAGGAAACATACTCACCCACTGCATGCACTACAGAGTACATTCTTGCTAAGCTGTAGTTTGGTTGTCTTGCCATTATACAGATCTTCTAAAGATACTCTGTGGAGAAAAGAATTAGATTCAAATTTTGCCAAGTTGTCTTAAATACAAGAAAGGATTAGCTGATACAGCTAATTTCACTATAACCTTTTAAACAAAGAATTCAAGAATACCTTACATTAAGTCAACTGAGTGAGATTTTATTTTGTAACTCAAATTGTTTATGGCTATAAATACAGGTGGTGTTTAAAGTCAGAATGTAAAGGATCAGGCCAATAACTGACTGTGCTGCATTTTCTGATAAAGCTGATAACAACACAAATTCATAACATCATACCTTCTTCCAGCCTTAGACAAAACCTTCACCTAATTCAATCCTTTGAATGAAGCAAAATTATTATCCTCATTTTAGAGGACAAAACCGAGGCACAGAGAGGTTAAGTAACTTGCCCAAAATCACACAGGCAGTTTGGCTCCGGAGTCCATGCTCTACTGTCAGCCTCTGTCCCCTTCAAGGACAATTCAGAAAGGCTACAAAGTTATATTACAATTTCTGGGAGACACTCAGATTGGGTATGTCTTAAAAAAAAAAAAAAAGAAAAAAAAAAAATTTGGCTTTATTACACTGTAACAGAGAATAGGTTTCCAAATAGAAAGCCTACAAGCTTTCAATGTCTGAAAAACCCAGAGAATTATAAGCAAAATTTGAGCAACTTTAACAAAAATTTCAAAGGGGTCTATGACCCCCAAATGATCCAGATAAAAAGCCTATTAAAAATCCCAATTGATAAACCTCAACTTGCTTTTATTCACACAACATATTTGAACTGCAGGACCATTCATTTTCAGATAAACCTCAAAAAAAAACTATTTATATCAAAGTCTCAAAAATATTCATTTATAACTTGGAAAAAACTTGCATTTAACTTGATTTTACCCTTCTCATGGTGTTTTTAAATCTTCTTTAGTAGTAAAGTGAAAGTGAAGTCGCTCAATTTACTTTAAAACAAAGGAACAAAAATATTTTTTAAAAAATTAAAGGAACAAGAAAGTTAAAACTACCTTGTAAAGCACCTACATTATTTTGCAGCACTCAAAGCTGAAACTTTTATACATTCTAGACAGTGTAAAAAAAAAGCACTTAAGCTCAAAACATTACCAACACTTCTAAACTACAGCATATCTAGACCTTAGACCAAAATACTTGGTTCCATCAGCCTTTTATCCTCCTCCTTCTAAGAACCTTTAATCAACATTTATATGATAGGTAGGTCTTCTTTGCCTTACTTAATAAATCGCAGTTAGTATGCAACACCACTAGGTAAGAGGTCAGCAAGAAAAATCCTCATTTCAATAAACATGGCAAAGAAAGAAAAATGGGGGTAATGGTCTAGTGAAGCTGGCACGCTCCACCAGTGGGGCTAAACTGACACATCCTCTAAAGATAATATAATTCTATTTATTTAGCAGCCTCAAAATACTGATACCTCCCCAGGAATCTCTACCAATGAGACAAAGCTGTATATAAAGATACAGCATTATAGGGAAAAAACTAGTAACATCCTATAGAAAAGGGAATGCTAAATAAACCATGAAATGTAATATTATAAAGACATCCAAAATTAAACACTGTAATGAAAATTTTAACAATTCATGCTTTATACATACCCAAATGTATAAACTACATAATATGAAACATTTTAAATAAACACTTGAACTTCAGTGTCATGCATCTGCTAGTAAAACCATTATTGGTTCATGAAAAATTAACAGATAAAAGATCTCACAGAATTTGCAAAGTCAAATACCTATTTTAGAATTGGGTTCACAGTCTAAGATTAAGATAAGATACCATTCACATGTTGGCAGGTTAATGTCAGGCTTGAAGCCAGCAAGCTCCATGAAAAACAATTTAGGAGAGTTCACACTGAGGATCAAGTAATAAGTGACTGTAACATGGCAACCAACCAGTCGCATGGTCACTCACTTTGTAAGTTTTTAAATTAAAACTAACTCAAAAGGTTTAAATACTTCAGAGAAAAGAATCTTCTTAATTGATATTTTAAAAACAAGAAGCCTCAGAAGCATATACCAAAACCATCTTCCCACTCTGTAAAAACACCAACCATCCTTTCCTTTAAGATCTGTCACCAAATACCAACATCCAGGTTATTAAATTCAACTTAGTCAGCCAACGAGGACAGCATGGCAAATGGAAGATTTTTTGTTTGATTGATTAAAGACAATATTTTTTGATACCTTTTCTCTCCTGCACTGAATACTTCTACTTGGAAAAAAAGTACTTAGTATTTTTAAAGAAAAAAATAGATATTTACTTGAGTGGATGCATCATGTCTTCTCCTCTTCTTCTGCCATTTCGACTTCTGCTCTGATTACCCATGAAGCTAAATAATCCTCCACCAAAAATGTGAGAGAAAATATCATCCATGCCACCACCTCCACCGCTACCTTCCCGAAGACCTTGTTCTCCGTATCTGTCATATAGTTCGCGCTTCTCAGGATTTGACAGTACTTCATATGCAAAACTTATTTCTTTGAACTATGAACAAAAGGAAAAAGGCAAACAGTTGGATTTTCAAATAAAGGACTAGGGAAAGGCTATAGGAATCTAGAATTCATTTAATTCTAAGAAAAGTTACAGGTGGGTCCTATTTACCAACTACGACTAGCCAGAATGTTAGTATCCCTATTATAAAGTACAAAATATTAACATAAAAATGTGGCTCTATGGGCATAAATGGACTTTCCTTACAACATTCCCCTTTTTTCCAAGAAGGGCAATTTAAGTTTAAAACAAAAATCTCAGGGGGAAAAAAGTCTCAAATAACTTACTTTGTCACCAGCATTTGGATTTTTATCAGGATGGTATTCTTTGGCTAACTTTCTGTATGCCTTCAATAAAAGTTAAAAAAAAAAAAAAAGGTTACATATAAAGACCAGTTTAAAGACTTATGAGTACTAACTTATCATCCAAATTTCTGAGAAGCAATACTTCCATTGGCACTGTTGGACATTTTCCATCTTAATACAGTTTACTCACTAATAACAAAGTAGACAGTAGTTACATTGGAAAATAGATTATACTGAAGGCGGATGCAAATAATAAAACCACAGAGAAAAACAAAACACTGAAACATCTTATATTTTCACTATTGTCAAATGTCTTTGATGGCCAGTAACCACACCAAGAAGACTCCAATAAACTCTAAAAATTAAGCTAAGGTAAGAATCCAGGCACATGATGGCTCCTTTAACTGTAGTATCAGGAAAAAGCCAAGACAAGCTCCTATGTCATGTTTATTTTCATACGGTGAATTGACTGTGGTCTCAAATGGAGTGACTTCAGTCTTTGCGAAGCTTCATACATTTGGGTGAACTATAAACCACTTAAGCGTTCATTCACAGATAGATGAATTATGTAATACAGAGCAGCATTTCCGGTAAGGTAACAGGAAGTCCTTTTACTCTGAACTGCACCCGTCCCACTGCCTAAGAAGCATTCTCATTTTTCTAAGCTTACAAATCCGGATACTCTAAGCCCCGTGAAGATGCTGTAGGACTTAAATGTCTCAAATGCTTTGAAATCCTGCGATGAAAGAGTCGCACCCTGCAAACAGCGATAATGAGGCCTTCTATTTATTTTTAGTCATTGTACACTCAGGTGTTTGGCTGGGACCCATGGCTTCTTCCTGAAGCGGGTAGAGAACATCTGGGTTACCTGCCTACAGAACAAAGCACCCGAACACAGACCCACGCCACCTCCGGGTCGACAGGCGAGGGAGGAAGCCGGGAGAAGCTCCGCAGCCGCGACTCCCAGGCAACATCCCTAAGCTTCCCCAGGCAGCCAGCGGGGGCGGCCTCGACCCCTCCACCAGGCCCCAAATTAGTCCCGACGCGGCTCGGGCGCCGACATCCGCGGCGCGGTCAACTCCTCTCTTGGGGCTGGGATGCGCTGGGGGCCTTGGTCCAACCTGTTTTTCCAGGGTGGTGACCTCCGCGTGAGGAAGGCCGGACAGGCAGCTGCCTCCCGGGAGCGCCCGGCCTCCGGCGCTCGCCGGGGGAGGGAGGAAGGAAGCGTTTTCGTAGTGTTTGCGCAGAGGTGGGTTTTATTTGCTGCATCTGCGGGCGGGCGGGGACGGCGGCCCAAGGTCAGCCGAGGCCGAAGTGCACGGCCCGACGCGGGCCGGTCTCGCCGCCAGCCCCCAACCTGGGCCGGCCGCCGCCGGCTCGCGGGCTGCCCCGCAGCGCGGCCTGGCCGTCCCAGTCGCGCAGGCCCGTGCCCCTCACACCTTGCCCAGCCGGCTCGCGCCCCAATACCTTCTTCAGCTCGTTCTCGCTGGCGCCAGGCGGGACGCCCAGGATGTCGTACAGTTTCGTGTCGGCCACGTTCGCCATGGCGGCCGGCCGTGCAGCGCTCAGGAAAGAAGGCGGAGAAGCAGGAGGAGCGGAGCCGGGCCCTAAGCGGCGGCAGAGGCGGCGGCAGCGCAGGCGGGGACTGCGAGGGGGAAGCGGAGGTGGGGCTGAACTTTGACCCGACGCACGGCGCTCCGTGACGTCGCTGCGCAGAGCCCGCCGCGAGCGCAGGGGACCGTTGGGGTCGTGGGTGGTGAGGGAGCATGCTGGGAACTACTAGTTTGAGGCTGTGGGCCGCCGGATGAGGTTCAGCGTAGAAACCCGGAGAACTAAGTCTGCATGGGGCTCTCAGGGACATTAGCACTCTCAAGAGGCATTTATTGGGGGTACTGAAAGGATGAAGAAGCACGCCCACCCCTTCGGTCCACTTCCAGTCCGGCCGTAGAGAAAGTCTGTTCCGGGCTCGAGGAGGTCGTCCTCAGTTAAAGATGCCGCCCGCGGACCCTCTGGGAATGGTTTCCCTCCGGGTTTAAGATGGAAAATCATCTTGTAGGACTTGAATGGTGTTTTATATTAGGGCATTTTCAAGCATTCACCAGGAGTAGTGTATTACACTGTTCAACGGTTAGCTGCATTTTGCCGATTTTGTTTAACGTATTCCCCCATACTCCCTACTTACAGTGTCTTAAGGGAAACCATTCGTTTATACTCTGTGTGTATACATATAATTTTTTAAGGCATTATTACATCCCCACATGTAATGAAATGAATTCCTCTAATTCCTAATCTGCGTTTGAGCCTAGTGGCTCAGTCATGTCGGACTCTGAGACCCTAGGGACTGGAGCCTGCCAGGCTCCTCTGTCCATGGGATTCTCCAGGCAAGAATACTGGAATGGGCAGCCATTCCCTTTTCCCTGGGATCTTCCCTACCCAGGGATGGAACCTGGGTTTCCTGCATTGCAGACAAAATTTTTAGGGACTGTTGTTTATAGACTTCCACCATTGTCCCGTGTCCTTTCACAATTGATTCGTGGCATCTAGATCCACAAATTCCACCCCTTGCATCTGGATCAAGTGCCTCAGTTCTTACTTGGTACATAATAACTTTAAAATGAGTCAACATCAGAGATCTAGATGGTATCAGCAGCCTGGTTGGGCGCACAGTCATCTGGTGATTGTTGCCCATGATTTAGGTTCAGAAAATGTTTGCCATGCACCTAGCCACGGACTTACCTCGTGGCTCAGCTGGTAAAGAATCTGCCCGCGGGAGACCAGGGTTCGATCCCTGTGTTGGGAAGATCTCCTGGAGAAGGGAAAGGCTACCCACCCCAGTATTCTGCCCTGGAGAATTCCATGGACTGTATAGTCCATGGGGTCGCAAAGAGTCGGAAAAGACTGAGCGACTTTCACTGTTTACCACTGCTAAGATGTATGGTCTCCTGTTCTGGTGGAGGGGAGTGTTACAGAAGAATAAGTCATAATGCTTAGCTTTTAAACTCACTAATGATTTATGGAAATAGAAAAAATAACATCTTTTGATCCTTTGGAAACTGAACTAGAGTGCCATGCCAAGGGGTTGAAATTTATCCTGAAAACCCTGGGAAGTAATTGAAGTCATGATTCTCTTTTCACCCAACTCTTCCATTTTTCTCAAATCTTGACCAAAATGCTGCTCTTTCAGTGAAGTCTTTCTTGACCCCACAACCAGTTGAACATTGCTATCTTATTTGAATTCCCACTAACCTTGGCTTGTGGGACTTGAATGGTATTTTGCTGTGAGTCTGAGCTCCATTAGTAGGTTCCTTAGGGGAAATTACCTCTTCTGTTTTTGAATGCAGATGGTCTAGTTTTGAATGCAGTAAAGGCCCTGATAATTTCAATTCCTCCACTTCCTTTTCACATTTTGAGTGGTTCATAAGAGGCAATATAAAGTTGTGGTGGAGGTAAAACATAGGCTGGTAACCTGGCTCTGCCATTTATTAACAACATGACCTTGAGCAAGTTACTTAACTTTTCTGAGGCTGTTGTCTCACATGTAAAATGGGGTTTAATAGTTTTTATATCATTGGCTTGTTCTGATGATTAAAACAGTTGATATACAGTACTGAAAACAGAAGTTAAAACCAAGTAAATATTATCAACTTTTTTTTGCCAATTTGCCTATAAACTGTCTCCACATCTCTATTCATTGACTTTATCTAAATTCTTGGCTTTCCAAGTGGAATTTCCCAACTTCCTTCATTGCCTATGTGGAATAGTCCTCAGTCCTTGGTTATCTCGGCTATCCTGTTCTCCCTGCTAGCTGATTACCAGATTCTCTCCTTTCTCCATCCATTCCTGTTCCACATGAGATTATGAACTAAAAACTTTGTCTGAATTACAGCTTTTGTATAGTTTATTATTTTATTTTCATCTTATTTTATTTCTGTCCATAAAGAGTCAAACTTCTATTTGTTCCAGTTTTACTTTATATATATATACATATATATATATATATATATATATATATTTGCTAGGGTTTTCCCTTGATTAGATTTTAGCTTCTGTTTTCTAGTGAAGAATAGCTGAGTAAGTCCCACCATCACCACCACTCCCACCAAGGTCAGATTTACTTTACCAACCTGACTTAAATCAGTTGTCACAGTTCATATTTTTATTTTCATTTATTTACAATAATTCCTCCATTTCTGAGCATTAATTGTAGTCAGCATTGTTATTTGCTAATGTTATAGGTCAACAAGTTATTTCAGAACAGTTCTGTGTGCTTCAGCTGACACATGCTTTCCTTCCTGTCATCACATACTGAGTCAAACCCGTGTCAGGGTGAGCACTGTAACATTTTCAGCCACTGACTTTGTATTTTTAAGGTAGCTCATTTATTTTAGCTCCATATTTAGCTAATGCCGCAAAGGGAACAAGATCTTTATCTCATTTCATGTTTCAGGCATCATAAAATGCTGAGTCACAGTGCATCTGAGGGCTGCTGTCTCTAGGCAAGTGATTTAAAGTTTGAAGTTGGAGTGATTTCAGATTTCTGCCAGGTTTATATTGTTGTTCAATTTCTTTTTCTTTTTAAATTTACTGCACTGGTGTAATTTTCTGGGGTTGGGAGTGGGGTGGAGGTGGATAAGAACTAGGGAGAGACTGTATGAACCAGAAAGGCCATTCATATTGTTCACAACTAACTGAATACAGTACCATGAGATCCATGATTTTAGATGCCTTAAATACATGGTTCAGGCAGTTCAGACAGTAGTTTTGCTTTCTGCCTTTTATCTAATGGGCTTCCCTGGTGGCTCAGAGATTAAGGTGTCTGCCTGCAATGCGGGAGACCCGGGTTTGATCCCTGGGTTGGGAAGATCCCCTGGAGAAGGAAATGGCAACCCACTCCAATATTCTTGCCTGGAGAATCCCATGGACAGAGGAACCTGGTGGGCTACAGTCCACGGGGTCGCAAAAAGTCGGACACGACTGAGCGACTTCACTTTCACTTTTATCTAACTAATTTGTGTGTGTATATGCGTGTGTGTGTGTGTGTGTGTGTGTGCGCGCACTTGAAAAGAATGTTTATTCTGCTATTGTGTGGAATATTCTGTAAATCTAACTAGTTTTGAATATACAGAGCAGATGACGCCAGATGAAACATTTGTCAGGGTATACAGAAGACATACACTTGTCATGAGGATGTTAGTACAATTAGAATTGATGATTGTTGGTACTCTGAGAAAAAAAACTGTGGAGTTTGGATCACTGGATAATCTGCATTCCTTGCAGTTCCTAAACTAGATTGTTTAGTAATGGTACAGCGTGGTTATATAGGGTATATATGTATATGTGTGTATATATATTATTCATATATACACAATACAATGTATATATAATGTATATATTGTACATACACAATACAGTGTTTCTGTGAACTGCCTTATAGTCTCATTTTTGTACATGTTCTTAGTTGCTTCCATAGAATACATTTCTAGGATGCGGTTAATATTTTCATTTTGTCATTTTGTATGTGAAGAGCACATGCTTTTGTTCTGGCGTATAATCTTAAAATATTCTAAAGTTGTGAGTTTGCTTAATAAAATTTCCATACCTTAAGTGTTAGAACAATTGTTAATAAACAATTGATGATATAGATTAGGAAAATCATCCAAAATCCATACTGACTTTTAAGAATCAAATATATCTATATATAAATATATATGTGTGTGTGTACACATATACATACATTTATATACATAAACATACATATGTGGTATACATATACATATGGTGTACATCATTGTATAGCTCCACAGCTAACCTGTTAAACTCTGTCATGTCAAACCTTTCATGTCAGTTAGCACATTTAAGTTTTCAGTTTGCTTATATCATTGCAGTGGTATAGTAAGCAGAAAAACTGGAAAGTTTAACCATTTGTTTAGAGACAAATAATGGGGAAAATATGCCTATATATTTATTCACTCATTCAACAAATATGTATTATGGACCCATTATGTGTTGGGCATTCTTTAGGGCTAGGGATACAATCATAAAACAAAATCCTTTCCTTTACAGAACTTACATTCTAGTGGTGAAGACAGAAGGTAAACAAACAAGTAAATACATGGTATAACACGAAAAAGAAGAAAGATAAGGAAGGAGGCCAGTATGGCTGAGTGACAGCAAGTTAAGGAGATAGTACAAGGAGCTAAAGTCAGAGATGTTGTGAAAGACCCAGGTAGGTCCATTGTAAAGACTTCGGCTTTTACTCAGAGTGCGATGGGAAGCCTTTAATGAGTGTGACCAGAAGAGAAACATAAACTAAGTGGCATTTTAAATGGGTCTGTGGGACCTCCCTGGCGGTCCATGGGTTAAGACTATGAGCTCTTAATGCAGGGGGCCTGGCTTCTAGTCAAGAAACTATATCCCACATACTGAAAGAAAGACCAAAGATCCTGCATGCTGCAACTAAGACCCAGTGCAGCCAAATAAATAAATATTAAAACATAAATAAATGCATCCAATAACTGTGTTGAGAATCTATTGTAATAAAACCCAAGAAATGGATGACTTGGGCCCAGGTTGAAGAGGTGGAAGTTGCTGAGGAATGGTTGGATTCTGGATATATTTTGAATTTGGAACCAATAGAGTTAAATCTGGGGTGGAAATGGTAAAAATAAGAGTTCATATTAAATTAGAGATGCTTATTAGACATTCAAGGAGCAATGTTGAGTAAGCAGTGGGTTTATAAGAATGGAGTTGGAAGAGCTGCAGTTTAGGCTGGAGCTGTAAATTGAGACTCCCTCAACACATTGATGGTATATAACTTAAGACTTGGTAGTCTCACCTATGATCATTTACTCAGTAACTACACATTAGGACCCTTGGAAGAACTTTTTTAAAATTCCAATGTTCTCCCAGAGGTCCTGACTGAACTGATCAGAAATAGAGCAAGGCATTATATTTTTTAAAATAGTCTATGGTGATTCTGTTTTTGAATACTTAGATTTTTATAGTTTTTTTTACATAGTAAATATTTTTTTACATTACAATTTGTTTTAGCATTGTAAGCAATGCTTCTATGAACTGCCTTATAGTCTAATTTTTGTGCATATTCTTATGCGCAGTTTCTTCCCTAGGATACATTTCTAGAATATTGTTAATATTTTCATTTTGTCAATTTACTCATGAAGAACACGTGCTTTTGTTCTGGCATATAATCTTAAAATATTCTGGGCTTCCCTTGTGGTTCAGCTGGTAAAGAATCTGCCTGCAATGCGGGAGACAAGGGTTCGAGCCCTGGGTTGGGAAGATCCCCTGGAGAAGGGAAAGGCTACCCACTCCAGTATTCTGGCCTGAAGAATTCCATGGGCTGTGTAGTCCATGAGGTTGCAAAGAGTCAGACATGACTGAGCGACTTTCACTTTCACTTCACTGCTGAGATGGGAAAAGGACATGGAATGATTGGCTAATACTCAGCAGAAGGGCAGAAAAATTGGCAAAGGACTTGGCAATAGCCTTTAAAATATTCTAAAAGTGTGGGTTTTTAAAAAATAAAATTTCCATACCTTAAGTGTTAGAATAATTTGTTATTAAGCAATTGATAATATAAATTAGGAAAATCACCCAACATCTATAGTGACATTGAAGTGTCAAATCTTTTTCCTAGACATAGTGCTTAAAGGTCTTAACATTGTTTAATCAGAAGAAATTGTTGCTAAGAAAGAGTATTTATTTCTTCACTTCTGTCTTAATTTTTAGCTTGAAATATGTGTAAGTGATCTTTCTAAAACCCTGGTCTCTCACTTCCTTGAACTCACATCCAATGGTCTTGTCCTCCATTGCCATGGAGCTACTTACTCTGGTGGTTTTATAACTTAGTCATTGCCAAACTCTCATTAATCTCATTCACTGATTACTGCTTATCTTTCCACTCCCTCTAATACTCTGAACCCAACAATCTTTCAACCACACCAGGACTGGATTTAGCAAAGTGGAGACCATTATAAGAATGGAACAAGGACTTTGAAAGTGTACAGTGGAGAGATGATAATGTTTGATGGCGAATGTCAGAATGTAGTACTATCAATGGGTTATGGGGTCCTGATCCTATAGGGGGATGGATTTGATATATTAATAAATATTTGAAAGATGAGAAAAATTGAAATGATTTCATATTTTTATTTGTGGCACTAAAGTGGTGGTAAAATCATTTACAGAGATGAAAAAGGCTAAGGAAGGAGCAGATTTGGTGGTTGTATGAATCAAGAACTCTATTAAGTATTTTGGCAGAGTTAAATTTGAAATTCCAGTATCTAACTAGAAATGTAGACTAAGGAATCAAATCTAATTAATCACTTAGAGCTCAAGGAAGAGGTCAAGGCTGGGATAGAAATTTTGCAACAGTTATCATAGGTGGCTTTCAAAGTCTGGGGACTGGTTGAAGTCACCTTCTAGGCCCAGGGGAAAAGAGGAAAAACAGCCACAGTTTAAGAGGGCGGCACTTTCAATCTGAATAAGAAGGCAAAGTTCATAGGAGTTGAGGCTACGGGAATTTTGATGGGCAGTGAATTCCAGAGGGCAGAGAGGAAGAATTTCAGACTTCATTATTTTAGACCCACTCAATAGGAATTTAAATTTTTTCTAGTACCAGTCAGTATCATTTTGAAACAGTTCAAATCTGGTGTGATCTGGCTATAAAAACTCTTGAATGGTTTATGGTTGTTGTTCAGTCACTCAGCCATGTCCGACTTGTTGCAATCCCATGGACTGTAACACACCAGGCTTCCCTGTCCTTCACCATCTCCCGGAGTTTGTTCAAACTCATGTCCATCAAGTTGGTAATGCCATCCAACCACCTCATCCTCTGTCATCCCCTTCTCCTCCTGCCTTCAATCTTTCCAAGCATCAGGGTCTTTTCCAAGGAGTCAGTTCTTCGTATCAGGTGGCCAAAGTATTGGAGTTTCAGCTTCAGCATCAGTCCTTCCAATGAATATTCAGTACTGATTTCCTTTAGGATGGACTGGTTGGATCTCCTTGCAGTCCAAGGGGCTCTCAAGAGTCTTCTCCAATGCCACAATTTAAAAACATCAATTCTTTAGCACTCAGTCTTCTTTACAGTCCAGCTCTCACATCCATACGTGACTACTAGAAAAACCACAGCTTTGGTTTTTCCAGAATGGAAAATGGTTTTCCAGAATGGTTATTACAGAACTTTAATTTTATCAAAAGATGTTGGCTATTTTTCCAATTCTAGAGTAATCAAGAATCCTAACACTTTCTCTCTAAATATCTGGTTCTGAAAGATTTATCAGTTTCTTAAAGGAAAAAGAAAGAAAGGAGAAGAACTTGATTCAGCCTACCTTAGAGTAGGCTGAATGAGTAGGCTTAAATGATTATAATCATTTAATCATTTCATTAAATGATTTTCAAATCACCTATTTTTCAGTTTCATCTACCTCAACTTGAATGTTTCTTATACTTATGAATTTATGAATGTAGACATCTTGCTTGCAATGAAGTTATTTTTAAAATTTTTTATTAATATATTTATGTCATTCAAAATTATACAGAGAAATCTTGCTTCCATCCCTGTCCTCTTCACCCCTGTTTACCTCATACCAATTGCCTGCATTTCTTGTCTTTCCATCATTTCTTTATACAAGTCAAGCAATATAAATTTATATTCTTATCTCCACTTCTTTTTAATATAAAAGTAGAATACTATTAGTATATGCTCTGCTCTGCACTGTATTTGAACTAAAATCCTTAAAATCCTTCCAAATCAGTACATAGAAATTTTCCTCATTCTTTTTTTTTCACAATAGTAAAAGATGTTTATCAGTTTTCACAATCAATAGCCAGACAAAAAATAAAAGATAATTACAATTGCAAGCCATAATGGGAACATGATTAACTTAACAATATAAAATAATTACATACTATTTGACAGGGGGCTGTCAAGCAGAGTGATGTGGTAAGTGGAAGTGCATATGTGCACTTCATCCATCCAGCCAGTCTATGTCTTTTGGTTGGTGCATTTAATCCATTTATATTTAAGGTAGTTATCAATATGTGTGGGCTTCCCTCATAGCTCAGTCGGTAAAGAATCTGCCTGCAATGCAGGAGACCTGGGTTCGATTCCTGAGTCGGGAAGATCCCCTGAAGAAGGAACTGGCCATCCACTGCAGTATTCTTGCCTGGAAAACCCCATGGATAGAGCAGCCTGGAGAGCTATAGTCCATGGGTTTGCAAGAGTTGGACATGACAGCGACTAAACCACCACCACCATCAATATATATGATCCTGTTACTGTTTTCTTAATTGTTTTGGGTTTATTTCCTGTAGGGATTTTCCTTTTCTTGTGTTTCCTTCCTAGTGAAGTTCCTTTAGCATTTGTTGTAAAGCTGTTTTGGTGGTGCTGAATTCTCTTAACTTTTGCTTGTCTGGAAAGCTTTTGATTTCTCCATCAAATCTGAAGGAGAGTCTTGCTGGGTAGAGTATTCTTGGTTGTAGGTTCTTCCCTTTCATCACTTTAAATATATCAATCCATTCCCTTCTGACTTGTAGAGTTTCTGTTGAGAAATCAGCTGATAGCCTAATGGGAGTTCCCTTGTATGTTATTTGTCATTTTTCTCTTGTTTCTTTTAATATTTTATCTCTGTCTTTAATTTTTGTCAGTTTGATTATTATATGTCTCACTGTGTTCCTCCTTGGGTTTATCCTTTCTGGGACTCTGGGCTTCCTGGACTTGGTTGACTATTTCCTTTCCCATATTTAGAAAGTTTTTAGCTACTATCTCTCCAAATATTTTCCCAGAAAACAAAAATATTTCTCGGGACCTTTCTGTTTCTCTTCTCCTTCTGGGACCCCTCTAATGCAAATGTTTGTGCATTTGATGTTGTCCCAGAGGTCTCTTAGGCTGTCTTCATTTCTTTCATTCTTTTATCTATATCCTGTTCTCTGGGAGTGATTTCCACCATTCTGATGGGAGGGACTGGTGGGTGGTAGGGAAAACCGGGTCTTGCTCTGGTGGGCAGGGCCTTGCTCAGTAAAGCTTTGATCCAATTATCTGGTGATAGATGGGGTTGCACTCCCTCCCTGGTAGTTGTTTGATCTGAAGTGACCCAGCGCGGGGGCCTAGGGCTGTATGGTAGGGTTAATGATGAACTCCAAGAGGATTTATGCCAAGAGGGACCTGCCAGTGCCCCCATCCCTGCCAACCCAGGCCCTCCAACACTAGCAGGTAGTTTTGGTTCAGTCTCATGTAGGGTCATTGCTCCTCTTCTCTGGGTCTAGGAGCATGCAAAATTTTGTTTGTGCCCTCTAAGACTGAGCTCTCTGTTTCCCTCAGTCCTCTGGAAGGCCTATAATCAAATCCCACTGGCCCTGCAGGCCAGATTGCCTGGGGATTCACAGTCCCTTTGTCAGATCCCCAGGCTGGGAAACCTGACAAGGGGTTCAGAACCTTCACAATAGTGTGAGAACTTCTTTGGTGTTGTTATTCTCCAGTCTGTGGTTCACCCACTTGACGGGTATGGGATTTTATTTTATCAATAGTGTGCTCCTCCTACCTTCTCATTGCAGTTTCTTCTTTGACTTTGGATGTGGGGTATCTTTTTGTGGGTGGGTTCCAGTGTCCACCTGCTGATGGTTGTTCAATCAGTTCAGTTCAATTCAGTTTAGTCGCTCAATTGTGTCCGACTCTTTGTGACCCCATGAATCGCAGCATGCCAGGCCTCCCTGTCCATCACCAACTCCCGGAGTTTACTCAAACTCATGCCCATCAAGTCGGTGATGCCATCCAGCCATCTCATCTTCTGTCATCCCCTTCTCCTCCTTCCCCCAATCCCTCCCAGCATCAGGGTCTTTCCCAATGAGGCAGCTCTTTGCATGAGGTGGCCAAAGTATTGGAGTTTCAGCTTCAGCATCAGTCCTTCCAATGAATACCCAGGACTGATCTCCTTCAGGATGGACTGGTTGGATCTCCTTGCAGTTCAAGGGACTCTCAAGAGTCTTCTCCAACATCACAGTTCAAAAGCATCAATTTTTCAGCACTCAGCTTTCTTCAAAGTTCAACTCTCACATCCATACATGACCACTGGAAAAACCATAGCCTTGACCAGATGGACCTTTGTTGACAAAGTAATGTCTCTGCTTTTTAACATGCTGTCGAGGTTGGTCATAACTTTCCTTCCAAGAAGTAAGCATCTTTTAATTTCATGGCTGCAATCACCATCTGCAGTGGTTTTGGAGCCCTCCAAAATAAAGTCTGACACTGTTTACACTGTTTCCCCATCTATTTGCCATGAAGTGATGGGACCAGATGCCATGTTCTTAGTTTTCTGAATGTTGAGCTTTAAGCCAACTTTTTCTCTCTCCTCTTTCACTTTCATCAAGAGGCTTTTTAGTTCCTCTTCACTTTTTCCCATAAGGGTGGTGTCATCTGCATATCTGAGGTTATTGATATTTCTCCTGGCAATCTTGATTCCAGCTTGTGCTTCTTCCAGCCCAGCGTTTCTCATAGCTAGTTGCAATTTTGGTGCTCTCGCAGGCGGAGATGAGCACACGTCCTTCTACTCTACCATCTTGAACTGGACTCTTCATTCTTTTTTGTAGCAACATACATTGTGAGAATGTACCATGATTTATGTAATTAGCTCTTTTTGATGAACAATTGACCTGTTATCTGGTAACTAAGATATGTATCTATCCCAGAGATGAAACTGCCTTAGAAGTTATTCTTTATTTACCAATTTCAGGAAATAGGACCAAATTCTTCAGTGGTATTCTACAAGGGTGAAAAAAGTTTTGAGTTTATTTTTGATAGCTTAATTTTTAAAGGAAATTGCTTTAATCAAAAGAAAAATTCCAATTTTCTTAAGAACACAAGGTATTGTTTTCAAATACCCTAGAATTCTAGGTCAATGTAATGGAAACATTTCCTTAGCTGTGGTTTAGCTGTGAACTTGGGTAGCAAATTTATTCTTCTAAAGAAATGAACTACCCAGTTCCAACTGGAAAAATACATAGAAGAAATCCAGAGAATTGTTGGCCTTGATGATGGAAGCCCTCTTTTTCCTCTAAAAGAAACCACAATAGAATACTCTTTAGGGGATCTCCATGAGCAATAAAACTCACTGAAATGATTATTGTTCAAGTCTGTATTTCCTTGGAAAGAAGATTCCCTTCTGAAATTTTCTTTCAGTAAATCTAACTATTTAATTTTTTTTTCCCAGCCAGATTAGGGGGCTGGCAGACTAATAACATTCATGAATGACTAGCTCTCGTTATCTAAAAAGTCAATGGTGACCTGAAGTGAAGTGCCCCCCCTCAACTTCTGCAAGAATTTCTTGTAAGTGTTCTTTTATCTCTTTTCTTAGCAGAATTAATTAAGTTTTAAAAGTTAGTTGTTAGTCCTCTAAAAATTGCTCCGCAACTTTGAAAAGGCCACAAGTTGTGGCTGTTCTCCTTTGCTGAGGTCGTCCTCAGTAACAACTAACATTCTAACATTTATTAACTACTCATTCCTACCAGGTACCATAGAATAAGCATGGCCTCTTTCCTCAAAGAAATCATCACGAAGATAGCTTCAACACTACTGTGTTTTTCAGCGGTTGGACTCCACAATTGGAGGAACATTGAGATGTGAATGTGGTTTATCACTAATAAAAAGATTTCAATTGCTCTTTGGAGATGGGAGATACATACTATAACTAAACTTGCATAAATACTGTAATTGTAGGTTCCAGGATGCTCTATTAGGCTAAAGAAAATGCTGTGCAAAGGCCAAAGTCATGGTTCTCATGTCCTGTTGTGCAGTAAGTTTTCTGAGGGTGAAAGTAATTTAAAGATCCCTTCCTACTTTTCTGTAAGTTTCATGGGAGCAGAAATTATATCTTTCTTGCTTGTTTTTTTTCCTCTACTTTAAAAAGTGCTTTGTACATAGTGGTAAAGTATTAAAGTGACAATTAGCCATAGTAAGGAAAACTTTACAGGTGGGAAGGGAGGGAAGAGCAATGTAGTAAATGGTATAGTACCACTGGGTAGAATTTGCAATGAGAGAGAAAGACAGGACATAGCAACTTTTAACATAGCACGGACAGGTGAGAACTTATAGTCAAGGAGCAAAGTGGGGATCAGTGGGTAGAAAATTACTAGGAAACAACATCAGAGGTCATGGGAGATTCTGCTAAGCTGACCTAACAGGCTTCTTGGTAAAGGCAGCCTAGGGTGATCAGACATCATCTGAGAGATCGTAGTGGTTGAGGAACCTGTTAAGATATCTCTATATCTTAGAGATGAGGTATGCAGGATGGGAGATTCTGGCTAAACTGATTTATCAAGATGCTTGTTTAAATTGGACAATGCAGTAGATGAACACAGAAGTCTGAAAGTCAGGTTGAGTTGAAAAAAGTTCGGGGGAATCTGAGTAAAGTTTGGTCAATGAGAGAATATTTTTCAAAAGAAAGCAGTCAATTATCTGTGGATTGGATAATGAATAGCAATGAATTCCTTGTATTAAATATTCATGTATTCACCCATTTGTTCATATCACAAATACCTAAGTGAAATATTTATATCGACACCATTCTAGGCACTTGGGGGGGAAAAATCAATGAACAACACCCAGATTCAATTTCTGTCCTCATGGAACTTATATTCTAGTTGTAAACAAGAGAAGTAAGTAAAGTACATATTAGGTTTGATAGAGACCAGTGCTTCAGAGAAGAAGAAGCAGAGAAAGAGAATAAGAAGTGTTGGGAGAAGGCTATAGTATTGAAATTGTAGATATGATGTCCAGAGAAGACCTCCCTAAGATGGTGACATTTAAGTAAAGCCCAGGTATAAATGAAGAAGGAAGGATCTGCCAGATATCTGGGGAAAGAACATTCCAATTCTAGCAGAAGGAACAGCATGTGTATAAATCCTGTGACAGAAGTGTGCCAAGGAGTGTGCCAAAGTTAGAAAGGTAAAGCAAGACAGGACATACAGAGGTTATGTTCATTGTGTAGACTTTGGCTTCTACATAGCATTAGATGGGAAGACATTGACAGATTTTGAGCAGGGAAGCAAGGTGATGGGATGAACATTTTCAAAGGGTACTCTACTGCATTGTGAATGGATTGAAGAGCAATAAGGGCAGAAGTTAAGAGGTTATTACAACAATCCAGGCAAGATAAGAAAGGTTTCCTCAGTGATCAGTGCAAAGAAATAGAGGAAAACAATAGAATAGGAAAGACTGAAGATCTCTTCAAGAAAATTAGATACCAAAGGAAATTTTCATGCAAAGATGGGCACAATAAAGGAAAGAAATAGTATGGACCTAAGAGAAACAGAAGATATTAAGAAGAGGTGGCAAGAATACACAGAAGAGCTATTAAAAAGAGCATCTTCATGAACAAGATAACCTTCATGGTGTGATCACCCACCTAGAGCCAAACATCCTGGAATGAGAAGTCAAAGGGCCTTAGGAAGCATCATTACCAACAGAGCTAGTGGAGGTGATGGAATTCCAGTTGAGTTATTTCAAATCCTAAAAGATGATGCTGTGAAAGTGCTGTACTCAATATGCCAGCAAATCTGGAAAACTCAGCAGTGGCCACAGGACTGGAAAAGGTCAGTTTTCATTCCAATCTTAAAGAAAGGCAATGCCAAAGAATGTTCCAACTCTGCACAATTGCACTCATCTCACACACTAGCAAAGTAATGCTCATATTCTCCAAGCCAGGCTTCAACAGTATGTGAACCATGAACTTCTAGATGTTCAAGCTGGATTTAGAAAAGGCAGAGGAACCACAGATCAAATTACCAGCATCTGTTGGATCATCAAAAAAGCAACAGAGTTCCAGAAAAACATTTATTTCTGCTTTATTGATTATGCAAAAGCCTTTGACGGTGCAGATCACCACATAAAACTGTGGAAAATTCTTCAAGAGATGGGAATACCAGACCGCCTTAGCTGCCTCCTGAGAAATCTGTATGCAGGTCAAGAAGCAACAGTTAGAACCAAACATGGAACAAAAGATTGTTTCCAGATTGGGAAAGGAGCACATCAAGGCTGTGTATCGTCACCCTGTTTGTTTAACTTCTGTGCAGAGTACATCATGTGAAATGCTGGGCTGGATGAAGCCCAAGCTGGAATCAAGATTGCTGGAAGAAATATCAGTTACCTCAGATATGCAGGTGACATCACTGTTATGACAGAAAATGAAGAGGAAATTAAGAGCCTCTTGATGAAAGTGAAAGAGGAGACTGAAAACGTTGAATTAAAACTCAGCAATCAAAAAAAACAAAGATCATGGCATCTAGTCCCATCACTTCATGGCAAATAGATGGAGAAACAATGGAAAGAGTGAGATTTAATTTTTGGGGGTTCCAAAGTCACCACAGATGGTGACTGCAGCCATGAAATTAAAAGATGCTTGCTTCTTAGAAGAAAAGCTATGACCAAACTAGACAAAATATTAAAAAGCAGAGACATTACTTTGCCAACAACGGTCCATCTAGTCAAAGCTATGGTTTTTCTAGTAATCATGTATGGATGGAGAAGGCAGTGGCAACCCACTCCAGTATTCTTGCCTGGATAATTCCACGGATGGAGGAGCCTGGTGGGCTGCCATCTATGGGGTCGCACAGAGTCAGACACGACTGATGCGACTTAGCAGCAGCAGCAGCATGTATGGATGTGAGAGTTGGACTATAAAGAAAGCTGAGCACCAAAGAATTGAGCTTTTGAACTGTGGTGTTGGAGAAGACTCTTGAGAGTCCCTTGGACTGCAGGGAGATCAAACCAGTCAATCCTCAAGGAAATCAGTCCTGAATATTCATTGGAAAGACTGATGCTGAAGATGAAACTCCAATATTTTGGCCACCTGATGCAAAGAACTGACTCCTTGGAAAAGACCCTGATGCTGGGAAAGACTGAAGACAGAAGGAGAAGGGGACGACAGTGGATGAGGTGGTTGGATGGCATCACCGACTTGATGTACATGAGTCTGCGCAAGCTCTGGGAGTTGATATTGGATAGGGAAGCTTGGCATGTTCCAGTCCATGGGATTGCAAAGAGTCGGAAACGACTGAACGACTGAACTGAACTGAGGCAAGAGATATCCAGGTTGTTATTGGTACCAGATATATATCAGTGGCTGAATTCTAGATTGATTTTTGAAGACAACAAAGAAAGTAATAACTTACAGATCTGTTGTGAGGTGTGAAAAAAAGGGAAGGGTGAGAACCACGGGCAAATGCTTACAGTTGGTGCTGAGTTTTGTCTTTGACCACAGTGCGTTACACTGAAACATTATTCACATGAGATGGCTGGATGGCATCACCAACTCGATGGACATGAGTTTGAGTAAACTCCGGGAGTTGGTGATGGACAGGCAGGCCTGGCATGCTGCTATTCATGGAGCCGCAAAGAGTCCGACATGACTGAGCGACTGAACTGAACTGAACTGAAAGCAAAAATATAATGCTCCATAAAAACAGGTAGTGGAAAATAGCTTGCCCCACCAATTTTTTGACTTGTGCATCTGCTTAGCATTTACCATGTTTAGCATGTTTAACTTGAATGTTAAACCCCATAGAGTTTAGGTTCTTAATGGGTAAGGTTTGTGACTTTTGTTTTTATTTCTCTATTTCCTAGCAAAGTACCTGGCATAGTGTAGACACTAAATACACATTTAGTAAGTGAATGGATTTTTCTAAATATGTTATATTCCCACATTAATTAATTTTAAACTCTTTTGAGGAACTTCACTGGTGATTCAGTGGTTAAGAATCTGCCTGCCATAAAATAAAAAAAAAAAAAAAAAAAAAGAATCTGCCTGCCAATACAGGGAACATGGGTTCAATCTCCTGGTCCAGGAATATCCCATGTGCTACAGAGCAATTAAGCCCATGTGCCATAAGTACTAAGCCCACAGGTCTCAACTAGAGAAAACCCACATGCCACATTGAAGACCCAGCACAACCCTCCCCCCAAAAAAAAGAAGCGAAAAAATGTTACTTTAAAATTAAATTAAAATGATATATTCATGAATAAAATATTATTTTTCCTTCACTCCAGACTCTCAGCCTTTTTCCTTAGAAGGCTATTTCTGTTAATAGCACTCTCTTATGCATAATCTCAGGCATTTTCTATGTACAAGTAAACATATATACATTTTATTCACAAATAATTGCATAGAATGCAGTTTTCTTTTTCCACCAAATTTTAATAAAAATTGTATCTAGAAACAAATTGGTTTAGTAATTTACCTTCTCTGGTCAAAGCAATTCATGTTAGAGAAAAATTCAGTAAAACAGTTTTTACTTTTTCTGTAGTCTTTTTCATTCATTAGTTATTCACTCCTTTTTAATTTTCCACACCAGATCACCCCTTCAGAGGCATATTAAGGGGTTTAAAATTTGGATCATAAAATGAAACACTCATTCCCAATAAGCAATGCAACACCACACATTATTCAGTTCAGATACATTGACCATGGTTGTGTGTTGCTACAAATGTTTTATGATTTCAGCTTCACAGTGCTATCATTTTTGGCTGAAACCAGAGTAGTTTACATTTTGCAGTGGGCAAGAAATAGAACTTTTTCTATTGCACTATAACTCAATCTCTAAGACCTCTCTTTGACCCAGGTTGTGGAAACATGGAGTTCCTCCTTTTCCTGTGGTTATGTCTAAGCTCTAGGGGCTTTTGTCACCACAAAGTTGGGGTGCCCTCTTTGTTGCCTACTAAGTGTCCATTAACCATGCTTCCCTGCATCTGCTGGTCCCTTCAGGTCATGTAGCGGAGTCCACTCTGTAGAGAATGGCATCATTGCCACAGCTTTCATTGTTGTGCTGGGGCTTTGGGCAGGAATTGTGCCTCTCTGAAGCCACGTGTGCCTGGACTCCTTTGCAGTCATTTCCTCTCTGGGGCTTTGCAACTTTCTACACATAAGGGGACACAAGTGGATTTGTTCTCAGACTCTGAGGTTTTAGCGTGCTTCTTCCCGCGTTGTTCATCGGACAGCGTTCAGCCCCGATCACTCAGGTTTCACTGTGTCTAAACCTTCATCAGTTTCTCTCCATTTCTCTTTTCTCCCCAACAAGCTGCCAGTCTTCAATCAGGGTGTCTTTTGTTTTAGTCTGGGATAGATGCAGATGGGGAGGGGTAAAGAGCCAAGAGGTAAAAGGGGTCATTATTCTGTTATGGTAAAATCTCTTAGCATTTCTTTTAGGTTTCTGTTCTGGGACATTACTCAGTTGGCCATCCTGCCATCTACATCTGGCCCCCTCCCTTCCAGCCCCAGCATATCAGCCTCCTCCTATGACATCATATAAAGGAAAATCCATTAGAAGTGCTCTACCTGCTCAGCATTTAACTTTCCAGAGGGCTCTATTTGTTAAAATTTGGTCTTCCTCTTTGTATCTGAATTCATAGGGTTAAAAGGGGCAGAGTATTTGGCAAACCTGAACCAGAGGACAGTAAAATCTGTTTTTTGTCTGCTCCTGGAGGATAATGCCCTAAGCGAACATCTGAGAAGGCCCAGAAAGTGAGCTGGATCAAGTCTTGGTCCCAGGAGATGAACAATTTTGGGTGTGGGCAGTGCAACCACCTATGTCTCCCCAGCTCTTTATTGGTCCTGTCTACCTTTGGGATAAATAGGCTTTGTGGTTTCCTTCTTTCAAGCATTTTCAGATACATCTCTACCAACTCCTGCTTTAGAGAGAAGTACAATACATAGTGTATATGACTCTTGATTCAGGGCTCTAAGATGTGGCAGAATTATTTAGAAATGCTTAAGACAAAATTAATTTTATTACAATAAACAAGAAACAGTATATACATTCTATTGGGCTGAAAAAAAATCAGTTTCTTCTTTCCATTTGTGTTTACTATGTAGTATTATCATGTGTGTGTGTGCGCGTGTGTGTGCTCAGTCATGTCTGAGTCTCTTTGCAACCTTTTGGGCTACAGTCCACCAGGCTCCTCTGCCCACAGGATATTTTAGACAAGAATACTGGAGTGGGTTGCCATTTCCTTCTCCAGGGACTGAACCCACGTCTCCTGTGTCTCCTGCGCTGCAGGTGGATTCTCTACTGCAGATCCATTGGGGAAGCCCATAGTATTAACAAAGATTAAGCCTTTGGGAAAGAAGTGAAAATATGTAAAGTTTTGTTTGTGACATAGACATTAAAAAGCCAATGTCCAACATAGTCTGAGACATTGGGTTGGCAGCATGCCTCTCTGCCTTGTTTGTGCTGCTCCCCCTGAGCACTCTTTGTCAGCAGCAAAGTCTCTAAGTGTACTGTCACTATGGTAAAGGCTGCAGAAAATTCATTCATCTCTTTCCCTCTTTCAGCACCATTGATCTTACTTCATCATCTGTGAACTGGTGTTTTCCAGTCATAATTACACTTCAAATTTAGAAAAACACTCAGCATGTAATTTAAAGTCTTGGGACCGCATTGAATCCCACAGCAAGTGCAAAGGTGGATCCTGGGAACTGACTTTGTTTCTTGCTCTGAGTACCAAGAACCCCAAACTTTGGTTGGCAGCTTCAATAGTACTATCCCAAAATTAGTGCATTTATAATAAAGTAATAAAGTTGCTAATTTCTTTATTACTTTATTCTAAAAATGTGTAAACTGATTATTTTAACCTGGTTTTATAGGGTTTGCACAAGGTTCATTTTGCTTCATATGTTTAACTATTTTCTCTTTCTCTTTATGATACTTCAAAGAAAATCATTTAGACAAGAAGGCATTTGGTACTCTAGGTCAGGACTTGGTAATTTAATCAGATGCAGAGAGGAGCAAATGGGGTAAACTGTTCAGTTCAGTTCAGTCATTCAGTTGTGTACGACTCTTTGCGACCCCATGGACCGCAGCTTCCCTGTCCATCACCAACTCCCAGAGTTTGCTCAGACTCATGTCCATCAAGTCAGTGATGCATCCAGCCATCTCATCCTTGGTTGTCCCCTTCTCCTCCTACCTTCAATCTTTCCCAGCATCAGGGTCTTTTCCAGTGAGTCAGTTCTTTGCATCAGGTGGCCAAAGTGTTGGAGTTTCATCTTTAGCATCAATCCTTCCAATGAATATTCAGGACTGACTTTCTTTAGGATTGACTGGTTTGATCTCCATGCAGTTCAAGGGACTCTCAAGAATCTTCTTCAACACCACAGTTCAAAAGCACCAATTCTTCGGTGCCCAGCTTTCTTTATAGTATGAGTCTCACATCCATACATGACTCCTGGAAAAACCATAGCTTTGGCTAGACTGATTTTTGTTGGCAAAGTAATGTCTCTGCTTTTTAATATGCTGTCTAGTTTGGTCATAGCTTTTCTTCCAAGGAGTGTCCTATAATTTGGATAGATGAGGATTGTGGCATTCTGAAGGACTTGAAAAGTGAAAGTGAAAGTTAGTCACTCAGTTGTGTCTGGCTCTTTGTGACCCCATGGACTGTAACCCACCAGACTCCTCTGTCCATGGAATTCTCCAGGCAAGAATTCTGGAATGAGAAGGACTTAAATATCAGCAAAATGAAGAAGTCCTTTTTCAGGTCCAGCTAACTGTAACCAGATAGAAATGAGAGTCCTGGGACTTCCTTGGTGGTCCAATGGTTAAGATGCCACACTTCCACTGTAGGGGACATGAGTTCAATCCCTGGTTGGGCAATTAAGACTGCACATGTCACATGGCCAAGAAAAAAAAAAAAAAAACAGAAGAAAAATGTGAGTCTTCTGTTGACAAAACTATCGTTTTAAGACACTGTGAAATTCCAAATTTTCATGATAAATTATTATTATTTTTTTTATTACGTGGAACCTACCAAAACAAACCTTCATGCCAGATTTGGCCTATGGTTCACCTGGCTGAAACTTCTGTCCTCAACATTCTGGTTTATAATACTTATGTTATTAAAATTAAACTATGAGACTTCATAAGCAAGATCTTGGCTGATTTTTGCCAAATCAATACATACATTAGAGAACATATTTTTAATCCAGGAAAGAGAATGAGAAATTAAAACTCCCTCCAAATAGTGTCAATTTTGACACCTTTCTTCAGAGAATAAGAATAGAGCAAAAAATTTTCACTAAAAGAATTTGAACATGGGGAAGACTATCTTTTAGAAAAGAATGTGACAGAGGCATCACCAAGATGGCAGAGTAGAAAGGGCCTGTACCCACCTCCTTCCACAGGCACACCAAAATTACAACTATTTATGGAGATCCCCTCTATGAGAACTACCTGAAGACTAGAAGAAAAGATTTTCCAAACTAAAAATATGAAGAAGGAAATGTGAGACAGGTAGGAGGAACAGAGATGCAGCGTAGTCAAGACACAAGCCCCCAGGTAGGTGACCCACAAATAAGATAATCACAAATGCAAAGGTTGTCCCCAAGGAGTAAGGGGTCCAGGTCTCATATTGGGCTCCCCGACCCAGGGCTCTTGCACCAGGAAGACAAACCCCCAGAACTTCTGACACTGTAGGCCAACGGGAGTGTGTGGGAGAGCAGGAGGGCTGTAGGAAACAGACTGCCCTTAAAGGACACTCACAGAAGCTCACACATTCTGAGTGCCAGCAGAGGCAGTAATTTGAAAGAAGCCTGGGTCAGACCTTCTTGCTGATCTTGGAGAGGCTCCTGGAGAGATAGGAGGTTACTGGGATTCACCCTGGGGACACAGATGCTGGCAGCAACCATTTTGGGGGGGCTTGTTCTGCCATGAGAGCACTGTGCTAACAAGTGCCATTTTGGAGTCTTCCCCCTAGCCTATTATCTCCAGGAGCTTACATACCTTCCAGTGGGACTTCATGAGCCCAGGATCTAGTCCTTCTACCAATGGGCCAGCAGCAGTCCTGGGACCCAACCCCACTCACAAGTGGACCCCACAAACAGTCACCCCAAGACCAAGCCCCTCCCACTCGTGAGTTAGCACCATCCCTGGACCCCAGGTCCCACATCCAGCCACCCTGCCACCTGGCCCTGCCCCCAATGGGATGGCACTAGCACCAAGATTCCCTTGGCCCCCTACAGCCAGTTGCTCCAGGACACAGCCCTGCCTATCAGTGAACTGGCCCCAGCCCTGGGACCTCACGGGTTGCTTAGTCATCTAGCTTGAAACCTGGCTCTACCCACCAGCAGGCCAGCATCAGGCCCAAGACACTGGTTATACAGTCAGCTGTGGTGGCACCTGGTCTTTCCCACTCATGGGCCAGAAGCCATCACAAAAGGCAGGGCCTGGCAACCAACCAGGTCAGTGGTCAGTCCTGTCCACCAGGACACTGACAGCAGGCAGCCCCATCATAACAGAAGAAGGTCCCACACAGCCCACATAGAGGGTCTTCCTAGAGCATATAGCTCTGCTGACTAGAAGGAAGAGTGCTCTAGGGCCCTATAGGATATCTGCCACTAAGACTACTTCTCCAAGGTCAGGAAATGTACCTGAACTACCTAATTCATAGAAGTAAGCATAGAGAACCAGGCCAGATGAGGCAACAGAAAAATATTTTTGAAATGAAGGAACAAGACAAAATCCTGGAAGAACTAAATGGAGATTAAAAAAAAAAATCCACCTTATAAAGGGTTTAAGGTAGTAAGTATAAAAATGACTAATGAACTAAGGGAAACATATATGTACACAGTGAGAAGTTAAAGATTCAGAAAATATAAAGAACTAAACAGAGATAAAGAGTACAATAGCTGAAGTAAAAATGCACTAAAAGGACGAGGTGATACAGAGGAACAGATGAGCTAACTGAAAGACAGAGTGGTGGAAACTACTCAAGCTGAACAGAAAAAAAAAAAAAAAAAAAAGAATTAAAAAATACGAAGATAGTTTATGAGACCTCTGAGACAATGTAAAAATACTAACATTTATATTATAAGGGTCCCAGAAGAAGAAGAAAAAAAGAAAGGGGCAGAGGATTTATTTGAAGGAATTACAGCTGAAAACTTCCTATCTGGGAAAGTAAACAGACATCTACATCCAGGAAGTACAGAGAGTCACAAACAAAATAAACACAAAGAGGTTAACACCAACACAAATTAAAATTAAAATGGAAAAAATTGAAGATAATGAATCTTTAAAGCAGGAGAGAAAAGCAACTAGTTACTTAAAAGGGAACTCCCAAATACTATCTGTTGACTTGTTTATAGAAATTTTGTAGGACAGAAGGAAGTGGCATGATATATTCAAAGTGATGAAAGGAGAAAGCCTAGAACTGACAATACTCTACCCAGAAAAGCTGTCATTCATGAGAAGGAGAGATAGACAGTTTTACAGACAAGTAAAAGATGAAAGATTTCAGTACCACTAAGTTGGTTTTACAAGAAATACTAAAGGGACTTCTCTAAGCAGAAAAAACCAACAACTAGAAATATGAAAATTAAGGAAGGATAATTGGATGCAATCTCAAAAACAACAGAATGATCTCTGTTAGGTTTCAAGGTAAACAGTTCAATATCACAGTAATCCAAGTCTGTGGTCTGACCAATAAGGCTGAAGAAGCTGAAGTTGAACAGTTCTATGAAGACTTACAAGACCTCCTAGAACTAATACCCACAAATGATGTCCTTTTCATTATAGGGGACTGGAATGCAAAAGTAGGAAGTCAAGCAATACCCGGAGTAACAGACAAATTTGGCCTTGGAGAACAGAATGAACCAGGGCAAAGGCTAATAGAGTTTTGTCAAGAGAACACACTGGTCATAGCAAACACCCTCTTTCAACATACACAAGAGAAGACTAACATGGACATCACCAGATGGTCAATACCAAAATCAGATTGGTTATATTCTTTGCAGCCAAAGGTGGAGAAGCTCTATATGGTCAGCAAAAACAAAATCGGGAGCTGACTGTGGCTCAGATCATGAATGCCTTATTGCAAAATTCAGACTTAAATTGAAGAAAGTAGGGAAAACCATTAGACCATTCAGGTATGACCTAAATCAAATTCCTTATGACTATACAGTGGAAGGGACAAATAGATTCAAGGGATTAGATTTGATAGACAAAGTGCATGAAGAACCAAGGACGGAGGTTCATGACATTGTACAGGACGCAGTGATCAAGACCACCCCCAAGAAAAACAAACACAAAAAGGCAAAATGATTGTCTGAGGAGGCTTTACAAATAGCAGAGAAAAGAAGAGAAGCAAAAGGCAAAGGAGAAAAGGAAAGATATACCCATTTGAATGCAGAGTTCCAAAGAATAGCAAGGAGTGATAAGAAAGCCTTCCTCAGTGATCAATAGAAATAGAAAAATTAAGAAATATTAGGAAAGCAATAAAGAAATAGAGGAAAGCAATAGAATGGGAAACTAGAGATCTCTTCAAGCGAATAAGAGATGCCAAGGGAACATTTCATGCAAAGATGGGCACAATAAAGGACAGAAATGTATGGACCTAACAGAAGCAGAATATATCAAGAAGAGGTGGCAAGAATACACAGAAGAACTATACAAAAATATCTTCATGACCCAGATAGCCATGATGGTGTGATCACTCACCTAGAACCAGACATCCTGGAAAGTGAAGTCAAGTGGGCCTTAGGAAGCATCACTATCAATGAAACTAGTGGAAGGGATGGAATCCAGTTGAGCTATTTAAAATTCTAAAAGATGATGCTGTGAAAGCGCTGCACTCAATATGCCAGCAAATTTGGAAAACTCAGTAGTGGCACTGGACTGGAAAAGGTCAGTTTTCATTCCAATCCCAAAGAAAGACAATGCCAAAGAATGTTCCAACTACCACACAATTGCACTCATCTCACACACTAGCAAAGTAATGCTCAAAATTCTCCAAGCCAGGCTTCAACAATACATGAACCAGGTGTTCAAGGTGGATTTCGAAAAGGCAGAGGAACCACAGATCAAATTGCCATCATCCATTGGATCATCGAAAAAGCAAGAGTTTCAGAAAAACATCTACTTCTGTTTTATTGACTATGCCAAAACCTTTGACTGTGTGGGTCACAACAAACTGTGGAAAATTCTTCAAGAGATGGGAATACCAGACCACCTTAGCTGCCTCCTGGGAAATCTGTATGCAGGTCAAGAAGCAACAGTTAGAATCAGACATGGAATAAAAGACTGGTTCCAAATTGGGAAAGGAGTATGTCAAGGCTGTATATTGTCACCCTGCTTATTTGACTTATATGTAGAGTTCGTCATGTTAAATGCCAGGATGGATGAAGCACAAGCTGGAATCAAGATTGCCGGGAGAAATATCAGTTACCTTAGATACACAGATGACACCACTCTTACGGCAGAAAGGGAAGAAGAACTAAAGAGCCTCTTGATGAAAGAGAAAGAGGAGAGTGAAAAAGCTGGTTTAAAACTCAACTTTCAAAAAGCTGAGATCATGACATTCCATTCAATCACTTCTTAGCAAATAGATGGGGAAACAATGGAAACAGTGAGAGACTTTATTTTGAGGCTTCAAAGTCACTGCAGAAGTGACTGAAGCTGTGAAATTTGATGACACTTGCTCCTTGGAAGAAAAGCTATGACAATCCTAGACAGGATATTAAAAAGCAGAGACATTACTTTGCCAACAAAGGTCCATCTAGTCAAGCATTTTTCCCCCAGTTGTCATGTATGGATGTAGGAGTTGGACTATAAAGAAAGGTAAGTATCAAAGAATAGATGCTTTTGACTTGTGGTGTTGGAGAAGATTCTTGAGAGTCCCTTGGACTGCAAGGAGTTCAAACCAGTCAATCCTAAAAATAATCAGTCCTGAATGTTCATTGGAAGGACTGATGCTGATGCTGAAGCTGAAGCTCCAATACTTTGGCCACCTGATGGGAAGAGATGACTCATTTGAAAAGACCCTGATGCTGGGAAAGATTGAAGGCTGGAAAAATAGGGGTCTACAGAGGATGAGATGGTTGGATGGCATCACACACTCTGTGGACATGAGTTTGAGTAAGCTCCAAGAGTTGGTGACGGACAGACAAGCCTGGCATGCTGCAGTCCATGGGGTTGCAAAGGGTCAGACACTGCTGAGCGACTGAACGTTCAGTTCTGAAAAATGACTTAAAGGGCAAAAATGTTGAGAAATAAGGACACTCAGGACTGATCTACCCACACATCCAAAAAGGAGCAGACTCTGCTGAGTCTCTAACTGAGCAGAGATCCAGAAGAAAGCATATATTGGCCATCCTTTTTAGAGGGGAAGATGGGCTTCATAAACTATTTAAGAAGAGTTTTAGATTTACAGAATAGTTACAAAGATACTACAGAGTGTTCCCACAAACCCTTCACCTTGTCTCTCCTATTTTTAATATCTTACATTGCCATGGTAAATCTACCACAACCCTAAGATCTAACTTGGTACAACTACAAAGTGTAGTTGATATATAATGTTGCATTAGTTTTAAGTATACAACATAATGACTCAATACTATTATAGGCTATACTCTATTTAATGTTATTAGAATATATTGGTCATATTCCCTGTGCTGTACATTACATCCTGTATCTTATTTATTTCACACCTAGTAGTTTGTTCCTTAAGATCCTTTTTCTCTGTGTTGTCTCACTTCAGAACCGTGTCACCACTAATTTATTCTAAGAGTCTGTTTCTGTTCTATTATATTTATATTTTAATTTTTCATATATTAAAAATATGTGAAAATGTACAGCATTTGTCTCTCTTTCTTGACTGAGCATAATCTCTTCCAGGTTCACATATTGTTTGTTTTTTCTGGCTGTGTTGTGTGGCATGTGGGATGGTGGATCTTAGTTCCCTAACCAGGGTTTGAACCTGCATCCCCTGCATTGCAAGTCTGATTCTTAACCATTAGACCACCAGGCAAGTCCCAAGATTTCATTCCTTTTCGTGGCTGAGTTATATTCCATTGTATGTATATATGTATGAACATTGAGGTGCATATATCTTTTCAAATTAATGGGTGTTTTTTAAGATATATACTCAGGATTGGAACTGCTGGATCATCTTGTAGTTCTATTTTTAATTTTTTGAGGAATCTGTATACTATTTTCCATAATGTGGCACCAATTTACGTTCCCATCAATAGTGAACCAGGGTTCTCCTTTCTCCACATCCTCCCCAATACTTGTTATTTGTAGACTTTTTGATGATAGTCATTCTGAGGGGTAAAGTAATACCTCATTGTTATTTAAATTGCATTTCTTTAATAATTAGTGATGTTGGGCATTTCTTCATATGTCTGTTAGCCATCTGTATATCTTCTTTGGAAAAAATGTCTATTCAGATCTACTGCCCGTTTTCTGATTGGATTGTTTCAGTTTTTGTGAAAAATACCATTGATATTTTATTAGAGGTTGCATTGAATCTGTATATCGCCATGGGTAGTATGGTCATTTTATTTTATTTTATTTTTTATTTTTTTTTATTAGTTGGAGTCTAATTACTTCACAGCACTTCAGTGGGTTTTGTCATACATTGACATGAATCAGCCATAGAGTTACACGTATTCCCCATCCCGATCCCCCCTCCCACCTCCCTCTCCACCTGACTCCTCTGGGTCCTCCCAGTGCACCAGGCCCGAGCACTTGTCTCATGCATCCCACCTGGGCTGGTGATCTGTTTCACCATAGATAATATACATGCTGTTATTTCACAACATCCCACCCTCACCTTCTCCCACAGAGTTCAAAAGTCTGTTCTGTACTTCTGTGTCTCTTTTTCTGTTTTGCATATAGGGTTATTGTTACCATCTTTTTAAATTCCATATATATGTGTTAGTATGCTGTAATGGTCTTTATCTTTCTGGCTTACTTCACTCTGTATAATGGGCTCCAGTTTCATCCATCTCATTAGAACTGATTCAAATGAATTTTTTTTAACGGCTGAGTAATATTCCATGGTGTATATGTACCACAGCTTCCTTATCCATTCATCTGCTGATGGGCATCTAGGTTGCTTCCACGTCCTGGCTATTATAAACAGTGTTGCAATGAACATTGGGGTGCATGTGTCTCTTTCAGATCTGGTTTCCTCAGTGTGTATGCCCAGAAGTGGTATTGCTGGGTCATATGTCAGTTCTATTTCCAGTTTTTTAAGAAATCTCCACACTGTTTTCCATAGTGGCTGTACTAGTTTGCATTCCCACCAACAGTGTAAGAGGGTTCCCTTTTCTCCACACCCTCTCCAGCATTTATTGCTTGGAGACTTTTGGATAGCAGCCATCCTGACTGGCGTGTAATGGTACCTCATTGTGGTTTTGATTTGCATTTCTCTAATAATGAGTGATGTTGAGCATCTTTTCATGTGTTTGTTAGCCATCTGTATGTCTTCTTTGGAGAAATGTCTGTTTAGTTCTTTGGCCCATTTTTTGATTGGGTCATTTATTTTCCTGGAATTGAGTTTCAGGAGTTGCTTGTATATTTTTGAGATTAATCCTTTGTCTGTTTCTTCATTTGCTACTGTTTTCTCCCATTCTGAGGGCTGTCTTTTCACCTTACTTATAGTTTCCTTTGTGGTGCAGAAGCTTTTAAGTTTCATTAGGTCCCATTTGTTTAGTTTTGCTTTTATTTCCAATATTCTGGGAGGTGGGTCATAGAGGATCTTGCTGTGATTTATGTCAGAGAGTGTTTTGCCTATGTTCTCCTCTAGGAGTTTTATAGTTTCTGGTCTTACATTTAGATCTTTAATCCATTTTGAGTTTATTTTTGTGTATGGTGTTAGAAAGTGTTCTAGTTTCATTCTTTTACAAGTGGTTGACCAGTTTTCCCGGCACCACTTGTAAAAGAGGTTGTCGTTTTTCCATTGTATATCCTTGCCTCCTTTGTCAAAGATAAAGTGTCCATAGGTTCGTGGATTTATCTCTGCGCTTTCTATTCTGTTCCATTGATCTATATTTCTGTCTTTGTGCCAGTACCATACTGTCTTGATGACTGTGGCTTTGTAGTAGAGTCTGAAGTCAGGCAGGTTGATTCCTCCAGTTCCATTCTTTTTTCTCAAGATTACTTTGGCTATTCAAGGTTTTTTGTATTTCCATACAAATTGTGAAATTATTTGTTCTAGTTCTGTGAAAAATACCGTTGGTAGCTTGATAGGGATTGCATTGAATCAATAGATTGCTTTGGGTAGAATAGCCATTTTGACAATATTGATTCTTCCAATCCATGAACACGGTATGTTTCTCCATCTGTTTGTGTCCTCTTTGATTTCTTTCATCAGTGTTTTATAGTTTTTTATGTATAGGTCTTTTGTTTCTTTAGGTAGATATACTCCTAAGTATTTTATTCTTTTTGTTGCAATGGTGAATGGTATTGTTTCCTTAATTTCTCTTTCTGTTTTTTCATTGTTAGTATATAGGAATGCAAGGGATTTCTGTGTGTTAATTTTATATTCTGCAACTTTACTATATTCATTGATTAGCTCTAGTAATTTCCTGGTAGAGTCTTTAGGGTTTTCTATGTAGAGGATCATGTCATCTGCAAACAGTGAGAGTTTCACTTCTTCTTTTCCTATCTGGATTCCTTTTACTTCTTTTTCTGCTCTGATTGCTGTGGCCAAAACTTCCAACACTATGTTGAATAGTAGTGGTGAGAGTGGGCACCCTTGTCTTGTTCCTGATTTCAGGGGAAATGCTTTCAATTTTTCACCATTGAGGGTGATGCTTGCTGTGGGTTTGTCATATATAGCTTTTATTATGTTGAGGTATGTTCCTTCTATTCCTGCTTTCTGGAGAGTTTTAATCATAAATGAGTGTTGAATTTTGTCAAAGGCTTTCTCTGCATCTATTGAGATAATCATATGGTTTTTATCTTTCAATTTGTTAATGTGGTGTATTACATTGATTGATTTGCGGATATTAAAGAATCCTTGCATTCCTGGGAAAAAGCCCACTTGGTCATGGTGTATGATTTTTTTAATATGTTGTTGGATTCTGTTTGCTAGAATTTTGTTAAGGATTTTTGCATCTATGTTCATCAGTGATATTGGCCTGTAGTTTTCTTTTTTTGTGGCATCTTTGTCTGGTTTTGGAATTAGGGTGATGGTGGCCTCATAGAATGAGTTTGGAAGTTTACCTTCTTCCGCAATTTTCTGGAAGAGTTTGAGTAAGATTGGTGTTAGCTCTTCTCTAAATTTTTGGTAGAATTCAGCTGTGAAGCCATCTGGTCCTGGGCTTTTGTTTGCTGGAAGATTTTTGATTACAGTTTCAATTTCCTTGCTTGTGATGGGTCTGTTAAGATCTTCTATTTCTTCCTGGTTCAGTTTTGGAAAGTTGTACTTTTCTAAGAATTTGTCCATTTCATCCAAGTTGTCCATTTTATTGGCATAGAGCTGTTGGTAGTAGTCTCTTATGATCCTTTGTATTTCAGTGTTGTCTGTTGTGATCTCACCCTTTTCATTTCTAATTTTGTTAATTTGGTTCTTCTCTCTTTGTTTCTTAATGAGTCTTGCTAATGGTTTGTCAATTTTGTTTATTTTTTTCAAAAAACCAGCTTTTAGCTTTGTTGATTTTTGCTATGGTCTCTTTAGTTTCTTTTGCATTTATTTCTGCCCTAATTTTTAAGATTTCTTTCCTTCTGCTAACCCTGGGGTTCTTCATTTCTTCCTTCTCTAATTGCTTTAGGTGTAGAGTTAGGTTATTTATTTGGCTTTTTTCTTGTTTCTTGAGGTAAGCCTGTAATGCTATGAACCTTCCCCTTAGGACTGCTTTTACAGTGTCCCATAGGTTTTGGGTTGTTGTGTTTTCATTTTCATTCATTTCTATACATATTTTGATTTCTTTTTTGATTTCTTCTATGATTTGTTGGTTATTCAGAAGCGTGTTATTTAGCCTCCATATGTTTGAATTTTTAACAATTTTTTTCCTATAATTGAGATCTAATCTTACTGCACTGTGTTCAGAAAAGATGACTGGAATGATTTCAATTTTTCTGAATTTGCCAAGACTAGATTTATGGCCCAGGATGTGATCTATTCTGGAGAAGGTTCCGTGTGCACTTGAGAAAAAGGTGAAATTGATTGTTTTGGGGTGAAATGTCCTATAGATATCAATTAGGTCTAGCTGGTCCATTGTGTCATTTAAGGTTTGTGTTTCCTTGTTAATTTTCTGTTTAGTTGATCTATCCATAGTTGTGAGTGGGGTATTAAAGTCTCCCACTATTATTGTGTTTCTAATAATTTTCTCTTTCATACTCATTAGCGTTTGCCGTACATATTGTGGTGCTCCTATGTTGGGTGCATATATATTTATAATTGTTATATCTTCTTCTTGGATTGATCCTTTGATCATTATGTAGTGTCCTTCTTTGTCTCTTTTCACAGCCTTTATTTGAAAGTCTATTTTATCTGATATTAGTATTGCGACTCCTGCTTTCTTTTGGTCTCCGTTTGCATGAAATATTTTTTTCCAGCCCTTCACTTTTAGTCTGTATGTGTCTCTTGTTTTGAGGTGGGTCTCTTGTAGACAGCATATATAGGGGTCTTGTTTTTGTATCCATTCAGCCAATCTTTGTCTTTTGGTTGGGGCATTCAACCCATTTACATTCAAGGTAATTATTGATAGGTGTGGTCCTGTTGCCATTTACTTTGTTGTTTTGGGTTCACGTTTATACAGCCTTTCTGCATTTCCTGTCTAGAGAAGATCCTTTAGCATTTGTGGAAGAGCTGGTTTGGTGGTGCTGAATTCTCTCAGCTTTTGCTTGTCTGTAAAGCTTTTGAGTTCCCCTTCATATCTGAATGAGATCCTTGCTGGGTACAGTAATCTAGATTGTAGGTTATTCTCTTTCATTACTTCAGTATGTCCTGCCATTCCCTTCTGGCCTGGAGGGTTTCTATTGATAGATCAGCTGTTATCCTTATGGGAATTCCTTTGTGTGTTATTTGTTGTTTCTCCCTTGCTGCTTTTAGTATTTGTTCTTTGTGTTTGATCTTTGCTAAGTTGATTAATATGTGTCTTGGGGAGTTTCGCCTTGGGTTTATCCTGTTCGGGACTCTCTGGGTTTCTTGGACTTGGGTGGCTATTTCCTTCCCCATTTTAGGGAAGTTTTCAGCTATTATCTCCTGGAGTATTTTCTCATGGCCTTTCTGTTTGTCTTCTTCTTCTGGGACTCCTATGATTTGAATGTTGGGGCGTTTCACATTGTCCCAGAGGTCCCTGAGGTTGTCCTCATTTCTTTTGATCCTTTTTTCTTTTTTCCTCTCTGCTTCATTTATTTCCACCATTTTATCTTCTACCTCACTTATCCTATCTTCTGTCTCCGTTATTCTATGCTTGGTTCCCTCCAAAGTGTTTTTGATCTCATTCATTGCATTATTCATTTTTAATTGACTTTTTTATTTCTTCTAGGTCTTTATTAAACATTTCTTGCATCTTTTCAACCTTTGTCTCCAGGCTATTTATCTGTAAATCCATTTTGTTTTTAAGATTTTGGATCATTTTTATTATCATTACTCTAAATTCTTTTTCAGGTAAATTCCCTATCTCCTCCTCTTTTGTTTGACTTGTGGTGCACTTTTCATGGTCCTTTACCTGTTGGGTACTTCTCTGCCTTTTCATCTTGTTTAGATTGCTGTGTCTGGAGTGGGCTTTCTGTATTCTGGAGATCTGTGGTTCCTTTTTATTGTGGAGGTTTTACCCAGTGGGTGGGGTTAGACGATGGCTTGTCAAGGTTTTCTGGTTAGGGAAGCTTGCATCGGTATTCTGGTGCATGGAACTTGATTTCTTCTCTTTGGAGAGCAATGGAGTGCCCAGTAATGAGTTTTGAGATGGGTCTATGTTTTAGGTGTGACCTCGGGCAGTCTGTATGTTGACGTTCAGGGCTATGTTCCTGCATTACTGGAGAATTTGCGTGGTACGACTTGCTCTAAAACTTATTGGCTCTTGGTTGGTGGTTGGTTTCAGTGTAGGTATGGAGGCTTTTGAACGGTCTCTTATTACTTAAAGTTCCACATAGTCAGGAGTTTTTTGGTGTTCTCAGGTTTTGGGCTTACGTCTTCTGCCTCTGGATTTCAGTTTTATTCTTCCTGTAGTCTCAGGACTTCTCCAACTATACAGCACTGATAATAAAACTTCTAGGTTAACGGCGAAAAGATTCTCCCCCTTTAGGGACTCCCAGAGAGGTTCACAGAGTTACATGAAGAAGAGGAGAGGGAGGAGGGAGATAGAGATGAGCAGGAGGAAAAAAAGGGGGATTCAAGAGGAGAGAGACAGATCTACGCAGTTGTCTGTTCCCAGAGTGTTCTCCGTAGCCCAGACACCCACAAAGATTCACAGAATTGGATTGGGAAGATAAGGGGAAAGCAGGAAATAGAGGTGTTCTGAGGTAGAAAACAGAGAGTCAAGATTGGGAGAGAATGATCAACACACTCCTGAATAAAAATGGGAACTGAATATTGGATTCTTAAATGTTCACAATTTATATCATATACTGAAAAACAAAAATTAAAAATCTGGAGTAGAGGTTAGACTCTTAAAAATACTATATTAAAAACAAAAACCAAAACACACACACAAAAATTTTAGAAATATATATGAAGTTCGGTTTAAAAATAGGACTTCTCTTCTTTTTTTTGTGTGTGTAAGGTTATAGTGTATTGAAAATGAAAATTAAGGAGTAGTAGAGGAGAACTAGGGGACTTTAAAAGAAATAAGAGAAAAAGAAAAATAGAAAGTAGAAGAGAAAAAGGAAAAAAAAAAGAGAAAAAAAATTTTCCCTAATTAAAAAAAAATCATAAAAATCTATGAAAATGAAAGTTAAGGAGTAATGGGGGAGTAATAGGGAATTTTAAGGGAAAATAAAAGCGTAAAAATAAAAAAGAAAAAAAAATTTTTTCTTACTTAAAAAAAAAAAAAGTAAAAATATATCTAGGAATTTCTCTGGAGCTGTTGCAGTCAGTGTGGGTTCGGCTCAGTTTCATATAGCTCCTCGTTCCAGCTTACACTTCTCGATATCTACAGGCCCCTTCCGGTGTAGTCAGTGTTTTCTGCAGGGATTTTAATCTGTTGCACCGGTCCCTTCTGAAGCGGTTCCCTTTGTTTATTTGGCTTCTGTTTGCTGGTCTCTTCAGGGTCTCATTTCCGCCCTGACACAGGCGGGTGGAGGTGGACTCATTCAGGTAGCTAGTTCCATTGCCCTGCGGGGAGGGGCTGGCGCTGCAGGGAGGGGCTGGTGCTGCTTTCTCTGTCTGCCCTGCTCAGGCTCCCGGCTGCTCTATATGGAGCGCGCCCCGCGCTAGGCGCAGTTCCAGCCCTCAGGTGTGCCACAAAAGCGCGGAACAAAAAGCTGCACCTGCTCTTTGTGCCTTCCCCGTCAGAGCGGTCCAGGCAGCCAGGGGCTTGGCGGTCGCACTCTCCCCGGGTGCGCGCGCCCACTCCCTTCCGCGGACCCAGTCTCAGTTTCCGCCGGCGCCAGTCTGGTGCGTGCGCCTTCTGCCCTCCGCGTCCCCAGCCTCAGTCCCCGCCCGCGAAGGTCGGGTGCCTGCGCCCTGTGTCTCACCGCGACCCTCCCAGCGGATGTCGACCATCCAGAATCTCGGTCACTTTGTTCTGCGAACGGCCGGCAGTGTGTTCGGGCTGGTTAATTTTCTCTCTCTTTTGCTCTCCCACAGTTCCAGTTGGCAACTCACAAAAGCTCCCTCCGATTGTCCTCAGGGCGCTCAGGCCCGGACCCTGCCCCAAGCACTGCCGCCCGCTCCTCTCCGTTCCGCCCCCACTTGCTGGTGGCAGATGCGGGCGTCTGGGGGTACTTTTCTGCTGGGAGTTGCTTTTAGGCTCGTAATCTGTGGGTTTTATTTATTGTTTCTCTCCCAGTCAGGTTGCCCTCTGAGGTTCAAACACTTCCCCCAGGCCCGCCAGTGCGAGGGTTTCCCGGTGTCTGGAAATGTCCTCTATTAAGACTCCCTTCCCGGGACGGATCTCCGTCCTTATCTCTTTTGTCTCACTTTTTATCTTTTATATTTTGTCCTACCTCCTTTTGAAGACAATGGGCTGCTTTTCTGGGTGCCTGATGACCTCAGCTAGCGATCAGAAGTTGTTTTGTGAAGTTTGCTCTGCGTTCAATTATGCTTTTGATGAATTTGTAGGAGAGAAAGTGGTCTCCCCGTCCTACTCCTCCACCATCTTGGCTCCTCCTCTGGTCATTTTAAAATATTAACTAATCCAATTAATGAATACCGTATACCTTTCCATCTGTTCATGTCATCTTAAATTTATTTCATCAGTGTCTTAATGTTTTCTCAGTACAGGTCTTTTACCTCCTCAGGTAGATTTATTCCTAAGTATTTTATTCTTTTTGATACCTTGTAAATGGGATTGTTTCCTTAATTTCTCTTTCAAATAGTTTGTCAAAACACTCTCCGACATAAATCACAGCAAGATCCTCTATGACCCACCTCCTAGAATATTGGAAATAAAAGCAAAACTAAACAAATGGGACCTAATGAAACTTAAAAGCTTTTGCACAACAAAGGAAACTATAAGCAAGGTGAAAAAGCCCTCAGAATGGGAGAAAATAATAGCAAATGAAGAAACAGACAAAGGATTAATCTCAAAAATATACAAGCAACTCGTGCAGCTCAACTCCAGAAAAATAAATGACCCAATCAAAAAATGGGCCAAAGAACTAAACAGACCTTTCTCCAAAGAAGACATACAGATGGCTAACAAACACATGAAGCTCAACATCACTCATTATCAGAGAAATGCAAATCAAAACCTCAATGAGGTACCATTACACACCAGTCAGAAAAGCTGCTATCCAAAAGTCTACAAGCAATAAATGCTGGTGAGGGTGTGGAGAAAAGGGAACCCTCTTACACTGTTGGTGGGATTACAAACTAATACAGCCACTATGGAGAACAGTGTGGAGATTCCTTTAAAACTGGAAATAGAACTGCCATATGACCCAGCAATCCCACTCCTGGGCATACACACCGAGGAAACCAGATCTGAAAGAGACACGTGTACCCCAATGTTCATCGCAGCACTGTTTATAATATCCAGGACATGGAAGCAACCTAGGTGCCCATCAGCAGACAAATGGATAAGGAAGCTGTGGTACATATTCACCATGGAATATTACTCAGCCATTAAAAAGAATACATTTGAATCAGTTCTAATGAGATGGATGAAACTGGAACCTATTATACAGAATGAAGTAAGCCAGAAAGATAAAGACCAATACAGGATACTAACACATATATATGGAATTTAAAAAGATGATAACGATAACCCTATATGCAAAACAGAAAAAGAGACACAGATGTACAGAACAGACTTTTGGACTCTGTGGGAGAAGGCGAGGGTGGGATGTTCTGAGAGAATAGCATTGAAACAAGTATACTATCAAGGGTGAAACGGATCACCAGTCCAGGTTGGATGCATGAGACAAGTGCTCAGGACTGGTGCACTGGGAAGACCCAGAGGGATGGGATGGATAGGGAGGTGGGAGGGGGGATTGGGATGGAGAACACATGTAAATCCATGGCTGATTCATGTCAATGTATGTCAAAAACCACTACAATATTGTAAAATAATTAGCCCCCAACTAATAAAAATAAATGGAAAAAAAAAAAACTTTGAACACTGGGGAAAAAAACAAATAGTTTGTCATAATGTTTAGAAATGCAGCAGATTTCTGTATATTAATTTAGTATTCTACAACTTTTCTGGCTTTATTGATGAGCACTAATAGTTTTTTTGTGACATATTTAGGATTTTCTATGTAGAGTATCATGCATGTGTGCATTCCAAGACACTTCAGTAGGTTTTGACTCTTTTCAATGCTATTGCCTGTAGCCCTCCAGGTTCCTCTGTCCATGGGATTCTCCAGGCAAGAATACTGGAGTGCCCTCCTCCAAGGGATGTTCCCAAGCCAGGGATCAAACCCATCTCCTGAGACTCCTGCATTGCAGGTGGATTCTTTACTACTGAGCCACGAGGGAAGCCCTCATATAGTATATCATCTGCAAATAGTGGCAGTTTTACTTCTTCCATTACAATTTGGAGATCTTCTATTTCGTTTTCTTTTCTGATTGCTATGGCTAGAGTTTCCAATACTTTGTTCCTCCCCCACAAAACTTTGTTGAATGAAAGTGGCAATAGTGGACACCATTGTCATATTCTTTATCCTAGAGGCAAAACTTTCAGCTTATCACCATTGAGTTTGATGTTAACTACAGGCTTGTTTTTACATAGCCTTTATCATGTGGAGGTATATTTTCTCTATACCTACTTGTTCAGAGTTTTTATCATAAATGAATGCTGAATTTTGTCAAAAGCTTTTCCTGTATCTATTGAGATGATTGTATAATTTTAATCCTTCATTTTGATAATGTGGTGTATAACAATGATTTGCAAATGTTAAACCATCCTTGCATTTCACAAACAAATCTCATGTGATTATGGTATCAGTTCAGTTCGGTCACTCAGTCATGTCTGACTCTTTGAGACCCCCATGAACCACAGCACGCCAGGCCTCCCTGTCCATCACCAACTCCTGGAGTCCACCCAAACCCATGTCCATTGAGTCAGTGATGCCATCCAACCATCTCATCCTCTGTCATCCCCTTCTCCTCTGGCCTTCAATCTTTCCCAGCATCAGGGTCTTTTCAAATGAGTCTGCTCTTAGCATCAGGTGGCCAAAGTATTGGAGTTTCAGCTTCAACATCAGTCCTTCCAATGAACACCCAGGACGGATCTGCTTTAGGATAGACTGGATGGATCTCCTTACAGTCCAAGGGACTCTCAAGAGTCTTCTCCAACACCACAGTTCAAAAGCATCAATTCTTTGGCACTCAGCTTTCTTTATAGTCCAACTCTCACATCCATACATGATTACTGGAAAAACCATAGCCTTGACTAGATGGACCTTTGTGGACAAAGTAATGTCTCTGCTTTTTAATATGCTGTAGAGGTTGGTCATAACTTTCCTTCCAAGGAGTAAGCGTCTTTTAATTTCATGGCTGCAGTCACCATCTGCAGTGATTTTAGAGCGCCCCAAAATAAAGTCAGCCACTGTTCCCCATCTATTTGCCATGAAGTGATGGGACTGGATGCCATGATCTTAGTATTCTTAATGTTGAGCTTTAAGCCAACGTTTTCACTCTCCTCTTTCACTTTCACCAAGAGACTCTTTAGTTTTTCTTCCCTTTCTGCCATAAGGGTGGTGTCATCTGCATATCTGAGATTATTGATATTTCTCCTGGCATTCTTGATTCCATCTTGTGCTTCCTCCAGCCTAGCATTTCTCATGATGTACTCTGCACAGAAGTTAAATAAGAAGGGTGACGACATACAGCCTTGATATACTGCTTTTCCTACTTGGAACCAGTCTGTCGTTCCATGTCCAGTTCTAACTGCTGCTTCCTGACCTGCATACAGGTTTCTCAAGAGGCAGGTCAGGTGGTATTCCCATCTCTTGAAGAATTTTCCACAGTGTGTTGTGATCCACACAATCAAAGGCTTTGGCATAGTAAATAAAGCAGAAATAGATGTTTTTCTGAAACTCTCTTGCTTTTTCGATGATCCAGTGGATTTTGGCAATTTGATCTGTGGCTCCTCTGCCTTTTCTAAAACAAGATTGAACATCTGGAAGTTCACGGTTCATGTATTGCTGAAGCCATCTTGGAGAATTTTGAGCATTACTTTACTAGCGTGTGAGATGAGTGCTATTGTGCAGTAGTTTGAGCACTCTTTGACGTTGCCTTTCTTAGGGATTGGAATGAAAACTGACCTTTTCCAGTCCTGTGGCCACTGCTGAGTTTTCCAAATTTATTGGCATATTGAGTGCAGCATTTTCACAGCATCATCTTTTAGGATTTGAAATAGCTCAACTGGATTCCATCCCTTCCACTAGTTTTGTTGGTAGTGATGCTTTCCAACTTGACTTCCCATTTGACTTCACATTCCAGGATGTCTGGCTCTAGGTGAGTGTGAGTGATCACAGCATCATGATTATCTGGGTCGTGAAGATTGTTTTTGTACAGTTCTTCTGTGTATTCTTGCCACCTCTTCTTAATATCTTCTGTTTCTGTCATATGATCCTTTTAATGTATTGTTGGATTCGGTTTGATGATATTTTGCTAATGATTTTTGGATCTATGTTCATGAAGGATATTGGTCTTTAATTTTTATCTTGTGATGTACTGGATTTGAGATCAGAATAATGCTGGCCTTGAGAAATGAGTTTGGAAGTACTCCCTCCTCTTCTGTTTTTTGGAAGAATTTGAGAAGGATTGGTAATAATTCTTCTTTCAATGTTTGGTAGAATTCATCAGTGAAGTTGTCTGGCCCTCTGTAATTGTTTGTTGAACTATCTTACCTTTGACATATTAATTCCAGTTTGAATTTCAGTATATTGTATGATGAACTAATGTGGACTCCCCCCTCTTGCTTTAACTTGTGTCTAACTCTTTGTGACCCCATGGGCTATACAGTCCATGGAATTCTCTGGGCCAGAATACTGGAGTGGGTAGCCTTTCCCTTCTCCAGGGGATCTTCCCAACCAGGGATCAAACCCAGGTCTCCTGCATTGCAGGAGAATTCTTTCCCCTTTGCCACAAGAGAAGCCCATTTTAAATAGTAGGGTAAAATATTTTTTGAAAAGTTCAAATTCAAGGGCAAACACAAAATAAACAGATTTCCCTGGGTGCCAGCAATGAAGAGGACTTCACACCGGATTGCTGCTCATGAAGGTTAGTGCCATGATGGCCCAGGGACAGTGGACCTTGATACTGACTGATACAGTTCATTGGCCACAGTCAGACAGGACACATGGCCTTCAACCACAAGTGGTGGGGAGTTGAAATTGACACCTGTGTAAACTTGGGTTCTGAAATGGCAGCATCTCTGTGATTAGGGAACCCAAAACATTACACACATACTCTAGCATGGGAGTTTATCTTGTCAAGACTCTGGATAGAAAAAAAGGACCTTCTTGAGAAATTGAAACCCCAAACCTTCTCCATGCAAGGATGTGGAACCCAAATTTACTCTTCCTGCTTGTTTTAGCAATATAGAGCCAATAAATTGAGAGAAACTAACCACAGACAGGTGAAATACTTGGATGGCCAGCAAAGAACTTAGACTTGCTCTGTGTGGCTATTTTCACATACCACAGTCCATAGAACATGTGTGAGTGCATACACACACACATTTGCAAAGAGTCAGATAGGACTGAGCACGCATACAAGGGTATAATGCGCGCACGTGCGCGCGCGCGCGCGCGCACACACACACACACACACACACACACACACACACACACACACGCAACTCCCCTGGGAAAGATGAGCTCACATGTGAAATTCATAGACCACTAGAGAATATCAGCAGACACAATCACAAACAAATTAGTACCCCTGAGAATCTGAGCTAGCTAAGCCACAAGAGAAATGACCCTGGAGATAAAGAATAGTCAGACTTGATGAAATAAAAGGATCTCAGATTGAAGAAGCAGCCTGAATGTGGAGTCAAACATATGTGCCTTTGAGGTATTTGTTTTGTCAATTCAGGTTTTTATAAATTGAGTATTTTTAAAACGGAGCCCATCACACACAAGGACTACCATTTGGAAATGGTTTTGGAGCCTTAACTGAAGAGATCACCACTTTTCAGATGCCTGGACAAAGACTCAGCCCAGAGTCCTAAGACCTTGGTGGTCCACTGGATGTCTTTTCTCCCTAGTCTTCAAAAGTTGTAGGTAGACAGGAAAGATTAGAGTAGCTGAAAATGAGTACTGGGAAGGGGTCAGTCAAGTGGACAAGAGAACTGCCTGCATGGCCCTGCCCTGTCTGTGGGGTGATTGTGCTAATGGACAATCACAAGGAGAACGGGAGGGAAGTGCTGTCTGTCACCACAGCCATGGATGTGCTGCCAGAGCCAGGCCACTGGGTGAGCAAAGGAAATCATGGAAACTGAGAATTGGAAAGTTGAGGATGTGTGCCAGAAGATATCTCCTGCAAGTAACATTGTCCTTAGGAGGAGAGGAATTTTGCAAGGAGAGAGAATTCAACTGCATGGCTCTGCAGCATGAAATGAAGTGACTGCGTAGCAGTTAGCTGGTTATTCAGTCTCTGAGACGATGTGATCAGCCAGTTGTTCTTGTAGTCATCATTCAAGGTGTGGCTGCAAAGTCCCCTCTCGGTGAAACCCTCTACCTCTCCCCATCCCTAGCTCAGTCCTGTCCCTTCCTCAATGTGCCTTTGGTTTATGCCCATATAGTGTCAGTCCAGTGACCCTAGCAAAAAGGTCACAGTGGCTGAAACCAGGGGCTATTACTTGGCATGTGGTTGGTCCCCAAGTCCAAGTGATAGGATGTCCAGACAAGCAAGGCCACCCACACTCCACACATTATTCATCTCCGCCATACATGCAGTTGTCGTTGATTAGTGGCTAAGTCATGTCTGATCCTTTTGTGACCCCATGAACTGTAGCCCACCATGCTCCTTGAGATTTCCCAAGCAAAAACACTGGAGTATTCCCAGTACTATTTCCTTCTCCAGGGGGTCTTACTGACCCAGGGATTGAACCTGCATCTCCTGCATTGGCAGGCAGATTCATTACCACTGAGCCACCAGGGACATCCCCACACATGTAGGAACTGAGTTAACTTGCATTGATGAAGTTAGTATACATACAGTCTCGATCAGGCAAACTGAATTAGTTTAGTAAGAAGCAATACAAACCACTGGGAAAAGATCAAACCCATTTCCTGACATAGAATAGGCAGGAGTTAATTGCCTAAGTTTTGCTCTTCATTAAAAAGTTTTATCATCATTTATACTGTGAGAATCATGTCTCTGCCTTTCCTAGTGAGTTTTTTTAAACTCTGTGGGGCATTTTAAACATATTTTCTGGCCAACTCTGAAGGAAAGAGACTCATCAGGAGAGCAAATAATTCATTTTTAAAGTTTAAGTTTAGCAACATTATTATCTTTAATACAGAAATATTAAACATTTACTTTGGCTATTAAGTTAGTGATTGTTCCTTGAGGCTTTCTGTAGATGGTAGTGGAACAAGAAGGTTATAGTGTTTGAATAGAGAGGAATACAGTGTGCCTGAAATGTCATTCTTTAGATAAATTCCTTGACTTATTAAAAGTGGTTCTTATTGGAAACCTAATTTTGAATTGGGAAAGGCATGAGAAGCATAATCTAGCATGCTCCAGTGCTGAAATCAGAGGTGAGACAAGAAGTTCATATAAAAAATCCATTTATAAGCTCAGCAAGTCCCTATTCATAAACAGCAACTTCTCTCCTGAATTGGTTCAGACTCGCAGCTCTGACTGCAGATATGGTTCTGCTCTAGAAAGCTCCTACATGATTCCAGTCTATTAATGCCTTTGAGGGCATAAAACTGTATCTTTAAAGCAGCTCTTGTTCTAACTTCCCTGCCAGAAAGGAGCCTATAGATCTCCAGGAACTAATCTTGAAGGATGACAAGCAGACATCTCTTCCTATCAAGTCACGTGTGCTGGGCTGAGGCATATGTTACGTGTCTCTGTACAAGATGAGATGAAAGGTGCTCAATTTCTGTTTCTCAGCAGCTATAGTATGAGAGAGGGCACAGCACCAGAGGAGTCTGCAGTGCATGTAGTCACAGAACAAATGCTGTCTTATGACAGAGATTTAGTCAATAAATAAAGGACTTTTTCTGTTTAGATGTCAAAAGACTTGATTTGAAATAAGACAGGCATGATGTAAACTACAATGACTAACTAATTGTTTAAGGTGAATGGTGAACTTGGGCCCAGCTCACAAACTGAGCCTCATGGGGTCATTTTGTTTGGATTTGGGGAAATACAGTGGCCCTCATAAATGGTCCTCAAACTTAGATGATCTTCAGGGTCACCCAGGGAACTTTAGAAATACTAGCAGTGGGTGGAGGGAGCCCAGGTATATTGAGTTTGAGAACTGCTGAACCCTGGAGAAAGAATTTAGGCTTAGGGTCAGATAGATCTGGTTTTGAATCTTGCCAGTGTGACCTTGAGCAGATTTCCAGACTCTTCTGAACCTTAGAACCCCTAAGAATAGTAACTTTGGAATGATCAGTAAGGTATCTCAAAAGATTGGCACAGGAACTAGACATTATTAGGCATTTGGTAACTGTCTCAGTCCATTCAGGCTTCTATAACAAGGCACTAGCTGACTTAAACAATAAACATTTATTCCACACCTTTTTGGAGGCTGGGAAGTTCAAGATTAGATTTGGGTCTGGTGAGGATTTGCTGCCTTGGTTCATAGACAGCTGTCTTGTAACTGCACAAGACCAGAGGGACAAGGGCGCTCTCTGGGGTCTTTTTTAAAAGGGTATCAACCTCATTCAGGGCTTCCCTCATAGTTCAGTTGGCAAAGAATCCGCCTGCAATGCAGGAGACTCCGGTTCAATGTCCGGGTCAGGAAGATCTGCTGGAGAAGGGATAGGCTAACCACGACAGTATTCTTGGGCTTCCCTTGTGGCTCAGCTAGTAACGAATCTGCCCACAACGCGGGAAACCTGGGTTTGATCCCTGGGTTGGGAGGATCCCCTGGAGAAGTGAAAGGCTACCCACTCCAGTATTTTTGCCTGGAGAATTCCATGGACTGTATAGTCCATGGGGTCACAAAGAGTCGGACCCAACTGACTTTCACTTCACTTCACTCCACTTCAATCTCATTCATGAGGTCTTTAACCTCCCAAATACCCTCACGTTGGGGGTTAGGATGTTAACATTTGAATTTTGTATGGACACAAACATTCATCCTACTGCAGGAACCATGCATGGGCTGCTCTCTCCTTCCTAACTCCAGCATCTCAGGCCCTTTGGGATTCCTGTGGATGTGATGATACTCAATTTAACCATAATCAGAGAGCCACATAGAAGGTCAAGAAGCTGACTGAATCAGACAGGAAATGTTTGACATCTGGTTAATTCTGATAACCTCAGGTTGAACTTGATTGGGAGTGTGGCTGCCCAATCGAAGGCCAAGAGCAGCTAGAAGGAACCAGTTAAGCAGGCTGGCAGAACCTCAGGGCTTCTGACTCGCTGAGTGACATAACTTCTCTGGGCTCCTCAAGCATGCTATAGTCATGCCTCATGCATGTAGGCCCTCGGTATCTGTCAAGTTAACTTGATTCTCACTGTAAGGAGTGGAAGGTAGACAGCAACTGGCAGGCCTAGGATCTTCTTGAGGTGCAGACACCGAGGGAACTCAGAATAAACATGGCCAGGCTTCCTAGAGCGTCAGTGTTATTCAAATCCCGGAGGAAGCAGCATCATTTTTACAATATTACTAGCTGGTGGGTTTTTTTGTTTGTTTGTTTCATTTTGTTTTTTGAGTGTTTTCTTTGTGCCAGGCATTTTTATCCAAATAATACTCCTATAAGAAAATCCTGTGCTTAAGTACTAGTATCATTCTTGTTTAACACATGAGGAAAAACTGAGAAATAGAGAGGCTAAGTAACTGTTGGGAGTACAGATTATGAGAGAAGGCATTCCTGGCAGAGGGTACAACATGTGCAGAGGCCCTGAGGCCGAAAGGTACACAGTACATGTAAGGGGAAAGGCTAGGACAGCTACTGTACAGACTGCAAAGAAGCAAGGGCTGTCAGCCCATCAGGCCTCATAGGGCACTGTGGTTTTGTCTATTCTCATAAAAGCATTGAGAAATGATTGAGACTTTGTTTTTAATTTAACTTTTACTATAGAGTTTTAAAAATATATGCAGAAATAGAAAAAGATCACAGATTCCTATATATTAAGGTTGGTGCAAAAGTAATTGTGGTTTTGCTTTGTTGAACTTTGCCGTTTGATATTGGAAAACATTCTTAAATAAATGTGGTTATGTTATTCATCATTTTGATGTGCATTTCTTGTTTTATGTTTTTTACTAATGAAATATTACTTGCGGTTTATGTCATATGTATTTTAGACTATAGAAATTATATTAGACAAAAAGGAAATCTGAACGGTTTTCTTATTCGAGTTCAAAATGGACCACAAAGCAGCAGAAACAACTCACAACATCAACAACACATTTGGCCCAGGAACGTAGTGAACATACTGCTACTGAATGTATGGTGCAGCGGTGGTTCAAGAAGTTTTGCAAAGGAGATGAGAGTCTGGAAGACGAGGAGCACAGTGGCTGGTCATTGGAAGTTGACAATGACCGACTGAGAGCCATTATCAAAGCTGATCCTCTTACAAGTTGCCCAAGAACCCACTGTCAACCACTCTATGGTTGTTTGGCATTTGAAGCTAATTGGAAAGATGACAAAGCTCAATAAGTGCAAGCCTCATGCTGCTGCTGCTGCTGCTGCTGCTAACTCGCTTCAGATGTCCGAGTCTGTGCGACCCCATAGACAGCAGCCCACCAGGCTCCCCCGTCCCTGGGATTCTCCAGGCAAGAACACTGGAGTGGGTTGCCATTTCCTTCTCCAATGCATGAAAGTGAAAAGTGAAAGTGAAGTCGCTCAGTCATGTCCGACACTTAGCGACCCCATGGACTGCAGCCTGCCAGGCTCCTCTGTCCATAGGGTTTTCCAGGCAAGAGTACTGGGGTGGGGGGGAGCCTCATGAGCTCACCGCAGATCAAAAAAACTGCCATTTTCCAGAGTCATCTTCTCATAGTCTATGCAACAACAATAAACCATTCCATGCCATGAAAAGTAGGTTTTATATGACAACTGTTGATGACCAGCTCAGTGGTTGGAACAAGAAGAAGCTCCAAAGCACATCTCAAAGCCAAACTTGTACCAAAAAAAAGGTCATGGTTTGATGGTCTGCTACCTGTCTGATCCCCTACAGCTTTCTGCATCCCAGAGAAACCATTACATCTGAGAAGTATGTTCAGCAAACTGATGCACCGATAACTGCAACAATTGCAGCTGGTATTGGTTAACAGAATGAGCCCAATTCTTCTCTAAGACCACACTTAACTGCACATTGCACAACCAACGCTTTGAAAGTTGAATGAATTGGGCTATGAACTTTTGCCTCATCTGCCATAGTCACCTGACCTCTCATCAACTGTCTACCACTTCTTCAAGCATCTTGACAACTTTTTGCAGGGAAAATGCTTCCACAACCAGCAGGAGGCACAAAATGCTTTCTAAGAGTTCACCGAATCCTGAAACACAGGTTTTTACGCTACAGAAATAAACAAACTTATTTCTCATTGGCAAAAATGTGATGGTTGTAATGGTTCCTATTTTGATTAATTAATATGTGCTTGAGCCTAGTTATAATGATTTAAAATTCAGGGTCTAGGACCATAATTACTTTTATGGTTTGGTACCATAACTACTTTTATGGTATGGTGATGGTACCTGATACCATCACCCAGCTTCAACAATTAACCCTTAAAATGTTTCAAGCAGGAAAGTGATATGATGAACTTTATATTCAAACCCACCAACCAACCAACCCTCGGGCTACTGTGGAGAAGGAGTTGGAGGGAGCAAAGTGGACATGGAGAGACCAACTGGGAGGCCACTGGAGTAGTCCAGGAGAGACAGCGTCATGATGAGGTGAGGATAAACCAAGGGCAGTGGACAGATTCTGAGGAAATGGATATGTCAGTGTCAGCCTCCCCCAGAAGCAGACCCTGAGACGAGGATTTCAGGTCAAGTAGTTTATTTGGGGTCAGGAAATAGCAACAGCTGAATGGGGAAGAGAGACAGGGAGAGAAGGCAGGAAGGCAGCCAGTGTCTTCTCAAGCCAGCTACCATTTGAGCAGGACCAGTTGTGCAATTTGCAGGACTGGTGCAAATGAAAGTGTGAGGACTTGTCATCATAAATTATTGGGAAATTCACAATGAAAACAGCAGAGTGTTTAGCCAAGCATAAGGCCCTTTAAACAATGGAGTCCTATGCACATCGCAAGTCGATGAAGCCCATCCTGCCTTTGGGCACCTGGAGCTTAATCCTGCAGGAACCTCAGTGAAACGAGGTAAAACACACAGCTCAGAAGAATCAGAGAGCCATCAGTCAATGGCCAAAGGCTGATCCTGAAGTGTTTTCCTGGCGTTTCCAGCCTGCCCTGCCTAGAAGAATGGATTCCCCTGGCTTCTTCATGCAGATCCTGGAGGTTGGAAGTATGCCAGCATCATTACAACATGGTCTGTTCTTATGGACATAGGTTGGACAAGGATAACTCCAAAAGGTGACTTCCAGGTTTCTGGCTTAGGCATTGGAAGGGGTCAGAGGGCCCTTCCTGGAGACAGGGAGCTCTGGAATGGGAGTAGGTGGGGGAAGCACTGGAGTGTGGTTTGAACGTGTTGAGCTTGACTCATCCATGTGGAGATGTCAAGAAGGCAGTAGGAGTTTTGGCTCTTAGGCTCAGAGGAAATGTCTGACTGTGGGTGGAGATGGAAGTATCAGGGAGGGTGAGTAGAGGGCTCTAGGATGCCAGGCATCCAATGTCCACAGCTGGGGTGAGGGCACCGCTAAGGATGTGCAGTTAACTAAAGCAGAAAGCTGCTGCCTTGGCCCTGCTCCTCAGACCCTGGCTTCTGGACCAAGGCAGTCAGGTGGACACCTGCCTCCAGGTTTGTGCCATCTATCTGGAGGGAGGCTGCAGCCATCACCCTCCCCAGGCTAAAGCAAATGGCTTCCCATCCCAGCCTTAGAAGAAACAGGGAGCAGATGACCCGAAACCTTCAATGTCTGCTGGCCCATAAGCACTTCTCCAGCCCGGGCAGAGGCAGAAAGAGAGGGAAATTCTAAAGTCACCCACGCAAACACTAAAGTAGTTTTCCCATCCTTATCTCAAGTTTCTGTTTCATAGGTTTTCTCTGTGCAAATGAAACCATAAGTTTACTGTGAATATTAAAACAATGAATTTCACACAGCAAATGGAGACAGTGAAATGGCTGAAGTTGTACAGAATCCAATTACCAAGAGCAGTTAAAGTGTCAAAAACTCTGTCCAGGGGTGTTCATATGACATAGATACTCTTGCATATTTCAATGTCTATTTAAAGAAAGGGTGCCCAGGCTCCATTAGTGTGGAGAGAGGCTCCTGGAAGCCACTTTATTTCTCATCATTAAAGTCAGTCTGAGTTTTCCAACAAAAAGGAGGATAAATGAATCGGACCTGCCAGGCCCAGGCAGCTTACTCCTCAGCCCAGTAATCGCTCCCTTATTGTTCTTCCCCATTAAAAAGATGGTAAAACAAATCACATGGCACTTGCTGTTCTTGCTTTTAGAAACAGACATCTTCCCATGGGGCCCTGGAGAGAGTGGAGGGACCCTTGAGCCCTTCCAGGGGCAATCACAATAACGGCAGTGGCCGTGGGTCAATCTTGCACTTTCATGGCCTTACTTCAATTCTTCCTGGGCAGAATCTACTTTTCCGGTGTTTATAAAAATGTACACATATGAAACTATCTCTTAGGTGTTGGTGTGGGTAGGTTGCAGTGATCTGAAAAAAAAGCCAGAGTATGTTTACACAGAAACATCTAGATGAAATACGTTCTATTTGTCACTGTGGAATATTAAATATCTGGCCTGTTGATTAATTTTTTACTTTTTAAACCAGCATTTTTGGCATGGTACAGTCACAACTTGAGGGATTCTTCACAGCTAGTTCCATGGCTGTTCTACTTGAGTGATATTCAAATACCGAACATCAGGTTTGGCATGAATGCCAGCCCCAAATAGCTGGCATCGCTGTGTACCAGCTGGCGGCAGTCCTGGCTATCGTTTCACTCTGTGAGGAGGGAAGACGAGGGGACACTGAAGTAAGACTTTAGATGGCACTTCCACTGATCCTAGGGCCTTGCTGCTAACAGGAGGTGGAATGATGCTGGTGAAAAGGCTGAGTGTTAGGTGACCCAGCCTCCCCTGGGAACTCAGCTCCTAGGGCTGGTGCTGGCCTGTCCGCTCTCTCCCAGGGCAGGCCTGCTGCCGCTGGCTGTCCTCTGGAAACCAGAGCAGGAGAACACAGGTACAAGGACTTGGAATCCGAAGATGGATAATTTGTGATATCAAAAATGACACTCTAAATTGGTTCCAAATACAAGGATGTTTCGTGATGGTGCTGGCGCTGATTGTCTCACACAGCTTCATGCTTCAAATGTTTTTCAGCCAAATAAAGAGGCCTAATAGCCATCAAACTCCTGTCCAATGTAATTACTGTAAATCATTATAAATGAGTTCTGATACTGCTAGAAACATAGATGCATAGCCATGGTCACGGGGAAATGAGGCCAAGAGATTGTTTCTCTGAGGGAATGTGAGATCACTCTGTGTTCTCAAGACTCACCTGAACCCTTGTTCAGAAAGCAAAGGAAATCTCCCCAAAATGTCTTGTGAAAGGGTGCCATCAAAGGTGGGAAAACACTGGAATGCAATATCATTCCAGGAGAAAAATCAGCGGCGACGCCTCCCAGGAACAGCTGTCACGGAAGAAAGCGCTGAGGTTCACAGAGCACTGACTGGGTTGCCCCGACACCAATTAACTAACTGCCTTACAAGGTAGGCTTGGAGGTAGCCCTCCCAGGTTACAGCTTTTCCTCTTGACATCCATTTGTTTCACACCAATTACTGATGATACCCTCTAGGTGCTTTTGGCTGTGGAATGTGCTGGTGTGCCCCACAGACACAAGTTTGAAGATGTTGAAGGGAGGGCCACTGGTGGGAGGGGACAGGAAAGAGGGTAAACTTCAGGAAGAGCCAGGAATGGTGAAAATGGTGGAGGAGTGGTAGGGCTTTTAAAGGTAGTGTGTGCTTTTACCTTGTAGAACTTGTTTTCAGTCCTCAACTTCCACGTGGTGAAGTCAATCTGTATTTGGCTGGTAACAATGTTGCTAATGGATGTGTGACAGCAGCCCCAGGGAAGCAGGGGTGGAGGGGTTGCAAAGGTCAGCATTTGAGCAGAACCTTGAGAACAGACAAGGCTCTTCTTGTTTTCACCCGCACCTCACCATCGTGATGTGGATGTAAATTCCATGTAAAAATATGAAGTTTGCATTACTGTTCTCTGTGGTCCCAAGCAGGATTTAGACCCAGATCACTCCCCCCCACACCTGACCTGCCCCAGGCTCCTCTGGGGACCTGCCTGCCCAGCCTCCCTCCAGTTCGCCCCCACCTTGCCCAGATGGGCTCCATATGGCCTTTACACACAGTAGGGTTGCCAGATTTAGCAAATAAATTACAGGACATCACTTAAATTCAAATTTCAAACGAACAACAAAAACATTTTTTAGCTTAAGTATGTGTGTACCCTGCAGTATTTGGGACTTAAACAAACCAAAGGGGGGAAAATGTTTTTTTTTTTTTTTTCATTTATGTTTATCTGAAATTAAAATTTAACTGGGACGTCCTGTGTTTCATCTGACAACCTAATACCCAGCCTCTGAGAGACTTTCCTCAGCCCTAGCAAGCCCTGGCCCAGGTCCTCCCAGTGACGCCTGGTTCCTGGTTTATCTGGAATTCATTGATCCGGGCTTCAGAAATGGCCCGAGCACCCCCCGCCCCCGACCCCTGGCCCAGCCGCTGTGACGAGAGCCCCGTGCCAGACTCTGGGGGGGTGAGACGACCTGTCAGAGTCTGCCTGGGTGAACCCAGGCCTCCAATTCCGTGGGAGCGCAACACTGTTACAACGTGGGAAGCTCCGAGTACGAGTGCCGCCCTCGGCTTCCGAGCTGAGCTGGGCTGGGCGGGAAGGCTCCAGGAGGAGGTGGGCTCGGAGGGGGAGACCCCGCGGGAGGGCGGCACCTAGGGGCCGGGAGAGCTGGGGTGCGGAGCGGGGGCGGGGCGATGCCGCGGGAAGCCCAGCCTCCTGAGCTCGTCGGGGTAGCGCAACCGAGGCCGGTCCCCGACTCTGGCCACCAGAGGGCGCGCTGGCTTGTGAAATGATTCTCCGCCACCCAGAGGAAAACGCCCTGCATTTCATTCAGGTTAGAGGCTCTCTTTCTTTGCTCTGAAACTAAACGAGGAAAGAAAATCGAGGGCACATCCCCTGCTCTGTGACAGCGAGAGGTCTTCCTGAAAGCCCCGTGAGAGCAAGGAGCTCAGAGGTGCACTTAGACGGTGGGCAGGGAGTACAGGACGGGATGGAGGGAGGGAGGGATGGAGGGAGGAAAGAGAGAAGAAAGGAGGAAGGGAGAAAGGAAGGAAAGAAGGAAAGGCAAGGCGGGAGGGAGAAGGGTAGAGGAGAGAGGACAAGGCCGCTTCTGCAGGACCCACATGGTGATCTCAGTGGTCCAGCCCAGGGCTTGACACACAAAAGACGCTTGATGAAACACTGGTTGAAAGAGAGAACGAATGGCCTCCCAGGAAGGGAAGCCCTGAGAACCAAGCATTCAGGGTACTGATGGTTTGTCTAGAGGGAAGCCTGGGAAGGAGAAGGGGTAGAAGGGCACAGGAGGGAAGGGGAACGTTTCAGAAAGACAGAGGCGTCGTGAAAGTGGTGTAGGAATCACTGTGGCTTTCACACTTAGGCTGTATAACTTCTTTTTCAGACCTCAGTTTCCACATCATGGATGTACTTGGCACTTGCCGCCTGTTGAGTGTTGCTCATGGGTGCATCCTCTCTCTCCTACTGAGGTTCTCCAGGGCAGACCCTGCCAGGTCAGACCTCACCCCAAAGAGTCTGGCACAGGGCTCTCTTCACAGCCAGTGGGTGGATGGGGGATGTTTGGGCCATTTCTGAAGCCTGGGTCAATGTCAGTTCAGTTGCTCATTCGTGTCCGACTCTGCGATCCCATGGACTGCAGCACGCCAGGCTCCCCTGTCCATCACCAACTCCCAGAGCTTGCTCAAGCTCATTTCCATCGAGTCAGTGAGGCCATCCAACCATCTCATCCTCGGTCGTCCCCTTCTCCTCCTGCCTTCAATCTTTCCCAGCATCAGGGTCTTTTCCAATGAGTTTGTTCTTCGCATCAGGTGGCCAAAGTATTGGAGTTTTAGCTTCAGTATCAGTCCTTCCAATGAATATTCAGGGTCAGTGCACTCCAGATGAGCCAGGAAGGGGGGTTTATCTCACTGGGAGGCCCTGGGTCGGGCCTGTGGGAGCTGAGGGAGGTCTCCTAGAGGCTGGGTTGTCAGACAAAACACTGGATGGCCTAGTTAAATTTGAATTTCAGTGGTCAAAAGAGAAAACAGATGTGATCATGTGACAGTGCTTTATAAATCATAAAATGTGGGCGATAATGAGGAGCTGTCAGCTGGTGTCATTGTTAATCTCTTCTTCCCCTAAAAAAGCCAGGACAGTGTGTTGAATAAAAGGAGGAAGGAAGGGAGGGAAGGAGCAAAGAGTGAAGGGAGAGGAGAGAAGGCAGGAGACACACTCTAGGTGTGATCAGCATTTCCTTTTCCCTCTTGTCCGTTTGCTAAATATTCTAGGGACCCAGGGCTTTACTTTTCTTCTTTCAGGTGAGAAGATTTCTCCATTACGCAGCAAGCGTTTACTGAGTCCGTGTTTCTGCCCTCACAAGAGGGAACCTTCTAGTGAGGCATATCGTGTACCCCACACAATTCCCTTCTAGGTCCACAAGACCTCAGTTTATGGAGCACTTCTACAGGAAGTTTCTCCTGTCATCTAGGCAGCTGAGGGATGGGATTGATTTCTCCATTCCTCCATTTTAGAGACAGGAGGCAAGGTTCAGGGACCCCAGGTGCTGCCCGAAGTGACCACAGAGAGTGGTCAGTCTAACAGCCTCTTTTCAGACTAACCCTCCAAACATAGTGATCTGATAAGTGCATCAAGAGGAAAGTGATCTTGTTTGTGGAATAAATGAGAGCCTGTGGAAAACTGGAAACAAGCGGGGTGAAGAGGCTCCACGCCTCCAGCCCACGGAAGGCCGAGCCGCTGCCGCCTCGCTTGTTTCTTTATGTGGTAATTGTCATGGTGTCCACAGTTGTGCGCCCTTTGAGCTCTGCCAAGCCTCCCGCACAGAGGACCACTTAATCCCCACATCAGCACCACGGGCAGGCACTCAGGTTGAGTGACCTCTCCAGGGCCGCGCAGCTGGAAGGTGGGGCCTCTGAGCATACGGCTCTCAGAGTCTTGCTCAGGCTGTGAACAGCGCTCAGGACGCGCAGGTGTGGAAAGGCTGATAGTTCTTACCTGCCGGATCTTGACGGGGTTCTCTCTCTGGGCAGCCCTCTCGACCGTGAAGCAGCTCTGTGTGTGCTGACCTGGCAAAAGGCCTCCGAGGCCTTGATGAGCGAGTGAAAAGGGAGGTTGTGGAACTCTGCAGGCCAGTGCACTGGGAACGGAATGTCACGTGGACTCATATTTTTGTTTCTGGGAGGGGTAACTCTGAGCGGGTATTAACCCGCTCCAGTGGTCACCTCTGCAGGGAGTGGAATTGGAGTGGGAGAGGGTGGGGAGAACGTCCGACATTCTGTGATACTGGCTGCTGCTTGAGTTTCTTGTAACAATCCTTATCCTTCAGGAACGCTGGAAATGGAATGTTTGTAGCAGGGAAAATGTAGGAACACCCCAAAGACCCCAGATCAACCCCCTGGGTTTCCCCGGTTTGTCTAGTCAGGCTGCCCTTCCAGCCCAGCCTGGGATAGGGTTGAAGGTGAGACACATCTAAGGGTGGGAATCAGTCCAGAGTTGAGTCAAAGAGAAGAGAATGTGCGGCCGTGGCAGGGACCCCGGTGGCTACTGTGTGTGAGTGTGTGCACACACGTACCAGACCTGTTAGCTTCCTGCCCCCAACACACACCTCTGATCTGGCCTCTGCTCGGGGCTGAGCGCTCACATGTAGTCCTGGGATCCCCCACTGCCAAGCCCTCTCCCTGACTTGCCCCTGGCCTCACCCTGCTAAGAGGAGTGGGCTGGGAGGGGGGCTCAGGATCGTCTGGGCCCTGGAAGTTCAAGGCCCTGGGCAGCCTGCAGTGGTCCTGGGTTCCTTCTCCTTCTTTTTCTCAAGGGGAGGAAAGCCTTCCTTCAGCCCCTTCCACTAGCTCCCCCTTCTCTGGAGTAGCCAGGAAGTGTGAGCTCTGTCTACTTAGGGTCCCAGTTTGGTGGGAAGTGTGTTGATAGGTGTGGACATGTGAGTGTAGAAAACTCAGGTTGGTGTTCACGCTGGTTATCTCTGGGTAGGGGATTGTGGATGAGCCTCCCTTGCTTGCTTCCTCACATTTGTGGTTCATGTTTGTTTAATTTGTTTTTTAAAGTCTCACAGCCCCTGAGATAAAATCATCCAGAGAGGAAGCGTGAGAAGGAAAGTAAGAGAGATACATGAAACACAAGAAGGAGGGAAGGAGGAGCAGCAATGAGTAGAGGATAAAGTACAGGGAAAGAGAGGGTCAGAGGAGCAGAGATGAGGGAGGGGGCGGCAAAGGGCAGAGGAGAGATGGGGAGAGCCCTGCAGGGCCTGGGCCGAGGCCTTGGGGTGCCCCCCCGTCCTCAAGAGTGGCAGCAGCTGGTATACTCAGAGCCCGAAGCAAGGCCAGGGCCTTCAGGCCAGCCCAGCGCAGAGTCTTCCTCCAGATGGCACTGCAGCCCCTCCAGGCCAGCTCCCAGGCATTCCAGCTGTGTCACACCCCGAGCACCTCTGCAGGGGACGGAGGCAGCAGACGCTGCAGGTGGCCGGAGCCCAGCCTCCAGGTCGAGAAGCTGGGTGTTAGAGACAATCCTCTAGGGTCTCTCACACTTTTGCACATTTTGTGAGCAGAGGCACTGACTGCCTTTTCTCCAGATGATCATTTCTAGGATGTTTGAATAGCAAACAACCTTAGAAGTGAGTGACAGTGTTTCCTTTTGGAGTGAAGAGCAGACATGCCCACTGCACATTATAGAATGTTCTGTTCCCCTAAGTTCTGGATTCCTCTTTTGGAGGTTTACATGGCAAAATACACACAGTTTTCTGTTGTATACTAGAGTCTTTGTTCTCAGAAACATGGGAGGGCAGTGTGGCCTAGTGGTTAGGAGGTCAGCCTCTGAGCACAGACTCCAATCCCAGCATTGCTGTTTAGTGTGTGTGACCTGCAGAATGTGATCTGAGAGCAGACGCTCAGAAAAGAAGGTGGGAAGAAAAATACTTGGCAACTTTTATTATGAACACAAGGGTACCAGGGAGTCAACAGTTTTACTCCAGAGTCAACAGAAATACATCCATATGTGTGCTGAAAACAACTACTAGAATGTCCAAAGCAGTGGAAATTACCCAAATGTTCATCAACAGTAGACACTGCAGAGGAGAGACATGTGGGGAAGGAGCCAGACACAGTATCATGTACAAGGTAAGACTCCGTGCACATAAAGGACAGAAGCAGGCAGCGCTGAGGTGGCTGGTAGAGGTCAGGATGGCTGGCGGTCACCCTTTGGGGTCAGATGGAAGGAACACAGGGGATGCTTCTGGGAGCTGGTCACGCTCTGTGTCTTGAGCTGAGGGCTGGTGATGCAGGTGTGAACACTGATGACATGACTTTCCCTATGCAAATTATTTTCCAGTAAGAAGTTTAAAAAGTGGGAAGGGATGGTTGGAGATAGATTTGTTTAGTTTCAGGGGACTGAGTTCCTTTTGAACATGAGAAGGATTATTTCGGAAAAATCCTTACGATCATATTCATGACCAACAATGGGAAGAGACGGATGTCAGTCACATGAGCCAAAACAAACTTAGGTACCTCTGAGGAAGCTTTGTCCACAATGGGTTACTTGTAGAAACGGGTAAATGACCCTTCATCTGTGGGGTGTACTTTGGGGTTTTCAAAGCGTTTTTACATTTATACACTCTTCATGCACTGAATATGAAACAACTATTTTGATGACTGGCCCTGCTAAAGAAGGATACCAACTTTAGGAAAGTCCTTGATAAAACAGTTCAGAGGTGGAAGGTAATATCCTGGTTTAGAAGGTGACAGGGAAGCAAAGAGGCAGCCTACTGCTCTACATAAGAAATGCAAGGAGACTTTAGATGGGACTGGGACATAGGAGAGGAAAGGAGGTGGGGTAGGCAGTGCGGGCAAGAGGGCAGGAGGCTGATTCTTCACGAGAGTCCGTAACCCTCATACAACTTACTGTGTCCTGGGCGCTGTCATAAGTGGTGCGTGCACACATGCACGCACACGCACACACACATCATGAAGTTTCTAATCCTCACTCTGTAGGGAAGTGATACGAGGTCACTTGTTCCAGGTCACATGCCCAGTAAGTGGTAATGCTGGGATTTGAGCCTCCATGGGCCGCCTCTCAGTGCCTGAGCTGTTAACCACTAGGTTACGTTGCCTCTCTGTGTCTTTGGAAACAGTCCAATATGCTATATGTGGTTGTTTGTGATTGACAGAGTAAACCTCCACTTCCCTGGCCCCTGTTTTCAATAAAGTCTCACACGTCAATGTCTCCTGGGAGCCTTTAGGGAGGCACTGATTTGCACGTTGGGATCAGCGCTGAGCAGACGCCATAATAGCCACGGGGGTGAGATATGAATGAGCAGGAGATGCCAGCAGGGGCTGGGGGTGGCCCTGAGTGCAGCCATCCCTGGGGAGTCACAGAAATCTTGGGGGAAATATTGGATTTCCTGTTCACAAGGGATTGAAGTCCCAGCCAATTTAAGTTTCAAAGAACGGTGTCTAACTGCAGCTGGCATCTGGGTTATACACACAGGAACTGTGGGAGATGGGGAGAAAGGCTCTCTGAGCTCCATTTCACAGAATAAATTAGCCCCAGACAGATTCAGAAACCCATCGAAGGTCACACATCGGGTTGACACTGAGGGATTTGACCCACTTTGGCTAAGAACAACTGGGGAGGATTTCAGTTTAGTTCAGTTCAGTCGCTCAGTCATGTCGGACTCTTTGCGACCCCCTGGACTGCAACACGTCAGACCTCCCTGTCCATCACCAACTCCCGGAGTTTACTCAAACACATGTCCATTGAGTCAGTGATGTTATCCAATCATCTCATCCTCAGTCGTCTCCTTCTCCTTCTGCCTTCAATCTTTCCCGCATCAGGGTCTTTTCCAATGAGTCAGTTCTTTGCATGAGGTGGTCAAAGTATTGGAGTTTCAGCTTCAGCATCAGTCTTTCCAGTGAATATTCAGGACTGATTTCCTTTAGGATGTACTGGCTGGATTTCCTTGGGGAGGAACTGAGCCTTGAAAATACCGTTCCTGTCACCTGGGTCCCCAGGCCGCCCTACTCCTGCCCTTTCCAAGGCTGGGAAAGGTCCTTCAGGCCTTTCCCTTCATCTGTGAGCTGCCTGGATCCTTCTGGTAAACTACCTTCTTTGGCCTAAGTAAGCCAAGGGTTTTTCCTTAGCTTGCCATGACTTACCAGATGGATATAAGGCCGGTCCTGTGCCCGCCTCGCCTGGCCCTGGGCGTGCAGCCCCTCGCCTCTCCTGGAGGAGCTCCTTGTCAGGAGGGGAACCTCAGCTGAGCCCCCAGTGACCGCCATCCTCATGAGCTGGGCTGGGCGCATGAGGGAGCTGAGGGAGAATGAAGAGTTCCTTCATTTGCAGTGATGGGACTCAGATCTATAAATAGTCACCAGAAATAAAGCAGAGAAAGAGAAGTCATTTGTGGGCTCACATTTAATTCAAAGGTGATCTTTTTCTTCCTTTGAAATAAGCTATGTGATTCTTTTCAAATGGAAGACACCGAAAACCATTTTGAATTACCAAAGAAGCTATTGAGCCCCCTCGAGGCCTCTCAGATAGGGAGCCATATCTTAAGAGGCCCTCATCCAGGGGGTGTGTGCAGGCAAACTGCTGCCTGGGTGTGGAAGAGGGAACTGAGCACTGGGCCCCTTCCCTGCTTCTCCCTCCAACAAGGCACCCCAAACTAATCAGCACCAGCAGCCAGAGGGGAGAAATTCATTAGCAGATCTGGTTTTGCATAATTTAGTGGTCGGGATTAGCAAATTAAGTATGCTTGGCTTCCCTCATTGTAATGGTCTTTAGAGGAAACGTGGGGAAAATACCCGCTCATAATCCCAGCAGTTTTCTGGAGCTGATAATTAATAACAACAACAATAAAGTGCTAATAAGACTTTGCAGTTTTCCCTTCGCGTGTTTTCCTGCTTGCTCCTCACAACTGTAGCAAAGGAAAACAAGTCTGGATTATTGTCCGTTTGATGACCAAGAAACCGAGGTGGGGGTGGGGTGGGGTTCAGCTGGGGAGGGAGCCCTCCTCTCTGCTGCCTGGGGCATGTTAACGGGCCACTGAGTGACGTCAAGAGTACTGGGCTTCAGGCAGGACCACAGCTGAGGCCCTGCTCCACCCACAACCTTCTCAGTGGGAACCTTATTCCTCACTTGGCTACAGCAAATCCTATTAACAACATCAACAATAATAAAGCCAATATTTGTGGATTACTTCTAGGCACCAAACTATTTACTTCACCATCTCATCATTAAATCACAGCCACCCATGGAGTGGTCACTGACGTCAGCATCAATTCACTGGTGAGGAAATGAAATCCCACAGAGGTGTATCCGATAACAACTGAATTGACTTCCTGGCCCTCAGGGAGCCTCCTTCTCCAGTTTCCTTCTCTAGCCAATGGCTTTGCCTATGTCATGTTGTCCTGCCCCTTTGGCAACCTGATTGGTCTAGGAATGGGCTACTGACACGAGCTTGGCCAATCAAAGCCCGTTTCTTGGATTTGACAGGCTGGAAGTAAGGCAAAGGAGCAGTCCCCCTCTGGTGATGGCTGGATCCATGGCAGCCTTGTATTTCCTGAGGCTGGAGGTTGATGGGCCCCCTCCTCACCCCAGAGGAGCAATTGGAGATTTGTTCCCTATGGATTAATACTTCAAGATGAGAATAGCAGGAAAATCGGGAGAGGCGTCTAGGCCCTGCTCTGATAGAAGATTAGAGACCACATATTTCTCATTCTCAATGTCAGAAGACCTCCCTGACTACAGATGTGCAGAAATGTTCCCTGATGGTCAAAAGGCAAGTGATGCTGACTACCCATAGGCCTCTTCAGAAGAATCCATGTTGGCTAAATGATGCACATACTCACATGGGAAGATCCTGAGTTATACCAAATATGGACTCTGAACCTGGGAAATCAAAATAATTGGCCAAAGGAAACCCCTAAGAAAGTGATTTAAACCTCTATGAGGACGCGGCTCTCTCTCTGAGTCTGCCTGTATGTCTATCCAGAGGTACTGTACTCTTTTTCGTCCTAATAAACACTTTGTTTCACTCTTTTTGTCTTTGTGGGGATTCTTTTCCTCAAAGCCAAAGAGCCAGGGCCTGGTCGCTGACCACTGGTCTAGAACTAGCATTTGGTACTCTCACCACTCAGTCTCTGGCCAGGAATCAAAACCCTGCTTCAAGCCGCTGCTGGCTGAGGCCACCTGAGATCATGCCCATGTGGAGGAAGTCAGGAAGACCAACGTCGCCACAGGGCAGGGCGGGATGGGCCTCACCCCAAGTCCTTTATTCTAGTTGTCCCTGAGGCACACGAGTGGGGAGAAGCCCCGGTAGCCTCCCAGTAAACCCCCTTCTTCTGGAGCTTGTTGGATTCAGGTTTCTGTCTCTTGAAACTACGAATCCTCAGTGTGGTTTGCCCAGGTTCCTCCAGGAAGTGTGTATGTGACAGGGACTGGAGTCTCATTCCACCTGCACCAGTGTCCAGGGCCTCCTGGGCCTCTCCCTTCGAGACATGTCTGGGGGATGGGGACAGCCCTGATGGGCCACTAGTTCTTGGTGTCACCCCCCTCCTCAGCAGCAGGGCCTGTAGGTCCCCCTGCCTGCACAAGAGCCCCAGGGAAGGACAAGTGAGCTGAGGCTGAGTCCTCAGCTGAAGCCCCAGATCACTGCACTAGGGGGAAATGCTCAGGTGCCTGGCGGGGCTGGCCCTGTTGAAACTGTTCACCTCAGATTAGGACTTGGACTTTGCCACAACCTAAGCCAAAGCCTCAGTCTCCCAATTGAGATCACATACCTGGTTTCAGGACCTAATGAAGCTCAAGTTCTCGATATCTTGTAGAAAGAATTCAGTGAGAGACAAAGTGATAGGTAAGAAGTGGATTTATTTAGAGAGAAAGACTCCATAGACAGAGTGTGGGCCATCTTGAAGGTGAGAGGCCCTTAAATATGGTGTGCTTAGTATTTATGGGCTGAGTAATTTCATAGGCTAATGAGTGGGAGGATTATTCCAACTATTTTGAGGAAGGGACAGAGATGTCCAGGAATTGGGGCACTGTCCCACTTTTGGTTCTTGATGGTTGGCCTTGGAACTGTCATGTCTGTGGGTGTGTCGCTTAGCTTGCTCTTGTGTTACAGTGAGAGTATACGGAGGCTCAAGGTCTAGTGGAAGGCGACTTGTCTAGCATCTTGGATGTATTTAAAGATTGTACCCTGCCCCATTCCCTCCTGTTTCACGTTGGGGCTTTGAGATTTTGAGAGTGAGGAGGCCACAGCCGTGAGGGGTGGGGGAGGTGAAGATGTCTATGAACCAGCCTCTGGCCATTGCTCCAGGCCCAGCCTGTGTTGTCTGTGAAAGCCCTGGGGGGGTTCTCACTCCACAGCCTGGAGGGTCCCCAGCCTTCCTCATCTACTCCTGGGCCTCCCTGCGTGGTATGAATCTGGAAAGTGCTTTCCCGTCTTGCTCTCTCTCCCCATACCCCAAGTCCCTTGTGAAGAGAGGGCCTGGGGCTCCTGCTGGACTGAAGAATTCCCCTTTTGGCCTCCTGAGTGGGCAAGCCAGGGCATGGGGCTGTGCTTAAGCTGCTCAAACTTTGGCTCTGCCACCCACTGGTCTAGTGCCCTATAGGGATGTCCCTTGACCTGTCCATGCCTCAGGTTTTAAAATTTGTACCAAAAAAGAGGACAAGAACAAACTGAGTACCTGCCTTAAGGAATGAGTATTAGGACCCAAAGATATTGTAAATAAAGTGCTATTTAGTCCCTAAATCATGTCCAATTCTTTTGAGACCCCACAAACTGTAGCCTGCCAGGCTTCTCTGTCCATGGAATTCTCCAGGCAAGAATACTGAATGGAATGGGTTGCCATTTCCTTCTCCAGGGGATCGTCTCAACCCAGGAATCAAAGCCGGGTGTCCTGCATTTCAGGCAGATTCTATACCTCTGAGCCACTGATGGTGGTTTAGTTGCTAAGTTGTGTCTGACTCTCTTGCAACCCCATGGATTGTAGCCCACTGGGTTCCTTTGTCCATGGGATTTCCCAGGCACAAGTACTGGAGTGGGTTGCCATTTCCTTGTCTAGGGGATCTTCCTGATCCAACCCACGTCTCCTGCATTGCAGGCAGATTCTTTACTGACTGAGCTACTGGGAGGTTCCCAAATAAACTGTATTTACAAGTAAAACAGTGAATTCAATCAATGTTGATTAGTAAAGATGGGGAAACTGAGATGAAGAAAGGGGATACTGAGATGAAGAAAGGGAAAACATTTCATTCAAGGTTTCATTGCAGCCAGGACAGATTGGGATCAGAAACCAGGCACATCTGGCCTCCTAGAAAGACCCAGAGAGAGTACACACACCCCTCACACCCACTCCCGTGGCCAGAGGTCTGCAGATGTGATGCCTCTGAGAAATGGAATGTTTCCTGCCATTTCAGTAAACAAAGGATGTCACAGTCATCAGCAATTTTAGCCACCACCAATAGTGAGCTGGTAGACCCTAAGGGAACTTAGGAAGGAAGCAAAGAATACCTGACATCTAGCAGCCACTAGGCTGTAGCCACTCCCTATAGTGAACTCTGAGGAAATTCAGGATGTGAAGTCAAAGGATACTGGATCCAGAGAGCTGAGGTGCATAGCAAAGGAATGATTTCAGTAAGCTCAGACTCATGCGTCTTTCCATACATAGAAAAGTGTCAAATTCTTTGAGATATCTAGTTTCCTTTAATTAACTTTAATTAATTAGATATCTAGTGAGCTTTAATTAATTAATCTTTTGTTTCTACCACTTGCCTTTTGTTGCAAAACTTCTATATAACCTGGCTGCACAACTCGCCTCCTCAGAGCAGTCCTCTCAGAGTTTCTTGAGATGCTGCTTCCTCGGCTTGAAGTCCTAGAAATTTCCACTGAATAAAATATAACTCTCAACTTTTAGGTTGTGCATATATTTTTATAGCTGACACCACCAACCAGAGATCTTATATTTGTCAACTGCCATGGAAAGATAAAGACACTGGATAGGGGTGATGAGCTTCTGAGGATTAGAGTTTATAAAGTGACTGAATCTATCCTAGTGAGCCAGGCAGAGATTGGTGATTTATTGGCATTTCAGAAAAAGCTGTCAACCACCCCAGTCATCAACTCCCTTGCATGCACAGTGCCAGGAACCACCGTCCTACTTCCCCCCCAGTGGTGGGCTATGGGCAGCAGCGTCAGGCACCCAGCAGATGCTGGTCACCTTGCTGCCCAGAGATGACCATGGGGGCTCAGACTTCTGTGCTGAGGGGCGAGTGGTGTATACCCCTTCCATCCCCACAAACATCTGGTGAGGTTGCCTATGCAAGCCGATTTCCCTGAGTGGGGCAGGACAGGGCCCTTGCAAGCAGAGGCTGTCTCATGCCCTGGGCTGTATGGAGAGAACAAGGAGTTAGCTTCTAGGATGCTAGGCTGCTGATACAGGGGGAGGCTTGAGAAGTTTGGAAAAGGAAAACCTCTCCTTTTCATCTTCTACCTCAGAGAACTGTTTGCATTTTTTTTTTTAACCAGGACATTTGATTACTTTTATAATAATTAAGAAAATATCAATCAATTAAGAAAATGTAACAGTAACCTGAGAAGATGTCTTGAAGGAGAGATAAAAAGGATAGGGATGTGAGCAGATACAACAGGGGCAGGGCCCCAGAGCCCCACCAGGTCCCTAGAAGGGAGCTGGGGCAGGGTCCAGGCACACTAGTAGGCCAGGATGGGACCATAGGAGAGTGCCAGAGGAGGGCCTTCCAAGATGGGCCAGCATCCTCATGACTCACAAAACACCATCAGGTCCCACGGGTCACTGACCTAAGCCTGCCAAGTGGGCAGAACAAGTATTGTTGCAGGGAAGAGTCAATTTTGACTCCGTCTTGGAACTGTTTCTTGCTTTTGATATTATAATTATACATAATGGCCTGCCTCAGAGAACCCACAGGACTGTTAACAAAAGTGCTTTTGTTCTTCTCCTAGGGAGATAATCTGACCCTGCCCATCAGTGAATGGCTGCAGGAAAGGAGTTTGTAAACTTGGGATCAAGGAAAAGGAAGCTGAGAAAGCTGTTCCCCAATCTCTCAGCTAGTCAGGATCCTGAAGAAGAGAAACAACACAAGAGAAGACTCTACATATGGACATCACCAGATGGTCAATACTGAAGTCAGATTGATTATATTTGCAGCCAAAGATGGAGAAGCTCTATACAGTCAGCCAAAACAAGACCAGGAGCTGACTGTGGCTCAGATCATGAACTCCTTATTGCCAAGTTCAGACTTAAATTGAAGAAAGTAGGGAAAACCGCTCGACTATTCAGGTATGACCTAAATCAAATCTCTTACGACTATACAGTGGAAGTGACAAATAGATTCAAGGGGTTAGATCTGATAGAGTGCCTGAGGAACTATGGACAGAGGTTCATGATATTGTACAGGAGGCAGTGATCAAGACCATCCCCAAGAAAAAGAAATGCAAATAGGCAAAAGGGTTGTCTGAGGCCTTACAAATACCTGTGAAAAGAAGAGAAGAGAAAGGCAAAGGAGAAAAGGAAAGATATACCCATTTGAGTGCAGAGTTCCAAAGAAGAGTAAGGAGAGATGAGAAAGCCTTCCTCAGTGATCAATGCAAAGAAATAGAGGAAAACAACAGAATGGGAAAGACTAGAGATCTCTTCAAGAAAATCAAAGATACCAAGGGAACTTTTCATGCAAAGATGGGCACAATAAAGGACAGAAATGATATGGACCTAACAAAAGCAGAAGATATTAAGAAGAATATACAGAATACACAGAAGAACTATACAAAAAAGATGTTCATGATTCAGATAATCACGATGGTGTGATCACTCACCTAGAGTCAGACAGCCTGGAATGTGAAGTCAAGTGGGCTTTAGGAAGCATCACTATGAACAAAGTGACTGGAGGTGATGGAATTTCAGTTGAGCTATTTCAAATCCTGAAAGATGATGCTGTGAAAGTGCTGCACTCAATATACCAGTAAATTTGGAAAACTCAACAGTGGCCACAGGACTGGAAAATGTCAGTTTTCATTTCAACCCCAAAGAAAGGCAATGCCAAAGAATGTTCAAACTACTGCACAATTGCACTCATCTCACACGCTAGTAAATACCGCTCAAAATTCTCCAAGCCAGGCTTCAACAGTACATGAACTGTGAACTTCCAGATGTTCAAGCTGTATTTAGAAAAGGCAGGGGAACCAGAGATCAAATTGTCAACATCCATTGGATCATCAAAAAAGCAAGAGAGTTCCTGAAAAATACCTACTTCTGCTTTATTGACTATACCAAAGCCTTTGACTATGTGGATCACAACAAACTGTGGAAAATTCTTCAAGAGATGGGAATACCAGACCACCTACCTTCCTCCTGAGAAATCTGTATGCAAGTCAAGAAGCAACAGTTAGAACTGGACATGGAACAACAAACTGGTTCCAAATTGGGAAAGGAGTACGTCAAGGCCATATATTGTCACCCTGATTATTTAACTTCTATACAGAGTATATCATGCAAAATTCCAGGCTGGATGAAGCACAAGCTGGAATCAAGATTGCCAGGAGAAATATCAATTATTTCAGATACACAGTTGATACTACCCTTATGATAGAAAGTGAGGAGGAACTAAAAAGCCTCTTGATGAAAGTGAAAGAGGAGAGTGAAAAACTTGGCTTAAAACTCAGCATTCAAAAAACTAAGATCATGGCATCTGGTCTCATCACTAGCAAACAGATGGGAAAACAATGGAAACAGTGAAAGACTTTATTTTCTTGGACTCCAAAATCACTGCAGAAGATGACTGCAGTCATGAAATTAAAAGACACTTACTCCTTAAAAGAAAAGCTATGACCAACCTAAACAGCATATTAAAAAGCAGAGGCATTACTCTGCTGACAAAAGTCCATATAGTTAAAGCTATGGTTTTTCCAGTAGTCATGTGAGAGTTGGACTATAAAGAAAGGTGAGCACTGAAGAATTGATACTTCTGAACTGCGGTGGTGAAGAAGACTCTTGAGAGTCCCTTGGGCTGCAAGGAGATCCAACCAGTGAATCCTAAAGGAAATCAGTCCTGAATATTCATTGGAAGAACTGATGCTGAAGCTGAAACTCCAATACTTTGGCCACCTGATGTAAAAAACTGATTCCTTGGAAAAGACCCTGATGCTGGGAGAGATTGAAGGCAGAGGAGAAGGGGATGACAGAAAATGAGATGGTTGGATGGCATCACTGACTCTATAGACATGAGTTTGAGAAGATACAGGTGTTTGCTTTGGACAGGGAGTCCTGGTGTGCTGTGATCCATGGAGTTGCAAAAAGTTGGACATGACTGAGTGATTGAACTGAACTGAACAGGAAAGATTGGAATGTGAAGAAAGCTGAATGCTGAAGAATTGATGCTTTTAAACTGTGATGTTGGAGAAGACTCTTGAGAGTCCCTTGGACAGCAAGGAGATCCAACCAGTCCATCCTAAAGCAGATCAGTCCTGGGTGCTCATTGGAAGGACTGATGCTGAAGCTGAAACTCCAATACTTTGGCCACCTCATGTGAAGAGTTGACTCGTTGGAAAAGACCCTGATGCTGGGAGGGATTGGGAGCAGGAGCAGAAGGGGACGACAGAGGATGAGATGGCTGGATGGCATCACCGACTCGATGGACATGTGTTTGAGTAAACTCCGGGAGTTTGTTGATGGACAGGGAGGCCTGGAGTGCTGCGATTCATGGGGTCGCAAAGAGTCGGACATGACTGAGCGACTGAACTGAACTGGACAGGAAAGAAGAGATTAACACAACCCTTCCATGTACTGGCCATTCCTGGAAATGTTTTTCAAGATTGATAGCCCTTTTTATCTTACTTCCTCACCACCTCTCCCTCTCTAGTCTGCCTTTTTAATTTATTTCCCCACTTCTCTTCATATGTTTTATGAAAGAATCTAGCATCCAAACCCTGATAAGATGGTTATTTTGAGACACTAGTCTGCCATCTTCTTGGTCTGCCAGCTTTCCCAATAAAGTCATATTCCTTGCTGTAACACGTTGCCTCTAGGATTTATTGGCCTGTTGTGCAGTGAGCAAAGTGAACTTGGAGTTGGTAAGGGTATCAACATTACCACCAATTTACAGGTGAGAAAGCTAAGACCTGGAGAAGATGCCATGGCTTTCCTAAACTCTCACAGCTGAGTAATGGCAGGGCCTTGACCCCCACCAGCCCATATGGCACTGAAGCTGAATCTGGCTTCTATGCTCTGAGACCAAATTAATTCTCAGAGACAGAGTTTTGGTTGAAGCAGAAAAGAATAGCTTTATTGCTTTGCCAGGCAAAGGGAGGCATTGCAGCCAGTGGCTTCAGAACCGTGTATCCTAAACTGAGGGTGTAGTGAGAGGTTTTTATATCAATAGTAATGGTTCAAAGAGGACATATTCAGCTTGAGGACATTCTTCTGATTGGTTGGTGGTGAGGTAAGTGGGAGTGAGCATCATAAACTTCTGATTCCAACTGGTCTTGTGGGCAGCATTCTGTTAATTTCTCCCACCTGGCGGGGGTTTCAGTAGCTTCCAGACAGCTCAAAGATATTGTTATGTGTATCCCTTGATGGGGAATCAGAACCCTGCCCCAAGGCTGCACTATTATTTCTTTTGACTATTCCTTATCTCTACATTCCTTCCCTTCCCTGATTAGCAACTGTTTGAATCTGCTCCTTGGAGCTCATGGAAGTTCATAGAGGCTGAATGACGCCTATTTCCTGTAATCAAGAAATGGGGGTCATAGGGTCCTGCTTGGTATCAGTACCTTTGGCTGAACTCAGTCCTATGGACACTCAGCTGGCCGCAGAACTCGATCTGCTGGTTATTTGGGGGTATAAGGCATACAAATGTACCCAGCAGCCCTGACTGGACTGGAACCATGGTCTCTGAACTCCAAATTCCCAGTTCCTTCCACCCCAAGAACAGTCCAGAAAAAAAAGGGGCAGTGGGAAGGGTGGGGAACACCATGGTAATCATGAAAGTGAACATGGTTTGAAAAGTTTGATTCTCTATCCTCTGGTCCTGGGGTCTCTGGTTCTGCTCTGGGTAAGGTGTTTTCGGGTACAGACTGAGAACTGCCTTGGGCAGAACCTGAAAGCATTTTCCTCAGTTTTGGATTTGAATCCATGTGGCCTGTACTCAAAGCTAGCCAAAACCCAGTCTTCCGACTGAGATCATAGACCTGGTTTTAGGACCTAACGTCAGGTTCTTGATGTCTCATTGGGGAAAGAATTCAGTGAAAGACAAAGTGATAGGTAAGAAGTGGATTTATTTAGAGAGAAACACACTCTGCTGACAGAGTTGGGCCATCTCAGAGGGCAAATGCAGCCTTGGAAGCACACTCCACATACAAGAGTATGGGCCATAACAGAGAGCAAATGAGGCCTCAGCAGGTGGTGTGGTTAATTTTTATGGGCCAGGTAATTTCATAGGGTAATGAGTGAGAAGCTTATTCAAACTATTTTGGGGAAGGGGTTGTTGATTAAAAAAGATGTACAACTTGAGAGTTTTGAGTTAAGTTTTATTTGGGGAAAATGAGGACTGCAGCCAGGGAGGCAGCATCTCAGATAGCTCTGAGAGACTGCTCCAAAGCGGCAGTGGGGGAAAGTCAATATATAAGGTTTTGGTGGAGAGGGAGTTCAATACCATGAAGCACTCAATTTACAAAAGGTTTTTTGTTAGTCATGAGGGCCTGATGTCACCATGAAGGGATTTAGTGCTTCTCTAGATATGAAGAGATGCAAGGATTGAGATCATAAAATCTGTTACTAAAAACATCCAACTATCTAAAGACCTGTCCCACCAGATTTCCTGGAGCACAGAGTGCCTTACTCCACCCTGAACTCCCTCAGGGATTGATGAAGGTCACCAGCTATAGCAGCATGGGGTTCAATCTCCGTAGAGGCAGATGACAAATGGCTTTGTTGTTCAGTCATTGGTAGTGCTCTTGGTAAGTGCCAATTTGTAGTTGACAGGGTGGAGATTTCCAGAAATTGGGCCACCCCCCCAATTTTTGGTCTTTGATGGTCAGCTTTGGAACTGTCATGGTGCCTCTTGGTGCATCCTTTAGCTTGTTGATGTGTTACAACGAGCATATACTCAGGATCAAGGTCTAGTGGAAGTTGACTTGTTTGCCATCTCAGACCCATTTGATTCTAATCAGTTTATGTTTCGTCCTTGAGCTATGATCATCTTTTCAAAGGTTGTACCCTGCCCTCTTCCCTCCTGTTTCAGAACCATTTGCGATATGTCCAACTGACTGCCCAGACAATGTCCAGAGCTTGGTGGAGACTTCTTTATGCTGTATACCAAAACAAACAAATTCTAAAACACTCCTATCTCCTGTGTTATAAGCCACAAATGGCCCCAGAAAATGGCTGCCCATGAAATGTGGCTCTCAGTATGAAACAGGAGGGAAGGAGGCAGGGCACAACTTTAAAAGAATGACATAGCCAGAGGACAAGACAAAATTGGTTAGAACCAACTAGGCCCAAGAAAGCCAAAGAAGATTTGACTTCCAGTGGACCTTGATCCTCATTATTTGCTCATTGTAATGCATTAGCATCTAAATAACATACCCACCACAGTTATGACAGTTTCAAGGCTAACCATAACCAGCTAAAAAGTAGGTGGTGGCCCAATTCCTGGAAATTCCTCCTTCCCCAGAATAGTTGGAATAATCCTCCCACTCATTAGCCTATTCAATTGAGGCTTCCCTGGTGACTCGGATGGTAAAGAATCTGCCTGCAATGCACGGACACCTGGGTTCAGTCCCTGGGTCAGGAAGATCCCCTGGAGAAGGGAATGGCCCTCACTCCAGTATTCTTGCCTGGAGAATTGCATGGACAGAGGAGCCTGTACTCAGTCTATAAAAACTAACTATTCCATGTCTCAGGGCCTCTCACCTTCTGAGATGGCCTACACTCTGTCTGTGTACAGACATTCTCTCTAAATGAATCCATTTCTTACCTATCACTTTGTCTCTCACTGTATTCTTTCTGCAACAGGACCAGCAAGAACATGAGCTTTACTAAGTCCTGAGATCACGTGTGTGATCTCAGTTACAAGTCTGTGGGTTCGAGTCCCAATCTAAGTTGCATGGTTTCAAGTAGGGCACTGTCCTGAGGAACGGGTTTCCCATCCCACCCACTCCTCCTTTCTAGAGCTGGACAGGGGTAAGGGCAGAACCTCCAGTGAGGAGGACAGTCTCCTCTCCCAACTGTGTGAGAGTCCCATCCCTGCTGCTGGATTCCAGATCAAATGGGCTGGGCACATTGGGGAGGGGAAAGAACAAATATACAGCCAAGGAGCTGTCCCACCTGGTGAGCAAGTCTCAGCTCTTGAGGCCAGGAGATTAGTTAATCTTGCAGTAACTCTTCTGTTCACCTGTGTGTCCATCTGTCTCTCATCTATCCAACACCAAGCACCCACTTGGGTAGAGAAAGTGCCTGCAGACGCTGGGGGAGAGGCTGAATCTATAGGGTAGTTCTTCCTTTGGTGGACTTACCACAGTCCCTAGTCCAACCCCTAGTCCTCAGAGCTCAGAATCTGTATCTGGTCAGCATCTTCAAGCCCACAGGACTCAGGGAAGCTGACCCACATCTCCAAATCCACGTAAGTGGGAGGCAGAATCATACATCCACTGATTAGTCACTGGTGAGAATTATAACTGCCTGGCAGAGGTTTATGTGGCCTGAACCAGAGCCTTTCCTTCTGTTGGCCAGTCATGTGGCAGGCCTGGGTATCAGAAGGGGTCATAGTGGGCACATAGTGATGACTTGTGCATTGGGAAGTCAGTGGTGGTCTGAGTCAGTCACCATTCCCAATGTGGCCCCAGTTTCCTGCAGAACCTCTCAAGTCAAGCATTTCTTTCTTTCCTTTTTCTTTTTTTGTGATGACTTTTTATTTCCAAAAAATTTATTGAAGTATAGTTGATTTACAACACAGTGTTAATGTTTGCCATACAACAAAGTCATTCAGTTATACATGCATTCTTTTCATACTCTTTTCCATTAAGATTTATCACAGGATATTGAATATAGTTCCTTGTGCTATATTGTGCCTTATTGTTTATCCATCCTACATATAATAGTTTGCTTCTGCTAATCCCAAATTCCCCACCCTACTCCCCCCCACTTTTTTTGAGGGTTTCCCTGATGGCTCATTTCGTAAACAATCTGTCTGCAATGCGGGAAACCTGGGTTCAGTCCTTGGGCTGGGAAGATCCCCTGGATAAGGGAAACGCTACCCACTCCGGTAGCAACCACAGATCTGTTCTCTATGTCGGTGGGTCTGTTTCTGTTTCATAAATAAGTTTATTTGTGTCATTTCTTAGATTCCATATATAAGTGATATCATATGTTGTCTTTCTCTTTTTGACTTAGTTACCATTTCTATTTTTGATCAGTTGAAATGGAGCCACCATTTCCCTTGGACACTGCTCAGGAGAGCCTGGTCTGTCTGTTGGTGACTCCCTTTTCTGATGCTTTCAGAGCTGGCCACCCTGCTGTGACAGAGACAGTCTGTCTTTAGACATGTTATTAGTACTCAGGGCTGGTCTTGTGGGCTGAGGGCCCATCTGCCTCCCTAGGGTGACAATGCATGGTTCTGCTTTACTCTGAGCTCATTTCATAGCTTGTCTCAAAAAGTGACCTTCCTCCTTGCTTTCAGCCACAGCGCCCACGGCCCCTCCGTACCGCACCGTGCCTCTCCCCCACCCTTGGCTCCAGAGCTCAGAGATAAAGAGCGGTCCCTGCCTATCTGCAGTCGGGAGGAACAGAGCTGAAAGATAGGATCTCTCCCTGCACCCTCCCTGCTCCCGACGGGCATACTGCTTGCAGGGATGCAGGTGGCCAGTGGAAGCTGTGATGGGCCTAGTGGGGAGACTCCTGCCACCCCACTGGGACACTGGTGGGGTCACAGCTGTGCCATCCTGGGGTGTGGGGGCCTTTGGCGCACCTTCCCTTTGGGAGCCCTGCAGCCCGCCCTGGTGTACCCCAGGGTACAGACTGCTCTCCTTAGGCCATGTGAAGTACCAAGGTCACATGGTGTCTCTGCTTTTGTGCCCTAACTCCGTCCTACACTCAGCCTGGAGGGGTTCAGCACTGAAAATGGGGTTACTTGTTTGTAATTTAGTAAGGTATTTTTGACGAGTTTGGTCTCAAAGAATGGGGTTTTTTAATGCTGCAATTTCAGACAAAACAACATGGTTAGGCCCTTTTTAGAGTTTCCAAAGTCTCCAGAGAAAGTAGACCTTCTCTCTACCTCTAACCAGTAGGAGCTGCAGCAAATAATTTATCCCACCTGAGCCTCAGTTCCTTGTCTGTAAAATAGAGAATGGGAAACACCAGAACCTACCCACAGGGTAGTGAAGCTGACATGAGACAATACGGCTACAGGGCTTAGAGCAGGACCTGGGGGCTGTAAGGCAAATGCTTGAGAAATGTCAGCTCTTCTTAGTCTGATTACGTGGCCTCTCTGCTGAGCTGAGTTTTTAAGGAGCGTCTCTCTGCCTTGTCTTTCTGTCCTTCTGACTGTTTCTTTTATTCTTTCCTCTCCTCAACCCTGCTCATGGGAGCACAGCTCTCCCTTCCTTCCGGAAAGGAAGTGTCTGCAAAGGGCTCTGGGAATCACACTGCTTGTGGGGCACTGGCTTGGCTTGGTGGTGATGCCCCGGCCCAGAGAAGACCCCACTTTATTCTTTTAATTAACTGACATCTCTGCCTCCTGATGAGTTCTTATCAGGAGAACTGCTCTCAATCATTTATAGCTATTTTCCTTTCCAAGGAGTCTCTAATTCCCAGAATGCTGTCCTAGTTGTATTGTGGTTGCTGAAGAGTGATGATGGCAGGGCTGGGGTGCATATGTGCATGTGTGTGCATGCATGTGTGTGCACACATGTTTGATCACTGGGGTCCCAGGACCGGACCGGGAGTGGGAAACTCTCAGTGACTCCTTCTGAGCTGGGCAAAGGGCAGCGGCGAGTCCTTCCTGCACCATCAGGACCCCTTGGCTGCGCTGGGTCTGAAGTAGTGCCTGAGAGACCTGGCTGCCCTCCCAAACCAGCCCCCTGACCTGAGACAGGCTGAGGAACAAGTCCGGGAGAGAGGTCACCAGGTGTGGCTGGCAGTGAGCCACACGGGTCCTGGACTTGAAGAGGAAGTCTTGTTTTTGGCAACCCTGGGAGGGGCAGGTGCCTGGAGGAGATGGAGTGAGGACCCACTGCCCAGAAGGAGCAGTGTCCCACTGATTTACACGCAGCGATTTTCTCTCCTGCCTCTGACCTTTACGTGGTCCCCACAGGGCTAAACCCTGGGGCCTCATCTGCAGCACTGTCTAGAAAACATGTATTTATGAAGTACCTATATTTTTATACTGAATATGTAGATTTTGAAACAAATAGTTCATGTTATGTTTCACATAAAATCACCTCATGTCCTGCCAATGGTAGCTGCCAGTCTCTGAAAAACCTTGGCTTGAGTTTTGGGTGAAGGAGAAAGGGCAGAGTGCAGGCCACATGCACAAGCTAACACTCCTCTTGCCAGGCTGGGAGCGGGCTGAGGACAGAGGCTGTGTCTAGCTCTGTGTCCAGCACACAGTAGGTGCTCAGGGTGGCATGGTATGGGGAGAGGAAGGAACACAGCTTCTCATTTAGATCAGAGTTCAAAACTGGCTGGGTTTTACTGTCTGTGCAATTCAGGGGAAGCGGATTTGCCTTGGTTTCCCAGTGGGTGCAGTGCGGATAATATCTATCTTACAGGGTCAGGGAAGCTAACTGGGATGGTATACCCAGTACCTAGCATAGAGCAAACTCTTAATAGAGACCAGTGTCCTTTCTTTTTCTCTCCTGATATTTGATGAACCATTTATACCACACTGTTAGCGAGGAACTAGGTCTCCTCCATTCTTAAGGGAATCAGCACTTAACCTCAAGGATGAATCTCCAGGAATGAGACCACAGGTGGTGCAGACAGCTGAGGGCACTCAGGCTGCAATCCTGAGTAGCAATCCCCTTCTGGGGACCGGAGTCTCCATTCTCAGACTGGGGCCATCACCTGCTGCCTGAAGGACACGTTAAAATGAGCAGCGCCTGCCTCTGGGATTGCAATCTCAGTTCCTCCAGGGACTGGGCAGGGAGTGAAATTGAGCACAGGACCGAATTGAGACAATAGAGAGTGGTGGTGTTTGTGGCACCCTGGAGAGGAGGTACATGGCACAAGTGTTCCCGTGGAAGCAACAACCCTCTCCTGGCTAAACGAACAGGAGACGTTTAGCCAGGCCACGGGGCCTCTGGTTGGCAAACCTGTAAAGGGCTGTTCCACCAGGAAAAAGATTCACACTATTTAACCACCGGAATCCCGGTTATGAGACTTCAGTAGCTCCCCCATTTCAAGTCTCCCCACCCCCGAAAACTCCGGGGAGAGAGAAGAATGGATTTCCCCTGAGCCCCAAAGCTTGACACTGCGACTTCCTGTCAGTCATTTTACACCTGGTCTGTGTGGGATCCTTGGCGTGTGTGGGTTGCTTCCTCTGAACTTGGAGGGGCCCCTTCTAATCTAAGGTGGCCTGGCCTGACCGCAGTCAGTCTGCCGGTGGCAAGTTCCAGCTCAGGCTGCTGGAGCTTGGCCTTGAGGGTCTGAAGCCTTTTCTTCTGTTCCTGCCTTTTGAGCTCAGGCCTGAGGGAGGGCGAGCTGGGCAGGGGTGGCAGAAGCAGGCTGATGTGTACCTTCTCTGAAAGTTGGCTTAATCTGGGCAAGGAGTATTGTATTTGTGCGTTCCATGAGAGGAGAGGGCAGGGGTGTTACCTGAAGTCACAGAAAGGTGAGGACAGACTCAGGGTGGGAACACGGCTGCCCTCCTCCTCCACTCCTGCTCTGGTGCTCCCTACTGGGAGCCTGGGTGTGACTGGGCACATCAGCTTCTGTAAATACTGAAGGAGGACAGGGAGCTGTAAAAACAGGAGAGGGGACGGTGAGCATCGGCAACTTGCTGAGAGACCCCTGCTTCAAGATTCAGAGTGCACGTAGATCAGGTATTAATAATACATATTTCACAAAGTCCACATTACCACCTATGATGAATTATAGTCCAACGGGTTGATTACTGGAAGTCAGCGGGTAGAGCACCCACAAGGAAGCAGTCAGCTCAGAGGATGGAGTCTGCAGGATATGTGGTCTGGTCTTTCCACCAGGTTTTACTCACACAAAAAGACCACTGCTAAAGATGGAAACAGAGCGAAGGACCGTTACTACCAGATGCAGTTTGTGGTCCAGGATTGGATACTGGTTGGATGAAGCAGCTGATCAGTTGGGAAAATCTGATCATTGTTTGGCTGTTACACGACATGAAGTTTATTAAAATGAAAAGGAGACTGTTGGCTGAACAAAGGAGGTTGGGGAACTCTGTATCAGGCAAATCCAATTTGAAGCACATTCTACAACACAACTGACTGGGCCATTCAAAGTGTTAATATCCTAAAGGACAAAAAAAGTGGAGGAAGTGTTACAGTGAAGGACACAAGAGACGTGACAACTTAGTGCAACAAGTGACCTTTGATTGGATCCAGACTTTAAAGGGAACCACAGGTCCATCTCTGGGAGATCAGGAGGCGTGCCACCCAGATGTCCTCTTGCTGCCCAACCATAGAGACTGGCCAGCAGGCGGCGCCTTGGAGCTGCCCCATTGAGAGAGCTGCCTCGCCCCAGGCCAGGCCCTTCCCAGGGCAGCACCGTGGAGACTGGCTCCAAACGACACCCTGATGGGCAGTTCTCCTTCCAGAGTTTCCCCGTAGGGTAGAATGAGGCTTTGCCAGGCCTGTGCAATTCAACTTTTTCCTCTGTCTGATCCTGCTTCCACCTGCTCCCTTTCACAGGTGTAGATAAGCATCTTGTGTCCCAAACTCCATCTCGATATGTATGGTCTGAAGAACTCAACCTGCGACTAACTATAAAGGTCAGTATTGAGTGATTAGGGAACTATGGGCTATATATTAGTTAATAGTATTGTATCAGTGTTAAATTTTTTGAGTGTGGTAATGGTATGGCAGTGGTGTAGGTGACTGTCCTTGTTCTTAGGCGAAATGCTAAGGTATTTAGGGGGGAAGAGTTGTGCTATGTGCAACTTACTCCATATGGTTAACATATATTTATATATCTGCATTGCTATATTTATCTATATAGATCTCACTAACTAGATATCTGTATATAGAGGCATACATATCTACATCTGGATATCGATATGGGAGACAGAGACAAAACAAATGTAGCAAAATGGTGCCAACTTATGACTCTAGATGAAATTCTTACAGATGCTTGTTGTACTAGTTCTTCAAGTTACTGTAGGTTTGAAAGTTTTTAAAAATAAAAGTTGAGAGAAAAAAGTCAATGTGGAATACGACTTCATTTTGGTAAAAACAATTCATGTACAAACCTGCTGTTGTTGTTCAGTCGCTGTTGTTGTGTCTGACTCTTTGCAACCCCATGGACTGCAGCATGCCAAGCTTCCCTTGTCCTTCACCATCTCCTGGAGCCTACTCAAACTCATGTCCATTGAATGGGTGATGCCACCTAACGATCTTGTCCTGTCGTCCCCTTCTCCTCCCACCTTCAATCTTTCCCAGCATCAGGGTCTTTTCTAATCAGTCAGCTCTTTGCATCAGGTGGCCAAAGGATTGGAGTTTCAGCTACAGCATCAGTTCTTCCAATGAATATTTAGGGTTGATTTCCTTTAGGATTGACTGGTTTGATCTTCTTGCAGTCCAAGGAACTCTCTCAAGAGTCTTCTCCAACACCACAGTTCGAAAGCATCAATCCTTCGGTGCTCAGGCTTCTTTATGGTTCAACTCTCACATCCATACATAACTACTGGAAAAACCATAGCTTTGACTAGACAGACCTTTGTCGCCAAAGCAATGGCTCTGCTTTTTAATATGCTGTCTAGGTTTGTCGTAGTTTTTCTGTACATGGAAAAAAATCTGGAAGGCTACACACTATGGAGCTAGAGTGGTAATCTCAGAGTGGTTGGACATGTGTAGTTTTCACTTTTGCTTGTCAACATTTTCATTTGCTAAAACTCACATGTTTTGCTTACATAATAAATGATTATTAAGATAATTCATAAAGGCCTATGGTAGAAATAAAGGTGGGTCTCCCTCTAGTCCAAGAGGGTAGTGCCTTGGAGAAGGGGGCAACTCCTCATTACCCCACCCCGAATGAGTGAGATTAAAATCTCAGTAGTGTCCCTTCCCCCACTGGCTGTTTCAGCCTCAGACTGAAATGATAATGGCTTAAAAAAATGGGATCATTTGATGGGAGACGACCACTGGGCACCCGATGGGGCTGGCCTGCTGGAGGATGTGCTGGGCTGGCTGTTGGTTCAGGGCAGCCAGAGTCTCTTTATGGTCACCAGCCACGTGGTATTTTCACTTTCCAGTGCTGTGCTGGCATGGGGGGAAACGTGTGAGTATTACTTTGAGTTACATCTAAAATTGAATTTTCCACCCCTCTTGAGTGTCATTGTGCAACTATCAGTTCTGATATTTTTGTAACCTATTTCTTTAAAAAAGCTTTTTCAATTTCGTCACATTGCTTTCAGTCTGAACCAGTTTTCTCAGCAAGACAAGTTTAAAGGAGAGATTACATTTAAATACTCCCTGTGGAAGACTTAGCACTTCCTCAGAACTCCCCTCTTTGTGGCCCACGGCCCACCTGGCGGCCTCAGGTGAGCTGGCACCACCCTTAAGCGAAGGACTCGGGGAGGGCCTAGGGCTGGGTCTCTCTGCCAGGGAGTCAGGAGGAGGCAGGGTCAGCATCCTCATAAGGAGAAAAGTCTGAGGGAGGAGAGGTGGAGACAGGAGACAAATTGGCTAATGGAGGTTAAAATCAGGCCAGAGGAAGGGGTGGAGATGGTTGTCTAAGTTGAGTTCCAGTGCTGGGGCGGCCTCTCAAGCTCAAGTTCCACCCTCTCAATTTGGGCATCTCACCCCTTTCTTTGGCCCAGGGCTGCTTGGAGACTGGCTGGCTCAGGTGAGGAGAATTTCTGTTTTTGTGGCCCAGCCCTGGGAGCAATCATCAATCAATTGACAAACTTTCCCCACCCACTTCTTGTTTGCTAGGTGCTGGGATGAAGCTTTCTTTAAGACTCAGCTGAACTTCTCTAACACCTTGAGGCACCACCCCAGGAAGCATCTCTTCTGCCAGGCCCACAGTCATATCTCCAGCTGTCTTGGGACATCCTGATGAAAGAGTGAAAGCTTAGGCCCCTTTAAGGAGGAGAACGTACTCACTCATGCTTTCTTTTAAGCCTTGTGCAACAATATATTTTGCCCAAGAACTGGCCTTTCTTTAGGTCCCAGAACTAATAATCACACAGCACAATGTCTTACTCATGGAAATGCTTTTCTTGGGCTCTATGTTAATGATTATAATTGTAACAAATCTTCACTGGGAACCTGTTTCTCAAGCCTTAGATCCATGATCACACAGCAACAGTATATCTAGCCGAGGGAGGTTGCCCGGAACCATTCTCCCTGGCTAATCTTGTGCCAAAGTTATCTCAGGACGTATGCCTTGGGAAAGGGTCTGCTGGAACTCTTACAACCTTGAGGTATTCTTTTTATCTATTCTCAGCAGCCAGTTGAGAAGTATAGAGCGAAGCGAAGCGAAGTCACTCAGTCGTGTCCGACTTTTTGCGATCCCATGGACTGTAGCCTACCAGGCTCCTCTGTCCATGAAATTCTCCAGACAAGAATACTGGAGTGGGCTGCCATTTCCTTCTCCAGGGGATCTTCCCGACCCAGGGATTGAACCCAGGTCTCCTGCATTGCAGGCAGACGCTTTACCGCCTGAGCAACCAGGGAAGCCCCTGGTATAAAAGGCCTCGCTTAAACTAATGAGGCAGGTACTCTCCTGTGCCCTTCTGATATCTATGTCAGAAACTTTTTCTCTCACTTTCACTTTAAATAAAAATCTACTCAAAGCTCTGGGTGACTGAAACTGTCTTTGGTTCTGGAGTTAAATCTTCTTCAGTGACCACGAATCCGGCAGCACCGTTCGCTGTGAGCTATCCCTAAGAGACACACCTGACTGGCTGTTTCACACTCAAGGGAACATAACGAGAACACAGGAAGTGTTGTGGGATCCTGAGCACTGGCTTGGGCCTCGGTAGAAGGGTGTTTGGGCTTCCCAGGTGGCGCTAGTGGTAAAGAACCCACCTGTCAAAGCAGGAGACTTAAGAGACGTGGGTTCAATCCCTGGTATTGTCATTGTGCAACTATCAGTTCTGATATTTTTGTATCAGGAAGATCCCCTGGAGGAGGGCATGGTAACCCACTCGTATTCTTGCCTGGAGGATCCCATGGACAGGGGAGCCTGGCGGGCTACAGTCCATGGGGTCTCAAAGAGTCAGACAAGATGAAGCGACTGAACATGTGGCAGTGCTCAGCACAGATCTTGGCACTCAGTGGGACTAAGTGATTATGGACCCTAAATTTGGCAGAGCAAAATTATATTATCCAAACAACTAGAGTTGTATCTATTAGGGTTCTTTGGTTACAAGCAAAAGAGACTGACTGGCGAACTAAAGCAAACACTTAACTGAGGGGAAAGTGGAAGAAGCAATCTTTGGGTTAGATGGGAACTAGCACAGCTCTGGGACTGTGACATCAGAAACAGTGACGTGTCCCCACGAGCAAGCATGTCCTTTCTAACACTCTGCTCGGGAGGGACAGGCCCTGTTGACGCTGTGTGCAGTGGGTAAGGGGTAGTTCCCCAGAGGAAAGGGTGCAGGTGGAGGCAGGGCAGTGTCCATGGATGCTCACACTCTCTGCCTCAGCTTGGTTGAGTGGGAGCCTCTCCTGCGCCAGCTGCGCTCTCTTACCTGGTCTCCGTCAGCCCTTCCTTCACACCAGGTGGTTGTCCTTGTCCCCTGCCTTGGACTCTGTGCCTGGAACTTTTTGGCTCCCTAGGCCATCTGATCTGGTTCCTTTCTGTTTTGGATTCTGCATCCATGGATCCAGTCTTCTTACCTAACTTAGTTCCAGAAACTGGTCCCCTTGCTTGCCTGGGAAGTGTTAGTTGCTCAGTTGTACCCGACTCTTTGCAACCCCATGGACTATAGCCCACCAGGCTTTTCAGTCCATGGGATTCTCCAGGCAAGAATACTGGAGTAGGTTGCCATTTCCTTCAGCAGGGACTCTTCCCAACCCCGGGATCAAACCTGCGTCTCCTGCATTGCAGGCAGATTCTTTACCATCTGAGCCACCAGGGAAGCCTGGGATTGGAGGTCAGACAAAGATCCCAGGAAATCTGAGCTGTCAGCAGCCACAGATATGATCTAGGACTGAGGCCCAGAGCTGGGGAAAGAAAGTTTGTTAGGGTTTGGAAGTGAGTTCAGAGCAGAGTCACAGCCATAGCCCAGGTGCCACTGTTTTCTGCACAAGGTGCTTTTAATTATAGAAGTAATAAACGTTCATGAAAAGAAATCTAGAAAATAATGGAAGTAAAAAGTAAAAAGCACTCACTCCAATAACCCACCCATTTGTTGCTTAACCTCCAGTCTTTCTGACATTGAGTTCACCTGAGAGGCAATGTGGAAAGCTGATTGAGAGAATGGGCTCTGGAACTCTTTACAGAGTCAACAGTCAGGTAGGAGCTGTGTGACCTTTGAATGTTGATTAACCTAAGCTTCAGTTATATCACCTGTGATATAGAGGTGTGAAGAAAAGGCAGAGTAAAGTATATAATAGAGTAAGTACTTAATAAATCTTAGTAAGTGCTCAATAAATATTAAAGTTTGCCCTTATCTTAATCCTTTCCATGCCTCTCTCTCAACTCTTTCCCTGAATTTCCTTAGGCAACTTCTCATCTCAATTCTGGGCTTCTGGGTTACCGTCCATTTGTCTTGGGAATAATTTTTTTTTTTTTACCAATTGCATGCCCTAAATAGTAAATGAAGCATCCAGGACATTATTTAATGCCATTTGGGTGGGAAGTGTGGGGAAGATAAAAGACAAAAAGCACCTAAGAGCAGATAGAGCATCATGTTGTACCACAGCCACTCAGCATGTCTGCTCTCCTCTCCCAGTAAAAGTACCCACACATCCTTTTCCTTTAGGAAAGTCTTCTCCCACTCCAGGTGAGGGTGTCCATGTACACCATGAGGGAGGCAAGTGACCCAGACCTAGACCATTAGAATATGCTGACCCACTGGCTTCAGGAAGTGGTACAATAAATCAGCCCATGAGATTTCTTCCTGGGACATTTTTACCTTTGAAACAAAGGTGCTGAGAGAATGTAAGCATGTACTTGCCATATGCAGGAAGCCTGCTTACAGGAAGAGAGATGAGATCAACACTGAGAAGCAGATGTGTGTAGAGATGGAAGTGTCAGGTCCCAGGTTGCTGCCTCTGAAGCCCGGGTTCCTGCAGAACTCCTGTATTATGCAAGTTTTCCTATATTCTTCCCACCTATGTGAGTCATATAAATTTCCATTGTTTACTTAACTGATTTATACTCGGCTGTGTTATACCCAAGTCGGAGTCCTGACTAACACAATTGCTTTCTTTGTAAAGGTGTGAAGGTGGTTGTGTGATCAATTGTAAAACTTTGTCCATTCTGTTGGTTGAGAAGGAACAGTCTCCCCAGTGGGGTAGCACTCCCAACATAATGACCAAGGTCAAAGAAATCCCAACTTTGAGGGGCTATAGCTCATTGCTTTCCTATTCAAAGCTCTCTGGAGATACACTCTGTCTTACTGATTGCTGATGTGATCTGCAGCATTCACTCCATCAAGGAGAATTTGAGTCTCTCAAGTCTTTGGAGTTATTTGAAGAAACGAATCCTTTCATCTCTTCTGGCTTCCTTAGCACTTGTTCTATTCCCTTTCATCTCCAGCTCAGCACTATGAAAAGGTGTGATGGTGTGAGATCCTAGATTCTGGATGTGTATGAAAGTATACAAGCATATTCTGAGCAATCAGAATGAATAATGTGGCACCCACATTCTACTCCCTTTATCATCACAGAATTTTTTAAAAAACATGCCTGGGTGAGTGAGATCTTCCAAGGAGGCTTGTGTAGTCCTTCCTGCCTGGAGGAGGTACAAGAAGAGGGCTGCTCACAGTTACTCAGACACACAACAGGCTCCTAGTTCATTGCCTGCTTCAGGAATCCCTCTGCGATCCAAGTCTTCCTAATGTTTGGGAAGTCTGCCCACCTTCTGATCAGGTTGTCCTTCTTTTCCTCCTTCCGAAAAGTGCCCAGAGCACTTCAGGAAGCCTTCTGGCTTAATTCCTTTCAGTGCTGATAAATCTGGCATTTGTTATTTCTTACATGTGCCCTTTTATTTCTTTGAGTTCTCAGTACAGTACTAGCAGAAAAGAACGGTGAACATCATAGCAACCCTGGGAGATCATGGCATATCCTGTGAACATCATAGAAAAAAGAAGGAGTAAGGGGCTCAAGTGCAGTTTAATAGATTCTGGGGCACATCTAGTATTTCATCATCAAGTTGAGCAAACAGAACTGCAAAGAATATATTTTGTGGTGTGAACTTTCTAGGACAGAAAGGCTGAGAGAGTGGTGATCAATTTAAGATTTTTAGTTTCACAAAATTCATAAGAAGAAATAAAAGATTTTTTCTTACCCTCTATTTCATTTACCTTTGCTCTAATCTTTATTATTAATTTCTTTCTGCTACCTTTGGGTTTAGTTTGTTCTTTTTCTAGCTTCTTGAGGTGTAAAGTTAGGTAGCTGATCTGAGATCTTTTTCAATGTAAGCTTTTATGACTATAAACTTCCCTCTTAGCACTGCTTCTGTTGCATCTCATACATTTTGGCAGGTTGTATTATCATTTTTGTTTGTATCAAGACATTTTATAATTTTTCTTGTGATTTTTCTTTGACCCTTTGGTTCTTAAACAGTGTGTTGTTTAATCTGTACATTTCTGTAGATTTTCCAGCTATTGATTTTTAGTTTCATTGTACTGTGATTAGAAAATGTTGTTTGCATGATTTCAAGTCTCTTTAATTGGTTAAGAATTGTTTTGTGGATTAGTAAGTGGTCTATTCTGGAGAAAGTTCTGTGTATACTTGCTGCTGCTAAGTCGCTTCAGTCATGTCTGACTCTGTGTGACCCCATAGACGGAAGCCCACCAGGCTCCCCCATCCCTGGGATTCTCCAGGCAAGAACACTGGAGTGGGTTGCCATTTCCTTCTCCAGTGCAAGAAAGTGAAAAGTGAAAGTGAAGTCACTCAGTTGTGCCCAACTCATAGCGACCCCGTGGACTGCAGCCTACCAGGCTCCTCCGTCCATGGGATTTTCCAGGCAAGAGTACTGGAGTGGGTTGCCATTGCCTTCTCTGCTGTGTATACTTGAGAAGATGTGTATTTGCTATTGTTAATGACAGAGGCTCCCTTCTTGACTAGATTTTATTCAGTCTGCTCTGAGATCTCTAGGCCCTGACTTGGCATCTGTCCTTGTCAGGTCTGCATCACCTACTTGTCGCAACAATCATTCTAGGCTAGTTTAGAGAAAACCCTTCCATCCTTGATATCTGACCACTCTCAGTCTCTGATCAAATTCCTCACAGCTGCACCATTTCCCAGATGATGTCTCATTACCTTACCCTGCCCTCACAAAGAATCCTGTTTAAGTCTGTTTAACCAGGCCGTCTCCTTGATGTTTTAGTAATTTTCCATCCACTGAGCCTCAACCTGCTCCATGTTACAAATCACCACTATTCCATGCTGTATTTGGAGTTGAGCCCAGTTCTACACTGAAGTCTCTCTTCCTCTATTGTAATAGTTCCTAATAAAATGTGTGTTAACTACTTTAATAACTGTCAGATTCTGTGTTTATTTAACATAGGGCAGCAGGTTTTTTGAATATTCACATAGGTAAACAATAATGTGTAAGTGCTCAGACTTTTGGCTTAATTTATTGGCATTTGCAAATGTAAATGATACTCTGACAAGTTTATTACAGACCAAGTCAGTTAGTCATATTTAAACACAAAAGTAACCAAGACTTCCACCTGATGCTTTGCTGGGCCTCTCTAGAGGCCCAGAGTTAGCAGAGGTTGTGGACTCCACCAGAATGCAAACATAAAGTGAAAAATAGAAAAATCTTAAAAGTAGTCAGAAAAAAGAGGCTCATTATATATGGAAATATTGAATGACCACAGACTTCCTGTCAGAAACAATACAAGTCAGAAGACAATAAGAATCCATCTTTAAAATGCTAAAAGACAAGGAAAATCAGTCAACTTAGAGTTATTACATAGCCAGCAAACTTGTTTTCCAAAATACTGATTTTTAGACAAACAAATGCTATGAGATGTAGTACAAACGGCATAGGAAATTCTTCAGGCAGATGAAAAATGATATTAGACAGATATTTGGATCTTTAAAAAGGAAGAAAGAGTGTAGGAGATAGCAAATACATGGGTAAATACAAGAGATTTCCCTTTCTGAAAAACTTTTAAAGACATGATTGATTAAGCTGAAGTAATAATAATGTATTGTGGGCCTCATAAAGATAAAATGTATAATAAGAGTAGACAAGATGAAAGGGGGAATAAATGCTTCTGGTGTCAGGTTTTGACATTACGTCTGAAGTGAAATAAAATTATTTGAAGATAGACTGTATAAGTTAACAACGTATATTGAAAACCTTAGAGCAAACCATTTTTTAAAAAGCTAAGCTGTAATAGCTAATAAGCTATTGTGTGTGTGTTAAGTCGCTTCAGTTGTGTCTGACTCTTTGCAACCTTATGGCTATAGCCCACCAGGTTCTTCTGTCTACAGGATTTTCTAGGCAAGAACACTGGAGTGGAGTGCCATGTCCTCCTCCAGGGAATCTTCCCTACCCAGGGATCGAACCTGCATCTTTTACATCTCTTGCACTGGCAGGCAGGGTCAAGATAAAAATGGAATAATGGTGGGGAAAAACCTAATACAAAAGAAATAAGTTCAGTTCAGTTGCTCAGTCGTGTCCGATCTTTGCAACCCCATGGAATACAGCACTCCAGGCCTCCCTGTCCATCACCAACTCCCAGAGTTTACTAAAACTCATGTCCAATGAGTCGGTGATGCCATCCAGCCATCTCATCCTCTGTTGTCCCCTTCTTCTCCCACCTTTGATCTTCCCCAGCATCAGGGTCTTTTCAAATGAGTCAGCTTTTCTCATCAGGTGGCTGAAGTATTGGAGTTTCAGCTTCAGTGTCAGTTCTTCCAATGAACACTCAGAACCCATTTCCTTTAGGATAGATTGGTTGTACCTCCTTGCAGTCCAAGGGACTCTCAAGAGTCTTCTCCAACACCACAGTTTGAAAGCATCAATTCTTCGGCACTCAGCTTTCTATGTAGTCCAACTCTCACATCCATACATGACTGCCGGAAAAACCATAGCCTTGACTAGACAGACCTTTGTTGGCAAACTAATGTCTCTGCTTTTTAATATTCTGTCTATGTTGGTCATAACTTTCCTCCTAAGAAGTAAGTGTCTTTTAATTTCATGGCTCCAATCACCATCTGCAGTGATTTTGGAGCCCCCCAAAATAAAGTCTGTCACTTGTTTCCACTGTTTCCCCATGTATTTCACATGAAGTGATGGGGCCAGATGCCATGATCTCAGTTTTCTGAATGTTGAGGTTTAAGCCAACTTTTTCACTCTTTTCTTTCACTTTTATCAAGAGGCTCTGTAGTTCTTCTTCACTTTCTGCCATAAGGGTGGTGTCATCTGCATATCTGAGGTTATTGATATTTCTCCCAGAAATCTTGATTCCAGCTTGTACTTCATCCAGCCCAGCATTTCTCATGATGTACTCTGCATACAAATTAAATAAGCAGGATAACAGTATATAGCCTTAACATACTCCTATTCCTATTTGGAACCAGTCTGTTGGTCCATGTCCAGTTCATACTGTTGCTTCCTGACCTGCATAAAGATTTCTCAAGAGGCAGGTCAGGTGGTCTGGTATTCCCATCTCTTGAAGAATTTTCCACAGTTCATTGTGACCCTCACAGTCAAAGGCTTTGGCATAGTCAATAAAGCAGAAATAGATGTTTTTTTGGAACTCTCTCGCTTTTTCGATGATCCAGCGAATGTTGGCAATTTGATCTCTGGTTCCTCTGCCTTTTCTAAAACCAGCTTGAACATCTGGAAGTTCACAGTTCACATGTTGCTGAAGCCTGGCTTGGAGAATTTTGAGCATTACTTTACTAGCGTGTAGGCTTCCCTGATAGTTCAGTTGGTAAAGAATCCACCTGCAATGCAGGAGATCCCGGTTTGATTCCTGGGTTGGGAAGATCCCCTGGAGAAAGGGTAGGCTACCCACTCCAGTATTCTTGGGCTTCCCTTGTGGCTCAGCTTGTTAAGAATCCACCTGCATGTGGGAGACTTGGGTTCTATCCCTGGGTTGGGAAAATCCCCTGGAGAAGGGAAAGGCCACCCACTCCAGTATTCTGGCCTAGAAAATTCCATGGACTGTGTAGTCCATGGCATCGCAAAGAGTCAGACATGACTGAGCGACTTTCACTCACTCACTCACTCAACTAGAGTGTGAGATAAGTGCAATTGTGTAGTAGTTTGAGCATTCTTTGGCATTGCCTTTCTTTGGGATTAGAATGAAAACTGACCTTTTCCAGTCCTGTGGCCACTGCTGAGTTTTCCAAATGTGCTGGTATATTGAGTGCAGCACTTTCACAGCATCATATTTTAGGATTTGAAATAGGTCAACTGGAATTCCATCACCTCCACCAGCTGTGTTTGTAGTAATGCTTCCTAAGACCCACTTGACGTCACATTCCAGGATGTCTAGCTCTAGCTGAGTTATCCGACCATTGTGATTATCTGGGTCATGAAGATCTTTTTTGCATAGTTCTTCTGTGTATTCTTGCCACTTCTTCTTAATATCTTCTGCTTCTGTTAGGTCTATACCATTTCTGTCCTTTATTGAGCCCATCTTTGCATGAAATGTTCCCCTGGTATCTCTAATTTTCTTGAAGAGATCTCTAGTCTTTCCCATTCTGTTGTTTTCCTCTATTTCTTTGCACTGATCACTGAGGAAGGCTTTCTTATCTCTCCTTGGTATTCTTTGGAACTCTGCATTCAAATGAGAATATCTTTCCTTTCCTCCTTTGCTTTTCACTTGTCTTCTTTTCACGCTATTTGTAAGGCCTCCTCAGACAGCTATTTTGATTTTTTGCATTTCTTTTTCTTGAGGATGGTTTTGATCCCTGTCTCTTGTATAATGTCATGAACCTCCATCCATAGTTCATCAGGACTCTGTCTATCAGATCTAGTCTCTTAAATCTATTTCTCACTTCCACTGAAATCAGGAAAGGAGAAAAATAATAAAGAGCATATGGGGCAGATGGGCCACACAGTAAACTAGCAAGATGGTAAATTAAAACCTAACCACAAAAAATTATATTAAATGTAAATGGTCTACATTGTCAGGGTTACAATATACAGGACTATAGTGGTTATGTTGTCAGGCACAAAGTGGATAGCTTTATAATAATTCAACAAGAAGACAATCTTAAATGAATGTACTTACAAGAGAACTTCAAAATACAAGAAGCAAAACCAGACAGAAGTGAATGGTGAAATAGGCAAGTCTTAGGTTACAATTTGAGAATTCAAAACACCTATCTTAATAATTGACTGAAAAGCAATAGATATGTAGAGACTTAAATGATGTAATGAAGATTATAGCCATCGAATGATTTGTTTAGACCATTATACATATGTGTATATATAATCAGCCTCTTCTTCTGATTGCGTTTAAGATTTAGAATATACCCACAACTACAGAATATATATCCTTTTAAATTTCACATGAAATGTTTACCAAGAGAGACCTATGCTGGGCCATAAAATGAATTTTGAAAAATTAAGATGACAGAGATCATACTGGATGTGTTTTTTAACCACAGAAGAATTAAATTAGAAATCAGTAGTAGAAACATCACTAATAATAGAAAAGTCTAAAATCAATGATCTTAATCTTCCACCTTAAGAAAATAGAAAGATAACAAAATAAACCCAAATTAAATAGAAAGAAGAAAACAAGACTACAGAAATAGAAATCAATAAAATTTTAAAATGGACAAATAATAGAGAAAATAAAATAAACCAAAGACTGGGGCTTGGTAAACATCAATAAAGTTGTAAACCTTTAACTGGACTGATTAAAACAAAGGAGAAAAGATGCAAATTATATTATTAAGAAGGAAGGAAGAGACATCGCAGCAGATTCTACAGATATTTACAGAATAATAAGAAAATTTTATGCCAATAAAATCAACAACCTAAATGAAGTACCCAGATTCCTTGAATTCTAGAGCTGACTCAGGAAGAAACAGGAACTTAAATAACCTTATCTCAATTTAAAAAATCAATTTCCCACTAAAAATCTTTAAACAAATAAAACATCGGGCAGGCTTAGATGGCTCCACTGGTGAATTCTATTAAACATTTAAGGATGAAGTAATAGTAATTCTATGCAAAATTAGAACATGCAGAAGAAAGTAAATTACTCATATCATGAGGCTTAAAACAAACATTCATCATAAATACAGATGCAAAGAATTCTTAACAAGTACTGGAAATTAAATCTAGGTGTATGTATAAAGTATAATACATTGCAACCAAGTAAATGTATCCCAGGAATGCAAGGTTGGTTTAACATTTGAAAAATCAAGCAATGTCATTTATCATATAAAAAGAGGAGAAACATGATCATCTCAGTAGATGTTGAGAAAGTACTTAATAAAATTCAACACCTATACATATGAAATCTCATAGCAAACTAGGTATAAAAGGAATTTCCTCAACTTGATAAAAAGCATCTATGAAAAATGTATATCTAAATAAAATTAAATGCTGAAAGACTGAACGCTTTCTTCCTAAGATGAAAACCATTAAAAGGATATCCACTCTCACCATTTCTATTTCAATCTTACTGATGGTCCCTAGTCAGTGTAACAAGGCAAGAAAAAGAAATAAAATGACATGATCTAGAATTGCTTTTATTCCCAGATGTTATGTTTGTATACATAAAAAATTGAGAGGAATCTATAAAATACCACTAGGATGAGTTCTGCAAGATTGTTATAAAGTTTACTACACAAAAATCAACTGCATTTCTATTAAGCAGCAGCAATCAATCAGAAGTTTAGATAATGGGATCTGTGAACACAGAATACAAAATATTCTGTTTAAGGTACTTATAGAAAAAAAAAAGAATAAAATCCAGAAAAACTTTATAATGACTTAGGACTTATATTGGGGATATATTTGTGGGTATATATATATTACATATAATAAAACTATCTAATTAAAATATTGGCAAAATATTTATATAAAAGCTAGTTGACTAAAGATATGCAAGTATTTGTAAAGATGAAAACATCAATTGTCATTAAGGAAATACAGATTAAAACAATGTGATGTCATCCCCATTAGCATGGCTAAAATTAAAAAGGCTAATCATTATAAGTGTTCATGTGCATGTATAGCAGATGGAACACTCATGTATTGTTGGTGAGGCTGTAAAATGGTGCAGGAATTTTGGGAAAACAGTTTGCCAATTTCTTTAAATGTTCAACGTGTACTTACATGTGATCTAGCAATCCTATCCTTTGAGACTGTGTTAAGTTGCTTCAGTCATGACCGACTGTTTGCAACCCTATGGACAGTAGCCCGCCAGGCTGCTCTGTCCGTGGAATTCTCTAGGCACGACTACTGGAGTGGGTTGCCATTCCCTTCTTTAGGGGACCTTCCTGACCCAGGGATGAAACCCTTCTCTTACACCGGCAGGCAGGTTTGTGTTTGTTTTTACCACTAGTGCCAACTTGGAAGCTCTCTTTGACACTGACTGAGATATAAACATATACACCCACAGAGAGACTTATGCATGAACGTATATAGAGATATTCTTCATAATGGCCAAAAATTGAAATCAATACATTCATCAAAAAAAGAATAAATGAATTGGGACATATTCAACTCTGGAATACTACTAAGTAATAAAAAGTATGCACTATGATACATACAACAACATAGATGAATTGGAAAAGTATTATTTTGAATTAAAAAAATTCACACACACAAGAGTACTTAACACATAATTCTATTTATATGAAACTCTAGGAAATGTGAACCAACACTATGGTGACAAAGTAAATCAATGTTAGTAGGTGTTAGGAGACAGGGCTCAAGGGAATATTTTGGGATGAGACCAAAGGTTTTATTTATTTATTTTTGGCCACACCGAGTGACTTACGATATCTTAGTTCCCCAACGAGGGATCAAACTTAAGCCCTTGGCAGTGAAAGTCCACGTCTTAACCACTGGTCCACTAGCAAATTCCTAATAAAAAGGTTTTATATATTGATTGGAATGGTGTCTATATGGGTGCATATATTTATGAAAACTCATCCAATTAGACACAAATTGTATGCTTTTTATTGAATGTAAATTATACTTTAATAAAAAAGTTTTATAATTAAAAAAATCCCAATATTTTCTAAAATTAATCTAAATTTATCCTGGGTTGAAAGTACTCTGGGAGTATCTCAGAGAAGCAAAATGCAAATCTTTTTTGGAGGAAATATACCTCACACCAGCCTTCATCAAATTCCTGTAGATACAATGCCTTTTCATAGATGCACTGACAATAAAAAGAAAACAATCACCCAAGCAAACCAACTACTATTTGCATTAGTTAACGGAGACAACAAGAACCCTCAAGAAATTTAGATAGCGGAACTGTGGAATATATATATTTTAAAATATATATGTATACATATATATACATATATGTATATAATTGTTAAAAAGTATAAAATTGTTAAAATGTATAAAATTGTTAAAAAGAGAAAAGAGAATAAAAACACAGGAAAAGAAAAAGATACCATAAAAGGCACTGGTCTACTTAGAAAAGAACTAAATAGAATTTCTAGAAATAAGCAATATAATCATTCAAGTTAAGGACTCATTGGAACCCAAGAAAACCAACTACCATGAGTTAAACAGAAGATAGATATGGCTAAATAGAATATGTAGCATATGGAAAATATGAAGAACTGGAAATACTAAGAGATTAAGAGACAAAGAATTTTCTATAAATGATAAGAACATATATGTTCAGATTCAAGAAGCCCACATAATATAAGAATTATACAAAAATGAATCCATATGCAGACATAATGCATCACAGTGAAATGGCAAAATCATAGAGAATATTATAAAATCAGTTAAGAGGGAAAGGGCTTCCCTTCTGGTTCAGCAGGTAAAGATCCACCTGCAATGTGGGAGACCTAGGTTTGATCCCTGGGTTGGGAAGATCCCCTGGAGAAGGGAAAGGCCACCCACTCCAGTATTCTGGCCTGGAGAATTCCATGGCCTGTATAGTCCATGGGGTTGTAAAGAGTCAGACACAACTGAGTGACTTTCACTTCACTTCACTTAAGAGGGAAAAGACAGGTTATACTGATAGATAAAGGAATTTAGATTTAGAAAGGAAGCCAGACACTCACAAAATAAACACCGAGAGAAAATTACTGTCAATATCAATTTTATACCCAGATAAATTATACAAATTATGAGGAAGAAGTAGATTTTTTTTAGAAAAGTAAAAATTGGACAGATTACTAGGCAGAGTGTCAGTAACTTCCAAAAGAAGGCAGAAGGGAAGTGATTCCAGTAGTAAGGTCTGGGATGCAAGAAGATATGAAGAGCAAATGAATCAACAGGCATGGAGGAAAGTCTATTCACTATAAAAAATGGTCACTATGGACCATTTTTTTTTGAGATATATAAAACAACACAGAAATAAAATAACATGCAATATGGAAAAGGAGTGATGGAGATAAGGCAGATTCTTGTTCTTTTCAGAAAGACAGTAGAAATAAAATTTTAGACTTATGTAGACGTGAGAAAGTAAGAATGTCAACCACAAAAGTGAGAAATAGCATATATAACTTCTTTTTTAAGAAGAAAAATGTTATTAGATTCTTCACAAGACAATGAAGAACTGAAGAAGTGACCAGAACAGGAAGCTTTTATTATTAAATATTTACCTAGCTATTTATTTCACCACTTTCTCTGGGGGCTCAGATGGTAAAGAACTTGCCTTCAATGCAGGAGACCCAGGTTCGATCCCTGGGTCTGAAAGATTCCCATGGAAAGGGGAATGGCTACTCACTCCAGTATTCTTTTGCCTGGAGAATCTCATAAACAGAGGAGCCTGGTGGGCTACTGTCCATGGGATCACAAAGAGTCAGACATGACTGAGCAACTATTTATTTTTCTTTGGCTGTGCCGTATTGTGCAGCATGTGGGACCTTAGTTCCCAACCAGGGATCAAACCTGCAGCCCCTGCATTGGCAGTGTGGAGTCCTAACCACAGGACCACCAGGGAAGTCCCCTGAGTATGTAACTTCTGACTAATATAGACATAGTATATGTATAATAATACAGACACAGTGTGCATAAATACCCAGTTCAGGACCTCTGGGGGATGAAGTAGGGAGGAAGGAAGTGAAACAGGGTGGGGGTTAAGCAGTGTTCTGGGTATGTAGGTGCTCGCTATTTATATCTTTTCATGAGTCTGAAATATTTCTTTTTCTTAATCGAAACAGTTGATTTACAATATTATATTACTTTCACGTGTACAACAAAGTGATTCAAAGTTTTTAATTTTGTACTGCACTTAAAGTTATTATAAAATATTGACTATATTCCCTGTACTGTACAATGTATGCTTGTAGCTTACTTTATACATAGTAGTTTGTACCTCTTCATCCCTTACCGTTATGCCCCTTCCTATCCCTCTCCCCACTGGAAACCACTAGTTTGTTCTCTATATCTGGGAGCGTGTTTCTGTTTTGTTATATTGAGCAGTTTTATTTTTTAGATTCCACATATAAGTGATAACATAGAGTACTTGTCTTTTTCTGACTTATTTCACTAAGCATCACACCTTCCATACCAATGATGAGTTTGATAGGTTCATCCATATCATTGCAAATGGCAAAATTTCACTCTTTTTTATGGCTGAGTAGTTGAAGTATTTCTTCAACATAGAATTCAACAGCTTTTAGTTATTTTTTTTAAAGCCCTCAGTCTCTTTATAGCAGTGGTTCTCACCTGAGTTGATTTTGACTCCTCCTTCCAGGGGATACTTGGCCATACCTTGTCACAAATGGGGGTGGTGTTATTGGAATCCAGGTCAGGGACACTGCTAAACATACTATAATACACAGAGTGGTCCCCCTATAATGAAGGCTCACGTGGCCCAAAACGTTAACAGTATTGAGTTTGAGAAATCCCATTTTTCAGGATAAAAAAGGTCATTTTTTCAAAATTAGATTTTATCACTCTCCTTTCTAATTAAAAGGAAAAGGAACTCCAATTTGAAAATCATGAGAACCAGATATGTGATCACATGGTGATATCATTCACAATACTTCTAACATCTATATTTTCAGAAGGTAAAATTGCTTGATAACTTTTTCAGGAAAAAACTTCATAAGTAGGCAGTATAATTAATGTTTTAAAGTGTCAAAAATGAACTTACCTTTGGTTGATTGATGAAGTTCCATGAATATAGCAACAATGACCATGGTTTGCTTTTGACTGGAGTTTCTTTATGAGATGAAGTTTCCATGAAATAGTTAATTGCTTTCAGTTTCTCCATATCCAAGAAATAGGAAAAAAAAAAAAAAGGTAACTTGAGAAAGAAGCTGTTTCTCTACTCCTTTTCTTGCTACTGTTACATTAGTATTCCACAGTGGTATTGTTCAAAGTACTGGGGCTCCTACTGAAATGTCATTAAATTGCAACTTTACACATCTGGCATGCTGCCAAATGCAGCTCAGCGTGTAGATTACGGTCCAACAAATCAATGCTCTAGAATTGTAGGTTTATGTATGCCTGTAATTAAAAAGTGTGCAATCATTTCCTTTGCTTATCTGATGAGAGGAAGAGAAATGAGCTGTTTTTCTAGGGTGGAGAGGTGAAAGTGTCAGCCTGAAACAGAAGTATTGTGACGTTACTGGCGTTCCAGTGGTTGGGACTCTGTGCTTCCAATGTAGGAGCTGTGGGTTCAATCCCTGGTTGGGGAACTAGGACCCCACATGTTGTGTGACATGGCTGACACATGATATATGCTGCATGACAAACTATATATATATTCACATATAAGTAAAATATATGTAAATATTAATATATATATAAAATATATATTTACATATTTGTAAGATATTAAACAGAAGCATTCCCTGGCATATCCTTTAAGATACGGCTTTTGATAAAGGCAGTTGCTCTGTACACCTCTCAGCCTAGCACTGATCTGCACCAATCAGAGAAGTTCCCTCATTTTCATGGACAAACTTTGGGAGTTTCTTCAGAGAACCTTTGGTGGTGTAGTATTTCCTTAAAAAATCTGTGAGCATTTGTGGGTAATGGGAAGACAAAACTGAACACTGTATCCTCATGAAAGGAGGGAGCTATGGCAGGAGAGGAGAGTTTTGGACAGCATGTGTGTGGTAGCTTACTTTAAACCACAGGCTCCTAGCAGAAAGGCAGGCCCTTTTCCCAATCCTGTAGAAAAAGCCATAAAACTTCAAGCAGCATAGTCACTGTCTGCCATCTAGCAAGTAAAAATGGCAGATGGGAAGACTAGATTCATCTGGTGCCTTTCCTGCAGAGATCAGGGTAAAATGTCAAGCTTCCAAAGCAACAGGTACTACCCTATTTCTGGAGGCTAAGGTCTGACGCATTCACATCAGAAAAGGATTTAGGACATAATTCTACCCACTGGGCAAAACAAAATCAGCAATGAAAGTGAAAGTGAAATTGCTCAGTTGTGTCTGACTCTCTGTGACCCCATGGACTGTAGCCTACCAGGTTCCCCTGTCCATGGGATTTTCCAGGCAAGAATACTGGAGTGGGTTGCCATTTCCTGCTCCAGAAGACCTTCCCGACCCAGGGATTGAACCCGGGTCTCCCGCATTGTAGGCAGACGCTTTACCGTCTGAGCCACCAGGGAAGCAATAGCAATAGCAGCTTCCAATTCAAAGGAAATATTTATACACAGATACAATAAAAGATACAATTTTATCTTTGTAGCAGGTGGCTGTGGCTGGCTGTAGCCAGATGTAAAAACAATTTCAGAAAGAAAAAACTTTGTGGAATTGGTCAGGTCTTTCGATCATTTGACCAGAGTGCAAAAAAAAAAAAAGAAAAAAAAAGAGTATTCTCTTCCAGGAAATCAGTTTATTTTTCATCACAACAGAAAAATCTCTGTATAGAAATGTTTTGGTTACATTTCTCGGTTTGGGTGTAGGGTGGCTCTGGACATGAAAGGTTTGTTATTTCTTAGAGCAGTCCCCTCAAACTTTTTTTCAAAGGTGGGGCTCCACTGCTTTTCTTCGTCAGTTTTCGCAAGGATCACATTTGCAAGTGGTCTAATGATACTAACTACAGTCTAGGAAACAGTGTTAATATGATTTGGAATATGAAAGATTTTGATTAAATTATGGGACTACTATATAGACTTGGAATAGAATTTTATCCTTTATTCATTTTAAGATAGGGTCACCTTACTCCAAGGAGACTTGATGAGTGATCTAAAAGGGACACTATTCAAGATTTAGGGTTTAATGTAATTTTGTTTACATCTCAAATGCAGAATCAAATTGCAGTATCTTCTGCCATACTTGAGAGGGAATGGATCTAAGTGTTTTTATTGGTGGTTGGGACACTAAAATGACTGACTTGTACTCATGCAAGAGGAAGACCAGCTGTCCTCATTCCATGATGCTAGGTTTAAGATGTGCCCACTGCACTGATAGTTCTTCCACAAACATAAAACATCATGTTAGATTTCATCAATACTTCTACTCCAGGAGTGAAAATTGGGAACCACCACTGTCTTTTCCAGCTTCATGTTATCTACGGCTGCCTAACAAATTACCTCTAAGTATCGCAGCTTAATACAAGACTTATTTATCTCTGGTTTCTGAGTAATTTGGGTGTGGATCAAGGTCCCACACAAGCTATAATCGAAGTGTTGTCTGTGGTCATCTCAAGCCTCTAGTGAGGGGAGGAGCCCCTTCCTGACCCAACACATGTTGCTGGCAGGATTCAGTTCCCTGCATGTGGTTAGACTGGGGGACTCTGCCGTTGCCAGGCAACCCCAGTTTCCTGTCACATGGACCTCTCCACAGAGCATCTCAGAACATGGCAACTGGCTTCCATCAGAGCAGGAAAGCATGGCAGAAATAGTGGGCAAGCAAGACAGAAGACGAAGTCTTTCTGTCACCTAATCTCGGAAGAGACATGTCACTCTCGCCATATTCTATTCATCAGAAGTAGGTCACTAGGTCCAGCTCATGTTCAATGATAGGGGATGATACAGGATTGTAAATACTGGGAGGCAAGGATTGATGGGAGCCACCTTAGAAGTCTCCTATCACAAGGTTTTTTTTTTTTTTTTAATATTAAAAACTGAGAATGCAAAGTTGCTTTCAGACAATGAATGTGAAAGGCAGAGGCCATATATTTGAGCTAGTTGCAGTAAGTACTTGTGCACATTTTCAGAGCTAAATTGTCTTTTGAGGCATTACACATAACAGACTGACAAAACTATTTTTGGGTTCAAAAATTTGTGACTGCTTCTCTAAACACTACTTAATACAAGGCATAGTACAAATCCTAGATGAAGTCATCAATGGAAGCATTGAATAAGATTTGAAAAGGCATGGTTCAATACCTAGATTTTTGATGGAAATTCCTTCTAGCAAACAGCAGGTACTCCAAATATTTCAATAAGGAATGTACCAGCTCAGTGACCTGCAGGCACCAGATGTTAGAGTGACAAATCTTGGAGGGTGAGACAACTTTTAGATAAAAGCTGTTTCTTGATCCTAAATAATACTAACATTGCTCTGGAACTGTTTGCAGTGATAACTACCCTTCTTTTCTTCTTCTTTTGCTCCTTGATCTGCTCCTTGATCTGCTCATCTCAAGAGTTCTTGTCTTCCTTTGCTTTCTCCTCAGGGTGCACCTTTCACAAGACCTACACCCCCATCCTCACTAAGCTGTGGCCATGATCAATGCACCCCAATCCTGCACCTCAACAGACAGTGTGTTCTGATAGCCTACCACACTACAAAAGACCTCATGGTCACTTCAGTGACTGGAGGCAGCAGCCTGGATCCTACAGGCAAGCCAAGACTAAATTAGTCTTTTTCAGTTCTTCACTTGAAGATTCATTTGAAAACATAATGATTTTATTTTTTATCATAACTATGATTAGTGTGGACGTGACTGGATAGGAAATGCCAACTTTTCCTGGGAAGGAAATTAGGATTCTTTGCCACTTTTATAGATTTTGGAAATTGAGGCAAGTAAGGAATCAAAGTACAAGTTTTATTTCCAGTTTAAGGACCAAATTCTTTACTGTGAACTATCAAATCTAGTAATAAGTTAATACTATATTAATCCATATAAGAAGTCTTATATGGTCTGGAAGTTCACCTCTTAGAGAAAAATCATTGCCTCAGAAGAATATACTCAAGACAGCATATATTGAAACATGCACCCCAGTCATTAGTTTCTTGGGCTTTTGTAGTCATTAAGTCAATCACAGAAATATAAGGAAAAGTTGCTTTAAAAAAAGCAAATTCAGAATTATGAGTTTGTTATTAGTAGAGGTATATAAAACATGGACAACCGACTTCGCAGAAAGCTAAAAACTATATCCAAGGTCAACCTGTCATATTATTTAGCTCACAACTCAAAAAATCAATCTCCAAACTCAACAAATAGCACACACATGTGTTTTAATTTCTAGATTATACACTGTTTCCTTTAGATTCAGAAAAGATCACAAAAGCAAACCAGTGAAAGCTCTTTCTGTCTAGTGTCAAGGCCATAAAATGTTAACAACATTGTTTATTAAGAATTAAGAGTAATTGTCTTCCAGAATTTGCAGGTGCCAAGAAATCATGGCAACAAAATTGTAGAATAACAAAGTATTACAGAAAAAAAAAAGTAAAATATAATGCTTTTGAAAAAAATGTAGAATAAATTACATTTTAAACCAGAATAACTGACAAGCTTACAAGAAACATCTGGGTTGCTGTTTGGAGCGGCTTTTAAAACATAGAGCAAGCAAAAGCAGGGAGACAGCAGAGAGCGGGGAATGGTGCTGACTGAGCTCTGAGACATGGGGAACTACCTTCTTTTCTCTGGGCTTCAGTATTCTCATCAATAAAACTGGAGCAGATTATCTTTCTTGAATCTTAAAAAACCCCCAAATTTCAAGGTTCCTTCTGTTCACGAACATCATTTTGTAAGACACCATTTTGTAAGAAAGCATACTCTCCTGGGATTGAGAACTGTTCCTATGATCACAACTAGGCTTTTCCTATCCTGCTCATCAGCTGACACGCTCCTGAAGCAAGGACGCATCCTCACCAGACAACAGCACCATTATGAAAATGTTCAGGCATTCAGGAGTTGTTTTAATGCCTAATAATCCTATGAAATGTGACAAACACACTGACACAAGCTGTTAACAAGTCCAAGTCAAAGGAGTGTTTCTGATCTGTGACTGCAACACGGAAAAGTCCTTTGCTTTCTGTCAAACACTTCCCCTCACAAAAGGTACGTGGCACTGTATTCCTACATACTTCAGATGCTGGGATGAGCAGGGCTCCTGCAGCCTGAGGGCACCTGGGGCTTGACACCCTGTGGTAAATCTGGGATCAACAGCCTAAGAGATGACACTTCTGTGCGGGTGAAGCTACTGCTGCTCCTGAGCTGCACGCACTCCTCCAGATTCACCTTTTCTGTTCGGTGTTTAACACTGGGCACCCTATTGTCTCTGAAGGGTGTAATAACTTGCACAAGATGGCTAATTTTTTTCTTAAATTACTAAAATTTATGGCTTTCACATTAGCAAACAATCTGCAAAGTTTTTCCATTGATGTCAAAGACGAAAGATTATATATACAGCAATTAGCATTATTCTGGTAATAATGCCTAAAATTTATTAGTTCCATTATCTTCTCTTCATATTGTATACTGCCAAATGTTTGACTAAGAAATAAATGCAATCTAATGCCACCCACGGCTCAGTGACTAATATATGGCAATCTCAGGCTGGCGTGGTTACTGATCCTCTGGTTCTTTACTTCTATCCCTACAGGCAAACTGATGAGAAACCAGTGTCTCTAGGCCACACTGAGACGTGCCTTCACTGGGTTAGTATTCACCATTAAGGCCTCTCTGTGTATTTTTCATTTTCTTTAAATTACAAGGAAATGTCATCCAATATTAAGACCTTTCTTTCTTTAGTTTAAGAGAAAACTAGGCTCTTGCAGGTAAGTTTGAGTTTTCTACTATGAAGAACAAAAAAGATTTCAATTGTTTTAGAAGCAGGAAAATTTAGAAACAATTTTTTTGTCCAAGCTTTACTTGCTTAGTGGCCTGAAACCATGTGTTTTTGTGCTGTTTTAAAGTTAAATGTCTTCCTTAACGGCTTTGCATTTTGTAGGCCTCTTCATGCCCTTTTAAGACAGGGTAGGACACAAATTTCAAAAATAAAAATAGTTACAAGTGCTACTTAAGCATATTGTATGATTTACGACTATAGATGTTAAAGATGCATTTGTTTTCTTAATGAATAAAATTTTACATAGGAAATATGATAATCTCCTTTTCACTAAGAAAGAGATCACAGTTATTATTATATTAAGAATTTGCTAAATGTTGTCTGGCATGTTATCTACTAAAATGCCTATTCAACATAACTAAAGAAAGAATTTAGCTATCTAATCTGGCTCTAGTTCATTAGTTCACTGAATACTACATTCATTAAGTCTTTTTACCTTCCCAAGTTGTATTTTTAAAATTGGAAATTATACTGAGTTTTAAAAAACCTTAAGACAATACTATGTGTAAGATTTTTCCTATCTTCTGGACAGTATGTACTTCTTAAAAAATGTGATATAATAAGCATTTTGAAGAAGTATTATATATATATATATATATATATAATATTTAAGGTCACAGTTTTCATTAATCTGAGAAAATGTAAAGATGTGATTTTTTAAAAAGTCAATGAACTCCAGTGAAACTTTAATTTCTCATTTCATGGAAAATTTAACTACAAAAAATATCAAACATGAGAATTTATCTTTTAAATGTCATGCCTGTATTAGTCATAATTCAATAAATGGATTCCTTTCCACATATATTTTAAGATCTTAAATCTCAGTGCCATAAATAATATGATTGAAGAATCATGTAACAATGTATATTTTAATTATCAGATTTGTGTAGTGATTTAGATCAAGATACCAGTGAAAAATTTATCATAAACTAAATGCAATAACAAGAGGAAACAAAAGCTTATGTACACATTTCCAAGATTTTTACAATAAATTATAGTGTACAGTTCCATCACAGCATATTTGTATACAAAGCCGCTACTGTGAACACTGAAAAGAAATCTGTCGTGGAGATTTTTAACCTTGATTTAATAAAATTTGTACAGTATCAAATAATATCAAAAGTCTAAAAAAACACAATGTTTTTTAATATCATGTTTATAAATTATTGTTTATATACCATAAGAAAAATAAGGTCAAAGTGCAGTTTAAAAAAAAGTGAAAATTGTTATTCTTGGTAAGAACTAGAAAAATGTATTGTCCCAAGTAAGAAGCAATCTAAAGGCTTATACAGTTTCTTAGGCATTTTCCTTTAACTCTCATACAACCTTGGTTACCATATGCTATAGGACAAACCAATACAAAGGGAGTGAAATAGCCTTTTAGGAAACACAGATCTAGTAATGAGTAACACTGGAAATAAATATGATGATAGGCCGCCCCCAAAATGAATTAAATGACTCACAGGAAAAAATGGGCTATCACTGAATGTGATAAAACCTGGGAAATTTCAAAAAATTTTAATTAAGTTTTTAGTCATAACTGGCAATGGTGCACATATCCCAGGATTATGAAACTTTCTAATATAATATAACCAAAACAAAATATGACTTAAAGGTGCTAAACCATGTCACAGAAAATAAAGGTTAAGGATCCAGTGATTAAAAGGCAGCAGTATGGAAATTACTCAAGAAACAGATGGATGAAACATAATTCTGTGTCTTAACTGGCACTTACCACAGTAACTAGTTATATTTTGACAAATTCTAGAACAAATGCCTATACTGAAATACATGTGAAACATTAACCATTTATATAGGAAACTGAAATGGCAACATTACTGGCTTCTAAAACAAATTTAGAGAAAAGAAAAAGTAAAAAGAATGTGAAGAAAAATCTTATGTTTAAACTTATTGTGGGATCAAAATTTTGACAGAGCTGTATCAATCAAGAACAGTCTTCCTGCTGCTAACACCAGCAGGCAGCTGAGCCTGGCGCAACACCACCCTCCCCTCTCCAGATGCTATGTAACTGGTGCTTTGTTTGTAGGACACTGAGTAATAGATGCTTATTTTTTGTTTTTTACTGCATGGACTAAGTTCCTTGGTTGGGTTAACATATAGACTGCCTGAGATAATAAAAACTTCACCATTACATTAAGGGGAAATGAAGGTCTTTCTAGTTCTGACAGGAGAAAAGGGTTGGCTGTTGAAAACAATGTGGATGCTCTGTAGGCCGCATACGTACATACTTAATAATTAATGTCACCTTCAGCAGAAGATTAAAAATCGATGGATATGGATGCTTGTGCAGAATCTTCTCGCCCCCTGACATAAATTTCACAGGGAATCTCCTCCATTACTCGGTCTTCTAGGGCCTGTTCAGGGCACTCATGTGCCTGCTTGAAAGTGTAGCTACTCTTTTTGAAGGTGCTATTAAATGTTTTCATTGGCTGTGGTTGTGCAAAATCATTTCGGAAAGGAAGTTCCACGGAACTGAGGTTGGTCCTGCTTTGTTTGACGCTGGGTGCCTGCGACCCACAGTGGTGGTCGTGGATGCAGCGCGACGCGGTCGAGGAGCGCCGCGTCTTCTGGTAGCTGTCCAGTTCCTCTGACAGGTCGGCCAGGTCGGTGGACATCTCTTTGTCTCTCAGGGAAAACAGTTCATAATGAGGAGGATCAAATACTTCTTGAAACCCAGTTTTATTGAAAGCAGTTTTGCAAGCCATGACCTTTTTTCGAGGCTGTTTCACTTGTACTAAAATAGAAATAATGAGAAGGACCAAGACAATCCCTGACGTAATGCCAATAATTGTTCCGTGAGTTTTAGTGATTTGTTCAAACACTCCTGCTTTTTTCTTTTCTGCAGAAAGAGAAAGAAAAACAATAAGACTCTTAAAATTCATTCATGATTCCTGTCACAAATTGGTAAAATATTTTTAGGTAGAGCAGAACACCTGGGTCAAATACAACACAGAAAATGTAATTTAAAATTATTAGGTTTTTAAATAAAACTAGCATGACTTCTGGTTAAACTAACCAATCATAAGGCAGCTAGACAGACTACAGAAAAAGCAAAAGGACTTGGTTCTTTACTCAGAAGGTCTGTGAGCACATGGGCTTCCTGGTGGCTCAGTGGTACAGAATCCGCCTGCCCATGCAGGAGACACAGGTTTGATCTCTGGGTCAGGAAGATCCCCTGGAGAAGGAAGTGACAACCCACTCCAGTATTCTTGCCTGGAGAATCCCATGGACAGAGGAGCCTGGTGGGCCCAAGTCCACAGGGTCGCTAGGAATCAGACATGACTGAACAACAGCAATAACACGTGAGCACATACAGTTTGCAAATCAAAGTAATACATGAATATAGAAAATGTCAAAACAAAATACTCTTGTTCTATCAAGTTTAGCTTTCTGCTCTATGGTAGATTTGAGTTAACCCATAGTATTCCTACTGATGGCCATAAGCAAGGAGAAGAAAAATGATTTCACTGACCCACTCAGATATGTTGACAACCACGGTCCACTGTTTTTCAATGGTTACCTGAAAATACTTCCTCTCAAGTACTTAGGACAGCAATGTCATACGTTAACTTTCCATAGTTAGGATATTTATTGAACTCTTGGGAGAATAAAAGGGAGATAAACTGTAGTACTGAAACAGTGATTTGATAACCAGCATTACCACAAGGCATATTTCTCTTTCAGGGAGTATACACTGAAATATAGCATAGGAAATTCATGGAATAAAAAACACAGTCCTTATAAGGAGTCTGTTTAACACTGTAAGACTGAATCCATCAGTTGATTTTTACTAAATAGTATTTCCATTTAATTTTAAAAATAAGAATACTTTAGGTTATAATCTACATTATTATGACAATAAGGTATCTTTATGATATAAACCACCATGACAAACTTATAGACAACTTTAAGGTAAAAAATATAGTCTATAAAAATTGCTTTTGTTGAGAATAATTTTCAGTTTTACCACATCCCAAAGGTCTGTGATTCATTAAGGAGAACATTTATTTTACATGTCTTCATTCTGCCAAAGCAGTTATGACAAGTACAGTTGTAGAAAAAGAGATTTTTTTCTTAGTGAAAGGCAATGACCACACCTCTAAGGGCTGGCCTTCACCACAGACTCACCTTTACAATGATTTTCATCCCAAGGGTATGCACAGTTTTGAATCCCATTACAGACTAAAGAATTATTGATGCACATGTTGCTATGGCAAAAGAAAGTGCTGCCTGTACAGGGAGCTGTAGAAAAAAAGAAAACTTTGTTGCTAAGAAGAGAAAGCAAACAGATTATAACACCCTGATTTATTTTACATTTGCTGTTATAAAGTCAATATCCTATCTGAAAGGCTTTTCTGGGAATACACTCTGTACTGCACAAACAATAAGACAAAGGCCTATATTCTCTGATGCTGACTCATGTAAACTTTTACCAAGGCTGGGCACCGAAAGGCTGCTTTCAGTGTAATAACAGTATGAACGCATGGCCATCCCTCGGCATCTGCGGGGCACTGTGGCCAGCACCAAAACGGGCATGAGCTCAGGTCCCCGGGCGGCCCCTCTGAACCAATCATGGAGCGCGTGCTGCCGCAGTGTTGCCTACGGAAAAAGTCCTGTTTAAGTGGACCTGCACAGTTCAAACTCCTCTTTCTCAGGGGTCAGCCGTATTTGATACAGGTCTTATGAAACTAATACACAGAACATTTTTTTTCAAAATGTAAAAGAAAACATTAGAGAAGACATGGAGGCACTGAGCCCTTGTGCTTTGCTGGTAGGAATGTAAAATGGTGCAGCTGCTGTGGTGACTAGTATGGCAAATGGTAAATAGCTCTCAAAAGTTTGTAGAGATTACCATAAGCTCCAGCAATTCCACTTCTAGGTATATATTCTTAAGAACTGAACGCAGAGACTCAAATAGATATTTGCTGTTCACTGCAGCAATATAATGCACAGGAGCCAAAAGGTGAAAGCAACCCAAATGTTTGTTGAAGGGAGAATGGATGACCACAGACAAAATAAAAAAGCACTCTTTGGAATTAAAAAAAAAGTTTTTAAGCAGTAGACATATAGAATATATGCATTGAATTTCATATTTGGTATAATTCTTTAAAACTCCTTAATGGTCTCGAAGCTTATCATAAGGAAAATGAGTATTAGATATAGAAATAAGCTGTTAGATGGACAGAAAAGCCAATGAAGATGTATGGTGGTATTTTATTCAAGTACAAAATTAGCAGGTGTACCCACTTCTGTTGTGTCATATGTCATAAAACTGTATCACATATAACATTTATTATGTCTCTAGGACATATAACAGATGTCCTAGAGAGCATATAGTATTTTTAAATTCCTCATTTATAAAAACTGGAGTTTTCTATTGTTTAATTATCATGCCACAATTCTATTATATACTAGATCATATTTCATGTTGAGCTCTTATTTTACCTATTTTATCCAGTTTACAAGTGGGGATACAAGGAAGCTGCTTTCAAGACAAGGGGAGTGAAGTTATAAACAGCATTGTACTCTGATTTTCTGAGTCAAACTATTATTAGTTCTTATAGTTTATCAACAGGACACTATGTGACAGGATCTTGATGGCTCTTCACAGCTTCAAAAGTGGCATAAAGCCAGGTTTTCTGCTCAGTGTTTCTTACTGATTGAACAGTGAGTGGAAAGTACGCCTTTTGTTTTTTTTTAAATCATAGAGTTTTTTATAACTGCTCTCCACACTATTTAAAGCAATTAGAAAGTAGAGCAAACAATGATACTGTCAGCTTTCATTTTCTAGGAATGCAAGTTATATTTAAAATCACAAATGTATTAAGCTCTATGGATTTTCAGTGGACAAGCATAACTGTTCATAATAAGAATGAAAGTATCAGTTATTGATATGGGTTGCTAATGACATGCTTCAATTCTAAACTATATAAAGTGGCTGAATTACATAAATAAAGGACAAAGATAATAGCAAAAACACTGCCAGTTATGAACTGCTCTCTGCTTACAGCTTGAGGATTTTCTCCTTTACTGACTACTGGGTCAAGGTGCAGGAGAGGGGAGGGGGTTACCATTTTAGCTTCCCTCTACTTCTGATGAGATGTGGCAACGATGCTGAGATAGTTCTGTCTTCAACTAAGCCTGCAGGGGCCCTGTAGGGCAATATGTCACTGAAAATCACATTATGGATTTATTCTAACAAAAATATCTTTTGCTGCTTTCACAGTTTTAGTCCTGGAAATTGTGTTCCTAAAACCATTCCCTTCCTTAAAGAGTGAGGTATATATTAGTACTCAGTGCTTGGGAAGAAGTCAGACATATCCTGGTTGCTATTCTGTATTATGCACTTTGGCCAAGTACTATTTTAGTCACATTTGCAGTCTACAATCAATGAGTAGATAGGAAGTGAACCTCTTATGCAGAATTAATGCATTTATATAAATCTCCTGTGAAATATTTTCATGGATGGATTCATAGTAATTATAAATCATTAACAGTTTAGAGTAAATACAAGGAAATCAAACCTCAAGGAAATCAAACCAGTCAATTCTAAAAGAAATCCACTCCAATACTGTAAAGTAATTAGCCTCCAACTAATAAAAATAAATGGAAAAAAAAGAAAAAGAAATCAATCCTGAATATTCATTGAAAGGACTGATGCTGAAGCTCTAATACTTTGGCCATCTGATGCAAAGAGCTGACACACTGGAAAAGATCCTTGATGCTGGGAAAGATAGAGGGCAGGAGAAAAACGGGGCAAGAGAGGATGAGATGGTTGGATGGTATCACTGACTCAATGGACAGGAGTTTGAGCAAACTCCAGGAGATGGTGAAGGACAGGGAAACCTGGCGTGCTGCAGTCCATGGGGTGGCAAAAGGTCAGATACAACTTAGTGACTAAACAACAGTTCGGAGAACAAATGAGAGTTAACAATGTGAATTAATGACAAGCATGTGAAAAGTACACTGAAGCTCTCAAATGTGCTTATCAAGCGGACATTTTTAAGTTGAAACTTCTGTTTTATAAAAGTTCACAGAATTCTTTATTTTGATCACACACATTTTTTTGGAGGGGTACTTTTTGTTCTCAGGTAATAAAGCTACATTTGGGATATGCAGTCAAGCCTACCGTAGCCTTCAATTAGTCTGAACTTTAATGATTAGTATAAAGATATCACTTGAAGGAGGTTTGTCACCTGTTTACTTATTAGATCTGTATTAAAGAGAAATCATTAGTTTTACAGAGAAAATAACTAAAATACATTAGAGAAGAACTTTACATATAAGATTTAGACAACTGCTACCCGAAATAAATATAATGTGAGTCAAGAATGAGAACAAGTAGCCATATTAGTCTTTAAAAAGACAGGTGGAATTAATTCTACTGGCTGTTAAAGACTTATTTAGTCTTTAAGTCATATCTGACTCTCTTGTGATCCCACCGACTATAGCCAGCCAGGCTCCTCTGTCCTGGTGATTTCCTAGGCAAGAACACTGGAGTGGGTTGCCATTTCCTTCTCCAGGGAAATCTTCCTGACCCAGGGATGGAACCTGTGGATCCTGCATTAGCAGGTGTATTCTTTACCTCTGAGCCATCAGGGAAGTCACTAATAGTTTATTTAACCTAATGTATTTGTGCAGAAAGTTAATACAGCATGATCACGGATGCTACCTTCAGAAGGGTCTGTGTGCAAGGGTGGCCCTTAGCTGGCATCTGGAAACTTGGCTTTCCTCTATTCCCTGACTGACTAGCGTAGTTCACGGTGCATAGAGTTTGTGTTAATATCATTTACGCCAAATATTAACAACTGTTTTCCTTCTGTGAGTCGAGAATTTTGGTATATTCAAGGCAGACTGCGCCTATGTGAACAGTCCCCAGTAAAAACCGTGGGTGCTGCCATCTCTATAAAGTCGGCTTTTCTGGGCAGAAACATTGAACAGGTGACTATATTTTTTGGTTGCTGGAGAAATGAACATGTTCAGGGTGTCCCTCCTGGGAGGGGTGAGCATCATCCCTGTGCAAGGATTTCTCCAAACTCAAAGACAGTCTTTTCCCTTTCACTGTAATAATCTTAGCTGTTAAAATGAATAGATGCTGGTCATAGAAATCACCTAACATATGGGTGGTGCTGTGGAAACCTGAAACAATATCCAAAATTCTATCATTTTAACATGTAATCAATCAATATAAAACACTAAGAACTATTTTACATTCTTGATTTTACCAAGTCTTTGAAACCTGGTCTATGTTTCTGTGATTGCAGCACCTTTTGGTGTAGACTGGCTGCAGGACATCACCGGTACACGTGGCTGACGGCCTGTGCTGACGGCCCTGTGCTGGACGGCATGGGCGCAGATGCCGGGAGCAAGGTGATGAGGGGAGAGTGAGAGGCTGAAAGGTTTTCCTGCCAACTACATCCTTGTATCAAGTGCTGACTGCTAGTTACTTGAAACAATGAAACAACCTTTGTTGCTTGTTTTTTATTTTTCAAGCTTGAAAAGTTTTCAGAATAAAACAATTTTAGAAACAAACTGAGGTTCTATCTCTAGGTCAAAAAGAAGCAGCAGCGCAGTCTACTTGTGGCAAACACCACCCCGCTGAACTCTTGACTTCCCCACTGCATGAAGAATTCACCACGCTCAAAATAACTCAACATTTCTTCCTTTTATCTGTTCAATTTTCATTTCCCAAGTCAGTGAGGCCCCAGATTTTAAGTACTTCTGAGTCAGTCACTTTCTTGTCACTCTGCACCCTTGTGGAGTGTGTCTCCGCAACTCTTCTTTCAACTCATTGTTACGTCTTTGATTCAGATCTTCCTCGTTTCCCACCTCAACTATGGAAGTAACCTCCTAAATAGCCTCCATGCCCCAATAAAAGCATAGCTCTTTTTTTAGAATAACATCCTTCAAAACTCCCCAATATATAACATGAAGTCTAACTTCAGCCTTTAGTTTAAAGGTCTTCAAGCTCTAGCTTTAATCTATCGTTCCTGGTTCATTTCTCTCTGTTCTCTCCCACTACTTCCTGTGGTCCAAATTAGCTCTGGTTCTACACCTTTTCCATTACAGCAACTCTGTTTGAAAATAACCACCTCACTTAACGTTTCTACCTTGTAAAAATCAACCTACCCTCAAGGATAAACTCAAAGTACCTTTCTGCAAGGACTACTTGCTCCATAAACAATATTGCCCACTAGAAGTAACTTGGATATTTAATTAAGAAAGCACTTTGCTTTCTGTCTGAAATGGGTCTTTGTCGTAGTCAATTCTGTATTTACTTCATTTGCATATATGTCACTTCACTTAAGTGACTGTAAGATCCTTTAGGACAGGGATTGTATCATCCATTTTTGTTTCTTCATAGCAAACACTTCATATGGTAAAAATTAAATAAATGAATGGAAGGAAGGTAAGAAGGTTGGTTGGCTAAATTAACTTCATAATCCAAATGACCATCTGGCATTTCAAAAAGATCTTAGAAGAGCTCAGCAAAGCCTGTATATGGTCACATACAACATGATTTTAATACATAATCCAGGGAGGAATAATATAATACCTTGAAATTATAACTAAAGGGTAAAATTATCAATTCCCACATTTCTCAAGAAACTAGTGTACTGAAATGCATATTAATTTTGAAGTTGCAGAAATTATATAGGTTACCATTATACCATATTCATGATATGGTCATGTCAGGATACAAAATATCTTTGTCTCATAAGGACAACAGATAAGATATGCCACTTATTTTTAAAAATATATATAATGTGAACATATACATGTAATTATATCCAGGAAGTTTGGGTGAATTTTTATATGCCAACTTTCTTCATTCAGCTGACGACTGTGAGGAAAGCAGCCCGTTAAACAGGCTAATCAGTACGGCCTAAATGTAGATTAAAGTTAAGGGCCATTCAAAACCAAGTCAGCTTTTCAGTCTGGCACTGAGCGTTTCTTCAGATCATGTCTGGTGGCTCCGCAGATTATAACAGCAGAGAACATGGCCCATGAGGGAATGGACTCCAATGGTGTTATCGAGAGCAACTGGAATGAGATTGTTGGTAACTTTGATGATATGAACTTAAAGGAGTCTCTTCTTCGGGGCATCTATGCTTATGGTCTTGAGAAGCCATCAGCTATTCAGCAGAGAGCTATTATTCCATGTATTAAAGATCCAAAAGGTAATTCTGGCACTTGGAGATTATACGGGAGCAACTTGTCATGCCTGCATTGGTGGAACAAATGTTCAAAATGAAATGCGAAAACTGCAGGCTGCAGCATCACATATTGTTGTTGGAACACCAGGGAGAGTGTTTGCTATGTTAAACAGAAGATCTCTCTCTCCAAAATGGATCAAAATGTTCATTTTGGATGAAGCAGATGAAATGCTGAGCCAAGGGTTTAAGGATCAAATCTATGAGATTTTCCAAAAATTAAATACTAGTATTCAGGTGGTGTTGCTTTCTGCCACAATGCCAACGGATGTGTTGGAAGTGACCAAAAAATTCATGAGAGATCCAATTCGAATTTTGGTGAAAAAGGAAGAATTGACCCTTGAAGGAATCAAACAGTTTCATATTAATGTTGGAAGAGAGGAATGGAAGTTGGATACACTTTGTGACTTTGTCACTTTGTGTCACAAGTGTCACTTTGTGACACTGACAATTACATAGGCTGTTATTTTTCTCAATACAAGGCGCAAGGTCGACTGGCTCACAGAGAAAATGCATGCCAGGGACTTCACAGTTTCTGCCCTGCATGGTGACATGAACCAGAAAGAAAGAGATGTTATTATGAGGGAATTTCGATCAGGCTCAAGCCATGTTTTGATCACTACTGACTTGTTGGCTCGTGGAATTGATGTGCAACAAGTGTCTTTGGTTATAAACTATGATCTACCTACCAACTGTGAAAACTGTATTCACAGAATTGGCAGAGGGGGTCGATTTGGGAGGAAAGGTGTGGCTATAAACTTTGTTACTGAAGAAGACGAGGATTCTTCATGACACTGAGACTTTGTACAATACTACAGTGGAGGAAATGCCAATGAATGTGGCTGACCTTATTTAATTCCAGGGATGAGACAGTTTTGAACGCAGTACTCGCTGTTGCTGAATAGGCAATCACAACGTGCATTGTGCTTCTTTCTTTGGGAATATTTGAATCTTGTCTCAATGCTCATAACGGATCAGAAATACAGATTTTGATAGCAAAGCAACATTAGTTGGGAGCTCTTGAGGAAAGTCATTGGCTTTATCCTCTTTAGCGTTAGATTGTTGGGGTGGGTATACAAGATGGGCTCTGTAAAATCTTTCTTTCTTAGAAATTTATTTCCTAGTTCTGTAGAAATGGTTGTATTAGATGTTCTCTATCATTTAATAATATACATGTGGACTAAAAGATATAAGTGCTATATAAAATCAGCCAATTATGTTAAACTAGCATATCTGCCTTTATTGTGTTTGTCATTAGCCTGAATAGAAAGGCCTTTAAAACTGACTTTTTTTTTAGCATTTGAATGCATTTTGTTTGGTATTATATTTATTCAATAAAGTATTTAATTAGTGTTAAAAAAAAAAAACCCAAGTCAAAAACATGATGATGTGAAAGCAGTTTTTTGTCAAAGCTAATGCAATATGATCTGCACTTATAATAAGCAAAGTCAACAAAATAATTATTAGGAACTACTGATAAGTCACTTATACTTTTATACGAGATCCAAAAACAACAGAACCATTTTGCCTTGTGAGGATTTGTTCATCTGAATTAACAAGAGTTAACAAGCTCAGATGGTGAAGAGTCCACCTGCAGTCTAGGAGACCCGGGTTGGATTCCTGGGTCAGGTAGATCCCTTGGAGAAGGGAATGGCAACCCACTCCAGTATTCTTGCCTGGTGAATTCCATGGATAGAGAAGCCTTGTGGGTTACAGCCCATGGGGTCGCAAAGAGTTGGACATGACTGAGCAACTAATACACATACACACACACATCAAGTTTTCAAGGGAAGAACCTAAAATCTGTTCTCAAAGTTTCTCCACTTATAAGCTGGGTCAGTGTGTCTACACATAAACTACAACATCCTTTAATGTGAAAAAGTTCCCACACGCTCATAAAATAGTAAAGACACTTTTAAAGACTTTAGCAATCAGAAAAAAGACAAAATCTCCATTGTAATCAGAAGGAAGGTGTCTAAAGAATATATTGTAATTACAAGGAAGATGTCTAAAGAATATACACAGAAGGAAATGCAAATGTGTCACTACAAAAATCAACTAAGCACAAGAGACTGTAATGATGGAAATGACGGATAACAAAGCTGTAAGGCACATAGAAATCAACAGCAAGATTGTAGAAGTCTTTCCTTAGTAGCTACTTTAAATGTAAATGGATTAAACTTTCCATTCAAAAGGCATAAATTAGCAGAAAAGAAAAAAAAAAACAGCCAAGATCCAGCTATATGATGTTCTATAAGAGATTCACTTTACATCCAGAGATTTAATTAGGTCAAAAGTAAAAGAACAGAGAAAGCTATTCCATGCAAATAGATACCAAAGAAAGCTGGGATGGTGATATAAATATAGTTGCATATCAGAGATATTGCTGGTTTGACTTCAGACTACCAGTGAAGCAATTATTCAAGGACTCCCATGAATTTTTTGGTTTCCCAGTGCATATAAAAGTTACATTTATATTTTACTGTAGACTATTAAGTGCACAAGTAGTATTACATCTAAAAAACTCAATGTATATACCTTAATTTAAAAAATCTTACTGCTAAAAAATGCTAACCATCATCTAAGCAAATCTTTTACAATAGTAACATCAACAATCACTGATGACCATAAACAATAATAGTGAAAATGTTTGAAGCACTGTGAGAATTATCAAAGTGGGACAGAGAGACATGAAGTTAGCAACTGTTAGAAAAACGATGCCAGTAGATTTTTCAACACAGGGTTGCCACAGGGTTTGCCCAGTGGCTTAGCAGTAACCCATCTGCCTGCAATGCTGGAGATGTGGGAGACACAGGTTTGATTTCTGGTCAAGAAGATCCCCTGGACAAGTAAATGGCAACCCACTCCAGTATTCTTGCCAGGAAAACACCATGGACAGAAGAGCCTGGTGGGCTACAGTCCAGGTTGCAAAGAGTCAGACATGACTGAGTAACCGAAGACACACAGGGTGGCCACAAACCTTCAATTGGTAAAAGATGCAGTATCTGTTTTAAGATACGCCTGTATCAGACAAAAACTGACTTTAAGTCAAAACTCTCACAAATGACAAAGGAGGACACTGTATCTTATAAAAGGGTCAATTCACCAAGAAGATATAAAAATTGTAAACCTATATGAGCCAAAAATCAGAGCCCTAAAATATAAGTAGTAAGCATTGTCAGAATTTAAGGGAGAATTAGACAGTTCTATGATAAGAGTTGGAGACATCAATACTCTTACTTTTAATAATGAATAAAACCATACAGAAGATCAATAAGGAGGGAATTCCCTGGTGGTCTAGTGGTTAGGACTCTGCAATCTTCACTGCCAAGGGCCCAGGTTCAGCCTCTGGTTAGAGAACTAAGATCCCACAAACTGTGAGGGGCACACCCTCAAAAGACCGGTAAGGAAATAAAGGCCTTGAACAGCACTATAAACCAATTGAACCTAACAGACATAAAAACCCCACCTGACAATAGTAGAATACGTTTTTCTCAAGTGCACATGGAACATTCTGCAGGACAGACCATATGTTAGGCCACACAGAATCTTAATTTTAAAAGATTGAAACCATACAAAGTATCCTTTCGAATCACAGTGAAATGAAACTAGAAATCAACAACAGAAGGAAAACTGGAAAATTTACAGATATGTGGAAATTACACTACACACTCTTAACCACAAAGAAGATATCACAAGGGAAATTAGAAAATACCTTGAGACAAATGAAAAGACAACATATGAAACTTATAGAAAGCAGTGAAAGCACTGATAAGAAGGAAATTTAAAGCTATAATGCCTACATTTAAAAAAGGAGACTTTTAATAAAGGAGAAAGACTTCAAATCATAGAGAACCAGAAAAAGAAGAGCACATGAAGCGCTCCTCATTTCCCAGGTCGTTCCTGGGATCAAGGCTGCAGAGCTATGTGCTGGAGATGTAACCACAGCCATTGACGGGGAAAATGCCAGCAATACGTCGTAATCAGAAGCTCAGAGCAAAGTCAAGGGCTGCACAGACAACATGACTCTCACAGCAGCAAGAGAACAGAAATATGGTCTCCCCTGGTGACACAGGAAGGGAAACATCACCCATACAAGATGAATGCAGCCTCTGAACCCCAAGAGATCCTACACATAGGAAGCACCCCAAACCAGAGCTGTGCCCTTTACCACCTCACCTGCCTTCAGCTCTTGCCCAGGGTTGTCACAAACCAGTACAACAACCCAGTTAGCCTCCACTCCCCTGAAAATATCTAACACTTCAACAACGCCTTGGAGTCAAAGAGGCAGCCAGCCGGCAGATGAACGGCAGAGCTTTAGACCATTCTCAGCTTCCAAGCAGACTTGTCTTTGGCAAAGAATCTTAAGTTTACAAGATGCTTCTGGAGAAACAGGAGTTAAATGAGCCTCTGAGACAGCCCACTTCATTCCTGGTTTTGCAGGAAATCCTGGAGTCTGAGGAGAAAGAGGACCCCAACAAGCCCTCAGGACTCAGAAGTGTGAAGGCTCCAGTCACCGAAGCGGCTACATGGCCTAAATGCCCAGAAGCTGCTCGTGCTGACAGACGTGGCAGCGGCACTGGCGGTGTGCTCGGAGCTGCGGGGCTGCCACTGCCACCCTGAGTTAGGGTGCACCACCCACGCACCCCAATCTGAAACAGAAGGGTCATCTCCTTGTGCAGGATCAGATCTACTGTGGAACGCACACCCAGGAGCGAGTCACTCAGCCAGAGGGCTACGACGTGATCACAGTGTTCCCCAAATGAGCCAGCAGTTCTGTACCCAATGCTGTTTTCCACACAGCCTCTGCTGCATCTTGTCCTCTGAAAGCTGTGGCCTCTCTCTGCCAAATTCTCACTTATGTTGGTTTTATCACTGATTGTTAAAATTTCATGTCCGCCTCTGTGCTAACTGTCTCATGCTGGCTATGTGATGCCTGCTTTTATAATTAAAGGAAGATAGTCTTGTTCAGTGTCCCCTTACCAGCATCCCTGTCTTCTCTTCCCCTCCATTCATCTCTGCTGCAAATGGACATCAGCCAAATTTGAACCAAATTTAATGTCTGACAATGATTTTGATTTTACCCAATAAATTAACAGACTCCAAAAACTCAAAAGTTCCATGTCTTTGTCGGAAGGATTAAAATATAAAGATTAGAGATAAATAAAATAGAGGGGGAAAAAACTGGAGAAAATAAAAAACATCAATCCTGGTCCTTTGAAAAGATCAACTAGGCAGACTTTTAGATACAATGACTAAGGAAAAGATTAAAGACTCAAATTACTAAAATCAGAAATGCAAGTTGGGACATTAGTATAAATTTTACACATATAAAAAGGATTAGAAAAGAATACTAAGAACAATTTGTATACCAAAAAAAGGCTAACTTAGATGAAATAGACAAATTCCTAGAAACACACAATCTACCAAAACTGACAAAAAGGGAAAAAGACCTCAAGAAATTTCTAAATAGCAAGGAGACTGAATCAGTAATCAAACATGTTTCAACAAAGTAAAGCCCTAGACCAGATGGCTTCTTTATCAGACACATAAAAAAATTAACAGCAATCCTCAAACTCTTCCAAAAAGTTGAAGAGGAGGGATCAATTCTTACTCATTTATTGGCCAGCATTACTGATATCAAAGCCAGACAAAGAAACAACAAGAAAACCTAACTACAGACCAATATCCCAACATCCCTTATGAATATCAATGCAAAAATCCTCAACAAAATACTAGCACTGAATTCAGCAACATTTTAATGTGAGGATCAAGTGGGATATAAGGATAGTTTAACATATAAAAATCAATTAATGTAATACACCTCAATAACAGAATGAAGGAGAAAAAACTCACACGATCAACTCATGTGAATCAGAAAAAGCATTTGACAAAATTCAACACCATTTCATGATTAAAAAAAATCCTCAATAAAGCAGGAATACAAGACCATTTTTTGAATATGATAAAGGCTATATATGAAAACCCCACAGTTAGCATCATACTCAACGATAAAGGTAGAAAATTTTCCCCATAAAATCAGGAACAAGACAAGAATGTCTGTTTTCATTTCTGTTTAATGTAGTGTACTAGCCAGAGCAATTAAGTAAGAAAAGGAAACAAAAGCACTCAAATTAGAAGGGAAACTATAAAGTTATCTCTGTTGGCAGATGACACGATCTTACAAACAGTAAACTTGAAAAGATCACAACACAGACATACATTCAGAGCAAATAAACTAATTCAGCAAAATTGTAGGATACGAAATCAGCAAAAATTAGTTACGTATCTATACACTAGTAAGGAACAAATGATGATGCAATCCACATATTCATTGTGATTCCTATCAAAATTCCAAAAGTATTTTTTGCAGAAGAGAAAACTTATTTTAAGATTCATGGAATTTCAAGGGCCCCTAAATAGTTCAAACAAAGTTGAAAAAGAACAGAGTTGAAAGATTCTTCTGAAGTTCAAAACTTACTACAAAGCTACAGTAATCAAAGTAACTGGCATTAGGATAGACAAATAGATCAATGGAATAAAGAGCCTCTCAAATAAACTGTCACATGTATTAATATATGGTCAACTGATTTTTGACAAGGGTTATAAGACGATTAAAAGGGACAGGACAGTCTTTTCAAGAAATGGTTCTGGAAAGCTGTATATTCACATGCAAAAGAATTAAGCCGAAAAAATTAATTTGAAATGAATCAAAGACCTAAATGTAAGAGTGAAAACTATAATAATGGTTCAAGTGCTCCCTCTGTCTCTTCCTTCAGTCTACAACCAGTAAAACATCTGTAACTCAACTCTGCCCCTCAGACCAGGATGCTGGAGAACTGCGCATGTCTACACCTAAAGGTGGGTGGGATGGAACACCAACAGGAGGTGGAGTCCATGGAATGGCAGAATCACTGCCTGCACCACTTTGCTGCTGGGCCTGCAGTGGTGTTGCCTGGAAACCGACAATCCTGGTTACAGCAGAGATACCTGCACTCCAGCTCCCCTTCTCCCCTCCCCCTGCTCCCGAAGTGACAAAGCCTGCAACTCGGTAGATCCCAAATGTGGTGACATGCCTGTAATCCTTGTGCCCCAAGTGTCAATGCCAGCAGCATCACTGAGACACAATGGCAGCAAAGAAAGCGACAAGGAAGGTGCCAACTCTCAGATACAACCAGAGGCTGCTCAGGTAGGAGAAACAAAAAAAAAAAATCTGTGCTATAGCGCCACCTACTGAAAAACTAGAGAGAGGCCTCTGATTTCCAACCTGTAGAATTCTTAGAATCGTAGGGTGGGCTGGGGGAAGCTTTACTAAAGAAAGATGTCTGGTACTTCAAATGTGCCAGAAGGGGAACAGCTCGTCAAGCACAATGAAGAACCATGATAACATGGCATCACAAAGAGAAAATGAAAGTTCTCCAGAAACCAAACTGTCTCAGAACAGTGAGATGGACAGACCGTTCAAATGAACTGTCAGAAACTCAACCAGATACAAGAAAACCCAGAAAGGCAGTTCAATGTGTTCAGGAATAAACTTAATGAACAGAAGTAATACTTTTAAAAAGTGACTGAAACTCTAGAAGAGAAATTCTGGAGCTGAAGAACTTAATAAATGAGATGAAGAAAGTACTGGAAAGACAGCAGGCCATATGGAAGTTTGAAGATAGAAATCTAGAAATGATACAGGTAGAAAAGGAGGGAATTAAGACCAAAAAATGAGGAAATTCTATGAGAACTATCTAACTCTACTAGGAAGGGCAACATTAGGATGATGGGTATACCAGAAGGGAAACAGAGGGAGAAAAGAACAGAGAGTTTGTTTCAAGAAATAATCGCTGAGAACTTCCCCAAACTGGGGAAGGAACTGGATATATAATTAAGAGAACATTTAATTACTTCATGCAGAAAGACCCTTTCCAAGACACATTATATTAAAACTGTTGAAACTCAGTGACAGAGAAAGAATTTTAAAGGCAGCCAGCTGAGCAGGGGAAAAGATGTTAACTTACAAAGTAAGCTATCAGCAGGTTTCTCAGAATAAACTCTACAGGTCAGGAGGGAGTGGCGTATTCTACATATGATACTGAAAGATAAAAACTGTCAGTCAAAAATATTCTTTTCAGCAAAATTATCATTCAAATGTGAACAAGAAATAAAGACTTTCCCCCAGACGAACAACACCTAAGACAGTTTATCAACAGTATAACTGCCTTACAAAAAAATGCTGAAATGACCTCTTCTACCTGAAATGAGAAGGCAAAAGTATACACAACTTTGAGTAGGGTTACAGAGAAAACTGAAACTCTAATATCAGAATATTAAACTTATAGAAAAAAGGTTAAAGGGAAAACATTTATAAAAATAATTTATAGCTACTTCAATTTGGTAACAAACTCATAACATAAAAAGAAATAATTGAGGAATTTGGACATGTAAAACATAAAAGCAGAGAAGAAAAAGGTCAGAACTCATATAGGCAAATAAAAACAAGATGCCGTCAGCAGAAAAAAAAGGATATTTTAACTATGGGACATTTTATACAAACTTTACAGTAACAACAAAACAAACAGACAAAACTGAAAAAATATCCCAGAAACGCTCCAAACTAAGATGGCAGACAGAAACACAAGGAAAACAAAAACCAGAAACATAAGGAAAAAACCACAATGGACATACAAAGCAACCAGAAAACAAAAAATGAAACGGCAGTACTATGTTTTCATTTATCAATATTCATGCTAAATGTCAATGGACTGAATTCATCAATCAAAAGTCAACAGAGTGGCTGGGTGAATTAAAATGCAAGACCCAACTACATGCTGCCTTCAGGAGACTCACTCCGGCTCTGCAGACAAGTAGGCTTAAAGTGAAGGGATGGAAGGCGATGCTCCAAGCAAACGGCAGCCATCAAAAGCAGGAGTAGCCAAACTCACATCAGAAAAAACAGACTTCAAGCCAGAAAAGGTAACAAGAGACAAAGACGGACATTATATAATGATAAAGGGGACAATTCATCAAGAAGATTTAATAAGAGTTATTCATATATATGCACTTAACATAGACGCATTAAACCAGAAGGACTGGATAGATTTGTACAGAACATTCTATCCCAATGGAGAATACACTTTCATCTCAAGTGTACATGAAGCATTCTCAAGAACAGACCATATGTTGGGACACAAAACAAACGTCAATAAATTTAAGAATGGAATTATATCAAGTATCTTTTCTGAGCACAAGAGTGTGAAATTAGAATCAACTACAAGAAGAAAGCTGAAAAAATCTACAAATATGTGAAGGCTAAACAAATGCTACGGGGTAAGAATTAGATCACCAAAAAAAAAAAAAAATCAAAGAAAATTTAAAATACCCGAAGACAGATGAAAATATGACATACCAAATCTATGGGGATGCTGCAAAAGCAATACTGAGAGGGGAAGTTATAGTGATACAGGCCTACCCTGAGAAACATGAAAAATCTCAAATAAATCTAACCTTAGATGTAAGGAGCTATAAAAAGAAGAATGAATGAAGTCCAATGTCAGTAGAAGGAAAGAACTAATAAAAATCAAAGCAGAAATATGTGAAATAGGGACTAAAAAGACAATAGGAAAGACAGATGAAATTAAGAGATGCTCCTCTGAAGATAAACAAAACTGACAAAACTTTTGCTAGTCTAAGAAAAAAGAGATGAGGATCTGATAAATAAAAGAGGAGAAATAACACCACAGAAATATAAAGGATGATAAGAAAATACTATGAACAACTATATGACTACAAATTGGACAATCCAGAATCGACAAATTCTTAGAATCATCCAACCTTCCACGACTGAACCATGAAGAAATAGAAAATTTTAACAGATTGATCACTAGTAAAGTGGTCGAAATAATAAAAAACTCCCCCCAAAACAAAAGCCCAGGACCAGACGGCTTTATCAAGTGAAATCTACCAATCATTCAGAAGTTAATACCTATCTTTCTCAATCTCTTCCAACAAACTGAGGAAGAGAGAATACTTCCTACTCATTCCATTAGGCCACCATTACACTGACAGCAAAACCAGGGAAGACACTTCAAAGAAAATTATAGGCCAGTATCTCTGATGAACATAGATGCAAAAGTTCTCAATAAAATGTTAGCAAACCATACAACAATACGTTAAAAGGATCATACAACATGATCAGGTGGATTTACCCTAGGGATGGAAGGGTGTTTCAACACCCACAAATTAATCAATATGATATACCTCATGAACAAAATGAAGGATAAAAACCATGATTGTCTCAACAGATGAAGAAACATCTGACAAGATTTAATATTCATTTATGATAAAAACTCTCAATAAAATCAGTATAGGAGGACTGTACCAAAAATATAACAAAGGCCATATAAGGCAAACGACCAGTAATGCTGAAGAAGCTGAAGTTGAACAGTTCTATGAAGACCTACAAGACCTTCTAGAACTAACACCCAAAAAAGATGTCCTTTTCATTATAGGGGACTGGAATGCAAAAATAGGAAGTCAAGAAACACCTGGAGTAACAGGCAAATGTGGACTTGGAGTACAGAATGAAGCAAGGCAAAGGCTAATAGAGTTCTGCCAAAAGAACGCACTGGTCATAGCAAACACCCTCTTCCAACAACATAAGAGAAGACTCTACACATGGACATCACCAGACGGTCGACACCAAAATCAGACTGATTATATTCTTTGCAGCCAAAGATGGAGAAGCTCTATATAGTCAGCAAAAACAAGACCGGGAGCTGACTGTGGCTCGGATCATGAACTCCTTATTGTCAAATTCAGAATGAAATTGAAGAGAGTGGAGAAACCACTAGACCATTCAGGTATGACCTAAATCAAATCCCTATGACTATACAGTGGAAGTGAGAAACAGATTTAAGGCACTCTGATAGACACTCTGATAGACAGAGTGCCTGAGAAACTATGGATGGAGGTTTGTGACACTGTACAGGAGACAGGGATCAAGACCATCCCCAAGGAAAAGAAATGCAAAAAAGCAAAATGGCTGTCTAAGGAAGCCTTACAAATAGCTGTGAAAAGAAGAGAAGCAAAAAGCAAAGGAAAAAAGGAAAGATATTCCCATTTGAGTGCAGAGTTCCAAAGAATAGCAAGGAGAGATGAGAAAGCCTTCCTCGGCGATCAGTGCAAAGAAATAGAGGAAAACAACAGAATGGGAAAGACTAGAGATCTCTTCAAGAAAATCAGAGATACCAAGGGAACTTTTCATGCAAAGATGGGCACAATAAAGGACAGAAATGGTATGGACCTAACAGAAGCAGAAGATATTAAGAAGAGGTGCCAAGAATACACAGAAGAACTGTACAAAAAGATCTTCATGACCCAGATAATCACGATGGTGGGATCACTCACCTAGAGCCAGACATCCTGGAATGTGAAGTCAAGTGGGCCTTAGGAAGCCTCACTATGAACAAAGTGACTGGAGGTGATGGAATTCCAGTTGAGCTATTTCAAATCCTGAAAGATGATGCTGTGAAAGTGCTGCTCTCAACATGCCAGCAAATTTGGAAAACTCAGTAGTGACCACAGGACTGGAAAAGGTCAGTTTTCATTCCAATCCCAAATAAAGGCAATGCCAAAGCATGCTCAAACTACTGCACTCATCTCACACACTAGTAAATTAATGCTTAACATTCTCCAAGCCAGGCTTCAGCAATACGTGAACCGTCAACTTCCAGGTGTTCAAGCTGGTTTTAGAAAAGGCAGAGGAACCAGAGATCAAATTGCCAACATCGGATGGATCACTGAAAAAGCAAGAGTTCCAGAAAAATATGTACTACTGCTTTACTGACTGTGCCAAAGCCTTTGGCTGTGTGGATCACAATAAACTGTGGAAAATTCTGAAAGAGATGGGAATACCAGACCACCTGACCTGCCTCTTGAGAAACTTGTATGCAGGTCAGGAAGCATCAGTTAGAACTGGACATGGACCAACAGACTGGTTCCAAATAGGAAAAGGAGTATGTCAAGGCTGTATATTGTCACTGTGCTTATTTAACTTATATGCAGAGTACATCATGAGAAATGCTGGGCTGGAGAAAGCACAAGCTGGAATCAAGATTTCTGGGAGAAATATCAATAATCTCAGATATGCAGATGACACCACCCTTATGGCAGATAGTGAAGAAGAACTAAAGAGCTTCTTGATGAAAGTGAAAGAGGAGAGTGAAAAAGTTGGCTTAAAGTTCAACATTCAGAAACTAAGATCATGGCATCCAGTCCCATCACTTCATGGCAGATAGATGGGCAAACAGTGGAAACAGTGACTGACTTTATTTTTCTGGGCTCCAAAATCACTGCAGATGGCGACTGCAGCAATGAAATTAAAAGACGCTTATTCCTTGGAATGAAAGTTATGACCAACCTAGACAGAATATTAAAAAGCAGAGACGTTAGTTTGCCAACAAAGGTCCATCTAGTCAAGGCTATGGTTTTTGAAGTAGTCATGTATGGATGTGAGAGTTGGACTATAAGGAAAGCTGAGCACTGAAGAATTGATGCTTTTGAACTGTGGTGTGGGAGAAGATTCTTTGAGAGTCCCTTGGACTGCAAGGAGATCCAACCAATCCATTCTAAAGGAGATTAGTCCTGGGTGTTCATTGGAAGGACTGATGCTGAAGCTGAAACTCCAATACTTTGGTCACCTGATGCGAGGAGCTGACTCATTGGAAAAGACCCTGATGCTAGGAAAGATTGAGGGTAGGAGAAAAAGGGGATGACAGAGGATGAGATGGTTGGATGGCATCACTGACTCAATGGACATGGGTTTGGGTGAACTCTGGGAGTTGGTGATGGACAGGGAGGCCTGGTGTACTGTGGTTCATCGGGTCACAAAGAGTTGGATCGACTGAACTGAACTGACGGCAAACCTGTATCTAATGTAATACGCAGTGATGAAAACATTAAGCTATTCCTTTAAGATTAGAAACAAGACAAGGATGCCCAATCTTGCCACTGTTTTTCAACACAGTATTGGAAGTCCTAACTGGAGAAATTATGCAAGAAAAAGAAATAAAAGTGACCACATTTACTTGAATTGGAAAACAAGAGGTAAAACTGTAACTACTTGTGAATGACATAGAATACTCTAAAAAATTCACCAAAAACCTTTGGAAATAATCAAAAGAGTAGTTGCAGGGTATAAGATCAATATAGAAAATATGGTGCATTTCTACATACTAATAATGAACTAACAAAAAAGCGGTTTAGAGAATCCCATTTACAATCACAACAGAAAGGATACAATACTTAAGAACAAAGTTAGCTAGGAGGTACAAGACCTGTACACTGAAAACTGTAAGATTATTGTTGAAAGAAATTGAAGACACAAATTAATGGAAATATACTTTGTGCTCATGGACTGAAGAATTAACATTATTAAAATGCCCAAATTACCTGAAGCAAACTACAGATTCAATGCAATTCCTATCAGAATTCCAAGGACATTTTCTCAGAAACAGAACAAAAAACTCTAATAAAATTTATATAGAAACATAAAAGACCCCAAATAGTCAAAGCAATCCTGAGAAAAATGGACAAAGCTGGAGGTATCACACTCCCTGATTTCAAATTATATTACTAAGCTACAGTATTCAAAATAGCATGTTATCAGCAGAAAAGAAACAGAGATAATGGAAAAGAACTGAGAGCCCAGAAATAAACCCACACGTATATGAACAACTAATTTAAAACAAAGAAGCAAAGAACATACAATGGAGACAGAATAGGCACAAGGAAAACTGGACAGCCAATGAGAAAGAATGAAACTAGATCACTGCCTCACACCAAACCCAAAGTCAACTCCAAATAGATTAGATACCTGAATGTAAGACCTGAAACCATAAAACTCCTTGATGAAAACAAGCAGTACACTCTTTGCTCTTGGTCTTAGCAAACATTTTTCTGAATATGTCTCCTCAGGCAAAGGAAATAAAAGCAAAAATAAAACGTGAGACTACATCAAACTAAGAAGCTTTTGTTCAGGAAAGGAAGCCATCAACCAATGAAAATGCAACCTACTGAACAGGAGAAAATATCTGCAAATCATATATCCAATATGGGGTTAATATACAAAATAATAGAAATAACACATACAACTCAACAACCAAAAAACAAAGAACTAGATTTAAAAAATGGGCAGAGGTACTGAATAGACATTGTTCCAAAAGAAGACATACAAATGGCCAACAGGCACATGAAAAAATGCTTAACATCACTAATTATTAGGGAAATGCAAATCAAAATAATGAGATACTACCTCACATCAGTCAGAATGGCTATTATCAAAAAGACAAGAGATAACAAGTGTTAGAGAGGATGAGAAGAAAAGGAACCTCCATACAGTTTTGGTGGAAATGTAAGTTGTTACAGACATTATGGATAACAGTATGGAGACTCTTCAAAAAATTAAGAACCAGAACTTCTACATGATCCAGCTATTCCACTTCTGGGTATTTATCCAAAGAATAAGAAAAGACTAATTTAAAAAGATTTATATCCCTGTGTTCATCTCAGCAATATTTACAATAGCCAAAATATCGAAAGAACCAAAGCCCCACTGATGGATGAATGGATAAACATGTCGTATATATGTATATATAAAATGGACTAGTACTCAATTGTAAGAAAAGATGAAATCTTGTCATCTGCAACAACATGGATAGACCCAAAGGATATTATGCTAAATGACATAAATCAGATGGAAAAGGATAAACACCATAGGATTTCACTCATACGTGGATTATTTAAAAAACAAAGAACAGACAAACCAAACATACAGTTACAGAAAACAGAGGAGTTGTTATGGGGTGTGGGGAGGACAAATGGGTAACACTGACAGACGGAAAATAAACTTTTGGTGGTGACTATGCTGCAGTGTACACAAAAATAAAAATACAACACTGTATACACAAGACATAATACTAGAAATTAATAAAAAACTTGCTGTCAAATATTTTTAAAAATAGAGGAAAAGCTTCATAATGTTGTCTTTGGCAATGATCTCTTGACTATGACACCGAAAGCATAGACAAAAAGGAAAAAACAGACCAACTGGATAACATCAAATTTTTGTTTTCTCAAAGTACACAATCAGGACAGTGAAAAGATAATGCACAGAATGCGAAAAAATGCTTGCTAATCATATATCTGATGAGAGATTAACATCCAGAATATAGAAAGAACTTCTACAACTTAACAAAAATCCAAGAACCTAGCTGGTGGCTCAAATGGTTAAGAAACTGCCTGCAATACAGGAAACTTGGGTTTGATCCCTGGGTTGGGAAGATCTCCTGGAGAAGGGAATAGCTACCCATTCCAGTATTCTTGCCTGGAGAATTCCATGAACAGAAGAGCATGGTGGGCTACAGTCCATGGGGTCGCAAAGAGCCAAACACCAACTGAGTGGCTAACATTTTCACTTTCAAAAATGAGTAAAGGACTAAATACAAGCATACCACACTTTCAGACCACTGCAATAAAGCAAGTGTTGTAGTAAACTGAGTCATACAAAGTTTTTGGTTTCTCACTGCATATAAAAGGTATGCTTACACTATGCTGTAATGCATTAAGTACATAACAGTATTATGTCTAAGAAAATAATGCACATACCTGAATCAAAAAATATTTCACTGCTAAAAAATGCTAACTGCCATCTGAGCTTTCGGGAAGTCATAATCTTTTTGGGATAATAACATCAAAGATCACTGATCACAGATCACCATAATACATACAATAACGAAAAAGTCTGTAATGTTGTGAGAATTACTAAAATGTAACACAGAAACATGAAGTGAGCAAATGTTGAAAAAATGGTGCTGACCAACTTGCTCAAGGCAGAGTAGCCACAAGACTTCAATGTGCAAAAAAAAAAATGCAGTGTCTGTGAAGTGCAATAAAATGAAGTATTCACCAAAGAAGGTATACAAATGGCCAAGAAGCATGAAATGATACTCAACATCACTCATCATTAGGGAAATACAAATTGGAATTACAAATGAAAAAAACCACACTTCATATAGCCATTAGGATGGCTACTGTTAAAAAAAAAAAAAGGTTTTGGTGAGGATGGGGACTAACCCTATTGCATTGCTGGAGGGAATGTAAAATGGAATAGCTGCTGTGAAAATAGCTGGTGGTCCTCAAAAATTTAAATAGATTGTAAATTTTAATATGCTGATATTAAATTTTAATTTTCTATGCAGAATATCCATGTTTAGTTAGGGAGTTTGGAATCAACATGTTCACAGTGTCGTATTTAAGAAGGTTAACCAACAAGGACCTATTGTATAGCACAAGGAACTCTGTTCCATGTTATGTGGCAGCTTAGATGGGAGGGAAGTTTGGGGAGAATGGAAACATGTATATGTATGGCTGAATTCTTTTGCTGTCCACCTGAAACTATCACAGCATTGTTAACTGGCTATACTCCAGTGAAAAATAAAAAATTAAAAACTAAACATTTATATGATCCAGCAATTCCACTTCTAGGTACAGTATATACTGCAAAAAATGAAATCAGAGATTCAAAGAGATAACTCTATGCCAGTATCCATAGTGGCTTTATTCATAATAGCCAAAAGCAGAAACAACTCAAGTGTTCATCAATAGATGAAACGATAAACAAAAATGTATATGTAAAATGGAAAATTATTCAGCCTTAAAAAGGACTGAAATTCTTAGAAACATACTAAGTATAATAAATCAGACACAAAAGGACAAATATTCCATTTATATGAGGTATCTAGAATAGGGAAATTCATGGAGACAGAAAGATAGAGGTTACCTGCAGTTGAGGGAATAGGAATGGAAGTTACTATTTAATGGGTATTGAGTTTTATTTTGGGATGTTACATAAGTTCTGCAAGTGGATAATGGTGATGGTTGAATGATGTTGTGAATGTGCTAATGCCACGGAACTGTACATTGAAAAATGGCTTAGGGTATATTTTATTGTAATTTAAAAATATATACAACCATTCTAGAAGGGTATTTGGCAAAATCCAACAGTGGCCACAGGACTGGAAAAGGTCAGTTTTCATTCCAATTCCAGAGAAGGGCAGGGCTAAAGAATGTTCAAACTACCTGACAATTGCACTCACTTCCCATGCTAGTAAGGTTATGCTCAAAATCCTTAACGCTAGGTTTCACTAGTACTTGAATCGAGAACCTCCAGATGTACAAGTGGATTTAGAAAAGGCAGAGGAACCAGAGATCAAATCGCCAACATCCACTGCATCATAGAGAAAGCAAGGGAATTCTAGAAAAGCATCTACTTCTATTTCAATGACTATGCAAAAGCCTTTGCCAGTGTGGATCACAAACAAATTACTGAAAATTCTTCAAGAGATAGGAATAGCAGACCATCTAACCTGTGTCCTAATAAACCTGTATGACGGTCAGGAAGCAACAGTTAGAACTGCACATGGAACAACAACAGATGGTCCCAAATTGGGAAAGGAGTACAAGTCTGTATACTGTCACTCTGCTTATTTAACTTATACGCAAAGTACATCATGCAAAATGCCAGGCTGGATGAGTAGCAAGCTAGAATCAAGATTGCTGGGAGAAATACCAACAACTTCAGATCAGTACCAAATGGCAGAAAGCAAAGAGGAATTAAAGAGCCTCTTGATGAAGGTGAAGGAGGAGAGTGAAAAATCTGGCTGAAAACTCAACATTAAAAAACTAAGATCATGGCATCCAGTCTCATTACTTCATGGCAAACAGAAGGGAAAAAGTGGAAGCAGTAATAGATTTTCCACTCCAAAATCACTGTAGATGGTGACTGCAGTCATGAAATTAAAAGACGCTTGCTTCTTGGAAGGAAGGTTATAACAAACCTAGACAGCGTATTAAAAAGCAAAGATGTCACTTTGCTGACAAAGCCAACAAGCCATGGTCTTTCCAGTAGTCATGGAAAGATGTGAGAGCTGGACCATAAAGTAGGCTGCGTACTGAAGAATTGATGCTGAATCTCCTGCATTGCAGGCGGATTCTTTATTGTCTGAGCCGCCAGGGAAGCCCAATGGATATCCTAGGATTGAACAGATAGATATACTGCAGATAATCAGAGTCAGATTTCTCACTGGAAGAGAAGCAAAGGGCATTTTGGAAACATGGTTGATTTTAGGGCTCAAAAGAGAAAACTTAAGTTGAGCCTGGTTCATTCTTACTATCTCTATCAGAAAAGGAGGCGATTAAAAAAAAACAGGCTTACCCAAAGAGTACAGGATGCAGCCTGAAGGAGCTCCCAATGGCCAAAGCTGGGATGTTTAGCATCAAAGTAAATGCTATCATAGAATTATATATATATACATATATATATATATATGTATATATATATAATAGAGTAAAATAAATATCCATGAGCTCATAGTGACACAAATAGAATAAATAAACGAGGAAGGAATAGCTCTTCCTCACAAAATTATAATTAACAAATGTAGAAAGAATGATGCAAACAGAAAACCACCTTAAAGTAAATACTATAGTAATAGTTATTACAGGCAGAAACCATTAATGGAGGCTGATATTAGTGAGCAAAAGGGTATTTGCATACTCTGAGGGAATTATTAATTTGAAAAGAAAAATTGTTAAGTTTATAGTGTAGAAATGTGGCAGATAGTACCTTAAGAAAGTGATCCAAGTTAGTGTGAGGCAAACCCACATTATGTACTGAGAAAGATGGAACGTGATTTCTATTGTATTCTTGACAGACAGGCATAACCTCAGCTCAGGAGAGAGAGGACATCAGAGAAACCTAAACCGATGGACGTGCTACTAAAAAATAGCTAGCCAGTGCTCTTCAAAGGCAGCCAGGTCATTAAACGCTGAGAAAGTACCACAAACAGAGCAAACTAAAGGAGACATGACAAAAGCAATTTGTGATTTTGGATCAGAAAACGACATTAATGAGAAAACTAGTGATTTCTGAGTAAGGTCTATATACTGTTTAATAATACTGCATCAGTGTTAACATTCAGCTTTACTATGGTATTGTAAGATGCTAACATTAGGAGAATCTAAGCGAAGGGCACAGGAGAACTCTACTATTTTACAACTTTTTATAAGCTTAAAATTACTTTAAAAGTTTTAAAAAAGAAAACAGTCTATCTAAACCTTCGGGGAGCATGGTTTGGTGGTCACAATTATTTACCAAGATGAATTCATACTACTGATAATTATTTTTAATTGTGAAAATTCTGAGAGAAGTCTCCACTTCTTACACTCCCTACCATACATCTTTATAACTGGTAGTGTTGCAATTTATGCATTACCATGGTTTTCCCCACCCATGACAGTCAATTCTTTAAGATACATACTAAGACCTACTTACTTCTGCACTCTGTGACTAGCAGACTTTGTCAAAAGGAAATGCTCAATAATTGTATTCTGAGTAAATGATTATGTAAAAGACCTCACTGCTATAGAAATTATTTACTTACGCTCCACAAAGGAAGTAAAGAGCATTCTGAACCTGCTTAGCCGACTACCTTCATCTGCCCACATGCGTATCACCCCAACTCCTGTCTTAAGCATTACATCATTGGCCACAGTGCTGCAAAATTTGGCCTTCAGATTTTCAATAGAACTGCTTCCATCGTAGACTGCAACGAAGTTTCTCTTGCATTCATTTGAGTGCTCCATTTGATAATCTAGGAACCTCAAATAAATCTGCAACATTAAAACAAAGAAAAACAGTGCTTTTAAAAAGATATTAATTTTCTAGTTCTATTATCCAATCAATATGTAACGCGGACTGAACTGAATTATTACAGCTGACAGAAAAAACAATAGATAAAAGGCTGATGCCTAAGAAGGTAAAAGAACTAAGATTAATACTCTGTTTCTTTGGTTGTCTTAATAATAGAACCAAGCATTAAGGAACCTAAAGCTTGTGTTTTGTCTATAAAGAGAAATTTTTTGCTTCACGAGGCATGACTAACATACATATTTCCCTTGTTATAAAAACAATCTTGTGGTACTGACAAACTGGGAAAATAAAAGAAACATTCATAATCCTATCACTTTAGCAACTACTATGATTAACTTTTTTCAGTTTTTCTTCACATTTTTTTCCCTCTTTTTTTTAATTTTTATTTTTTATTTTTCAGTGGGTTTTGTCATACATTGATGTGAATCAGCCATAGAGTCTTCACATTTTTAAAACCTAAGCTTAATTTTAAGATACACACACTCTGCTTTTGCTGTAACACATCAAAACTTATCTATCGCTTCATAATTGTAATAATTCCTATAATGTCATTTACTTACCCACTACCCTACTGTTGCACATGTAAGTGGTTTTATGATTTTACTCCATAAAGTAACAATTTCTAACTTTTCAGTCACAAAGATTTAAACTGGAGTTTCACAATAAGCACTAGTATTCTATTACTTAGTATCCCCTTTCCTCAAATTTCATAGGCGGTCTGCTACCCAGCACTCAGTTTTCTTAAAATGTGCGTGACCCATTCTTATTCGAGGAGTTCCATTAGACTTTAGGCTTAGAAACATCTTGAGCAAAATCTCCAAAAGAACAGAATGAAACAGGTACTATTCTTCATGGGCTAGGAGGAAATTAAGGCTCATTTGGACTAAGGAACTTGCCCAAGGTTACTTAGGGCGAGGATGTGAACCTAAGTTGGTCTGAATCTTATTAAGATGTATGTTCTTCACATTCCCTGGGATGCCTTTTATGTGTATACGTGCATACATGCACATATACACACACACTTCACATACATGGCTCATTTTTGGATATAGTTGCTCATATGTGACTCTATAATTAAAGTAAAATTTTAGTGAATGAAGAATAAAGATTTCTTTGATTGGCACTGGAGATGTCTAGTGGGTATTCATTTTGCTGATTGTTATTTCTGAGGTAGCAGTATGATGCCACACCCACCCTGTAATTTAAAGGGCTTCATAAAACAGAAACATCAGACACTTCCCCCACCTAAAATACCTTGATGACATAAAACTAAGAACAAAAACTCAAAAATATATCTCAGAGTTAAATTTTGACCAGTAACTTTAGCTTATTTAAAATGACCAATTAGAAAAAAATAAATAAATAAATAAAATAAAATAAAATGACCAGTTAGCCACTTTCATGAGCAAAATTACTGGTAATGTACTTCCATTTCAAAACTTCACAAAACCTCATAAAAGTATTTTATCACAGAAGTAATGTTTGCTTAAAATATGCAATCTGTTTTCATTACTTTCTCCATCATTTATATAACCAGAACATTCTGCCCATGGTTGTCTGGTCGTGAGTTTCACTAATACTTGTTATTTGTCTTCTCCATTATATTGTATGGTCTTCCAATGAGAGTGTCAATGTGTTATCCAGTATAATTCTTGCTCAGAAAGAGCAATCAATGAAAAAGTGAACAGGTCTGTAAAACCTAGTTTTGATATAGCTGAATATCAGGAAGACCATCAAGAAGTCTTTACTCTCTACTGTTTTTTTTAATCCAAAGAAACACCATACTTGTGTAAGGGCATCGTAAATGTGCTTTAAATATGTAACTTTTAAAAATCAAAGTTTTAAGGTAAGTCATATGACAAAAATAACATTCTTTTCTATTGTGAATACAGTTAAATATTGATATTAATAGTTTAATTCAACTAATCTTCGGAAAGGATTTCTAACATTATGAGGCTAACAAATTGAAATGGGTGGATCAGGGCACAAACTACTCTTCTCTCACCCAGACTGCAGATTTTTATTTAAACACAAACCCTCTTAGCCTCTTACCTCTTCCTATACCCTCCCAAGGAAGTGGAGAGAGTCAGCTGGTCGGGGATGGTATTTGGTCACTTTTCCTTTCCTCCTTCCCTGGACCAGTGAATGAGAATAACAGTGACCTGGGTAAGTGGGTCTCTTTTGCAGATGCACTTTCCTCGGATGGGAGGTTCAGTCTAGGCTTAGGTAGGAGGTGGACTTGGTGGGTACGGAAGTAGCAGGTCTAGATCGATTTTCTCACTATAAACTGCTTCCTAGCCTTTATTATAATAAAGGGGCTATTCTGAAGCTCCACTGTCTCAATTGGTTCATAACTTCAATGGGGAAAAGGAGGCTTTTTATTAGAGGTCCCAAAGAAATGCAATGAGACCCTCAGAAAGCTGTTATTTTTATGGAAAGGCCTCTGATAAAATTGACTAAAACACTACTTAAATGCAAACACCAACGACTTTTATACATATGTGAATTTTTCTTGAACATCACCCGTAAACTAGTTTACCCCATTTTGAGTATTAAAGGGTTATCGTGGTCTTTAACATTTTCTCTTTTAAATTCTTCAAATGAAATCATCTGTTTACTCTTTTAGTTGAACCCAATTAAAAATTTTTGATCTAATTTCCATGTCAAGTGTTTTTTATGTTAACTTTAAAAAATCAATTTACTTTTATATATTAAAAGTAATATTCTTCAATATTTAACATTCTAGGTTACATTCCTAAAAAACTTATGACTATAAAATCATTTCTTCATGAGGTATTTTATGAGCCATATCAAAAGTACTAATTTCACTTAAATAATTATTAAATATTAAAACAAAACCCACAACCCCACCTCACCTCTGCACAGTCATCCTTCAGCAGTAATGGGTGATTGGTTCTAGGAAGGTCCTGCTCTGGATACCAAAATCTGCAGGTGCTCAAGTCCTACAGTGCAACCTCTGTATTTGTGGTTCTGTGTCTATAAACACAACCAACTGCAGACTGTATAACACTGTAATATCTACTGAATAAAACCTATATATGTGGACCTGTACAGTTCAGTTCTGTGTTACAGTTGACCCTTGAACATGGGTTTCAAATATGCAGGTTCATTTATGTGGATTTTATTCAATAATCACATACTACAGTATTACACTATGCTTCCTTGGTGGCTCAGATGGTAAAGAATCTGCCTGAAATGTGGGAGATCTGTGTTCGATATCTGGTTGGGGAAGATCCCTGGAGAAGGGGATGGCAACCCACTCCAGTATTCTTGTGTGGAGAATTCCATGGACAGAGGAGCCTGGTGGGCTACAGACCATTGGGTTGCAAAGAGTTGGACATGACTGAGTGACTAACACTTTCTCTTTCACAGTACTACACGGTCTGCAGCTGGTTGAATCTGAGGATGTGGAACCTCATATATCGAGGGTTGACTATAAAGTTATACTCAGAATTTCAACTGCAAGTGGTCAGTGACCGTAGCCTCTATGTCGTTCATGGGTCAACTGTACAACTAAAGTCATCTATGTTCCTACTATCTTTCCTACATTCCCTGTTTTGAGTATGATTTTTATTTTATAATTACTATGTACATTTTTAGACTTTTAAATTTATGTATCTATAAAAATATATAGTATTTGTGTATATTTTTATTTGTGTATTTAAAAATCTCGTATCAATTTAGAAATAAGTCACTACTTATCCATTTTCCTTTTGGACATTTAGCTTGCTTCCACTTTTAAAAATATTAAATACTGCTGTAAACATTCTTGCATTCTGATTACGCTCTCACACAATGAGCATCTGGGTACACATCTAGAAGCGTGGTTGCTGTGTCATAGACATGACCATTTTCATCTTTACCAGGGTATGCCCAATGGATTTCCAAAGTAGTTGCAGCAATTTATTCTCCCAAAGCAAGTTGACAGCATCTCCATTCTTCAATCCTTATTGATACTTGGCCACATCAAGACATTCAATCACATCTCAAGTAATATAAAATAAAATTCTCTGACAAATGCACAGGGTCAAGTGACAGACACCATAATCAAGAACAGTTCCATCACCCTCCCCCCTCGAAAATCCTTTCCAGCTCCTCAGCAGTCCAAATTGATCTTCAACTTTAATTCCTGGCAACCAATCTTTTACTGTCCTGTAGTTACACCTTTTCCATAAATGTTATAATTTCATATAAATAAAATCATAGTATATTCTGAGTCAGGATTCTTTCAGTTAGCACAATGCATGTGACATTCTTCTATGCTACTGCATACCCAATAGTTTGTATCTTATTACTCCTGAATAAATTTCACTACACAGATGTACCACAGTTTATTAACAACTGAAGAGTATTTGGATTGTTTCCAGCTTTTGTTTATTATGGATAAAGCTACTGTAAACATTTACATTCAAGTTTTTTGTGTGTAAACATGTTTTTCTTTCTCCTGGCTACCCTGCTAGGAGACTGCTGACTCACATAGTAACTTTATAGGAAATCACCAAGCTGTTTTCCAAAATGGTTCTATCATTCTGTATTCCTTCCAGGAGTGTTACTACATTCCCTATTGCTCTACATAGCTCCCAGCACCTGGTATTCTGTTTTAAAATTAGTTATGTTAATAGAGGTAGAGAGCTATTCCACTGTGGTTTTAACTTGCAGTTTTGAAATGTTGAAATATTCTCTGGTGCCTGTTCAAAATTTCCTACTCATTTTAAAATTAGGTACTTTTCTTATAGTTGAGTTTTGAGTTCTGGATTAAATAAATCTCTTGACAAGTGATTTACAAATATTTTCTCTTAGTGCTTTTCTTTTCATTCAACAGTGAAAAGAAAAAGCTTTAATTTTAATGAAGTTCAATTTATAGTTTTTTTAAAACAGATTCTTCTTTGATGTCTTATCCAAGAACTCTTTCCCTAACCCAAAGTTTTCACGTATGTTATCTTCTAAAAGTTTTACAGTATTATACTTGTGTTTATAATCCAGTTTAGGTTAATTTTTAATGTAAGGTATAAATACAAGTATAGAATTAAAATTCTTTTTAATATGGGTATCTGGTTGTTCTTAACACCATTTGTTGAAGACTATCCACTGAACTGACACTGTATCTCTAAATAAAAAAATAAAGCATATTTGTATGAATCCTTTTCTGAGTTCTATTCTGTTCCACTGATCTGTGTGTCTGTCATTTGTCAGTACCATACTGTCTTGGTTGCTGAAGATCTGAAGTCCTGAAATCACGTAGTGAGTAACTGTATTTTCTGAAAACTGTTTTGGCTCTTAAAATTCCTCGCATTTTCATTATACTCTAGAAATAGCCTGTCTATATTTACAAAAACATAGCAGGGGTTTTAATTTGAACTGTTTGTTTATACAGATCTATTTCAGAAGAACTTATGTCACCGCCAGAGTCCGCATCAATAGGTGTACACAGTGTCGCTGCTGTTGTTTAGTAAGTTGTGTTCGACTCTGCAACCCCATGAGCTGCAGCAGACCAGACTTTCCTGTCCTTCCCTGTCTCTCAGAGTTTGCTCAAACTCATGTCCATTTAGTCAGTGATGTCATCCAACCATCTCATCCTCTGTCTCCCCATTCTTCTCCTGCCCTCAATCTTTCCCGGCATCAGTCTTTTCCAATGAGTCAGCTCTTCACATCAGCTGGCCAAAGTATTGAAGCTTCAGCATCAGTCCTTCCAGTAGATATATACAGGGATGATTTCTTTTAGGATTTACTTGATCTCCTTGCTGTTCAAGGGACTCTCAAGAGTGTTCTCCAGCACCACAGTTCGAAACCATCAATTCTTCAGCATTCAGCCTTCTTTATGGTTCAACTCTCACATCCATACAGGACTACTGGAAAAACCATAGCTTTGACTATGCAGACCCATGTCAGCAAAGTGATGTCTCTGCTTTTTAATATGCTGTTTAGGTTTGTCATACTTTTATTTCAAGGAGCAAGTGTCTTTTAATTTCATGGCTTCAGTCACCATCCACAGTGATTTTGGAGTCCAAGAAAATAAAATGTCACTGTTTCCCCATCTATTTACCATGAAGTGATGGGACCAGATGCCATGATCTTAGTTTTTTGAATGTTGAGTTTTAAACCAGCTTTTTCACTCTCCTCTCTCACCCTCATCAAGAGGCTCTTTAGTTCCTCTTCACTTTCTACCATTACAGTAGTATCATTTGCATATCTGAGGTTGTTGATAATTCTCCCAACAATCTTAATTTCAGCTTGTAACTCATCCAGTCCAGGATTTTGCATGATGTACTCTCCATAGGAGTTAAACAGACAGGGTGACAATATACAGCCTTGAAGTGCTCCATTCCCAATTTGGAACATCTGTTGTTCCACATTTGGTTCTAAGTGCTGCTTCTTGTCCTGCAATCAGGTTTCTCAGGAGTCAGTTAAGGGGGTCTGGTATTCCCATCTCTTGAAGAATTTTCCAGTTTGTTGTGATCCACACAAAGTCTTTAGCGTAGTCAATGAAGCAGATGTTTTGTTAGAATTCCCTTGCTTTTTCTATGATCCAACAGATGTTGGCAATTTGATCTCTGGTTCCTCTGCCTTTTCTAAATCCAGCTTGCACATATGGAAGCTCCCAGTTCATGTACTACTGAAGCCTAGCTTGAAGGATTTTGAGCATCATCTTGCTAGAATGAGAAATGAGTATAATTGTATGGCAGTTTGAACATTCTTTAGGATTGCCTTTGGAACTGGAATAAAAACACAGTATGTATTTCCATTTATCCAGGTCTTCAAATTTTTTATCAGGGTTCTGCAGTTTATAGATGCTGTGTTTACTTTTTTTGGGTAGGGGGAGGGAAGGGCTACTTTAAATGGTACTGCTGCTTTCTTAATTTTGAACTCTAATTGCTCATTCTTCAAATATTGAATCACATAGTATTACTGACCCTTAATCAACATGGGACACAGAGGTGCTGACCCTCCTTGCAGTCAAAAATCCATGTATAACTTCACAGTCATCCCACAATATCCTTGGTTCTACATTTGTGGATTCAACCAACCATTGACGGTGTAGTACTAGGTATTTACCCTTAAAAAAAAAATCTGTGTGCAAATGAATCAGTGCAGTTCAAACTCATCTTATTCAAGCATCAACTGCATACAAAAAAATACAACTGACATTTATCTATCGGCCTTTTATCCAACCTTGCTAAACTGACTTCTTTATTCCAGGAGTTTTTTGAGAGTATATTTCATGCTAATTTTTTACATAGATAATTAGGTCATCTGGAAAAATAGCTTTTTTTTTGCCATGTTTCACTATCTACAACTTCCAGTATGGTGTTCAGTGGTAGTTACCTTGTTGCTAATTTTGAGGGGGAAAAGCATTCAGGTTTTCACCATTAAGTATGGTGTCAGCTGTACATTTTGGTAGACATCCTTTATCAGGTTATAGAAATTCCACTCTTTTTAATCTTCTGATATTTTCATCATGAATGGGTGCTGATTCTTTTAACAAACTGAGATAATCATGCAGAATTCTTTATTTACATAATGAGTCATATTGATTTTTCAAATATGAATCAGCCTTGCATTCCTGGGATAAACCACACTTGGTTGTGGTTATTTTGGCATATTATACTTTTTAATATATTGCTGGTTTAGACTGGCCAATACTTTGTTAGAGATTTTTGTTATCTATTTTCTGGAGTAACAACTATGATACCGATTCCAACATGTGGGTCCTCCCTCCTCATCCCCCAACTACAACAGCAAACCTCAAATATCAGTTAGGTGTCCTACAACTCAATTCAGTGATAACTCCAGCTAGCCAGAGACAGCATCAGATTCCAAAGGGTGAGGGCTTACTCCCAGGGGAATGGCTTCCACTTCAGAGGCCAAACACAAGATCAGGTTGTCACATGATTCTGACTCATTACAAGACTGAGTTTCCTAAGGTCTCATTCTTGTTCAGCTGTGTCTGACTCTTTGTGACCCCATGGACTGCAGCACGCCAGGCTTCCCTGTCCTTCACCATCTCCTGGAGCTTGCTCAAACTCTCATCCATTGAGTCAGTGATGACATTCAACCATCTTGTCCTCTGTCATCCCCTTCTCTTCCTGCCTTCAATCTTTCTCAGCATCAGGTCTTTTCTAATGAATCGGGTCTTTGCATCAGGTGGCCAGAGTATTGGAGCTTCAGTTTCAGCATAAGCCCTTCTAATAAGAATATTCAGGGTTGATTTTCTCTATGATTGACTGGTTTGATATCCTTGCAGTCCAAGGGACTCTCAAGAGTCTTCTCCAACACCACAGCTCAAAAGCATTGATTTTTGGATTCCTTTAGTTTAATAGAGTGTTTAATAGTTTAAATTTAAAAATTTGATAAAGTGGCTTACAGGACTTAGAACATCAGTGTACTTACTAGATTACCAGCTACCCTGATAATGAGCCTCCATGTTCAACGGATTTCCAGAAGTCACCTCGTTAACATAAAGTCACTTGAGGTTGAAAGGGGCTTGTTATTAATAACAACACACCCACTTGAAACATGTTCAGGAACTGAGGACAAGAGACTAAATATCATTAACATAAGAGGCTCTCATTGCTCTTATCATTCAGGAATTTTCCAAGGGTTTTGTGAGCTCTGTGCCAAAGCAAAACATCATAGGGGGAATACTGATCAGCAGTTTCCATATAATGTCTTTGGTGGTTTCAGGGTGATGCTTGTCTTAAGAGTTTAGAAGTGTTCCTCTTCTTTTACTACCTGGAAGAGACTGACAAGAATTAGCATTATTTCTTCTTTAAATATTTGATATAATTTGTCCACATAGCCATTTAGGAGCTTTCTTTGTAAGAAGGTTTTAAACTGAGTTCATTTCAAAAATATATGGTCATACAGATTACGTATTTCTTCTTAGATGTGTTTGGGAGCTTGAGGCTTTTAAGGAATTTGTCATTTCATTTGAGACATGTGATTTGGGCACAGAAAGGTCCACTGTTTCAATGGAGGGTCTATAATGATATCCTCCCTTTTGTTGTTCCTGACATTGGTAAAATGGTTTATATTTATCCAGATTATTTACCATTTCTGTACACTTTCATTCATGATATTTCGAGATTCATTCTAGTGCCATTTCTCTTTTATCTAAAGAACTGTGTTTAGCATTTCTTTTATAGCATGTCTGCAGGCAATGAATTCTTTGTCTTCGTTGGGGAATCTACTTCCTTTGCCCTCATTTCTGAAAGGATATTTCTGCTGGATATAAAATTCTGAATTTTACAGTTATTTCAGCATTTAAAGGTTTTGATACACAGTCTTTGGCTTTGATAATTTCTGCAGAGAAATCCAGTCATTCAAATTGTTGTTCCCTTATATAAAATGCATCATTTCTCTCTGTTAGATCTCAAAGCTTTCAACCTTTGGTTTCAAGCAATTTGATTCAAGTAGGCTTTGTATTTTGTTTGTTTTTATCCTGTTTAGTGTTTGCTATGCTTCTCAAATCTGTAAATTTATGTCCTTCACCAAATTTTTTGCAATTATTTCTTCAGATTTTTTTCTGTAACATCTTTCCCCCTTCTTCTGGTATTTAAGTTACATGAATTTTACATCTTTTGAAATTGTCCCCACAGGTCCCTAAAACCTTTGTATAATTTATTTTCAATCTTTTTTTCTCAATTCTTCAGAATAGGTAGTTTCTACTGAATCCTCTTGAAGTTTACTGCTTTTCCTTCATTCTTATACTGGCCCATACACTGAATAATTTCTTTAAAAATTTAAGACGTATTTCTTCAGTTCTAAAATTTTCACTTGGTTCTTTTTTACAGTTTCTATTTCTCTGCTAAGTTCTATCTTTTCACTCATTTCAGGAATGTTTACCTTTATCTCATGGAACATGGTTACATTATTGATTTAAAATCTTTGAAAACTGTCATCTGACTACTGTTAGAGCTGGGATCGCCTGTATTCCCCTTTCAGAAATAATCACGTTTCCCTGGTTCTTTATATTGTAATTTAAAAATTATATCCCGGACACTTTGAATATAATATTGAGACTCTGGCTCCTTAAAATTCTGTGGAAAAGGTTGAGTTCTGTTGTTTATCAGGACACCAGTCAGTGTGGTTCAGGTTGCATGTACTGCCTCTTTCTGGGTGTTAGCTCCATGTGCTGGTTCAGTTGTCAAGACCTTTGCTATGCCATGCAGACTTGCCCAGAGCACACCCTACTCAGGCACTGGGGCAGTGTTCATAATGTACTGTGGTCCTCAATACCTCTTCCATGTTTCTGTGGGCCTGTTCCGTGCATACGTAGCTCAGGGCTAAGCCAGAATTAGTACCATCCTTTTCTGTCTCTGCTCTCCAAAGCTTCCTTCTCATTCTCTGAATAACCTGGTTCCCTCTTCCCAGTTCCTCTGCTGGGTAGAAAGATAAATTTTCCTCAGTTTTTAGTCTCCTGATATGTTTTGAGTTCTGAGTGACTAAGAACAAAAAGAAAAAAAAACAAAAACAATGGGGATTTCCTCCATACTCTCTAGACATCACCACATCTTCTCCTAAATTCCACCAGTTAGGACATGGGGTTTCTCTTGGGGTTTTAGTTGTTACTATAGCTGCTGTGACTGGTGCTAACCTTGGGCAGTTAGTAAGGGGAAAAAACCAAATCAACCAGGGACGCCCCATGCAGTTTGTAGGGGCCCCTCTCTTAGTGTTCTGGCTAGTGAACCTATCAGTTCTACAAACAGAAAGGAAAAAAAACCTCAACAAACTACTGACTCTCACCCCCTTTTGGGATTACTATTCAAGTTTTGAATACTTCCCTTCCAACCCACCTTCTAATGGTTACTTCTCAGCATCCTTATGCAATTGCTTTCTGTATTCTATCTAGTTTTCCGTTATATTAAGATCAATAAGCTACAGTAGGATTACAATATCTTGGCTGGTTCTAGAAGTCACTTATTTTAGGGGAGTAAAATCGATAAATTTTACCTTTATGGTTTGTACCTTTGTGTCTTCTCTGTTTTTAATAAACTGCTTCCCAACCAAATGTTACAAAATTATACTCCTGTATTTTCTTCTAGAAGTTTTAGTTGTAACATTTATGCCAAGTGCAAGGCAGGTTATCTCATATCAATAGTCAATTGTTCTAACATCAATTATTAAGTGTTTTCTTTTGATCTAGCATGCTATAATATTATATACTAAGCTTCCATACATATGAGGTCCTATGTTTTGATACTTTTTTCAGTTTTATCAGTTTGCATGCCCCAGGGATAAATGCATTCCGTCCAATCACCACAAAACTATCTCAAAGGATAAGTACTCTCACTTTGTTTTTATTCAAAATTGTCATGGTTCTTCTGGACCCTTTCCTCTTTATATGAATTTCAGAATTAGCTTGCCAAGTTCCCCAGAAAGCCCTATGGGGATTTGGATTGTAATTTTAAATTGACAGATTAATTTGGGAATACACATTTCCATCTTCTCATACATGAAAATGGTGTATGTCTCTCTGATCTTCCCAGTTTTTGTAGGTCTCCTTTTCTGTGTTTCAATATAATTTGAAAAACTACTTTCTGGTACTTTATGATTTTGTGTTTTACTTTCAAATTACTTTTGGAAAGCAATTTATTTTTATAATTGATGAACTTTTTTTCTCTCATTTTGCCACATTGTTGTTCAGTCACTGAGTCATGTCCGACTCTTTGTGATCCCATGGCCTATAGCACACCAGGCTCCTCTGTCCTTCACTATTGAGTCTGTGATGCATCTCAACCTCTGCTGTCCCTTCTCTTTTTGCCTTCAATCTTCCCCAGCATCAGAAGCTTTTCCAATGAGCTGGCTCTTCATATCAAGTGGCCAAAGTATTGGAGCTTAAGCATCAGTCTGTCCAATGAATATTCAAGGTTGACTTTCTTTAGGATTGACTAGTTTCATCTTCCTGCAGTCCAAGGGATTCTCAAGTCTTCTCCAGCACCATAATTTGAAAGCATCAATTCTTTGCCCTCAGCCTTCTTTATGGTCTAACTCTCACATCCGTACATGACTAATGGAAAAATCATAGCTTTGACGATATGGACCTTTGTTGGCAGAGTGGCATCTCTGCTTTTTTAGGTCTGTCATAGCTTTCCTTCCAAGGAGCAAGCATCTTTTAATTTCATGGCTGCAGTCACCATCCACAGTGATTTTGGAGGACAAGAAAATAAAATCTGTCACTGCATTCATTTGTTGCACTGACCTCTACCAGATAAAGTACTGGCAATAGACATAAGCTTAAAGAAAATGATTTTAAGGTTTCACCATTAATTATGATGCTTGCTTTAGGATTTTAGAAGATATTTTTCATCATGCTGAAGATATATCCTATGTTGGACTTACTGATTTTCATTTATCAATAGATTTTAAGTTTGATTTTTTTTGCATCTATTGATATATGTGGATTTATCTCCTTTAATGCATCAATATGGTAAACCATATAATTTGATTTTCTATTTTCTCATAGTAAGCTGTCCACAAATGTCAAAGGTAAGCCTATCTTTGGTCAAGTTTTCTAAAAAATACTTGTTAGGTTTAGTGTATTGCTGCTTAGTCTTTTGGGTCTTTTTCTCTCTCCTTCATTTGACAAATAATTCTCTGTTTTAAAATTCTCTCATGTTATCTATTTAGTTTTGATAAAACAGGCTGGGGAAAGTTCTTTCTTCTTCAGTTTTCTAAAACAGTTTATATACCATGTTCCTTAAATATTTGGTAAAATCTAATTTGGCCAGTTTTTCTGTTACCATATTTTAAGTATTAGCTTGGTACAAAAGTAATTGAGTTTTTGGATTGTGAATTTTAAATCATTATAACTAGATTCAAACACATTTTTATTAGTCAAAATAGGAACCACTACAATCAACACATTTTTGCCAACAAGATATATATTTGTTTCTTCCTGTGGCATAAAAATCCATGCTGCAGGATTCAACAAACTCTCGGAAAGCATTTTCTGCATCCTGCTGGTTATGGAAGTGTTTTCCCTGCAGAAAGTTGTCAAGACGCTTGAAAAAGTGGCAGTCCATTAGCTAGAGGTCAGGTGAATATGCTGGATGAGGCAAAACTTCTAATTCATTCAACTTTTGAAGCACTGGATGTGCAACATGTAGTCAGAGTCAGATATTATGGAGAAAAACGAGGCTCATTTAATTTTTATGTTTTTACGTTATGAAAGTATGATAACACATTTACAGTAGACTTGGAAAATACAGAACAAGATTACATATAGTTCCACTATATATGAGAACTGACCCATTCTGTTGACTAAGGCCAGCTGCAGGCGTTGAGGTTTTTGGTGCCTCTCATTGACTTGCTGAGCATACTTCTCAGATGAATTGCTTTTGCCAGGATTCAGAAAGCTGTAGTGGATCAGACTGGCAGACCACCAGTGACCATGACCTTTATTGGGTGCAAGTTTGACTTTGGGAAGTGCTTTGGAGCTGCTTCTTGGTCCAGTTACTGAGCTGGTCGTTGCTGGTTGTCCTATACAATCCAACTGAGAAATGGTTTGCTGTTGTTGAGTACAATAAGAGAAAACAAAAATTCTTTTGATTTGTGGTTAGCTCATGAGATATCAAGGAGAAGGAAATGGCAACCTACTCCAGTATTCATGCCTGGAGAATCCCAGGGACGGAGGAGCCTGGTTGGCTGCCTTCTATGGGGTTGCACAGAGTCAGACACGACTGAAGGGACTTAGCAGCAGCAGCATGAGATATCAACTTATCAAGCTTTTCCACCTTTCTAATTTGCATCAAATGCCAAATGACCACAAAATGGTTGACGTTGAGTTCTTGGGCAACTTCTTGTGTAGTTCTAAGAGGATCAGCTTCGATGATGGCTCTCATCTGGTTGTTATCAACTTCTGATGGCTGGCCACTATGGTCATCTTCAAGGCTCTTGTCTCCTTTGCGAAACGACTGCACTGTATGTTCATTAGTAGTTCCCGGGCCAGATGCACTGTTGATGTTGACAATTGTCTTTTTGGCCCATTTGAACTCAAATAAAATTGCTAAAAAATGCTTTTTGTCTAACATCATTTCTACAGTTTAAAATAAATATAAACAGCAAGTAATAGTCATTATCAAAAAAATAAAGTGAGAAATGCATATTAAAATGATTATAATACATTTATTTAAGAATGTACTCCAATATCAAATGGCAAAGTTCAACACTGCAAAGCCATAATTACTTTTGTATCAACCTAATACAAAATCAATTTTGTCAATTTTTTAAGAGCTTATTTAGGTTTTTTATTTCTTTGACTTTGATAAATTATATATATGTAAACATGTATGTATACACATACATTATATATTTCAGTAAATTGTTCACTTAGACTGTTCACAAATGTATTAGCAAAGAACAATCTAAAGTACTTCAATTATGGAAAATTTCAAACATACAAAAGCAGACAAAATAGTATCATAAACTCATTTTACCCATTCCCTAACTTTAGCTTTATCTTCCCTGATAGCTCAGTTGGTAAAGAATTCGCCTGCAACACAGGAAATCCCGGTTTGATTCCAGGGTCGGGAAGATCCCCTGGAGAAGGGATGGGCTACCCACTCCAGTATGCTCGTGCTTTCCTGGTGGCTCAGCTGGTAAAGAATCTGCCTGCAATGCGGGAGACCTGGGATTGATTCTTGGGTTGGGAAGATCCCCTGGAGAAAGGAAAGGCTACCCACTCCAGTATTCTGGCCTGGAGAATTCCATGGACTACATAATCCATGGGGCCGCAGAGTCGGACAAGATTAAGCAACTTTCACATTCACTCCCTTCACACTTTCACTTCTGCCTCTCACATATTATTCCGAGACAAATTCTAGAGATATCATTTTATGTGTGATTAGATTCATATGTAATGTTAAAGATGTTAAAAAATAACTTCACACTATTACTAACCAAACAAATGAGCAATTTCTTAGTATCAAATTCTAGTGTTCAGACTTCTAATTGTCTGTTACTGCCCTTGCCTTTTGTAGGCTGTTTGGATCCAAACTCATCTGACTTGTACTTTTTTAATCTGCACGCTCCCCTGCTGGTTTTCTTTTTCCCTTTGCACTTTACTGAGGAAATGCTACTCTTTGTTGTTCTTCAGCAAGTATTCTTCATCATTTGTCTTACAATGTTTTCTTTTTTATCTCAGCTATAGTTGAGTGAATGAACTTTCCCACTTCTAATATTGTCTTTTTTCTACATTAATCTTGCCAGAAGTATGCTTGTTGCTATTATTTTTTAAACAAAAGGCCAGCTTTTGGTTTTGTTGAGTCTTCCTTTTTATAAATTTTGAAGTTCATTTATCTCTGCTCTTCTATTATTATCCTTTCTTTGGATTCTTCAGCCATTCTTTTAGCTTCTTTAGCTGAATTTTAGCTCATTAAGTTTACATCTTTTTCTTCTTCTAAAATTAGTATTTATAATCTCAAGTTCCCTAAAGTACATTTAGGGATATCCTGTCGGTAACAATATGTAGTATTTTCACTATTGCTAAATATTTTTTATAAATTGTTAAAATTTTCATCCTGATTTCCTCTGTGATGTATCAATTAGTAGATATTATTTATAAACATTTTAAAAAAAAATTGAAGTTTACTTGACTTACAGTGTTAATTTCCGCTGTACAGCAAAATTATTCAGTTATATACATATATAGGCATGTGTGTATGTGTATATATACACATTTAAAGATACCGTTTTCCAAAATGGTTTAACTCAACTATATCTATTGAATATAGTTCCTTGTGCTATATAGTAGGACTTTGCTGTTTATCCATTCTATATGTAATAGTTTGCAAGTGTTAACCCCAAACTCCCACTCCATCTCTTCCCCACCATCCCTCCTCCTAGGCAATCAAACGTCTGTTCTCCACGTCTGTAAGTCTGTTTCTGTTTTGCAGGCAGGTTCATTTGGGTCCTATTTTATATTCCACATGTAAGTATATCCTGTGGTATTTGTCTTTCTTTTTCTGATTTACATCACTTAGTATGATAATAGCTAGTTCCATTCAGGTTGCTGCAAATGGCATTATTTTGTTCTTTTTTATGGCTGAGTAATATTCCATTGCATACATGTAACACATCTTTATCTTTCCAACTATCAATGAATATTTACATTGTTTCCATGTCTTGGCTACTGTAAATAGTGCTGCTAGAACACAGGAAGGCACTACAGTTTTATCTGGATATATGCCCAGGAGTGCGACTCCTGGATCACATGGTAATTAGATTTTTAGTTTTTTGAGGAACCTCTGTACTGTTTTCCATGGTGGTTGCACCAACTTACATTCCCACCAACAGTGTAGGAGGGTTCCCTTCTTTCCACACCCTCACTAGTATATGCTATTTGTAGACTTTTTAATGATGGCCATTTTGACCAGCGTGAGGCGGTACCTTATTGTAGTTTTTATTTGCATTTCTCTAGTAATTAGCAATGTTGAGCACTTTTTCACATGCTTACAGGCCATCTATTTTTTTCTTTGGAGAAAGTCTATACAGGTTTTCTGCCCATTTTTGGCTTGGGTTGTTTTTTTGTTGAGTTGTATGAGCTGTTTGAATATTTTGGAAATTAAGTCCTTGTCAGTGCATTATTTGCAAATATTTTCTCTCACTCAGTAGCTTTTCTTTTCATTTTGTTTATAGTTTCCTTGGCTGTGCAAAAGCTTGTAAGTTTGATTAGGTCCCATTTGCTTATTTTAATTATATTGCCATGGGAGACTGACCTAAGAAAACACTGGTACAATTCATGTCAGAGAATGCTTGCCTATGTTCTCTTCCAAGAGTTTCAGAGTTTAAGTCTCTAAGCCATTTTGAGTTTATTTTTGTGTATGTATGGTATGAACATGCGTTCTAACTTCACTGATCTACAAGCAACTATCCAACTTTACTAGTACCATATGGAGTTTTAAAGTTATCTTTTGGTTTCTGGTTGCTAATTTAACTATACTTTCGTCAGAGAATGCTCTGTATGATACCAAGCACTGGTGTGTGTGTCAGACTTCCTTTTTCCATCCAGTGTATGGATCAGTTTCCATAAATGTTTCTTGCATGCCTGTGGAGAATGCAAAATCTCTGAATGCTGGGAATTAGAATACCACGTTCCATTCGGCACACTGGGTTTTTTAAACCTAAGCCTTGACATTTTTTTTGCATGCTTGATTAAATTATTAAAAGGCTAAAAGATTTACACATTATAACTGTGGATTTGTCACAATTTTCCCTTGACAACTGTCAATTCATGTTTTGTATATTTTGAGGCTATATTAATACATAAAATTTAAAATATATCTTCCTTATGAGTTCATGACCATCTTGATTTCAATTTTAATAGTTATACTAGCTCTTTTAATATTTATTTCTCTGCTGTTTTTGTATTTTCAAAATTCTCTGTAGTTAACCTAAAACAGATACATTTGGAATTTAACTGTAGCACTTGGTTTGATTACTATTTTTGCCCCCAGATACCTTAATTTTGCCCTAATTCTTGAATGACAGTTTAGTTGGACATGGAGTGTTTGAATTTTAGATTGCTGGTTAATTTTTTCCCATAGCACTTTGAAGATGTTATTCTATTGCTTGCTGGCTTCTATTTTGCTATTGGTTATTCCTTTGCTATTCTTTCTAGGCAATCTCTTCTTTCTCTAGTGGTTTTGGAGACATTCGTGTTGTCTGTGACGCTGATTGAAACTCAGGGTCAATTAAGACTTTTTTCCCTTGCTTTGAGAATTACTGTATGTCAATGCCTCTTGTTATTTCTTGGGATTTTCTTAATAAATTGCCACTGTCTCCCATCCTCAAGCTACTTTCTGGGTAATTTTCTCAAATCTATCTCTCAATACTATACTTTTTACTTGAGGAAGATCGATGTGGTTATTTTTAAAGTTTACTTGGTATTTTTCTTTCTCATATTTTGATAACTACTTGTTGGATATAAAAAACACTTCAGATCTTGGGGATCTAAGAAACTTCCTGCTATTTTGTGTGCTAACTCAACTTGCAGTGGATTGTTCACCTATATGCTGTCTAATTTTGGAGTCTATTGTTTTATCTATGGCAATCTTGTAGCCTACATGGCTATTTGTATTTATCTGTGCCAGATGCGTCAAAAGGTGTAATAAGCCCAAGACCATTTTCTTCATTTTGGGGCTAAGTGATTCCTGGGCTGAAAATGGAACATAAATTTATACCCCAAACTAATAAATTCAGGTTTCTAGGTATCAACTGTTAGGGGAGACCTCAGCCTCACTCCCATCCTGAGACTGAGCCCAGAGAGATAAGCTTCTTTTGTTACAACTTGTGCTCATGGAAGAGTTTTTTTTTTTTTTTTAACCATTTCAAGGCAATCATCTCCCTTTGTGGGTTCCAGCTTTATGTGATGAACCTCACAAAGGCCACGTGAACCCTAGGCCTTTTATTTGTCTCAGTGTGGGTAATATCACGCTCCTGGCATGTTCACCCAAGTAGTCACAGGTTATTGATATCAGTAAGGGGCATATATACCATCAATTGCAAGTTTTCAGCTTATTGCTCTGGTTTATAGTTCTTGCACTTCTAGTTCATGAGAATTTTCTTTTAGGGGGATTATCTAAGCTTTAAAAAGAATGTCTATTATATATTATTCAATGTTTCTAGGTGCTTTGTAACAGGTAGGTTTTCAGGTTATCTAACCCATCACATTACCAGCAACTTTAAATTTGATTTTTGTTAATTCTTTAAAGGTTTGTTCTCCTACCCTCTTTTTTCCTCTTTTTACATACATACATACACACATATATACACACACACACACACACACACAAAATAAATACAATTTTAACTGTTACTATTCCCAGAGGTAGAAATTAAAAGCAAAAGCAGTAGTAGTTAGGAACCAGTTTCAATCTGTCAGCTATGTAAAAGCATCCTTTCCTGTGGTACTTTCCAATAAAAATTCTACATGATTAGCAGAGGACAGCATGATAAGAACACAGAACTAAGACAATATATTTGTGCTTTGGTTTTGACACTGTTATAACCAACACTGAGACCTCTGACAAGACACTTCAACCTCTTATGGCCTGTTTTACCTGCTCATGAAGATGTTTATGAATCTATGATCACACTGATCAATACCTGTACTGTCTGGTTAGGAATACACAGATTTTAAGAATCTTAAAATAAGAATATTAATGTATGTGCAAATTCCTAAAGTTTATATTGTAATTTACTTAACTACAACAATGCTGATGTTAGATGTTCAATAATGTGACTGAAATAAAATTTTAAAAAAGTTGCAACATCAGTTCAACTAACCAGTAAATATCTGCATGAACCAAATAACACATTGTACAGACCACATCTTATTATGTTATTCTCAGAAGTGACTGCGTACTTCATACTACCTTAGCTTTTGGAGTGGCTTTAATCGTCCATATGCAGTCAACTGCTTGGCCGGGTTTTGTCTTTTCCTCTTGTTCTACCTGACTAGAACGCACTATTCCATCAGCTCCTGACAGCTCAAACTGGCAATCTAGAAAGAACAGATGAATGATGTTCAAAGGAAAATAAGACTAATCAAAGATGCCATGAGAAAAAAAAAAAGAGGTAATATACTAAACCTGGGATGGGATTTAAAATACCTCCTAGGTAAGTAAAGTCTGGATCTGTAACAGAGAAAAGAAGAAAGTGATTGACACTGAGATATTTTAGAGTTAATTTAAGGCTTAATGTCTTATGTTATATCTAATGTTGCATTTAATAACAAAGCAAGAGAAAGCTTTCATTGGTGTCTACTACAAAGCACTGCTTGCTCACTTATAGGATTGATGTTTTTAAAAATGATAATGCTTATATTTTTGATCATATTGTGAATTAATAACTTATTTATGCTACCTGAAAACTCACAACTCTTTCTCAACTGCAGTAGCTAGTAGTAAGATATGGACTACAATGAAATATTATCCAGTCTTAAAAAGGAATGAAATTCTGACACATACTATATAACATGGATGAGTCTTGAAACATTATACTAAGTAAAATAAGTCAGACAGTTAAGGACAGTGTAAGACTGAATTTACTGAGGTCCCTAGATTAGTCAAATTAATAGAGATTGTTTTCACAGGGTTGTAGGGATAGGGGAATTGGAGTTAAGTATTTCATGGGGACAGAATTTCAGCTTGGGAAGACAAAACAGTTTTGGAGATGGACAGTGGCTATGGTTGCACAACACTGTATGTACTCAATGCCACTGACTTGTACATTTAACAGGGTTAAAATAGTGAATTTTATATTACACATAATTTATTCCCCCCACCATAGTAGCAGCTGTGTATGCGTGCGCTCAGTTATGTCCAACTCTTTGTGACCCCATAGGCTGTAGCCCGGGCTTCCCTGGTAACTCAGGGAACCAGGCAGGCCTGATACCCACTCCACTGATATCCCCACTGATATCCTTGGGTTTCCCTGGTGGCTCAGACAGCCAAGAATCAGCCTGCAATGCAGGAGACCTGGGTTCAACCCCTGCTTTGGGAAGATCCCCTGTAGGAGGGCAGAGCAGCCCAACCCAGTATTGGTTGGGAAAATGGTGCCTGGAAAATCACCATGGACAGAGGAGCCTGGTGGGCTACAGTCCATGGGGTCACAGAGTTGGACAGGACTGAGTGACTAAGCTACAGGCTGTAGCCCACCAGGTTTCCCTGTCTTGCCTGGAAGTTTCCAGGCAAGAATATTGGAATGGGTTGCAATTTCCTACTCCAGGGGATCTTCCTGATCCAGGAATCGAACCCGTGTCTCTTGCATTGGCAGGCAGATTCTTAACCACTGAACCACCTGGGAAGCCAACTGTAGTAGCTTAATGAGCTGTATTTTCACAATGGCAGTAAAAAGAAAGATGACTAAATGATATATAGGATATTCTGCCCTGTAAAATAGTTCACAGAAAGTTGACAACCAATACTTTGTATTAAAATAACTGATTTGATTAAATTGGCCAGGTATTTGATTTTTAAGAACTAAATCAATTAACTCAATTGATACTTCAGCACCAAAAATACACTATATAAAAAAAGTCTTACATAGAGTCAGGTTTTTGCAAATACGTTTAGACTACCTGAAAGAAAAAAGGTATCTTAATCATTTGAACAATGCTTTTAAAAATAAATGAAAAAAAACAAAAAACAAAAAACAATTCAATTTAAGCATCTACTCTAAAAAAAAAAAAGTAAAAAACAAAGTCAGGCAACTTTATATGTAAAGATTCTTGGAAGAAAAGCAGCTCTTTTTCTATTATATGTATCATGAGAGCAACTTCATATGGTTTATGGTTAAAATATAGACACATTAAAATAAAAATAAAATGTTTAAGTTCTAGACTAATTACCTTACATTTGCATTTTACAGTACTTCAGAGTTTCTACACACCTTATGTTTAATATTATGCTAATAACAACATCAAGATCATGTAATATTCTATTTTATAGATGAGCAAACTGAATCAGAGAGAGATGATGACTGTTTTAGATAATATAATGGCAAAATCAGGACTAGATTCTAAATCTCTAGACAATTTTTCTTTATCATGTTACTTTTATAACATGGGTGAGGATGCCACAATCTTAGTACTAAAGGAAAAACAAGGTCAAAATAAATAGGCAATTCATAAGTAGCTAAATCATGGCTGTCTAGTTATTTAAGCCATATTTATAAAATAATTTTGTCCAGAGATTTGTAAATGTGGATGAAACCTACTAATGATGAGAAACTAGTATCTTTTAAATACATGAAATTCTCTGAGCTACTCGTGGTATTTGTTGAGGCAGAGGCTCATAATGGGTTCCTACTTCCTGGAAGTAACTGGAATAACTCTGAAAATTTTAGTGCAATAATGACAATATCCCTAGAATTCTTGCCTACATGTGAAGTTCTGATTCACTTGCCAGATAGTTGCTATGATTTTTTTACTCTAATGCTGGTTAAGATTTAGATTTCTCTTTGACACATCTCTGCAAAATTGGTGAAGTGTTGTTACTTTCTTTTATTTAGGGAGGTTGGGTTTAGTTAAGTTAAAAAAGAATAGTCTCTGTGATATATTCTAAATTAAGCTAAAATTTTTCCTCCTTTTTTCAACATGTACTTTGATAATCATGCTGAAAGTCAATGGTTAAGATTCCGTGCTTCCACTGCAGAGGGCATGGGTTCAATCCCTGATCAGGAAGACTTCGCGTGCCACGCAGCATGGCAAAAAAAAAAAAAAAAGAAATTAACAAGAATTAAGCAATCAGTTACATATAAAAAACTGTCAATTAAAATAGGTTTAAACAGGCTAATTAAAGATTCTAAGATATTTTAGAACAGTAATTTTTTCATTCTGACAAGTTTATATATATATGTCTCCTATGTGAATTTTCAAATTAAGTTTTTTTAGATACCTGTTTGTAATTTTAAAATTTCTTTTTTTTTTGAGTATGCAATAAATTTTATTTATTTATTTTTTTTAATTTTATTTTATTAGTTGGAGGCTAATTACTTCACAACATTTCAGTGAGTTTTGTCATACACTGACATGAATCAGCCATAGAGTTACACGTATTCCCCATTAAAATTTATTTCTATTTTAGTAAAATATAATATTTACCCTTTCATCCATTTTTAAGCATACAGTTCAGTGGCATTACGTATATTCACAAAGCTGTGCAAACATCACCACTCTCCATTTAAGGAAAAATTTAAGACAAATTTTAATATGATACAGCAAACTGCACTCCATGGTACTTAGCCAAATGAGTTAAAAACTTGTCCACACAAATGGCTGCATATGGATGTCTATAGTAGGTTTACCTGTGGTTGCTAAAATCTGGAAGCAGCCAAGATATCCTTCTACACAATAAACAAACAAACTGTGGTACATTCATACAATGAAGTATTATTCAGCACTAAAAAAAGAAAAGCTACCAAGCCATGAAAAAATACAGAGGAAACTTAAACAAACATTTCTAGGTGAAAGAAGCCAGCCTGAAAAGGCTACACACTGTAGGCTACGTCATACCGCATGACATCCTGGAAAGGGCAAAACTATGGAGACAGTAAAAGGATCACTGGTTGCCAGGGGTGGAGTGGGAGGGATGAATACGTGGGGCTCACAGGATTTTTAGGGCAGCTGGAATGCTCCACATGATGCTGTATTGGTAGATACGTCATTACATCACTACATTACCCAAGCTCACAGCATGTATGACAGTAAGAGGGAACCCTAGTGTAAAGTGCAGACTTCAGGTGACGGCGCTGTATCGCTGCAGGTTCATGAGTTGTAACAAATGTACCCTGCGTGCTGGATGTTCATCTTGGGTTTTAGCGGTAGCTGTGTGTACGGGGGTGGTTAGAAGGTATACCCTAAATCTGTAGTTTCTACTCAGTTTGCTATAAGCTTAAAATTCCTGAAAAAAAAAAAAAGTATAAATTTTACTTATTGAAAGTGCTATCATTTTGACCTTGAGAATTTAAGCACTGAAGTGACACTTAGGGGAAAAAAAGCTGAATATACTGTTCAGGGAAAAAAAAAAGACTGGTAACACAGTTGAAAGAATAGCAAGACCTCTGTTATATAAAATAAAATAAAAAGATAAAAACATCTGAAGTGATACATACCATATTATTTATATTGGTTTTTTGTTTATAGGGTGATAGGTTATGATATTTTCATTTGGCTGTTCTAATTAAAAATTTTTTTTAAGTTAGCAAATTTCTTGCATGAAAACATAAATAAAAAGATTATATGATTCTCACATTAAGTTACTTTTCATCTTGCTAAGTCTGTGAGTTCTTTGAGGACAGGAGTAATAACTAGTGTATCTTCAGGCTTCTGCATTAGGGACATGCTTACGTTTACAGTGGACAGGCTCTGAGGACTTACAAAGCGTTTCCATATAACTGTGGTAGGTAAGACGGAGACCCTCTCCCACCACCCAAATCTATGTCCACATCACAACAGTCACAACCTATGACTATTACCCTATAATGTTAAAAGGTTACCTTATTACCTTATAAGGTTAAAAAAAGTGAATATTGCATTCTAAGGCAAAGGATGTGATTAAGCTAAGCATTCTGAGAAGATGGGGGGTGGGGGGGCTATGAAGATGGAGGCAGAGATTAGAGTGATGAGGCCAAAAGTGCAAGAATGCTGGGGCAGCCGCCAAAGGAGAGGCTAGGAAAGGATTCTCCCCTAGAGTTCCTAGAGGGAAGTGACCCTGCTGGATGCTGGCCTCCAGAACTCTGAGATAATAAATTACCATTGTTTTCAGCTGCCAAGTTTCTGGTAATTACTTATGGCAGCCTCATGAAGATATTCCTATCTTATCAACAGCAATGCTCAGGCACAAGTCCTGCTTAATACTAAATTTTATAGCTAGTAGGTGGCACAGAAAGGATTCAAACCCAGATCTTTTGCCTCTAAGTACAGAGCACTATTCTTTCTACTTTTCAGTATTTTCTAGGGACTATTTATCAAATGAGTGTTTAATTCAACTATTCCAAAGGGAAAAAACCTGCCAAAATAATTTTTGGTAGAGATCATGAAAAGACAATTTGTTGAATTACTTTTAAAATCTATTTATTGTGATGCCTTTGGCCTTGATATATGCTATAAAACTTAAAGAAATCTAAGAAATAATGTAACACCATATGATATGCCTCAAAATTCAAGTGTTATAGCTCTATTTCTAATTTTTTAAAATATTTATTCATGGGCTGATTTCCCTTTGACTTTGGTAATTCCTTTAAAACCTTTATTTGATAAACTTGACTGGATTTTCTGTTTTCTAGTCTTAAGATTCTAAAACCAGAGTCAGATCTCGCTACTAAAACAATAACTTATTTACCTGGGATAAATGAATATTTTGCTCGAAATCCCAGTCCTTCAAGTTCTTCATCAGAACTGAACTTAATCCACATGAATCTCCCTGTTGATCTAATTAATGGAGGGCTTTTCACACCACAGTAACGATCTATAAGTGGAGAGAAACCAAATGGCCCATCTCGAATTTCCAAGTGATCAAACCGACATTCAAATGATGGTTCTATATAATAATGTTCATCAAAGGTCAATTCTATTCTTTGACGTGGAGCAGCTAGAAAAAAAGATTAAGTAAATCAGGGCAAGTGAACAAGAAAAAGTAAAAATGTCCTGACACAGTGAGAAAAGCACAACTGCTCTTACTGTTTTATAGATGAGGATCATACTGAAAGTTATTATATATAAAATTCATAATGCATGTTACATTGTATGTTAATAATAATGCTATCTGTAGAATTACAGTAATCTTTCCCTTTGGCATATGTTATATATTAAATTAGTTAAATGTAGCAGAATGCTCAAAATTAAAGAGTTGAGAAGCTAATGCTTAATTCATGAGATACAATGTACCATGATGGAACAGAAAAACAGAAGAAATGAAAGAAACATATAATGTAACTATGGACATAAATTTGCATAAAGCCTAATAAGAGATGTCAGTAAGTTTAAGTTTCTTATCAGAGAAGTTTCCCATATATACTGATGCATCTAGTTAAATATATTTTAGGGATTAAAAATTCTTATAAAACTTCAACCATTATTTTGTTAATGTTGGTAGTATTAAGAAATATCTATAATGACTAGGATTTAATTAAAATACATATTTAAATTTTGTTGAAACTGGTTTAAAAAGAGCATTTAACCAGTTATTTAGTTTTACAAAAAAAGTTAACATTCATCCAATGAAAGATAGAAACTGGTCAAATACCTTCCAAAATGTAGATACATTCCTTGTTTGGTGGATATGAGTCAGGATAATTTGGTGAAGCAAAATGACCTCCATTGCTGGTTCGAACCCAAATGCCACACTGGGTTGCAGGAACGTGCTTCATTCCAATATTTTGTCCATCTTAAGAAAAATTTAAAACATTAGCTACAGTTTCCCCTACGACTTCCCCAAACAACTGCCCACTGAGTTACACACACACAATTTTTAAGAACCATTGTCAAATTTAACATAACAGACTGAATACAGCATAAGCATTCGCTCTAGAGGACAAATCTGCCATGTAAAAGAACAGGGAAGTAAAATGCTTAAATTTTACAAGGGCAAAAACATGTAGGAGAATCTGATAAATTAGTAAAACTCTATAAAATTCAATTCTGACACAAAAAATAAAAGAATTCCAGGAGTTTATCTCAGGTATGGTACCTCCACATTTAGTTTAATTCAAAATGAAATAAGATTCAAAGATTGCAAAGGGATTTTTAGTTAAAGGTTGTAGATTGAACACATGCATTTAGCTCTGCTCCTTCTTCAAAGTTCACTTAAACAACAGTAAATAACTTTTTTAGGGGCATAAACCCATAAGTACAAATAGATACATGCAATAATAACTACTGGCAGTAGCAGGTATCTCTAGAATTGGGGGTGGAAGTGGTGAATTTGGGTATTTTTAAAAACATGAGGCTCTATACCCTCTCCCACTCCACAGATCCAGGTACACGCTGCTCTATCACCACATCAGAAAATAATACTATTTCTTTGGAGAAAGTAAACAGGGCTGCTGGACCAGGGAACATCAGGCACAGCAGAGGGTGAAAATACCAACATGAAAACAGGGAGATGCGGTGAACGCTGACATGCTGAACCACACTCCCCTGCTCCCCCGCCCCACTCAACTCCCCAAAGGCCTCTGGGTCAGATACAAGGCCTCTAAGCAGGAAATGGAATCTTAACCTTTTCTGGGGAAACTAATGAGCCCAAAGAAAAATATTCATAGGTGGATTCAATCATTCACCAGGAAAGGCAGCAGTAAAACAGCCCTGTCTACATTTGCAGATGGCTAACAAGCAGAGCACCAGACATGTGAGGGAAGCCTCCGATATGAAAAACAGATTAAAAACAAATAAAAAAGCGACTCTGAAGAAGCAAAGATTTTAGACTATTAAAAAAAAAAAAAAGCACTAAACAAAACTACCATTTAATCTTCTCAGAGAACAGGAGAGTAGCCGGCCTGTGAACAACACAGGTGTGAACCATGTGGATGGAGTCTAAGTGTACAGTGCGCGTCTGCTGTCGGCTGAATGTGAGGATGCAGAACCTCAAATACGGAGGGCCGGAGGGCCGTCAGCAGTTACAGGCAGGTTTCTGACTAACCCTAAACTCTAACCCTAGCCTCTGCATTGTTCAAGGGTCAAATGTGTATCTATAACACAAGAACACAGCATACTCTGAAAAAGGGATTATTTAGAAAACAAAAGAAAGTTTCTAAAAATAGAATTAAAAAAAAAAAAAGTTTAGAGCAGAAGTGGTTCAGACTGTAAAGAATCTGCCTGCAGTGCAGGAAACCCAGGGTTTGATCCCTTGCCTGGAGAATTCCATGGTGGACTACATACAGTCCATGGGGTCGCAAAGAGTCAGACACCACTGAGTGACTAACACTTTCACTTCCCATAAACTATGGCCCTGGACCACATCTGGTCTGCTGCCTGTTACTGTAAAATCAAATTCAGTGGAATATATACATGCCCATTCATGCTTTTACCCTGCAGTTGCACAGCTAAGTAGGTGCTCCTGTGACTATAATGGCCTGCAAAGCCTTAAACAATTACTATCTGGCCCTTTATAGAAAAAAAGTTTTCCAATTCTTGGTTTAGAAGTCTCAGTGAAGGCTACTGAGAAGAAAACAGTTAAATGAGAAATGGAAAAACAGAAAAGATTTTTTTAAAAAAGGTAACCAAATAATAAGAATTCCTTAAAGACAGGAGAGAAAATGGAGAAAAGGGAATTTTAAAAATTAAACAAGAAAAAACGGAAAGAAAAATTTCCTACAACCAAAGATAAAATTTTCAGATTGAAAAAGCCCAGTGGTGACTTGAATACATGTAACCAGAATTGTAAAAATACTGACATGGGTATTGCAGGTGCAAAGTTAAAAAGGACATTCATATGTAGCTGGGGGAGATGAGTAGGTGCAAGAAAGAGCTAATTTCTTATCTTCCATGGTGGGAAAATTATTATCTACTACTCCAAACTGAAACAACTGAGAATAACCATATACTTTGTTATTCAGAAATATCCATGAAAATACCAAAAGAATCAGCTAAGAGAGTAGTTTGGTAGGTTAGCAGACTACCATGGAGAAGTGGGGTTTGGGAGGTTGGTAGACTGATTTTTCCTAATTATCTTTTTAGAATGTTTTAATTTTTGTCAGGTGTATGTATAACTTTGATGAAAATAAGTCAGGTTATTTAGGAAATGCACTAAACTCTGAAATAAAAATCTGGCTCAAAAATCATACTAGCTAATCCTCTTTCATAAACAATAACTGGAACATGGTCTCAGGGGTTTGAATAAGATATTGATGGAAATGTTTCATTTGTCTACACTGGAAAAAGGGATTTTTATTTTTTGCTTGGTGATAAAGCATGAATCTTATTTAATTTTTGGACATAATCCATAGTGTTCTAGGAGTCACTAGTTATGCCAATTTTTAAAATGTATCAGTGTAAGACTTTACACTGTTAACAATTTACTCTAGTTAACTGCAGCTGAACCTGGCTGAATTAAAGCTGATAGATTGACAGAAAGCCTTAGGTCACTGAAACACCCCAGAGGGATTATGGAAATAGTATGCAAAAATTGGAATCCTTCCAAAAAGCCATCCTACTGCTCTGAACGAGTAGTAAATTAGCATTGTAAATTCTTTACCTTGGGTCTTTTGGGCCACAGCAATTCCTTCCACTACAAGTATTGTTACTAACAACACTAGAGAAATAAGAGAAGATAAGTTAAAAAGTTGATCTATATTAGATTTTACCAAGTTTATGAGAAAAATCAGATGACAAAAAAAAATGAACTAAAACCTATTTCTTACTAACATTCACACTCAATACTATTAATTGTTATGTTCTGAGTTACTATTTGACAAGACAACCCAAGAAAAAACACAATTGATATCACACTCATTTATATAAGCACTAATAAGTACATTTTCAATTTATGATGAATGCAAAAATACATACCTTTTTTTCCTTGTACAATGAACTGTGTTGATCCCAATTATCCTATATTTACTGTACTCTACCTCCTCAGACCTTACACACATTATGGCTAGCTTTGCAATATATTATGCCAGTAAAAGTTCAATTAGATTATTTGACTTGTAAGAACATTCATAATAAAAAGAGAAGTAAGGGGGCAGCAGTCTCCTAGAAATCAATTCAAGACGTTCTATAGCTGTGCAGTACTCTGCTGTGTCCTGCATTACAAAAGCTAGCACTACTTAGAAAATGGAGCTTCTCCCCTCCCCCCACATTTAACATTTCTGATCCTCAGTGTATAATATATTGTTTTGTATATATTTGTGTTTTGACGGTAACACGTTCTTTTTAAGAATGGTGCACCGGTATCTTTCACTCTCTCGATGGAAACCACATTATCAGCCTCCTGTGTGAAATGGAATTTGTATTATTCATTCAGTCAGTCAGCAAGCATGTCCGAGCACCTACTGGAGAGCAGGCACAGAGGATGCACAGATTAAGGCAGGAGAGACATAAAGCAAAACAGTTATAAGAGAATGGACTTCCAAGGAGTTAGGTGCATTTAGGTTTGGGGTTCAAATTTTGATTTCTACCAGCTGTGAGACCTTTTCAGCTCAGTTTACTTATTTGCAAAATGGGGACGGTGTACTAATAACACCAACCACACAGGTTGTTGTGAACATGAGATGAGATGATGATGATGCACATTGCACAGAGCCCTTTATATGTGCTAGGTATTCTGCTAAACCATAGATATTAGGACAAACTTTCATCCTTAAGGAGTCAACCTATTGTCAAAGACAATCTACAAGGTGAAAAAGAATTTAGTAGGGATTACACAGAAAACAACGGAAGCAGAAAAGGGGACCATTTGTTCATTCTGCTGGGGCTTAAGAGGAACAGAGTGAGGAAAACTTTAGGGAAAAAAGGTCTATTCTAGTGAAACCTAATAGAACTTCTACCCAGGAGAGGGAGAAAGAAATAGCTTAGACAATGAAAACTTACCTAGGAAGTGTTTAGTGAATTCTGAATAGGACAGAACAGTTAGCATGTGGAGGGGAAAAGGGATACATCAGGTTAGAAATAGTAGGATGAGGGTGTTCCCTGGTGGCGCAGTGGATGAGAATCGCCTGCCAGTGCAGGAGACATGGGTTTGATTCCGGGCCAGGGAAGACTCCACACACGAGGCAACTAAGCCTGTGAACCACCACTACTGAGGCTGCCTTCTGCAACTACTGAAGCCTGCATGCCTAGAGCCTGTGCTCCACAAGAAACCACGGCAACGAGAAGCCTGTGCCCTGAAATGGAGAGCGGCCGCAGCACGCTGCAACTAGAGAAAGTCCAAGCAGAGCAACAGAGACTCAGTGGAGGCAAAAAAAAAAAAAAAAAAAAAAAAAAATTATGAGATCTGATTTAAAAAAGCCTTGAATGCCATGCTAAAGAGTTTAAACCTTTGACTACAAGGAGAAATAACTGAGTTTTCTTTTGTTAAACTAGAGAATGACATTATCACATTTGTGTTTCAGATCATTAATCTTGATGAGTGTGTGGAATCTAAATTTTTAAAAAGAGAGGTCATTTAGGAAGTAAAGATGCTAAGGTCTTGAAGCAGAGCAGTGGTAGTGTAAATAGGGAGCAGGAGAGAGATATGACATGATTATGACTCAGATGTAGAGTTACCTGCATTTAGTAACTAAAGGATGTTTAGGGGTGATGGAGATGGAGGCACAGAAGAGACTGGCAGATGGTTAAGCCATTCTTCACTTAGTATCATGTACTAGGCATCTACTACTCAAAGTCACCAATGTACAACCAGTTCCTGTGATCTTGTGCTGTTTACATCTTCTAATCTAATCATACATCTTCATCTTTGGTTTGCTGTATCCTTTGTTGACCTCTGTTTACTCTGTCAACTCTCAACAACTTTAATTACCCTCCTTTTCTTTGGTTGCTAGTAGTATTGAAGATCTCATGCTAGGTAGGAACAATCCTTTCTCCAAAGTCTTCACATCTTTGCACTGGCTCAGAGTTAGGGGAATAGAGTTTTGAAACACTATTTAAAAAAACAAACACAAAACACAAAAGATTCCTGATCAAAAAGAAAAATCAGGGAATCCTCTAGTGGTCCAGTGGCTAGGATGCTGAGCTTCGTCCTCTGAGGGCCTGGGTTCAATCCCTGGTCTGGGAACTAAGATCCTGCAAGCAGTTAAGAAAAGGCCAAAAAAAGAAAAACAAACTAGAATAATAATAGAAATTTGACAATTCAGCAAATATCAAAACTGCATCAATGTATCTTGATAGAGGACACTATTTCCTAAGATATATCATCTCAGATGATATACAACTCGTCAAAATTTTGTGCTCATTGTAGCTTTCCTCCTGATTCACAGGCATAACAATTTACCAGTTTTCACAGTTGCAAATTCACAGTATGTAAGTAATACAAAGTCAGGCAGAAAGGGAAAGTAAGAAATCAATAAATCGAAACCAGGAGAACAGTGAAACTATGGCAAAAAGATGAATTGTGCCTGGAAAATTATACTATATAATGACTAAAAAAAACCATGTCTTTTAAAAACATGATTTAGGTAATTTGCACGCAATATACAATTGAGGTAGAAAAATCATATTAAAAATAAATTAGGCCAAATAACCTTGTTATTCCTTCTACTTTATATAGGGTGTTGCTCATAATCCCCCTCCCCAAATGTTACTACTCACAACTCAATCAACCAAATGAACTATGCCACTGAATAAAAGGAATGAATAAGGCAAGTTTGAACAGTTGGGGACAGAAATATATAGTGATAGCTGTGGTGATACAGTTGTAACGATTAATCATTCTAAATTCTCTATCATAATAAACATAGTTTTCCCCCAGTAGTACAATAGGATCTTTGCAAGCTGCTTGCTATAATCAGGCTGAGATATTAAAACAAACTCTACTGATGCCAAACACTGGAATTATCCGGTACGTGAAGCAGTGCTGTTGTGCTCTGTTTTGTCCTTAGCCCTGGTCTATGTGTCACTTGTTCCCTTCTTTCTCTTACCAAAGGGTCAATAATTTCTCAAATCCAGAAAGATTTCACACTTTGAATTCAAAACAACATACCCAGGAAGGCACTAATTCTTTAAAGCAGAAATCCATGCCAAAAAAAGAGAAATTCATGCCAAAATAAAGATTCTAAACTCCACAACCCCAAAGTTTAGTTACGCAGAGAATTGCTTGTGATCTCAGGTTTGAAAAAAGTAGTACCCACCAGGTATGTTCTCACCTCTGATTTTGGAGTTTAGCGTAGGGTACTATACAGATCTGACTTAAACATGAAGGCCTAAATGATAAAGACAGGTACTCTTCAAGGTATTAAATAAAACCCTCCAAGCTACTTCTCTTAACCCTGAATCATTCTTATTAGCATTCCACCTGCAGTCTTATCTCCAGACCTTCCAGTTTAAGGCTGTACTTTTCAATCAAGTAAAAATCAAGGTCAGGTTTATTCTTTTCACTGTTATTTAATAGTGGCAACTCTGGCCAATACAATAAATACTGAAAAGGAGGCAAAACTATTTTTATTTATAGATAATGTTATTTTAAAACCCACAAGTCCCAAGAGAATTACCAGGAAAATTATTACACCTATTAAGGGAAGGGCGTAAGACTAAAATAAATTAAACAAGTAAATAAATGTAATACAATAGAGAAGTAATACATTTTGGATAATGAAACAATGTAAAGGTAACAATTCTTCCCAGTAAGTCATATAATATTTAATGATGTTTTAATAAAAATCTTAGCTTTTTTCTAGATACTTAAAATGCTTTCTGATGGTCATCTTAAAGACTTTTCCATATTGGCCAAGGAAAATATTAAAAAATTCATAAAAATAATATGCTTAAAATAATAACGCATAAAAATAATAAAGCTACAAGAATTGTAAAATGTAGCAATGGTGAAGGAAGAAACTGGTATCTGTCAACAAACATTAGTAGCATTCACTGCATTACAGGTAGCTGAGTCAGTCCCTGGAACTAAATAAAACAAAAAGATACGGTCCTTATTCTCAACGGGCTTTTAGGTTAGAAAATGGAAGAAAACAAAAAAGCTCAGAAACAGACATATATATCCCAGAATTTATTACGATTTATATAATATTTGAAATACTTGGTGAGAGGGCAGTTTTTTTTTTTTTTTTTTTTTTGAGAGGGCAGTTTTAATGAATGGTTCTGGGATAACTTGTCAATTATTTGGAAAAAAGTAGATCCCCTTTTCAAGCTAAATAGAAAAATTAATAGCAGAATGAAAAAAAGGTGAATTCATACTTTTGGGTAGGAAACAACTTCATTCACAAAAGACTGAAACATAAAAACTACAAATAAATGGGAAAAAAAGATTATGCCATTAGAGAAAAGAGCTAAGAAAAAAAACAATGGAGAAATTCAGCTTTACTAATAAAAAATACAGATTCTAGTATTGGTCAGGATATAGGAAACTGACTTACATTGTCACTGGACTGTAAAGTGTCACAGCTTTGAGGAGGTTAATCTGGTAACATATATATCGAGGATTAAAAATGTACACTTCCTACTCAGTTCTTCCATGTTTCAGAAATAAATCACTGGGACAGCAGTTCTCAAACTTTAGCATGGATCATACCTGGAAGGTTTATCAAAACACAGACTTGGGGGGGAGGGGGCATTACTTCCAGAGATTTTGATCCAGTAAGTCTGGGGTGGGGCTTGAAAACTTGCACTATAACAAATTCCCTAGTGACATTAAAGCTGTTGGCCCTGGAACCACACTTTAAAGACAGCTTCAACAGGAAAGTGATAGTATACTAAAGAAACAAAGAGGCTGAGCTGCTTCTGTCTTACTGTTCAGCTGTATATGACTTCATTCCCAAGGTCTCTGATGGGCCAGTATAGATGCTGGAGTGCCAGGTACTGTATGTTGACAGCTACCATGCCTGCATTACACTTAGCCAAGAATGAAGAAATGACACAGGGCATTCCTTCTTCTTTTAAAAACATTTGCTTAGAATCTACCACGATGTCAAAATAAAAATTCTGAGTAACAAAACCACCACCACTCCCCCAAAGTTGAACACACATGTAACTGTCAGACTTAGTCACATGGCCACACCTAATCCCAAGGAAAACTGGAAAATCTAGTATTTATTTTGGGTGATCTTGTGCTTAAAGTTCAGAGATCCACTGAAAGCCAAAATGGATATTGGAAGAACACTGGCTACTTCTGCCATAGTCCCTTATAATCTACTCTGTACCCACCAGCTAGTGATCCTTTCAAAATATAGATCAGATCACATCACAGCCTTTCATAAAATCTTCCAACAGAGTCCCATTCCATTTAGAATAAATCCATACTTCTTACTCTGACTTCAGAAGTCCTATGTCCTGACCATCCCGCTGACCTTCCGACTGCTAGCTACAGCTACACAGGCTTTTCCATTACTTCAACACACCAAGCTAACCCTTGCCTTAGGGACTAGTTATTCCTTCTGCCTAGACACACTCTGCATGGCTGGTTCCTTCCTGTTACTCAAGTCTTATGAGGGCTCTCTGACTGCTAAAGAAGCTCCATATTTTCTTCATCTTGTTTTATACATAAATACATAAATAATAATACATAATAAACAAATACATAAATAGTATTTCAATTATTACTTATATTACCCACTATTTTCTTATTATCTGTCTCTTCCTATTAGAAAGAGGGACTTGTCTGATTCACTTATGCATCTCTAGTGATGAGAAGACTGGCTGGCCCACAACAGCACTCAAAATTAGATGAATATGTGAAGTGACTAAGCATAATCCTGGTTATATCTCCTTTGTAACTACAACATACAGCACAGAGCGCCACACTAACAAATTAACAAGCACAAACCTTGGTTAAGAATAGGCACACAGATGACCCGGCTTCTTTTCTTTGAGCATAAGTCAGAGGACAGAGAGAGAATAGATTTTTTTCCTTTTCAGGTATGCTACTTTTCTTACTTTAATCAAGCTAACTCACTTTACCTTTGTTAGTAATTAAACATACCTCTTTCTAAGTTTTCCTGTTTTCAGCATCTCAGTGGTAAAGGTAAGGTTTGGTAAACTTGTCATGAGATCCCATAGTGTAACAACTGCCTACCTGGTCTCCCTGCATCTGTTTTCTGAAGCAGAATGGAGTTCAATTGGAGTCCATATACTTGAGGTAGTAACTTTTTGTTCCAAAGAACAAAAAAGTACCCTAGTTTAATCAAACTCAATTTAACTTTTTAGTTAAGAAGGAAGATGGAGCTTGAAGAACTCTGGGATCACTCTAACCGCTTCATGCTAATCCCACTGCCAATCACTTCAAAGAAAGCATAACTGCAGAAGTGCTGCTTCTTGCCTGCAGAATGTGACAACCTTCTTGTGAGTCAAAACGCTCTGGAGATGGCACTATAGTTGTATGCTCTAATCACATCGGAGCCTTCCTCAGACATCCACAGCAGCTACCATCGGATTTTAACGGGACCAGGTCACATTTTGATGAGTATTTTTGATGTCTTCTCACCCACTAACACTGTAATTTCCAATATATTATCCTGGGCATACTTAAACCAATACATTTAAATGTCATTTTGACTAGGACAAATTGAACCTTCAGATTAGTACACCCTGTAATTTTATGAACAAATATGCTAATAAGTGTCAGTTAATCTGGGTCACTCTGATGAGTGATTGAGAGGGTGAGGCCCCAAAGCAATCAAAGCAAACTTGTTCGCTTTTGTTGAGTTTTAAGACCTACCTCTCCTCCTTCCACCAAGAGTTCCTTTGAGGGAGTTCTGTTAAGGAAAGTTTGGAAATCTTTTAGGATTCCCCTTTGCAACTTAAAGACCACACTAAGTGGGATCTCAAAAGTGCCCAAGGGACACATTTAAAAAAAAATCAATTATTCTGAAGAATCATAAATTTCAAAATGACAGAGGATTGTGCTGAATGGGTAGTAACCAAGAGCAGAACGTGAATTATTCTTTAGAATTTTAGATAATGAACTTTACTTATATAATAGTTAATCTTTTTTCTATTTTATTCCTAAACGGGCTTTGAAAATGGCTTTGATTTGAACTTATAACGTGCATGTGCGTGTATTACAGTGCTGTATGTTTTTCCTAAAAGGTCAGTTTGGTTTCAAAACAGATAATTGGATTCAAGTAATCAAACTATCAAATTATAATAAAACCATCATTTAGTCAGATTTCTCAACGGTACTAATAAAACATTTTCTCTAACTCCTGGGGGTGGGGGGGGGGGAGGAAATAAAGTTAGCTTTTAACAAGGCTATCTTTAAAAACTTCCCTCTTTAAAGGATAACTTTTCAGTATGGTACTTATTTTTCTGTATTGTTTAATTTCTTGAAAAAGACTTAAGGATGAAGGACACAAGTTATTATTTGTCACAGTCTCAAATAAGATTTTTAAAATACAGTGCCAGTTATGCACTGTAACACCATAAATTTAACCACGGTTTATAGATTTAAATATAACTGAGTATAGGATTCTCCTGAAACAAGTCTGCAGAATGAATATGAACAGTGAAAAATGGGTTTATAAGCCTAATATTTTCATGTGACTATCATACATAATTTTGATACAAGTCAAATTTTATTAGACTTGGAGTGATCATAAACCGTTAAAAGTGAATTATTCAGTTTTAACAATATATGAAAGGTTTAAAAGCCTAGCAGAGTTATCCTTTTGTTCTCACTGCTGAAAGTAAAACCCAAGAATCAAAGGCATCTTAAAGAAAATTACCTTCTACTTAAATCCACACACTCATTATGGCTGATTTGTTTTAGTAGAAACTGACCATAATATTCCAAACAAGGCTTTTGGCAGGTAATATCTGTAATTATGCAGATGTTAAATAACTGCTTCTGATAAGAACCTCTTCAATGTTGAAACAATTTACACCTTAAGAGCTACTTTTTTATGCACTGGTGCACACAATGAATAGAAGCACCAGAAAAAGCCAGTATTTTTTAAAATGTAGTTTTTTAAGATTAAAAACACCAATATTTGTATAGGTAACACATGCATTTGGCTTTAAAAAAAAAATCAAGTGATACAATGGGTGGGCAGTGAAACAGAAGTCTTCCTTTTACTCTTCTCAGTCTCTTAGATATTTTTCTCAGAATCAACTTTTGTTAATTTCTTGAATCTTCCCAGAGGGATTCCTCCTATGTACAAGCACATATCCATGAACTTTAGAAGACTTAAAAATAGCTTGCTTTCTCTCTAGTAAGCCTGACAACAAGTTAGTCTGAACTTTAAAAATACACCAGCGTGTAAAAATAGTGTAGGCTGCATAAAAACAGTGTAGAAAAAAAGAAAAGCCAGGTATTACTGAAATTCATTGTTTCCACTGTAGCTCTGCCATCAACCAGAGAATCCTTTCCTGAAAGGTGCAAACATTAAATGCTTCACGCTGGTGGCCAGAGAGGGCAGTGTGTACCTACGACAAACGCAAAGGCAGAAAAGCTGCAAAACCCTTCACCATTCCGGGAGTATCAGAGATTCCGTCCTATCCAGCCCAGTTTCGTCAAGTTCTGCAGGTAGAGCTGTGTAACAGATCTACGTGATTTTTTCCCAGAGGGGGCTACTCAGATGGAATGTCCTTATTATACTGAACAGCCTAAGGGAATGAGACAACGAAGCAAATTCAGATAAGAAGCACTATCACAAACCCTACTGTGCGAATGATTTATTTTGAAAAAGTAAAACAAAATCTTAATTTCCAAGGAATGGCGATGTAAATTGGGAATTACAGACAGGAAAGACTATAGAAATTAGTTTCAGAGTTTTAACATTTTAATATAATGAGGAAATCATTAATGATTTATGGAGTGACTGCGAAACAGTCCTAGGTTAGTTACCTTTGTACAAATTATACATATACAGTGGATAGCTAAATTGCTGATATCTCGATTATAAATTTAGAAACATATGGAGTAATTTTTGCAACTAAAATTGAATGCAAAATCATACTGAATTTTCCAGTAAAACAAAATTCAAAAGTGTTAATGGGTGGGAAAAACCCAACATTTTTCACTGTACAAATATTAAGATACAATGAAAAGCGGTATATGGTACCGCTAATCAATGCCTTAACGCCTTACCCTGTATTTTGAAAAAGAGAACATTTCGTAACATTACAAATACACAGCTATTCAGTTTTCAATCTAAGTCAGTAGCAGAAAAGAGAAGCCCTTTATTGGTAGTGGTGTTTTCCTCCGAGGGCGGAAAAAAAGGATTTATTCAGTTCGATTTTCAGAAACAACTTTGTATCACAATCTTAATTATCCATGTACATAAATTTTAATCTAATATTACACCTCCTGGAAAATGCAAAGCAGCTGTAGTATGTTTTGGAGCTTTGTGTACTTGGCAAGCCGACTGTTTTATTTCCCGGTACAACAAATCAGAAAGAATCAGACAGCGGCGGCAGGGTATCTGAGGTCCCGGGGAGCGCCCGGGCGCAGCCCCGAGCAGCGTCGCCGGGCCGGGCCGGGTCGCGGCGCCCGCAGTGGTGCCGCAGCCTCCGCGGCCGCAGCAGGTGGGACCCGGCCGGCGGGCAGGCCGTTTCGCCGCCCGCCACCGCGGGGCTTTTCGAGAACCGCTCCGTGACGCCTCAGCTGGGCTTTTTATTGTTCGCTAGGACTGACTTTCTGTTACTAATACTGAAAAGACCGGCCTTCGCTCCACTCACACGAACCCTACAACTTTGCAAAGCGATGTACGGAATTCCGAGGAAGAGGCGCGAGGGCAGAGCTCTCAGGGCCGGCCGGGCCGCCGAATCCCGATGAGCTTCCCGGGTCCCCCGCCAAGGTACACGCAGAGGGCTGGGAAGAAGCGCTCGCAGAACAAGTGGATCCCGGCGGGAGCGGGGATCCGCGGTCCGCTCGTGCCAGACAAAGGGGCGCGTCGGGCGCCCGGCGCCGGGCAGGGACGCGAAGAGGCCGGTCTCGCCCGCAGGGGGCGCCGTCCGCGGCCCCGGGCGCTTACCTTTGAGGACCGAGCAGAGCTGCTCCAGGGCCATGATCCCAAGCGGCCCGGCGCTTAGCGAGGGGCCGAGGCGGCGATGAGGAGGCGGCGGCTGCGGCGGCGGAAGCGGGGCGCTCAAGGCTCGGCGCGGCTGCAGCCCCGCTCCGTCCCCATCGCCCGCCACCAGGTTGCTCCGCGCGGGGCAGGGCTCAGGTCCTGCGGCCCGCCATGCCCGAGTCCCCCGGCGGGCTCTCGCGCTGACCCAGCCCCCCGACGGCCGCCGCCTCCTGCTCCACGGCGCTCCGTCCCATCGACTGCCTGGGAGCCCAGGAGCTCGGACGCGAGGGCCGGCACCGCCACCGGCCGCTCCGCCTGCGGCCGCAGCGCGGGCCCGGCTGAAGTGCGGGGCGCTGGGAGCCCAGGCTCATTTAAGCTGGGAGCGCGAGCGCCGCGTGCCGGCCGCGCCGCCTGCGCGCATGTGCCCGCCCCCCGCCCCCGCCCGCGTGCCCCTCGCACCCCTCCCGGCCAATCGCCGGGCGAGCCCGCCCGCGGCCTCGCACCCTGGGTGGGCGGTGCGCCCCGCGGGCCGCCGTTGGGCTGGGGGCGGGGCCAGGAGGTCTGGGGCGCCGGCGTCTCGCCCGCGCTCTGAGAGGCGGGTGCGGAGGGAGAGCCCGGCCCGTCCCCGCCCTCCGCGGGGCGCGGGTGAGCAGGTCCGAGTCCTCGAGGCCTTCCGCCTGAGTGAGGGATGGGACTCGGCAGCCCTGGCCCGCCTGGCCACCTCCGTCTGCCCTCGCGGCCGGAGAGGGGCGCCCAGACCCCTCACCCTCCTAGGACCTCAATTCAAGGTCAGAGCTCCGCCCTCCTCAGCCTTCCCCGAGTACCTGCCTCGGCGGCGGGCGCGCACCTGGGCGGGGCTCGGGACCGAGCGAGTCTGAGGTTCTCACCTGCCGTTAGCATCAGGCGAGTTAATGTGACCCACGGTAATGTTTACTAACAGTTACGGACCCGCTTCCCGGGTTGCCAGGCACAGCACCAAACACTTCACCTATCAACTCTGTGATCCTCGATTCACCTCCTGCGGGATGGGAAAGAGGAGGCGGGGAAGGTTAAATACTTTGTTGGGAGCCCCACAAGGAGTGAGGGAGGCAGGGTGGTGAACCCAACAGATCCGCCTCCAGAGATACCCTCTTTACCAGCCATGCTGATGGTGTCACTTGACTCTGCTGATACGAAATCTCCACATTTGTAAACAACTGCGTAGTATGTGGTGTTAATTCCGTTTTGTTTTCTCCGTAGTGATTATCATGCTTTGAAATTACCCTGCCCATCTACTACTTGTTTGTTTGTTCATCACCTGAGTCTCATTTACAACACGATTAAAACAAGTTGCTTGTGATATGTGCCGGGGAAACACCCATGATTAAGGCCCTAGAGTAAAAGAATATTTATACCTGTATCTGACACATAGGAACTCCATAAATATTTGTCTAACAAGTTAAAGTTAAGGACAAATTGTGGCAACTGAAACTCTTTTTCCTTCTGTCCCTCAGAAGGTATTAACAAAGTCTACAAGTGAAAGCATATTTAACATCAGTTAATATTAAGGTAGCCTTTCACCATGTGCCATGAAAGATACATGATGTGTATATTTGGCTTCCTAAGGACAACTTACCAACAGTTAAATTAATGCTGCATGCAAGAACCAACTAGTAATAAAGCATTTTAGGAGACTTTTCCACTGATAGAATAAAGTGACTCATTGAGAGACTAGGACAGTATTAAGATTATTAAATCTAAGTCACAGACAGTGGTGGACAGAAAGAATTAGGAGGAAGGAGCCCTCTCAGCTTCTGGAATAATCGTTCTTTTTTTTTTTTTTTAATGTACTTTTATTTTTCTTTGGCTTCACTGAGTCTTCCTTGCATTGCAAGGGCTCAGTAGTTGTGGCTCACAGCCTTCCTTACCCCTCATCATGTGGGATCTTAGTTCCCCTGTTCCCTAAATGGGAATCAAAAACCTGGGACCTCTGCCAATAAAGGCAGATTCTTAACCACAAGACCACCAGGGAAGTCCTTGGAATAATGGTTCTTAATGCATAATTATTGGCTGAAGGAAGAATCCATGTGTGTATGATGTCATCAGAGAATGCTTCGTGAAGGAGGTGACACACGAAGAATGACAAGTCTGTGGATACCAAGTGGAGAGGAGAGATGGTAGAAGAGCTTTCACATCAGGCAAGGAGCAGCAGCAAGCATCTTTTGGGGGGCAAATGTGGTGATTGGGAGTGAAGATGAAGTTGAATATGGTGGGTTTGTCTATGGGGATTTTGCTTAATTGCTAGGTGAAGGAGTTTATATCTAACTCAGGAGGCCAGAGGGGCAATTTCTAATAGTGGAGCAGTGGAGTTCTGGAAAGATAAATCTGGCAGTTGAGTTGAAGATAAAATGGGACAGAGTAAAACAACTGTAGTTAACAACTGTAGTTAAAACAAAGTATATACACAGTACTGTTTCATTTAGTCTAGTACCTCTTACTGGTAGTAACATTTTGGTGAAACCTAAGAAGTCTTTTCTATAGTATGTTCACTGGGGAGTAGATTCCCAAGGAGTGGTTTGGGAATGTTCATTTTGTGGCTACCTGTTAAGACACCTATTTTTTGGATGTAATTGTCTACAGTAGATCTTCCATGGAGTGTGGTAAAGCACAGATCATAGCTGAGATTACTGTGTGACCATATGTTGACTAAATCAAAAGGAAAGCAGTTTGCATCTCTCTCAGCTGGGGAGTTCTGTTTTTGAAACATTATTTCCCTGGAAGACCACCCAGTAGCACCCAATCTGTTCCCAGATTACCTCCAGTGCCCAGGTGATTGAGAACTCTGCTGTCATTGCTCTTTGCCTGATCTTTCACGCATAGATCTAGCCTCTGAAACTCCTCAAGATCATTCTTGTGATTTACATTTTGTTTTCTCTGACCAAGTCTTCTGTAGCACTTGAATGGCTTTGTGGAGCACTGACTTACTTTAAAAATACTGCATTTTATCTCCGTGTTTATGTACCAAACAGATTTTTATTGTCTCTCTCTTTTGCTGGAGTTTGGGAGCTCTTACATTTTATTAAATGATAGCCTAGAAAGGCAGGTTTAGAGATGGTTAATAAATGGTTCATAACCATTTAGAGATTGTTATGAACTGAATGTTTCCCTCAAAATACATGTGTTGTGGTTTGAACCCCTAGTGTGCCTGTATTGGAGATGAGGCCTCTAAGGTTAAATGAAGTCATAAGGGTGAGACCCTGACCCGACGGGATTAGTGTCTTAGAAGAAGAAACAGCAGAGAGCGCAGGCATGGAGGAAGTGCCAGGTGAAGACCTGATGAGAAGACAGCAGCCTGCAAGCCCTCTTACCAGAAACCAAATTGGCTGGAGCCTTAATCAGGGGTTCCAGCCTCCAGAACTGTGAGAAGATAAATGTTGGTTCAGTCACTTAATGTATGACATTTTGTTATGGCAGTCTGAGCAGACTAATGCAGAGATATACCATAACTAACAAAGATATAGGAACTGACACATAACCAAACTAATACATAGAAAATCTATTTGTAGAAAAAAAAAAAAAAGGGAGGGTGTGTCTTATACTGTTTTTCTTACAATGTGCATATATAACTTCAATGATGAAATTTAATGAAAAGCAAAATTATATAGAATCTCATTGTATGAAGAGTTCAGTATATGAAGATTTCAGTGGGGTTTTTAAAGGAAGGGAAAGAGGAAGATTTTTTTTAGTTTATTGAATTAGTTGGCTTGGGTTGTCATAACTACATGTCATAGACTGGGTGATCTACACAATGGAAATTTATTTTCTCACAGTTCTGAAGGCTAGAAGTCCAATATTAGGGTACCAGTAGGATTGGTTTCTGGTGGGACCTGTCTTCCTGGCTTGCAGACTGCAGACTTCTTGCTATGTTTTCACATAGCCACAAACTCATGTCTTTTCCTCTTCTTATAAGAATATCAGTCAGATTATATTGAGATCCTACTCTTATAACCTCTTTTAACTTTAATTACATTCTTAAAGGCCCTATCTCCAAATATAATCACATTTTGGATTAGAGCTTCAGCATATAGATTTGGGTGGGGGGAAATGCAGTTCGGTCCATACACTCATAAACTAGAATTGTCCCTGTGCCAATGTTATTGAAGAAGGCTTGTCTGCAGGGAGTCAAAACCGGGTCATTTGGTAATGATGTCACCTAAATCTGTTTTCAAATTTCTGCCTAGTATAATTGCAAAGCAAGAGAAATTTTAAGAAATGTTATCTTCTACCAGTGCTTAAGTATTTCAACTTTATCGGGAAGATTTCTGGTCATCCATTTACTTGAGAAACTTAGATTGTAATTATATATTTTAGAATAACATTGTTAACATACATGTATCTTTTTCTTAAAAGCCAGAATCTCATTTTGAAAGATCTGTTTACTTTATGTTTAACCCTGTTTACTAAAACTGAAACAAAAGCAAGTCTCTTGGTACAGTAATAGGCATGTAGTGGTATCTTTCCATGGTCTTAATGTTCATTTCCCTAATGGCAAATGATGTTGAGTATCTTTTCATGAGCTTAGTTGCTATTCATATATCTTTTTTTGGGGGCAGTGTCCAAGTTCTTTCTCACTTTTAAATTGGGTTATTGCTTAGTTTTGAGAGTTCTTTTACATTTTATACATTCTGGATATGTCTGTTATTGAATATATGATTTGCAAATATTTCCGTTGCATATGTAGCTTGTCTATTCATTCTCTTGAAAGTGTTTTTGGCAAAGAAAATGATTTTAAATTTAGACTGTTTTCTTTTATGGATCATACTATTGGTCTTATTTCTAAGAACTCTTTGCTTACTGCAGTTCATGAATGTATTGTTATATGTTTTCTTCTAAAAGTTTGATAGTTTTATCTTTTGCATTTAAGGTTATGATCCATTTTGAGTTAATTATTGCATGAGGTGTGAGGTTTAGGTCAAGGTTCTTTTTTTTCTTTGCATATGGATGACCAAATATTCTAACAGTACTGTTTATTTCAAAGACCACCTTCCACTGAATCACTTTTAAACTTTTCTCAAATATCAAACAGCTATATTTGTGTGGGTTTATTTTTGGACTTTCTCTTTTGTTCCATTGATCTGTGTGTCTGTCTTTTTGCAAGTGCCACATTATCCTGATTATTATAGCTTTATTATAAGTCTTAAAATCAGGAGTTTGACCTTCAACTTTGCCATCTCTTCCAAAATTATTTGAAACTATTCTAGTTCCTTTACTCTTTCTTATAAATTTTATAATCATCTTATCTATGTTCAAAAAATACTGTTGGAGTTTTGATAGGGATATTGTTAAATCTATAGGTCACTTTGGGGAGTGTTGACATCTTTCCTAGGTTGGATCTTCCAGTCTATGAACACAATATCTTTTATGTCTTCCTATATTTCTTCTATTGCTCTTTCATAGTTTTCAGCATATAGATCCTGTGCATGCTTTGTTGTTTTTATACCTAAGAATTTCATTTTGGGGATCTATTTTAATTGATATTTAAAAGAATTTCAATTTCCAGTTGCTCATTGCATTTATATAGGAATATGATTGATTTTTTGTGTTGACCTCGTATCCTGCTGAACTTGCTGAATTCACTTAGTTCTAGGAGATTGTGTGTGTGTGTATAGATTTTCTAGACTACTATGTCATCTGCTAATTGGGACTGTTTTATTTCTTCCTTTCCAGTCTGTATGCCTTTTCTTTTCTTTTCTTGGCTTATTACTTTAATTACGGTTTCCAGTACAGTATGGTAAATCAACTGTATTTCAATTAAAAAAATTTAAAAGATCTTATATTAAAACAGATGTAAAAAAAAGATTTTCTGTATTATGTTAAAAATTATCAGTGGGAGAGGACATCCTTACCTTGTACCTAATCTTAGAGGGAAAGCATTCAGTCTCCCACTATTGAGTATGTGTTAGCTGTAGTTTTTTTTTCTTTTTTTTTAAATTAATGCCCTTTAATAGGTTAAGGAGGTTCTATTCATAGTTTACTTAGTTTTTTTAAAAAAATTGACAGTGAATGTTAGATTTTGTCAAATTATCTTTCTGTGTCTATTGAGAGGATAAAATGGTTTTTCTGACTTAATAGTATGGTAAATTATATTGCTTTCTTCCCCTTCAGATAGTGAACTAGTTTTGCATTCTGGGATGAAAAACACTTGGTAATGATATATTATCTTTTTTATATATTTGTGCACAAAATTGTCTACTGTTTTGTTGAGAATTTTTATATCTGTGTTATGAGGGATATTGGCCTGTAGTTTCATTTTCTTACAATGTCTTTGTCTGGTTTTAGCATTAGGGAAATATTGACCTTTTAAAAAGAGTTATGAAATATTCCTTCCTCTTCTTTTTCTTCAAGATACTGGGTAAAATAGGTATTATTTCTTAGATGTTTGTAAAATTTGCCAGTGAAACCATCTGCTCCATTTAGTTTTCTTTGGTGGAAGGTTTGTTTTTAATATGAAGGTTTAACTTTAAAAAATAGATATAGTGTTTATTGATTTCTGATTATGTCTCTTTTGGTGGTTTGTATCTTTTAATGGCAGAAAGTGAAGAACTAAAAAGCCCCCTGATGAGGGTAAAAGAGAAGAGTGAAAAAACTGACTTGAAACTCAACATTCAGAAAACTAAGATCATGGCATCCGGTCCCATCACCTCATGGCAAATAGAACGGGAAAAATTGGAAGCAGTGAAGGATTTTCTTTTCTTGGGCTCCAGAGTCACTGTGGATGGTGACTGCAGCCATGAAATTAAAAGCTGCTTATTCAAGGAAAGCTATGACAAACCTAGACAGTATATTAAAATCAGATACATCACTTTGTGAACAAAGGTCCATATAGTCAAAGCTATGATTTTTCCAGTAGTCATATACGGATGTGAGAATTGGACCATAAAAAAGACTGAGTATCGAAGAATTGATGCTTTCCAATTGTGGTGTTGGAGAAGACTCTTGAGGGTCCCTTAGACTTTAAGGAGATCAAGCCAGTCAATCCTCAAGGAAATCGAGATCAAGCCAGTCAATCCTCAAGGAAATCAGCCCTGAATATTCATTGGAAGGACTGTTGCTGAAGCGGAAGCTTCAGTACTTTGGCCACTTGATGCAAAGAGCCAATTCACTGGGAAAGAGCCTGATACTGGGAAAGATTGAAGGCAAAAGGAGAAAGGTGCAGCAGAGAAGTGATGGTTAGATAGCATCACCAACACTCTGGACATGAATTTGAGCAAACTCTGGGAGGTAGGAGAAGACAGAGGAGCCTGGCATGCTATAATCTGTGGGGTCACAACGAGTCAGTCATGACTTGTGACTGAACAACAACAAATCTTTTAAGGAACTGGTCCATTTAATCTAATTTATTGAATTCATGGGCATAGATAATTCCTCATATTTTAAAAAAATTATGCCTTTATTGTCAGTGGGATCAGGAGTGATATCTTCCATTTCGTTCATTATATTGGTTATTTATGTCTATTCCTTTTTCCCCCTGGTTTGAGGTATATCAGTATTGTTGATGTTGTCAAAGAACCATCTTTTTATTGATTTCTGCTTTAATAATTTCCTTCTATATTCTGTTTGCTTTAGATCTAATCTTTTTTTTTTTTTCTAGTTAAGGTGGAAGCTTAGGTTACTGATTTTAGATCTTTTTTCTTTGTTAATATATGCATTTAATGCTATACATTTCCCTTTAAGCTCTGCCTTTTCTGTCTCCTACAAATTTTGTTATGTTGTGTTTTTATTTGGTTAAAAACTTAAAAAATTTTCCTTTAAGACTTCATTAATCCCATGGTTATTTTAAAGTGCATTAATTTCTACTATTTGAGTGTTTTCCAGGTATCTCTTTAATTTAGTTCAGTTTTAGTCTGAGGATCTTCTGTACAATTTCTGCCCTTTTGCGTTTGGGGCAGTTTCTTGGATAGCCCAGGTTAGTATCTCTTTCAGCGAATGTTCCGCGTGCATGTACGGCAACTCTGTGTTCTGCTCTTGTTGAAGTGTTTTCTACTTCATTAGGTTAACTTGGTTGGTAATGCTTTTCAGGTCATCTCTAAATTTTCTGATTTTCTGCCTACATTTTCTGTTACTCACTATAGAAGAGAATTGACATTTCCAACCTAAATTGGGGGGTGTCTCTTTCTTCTTACATGTCTGTTTTGCTTTATATGTTTATTTTATACATATTTAGGATTTCTGTGTCAAGAAGAGAGGAGGGATCTTAGTTGAGTCTACTCTCTAGCAAATGCAGTGCCCCAAAGGGGCTGACAGCCATGTGTTGAAGGTACTCTCAGAAATTAGGATAATAAATCCTTTATTTTTGAAGGAGGATCTGGATATCATAGCACCTACCAGAGAAGTAATCAGACTTTCTGTTTGAATATGTTTTACTGATGTTTTCATAGGAATTGGTCTGTTTTGTTAACTTTCAAATTCATTGGTATAAAATTGTTCTTAACCTCTTCCTATTTTTAATATGTACTTTATAGTTATATCTTCTTTATCATTTCTGATGTTAGTTATTCCTTCCTGCTTTGTTTTCCTTGACAGAGGCTCTTGGGACAGCCTGTAGCCAATAACTGATGAATGTGGGGGTATAAAGGCCCAGCCTTCTTACCCTAACTTAGGACAGGTTAGGAAATAGAGGAGGTCATCCTATCTCAAGACTCACTGTAGCACGGTATGAGGCATTTCACTGAGAATGCATCACAACTTGATTTCTACCTCGACCCAGTCTTGCTTCCTTCCTTTCTTCAGTACAAGTGTTGACCAAGACCACTCCAAATCTATTATCTGTTTTATTAGTCTTTTAAAATAACTGGCTAGGTGATGCAAAGTAGGCTGCAAGTCATCACAAGGGCTAGTTAACTTTAATTCACTATTTTTGACTGTGCTAGGTCTTCATTGCTGCCCGGGCTTTTCTCTAGTTGTGGTGAGTAGGGCCTAATCTCTAGTTGCAGTGCTTAGGCTTCCCATTGGGAAACACGGCCCTAGAGCATGTTGGTATCAGTAATTGTGGCTCCTGGTCTGTAGCTCACAGGCTCAATAGTTGTGGCCCACAGGCTTAGCTGCTTTGCAGCATGTGGGATCTTCCCCGACCAGGGACTGAACACGTACCCCCTGCATTGGCAGGCAGATTCTCTACCATTGACCTGCCAGGAAAGTTCTTTAGCTCATTATTATACTAAGGAGTTACCCCTAAGTATCTTAGCTTATTTAAAATCCTATTTAAAACCCTAAAAGATGATCCTGTTAAAATCCTACACTCAATATGTCAGCATATTTGGAACAACCAACAGTGGCCATAGGACTGGAAAAGGTCAGTTTTTATTCTAATCCCAAAGAAGGGCAATGCCAAAGAATGTTCAAACTAGTGTACAGTTGCTCTCATTTCACATGCTAGCAAGGTTATGCTCAAAGTCCTTCAACCTAGGCTCCAGCAGTTCATGAACCAAGATAACTTCCAGGTGTGCAAACTGGCTTTTAAGAGGCAGAGGCACAAAGATCAAATTGCTAAGGGAGGGAATTCCAGAAAAAAATTTACTTCTACTTCATTGATCATGTGAAAGTTTTTGGCTGTGTGGATCACAACAAACTGTGGAAAATTCGTCAAGAGATGGGAGTACCAGATCACCTTACCTGTCTCCTGAGAAATCTGTATGTGAGTCAAGAATCAACAGTTAGAACTGGACATGGAACAACTGACTGGTTCAAAATTGGGAAAGGAGTACTGTATGTTGTCACCCTGCTTATTTAACTTCTGTGCAGGGTATATTATGCAAAATGCCAAGTTGGGTGAATCACAAGCTGGAATCAAGGCTGCTGGGAGATAATCAACAACCTCAGATATGCAAATGATACCACTATAATGGCAGAAAGGGAAGAGGAACTAAAGAGCCTCTTGATGAGGATGAGAGAGGAGAGTGAAAAAGCTGGCTTAAAACTCAACATTACAAAAACTAAGATCATGGCATCCGGTCCCATCACTTCATGGCAAATAGATGGGGGAAAAAGTGGAAGTTGTGATAGATTTTATCTTCGTAGGCTGCAGAAAAACTGCAGATGGTGAAGATAGCCATGAAATTAGAAGATAGTTGCTCCTTAGAAGGAAAGCTGTGACAAACCTAGACTGTGTATTAAAAAGCAGAGACATCACTTTGCTCACAGTTTGTAGAGTCAGACCTATGGTTTTCCCAGTAGTCATATATGGATGTGAGAGTTGGACCATAAAGAAGGCTGAGTGCCAAAGAATTGATGTTTTCCAATTTTGGTGCTGGAGAAGTCTCTTGCGAGTCCCTTGAACTGCAAGGAGATCAAACCAGTGAATCCTAAAGGAAGTTAACCCTGAATATTCATTGGAAGGACTGATGCTGAAGCTCCAATATTTTGGCCACCAATGTGAAGAGCCAACTCAGAAAAAACCCTGCTGCTGGGAAAGATTGAAGGCAAAAGGAGAAGGGGTGGCGGAGGATGAGATGGTTAGATAGCATCACTGACTCCATGCACATGAATTTGAGCAATCTCCAGGAGACAGTAGGGGACAGCGGAGACTGGCATGCTGCAGTCCATGAGGTCACAAAGAATCGGACAGGACTTAGCAACTGAACAACAATCATAACTTAAGCCTCAGTAATCAGGGTCTTTTGGACACATTTCAAGTTTTTGAGTTTGGAGTAGTCAGTTCTAGCTATTTGTAAAAATTAATATTTCCTGACTTATTCTTTCTTTGAGATCTCCTAAAGAACAAAAGGAAAAAAAATTGAAACATGGAATAAAACTCATTCTTTTGCAATTACTATATGAATTCAATGGACTTTTGTATAAATCTCTTAATTTACCTTGGTGATCTTATTTTTAGTAATATGTAAAATTTTTTTTTCTAAAATAATCTAGTATCCTTAGTGAATTTACTTTTCCTCTATCTTGAAACATTTTGCTATAGGATTTCTTTGCTTGAAAAAGCTGTATCTTTGATGCCAATTAATTTTTACCTTTGATATTTTAGTAACCACTGTCTTTAGTAGAGATGCACATCACAGATTTATGGATACTTAATCTGAGGGTGAATCTCTAGGTATATATAGTTGTAATGGCTTCCTACCTTATCAAGAGTAGGAAGAGTATAAAAAGTATGTTCATAAGTTATTACCTTTAATCCTGAGGCCTTCTTGGAGAAACTATTTTGAGAATTAAGTTTCTGAAAATAGTTTTTTTTGGCTGGTAGATGGAGAAGTATAACGAGTTAGTCCAGATAAATGGTGTGTTAACAACAATGTATTTATTGTATTTGCAAGTATAGGTATGTCTTGGAGATATTATGGGTTTGGTTCCAGACCCCCCCAATAAAGAGAATATCATGGTAAAGCAAGTCTCATGAACTTTTTTGGTTTCTCATTGTTTACACTATATTGTAGTCTATACAGTATAGCATTATGTAATAGCATTATGTCTTTTTAAAGATACTGTACATCCTAGGGACTTCACAGTGGTTAAGACTCCATGTTTCCAATGCAGGGGATGAGGGTTGGACCCCTGGTCAGGGAACTAAGATCCCACATACCCCATAGTGTGGCAAAAAAATAAAAAAAGAAAAAAAAGAAAAATAAAGACAATGTACATACCTTAAGAATACAAAAAACAAACCCTAGTTATAATAGTAATGTAAAAAAATCACTGATCACAAGTCACTATAATAATTTAAAAATTTTCAATATTGCAAGAATTAGCAAAATGTGACACAGAGACATCAAGTGAGTAAATGCTGTTGGAAAATGGCACCAGTAGACCTACTCAATGCAGGGTTGCCACAAACATTCAAATTTTAAAACAACAAAATATTTGTGAAATGCAGTAAACTGAAGCACAGTAAAAAAAAAGTTTGCATGTGATTGTTATCTTCAAATGGTTATTAAGTCTTGATTGCTCCTAGTTCCCCAAAGGAGGAGGATTATTTAAGTATAGGTTAGTGGAAGAGAGTCAAATGTTAAGTTATTGTTTGTCTCTGCAATGGGAAGTGGGAGAGAAGAAAAGAACCAGCACTTTTCAAGTATCTTCTGTGCACATATTGCTACTTAAAACTCAAAATAGTTTTTTTAGGGTAGGCATCAATCAATATCCTTGTTTTATAGAGTAAGAAACCAGAGCTCAAAGAGGTAAAGTGACTGACTGAAAGTCACAAAATGGGAGTTAGGCTCTGAATCCTGATTAGTTAGACCTCAAAGTCTTGTGCTCTTTCCACTACACTCTTGAACAGCGCATGTGCTGACCTTCTATGCAAATACCCAAGTATAACTTTCTTGTTGGATTTCTGTATCTGAGATTCTGCATCTGCAGATTCAACCAATTGTGTACTACTGTAGTACCTAAGTACTGAAAAACCCACTTTTAAGAGGACTTGTGCATTCAAACCCATTTTGCTCAAGGGTCAACTGTATTTGATTCTGAACATTGTGAAACATTTACTTGCTGTCCCTTAATTAGTGACACTGATGTTGCATTGAAGGTTAGTATCAAGATACAGAAACATAGTCACTGATTATATTTTTGTCATTGATATTTCATTTGCCTGTAACACTATTCCTCATAGACTCTGACTACAATGAGTTTTAAAACTCATGCTGTATCTCATGATAGATACTAAACCTACTTGTCTTTAAGGACAGTGTAAAACAGAGCCTGGCACAGTGTTGTAGGCTGATGAATGTTTAGTGAATTTAACTGGGTATTATAGTTGGGAGATGTCTGTCTAGCCCTGTTAGGCACGTGGACCTCATAACCTCTAAGGCTTATCATGGGCCAAAGTAATTATTTACACATTCCCCAAAATACTTTGTTTCAATACAGAATATTTATTAAGACGACTTAGGTACATAAAGACATGCTGAGGTACATAAAGTAAACCACTTATATATACACCATTCTCAGTGAACTGTAAGAAAAAAAAATAACACAAAGAACAAAATTATTTTCAAACAAGTTTTTATGTTTTATATCCATCATATGTTCGTTTGCATGTTAGGAAGTTATTAGCACTGACATAAACTTAGATGTAACTTTTTGATGAAGTTCACAAAAATTTGCATTGAAGTCTGAATGTAAATTACAGACTCTTACAAGCATTTGAGAATAGAAATGTGATTGAAGATTTGCATTCCCAGATGTTTCAAGAAATCAAGTGCTTTTTACTACCACGTGATAAGGATCTGTGTTCAAATGAAAATTATCGGGGCACATTAATTCTTGAAGGGTATTATAATTTTTAGTTAATATAAGAAAATAATAAACCTTTATATAGGGTGTCAACCATGAAGAATTTAGGCTTTCCTAAGACTATGATTTCCACATGCCTGAAAAGAAAATCCTATGAAGTCTATATATTTTGATAATTCGTTGCAGAAGTTTGTAAAAAATGATTTAAGAATAATTGTAACGACAACTACCACGTATTGAAACCTTACTCTGTGTTAGGCACCAAGCTATGTACTTTGTATACATTATCCCATTTAATGTATATTATAACTCAACTGTGTAATAGTATTAGCTCTGTTTATAAACAAGAAAACTGAGGCTTAAGCAGTTAGCCACGTTCAACAAACAGCTTGTAAATGGTGTAACCAAGAGTTTAAAGCAAGTCTGACTGTGGTTCCAAAGCCAGAGTACCCAATCACTATATTGTATGACGTCAGTGAAAGACCCCTCACCTACTATCATGAGGGTGAATGGTTAAGAACTTTACCTATGATACAGTCACAGAAGTATAATTTGCATTGTTAGACTAAGAAGCGAGATTGATTCAAGTGGAACACAAAAAACCTTGCTCATTTAAATAATTTTTATTTACATGTCTTTTTCCATCATCATTATTCTAATAAGATTATAAATACATAAACACCTGAGTACATGCAACACATTCCACAAAGGGAAAAAAATGTACAGTACAACTGAAAAAAGAACCAAAACTATTGTATACAAAGTACTTTTAAAAAAAGACCTTGTAACACATTCAGACCATATTTATTTGAACATTTTCCAATAATTACCAAGGGATGTATCGTTTATAAGTAATATTCAAAATCTCCTATTTTCTTCTATAAGCCAGGTTTAGCATTTCAGTTTATCAAGTGAATAGCTGTTCCATTATGCAATATTAAAGGCAAGTCACATAGCATCAAAATGAAATCGATGAGCTTCTTGTCGTTTTTCTCTATCATCTGCTTTCTGAAAAAGAATTTTAGACTGGTTTATAAATGAAAAGAAAATGTCAAACAAAGACTTTCTGAAATATGAAGTGGTTAATTAAAAAAGCCCTCAGCAATTAATAGGTGTGATTTTATTATGCAATAATCTTATGAAATATTTTTATAGTTTACCGTAGCTACTCTATAATTAATGATCTCTTAAATTGAATTTAAAAAACTAACAAGAAATGTTCCTTAAAGCTTAGTTTGTTATATATTATTTGAAAGTAGGAGTAAACATTAGATTTTGTAAGAATGGAATCAACTCTTACATTTTTCCTGTTCTTAATACTGCCGAATCTAATTATATTAAAGTGCATTAATTATTTTGGGGTTAACCTATTGATTTTGCATTGGGATACTGGTTCCTTGACTAGGGATGGAACTTGTGCCCCTGCAGTGGAAGAATGGATCCTTAACTACTCAACCACTAGGTTAAGTCCCATGTGCTTGGAATTTTGAGGGATTAGAAAACTCCTCAGTTTTGTATCATGGAACTTACTAAAGCCTAGAATGAAAAACATATTGAAAACATACTAAATAACTCTATTTCAGGATAAAATGTTACCAAAATTCTGAGAGATTACTTTTGGTTGGCCTGATGAAAGGGAAAGCTTTGAAAGAGAGCATTTATGGAAATTAAGAGGGACATTCACTATAAGACTGGGGAAGAGCAGGAACAATCCTGGGAAGTCTGGCAGGAGCATGGGAAACATGGAAGCAACTGGTAAGAGAAAGGTTGGAAAAGTATATGGTGGAATCACAAGGAAGACTGTACCATGAAGGCTAGGCTAATGGGGTTACACATTTTAGGCAGGGAGTAGGCACCAAAGGTTTTTGAGCAGAGGAGTGACATGATTAAGACTAAAAGATGAGTAATCTGGCAGCAATGTGATAAATGGAGTGGAGGGGAGAGAATGGAATTTGGGAGGACAGGGAGGATATAGCAAGGAGTTGAACTAAAAGTACTGATGTAAGAAATTCAGAAGTGGAGTCAGCTTCAGAGATTGTATGAAGGCACATACAGGAGGGCAACTGGTAAATCCTGTAATGAGTAAGAAAGAAACTAGTTTTAAGTTGCTTGTAATTGATCTGGGCAGAAGTGTCATGGCGACAGTTTGAAGGAGGGAGCTTTAGAGAGAGATGAAGGCTGGGAAAGATTGACGGCAGGAAGAGAAGGGGACAACAGAGGATGAGATGGCGGGATGGCATCACCGACTCAATGGACATGGGTTTGGGTGGACTCTGGGAGTTGGTGATGGACAAGGGAGGCCTGGCGTGCTGCGGTTCATGGGATTGCATAGAGTCGGACACCACTGAGTGACTGAACTGAACTGAACTAAAAGTGGCAGGGGAATGTGTATCAAGAAGAGGGCATACGGCAGACACTGTGGCAGAAAGAACAGCCAATAGGTGAAAGAGAAGTGGTCCAGAACCACAGTACCACAGGAGGAGGCAGTTTACAAATATGTATTTTGATCCATCCTTATATTTAAAACTTCAGTTTTTAGCACTGTATCATCATTGTGAGTCTGCTTATACTGTAATCAGACTTACTGTAAAATTAATAAAATTAATTTCTTTTCCTTCATAGGTCTAGAGCTATACAATATTTCATACTATGTTCTGAAACTTCAGATGAAAGTAAATAGGGTCATCTCTATCTTAACTCTTCTTTTTTAAATATTTTAATTGGAGGATAATTGCTTTACAGTGTTATGTTGGTTTCTGCCATGATCTTAAGTTGAAGTTTTAAAATCAACTGAATATGTAACTTTTTTATCATTTTTTATATGGAAGGAGTGATTTTTTTGACAGACAAACCTATGAACCTAGAACAATAACATATTCTCTTTCATAGTTAAAACTGGTAACATAGAACAGATGGTAATTTTAATGATCATTATAAATATCACAATCTAAAGGGAATAGGCGCAAAAAAGGAAGACATTTTTGTGACAAAGAAGCCCTTTTTGGAGAACATTTTTGGAACCTCCTAGTTGTGTAATGAATATATTTCATATACAAATAGAAATTAGCTTTTTTCCTTTATATCTAAACTACTAATAAATTTATGTGAAAGCCTTTTGTTTCTCCTCATTAATATTATATAAAATATACTTTTGGAGTTTTGTTTTTAATTATTATTTATGGTGTTATAGAACAGAAATCAGTCTTGTTTAATGCAAAGAATACCTGCTATTAATAGATGGAAAGGATGTTTATCACTTTGTTACTTCCCACTTAAACTCTCTCTGCTCTAATTTTTTATAAAGAGATAGCTATTATTCCCAGGGAAAAAAGCTCATGGCTTTATTATTAATAGTAAATAGTGAACACAGGGTCATTTAAGAAATGATTATTATTTTTAAGGTCATTATGAAATCACTTCTAATTAAGCTTTTTGATATACCTGTTGATTTGAGGGTATTTATTACTTTTGTGTAGTATCGAAATTTAAAAATACATAGTTTCTTTGATTTGTAGGAGTCATTGAGACATTAGTAACTTAAGGAGATGAAAGAAATTATCATCAATAAAATGATATATGAACAGAACTTGAAAAATCAGAAAATCTTAAGTCATGTGAAAAAGTTGAAGATATAGTTTTTTAATTTAAAAAATGTTAATAAAGCAACATATTACTATTATAAATTAATCAAAGTTTCATTTAAGTGAACAAACCTTTTCCTGCCAATGCAAAATGCCAATTATTGCCAAGATGAAAACACAGACACCAATGAGAGCTATAGCAGTAAGTAGAACGATGTTACTTGGTGTAAGATAGAGTTTGGCACTCCAGCTGTAGATGAAAAGAGAAGATTTGAAATTACACATTTTAACTTAAAAATAACAAAATTCTATTGTGACCAAAAAGCAAAAGTTCTTATTAATTAATAATCAGTTCAGTCATTCATTAATTCTTCCACCTATATCCAATTCATTACAAGTAAAACAAAAGCAATTAAAATTATATAGGGTTAAGAATATTGACAAACCAGCAGAGTTCAGATTTTACTTCGAGAAATGAAACAGAAAAGAATTTTTGACTGATATGCTTTGATACTTTTCCTTGCTCCTATAAGGATTATTCTTGAGCAAACTCCAGAAGATAGTGAAGGACAGGGAAGCCTGGCGTGCTGCATACAGTTCATGGAGTTGCAGAGTCGGATACGACTCAGTGACTGAACAGCCACCACCACCACTACGACAAACTTATTCAGGGCACTTGGGGCAATTTTAGACATCCTTTTTACGTCTTGTTTGACTTTCTGAATCTGAAATCCTGAACTTTAAGGCTAAACTGTCACATGATTTTGATAAGATTTCTATATCTTACTTTTTGACCCCTGCTCACATGTTTATTATGACTAAGCAAAGTAACCAGATGTCCAAGCGGGTGTAGAGAGGGACTTGGGCCAAGTGTCATGCTGGAAGGTATACAACATTACAATGGCACTGTGAGACTTCCTACAAAATGACTTTAGTCCCTCAATGGCAATATACAAACAGCATAAATAATATAACTAGCTTTTTCTTCTAAAACAGTCCACATAAAACCCTCAAAACCTTTGAAAACTGTGAAAAACCTAAAACTGAAGTCCATATCACCAACACTGCAGGTGGTTATAGGTAAAGAACTTTTTGTTTTCTCTGAAAATAATGGATATATTTTCATTTTAAATTTTAATAAAGGTAAGAATTATTCTGATAAATTACAAGCAGTGATTGACTTATTTGCGGATAATTAAAATTTACTGATCCATAAGTTAGTTTCTAGTCAATAAATCTCAAAGTATACCTCAAACTAAAATCAATTTAGTTTTTATTATGTACATAAATTTGAAAAGAACATTTGTTTTTCAGAAAGAGCAAGAAAAACATGAAAAATGTTGAGCTTATGGAAGAAAGGCTTTAACAGAATTCCCCAGAAACTCAGAGGAAGAAAACCTTAAAACTGTTAATTAGTTGAGGTTGGCTATTCTCAGTGCCTTACTTCATACTTAAGAAAAAGTCCTTTCATGAGATTTTTTGGGTGATTCTAATTTAAAATTAGATTAAAAATGAATAAAGAAATTTTGGTAATAAAAAATACTAAACAAAAGGCCAATACTCAGTTTCTTACTCAGAAGCAGTCATTCTTCTCAGTTTCTTATATATCTATATATATATAAACATATTTGCATAGATATCTTCTAAAATCACAAATCACTGCTTATTATATATATTTTAAGTGCATTTTCTATTTATTGTCTTTTACCTTACCACTCTTTTTAAGAGACTGTTCTATGTCATGATATTACATGATATAGAAGTACTATAATTCATATAGTTTTTTGTGTAATTCATTTTGTTATAAATTTCAAAATTTTAATAGACTTATTAAAAAGGTCTGAACTCAGACCATAACTGGTGTTATTAATGTTATCTTATTTCAAACATAATGCTGTAACAGAGTTGTTTTCTTAAGTAGTTTGGTTCTACTCCTGGGTATTTATCCAAAGAAAATGAAAACCTTAATTAGAAAAAATACATGCAACCCTATGTTCACTGTAGCATTATGTATAATAGTCAGGATAGTGAAAACAACCTAAGTATCCATCAGTAGATGAAGGAATAAAGAAGAATGTGAGTCCTCACTCTCTTTCCACATACACACATTTATACATATATACATACACACAATGGAATATTTCTTAGCCATAAAATAGAATGAAATCTTGCCATTTGTGACAACACGGATAGACCTAGAGGGTATTATGCTAAGTGAAAAAAGAGAAAGACAAATACTGTATGATTTCATTTATATGGAATTTAAAAAACAAAGACAAATGAACAAACATAACAAAACAGAGTTACGGAGAAAAAATAAGTGTTTGCCAGAGGGGAGAGGAAGGGAAGAGGGAAGGAGAGAAATGAGTGAGGTTGACTGAGAAGTACAAACTTCCAGTTGCAATGTAAATGAATCATGGATATGAAATGTACAATGTGGGGAATATAGTCAATGGTTATGTAATGTCTTTGATGACAAACTGTAATCAGACTTGACCGTGGTGATCATTTAGAAATGTACAGAAACATCGAATCACTGTATTGTGTATTCTGTATTTTGAGTGTGGAAGAACTGGTGCTTTCAAACTGTGGTGCTGGAGAAGCTTCTTGAGGATCCCTTGGACAGCAAGGAGATCAAACCAGTCAATACTAAGGGAAATGAACCCTGAACATTCATTGGAAGGATTGATGCTGAAGCTGAAGGTCCAGTACTTTGGCCACCTGATATGAAGAGCCGATTCACTGGAAAAGACTCTGATGCCGGGAAAGATTTGAGGGCAGGAGGAGAAGAGGGAGACAGAGGATGAGATGGTTGGATGGCATCACTGACTCAATGGACATGAGTCTGAGCAAACTCTGGGAGATGGTAAAAGACAGGGAAGCCTGGCATGCTGCAGTCCATGGGGTCACAAAGAGTCAGACATGACTTAGTTACTAAACAACAACAACATACTGTGTAACTGGAACTAACATACTGTTGTAGGTCAGTTATATTATTTTTTAAAAAATCATAGAAAAAGCTCAGATTTGTGGTTACCAGGGATGGGAGGTGTAAGGGGAGGGAATTGGATGAAGGCAGTTAAAAACTACAAACTTCCAGTTATAAGATAAATAAATACTAGGAATGTAATGTACAACATAATAAATAGAATTAACTCTGCCACATGTTATATATGAAATTTGTTAAAAGTAAATCCTAAGAGTTCTTATCACAAGAAAAATATTTTTTCTGTTTCTGTAACTTTGTACCTATGTGAGATAATGGATGTTCATTAAACTTATTGTGATAATCATTTCATGATGTAACTAAGTCAAATCATGATGCTGTATACCTTAAACTTACATAGTGCTGTATGTCAACTGTATCTCAATAAAACTGGAAGAAGACAACAGTGTAGCCTGTATTTTGAGAAGAAATATAATAACCCACTAGTTAAAATTCATAGGTTATTTTTTCATATTGACATTAGAATAGCCTTAAGAACAAGTTATATTTTTCCCAATGAAATTTAAATGTTAATGAATACCTTCATCACCTACTTTTTGAAATAATGGAATCAACCTAATAATTTAAAGAAAAATGAACAGATAAAGATTTAGAGTTAAATGCTACATTATAAAAGGAATATGTTTTGCTAGTAAGGTTAAAAATACTTATCATTCACTGAAAACAGTATCTGCTGGGTACTGTGTTAAGCACATTCCATCCTCATCCTTGTAAGGCAGGTATTTTACTTCCCATTCTACAGTGCAGAAGGGCTTCCCTTGTGGCTCAGCTGGTAAAGAATCTGCCTGCAATGGACCTGGGTTCGATCCCTGGGTTGGAAACATTCCTGGAGAAGGAAAGGCTACCCACTCCAGTATCCTGGACTGGAGAATTCCATGGACTGTACAGTTCTCCAGAGACAACAGGAAGGACTAGCTTCTTGTTTTAATCAGCTAGCAGTGGATTTGAGTTTCTTGCCTGAGTGTGTTGAACTTCAAAATTTCTGCCTAACCACTGTGGGACACAAACCACTTCTCAAAAGCATTTGCTAAAACGATCATTTCTTGTGAAGTTCAGCAGCCTGAAATTTTAGAATTTATGGCCAGTAAACTGAGTTCAGTTCAGTTCAGTCACTCAGTCGTGTCCGACTCTTTGTGACCCCACGGACTGCAGCACGCCAGGTCTCCCTGTCCATCACCAACTCCCAGAGTTTACTCAAACTCATGCCCATTGAGTTGGTGATGCCATCCAACCATCTCATCCTCTGTCGTCCCCTTCTCCTGCCTTCAATCTTTCCCAGCATTAAAGTCTTTTCAAATGAGTCAGCTCTTTGCATCAGACCAGCTTATTTAATAACTGAAGACCAGCTTATTTAATCAGAACATGTATAAATCCCTAGTTAACCTGCTGTTTTTCTAATAAGGTTTAATTTGTTCTTTGTGGAAAATATCAGGTATCTTATATGTAGGTATGTTTAGCCATTTAAAGTCTGCTGTAAGCAAACTAAGTGATGACACTCATAGGAACACGACAGAAATAGAGCTTTAAAAAGATGTATCTATGATTCAGAGTTGACAGTATTTTTACCAAATTCAATTCAAGCAAGGGCATTACCTTCGAGGAACATTGGGAGGATATGGAATGACAATTAGCTGAGAATTTGGAATGATTGCAGTCCATTCTTGTTTTCGTACAGACTAGAAAAAGAACATTTAAGAGCATTTAACATTCAGTACACTTTAAAAACATGATTATTCTAAATAAGGAAAAAGCTTAAGCATTTTTTGATAAATTGAAATTCTACATATGGGATTAAGCTAAATTTATATATGTAAGGTTCCAAATAGGGTTCCTATTTGCAAAAATTTCTTCATCTTTTCAGGGAAGGATTATATTTCTGTCTTATGGATACATTAATTCAACAAGTATTTATTGAACACTCTTATGTAGCAGGCACTGTTCAAAGTGTTAAGTACAAATGCTGCTTTGGAACTAAAATTCAAGTTGAGGTGGAGTCTGACAGTAATCAAAAATATTTGGTATGTTAGATGGTGAAAATGATGAGAAAAAGCAGGGAAGAAGACGGGTAGGAAGTCTTAAGGTATATTTTCAAATTATAATGTTCTGTATGTAAGATAAGCTTAGATCAGTCACTACCAGTGAACTTTTAAAATTCTTTAAAGGAGATGAAAATATTTAAATTCAAATATTTGAATAGTAAATATTAAAAAACAGATTACTTGTAAATTTTTACTCACCTTCTCTCCAGATGGACGTGGAATACCAACATAAAGATGATCAAGAAAATTGGCACTTCGACCTAAGCCAAGTACATTATATGGCAGTTGGAGAGCTAAATGCGCTGACTGGCTAAGTTGTCCAGCTAAATTTATTTTTAAAAAAGAAAAAAGAACATCTTTGGAGACACTGTTCTTATGAAATATTAAAATTATAAAATGTTAAAAATTTAGGTTTCTATAACCTATCTTTAAGGATAAAAACGTGAAATGAAATGCCTGGTTCATAATATTAATAATTCGCTTTTTAAAGATAACAGTTTTATTGAGAAGTAATTCACACTTCATAAACATCACCCATTTAAAGTATAAATTGAGTGATTCTGAGTATCTTCAATCAAATTTTATAACGTTTTCATCACCCCAAAAAGAAACGTCATACCCATTAGCAGTTAATTCTGTTTCTAACCCTTGCTCTTCCAGATGCAGGTAACCATTAATCTACTTTTTTATATCAGTAGATTTGCCTATCCTGGAGATCCATATAAATGCAATCACGTAATGTGTGCTCTTGATGAACAATGCTGCTGTGAACATTCACATACAAGCTTTTGTGTCAACTTATGTTTTCCAAAATGGCTGTATCATTCCACAGTTCCAAGAATAATATATGAGGGTTCCAGTTTTTCCATATTCTTATCAACACTTTATCTTTCTGATCACAGCCATTCTAGTGGTTATGAAGTGGTATATCATTGTGGCTTTCATTTGCATTTACCTAATAACTAATGTTGTTTTCTTTTCACGTGCTTATTGGCCATTTTTGTAGCTTCCTTTTTAGGTCTCAAAGTTTTTAGTTGTCTCTTCTTTCATTCTTGATTTTAGTAATTTGAGTCTTTTTCTTGAATGGTCTAGCTAAAGGTATGTCTATTTTGTTACTCTTTGAAAAACCCAACTTTTGGTTCAACTGGGTTTTCTCTTGATTCTCAATCCCCTACATATTTTCTCTCATTATATCCTGTCTTCTGTTTCCTTTGGGCTTAATTTGCTGTTCTTTTTATAGTTTCTTGAAATAGATGGTTAGGTTATTGATTTCAGACTGTTCTAGGTATTTATAACAAATTTTCCTCTAAGAACTGCTTTAACTGCATCCCATTTATTTTGGTATGTTGTTTTTTTTTTGTTTTTTTTCATTCACCTATTTTCTAGTATCTATTGTGATTTCTTCTGCACTGGGTTTTTAGGAGTGTGTTGTTTCATTTCCAGATATATTTTTTAAATGGGTTATTTAATGGGTCTTTACTGTGCATGGGCTTTCTCTAGTTTCAGTGAGAGGGGGCAAGTCTGCAACTAGAGAAACTCAACTCTCTTTTGGTTACTCTTTGTATGGTACAATTTATCCCATTTTTTAAAACTTTCAACTTATTAATATCTTTAAATCTAAAGTGTTTTTCTTGCAGGTAGCACCTAGTTGAGTTATATTTTAATATCTTCTGCCAATCTCTGCTTTTGATAGGAGTATTTATTCCATTTACATTCAATGTAATTATTGATAAGGTAGGACTTTTGTCTGCTATTTGCTGCTGGTTTTCTGTATGTCTTTTTAATTTTTCTATTTCTCCATTGCTGCTTTCTTTTGTTTTCTGTTACAGCATTTTAATTCTGTAGTTTCTTTTATTATATATTTTCTGAGCTGTTTTCTTAGTGGTTACCCTGGGGACTGCAACTAGCATATTAACTTAACAAAATAACTTAATACCTAGCACATAACAACAACTTTGTTCCAAAGTTCCTACCCTTTTGTGTTGTTATTATACAAATTATGTTTTTATATATTCAGCCTATCAACACAAATCTATCATTACTTTATGCAGTTGTCTTGTAAATCACCTAGGAAATAAGAGGTACTATTTAACACAAATACATAAACCATATTTTATACTTCTCTATAGTCTTACCAGGTGCTTTTTACTCATTTGTGTGGATTCAAGTTAGTGTCTAGTTGTCCTCTCAGTCAGGCTTAAAGGCTCCCTTTAATATTTTAGAGGAGTGGCCTGTTAGTGATGAATTCTATTTTTATCTAGGTGTATCTAAAATTCTTCATTTTTGAAGGATAGCTTTGGAACATATATGGGGTTGGTCAAAAAGTTCATTTGGGTTTCTCTGCTTTTATGGAAAAACCCAAATGAACTTTTTGGCCAATCCCACAGAATTCTTGATTGACACTTTTTTTTTTCCTTTCAGCACTTTGAATGTATCATCCCCTTCTCCCCTCTGTGGTTTCTGATGAGAAGTCAGCTGTTAATCTTGTTGAGGCTCCCTTACATGTAACTAACTGCATCCTTCTTGCTGCTATGCAGTCTCTTTTTGTCTCTATTTTTGATAGTTTATGTGTCTCAGTGCTGACTCTTTGAGTTACTTGGAGTTTGTTGAGTTTCTCATATGTGCAGATTAGTGTTTTTCATCATATTTGGATGGTTTTAGCCATTACTTATTCAGATATTTATTCTGCCCCTTTCTCTATTTTGGGCTTCCCTGGTGCCTCAGATGGTAAAGAATCTGCCTGCAATGCAGGAGATCTGGGTTTGATCCCTGGGGAGGGAAGATCCTCTGGAGAAGGGCATGGCAACCCACTCCAGTATTCTTGCCTGGGAAATCCCATGGACAGAGGAGCCTGGTGGGCTACAGCTTATGGGGTTGCAAAGAGTTGGATACATCTGAGTGACTATCACTTTCATTTTTCTCTCTTTTTCTTTTAAGACTTGCTTTATCATACATTGGTATGTTTGATGGTGGTTTCACAGGTTCTGAGATTTTTTTTTCTTTTTTTCTTTCTGTAAACTTGCAATTGACCTATATTCAGGTTTGCTAAAAAGACGTTTGCTTCTTGGAAGGAAAGCTATGACAAATCTAACTAGTGTATTAAAAAGCAGAGACATCACTTTGCATATAGTGATGCATACAGTCAAAGGTGCATATAGTCAAAGCTATGATTTTTCTAGTAGTCTTGTACAGATATGAGAATTGGACCATAAATAACGCTGAATGCTGAAGAATTGGTGCTTTTGAATTGTGGTGCTGGGGAAGACTCTTGAGAGTCGTTGGACTGCAAGGAGATGAAACCAGTGAACTGAATATTCACTGGAAGGACTGTTGCTGAAGTTCAAGTTCCGATACTTTGGTCACTTGACGCAAAGAGCTGATTCATTGGAAAAGACCCTGATGCTGGGAAAGACTGAGGACAGGAGGAGAAGGGGGTGACAAAGGATAAGATGGCTGGATGGCATCACCAACTCAATGGACTTGAGTTTGAGCAAACTCTGGGAGATAGTGAAGGATAAGTAAGCCTGGTGTGTTGCAGTTCATGAGGTCACAAACAGTTGGACACAACTTAGCGACTGAACAACAATTCATTTTCCAGCTCAAATCTGTTGTTGAGCACTCTACAGAAAATTTTGATTCAGCTATTGTGTTTTTTAACTCTAGAGTTTCTATTTGACTTTTTCAAATGATCATTACTTCTTCTTTGTATTTTCTTTAAGTGAGACACAGTTGTCATGCTTACTTTAGGTTTTTTAATCCTAGTTTCCTTTAGGTCTTTGAACATGTTTTTAATAGCCAATTTATAGGTTCTGTTAACTAAGTCTAACATTACTGTGCACATTTTCTGTTGTCTGCATTTTTTTTTTTTTTTAATGTGTATGTGTTTTTACAAGGTAGCCTTGGTTTTCATTTCTTGCTTGAGCAGTGCCTCAAGGTAGCATAATCAAGCTATGTATTTGAATGAGGTATTTTCCCTTCTAGGCATGTTCTTAGATGTCCAAGAAGATGTTCCAGCATTTCAAAGTTGCCTATGGTTGCCTATGGTTGTCGAGTGCCTTGGGACTTCCTTTTATGTTTTGGCCAGGCTTTTGTTCACTACACCTGGGATTCTGCCAGCACACTGTTGTTTTTGGTAATGTCTTGGAGGGATTGGGCTTTTTATTTCCCCTGCTAGTTTGAACGCAAGTTAAATCAGATAGCCCCAACATTCTGAGAGTGGAGATTTCCTAAGGAGTTGCTAGTTTAGACAAATACTGACAGCGTTATAGGGATGAGAATTTTAATGGGGCTCCAAAGGTCAGTCTTGTCCACTGGCTGTGAGGCTACTAGCTGTTTATGGCTGCTGCACCATTCAGTAGACAGGGGAGGTGGGAGGGAAATAGTCCCAAGCTGAAATGCTCCAGACCCTGCTGTCTTAAGGATCAGGAGTTCCTCCTGGACAGACAATGCTTGGAACATTCTGTGGCTTTGGTTAACTTCCAGAGTTCTAAAATAGTTAATATTAGTTATTTAGCCAGCATTTTTTGTTTATTTGCTTATTGGTGGGGGGAGGGGACAGCAGGTTCATGAAGTCCTTACACTGGCATTCCAAAAATCAATCTCTCCTATTATAGCTCACTTTTAAAGACTGCTATTTACTTGCTAGGTATTTTCAACATAATTAAACAAACTATTTAAATGACAGGGTTACTTAATATCTAAATACTATAATATGCTATGGACTCTGCTAAACGTCTACTAATGTTACCCAGAAATATGAAATCATTGGAAAGTATATATACCTTATTTTTTATATAGTTCTTATGTTAGTAAGAGAAAGGTATAATGAAAAGGAGTAGTGAATTTAGGGATAACTTAATAAAGTTTATGTATGTAAAACTATAAAGCAATATAGTTAATTGCAAGGGGTATGGAACTACTTTACCTTGTAGACTTTGCTGATTGAATGATAATGCTTAAAAGAGTGCCTCAAGTATAGTAAACACTGTTAAAGTAAATGTTAAATATATACATGTTTCATTATACTTAGCACAGACTGACTTAATAGACATCAAACTAGACTTATAAACAATTTCTCTGTAACTACCTCACTGAAAAGAACCCAATAAAAACATTTATCAATACTCTGTCAGGAAGATCATAGAACATAAATTCCAAATAAAACTGTATATTTCACAAGAAAACTTAAAAACTATTAAAAAGAATAATGAAAATAAATTATAAAAAAATCTCAAAATGAAGACATAGTTATACTTTAGCATACTTTTAAAAAATTTTAGCATACTTTTAATCATGTAATTTTCTGCCTAGGCATGTGCATGAACAAGTAAACACATTAACACACTTTAGTATTACTGCTCTTCACTCAATGTTATTTCATAAATATTCTCATGTTATTAAAATTCTTTAAAAATAGATACGCGGAGAGAAAGATTATTGGAACACTGAAATCCTATGCAATATTGTTCTTTACAGCATTATACTTTACTTTCACCACCAGATACATCCACAGTTCAGTTCAGTTCAGTTCAGTCGTTCAGTCGTGTCCAACTCTTTGTGACCCCATGAATCGCAGCACGCCAGGCCTCCCTGTCCATTACCAACTCCCGGAGTTGACTCAAACTCATGTCCATCGAGTTGGTGATGCCATCCAGCCATCTCATCCTCTGTCGGCCCCTTCTCCTCCTGCCCCCAATCCCTCCCAGCATCAGGGTCTTTTCCAATGAGTCAACTCTTTGCATGACGTGGCCAAAGTATTGGAGTTTCAGCTTCAGCATGAGTCCTTCCAATGAACACCCAGAACTGATCTCCTTTAGGATGGACTGGTTGGATCTCCTTGCAGTCCAAGGGACTCTCAAGAGTCTTTTCCAACACCACAGTTCAAAAGCATCAATTCTTCGGTGCTCAGCTTTCTTCACAGTCCAACTCTCACATCCATACATGACCACTGGAAAAACCATAGCCTTGACTAGACTGAGTGCCATTTCTGCTTTGGCTCAGCCTCTTCATTCTTCCTGGAGCTATTTCTTCACACTTCTCCAGTATTATACTGGACAGCTACCAACTAGGGGAGGGGGTCTCATCTTCCTGTTTCATGCTTTTTTGCCTTTTCGTATTGTTCATGAGGGTTCTTGAGGTAAGAATACTGGAGTGGTTTGACATTTCCCTTATCCAGCAGACCATGATTTGTCAGAACTCTCCATGACTCTCCATCTTGAGTTGCCCGGCATGACATGACTCATAGCTTCATTGAGTATACATGTCTGTGATCCATGTGATCCTTTTGGTTAGTTTTCTGTGATTATGGTTTTCATTCTGGAGGCTGTGGGACTGTAGTTTTTGCTTCTTCTGTCTACCTTCTGATGGATTAGGATAAGGGGCATGTGCAAGCTTCCTGATGGGAAGTGGGGAAAACTGGGTCTTGCTCTGGTGGACCAACTCATTTGAAAAGATCCTGATGCTGGGAAAGATTGAAGGGAGGAGGAGAAGGGGAGCACAGATGATAAGATGGTTGGATGGCATCACTGACTCAATGGACATGAGTTTGAGTAAACTCTGGGAGTTGGTGATGGACAGGGAGGCCTGGCATGCTGCAGTCCATGGGGTTGCAAAGAGCTGGACACGACTAAGCAACTAAACTGAACTGGTGGACAAGGCCATGCTCAGTAAATCTTTAATCCAACTGCCTGCTGATGGGTGGGGCTGTGCTCCCTCCTTGTTAGTTGTTTGGCCAGAGAAGACCCAGTCCTGGAGTCTACAGGCTCTATTGTAGGGCTAATGGCAACCTCCAAGAGGACTTATGCCAACATGTGCCTCCCAGGACTGATGTTGACAGTGCCCCTGTCCCTGTGGCAGACTACTGCCAGCACATGCCTCTGCAAGAGACCCTCAAACACTCACAAACAGGTCTGTTTCATTCTCCTGTGGCATCACTGCTCCTTTCTCTTCGGTACTGGGACACACAAAGTTTGGTTTGTGCCCTCCAAGAGTCTCTCTTTCCCCCCAGTCCTAGGTAAGTTCTGTAATTAAATCCTGCTGGCCTTCAAAGACAGATTTCCTGGGGATTCCCAGTCTGTTTGGCAGATCCCTAGGTTGGGAAGTCTGATGTGGTGTCTAGAACCATCGCAATTGTGTGAGAACTTCTTTGGTATTATTGTCCTCCAGTTTGTGGCTCACGCACCCGATGGGTATGGAATTTGACTTTAACATGAATGTACCCCCACCTTCCACCTTGTTGCGGCTTCTCCGTTCTTGGATGTGGGGCATTTTTTATGGTGGGTTCCAACGTCCTTCTGTTGATGGCTGTTCAATAGCTACTTGCGATTTTGTTCTTGAAGGGAAAGATAAGCACATGTCCTTCTACTTCACCATTTTGGGCTTTCCCAAGCATTGAGTAGGCTGTATCTTTCCCTTTCTCCCTTGCCTTTCACATTTCTTCTTTCCTCAGCTATCTGTAAAGCCCCCACCAGACAACCACTTGGCCCTCTTGCATTCCTTTTTCTTTGGGGTGGTTTTGGTCACTGCCTCCTATATAGTGTACATACCTCCATCCATAGTTCTTCAGTCACTCTGTCTACCAGATCTAATCCCATCAATCTATTCATCATCTCCACTGAAAAATCATAAGAGATTTGATTTAGGTCATACCTGAAGGCCTAGTGGTTTCCCCTGATTTCTTGAATTTAAGCCTGAATTCTGCAATAAGGAACACATGATCTGAGCCACAGTCAGGTCCAGGTCTTGTTCTTGCTGACTGTATAGAGTTTTTCCATCTTCGGCTACAAAGAATATAATCAATCTGATTTCTGTACTGCCCATCTGGTGATGTCCATGCGTAGAATCGTCTCATGAGTTGGAGGAAAAGGATGTTTGTTATGATCAGTGTGTTCTTGTGGGAAAACTGTTAGCCTTTGCCCTACTTAATTTTGTACTCTAAGGCCAAACTCACCTGTTACTCTAGGTATCTCTTGACTTCCTACTTCTGCATTGCAATCCCTTATGATGAAAAGGACATCTATTTTTAGTGCTTGTTCTAGAAGGTGTTGTAGGTCTTTATAGAACCAGTTAGTGTCACTGTCTTTGGCATCAGTGGTTAGGGAAATGGATTACTGTGATGATGAATGGCACTGAGACCATTCTACATTTTGAGATTGCATCATATCCATTTAATGGTGCCTTGGCATCAGTTCAGTTCAGTCGCTCAGTTGTGTCTCATTCTTGCAACCCCATGAGCCACCGCACGCCAGGCCTCCCTGTCTATCACCAGCTCCCGTGTTTACCCAAACTCATGTCCACTGAGTCGGTCATGCCATCTAAACATATCATCCTCTGTCATCCCCTTCTCCCCCACTTCTCCTCCTGGCCTCAATCTTTCCCACCATCAGGATCTTTTCAAATGAGTCAGCTCTTCGCATCAGGTGGCCAAAGTACTGGAGTTTCAGCTTCAACATCAGTCCTTCCAATGAACACCCAGGACTGATCTTTAGGATTGACTGCTTTGAACTCCTTGCAGTCCAAGGGACTCTCAAGAGTCTTCTCCATCACCACAGTTCAAAAGCATCAATTCTTTGGCGCTCAGCTTTCTTTATAGTCCAACTGTCACATCCATATATGACTACTGGAAAAACCATAGCCTTGATTAGAAGGACCTTTTTTGACAAAGTAATGGCTCTGCTTTTTAATATGCTGTCTAGGTTGGTCATAACTTTGCTTCCAAGGAGTAAGAGTCTTTTAATTTCATGGCTGCAATCAGCATCTGCAGTGTTTTTGGAGCCCTAAAAAATAAAGTCAGCCACTGTTTCCCCATGTATTTGCCATGAAGTGATGGGACCGGATGCCATGATCTTAGTTTTCTGAATGTTGAGCTTTAAGCCAACTTTTTCACTCTCCTCTTTCATTTTCATCAAGAGGCTCTTTAGTTCTTCTTCGCTTTCTGCCATTAAGGGTGGTGTCACCTGCATATCTGAGGTTATTGATATTTCTTCCAGCAATCTTGATTCCAGCTTGTGCTTCTTCCAGCCCAGCATTTCTCATGATGTACTCTGCATATAAGTTAAATAAGCAGGGGGACAATATACAGCCTTGACATACACCTTTTCCTATTTGGAACCAGTGTGGTGTTCCATGTCCAGTTCTAACTGTTGCTTCCTGACCTGCATACAGATTTCTCAAGAGGCAGGTCAGGTGGTCTGGTATTCCCATCTTCAGAATTTTCCACAGTGTGTTGTGATCCACACAGTCAAAGGCTTTGGCATAGTCAATAAAGCAGAAGTAGATGTTTTCCTGGAACTCTCTTGCTCTTTTGATGATCCAATGGATGTTGGCAATTTAATCTCTGTTTCCTCTGCCTTTTCTAAAACCAGCTTGAATATCTGGAAGTTCACAGTTCATGTACTGCTGAAGCCTGGCTTGGAAAATTTTAAGCATTACTTTACTAGCATGTGAGATGAGTGCAATTGTGCAGCAGTCTGAGCATTCTTTGGCATTGCCTTTATTTGGGATTGGACTGAAAACTGACCTTTTCCAGTCCTGTGGCCACTGCTGAGTTTTCCAAATTTGCTGGCATATTGACTGCAGCACTTTCACAGCATCATCTTTTAGGATTTGAAATAGCTCAACTGGAATCCCATCACCTCCACTAGCTTTGTTCATAGTGATGCTTCCTAAGGCCCACTTGACTTCACATTCCAGGATGTCTGGCTCTAGGTGAGTGACCACACCATCATGATTATCTGGGTTGTGAAGATCTTTTTTCTACAGTTCTTCTGTGTATTCTTGCCACCTCTTCTTAATATCGTTTGCTTTTGTTAGGTCCATACCATTTCTGTCCTTTATCAAACCCATCTTTGCCTGAAATGTTCCCTTGGTATATCTAATCTTCTTGAAGAGATCTCTAGTCTTTCCCATTCTATTTTCCTCTGTTTCTTTGCACTGATTGCTGAGGAAGGCTTTTTTATCTTTCCCTGCTAGTCTTTGGAACTCTGCATTCAAATGGGTATATCTTTCCTTTTCTCCTTTGCTTTTTGCTTCTCTTCTTTTCACAGCTATTTGTAAGGCCTCCTCAGACAGCCATTTTGCCTTTTTTGCATTTCTTTTTCTTGGGTATGGTCTTGATTTCTGTTCTGTACAATGTCATGAAGCTCCGTCCTAGTTCATTAGGCACTCTAGGGATTTGATTTACGTCATACCTGAATGGTCTAGTGGTTTCCCCCACTTTCTTCAATTTACGTCTGAATTTGGCAATAAGGAGTTCATGATCTGAGCCACAGTTAGCTCCCAGTCTTGTTTTTGCCCACTGTATAGAGCGTCTCCATCTTTGGCTGCAAAGAATATAATCAAGCTGATTTCAGTGCTGACCATCTGGTGATGTCCATGTGTAGAATCTTCTCTTGTGTTCTTGGAAGAGGATGTTTGCTATGACCAGTGCGTTCTCTTGGCAAAACTCTATTAGCCTGTGCCCTGCTTCCAAGGCCAAATTTGCTTGTTATTCCAGGTGTTTCTTGACTTCCTACTTTTGCATTCCAGTCCCATATAATGAAAAGGACATCTTTTTTGGGTGTTAGTTCTAGAAGGTCTTGTAGATCTTCATAGAACCATTCAACTTCAGTTTCTTCAGCGTTACTGGGTCGGGGCATAAACTTGGATTACTGTGATATTGAATGGTTTGCCTTGGAAATGAACAGAGATAATTCTATCATTTTTGAGATTGCATACAAGTACTGCATTTTGGCCTCTTTTGTTGACTATGATGGCTACTCCATTTCTTCTAAGGGATTCCTGCCCACAGTAATAGATATAATGGTCATCTGAGTTAAATTCACCCATTCTAGTCCATCTTAGTTTGCTGATTCCTAGAATGTCGATGTTCACTCTTGCCATTTCCTGTTTGACCACTTCCAATTTGCCTTGATTCACGGACCTAACATTCCAGGCTCCTATGCAATATTGCTCTTTACAGCATTGGACCTTGCTTCTATCACCAGTCATATCCACAACTGGGTGTTGTTTTTGCTTTGGCTCCATCCCTTCATTCTTCTGGAGTTATTTCTCCACTGATCTCCAGTAGCATATTGGGCACCTACCAACCCGGGGAATTCATCTTTCAGTATTCTACCTTTTTGCCTTTTCATACTGTTCATGGGGTTCTCAAGGCAGGAATACTGAAGTGGTTTGCCACTCCCTTCTCCAGTGGACCACATTCTGTCAGACCTCTCCACCATGACTCGTCCATCTTGGGTGGCCCCACACAGCATGGCTTAGTTTCACTGAGTTAGACAAGGCTGTGGTCTGTGTGATCAGATTGGCTAGTTGTCTGTGATTTTGGTTTATGTCTGTATGCCCTCTGATGCCCTCTCTCAGCGCCTACCATGTTACATGGTTTTTACCTGCCTTGGCATCATATCCATTTAATGGTCCTTTGGCACCATTGTTGTTAAAGTTAACTGTCCACAGATGTTTGGGTTTATTTTTGGATTCTCAATTGTATTCCAGTGGTCTATATGTCTACATTTATGCCAGCACAACACAGTTGATTAAGTAAGTTTTAAACTTGGAGAGTATAAGCTCCTCTCCTTTGTTTTCCTTAATATTGTTTTGACTTTTCAGGGCCCTTTGCTATTCTTTATGAGTTTGAACTTTGCCTTTTCCATTTCTGCAAAAATGATCACTGGAATTTTGATAAGGACTGCACTGGATATATAGAGCACTTTGGAGAATATGACTATCGTAACATTATTAAGTCTTTTAATCCATGAACATGGGATGTCTTTCCATTTATTAGGTCTTATTTAATTTCTTTCAGCAATGTTTTAGTTTTCAGTGTATAAGTCTTTCACTTCCTTGGTTAAATTTATCCTTAGGTATTTTATTCTTCTGGAGTTGATGTAAATTGAACAATTTAAAAAGATTTCCATTTTGAATTGCTCACTGGGTTATAGTATCACAGCTAATTTAGGGATGTTGACCTTTTACCCCACAATTTTGCAGAATACATTTATTAGCTCTGGAGGTTTTTCTTGTGTGTGCATGCTAAGAGGTTTTCTATACAGAATCATAGTATCTGCAAAAAGTGAAAAAAGTTTCACTTTTTGTTATCTAATTTGGATGCTTTTTTTTTCTCACCTAATTTCTCTATCCAGGAATTCCAGTCAAAGTTGAATAGCAGTAGTGAAGGTGGCCATCCTTGTCTTGTTCTTAATCTTAGGGGGAGTACTTTCTGGTTTTTACCAATGAGGATGATGTCAGCTGTGGGTTTTTCATAAATGACCTTTCATTTATGAAAGATAGGAAAGTTCTCATCTATTCCTAGTTTTCTGTGTTTTTTTTTTTTTTTTTAAATCAAAAGGTACTGAATTTTGTTAAATGGTTTTCCTATGAAACACATGAGAGGATCATTTGTTTTTTTCCCCTCAGTTCTACAACTGGGATGGATTAACTGATTTTTCTTACGTGAACAACCTTTGCATTCCTGGGACAAACTGGTCAGCTTATTATAATGTCCTGTTAGACTTGGCGTGTAAGCATTTTGCTGAAGATTTTTACATCAATATTCATGCACAATACTGGTCTGTAGTTTTTGTTTTATTGTGGCATCTTTATTTGGCTTGGTATGTATGTAATACCAGTCTCATAGAATGTGTTAGGAAATGTTCCCTCCTTTTCTAGTTCTTGGAAGAGTGTGGGTGGGATTCATGCTAATTTTTCTTTTATGCTTTGAAGAATTCACCAGTAAGTCATCTGATCCTTGATTTTTCTGTTTGGTGGGCTTCTGATTACTGATTCAGTTTATTTACTGGTTTTAGGTCTGTTGAGATTTTTCTACTTCTTTCTGAGTCAATATAGGCATCAGTTCAGTTCAGTTGCTCAGTCGAGTCTGACTCTTTGTGACTCCATGGACTGCAGCACGCCAGGCCTCCCTGTCCATCACCAGCTCCCAGAGCTTACTCAAACTCATGTCCATTCATTGAGTCGGTGATACCATCCAATCATCTCATCATCTGTCCTCCCCTTCTCCTTCTGCCTTCAATCTTTCCCAGCATCAGGGGCTTTTCAAATGAGTCAGTTCTTCACATCAGGTGGCCAGAGTATTGGAGTTTCAGCTTCAGCATCAGTCCTTCCAATGAGTGTGTGTTAACTTTTTTCCCCACTTCATCTAAATTAATTTGTTGATGTATTAATTTGTTCATGGTTTCACTTATAATCCTTTCAATTTTTGCAAGGTTGGTAGTAATGTCCCCTTGTTCATTTGTGTCTTTTTTCCTTCTTATTCAGCCTAGCTAGAGTTTCAACTTTGTTGGTTTTCCAAAAAATGAACTTTTGATTTCTGTGATTCTCTCTACTGATTTTCACTTTATTTCATTTATCTCTGCTTGAATCTTTATTGTTTCCTTTCTTTTACTGGCTCTAGGTTTAGTCTGCTCTTCTTTTTCAAGTTCCTTAAAGTCTAAAGTTAGGTTGTTGACTTGGTGATCTTCCTTGTTTTTACCATAGTTCTACAGTCATAAAATTCTGAGTATTTACTGTTTTTGCAGCATCCCTTAAATTTTGGTATGCTACATTTGTTGTCATTCATTCTTCTCCAAATATTTTTTAATTTCACTAATATATATAGTCTCATCTGCCATGAGTGAACCATTCATCCAAGGTAATGTAAAAGATTATGTCAACAATTTTGTGTTCACTTGGCAATGAATCTATATTTAACATCTTTATTTGCACAAAATTGGTTTGAGATTTTGTTTCATGTAAGGAAAGTTGCTGCTAATTGTTGGTGACAATGAATTCCTTGACTAAACTTACCTCAAAAAGAACCAAAGAGTTTGTGTGGCCAACTTAACTTAGGTCAGTCCCTAACACTCCCAGATTTATAACGCCAGCTTAGAATTACAATCCTTGAACTCTTAAGTTCTTATATCCAATCTATTATTCCATATTTTAAGGTCAATATCTCTTACTTCCATGTTTTAAAAACACTGTGTATGCGTGCTCAGTCATGCCAGACTCTTTTTGACTCTACTGACTGTAGCTCTCCAGGCTCCTCTGTCTGTGGGATTCTCCAGGCAGGAATACTGGAGTGGGTTGCCACGCCCTCCTCTAGGAGGTCTTCCCGACCTTAGGGATAGAACCCAAGTCTCCTGCAGCTCCTGCATTGTAGGCAGATTCTTTACCACTGATCCATACACAATCCCCAAACATCCACAATCCAAACACTTATTTCTACCTCCATGGTTATTACCTTGGTCAAAGGCACCATCATTTCTAACCAGAATTATTTTTAATAGTTTTCTGATGAGTTTCCCTGTTTTAGCTGTTGTTCTTCCTATACTCTACTGTTTCACTTAGTTTACATTCCCTCATTTAACTGAGATTTCATTTTCTACTCCTTAAACCCCTGCTTTCATTCTACTCCAAGACATGGGTCTCTTCACTCACTGTTCCTTGGAGATTCCAGGAATACCTTAGGGCTTCTGCTCTGGCTTTTTCCTCTACCTGGAATATTCTTCAAAATAACCATGTGTGTTTCCCTTAGTCTTCAAATCTTTGTTCAAATGACATTTTCTCAAAGCCCATTCTGACCACCATACATAAATCTGATGACTCCTCTATCCTTCTTACCCTGCTTTATTCCTCCCACAGTAGTTATCACCTCTTAACCATTACATCGTATGAAGTAACTTATCATAATTATTTATTTATATCATTTATTGCATCTTTTCACCTACTAGAATGTAATCTCCATGAGGGTCAAGAAATTGATCTGTTTTATTAACCTCCATAAAGAGTCTAGAATTGGTCTATCATATATTAGGCACTCAGTACATATTTGTTCAATGAATGAAGGAATAAATGAAAGAACTTTTACCTTCCAGATGTGTCAGATCTGAGATTTGTAAAATATTCTGATTCAAAAATACTGTATCAATTTACACCACATAGACATCAGTACAGAAAGATAGTCTACTTAAAGGTAAAGTATCAGTTATAAATAAGAATTTTGAACAACTTATAATAATACATAAAAAGCATTTACAGTATCAATTATCTTTATTGTGAGGAAATCAAGAGGTCAAATGTTTGGATCAAAAGTTCATAGTTAGTAAATGGTGGAGCTGAGATTTTCACTTTGGCAGCTTAATTCCAAATTCCACACTCTTTATCATTACCTGTGATCCTTTTATTCATTTGGAAGAAAAGCATGGTATTTGCCTTACTGCTCTATAAAAAGGACTTCTAATGACAGAATAACACCCCCTCCACCACCAATGCCCATTGTTCATTTTTTTTTACTGTTTGTATCTCTATATTTGTGGGGTCCTAGGATATGATCTGGAAATCTGTAACATTTTCAACATAGTCATTCCAGTCAACATGGCATTTGTAAATGTTAATCAAATCAAGATATCCTAGCCAGAAAAAGTCTAGCAATGAAATTATTTATAATCTACTATGATAATATAATCTTTTTTCTGATATTTTAATTTTAAAAGTTTCAAATAACTTATATGTGAACTTTACAGAAAAGAATCTCTATGTCAGATGTTACATATATATATATATATATATATTCTAATTCTGAAATTAATTACAAAATCTAAGGTGACCTTTGTGGCTTAAAAAAATATTTGAGTTGATCTGAGACCCCATGCCCCAAATTTCTGGACAATTTAAAATACCATAGCTGTTATAATAGGATGATTTCCAGTAATATACAGATGACTACTTTTTAAATAATAAATTATCTACAAAGATAGAATAACAGTCAAAGAAAACTGATAAAATGTATTTAAAAAATATAAAAAAAAACAAAAAAGAACAACAAAAATGTATTAAAACTGTGATGATTTTGAATATTTAAATTCATTGCTGAAGTGTTTAGTCAGTTTTAGGGAGAGACAGCTAATTCCTATATATAGAACATAGTAATAAGAAAGGCTACTTATTGTTAACAAGCTAAACTTACATGTGCTTCTTAACATCATATTGTAATGTGACACCAGAATTCAGAAGTGGGGAGAAAAGAGGACAGAATAGCTTTGGAAGGAGAAGCCAAAAAATTTTTGACTGAGAATAATAAAAATATTGGTGTTTAATTTTAAAATTTGGCTACAGACACTTGACATTTAAAACATTTACTAAATCATAGCTTGTCTTCTTATTTCTGTCTTAAAATTCATTGATTTAAATTAAATGTATGGCAACTCACACAGAAAACATAAATGAAGCAGTTTTCTGCTTGATGGTAAAATCTTCTACTGGTTTATATGACTAAGACAATTTTTTTTTTTTAATTTTAGAAAACCTAGTTTAGAGTGTAAATGGATTCTTACTAATCACTTACTTATTAAGGTTTGTGATTAATTAATTACCTTGTTTGTTCTATAGATATTAAGCACCTGCTATATATCAGATAGTCTGTCGACTGGAGAAGCACCTTAACCAATTTGTGATCAAATTATAAATCTAAGACACATGTTAATTTAATGTAACTGTATAAATACTCTTTGGTTTTTAACAGTCCTAGTTAGTAATCATTCTAAAAATAAGAAATAATCTGTCTTCATAAACAGGCATAATCCATGTATAGAAAGTAGTTAAGATCTTTAAATAGTATGTGGTGTTACTAGGCGCTCTTGAATGTAGATCCAGAAGAGCGAGCCTGTATTTTTAATAAGTAAACACTGCATGGAGAATTCATGAAGCTACATGCCTAAATGCTGAATTCCTGGATTTCAGAAGTCAGTATTATAGCAATTTATGGAAAATTTCTTAAAATAATGGTTGGCTTCTTTTCCTTGTAGCCAATGAGGGGCTTTTAATGGAGAGTAAAGGAATCCATTGACTATCCTTTGGAGTATTCTGACTTATTTCTGAACCCAGCTTCTAGATAACTGACAAAGATAAAGTGATGAAACATGTAGAAGAATCTCTTACTAGACTGAAAATAGCTCCATAAGAACAGGTACTTAGGTCTTTATCAATCATAGTAGAAAAGCTTCTGTATACACACATATACATAAATAGTATGTATATTTTAGAAAACTTAATGAATTTTTGTCTAGTTTAAAAAATTTATGACATTTAGAATTCCACTTGTTTGACTTAGAATGAATAGAATGCTAGATTTCTAATTTATATTCACTCAAAACTTTGACATAGTTCCATGTATTTTGGCATCTAATATTCCTGCTGAAAGCCTAGAAGGTTTGTTATTTTAGTGGTTTTTAAAAAAAATTTTGAATGAGGCTTGAAACTTCTAGTCCAATTCTGAGAATATGGAGAAATACTATGTTGTAAAAAAAAAGTAAACTAACATGTGAAACAGTATTATTAAAGTATAGATTTTATTCAAGTTTCACAAAATTTTATGCTAGAGTTCATTATTTATTTTCATACCTTATTCAAGATTTCAAATGGTATTTAATTGCATTGAGCAGCTTCAGCTGCATGCAACAAATTCTGGTAAATTCTCTTTTCCGTTTTTAATTTGTTACAAATATTTTCTAATTTTCCTTGCTCTGGCTTCTTAGATAAACCCATCATTTAAAAGTGGACATTTAATTTACAAATACCTGGGTTTTAAAAAAGTATCTTTGATATTAATTTCACATTTTGATAAAATGCTTTCTTCTCTTCCATCACCTTCTGTGTTTTTTTCAGTCTTCTAACTTTATTGAGGCTTTCAATGGCTAAGTCAAAGATCTCTCTTGGTAAATGTCACATTGTACTTAAAAATACTGAGGCTATTTTCAAATATCTTTTGATACTGATTTCTAACATAATTCCACAATGATAACTGGACAGACTCTGTATGATTTCAGTACCTTTAGACCATCACATTTCGGCACCTTGTTTTATGTCCCTGGATACATTCCAGTGTCCCCTAGTTTATAGTCTATGGGAACTTGAATAGAATTTGCATCCTACTGTTGTGTGAAAGCTGTAGAAGTCTTAATTATGTTGAATTGGTTCATGGTACTTTTCAGGCCTACTATATCTTTCTACTTTTCTGTATATTCATTCTGTTAATTTTTGAGAGTTTGATATTGAAACTGCAACTAAAAACCTTGATTAGTGAAACTATATGTAACTTTGTTCTATATTTTCCAAATCTCCTGAAAATGTATTACCATACTTTCATTATTTAAAAAATAACAAAGAAAAAAAAAATAAAAAGAACAGGTGCTTAGGTGTTTCCAATCTAGTGACTTCCTCATTTCTATGCCCCATTCCACAGAGGAGAGTAAAAAAGCTGGCTTAAAACTCAACATTCAAAAAACTAAGATCATGGCATCTGGTCCCATCACTTCATGGCAAATAGATGGGAAAACAATGGAGATAGTGACAGACTTTATTTTCTTGGGCTCCCAAATCACTGCAGATGGTGACTGCAGCCATGAAATGAAAAGATGCTTGCTTCTTGGAAGAAAAGCTATGATGATCCTAGACAGCATATTAAATAGCAGAGACATTACTTTGCTGAAGGTTTTCAAGTAGTCATGTATGGATGTGAGAGTTGGACCATAAAGAAAGCTGAGCACTGAACAACTGATGCTTTTGAACTTTGGTGTTGGAGAAGACTCTTGAGAGTCCCTTGGAATGCAGGGAGATCAAACCAGTCCATCCTAAAGGAAATCAGTCCTGAATATTCATTGGAAGGACTAATGCTGAAGTTGAAGCTCCAATACCTTGGCTACCTGATGCGAAGAACTGACTCCTTTGAAAAGACCCTGATGCTATGAAGGATTGAAGGCAGGAGGAGAAAGGAATGACAGAGGATGAGATGGTTGGATGGCATCACCAACTCGATGGACATGAGTTTGAGCAAGTTTCAGGAGTTGGTGATAGACAGAGAAACCTGGTATGCTGCAGTCCATGGGGTCACAAAGAGTTGGACATGACTGAGCAACTGAACTGAACTGAATGCCCCATTACCAGGGCCCACATAGTAGCTGACATATATCAGGCATCTGGTAAATGTCTGCTTTACTTACCTGAAGTAAATAACAAATATATAATTTGGTAGTAAATAACAAAATATAATGTGTACAACTGTTTAGTTTTTCATGACGTTTAGTAATATGCCATACAAATGATTGCTGTTGAAGACCTCCATTTTGGCTTTGAATTAAAATAACTGCTTAAAGGTTGGAACTTGAACAAATATGTTCCTTAACACAGGAGACCTGTGATGTGATATGATGGAAAGCACACAGGATTTGAATATAAGAAGGTAGGGGACCCTGCTTTGGTTGATCTTTAGAAAGTTCCTTGCCTTCTCTAAGTCTTAATTTATCTGTTTATTCATTCACCTTAACATTTGTTGAATGTACATTGTAGGCCTTTAACAGAGATGAAAAAGGCAAATCTTGACTTGGCAGTGCTTAAAGATATAACAGAAAAATATAACTTGAATGTTTCCTCATCTATAAAATTAGAATTACAATACCACCTACTGAACAGGTTTTATAAGGTAATTACTACATCAGAACTTACTTTTAATGTATATAAAGTGCTTTAAAAACTGCAAAACACTATACTAATGTTACTTGTTATTTTGATTATTCATTCCTCATGTTTTCTGTTTTTTTCTTAGGCTGAATTTCAACTTGATATTAGCTCCTGAAAAACACCGTAACACCAGTTTTTCATAGAAGTTTTTGATTTCTCTTTTGGAATAAATGAGGAAGACTAAAACCCTGATTCAAGCTTTACCTGTCATCCTGCTTTCCAATTATAAATTTAGAATGTGAGTATTCTCCTTCCTTTTCTTTTGTTAAACTGATACATAGTTCACATGTACTTTATAGTTCACCAATTCAAAGTACACAATTCAGTGGTTTTTTCTCTAGTTACAAGGTTGTACAACTGTCACCACTAGTTCCAGAACATTTTATCACTCCAAAAAGGAACCCTGTACCCATTAGCAGTCACTTCCCTTTTCTTCTCCAGCTCAGTTCTTGGTACCCCACACTGTCAGTTCCTTTCTATTTCTACAGATTTGCCTTTTCTAGACATTTAATATAAATAGAATCATGTAATATGAAGCCTTTCGTATCTGGTTTCTTTCACTTAGAATAATGTTTTACAAGGTTCATCCAGGTTATAGCATGTTTCATGTCTTTAATGGAATAATTTTCCATTGTACTGATATGCCACATTTTGTTTATTCATTTATTAGTTCATGGACATTTGGTTTGTTTATTAGACTTTTTGACTATTATGAATACAAATATTATGCTATGAATATACATGTAGAAATTTTTGTGTGACATATATTTTAGACTCTTGGGAATATACTTAAGAGTGGAATTAATGGTTCATTAGCTTCTTAAGTAACTGAGTAGTTTGATTTTGATAACTGCTTTTCTAGAACCTAATGCACGTAAACATCATTGTCAATGCATGAAAAAAGAATACAAAGGGAAACAATAAAATATATCCACAGCTCTCATAAAACTGAACTGCATTCGGTGTTATTGCCTGTAGAGGTCTAATTTAAAGGTCTGTGTTCCTTTACAGAGTTGTATAAAGGAGGTAAACCTTCCTGAGATTATGTGCTATTATATTTCAGCTATCATTCTCTGGATTAAAAAGACAGAACTCTGATTTCCAAAGTGTACGATGTGGTATAAATGACCTAAGTGGGAATAGCTTGACTTGTGCTTTAGTGCATTTTGTTTTTCAAGTTGGAGATCTATACCCCTTTGAGAGGCAAACCAACAGGCCACAGAGTTTTGCCATAAGCTGGTTTTTGGTGGTGATAAAAACCAGAAGGAAGTAAAACTGTTTAGTTCTGATATAGGGATAAAAGACACATGACTACTTTATAAACCAAAGGTGAGAGGCAGCCATGTTTTAGTTTCAAATCGCAAGATAGGTTATATATAATGAAATGTGATTTAAAAGTAAAAGTTTATTAGAGTAGGTAGATGTCACATGTTAGTCAACTTGGAGAGAGGTAGATGCAATTCTTGGCTATCAGTAGACACAAAACCCAAAAATACCTTATAAATTTTCCTTTACTAAAGTCACTTATTTCACATGTACTTTTTCCCTAGAGGATGTGATTAAAATTGTGAATATCAGTAACCATGTTCTCTTAAACTCTTAAGCTTTCATTTTCTCCTTTTCCATACTTCTTTCCTTTTACAGTCTATTCAAATGTACTAGTATTTACTGTACTTTCTAAACGTACCTTTTTCAAAATGTTGATAGGTCCATTTCTGTAAATTCTTTCATATTTGGCTCTTAAGCAAATAGAATACATTATTTTTAGTGATTATTTATTATTGTATAACAAGTCAACTCAAAGTTTAGTGGCTTACAACCCTAACCATTTTATTTCTCATGATTCTGTGGATTGGCCGGACTTACATGGTTGCATTAAGCTGGTAGGTCACTTGGAATGCCTGAGTAGGCATCTCTCTTTACTATCTTTCATTCTTAAGGTGACTAGACTGGGCAGACTTCAGGCAGCATTCTAAAAAGGTAGGTCTCAAAGTCTAAGAGCTTACCAAGGCTCTATTTGTGTCATGTTTGCTGATGTCCCCTTGGTTAAGCAGAGTGAATGTGGAACAAGACTATTATGAGTCATTGTGGCCATCAGTGTAGCAATTCGTACCTCAATATTCATTAAGACATACTATATTTTGTATTCCTTTTTCACTTTCTTTTTAGTTTGGGAAGTTTCTATTCACATCTTTGAGCTCACTGATTCTATCCTTGACCATGTCCAAGCTGCTGTTGAGCCAATCAAATCATTCTTCATTTCTGTTATGGTGCTTTTGCTTTCTAGCATTTCAATTTTTTTTTTTTTTTCATTTGAGCCCTTAGGATATTAATCATATTACCTTAAATTCCTAGCCTTATAATTACAAAATCTGTCATAACTGAGTCTGGTTCTAATGTTTTCTTTGTCTATTCAAAGTACAGTTTTGTTTTTTTTCTTTTGCCTTTTAGCATGTCCTGAAATTTTCTGTTGAAAGCTGGAGCTGATGTTTTGAGCAAAAAGAACTAAGATAAACAGGCCTTTAGTTTTTGTTTACCTGGCTATGAATTGCATTGCATTTACTGGTTCCTGTAACTGTAGGTGTCAGAGGCTAAAATTTCCTCTCCTGTCCTTGTTATTGTTTCTTCTTTTATTTTTGGGTTTCCTTTACCTTGCTCGGCTGTAATCCTGTGTTGTTATACAGGAGACTGACTGATGTGGTGGTGAGATATAAAGGGAGGGGAAGTGCTCTCCAGCCCTGTGATAAGGTCTCAGTTTTCAGTGGGTCTGTGACCCTGGGCTGTGACTTTCGTAAGTGCTTCTCCACCCCCAATCCATCCTCATAGGTGAGGCAGGAAGACTGGAGAGGGCTCGAGCTGGATATTTCATTTCCATCAAGTCAATTAGGCTCTGGTTAAAAACAAAGTTGCTTACATTTTGGTAAAATAATTTCCCTCGAGGGCAGGCCCTCGAGAACAGTAGCTCTGGGAATATTTGAAAATGTTTATTTTCCCCCTTATTCAGGCTTAAATTGAAGACAATAGGGAAAACCACTAGACCATTCAGGTATGCAAGTGAAAGTGAAGCCACTCAGTTTTGTTCAACTCTGCGACCCCATGGACTGTAGCCCATCAGGCTCCTCTGTCCATGGGATTTTCCAGGCAAGAATACCTGAGTGGGTTGCCATTTCCTTTTCCAGGGGATCTTCCTGACCCAGGGATGGAACTCGGGTCTCCCGTATAGCTGGCAGATTCTTTACCATCTGGGCCACCAGGGAATCCCAGACCTTTCAGGTATGACGTAAATTAAATCCCTTATGATTATACAGTAGAGCTGACGAATAGATTCAAGGGATTAGATCTGGTAGACAGAGTGCCTGAAGAACTATGGATGGAGATTTATAACATAGTACAGGAGATGGTGACCAAAACCATCCAAAGAAAAAGCAATGCAAAAAGGCAAACTGGTTGTCTGAGGAGGCCTTACAAATAGCTCAGAAAAGAAGAGAAGCAAAAGGCAAAGGAGAAAGGGAAAGATACACCCAACTGAATGCAGAGTTCCAGAGAATAGCAAGGAGAGTTAAGAAAACCTTCTTAAATGAACAATGCAAAGAAATAAAGGAAAACAAAAGAATGGGAAAGACTAGAGATCTCTTCAAGAAAACTGGAGATACCAAGGGAACATTTCAAGCAATGATGTGCACAATAAATGACAGAAACGGCAAGGACTTCACAGAAGCAGAAGATATTAAGAAGAGATGGTAAGAATACACAGTAGAACTATGCAATAAAGATCTTCATGACCCAGATAACCATGATGGTGTGGTCACTCACCTAGAGCAAGACATCCTAGAGAGTGAAGTCAAGTTGGCCTTAGGAAGCATTACTATGAACAAAGCTAGTGGAGGTGACGGAATTCCAGGTGAGCTATTTCAAAATCTAAAAGATGATGCTGTTAAAGCACTGTACTCAATATCCCAGCAAATTTGGAAAACTCAGCAGTGGCCACAGGACTGGAAAAGGTTAGTTTTTATTCCAGTCCCAAAAAAGGGAATGCCAAAGAATGTTCAAACTACTGTACAGTTGCACTCATTTCACATGCTAGCAAGGAAAAGCTCAAAATCCTTCAAGCTAGGCCTCAACAGTACATAAACCAAGAACTTCCAGATGTACAAACTGGATTTAGAAAAGGCAGAAGAACCAGAGATCAAATTTCCAACATCTGCTGGGTCATAGAAAAAGCAAGGGAATTCCAAAAACACATCTACTTCTGCTTCATTGACTACTTTAAAGCCTTTGACTGTCTGGATCACAACAAACTGTGGAAAATTCTTCAAGAGATGGGAATACTGGACCACCTTACCTGCCTCCTGAGAAACCTGCGAATCAAGAAGCAACAGATAGAATTGGACATGGAACAATGGACCGGTTCAAAATTGGGAAGGAGTACAACAAGGCTGTATAAAGCCACCTTGTTTATTTAACTTATATTCAGAGTACATCATGCAAAATCCTGGGCTAAATGAAGCACAAGCTGGAATCAAGACTGCTGGGAGAGATATCAACAACCTCATATATGCAGGTAATGCCAGCCTAATGGTAGAAAGTGAAGAGGAACTAAAGAACCTCTTACATTCAGAAAACCAAGATCATGGCATCTGGTTACCTCCTTTTATGGCAAACAGATGGGGAATAAATGGAAACAGCAACAGACTTAATTTTTTGGACTCCAAAATCACTGCAGATGGTGACTATAGCCATGACATTAAAAGCAGCTTGCTCCTAGGGAAAAAAGCTATGATAAATCTAGACAGTGTATTAAAAAGCAGAGATATCACTTTGCTGACAAAGGTCCATAGGGTCAAAACTATGGTTTTTCCAGTAGTCACATATGGATGTGAGAGTTTGACCATAAACACGGCTGAGTGCCGAGAATTGACTCTTTTCAACTGTGATGCTAAAGTAGATTCTTGAGAGTCCCTTGGACAGCAAGGAGATCAAACCAATTATTCCTAAAGGAAATCAACTAGGAATATTCACTGGAAGGACTGATGCAGAAGCTGAAGCTCCAGTACTTTGGCCACCTGATGTGAAGAGCTGAATCACTGGAAAAGACTGATGCTGGAAAAGGTTGAGGACCGGAGGAGAAGGGGGCGACAGAGGATGAGATGGTTGGATGGCATCACCGAGTCAACGGGCATGAGTTTGAGCAAACTCCAGGTGACAGTGAAGAACAGGGAAGCCTGGCATGCTGAAGCCCATGGGGTCGCAGAGTCAGACACGACTTAATAACTGTACAACAACAATTTTCTCTTTCTCCTGACAGAAGCACAAGGGAATTTTTCTTAGATATTGACCCTGAGAACGTTGTGTGGCTCACTGAGGTAAAAATCATTAAAGTTTGGGTCCCCAAGGGCAGGATTTTTTAACCTCACAAATTGAGTCTCCAGGATTACACTTGAAGTGTTCCTGCCTGTGGGTGGTCCTAGCTGTGGCTTCTGCTCTGATAAGCTGCCATTCTATGCATTGGTCTGTCTTTCAGTGTGGGGGCAGGGTTTGCCCCATATCTTCAATTCTCTAATGGATCTAACAAGAGTTACTGATTTTCATTTTGGTCATCTTTTGGCAGGTGGGGGTGGGTGGTAGGGGGGTGGGTGAGGTGGAAGGGGAGGATTGGAGTATGATTTCTAAGCTCTTTACATGTTGGTCCAGAAACCAGAGGTCTCCAATACTATACTTGTTAAATGGAGATTTTTCATTCACTTTTTTTCTTTCTCTTTCACTATAAAATATATTTTAGGAAATGGGCAATCAGGTCTATTTTACATTGTTCATTGATTTTTAAAACAATATAAAGTCTTGAAATCAGCCCACCAGGCTCTGCCATCCCTGGGATTCTCCAGGCAAGAACACTGCAGTGGGTTGCCATTTCCTTCTCCAGTGCATGAAAGTGAAAAGTGAAAGTGAAGTTGCTCAGTTGTGTCCAACTCCTTGCGACCCCATGGACTGCAGCCCACCAGGCTCCTCTGTCCATGGGATTTTCCAGGCAAGAGTACTGGAGTGGGTTGCCATTGCCTTCTCCCATTCATATTCTAAATTGATACTTTTTATAAACATACACATTTAAGTAAAATATATCATAATGGTTAGTAAACTGCTCACTGAATTAAATTTTAAAATAATAAATATTTTGTGTAAAGACCAATGACTGAACTAAGTTCCAGGTCATTGCCAAGTTTACACAAAAACACTGAAGCAACTAAATAAAACCAGAGGGAACATCTATCTAGACGTTTTTCCTCAATACACTTATGAAAATAAAAAGGAAATATTCAAAGATACTATAGCTTTTGTGTGTACAAAACAGATTTTAACAAAGAGAATAAGATTTTCTTTACTGATTGACAAAATTCTTTTTGTGTCACTCCTAATAAAGAATCCACCTGCAATGCAGGAGACTCCAGTTTGATTTCTGGGTCGGGAAGATCTACTGGAGAAGGGATAGGCTATCCACTCCAGTATTCCTGTGCTTCCCTGGCAGCTCAGCTAGTAAAGAATCCACCTGCAATGTGGGAGACCTGGGTTCGATCCCTGGGTTGGAAAGATCCCCTGGAGAAGGGACAGTTACCCACTCCAGTATTCTGGCCTGGAGAATTCCATGGACTGTATACAGTCCATGGAGTTACAAAGAGTTGGACAAGACTGAGTGACTTTCACTTTCACTAATAAAGTTATGGTTTTCATGTTTTGACTTTTTCTAGTGCTATCCATATTATACACCAATCCTTCAAATGATTTCCTTCATAAAAATGTCACCTGTAAATCAGTCTACAATGGCCTCTTCCTTCTTTGAGTTCCTATCACACTTATTGTTGTCACTAATTTGATGCTTATTGCTTTGTAATTACTATTTAAGAAGATAGTTTAAAACATATGTCTAGTTCTTGAAATATAACATTCCTGATATTTGAAATATAAAGTAACCATGTCTTAATATTTTTGCACATTCACAGCAGCTGGCAAAGTCTCATCTTAAGTTATTCAGGCAAATAAGGAGAAGAATATCAGATTTCTAGGAAGTTTTGTAGGTAATGATATGGAATTGTAGTCCTTTCTCATTATTTCACTCTAGACACCTAAGTCTCATAGAAGAGGTCTGTGAATACTGAAGTCAGTCATCTTCCAGAAAGTTATTAGTCTTCTACAAATATTTCATCTTTCATTTGTACTTAATCATCTTATTTTTTCTTGATTTTACTTCCAAAATAAACTATAGACTTTTTGAGGATAATGACTATATATATATTTTAATGTGAATTGTGAATCTTTTATTTATTTTTGGCTGTGCTGGGTCTTTGCTCCTGCACAGGCTTTTCTCTAGTTTTGGTGAGTGGGAGCTACTCTCTTGTGGGCTTCTCATTGTAGTGGCTTCTCTTGCTGAGGGGCTCAGGGTGCACAGGCTTTAGTGGTTTTGGCAGGTGCGCTCCATAATTGTAGCTCCTTTGCTCTAGAGCACAGACTTGATAGCTGTGGTGCACGGGCTGAGTTGCTCCATTGCATGTGGGATGTTCCCAGACCAGGGACCAAACCTGTGTCCTCTGCACTGGCAGGCGGACTCTCCACCACTGAGCCACCAGGGAAGCCCCTGACTATATTTCATACTTTTAAAAGTATCTAGGATTATAGGCTGTACTTGTATGTTCAATAAATATTTTTTGAATAACAATAAAAAATCTTCATACAGCAAACCACTATCTCTGTGCAATTTACTGTATACATACCCCCCATTCTCAGAAAACATACATAATTATAATGACAATTTCTAAAAATATTTGCTTGGCTGCATTGGGTCTTAGCTGTGGCATGCGAGATCTTCGTTGTGGCATGCAGGATCTTTGTGGTGCACAGACTCTCCGGTTGTGGCATGTGGAGTCCATTAGTCACGGTGCGAGGGCTTGTTGCTCTGTGGCACTTTGGATCTTAGTTCCCTGACTGGGAATCGAACTCCTGTCCCCTGCATTTACTGCTGGACCGGTAAATCGGCACCAAGGAAGCACCAATAAAAGCATGATGTGCTGTACTTAGTTGCTCAGTTCTGTCTGACTCTTTACGACCCCATGGACTGTAGACCGCCAGGCTCTGCTGTCCTTGGAATTCTCCAGACAAGAATACTGGAATGGTTTGCCATGTACTCCTCCAGGGGATCTTCCCAACCCAGGGATCAAACCCAGGCCTCCCGCACTGCAGGCAGATTCTTTACCATTTGAGTCACAAGGGAGGCTGTGATAAACGTAAATATATGTGGTGAACAAATGAATGTGGTAAATTTAATGATAAAGTATATTTAAGTTTTATAACTTACTATTGTTTCTCTGAAAGAGGCTATCATGCAAATCTGATGGTAAGGATATCCTGATTGTAAATGGATAAGTAAATGGAAAGGACTAATTTAAATAAACATCAGGGTATTCCCGATTGCCTCTCCGATCGCTTATGACACTTCTGTCATTCATATCACTCATTCATATGCCATCATCACCCAGTACACTGTTATTCTCATTACTTTAAACAATCTAAAAGTTATTTTTTAGATCAACTAAGAAATAAAAGGGCTTATTTTATCTTCATTTATTTCTTCTTGGAATATTTATTCCTTTCTTATGTAAATATGAGTTTCTGACCTGTAAATATGAGTTTCTGACCTGAAGAATCTATTTAACTATTTTTGGGTAGCAGATCTACTGGGGATGCTTCCCTCAGTTTTTGTTGGCCTGATAAAGTCTATTTCTCCTTCATGTTGAAAAGATGATTTTGCTAAATATATAGGTTGATAGCTTTTTCTCTCAACAATTCAAATATTTCATTCCCTTCTTGCTTGTACTGGTTTCTGACAAAAAGTTGGCTGTAATTTGTACCTTTACTCTGCTAGATGTAAGGTATTTTTTTCCTCTGGCTTATTTTTAAGATTTTCTCTTTGTCTTTGGTTTTCTGCAGTTTGATTATAATATGCATTGGTGAAGATTTGACATTTATCCCATATGATATTCTCTGAGCTTTCTGGAACTGTGGTATATATCATTAATTTTGGAAAATTCTTGGACATTATTTCTTCAAATATTTTTTATGTTCTGTCCTTTCTTCTCCTTTTATACTCCAATTATATATATATATATTTCACCTTGAATTTGTCCCACAGTTCTTGGATGTTCTGTTGTATTTTTCCTCCCCTATTCTTTTTTTGGTTTGTTTGTTTGTCCATTTCAGATTGGGGAATTACTATTGACATGTCTTCAGGTCACTGATTTTTTTCCTTGTGCATGTCCACTCTACTGATGAGCCTATCAAAGAAAGGCATTCTTTAATTTTGTTACCACTATTTTGATTTTTTGCATTTCTTTTCAATTCTTTCTTAGAATTTTCATCTCTCTGCCTACATTATCCATCTGTTTTTACATGTTGTCCACTTTTTCTATTGGAGCCCTTATATGTTAATCATAATTATTGTATCCTTCCTATCTGATAATTTCAAAATCTGTGACTTATCTGAGTCTGGTTCTGATGTTTGCTTTATTTCTTCAGCCTGTGTGTAGTGGTAAGGTGGTATCGAGCAGGGACAAATTCAGCAACATCCCAGAAAGCAAAGAATGTACCCATTACCCAAGTGCTGTTTCTGAAATCATTATGAAAAATAAAAGATCATGAAGTACAAAAATCATAAGCCTATAGCAATAAAAAAGAAACAGAAGCATCATAAAACAAAGTTGTGTTTGTTAAACTGTAGTCATCATTTCACTTTACACAGTTACCACAGTTTAAATAGAAATGAAACAAAGTGTTAGGGATAATTTCCTTTTTTAGAAATATGCTAAGCTTTTGACAAGATGACATTTAAAAATACTGGAGTACTGTTAAGAATGTGTGGGTTTGTAGTTAGTCTTGAATAATCTAGCTTGACTAGTTAACAGCTGAATGACACAGCTAAATTACTTTAGTTCTCAGGGTCTCAGCTGTAGAATGAGGACTGCCTAGCAAGGCTACTGTGAAATTCAATGAGATGACATGTAGTGGGTCTGAATAGTGTCCAGCACAAGGCAGGGGCTTTATAATAAACATCCACAGCTCTAGTAATCTTAATTCAGTTTTTATGAACTAATTCCACTATTTTATGTTAGATTTTTAAAAATTTGCTTATAATCAGTTACGAACTGTCACTATGATTGATTTTGGTAAAGTTTTCTGCCTTAAGTCTTATTTTAAAGAAATGGAAGTCTTAGTACTGATTTCATGTAATCATTCATTCAACAACTATTTGGATGTCCTAGAATGGGCAACACACATAAATGCAAAATACATTCCTCAATGCACCTACAGTATATGGGAGATAAGACAAAACTAATGATACAAGGGAGAGTGTGGTAGGTGTTGTAAGGAGAAATACAAGATAATATTCTATTGACATTTGGTGGAAAGAGAGTTTATTTCCAGTTTTGAGAGCCAATGGGATGGTGCTGATATTGTTAAATTTGAAGTTCTCAGATATAAGAATGGGGAAGAGTTAGAGATTGAAAACATGAACAAAGGCCTTTATCTTGGAAGGTCTTTGAAGCTGGATAAATGGGAAACCAAACTGGATATGTATCAGATGCATAAAGGGAATAAGAAAAGATAAGGCTGGTAGGTAATTTTGGGTTCAATTATGAAAACCCTTGATTCTTAGGCAGAAGAAAGCCACTTAGGGATATAAAAGCAAGAAACTAGATTTCTAAGAGATCTCAACATTCTAGAAACTAACCTCTATGTTACTGAGCACAACTGTTCAGGCAACTGTTATCTAAATTTACAATGAGCAATGTCAAGAGATTATGGGAAGATGAGAAAATATTGATCCATGATTTAGGTCTTTGTGGGAGTAGTGTGGGGACCTATGAGGCATTATGTTGAGTAGCACATTATCATTATGGGTCTGTAACATACATTTGTTTTTATGTCATCTAGAAAGTCCAGATCAATAATGGAAAAAACATATGAGTGGATAAAAATTTAGAATTTTAGGGTAGAGCTAGTTTAAAAAGGGAAATACTTATGAGGAAATTGTTAAAAATATAATTTGTGATTAAATTAGTACTTTCTTTAAATTTACTTATTTGACTTTACCTTATACTGTATTTCTAATGAATTTAAGATAGGGAGTGGTGAAAAATTAATTAAGGAGATGCAAAATCTAGTTATTTTCAAATACCTTCTTTTTTTTTTCTTTTTTCCAAATGCCATTCTATTTCATCTTCAGAATTTTATTTCATTCTTGCATTTGTTCAGGGTATACTGAGTGGTTCTTATGTAACAGGCATTGTATACATAATGTATTTGTGAATTTAAATCTTCACTGTAGCACTTAGCAGCTTTCTATGGCTCCTGTTGTGCATAACTTGAAGTTAGAGGAAAACATGGCTAATGACAATAGTCCTTAAGTAAGACTTAGGAATGAGAAGGAATAGTATTACTGAGTAATGAGTGAGATTTTAATTAAATTCCTTTACCAAATATACTTACATGTAGACAGAGTTTGCTGAGTAATTTACACCTTGTAGGATGACAAAACATTTGCTAGCAGAAATCATAGAATAGACAAATTATATTCTTTGCCCCACTTTCTGTTCTCTCTGTTATGTGGTAGTTTTCCCTTCAGTATTAATATTACAATCTAGTATCTATGATACTAGAACTCAGTTCATAAATAGAATTTCACGAACCAAATTTTTTGGTTTCACTGACACTATAACTTATTTTCTTTCTTTTGGTTTCCCAGAACATGACTTTTACTCACTTGTACTGTGCAGATGGAATTTTTAACTGCTCAACAGCTGAATAATTTGTAAACTTCCCTTGCAGTTTCTCAGACTTTCTGCATTTCTTATAATTGATTAATTTATAAATTCAACTTACAATTAAATGAAGAGGATATATCAGTACTGCTTACAAGCTATTTCATATTTCCCTCCCTCCCTTTCATTCCACTGAAAAAAAAAAATCATCATTAGCCATGCCCTCATCTTAATCTCTATGGATTTGACAATCTCTATCAGATCTTTAGTTGGTATAAGATTAAGGAAAGGGAATGATTCTTCTTGTGAGAAGAATTCATTCTTTAAGATAAAAAGAATGTCACGGATAACCCAGCAGGGCATAAAAACTCCATTCTCTTTTGTTATGAATTACGATTTTTGACACAAAAACATGCCTGATTAAGTACTGCTCAAGCTAAAATTTCTGGGTATGACAATTTAAAATATGATGAGTGATTAAAATAAAATGACCTAGGACTAAAAAATTCTTTTACAGATAATTACATGTGGATAAATGGAACACGACTATACTCTGGAGATAATTTCAGAAAATATGTAGGTGAGAAATGAACATAAAGAATAATACATTTTTTTTGACACTGGAAGATGTAATGGATTGACAGTGATTTATTAAAATGGAGAAACCTGAAAGGTTAAAATTTTAGAAAGACAATGTGCTTATTATGTATTACAACAAATTATTTTTTCTCAGTGCTTCTTTTCTGCCATATATTTTAACTGTTCTTATATTTGAGGCTTATGATGAAGGGTGTATAGTAGGTAAAGGTTACTAATGCTTTTCTCAGATATGTTAACAAATAGTATCTTTAGAGGACTAACGGGAAATAATTTTATAACAGCAGGGCTAAATAAGCAATTTAAGAGGTAGAAAAATACTTCTTGGTCTAATAATGTTATTATTTAGAAATGGCCAACAACTCACTAATGCACACAATCTGGCCTACATGCTCCCATCTACTAAGTTCTTATTTAATATTATTTAGGAAATTTGGGTCCTTATTGTAGATCTCTAGCTAATTTATAAGAGTAGTAAACAGTTATTTAGAAAATTAATGACTCCTCTGTAATATAATTGTCTAATAACATTTCACTATTGTCTTAGCCAGGAAGTGGAATAGGACCACAGAATACATGGTAATAATGATAAAATCTGTCTATAAAGCAAAAGGGATAATTAGGCCAGACCTTTTCTGAATAACATGAAGGCAAGTTATTGTCTCTGACAGTGGCTTTCAAACATTTTTGACCACAGTCCACAATAAAAACTAAATTTCATGTCATTACCCAGTTAAGAACACAAACACTAAAACTTTCACGAAACAACACTAAATGTGGGATATTGTTGATATTTTTTACCTTTTATTCTATTAAATATAAGGTCCTTATCAGAAATCATTAAAATCATTTCATGAGCCACTAATTAGTGACCTTAGCTGCTCTATAAGAAAACCAGGGCTATTTATGTGGTCATTCTCTTCCTAGAGTAGAAAATACTCTACAAGTGGGGCTGGATGGGTTGGGAGGTGTGGCTTAACCAATTTCTTTAGATTCCAGCATGCTTGAGAAGTGAAAGTGAAAGTTGCTCAGTCGTCTCTGACTCTGCGACCCCCTGGACTGCAGCCTGCCAGGCTCCTCTGTCCATGGAGTTCTCTAGCCAGAATTCTGGAGTGGGTTACCATGCCCTTCTTCAGGTGGTCCTCCCAACCCAGGGGCCGAACCCAGGTCTCACACTGCAGGCAGATTCTTTACCATCTGAGCCACCAGGGAAGCCCATCGACACGCTTAATTAACATTTAAAGTAGAAATTTCATCCTTTAAATTTTGGCATAGGTTTTCACAATATTACTTCCTTAATTAGCTGCTACTCCCCTGTTTAGAATGTATATTTATGCATGAAATATAGCATATGGTTAAAATATTTAAAAAATATTTATGACTATTTATTAACATATTTCTCAAATTAAATATATTTTCATAGCAACATATGATCAGTGTAGTAAACTAAAATGCAAAAATTATATAAAGAAAATCCCACAACCAAAAGATAATCCTAGTAACATTTCTATATGTCATTTCGCTCTTATATTTTTCCTACACATGGGTATACTAAAGACATCTACACTCATACAATTAGATTATGCACACAGATGTGCCTCCTTCCCAAGTGTTAGACACTAAACATCTGTTCATCAAAAATTATTCTAAAATATTTTACAGGCTGGAAACTATAATAAAATGTCATCATTTATTATTTCTCTACTTTTGGACATTTAGATTTTCCCAGTTTGCTACAGCCTTTTATTTTTGGCCATGAAAATGTATGCATTTATTTGATTTATTCATTCAGTTGCATTTATTTTTCTATAGATATTTTCTCCTTTGTTTTTATGCTTACAGATCCCTTCCCAGTCGAGGAAGAAGTAAATTCTTAACTGAGTGAGAATAAGCCCAAAGTCCTGTCTTTGTTTCCGGCAACCAAATTGAGGATACTGTTCTATTCACTTAGAAACAGCAGTGGGTAGTAAGTATCATCAAATGGGTTTTTAACATCTAATTAGATATATTACTAAGTGTCAATACCTGGCTTGTAGTAGAAGTTCAATAAATATATATTGTAAACAACAATCCCTATTAAAAAAATTTTCTGTATTTGATTCTAAGAGTAGTATTTTGGTAGGTTTAAATTTGCATAAAATTTACCTTTTTTTAAAAAAATAAAAAAGCACTAAAAGTAGTAAATAGTAAATAGTTATGAAAATGTAACAAATAGGAAGTGAATCTCTTGAAATCTTGCTCTCTCAAGATAAATGTTAACAATTTGATGAGTATTTTTCTAGATTTTTTCCTATGAAGTATTATTCATTTAAGTACACAAAAACATATCAAATATATCTTTACTGTTTTCTTTACTGTTGGGGAAAAAAGAGCAAATTATCCAGTTATTGTATCCACATGTAAAATAATTTCACAGGAAACGAACTAAAAAGAATGGAATTTTGCCATTTGCAACAAGAAGGATGGACTTTGAAGGTATTATGCTTATTGAAGTAAGTCATAGAAAGACAAATACTGTATTTTTACTTATATGGAGTCTAAAAAATAGAACAAACGAATACAACAAAAGAGAAACAGACTTATAGATAGAGAGTATAAACCAGTGGTTACCAGAGGGACATGGAGGAGGAAATGGCAACCCACTCCAGTATTCTTGCCTGGAGAATCCCATGGACAGAGGATCCTGGTGGGCTATAGTTCACGGGGTCACAAGAGTTGTACACAACTTAGCAACTAAACCACCATCACCACCAGAGGGAAGAGCAGTGAGGTGATGGGCAATGGAGGGGATGGGAATTAAGAGTTAAGAACAACTAGGTATAAAATAAATAAGATACACGGATATAACTTCAGCACAGGAAATATAACCAATATTTTATAATAACTTTAAATGAAATATAATCTATAAAAATATTGAATAACTATATTGTACTCCTGAAATTAATATAACACTAAGTCAACTATACTTCAATTTAAAAAATTAGGACTAGCTGTATGGACATGGAAAGATTTAAATAATGTATTATTATATGAAAAAAAAGAAGACAAGTCTTTAAAAAACTGATCTACCTTTATGAAGATAAAGAGATTTTCCCCCATTTTAAACCATCAGTGCATTCCTGTGATAATCACCTGCTTGACGGTCTTAAGAAAATCTTTCAAAATACAAATGTAATTAAATGAATAGTATTTTTGATAGCATTTTTGACTGATAGTTTGCAAGTGGGCTAAATTTTCGGTTTTAGATATGCTGACTTTGTATCATTGTTGTTGTTCAGTCCCTAAGTTGTGTTTGAGTCCTTGTGACCCCATGGTCTGCAGAACGCCAGGCTCCTCTGCCCTCCACTATCTCCTGGAATTTGTTCAAATGCACTCCCACTGAGTTGGTGTTGCTATCTAACCAACTTTTCCTCTGTTGCCCCTTCTCTTATTTCCTTCAATCTTTCCCAGCACCACAGTCTTTTCCAATAAGTTGGCTCTTCACATCAGGTGGCCAGAGTACTGGAGTTTCAGCTTCAGCATCAGGCCTTTCAATGAATATTCAGGGTTGATTTCTTTTATGATTGGCTGGTATGGTCTCCTTGCAGTTCAAGAGACTCTCAAGAGTCTTCTCCAGCACCACAAATGGAAAGCATTAATTCTTCAGTGCTCAGCCTTCAGTGCTCTTCTGCTTCTGTTAGGTCCTTGCCATTTCTGTCCTTTATTGTGCCCATCTTTGCATGAACTGTTCCCTTGGTATCTCCAGCTTTCTTGAAGAGATCTCTAGTCTTCCCCATTCTATTATTTTCCTCTACTTCTTTGCATTGTTCATTTAAGGAGGCCTGTTTACTTCTCCTTGCTATTCTCTGGAACTCTGCAGTCAGTTCGGTGTATCTTTCCCTTTCTCCCTCGCTTTTGGCTTCTGTTCTTTCCTGAGCTATTGGTAAAGCCTCCTCAAACAACCACTTTGCCTTCTTGCATTTCTTTTTCTTTGGGATGGCTTTGATCAGTGCCTCCTGTATCATGTTACATGCCTCCATACATAGTTCTTCAGGCACTCTGTCTACTAGATCTAATCCCTTGAATCTATTCGTCACCTCCACTATATAAACGAAAGGGATTTAATGCAGGTCATACCCGAATGGCTTAGTGCTCTTCTCTGCTTTCTTCAATTTAATGCTGAATTTTGCAATAAGGAGCTCATGATCTGAGCCACAATCAGCTCCAGGTCTTGATTTTGCTGATTTTATATAAAGCTTCTCCATCTTCAGCTAAAATAACATAATCAGTCTGATTTCTGTATCGCCCACCTGGTGATATCCATGTGTACAGTCATCTTTTGGCTTACTGGAAAAGTGCATTTGCTATGATCAGCATGTTCTGTTGACAAAACTCTATTATTCTTTGCCCTGCTTCATTTTGTGCTCCATGGCCAAACTTGTCTGTTATTCTGGGTATCTCTTGACTTACTACTTTTGCATTCCAATCCCCTATGATGAAAAGGACACCAAAGGACATTTAGTGTTAGTTCTAGAAACTGATGTAGGTCTTCAGAGAACTGGTCAACTTCAGTTTCTTTGGCATTAATGGTTGGGGCATAGACTTGGATTACTGTGATGCTGAAAGGTTTGCCTTGGAAATGAACCGAGATCATTCTGTTGTTTTTGCGACTGCACCCAAGTACTATGTTCTGAACTTTTTTGTTGACTGCGAGGCCTACTCCATTTCTTTTATGGGATTCTTGCCCACAGTAATAGATACAATGGTCTCCTGAATTATATTCGTCCATTTTCATCCATTTTATTTATTTATATATTTTTCATTTATTTTTATTAGTTGGAGGCTAATTACTTTACAATATTGTAGTGGTTTTTGCCATACATTGACATGAATCAGCCGTGGATTTACATGTGTTCCCCATCCCGATCCCCCCTCCCGCCTTCCTCCCCATCCCATCGCTCTTGGTCTTCCCAGTGCACCAGCCCTGGGCACTTGTCTCATGCATCCAACCTGGGCTGGTGATCTGTTTCACACTTGATAGTATACTTGTTTCAATGTTATTCTCTCAGAACATCCCACCCTCGTCTTCTCCCACAGAGTCCAAAAGTTCGTTCTGTACATCTGTGTCTCTTTTTCTGTTTTGCATATAGGGTTACCATTACCATCTTTTTAAATTCCACATATATGCGTTAGTATACTGTATTGGTGTTTATCTTTCTGGCTTACTTTACTCTGTATAATGGGCTCCAGTTTCATCCATCCATTTTAGTTCACTGATTTTAAGATGTTGATGTTCTCTCTTGCCTTCTCCTGCGTGACCACATCCCATTTACCTTGTTTAATGGACCTAATGTTCCAGGTTCCTATGCAGTATTGTTTTTATGGCATTGGACTGTATTTTCACCACCCTCATTTTCACATCCACAACTGACATTCTTTCTGCTTTGCCCCAGTCGTTTCATTCTTTCTGAAACTATTAGTAATTGCCCTATGCTGTTCCCTAGTAGCATACTGTCTGACCTGGCGGCCTCATCTTCCGGTGTCATATCTTTTTGCTTTTGGATATTGTTCATGGGGTTCTCACAGCAAGACTACTGGAGGGGATTGCCATTTCCTCCTCCAGTGAAGCATGTTTTGTCAGAACTCTTCACTGTGACCCATCCGTCTTGGGTGGCCCTGCATAGCATGGGTCATAGTTTCATTGAGTTATGTCAGCCCCTTTGCCATGACAAGGCTGTGATCCATACAGGAGTAGCTTTGTAAACTAGCTATAAAATTACATTAGCTTTATGAAGTTATATTAGCTTCATAACATGAATGAAGAACTTCATCTTTTTCAGCATTCTGAAACATTTAATCTAGAACTGAAATTATCGGCATCTTGAAAGTCTGAAAGAGGGACTTCCCTGGTGGTGCAGTGATTGAGAATCCGCCTTCTGGTGCAGGGGCCATGGGTTCGATCCCTGCTCATGGAGCCAGGACCCCACATGCTGTGGGGCAGCCGTGACCCAATCACAGAGCCCATGCTCTCTGGAGCATGTGTGCCACAGTATGCCATAACCAAGGCCCAGTGCAGGCAAAGGTAAAATAAATATGTTTTACAAAAGGAAGTCTAAGAGAGTTAATTGATAAAAAATAAAACCAGTTTGTCTTGGAATCTATTGTACAGTTTAATATACGTATGTTTTAAAGTATAATTTGTTCAAATCATCTATATCCAGATTTAAGTTTCCTTGACTGACAGTGGTATATCAACATATTTGACTATATAATTGACTCTTGAATAACACAAATTTGAACTGCTCAGGTCTGCTCATATGCAGATTTTTCTCAATAGTAAATACTACAGTACTACATAATTCACACTTGGCTGAATTGAAGGATATAGAGGAATTAGGCCCAACTATAGATTATAAGCAGATTTTCAACTGCACAGAGGGTTGGTGCACCTAACCTCCCGTGTTGTTCAAGGGTAAACTGTAATTGAGTTTGTCAGTTTCTCCTTGAATTTTTCAGTTTTTGTTTTATGGAATGTTTCTGTGCTGATGAAACATCATGATGACAATGTTAAATGTGTACAATTAGCTTAAAGGAAGTGCACTCTGGCATATTTAATAAAATTATATGAAATGAAAATTGCCATATAATGAGTTCTTTTTTAATTTAGTTCATTTAAAAATGGAGGAGTAACAATACCTCTGTTTACATGTACTTCATGGTTAGGACTTGAGCAGTCTCAAAGAAGCATATGTTGTATGTAAGGATTCCTTTTCCTTCTTAGAGAATTGAAATGTTTGGACCTTATCTCAGTCAGCTAAGTCATCTGTTAAGATCAGACATCCTTTGCTTTGTATTATTTCCCATTTGCTTTGATTGCATTTCCTCTTATCAAATGTAAAACAAGATTTTTCTTTATAGTCACATATCAAAACAATTTACATGTTATATAAATTTGTATAATATTCCAGTTTCTATTCAACATATGAAAAAAAAACTAGGATTAATCTAGTAAATTGAATCCTAATTTTTACTTCTTTTAAGATGAGCTCTGTTAACTAATTCACCACTTCATACTTTGATCAAGATATCTCAAGTAATCATTCCTAACCTCTGTTACTTCAACTGAAAAATAAGGACAATGATTTGGCTCCATACAATAGGGATATATAAAGAATTTAGTGTTAATATATTTGTCATGAGGACTTTTTGTAATCTACTGATGTAAGTACACAGAAAGACAAGGTATAATATAAAATTGAAGATTTTATAAAGAGTGTGAAAACAGAATGATAATTTTTGCCATTCAGTTTACTTTGTTAATATTTGGTTGGCCAAAAGGTTTGTTTGGGTTTTTCTGGAAGATGTTACAAAATTTTTGGCCAACCCAATATATTGATTAAATGTACTATTATGCATATCTAGTCTTACCTGAACCATTTTTGAGATATCCATTTGCATCTACAGTTGTATACATGATGTAAGGTCCAGGTTGATTTACTCCAAAGGGCTACAATAAAAAATAAATAGTTAAGCCTTGGAAAGTAAATGCATCATCAGAAGTTTCAGGCAAATCTATTCCAAAAAGTAAATACTTCTATATAAAATTCATTCATATTAGATAGCAGTTAGAGAACATGTTCATAAATAGATAACCAGTGTTATCTATTAAAAAACCTTGTATTAGTAGAAAGTCTTAACTTTAAATGATTTGGTAATTTTATTTATATAGTCCATTAATTTTATTGGATAGCTCTAAAATCTAATAATGTCTCTTCTTTATTACATAAAGATGAACATTTAAGGAAGAATTTTCTTTACTACTTTTGGTCCCACCTTGAGTAGTTTTACTATGATATTTCTGTTGACTATAGCATTGCTTTTCCCTTTGGGAATGAACTGGAATAGTTTATATTTTCCCAGTAAATATAAATAAAATCCATCCATTGTAATCCTAATAGAATGAAAAATACTGATGAGTAGTTCTAAAACATTTTACATCCTGCACTAGACTTAGAGAATACATTCTTTTCCAGTTAAGGAAAATGTAAGTTTTATCATATATATATATATGTTAAAATATATTTGGTTATGCCTCTTTTAAATTTCTATGTGAATGGAACCATACTTTATGTATCCTTCTGTGACTGTGTAAAAAATAGATTAATGTGAGACTCATCCATGATTAAGCATGTACTATAGTTCAAGGTTGTATTCTACTGCATGATTATAGCATAGATAGTTTTCATTCTTTTGTTGATCAACACTTATTTCCATTTTCTTTGGCCATGATAAACATGGCATTCTTATGTATGTCACCTGATGCACAGGTGGAGAGTACTCCACTGCATGATTATAGCACAAATATTTTTCATTCTTTTGTTGATCAACACTCATTTCCATTTTTTTGCCATGATAAACATGCTATTCTTATGTATGTCACCCAATGCATAAATGCAAACATTTATCACTTCTACTAGCTATAAATTACTCCACACACTTAGTAACAAACATCACTAATGTGATATACACTTCTTAATACAAAATATTTCATCTCTTATGGGTTTGTTTCTTTGGAATGGTGAATGTTCTTTAATATTTTAAACCTGTCTCATTGCAGTGAGGCTTGGAGATAATACTTGTGAGACTATATATATCACAGTGTTGTAACCTCAGATTCATTTTATTACCCACGGTCGAGTTTATGTACTGGAAGACTGGTATCTTAGGCTATAAGTACTGTATTTTGTGAACCTTCCCAATTAAATTCTTGAATATTTTTTTCTAATCCTCATTTGGAAAATTTCATACTCCTATCTATAATATCTTATTTTACAGATTTTATAAGTTTTTTCTTTTGTTCTACAGTCCATTGAAAAAAATCATATAAGCAAGTCTCTGTTATGAGTCCTAAAGCTGAAATTAACTTCCTACCATGCACCAGTCACTCTGACATTGAAAAACAAGAATCCAGAAATCCAGACGTGATTCCTCCATACAACAGTTCTCAAAGTGTGGTGCAAGGACCCCTGGAGTCCAAAAGCCCCATTGGTAAAAAGTGTGGGTATTAGCAGCAACACTAAAGAACAAAATAGCAAAATGGCAGACATAAATCTACCTTACTAGTAATTATATTAAATGTAAATAGATTAAACACTGCTATCAAAAGGCAGAGATGAGCAGGATAGAACATCATCCAAGTATATGCTCTCTATAAAAGACACACTTTAAAAACAAATGTTTTTACAACAAATAGGCTGAAGTAAGTAAAAGCATGGAAAAGATATACCATGCAAACAGTAACCAAATAAGAGCTGGAGTAGCCATATTAATATCAGACAAAACAGACTTTAACATAAAAATGTTATTGGAGACAGAAAATGGGAGTTTATAACAACTAAAGAGTCAATCCACCAAGGAGACAAAATTATAAACATAAATGTGCCTAATTGAGCTCTCAAATATATGAGGTATTGATGGTTGAAATAGATAACAATAGGGGATACTCTTAGAAGTACTAATAATAACACTAGTGTCATTGATGGATAGACCGATGAAGCATAAGATTCATAAGGAAACAGAAGACTTGGACAACACTAGAATAGATTTAGTAGACTAGAACACTACGCAACTTTAGCAGAATACATAACTCATCTCAAACATACAAGGAACATTCTCTAAGGGGAAACATATACTAGACCATAAAACAAGTTCCAATCAATGTAAAAGTACTGAAATTTTTACAAAGTTTGTTCTCTGACCACAACAGAATTAAACTAGAAGTCAGTAACAGAGCCCACACACAACAACGAGGAGCTTTTGCACTGACATGAAGACGCAGTGCAGCAAAAAAACAAAACAAGACAAAAACAACCACAGAAACAAACATGAGGTATTCATAAATGAGTGGAAATTAAACAACAGACTTCTAAATAACCAGTAAGTTATGTGACAGAGTTGGAAAAATGCACTGATATAGCTTCAAATTCCACATTACAACTAACTTAAGTAACTGCTACTGCTGAATTTCGGGAAATTATTATGTAATAAAACAGAGGTTAACATGTAATGGTTTTATTGTTTTAAAATGATTTAATAGAAATATTTAAAATTGTTCCAGTTTTAATTTCAAATAGAAATATTGATAAACAAAACTCACCTAAGAACAACTATTTGGAGTCTTCAGAATAGAAGTTTTGAGAACTGCTGCTTGGTACTATGTACATAATGAGTAATTCATCTTTACTCTGCCTTCCCAATGGACATGATATGACTGACACCCGAGCCTGTGTGTTTGGTTTCTTACCCCTTGGGAGGCATGCATGCTCAGCTGCTCAGCTGTGTCTGACTCTTTGCCCTCCCATGGACTGCAGCCCACCAGGCTCCTCTGTCCATGGGATTTTCCTGGCATGAATACTGGGGTCGGTTGCCATTTCCTCCTCCAGGGGATCTTCCTGACCCAGGGATTGAACCTGCATCTCCTGCACTGGCAGGAGGATTCTTTACCACTGAGTCACTGGGAAAGTCCTCTTACCCCTTATAGCATAGCATGTAACATGTTTTAGGAATCACAGCTTATTGGGAGCAGAAGATCAGAAGCAGAAGACTGAAATTAGAGCCAGTACTGGGGGGGGAACACTTAAACTGATTGAGAAATTGCTGGAGAATCAGTGTGAACTAATTTGAGAGTTCCTATTTAACCTGTAGAGGAGGGTCAGCTGAGAAGCACTTGTGCAAGTCACAGCTTAGGGACACAGGCTCACTAAAGTCTGAGATTTAATCAGAGGATTACAGGATGCTTTTCCTACCATAGTTTTATACTTCACCACCAAATCAATTGGGTTCCTAGTAATGAGATTACAGTTAAAAGATCTGAAGACTTTTGATCCATTTAAGGGTGACACAAAGACAATAGCGACAAAAACAAAGATGCTAGAGGAAAACTCTGTCTCTTGACAGCACAGCTACTGCGAACAGGAACAGTCTTAACTCCTAGCAGGTAAACATAAACCTTCATCATGAAGGCTTATCTACCACAGTTCCTTTCACCCAGTAGCTCATGTCTGGTGCTCAACAAAAATTTCAAAGCATGCCAAAAGGCAGAAAACAAAGTGTGAGAGGACAAAGCAAGCATCAGAACCAGACTCATACGGCGATGCTGGAATTATCAGACCAGAAATTAAAGTAACTATGATTAATATGACAACACCTCTTATGGACAAAAGTAGACAATATGCAATGAAAGGTTGTTAATGTAGGCAGAGAGATGGAAATGCCAAGAAAGAATCTAAAGGAAATGGTAGAAATAAAAAATACTGCAATAGAAATGAAAAATGCCTTTGATGAGCTCATCAGTAGACTGCATACAGATGAGGAAAGGATCAGTAAGCCTGAAGATATATCAATAGAAACTTCCAAAACTGAATTGGAAAGAGAAAAACTAATGAAAATTTGGAACAGACTATCTAAGAACTGTGGGACAATTATCAAAGGTGTAACATATGTATTGTGGGACTACCAAAAGGAAAAGGGAAAAAAGAACTGAAGAAATATTTGAGGAAATAATATAAGAATTTTCCAAAATTAGTGACAGACACCAAACCACAGATCCAGGAAGTTTAGAGAATACCAAACAGGAAAAATACCTAAAAACCTATATCTATACATATCACACTCAAATCAGGAAAAGACCAAAGACAAAGAGAAAATCCTGAAAGTACCCTAAGAAAAGGTGTAAAGGAATGCATGTAACACTATGATACAATTAGAAATACTCATTTGAGGTTCATGACAATGAATCAGTGGTGGTGACAACATTCATGGCTGTATATTTTTCTTTAGAAATGCTTAATAGGCCTAGAGCTGGGAGTGAACAAGAGAGACAGTTGGATTAACCCAGGGGTGTATCTTTGCCAGGCAGGTAGAGGAAAAGCATAGTGCTTATGGGAGTTAAACAAAGTGGCAAAAGTGATGGTTGATATATGGTAGCTAAATAAGGAGGGGGGTACAGAAAACAGGTTGATACAGGCCAAGAAACTAACAGATTTAAAATTGAATAGGTATAGTTATAATAACAAGTGTGAGAAGACTGGAAAAAATAGCTTTGGATTAGAGTTGATGGATGACACTGAGATTTCAAAAGTTAAACATTTCTGGTAGATAAGGTCCATCATTATAGCGGTAAAGAATCCACCTGCAAGTCAGGAGAAACAGGTAGCCACGAGTTTGATCCTTGGGTTGGGAAGATCCCCCAGAGGAGGAAATGGCAACCCACTCCAGTATTCTTTCTGGGAAGATTCCATGGACAGAGGAGCCACGTGGGCTACAGTCCACAGGGTTGCAAAGGGTCAGACACGACTGAGCAACCGAACACAGAGCAAATGAAGCACAGGGCCTATCACACGGACACGGGAGCGAGCAGTTAAAGCTGAATGAAGATGAAGGAGTCTGGAAACAAACGAATTTGGGTGAGATGAATTGCTGACTTAAATATTCTTTCCTCTCTCCATATATCAGACAGGTTGCCTGTAGCAGGTGGGAATATATAGGCAGCAGGACAGTATTTATTCAATTCATAATTTAACTCAAGTGATAAGAATATCATATGGCATGCACCTTTTCCTCTTAGTCTTATACTGGGTCATATCTAACATAACATTTTCTACTATGATCAAGTGGATCTGATATCAAAGCAATATGAAGAAGGCCCACTTTATCATGAAATAAATAATTTCACAAGTGGGCATATGTTTGATATATGGAGAACTGGGGTAGTATAGTGTGTATTTGTTTCTTTTAGTTTGCCACAAAATTGTGATCTATGATATCAGTGGGGAAGGACAATGATAGATGTGAAGAGCAGTTCAACAGGATCTGAACTTCAAATAAAGTAATCAATGAGTGAATGGGAGGCAGGCGTATCACCTGCAGAAAAGCCCAAAGGTGCTGAACTGCTAAGACAACCATTGTAAGAGCAGCTCTGCATGTTGCACTTTACTTATGTGACTTTCTCAATGACTCTGTTCTCCACATGATGTAAATTTAAGATATGGAGAATGGGAGCACTAGTGATCTCAGAAATACAAATACAACCTGCCTTAAGCAAATGGCCTTTTTTACCAATTTTTCTGCTAGAACTTGTCGGTAAAATGAGTCAGTTCAGTTTCAACTTCTGTAACGTTCTTTGCTTGACTAGGGTAATGAAAGAAGCCACATGATGGGAATATCGTCAATCAGAGAAAAGAACAAGAACAAAGGCTCTGAATGTTTCATAAACTGGGTAGACATTTCTTGAATAACCAAGTTAATCTTTGGCCTCCAACTAGTCAGACTTGCACTTAATTAAAAAAAAAAAGACATTATTTTTATTAGCAGTTTCAGATTCACAGCAAAATTAAGTGGAAAGTCCAAAGAATTCCCATGTACCCTCTGCATCTCTCCTCCTCAGATCTCCCCTTCAAGATGTTCACATTTTTGATATGAAAGCAGATATGTCTAACCAGGTACTCATGTGGTACTCATAGTGGTTGTGGTGACAGACCTCCCCTTTAGGATTGAGACAATATTCCCTGAGCTGCTCCAAGTATTGGTTAAGGATAGCTTACAGCTGAGTTCTTAACCTAAAAATTGTTCTCAGCCAAAGAGAGCTGGCTTGTATAAATTATAACCCCTTCCTGGGGACTGCCTGCATGCAATGTCTGACTGATGCAGAATACAAAGGCATGGCCCTTTTGCTTCAATCTGGGCCATCTTTGAAAAACCATCTTTGCTTCACAGCTCACAGATCAACTTCTCTGACAGTCTTCATTACTCCAGAGGTCTTACTCTCAAGAAGAGTCTAGATTAAATCTTTGCATGCAAATCTCTGGGTCAGGGATTCCAAATGTCTTAAATATAGGACATTTCCCAACCGTACATAGGACGTTGATGATGAATGCTTTAAAGATGTGTTAAAAATATGAGGCTATAATCAGAATACCTAGTTCTGTGTTTTAGTTACACTACTTAATGGCTCTATGACTTTGGATAGTTTATTTCTCTGAGCCTCAAGTTTCCTCATCCTTAAATTCAGGATAATTCCTTATCTAACAATGGTTACTACAAGGACTCAAACAAGAATATACCAACACACACACACAAAGACACACATGTGAATGCGCTCATGCTTTTAAATAAAATGTAGTATTCTTATTACAATTTAAATGAATTGGCAATTTCTTATTATTTTCACATTTGTTATTTCATGGAAACATTCCACTAGACAGCAAGTCAATATTAAGATTATACCAAAAATTCATTATTTATCTACTGTATGCTTGATCCTGTGCTATGAGTGAGGTATTCAAAGATGGTATGGTTCGTGACCTCAAGGGATTACAGTCTGGGGAAATGCATTAAATATGAACAGATAAAGTGTGACCAAGTATTACACATGTGAAATGGCAGCAGGATGCCCAGAAATGATGGGAGCTGTGGTCATTTTTCCAAGTGTATCAGAGAAGATTCATTAAGGAAATAAACCTTGAGATGAGAAAGTTTTTAGGAAAGGAACTTTATTCCTAGTAAACTTTACTTGAGCAATGAAGGACATTTTAATCACTTCTAAAAGTAACATCAATTTGATTAAACCTATAACAACTATTTTGTGTGTATCTATCATGCAGAGAACTTTAACAGAAATATTTACAACTAAGAATTAAGGTTACTTACTGTTATCTTACGAGGACAGTCATTAGAACAGAGACCACTAAGAACTGTGGAAAAATTAAAAAAAGCCTATTATTACTGTTATAATGTAAGCTTATATTTAAAGTGAGCTCTAATTTTCCCCTAAAATCTATTAATATGCCCTATTGATTCATGATCACAAGTAAAAATCAACCCAGTTTCTTTAGATCTGAGTAAATTAAATTTCTGTTGTTCACTTTATGCCAGTTATTTCAAAAGCCTTTATTAAGCAGTCAAGCTGATGCCATTTTTTGAAATATATAGGTGATATAATTAACTATGTATATATAACATATCTGTTGGCCCTATTTCCCAGCTGGTTAGCTACATTCCAAGGATGGCTTAGAATCTGACAGAGAAATACAAACCAACTAAAACTTATACTGAAAAAAAACCAAATAGAACATTTAATACTTCATATCTCAAACTAGACTGTTACTATTTATCTACTCAAATTTTCTGGGTCAAAGAATTTAGGCACCCTTGATAACTTTTATGGAAAATATAACTACATATGCCAGCAAATTTGGAAAACTCAGCAGTGGCCACAGGACTGGAAAAGGTCAGTTTTTATTCCAATCCCAAAGAAAGGCAAGGCCAAAGAATGATCAAACTACCACACAATTGGGTTTATTTCACATGCTAGCATGGTAATGCTCAAAATCCTTCAAGACAGGCTTCAACAGCATGTGAACTGAGAACTTACAGATGTACAAGACAAACTAGATTCAGAAAAGGCATAGGAATCAGAGATCAAATTGCCAACATCCATTGGATCATAGAAAAAGCAAGGGAATTGCAGAACAACATCTGCTTCACTGACTATACTAAAGCCTTTGACTGTGTGGATCACAACAAACTGGAAAATTCTTCAAGAGATGGGAATATCAGACCACCTTACCTGCCTCCTGAAAAACCTGTACTCAGGTCAAGAAGCAACAGTTAGAAACAGACATGAAGCAATGGATTGGTTCAAAATTGGGAAAGGAATGTCAAGGCTGTATATATTGTCAACTTGCTTATTTCCATGGGGTCACAAGGAGTTGGACACAGCTGAGCAACTGAACAACAACCACAAGGATATCTGAATATTCTTTCTATAACTAATATAAGCTTTGAAACGTAACTATACTACTACCACCTCATGCAAACTAATTTCTTTGTAAGAAGGCACACTTTATGTGCTATTAAATATTTTATATGTTATAAATTAAAGGAAAATAGTTGATAATACCACTCAGTAATGAATTGTATGAATAATAATTGTGATTACTGGCCAGTTAAATATATCCATAGGAAAATGGTTCTTTATGTTCATTTATATTCCACAAATGTGAAATGATAATCATTCTAACAGAAATCTTATACTTGGGAAGGGTATATAAAATGCAAAGGCATTAAGAAATGAACATGACATATTTCATCACAAAGGAAAATGCCTGTTTATTTACTACAAGGCATTTATATTAAATATGACCTGAGGAAACAGTGAAAAAAATATTTTATACCTCCAAATCAGTTTTTAATGTTTAAGTTCCTTACCCCAGCATAGTGCCTAGTTCTCACTCTCTTATTCTCAAACACTCCATGACCTTACTTCTCCCTCTCCTTTTATTAAAATTAATTTATTTGTTTTAATTGGAGGCTAATTACAATACTGTAGTGGTTGTTGCCATACACTGGCATGAATCAGCCATGGGCTCAACTCTAGGCAGACATTAGTACTTATTTTTCACTTGTCCTAAAATGATTTTCCTAAATCTTCATTAAAACATTATCTTGCTAAACAGTACACTATTTACTCACAAGTCTGTCTTTGTACAAGTATGAAAGTTCTGCATAATTTTTATCATGTTTTTAGGGCCTAGCCAAATCTATTTGCTCAATAAATGCTTGTTAAAAAAGGTAAAAGATGGATTATTCAATAAATGGTACTGGATAGTTGGCTACTTGGAGGAAAATAAAGTTAGACTTTGATTCATAACATGAAAATTACACTGGGCAGAGACAAAACTAATATAAAGAACTCTTATGCTTCAGTAATAAAAAGCCAACCCAGTTAAAAAATGGGCAAAGGATCTGAATAGGAATTTCTCCAAAGATGATATAGAGATACAAAAAGCTCATGAAAAGAGGCTCAGCATCATTAGTGATCAGGGAAATGCATAGCAAAATCACAATGAAATGTACACAATTCACAATGTCCACAAGGTGGAAACGACCCAAACGAATGTCCATTAGCAGATAAATGACTCTGAGCACACTCTGGGAGATAGTGAAGGATTGGGAAGCCTGACATACTGCAGTCCATGGGGCTGCAAAGAGTCAGACATGACTCACAGATTGAACAATAACAGCAGCAGCAGATGAATGAACAGACAAAACTTGGTATACACTCAGAAGAAATATTCAACTTTGAAAGGGGAGGAAATCCTGTCACATGTTAAAACATGGATGAACTTTGAGGACATTATGCTAAGCAAGCCAGTCATAAAAAGACAAATACTGTACGATACCACTTACACGAGCTATCTAAGTTTGTCAAATTCAGAGAAACAAAGTAGAATGGTTACCAGGGTTTAGGGGGAGGGAAAGGGGACAGCTGTTAAATGGGTGCAGAGTTTTAAATTTACAAGATGAAAAAGTTCTGGAATCTGGTTCTCAACAATATGAATATGCTTAACACTACTGAACATTTATAAATGGTTAAGATAGTAAATTTTATGTTACCTTTTTTTTTTAACCACACACACTAAAAGGTTAAGATTGTAAACAAACAAACCCATAATGAGATACTGGCTTCCCTGGTGTCTCAGTGGTAAAGAATTCACCTGCCAATGCAGAAGACCTGGGTTTGATCCCTGGGTAGATTCCCTGGAGAAGGAAATGGCAAGCCATTCCAGTATTCTTGCTTGGGAAACCTCATGGACAGAGGAGACCGGTGGGCTACAGTCTTATGGGGTCACAGAGTTGGACACGACTTAGCAACTAAACAACAAACAAATGAGATACCATTTCATACCCATTTTTGTTGTTCAGTTGCCATGTTGTGTCTGATTCTTTGTGACCCCATGGACTGCAGCACGCCAGGCTTCGTATCCATTAGAATGGGTATGATCAAAAACTCAGATTACAAATTTGGGTGAAGAAACTGCATATTCATACATTTCTATGGGAATGCAAAATGGTCCAACTGGTTTGGAAATGGCAATTCCTTAAAAAGGTGAACAAAGAATTCCCATTTAACCCAGTCAGTCCATTCTTAAGTATATAGCAAGAAGAATTAAAATATATGTCCACACAAAAACTTGTACATGAATGTTCACAACAGTATTATTGATGATAGCCAAAAAATAGAGATCATCCAAATGTCTATCAACTGATGGATAAACAAAATGTGGAATATTCATATAGATATTCGACAATAAAAGGAATAAAGTGCTGATGCATGCTATATCAAAGATGGATCTTAAAAACAGTATGGTAAGTGAAAGAAGTCAGTCCCAAAAGACCGCATATTATATGACCCCATTCATATGACATATCCAGGAATAGATAAATCTATGAATACAGAAAGTAGTGGTTGCCTAGGGCTGGGGCTGGGGGATTGATAGTGGCAGCTAAAAGGTACAGGGCTTCAGGATCATATGGTAGCTCTATTTTTAGTTTTTGCTATATACTGAGTGAAGTAAGTCAGAGAAACAAACATAAGATATATGCAGAATTGACAAAGAACTGGTACAAATGAACTTATTTACAAAACAGAAACAGACTCACAGACTTAGAGAATGAACCAGGAGAGCAGGGTGGGGGCAGGGCGAAGGGATAAAATGTTTGGAATTGAGATGTACCTACTGCTATACTAGGACCTACTGTCTAAAACCAGGAACTCTGCTCAATATTGTATAACAACTTAAATGGGAAAATGACATGAAAAAGGATACATGTATATATATAACTAAATCAGCTTGCAGTACACATGAAACTGTCACAACATTGTTAATCAACTAAAGTATAAAATTAAAACTTTTTTAAAAAGGGTTCTTCTGTGGTGATGAAAATGTCTGTGGTGATATTCGCACAATTCTGTAAAAATGCTAAGAGCCATTGAATTGTATACTTGAAATGGGCAAACAGCATGGTATGTAAATTACATCTCAATAAAGCTGTTACAAAATAAAAGATACCATAAAATTAAAAAAAATGACAAGGGGCTGTGAACTTTTTAAAAAAATACAAAGAGATACTTGCTAATATACAGAAAGCTTCTAGATATGGATGAGGAGATGATAGTTTAATAAAAACAAAGGATATAGAGAAGCAATATCCAGAAGATTAAATACAAATAATAATTAAAAAAAACCAGGATGAAAGATACTCAGCCTCACTAGTCAGGAAAAAAAAATCAATTTTATACCCTAACAGAAAGGAAAAAATGAAAGACCAATAAAAATGTCTGTAGGAAAAACAAAACCAAAGATAAATGACAAACTATGAAGAATATTTACAAAATATATCATAAAAGATTAGTTTAATATATACTATGGTATAAATCCATTTATAGAAATAAAAGTACAAGTGGCTCTCGAACATATGAAAAGATGCAGAACTTTACTCAGTATAAGAAGAATGCAAAATAAGACAACACTTTTCACTTTATAGTTGGCAAAACTCAAAAAGTTTAATAATCTTTTGGGTTGGTGAAGGTGTTAGGAAATGTGAATTCTCCTATATAAAAGTAGAAGTGTTAACATCAAATTTTCATGAAGGGATATCTGTTAAAATAAAAGATACTCACAAATTCAAAACCAGGCAGAATTAATCTAAGGTGCTGGAAATTAAATTACTGGTTACCCTTAGGTGAACTGGGCTAGTAGCAGAAAGGGTGGGCAGAAGGAAGCTTCTGGTTGCTGGTATCATGTTTTTCTTGATCTGGGTGTAGTCACATGTGTATATTTACTTTGTCAAAATGTGCAGACCTCTGTACTTATGTACACTTTTCTACATGTATAGTTCAACAGAGTTTATTTTAAAAGTGTACATATATAATTTTTTAGTAGTTCCATTTTTAGGAATTTATTCTACAGGTATTAATTATAATAACAAGAGAATGAAAATAAACTGGTAATCTATCAATAAGAACTGATTAAATTATGTTGTATTCATACTGTTGTTGTTCAGTTGCTAAATCATGTCTAACTCTTTGCAACCCCATGGACGGCAGCACGCCAGGCTTCTCTGTCTTTCACCATCTCCTAGAGTTTGCTCAAATTCACGTCCACTGAGTTGGTGATGCTACCTGTCTCATCCTTTGCTGCCCTCTTCTCCATTTTCTGAGAACCCATGAACAGTATCCATATTACATGATACTGTTTGATAGTTAAAATAATGAGGTAGCTCTAGACTATATTGTTAAGGTATAATCTCTAATATACATCGTTAAGTGGAGAAAGCAAAGTCTAGAACTACTATTTACATAAAATAAAAGCATATAAACACATATGCTTGTTTAAGTGCATAAAATATCTTGGACAGACACAAAGAAGAGGTTGCTTTGCGGGGCAATAAATGGACCACTGGGAAACTGGTGCAAAAGGGACTTACTTTTCACCATTATAGACTCTTGTATTTTTTTCACCATTTGCATGGTGAAAAACAAATTTTGTAAAAAGTCAAATTTCTTAGTGAAATAAAAATTTAGAGTGCTCAGATGAATATGTGGTAAACAGGACAGTGTTATGCTGGTGGGATATAAATGTCTGTGGTCTTTGGGAAAGGTAATTTAGTATTGTCTATTAACACTAAAGCAAGGAGATTCAACCAGTCCATCCTAAAGGAGATCAGCCCTGGGTGTTCATTGGAAGGACTGATGCTGAAGCTGAAACTCCAATACTTTGGCCACCTGATGCGAGAGCTGACTCACTGGAAAAGACCCTGATGCTGGGAGGGATTGGGGGCAGGAGAAGGGGACGACAGAGGATGAGATGGCTGGATGGCATCACCGACTCGATGGGCATGAGTTTGAGTAAACTCTGGGAGTTTGTGATGGACAGGGAGGCCTGGCGTGCTGCGATTCATGGGGTTGCAAAGAGATGGACACGACTGAGCGACTGAACTGAACTGAACTGATTAACACTAAAAACACAGCCTCTCAACTCATCAAATTCATGTATATGAAATATTAGAAACCACCCATGTGTCCACTAAGAGTGAAAATGCTAAATAAATTATGGAACATCTATAGTTTTATGGAATGACATGGAGCTATTAAAGCGTGAAAGTGAAAGTGAAGTCGCTCAGTCATGTCTGACTCTTTGTGACCCCATGGACTGTAGCCCACCAGGCTCCCCGGTCCATGGGGTTCTCCAGGCAAGAATACTGGAGTAGATTGCCATTTCCTTCTCCAGAGGATATTCCTGACCCAGAGATCGAACCCAAGTCTCCCACATTGTAGGCAGATGCCTTGCCGTCTAAAGCATGAGACTACCTTCAAGTGTTGACATGAAAGGGTGTTTATAATCTTTTGCTAAGGTGTAAAAAAAAAAAAAAAAAAAGACAAAGGCAGATATATTCAGTAAGATTATATTTACAAATGTATATGTTGGATGAATTTCATAGATACAATATTAAATAAAAGAAGTCAGACACAGAGTATATACTGTATGATTACATTTATATGACAGCTAGAAAAGGAAAAACTGTGGTGACAGAGATCAGAACAGTGGTTATACTTTTGCAGGGAATATAAGGAAGGGACCCTTCTTGGGTACTGGAAGTATTTTATTTTGATTGGAGTGTGGCTATAAGGGAAGGTACCTATGTAAAATCTTACCAAGTTATGCACCTGAACACCCAACTGTATTTTTACTGTCTTGTCAGCTCACACCTAGATGTCTGTATTCCTAGGTGGTTACTCTCATCAAAGTCCTCAGGTCAGAACATCAATTTTTTTTAATGAACATCTATTTTTTTCTTCTGGACATTGCTGTAAAATTCATCTTCTTTATCTGCACATGTGATCACAGACTTTTTTGATGAAGAATTTAAATAGTAAGTGTGACAGATAATTTTATGTGCCAACTTGACTGGGTCATGAGGTGTCCAAGTATTTGATCAAATATTACTCTAGGTGTGTCTGTGAGGGTGTTTTCAGATAACATTAACATTTAATCAGTAAACTGGATAAAGTGGATTGTTTTTTGTAATGTGTGGGCCTCATCCACCCAGGTGAATAGAACAAAAGACTGGCCTCTCCTGAGGAAGAAGCCTCCTGCCTGATGGGTCCTCAAACTAGAACATTACCTTTTCCTGCCCGATGAACTGGACACCACTCTTCCTGGTTCTACAGCTGCCTGCTGGCCTTGTGACTCAAAGTGGGACACTGGCTCTGCAGATTGTGGACGTGTCAGCTTCCATAACTTTATGAATTAATTCCTTATAATAAATCTTTCTTTTTCTCTGTATTCTACTGATGTTGTTTTTCTGGAGAATCTTGATTAATTCAGTAAGTCTCTGTAGTTATTGGGTCACTGACAAAATCTTTGCCACAGGTGCCCATTTATCAATGATACTATCAATATTCTCTCTTATTAATCTTCAACAGAGTACATGGAGGTGAGTTAGTTTATACTTCTTTCTATCTGCTCATTCTTGCTTACTACGATCATGGCCTCTCCTTCCTAGAATGTTATACCACTACTCATTTTGGTTCTTCCAAACCTTAACCATCTTTCAAGGATCTAGGTTCTCAACTATCATCTTCACAGAAGATTTCTTTGATCTTAATAATCTTATATATATATAGTTCCATTCAACATTTGAGTATAAAGTTCTTTTCACTGTCCTTTAGCTATTTTACGTGCATACCTCTTCCTCTTCCAAGTTGACAGCGATTAGATGGTTGCTTCATAAAGGGATAGATCCTCACTGAGAAAAACTAAGTAGCAGTCAAAGTGAAGACAATAATGTGCAAATGTGGGAGAAGATACTAGATATAGTGACTGTAAGTGCTAATAAACAGATCTACAATATTTCCAAAACTCCCTTCATACATTCATTTTTGTAGCAACTTTACAGAGATATAATTCACATATCAGAGCATTCACCCGTTCAAAGGGTCCTATTAAATGGTTTTTAGTAAATTGCCAGAATTGTGCAATCATCAACACAATCAGTTTTCATCACAATAAAGAAACCCTGTACCTTTTATCTGTCATGCTCCATTCCCACCCTTGGCCCAAAACAACCACTAATCTACCATTCACTTACTATATATATTTGTGAATACTTTTCTAAAATAACATATGTTATTCGAGAAAAAATTTAAAAATATAGAGAAGGAAGGAGAAAATAAAAATCACTTTAACCGAACTATCCAGATACTGTTACCAACTTACTATAATCCACTGTCATGGACTGAATGTTTGTACCAACCCGCCCCCAAAGTTCATATGCTGAAGTTTCATATATGCTCTTCCTTAATCCTCACAGCAAGGCTGTGAAGTAAATCTAATTACCCTCCTCCTCCCATCCTTTATTCTTCAGGAGCAGAAACTGAAGCTTGGGCCAGTACATTACTCAAGGTCAGAAAGGGAATGACACTTTTGAAAGACCACGTGGTCACTAGACACTAACTCATTTAAAAAACACATTATCCTATATTTATATAAGATGGGAAATCAATGAACCATTGAATTATTTTATTTTCTGTATAAAATATGTGTTTTATTTAGCATAGTTGAGAGTATTTATTAAAAATTACATGAATCTCTTTCATTTTATATATACCAAGATAAAAACTGAGTTCCTGTATCTATTTTTGTTTTTAACAAGACTTCCTCTATTAAATTTGAAGTTTCACACTATAGTGTATAATAGGATCATAATGAGAAGATTTAAATGTATCACAGATATACATATCATACATATGTCATATATATTATATAGGTATATGTTGTTTTACTGAGCTTTGCATTATTACACTTCTCAGACATTGTGTTTTTTTAAAATAAATTGAAGATCTGTGGCAACCTGGTGTCAAGCAAATCTGTCAGCGCCATTGTTCTATCAGCATTTGTTCACTTTGTGTCTCTGTGTCACATTTTGGTAATTCTCACAATATTTCAAACTTTATCATTTGTTACAATGATCTGTGATCACCCATCTTTGATGTTATTACTATGACTTGCTCAAAGTTTAGACGATGCTTAGCATATTTTAGCAATAAAATATTTTTTAATTATAATTTTTTAAGACATAATGATGTTGAACAGTTAATAGACTAAAGCATAATATAAACATAATTTTCATAGGCATTGGGAAACCAAAAAGCTTGTTAATTCACATTATTGTGATACTCACTTATTGCAGTCATCTGTAACCAAGTACCCACAGTAGCTCTGAGGTGTGTCTGTACACATATATGTCTTATAAAAAGAGCTGTCTACATAATACAGATAGAATATGCATTTCCTTGGGTTTTGCAACTGAAGATACAAGAAGGAATAATACTAATCCTTGGGCTTAATTAATGTTATTGTTTAATTAAGAATGCTCATTGTTTAATATTGTTGATAATATTGATAACTGTTTAATTAGGAATGCAGAACTCCCAAATAAAGGTTAACTTGTTCTTAGCATGAAATTATTATTTCATTATAAAACAACCTAACCTTTTTTCCCGTGACATCTATATAGGTACTGCAGCAGGAAAGGCATATTTAGACTGTATCATTTCTGGGCTGCACTCACTATGTATGTTTGATGTAAGGCAGAAAAAAAAAATGTCTTTGGCTACTTTCAGCTGTTATACTGCTTTTGTTAAGGAATGCTATAGAACACTGAAATTTCACTTAGCTTTGGCTTTATCTCTAAATCCCTCTGTGACCCTCCTTAATTTTACCATTAAAAAAAAAAAGGAACACACCTACTCACATACATACATCTTACTATCTTTTTCCCTTGAACTAATAAAATTTTAAAAAAGTTTGAAAAGCATTAGGTTTCTTTAAATAATAGACTATAACAGGAAAAGTTTTATTTTCATTTCTCTTCTCATGTTAGTATATTAATGTGACAGGTTCACAGTACAGTTTAAACATATTATAATTAGATGTAGTTTCTTCAAAAAGAAAGAAAGAACTGAATCAAATGTTGCTGAGAAACACAATATAGCATACATTTTATATATGTGTTAGTAGTTCATCTTCTGTTATTAACAGGATTTTTGTTGTTGTCAGCTTCAGTATATATCAGATTAATCATACTAAAATCTATATAGGTCATTAGTGCTCACCAAGAACAAATCCCAAAGTAACTACCTGATACTAACACTGGCTAAAAACCTGAAGTTCAGCTCTTTTTAGGCTTTCTAATCATGCAGTATAGGATATTCCATTAAGCGTGGCCATCTCTTGCTGTGTGAGCCAATGCAACCCACTTCACCTTTCCTTATTTTAAAATAATTTATAAGGTTTACAAAAACTTCCAAATCCTATGATTCCAAACAGGATCTATCTTGCTTCGGGTGCTTAACACTCTGACCTGGCACAGAGGGAAGTGGTCTGGTTTTAAAGGGTTCTTTGTATAAGTCTGCTCACATACAAGAAAATTATCTAGAAAAGTGGAAGCCTTGAACAGGCAGAGTCTGAATGAATGAGGCTGAATCATGGATGACACACGCTCTCTAAAGTCAGAAATGAAGAAAAGAACCAGAAGTATAACTTGTTGTTTTGTAAGCTAAATTTTCTTTCTCTTTCTCCTTATAGAATATGTAAGATTATAACATTTTGAAAAGTTATACTTCACATATATTGTCATTAAAAATTATCATGTATAGGTAATATTATATGGGATAACACATGCAAAATACACAGAGGACCTCGTACATGTTAAACAATAAATATTAGCTAGTCTTGTTTGTCTTTTAAAATAAATTATAGATTCTATCATTATGGATTCCAGGATTTAAAAGCATCAGCTTTCATTGTTGCAGCTACTTTTGAAACTTTAGGAATTAGCAGAATGTTCAGTGTTCAGAGTAGTTGTATCTAGTAAGTGGTAAAGATCACAGCTTTTTAAAAATATTAATACTTTTCCAGATTTTCCAAATGTTTTTACAACAGGCTGCCTTATTTTTATAATGAAAAAGCAAAATAAATACCAAATTAAAAATTTACAAATAAAAAAAGAATAATGCCTTAAAATTCTCTTACATAATCAAAAGGAAATGTTTTTATAAATGTCACTCTGAAATTACTATTTTAAGACTCCAAGTGTCAAGCTGAGGAACAAATAAAAAGTACCAATAGTGAATTAAATCAGTGCAAGAATGTAATATCCTCAGTGACATAAAAATAAAAATTCCATCCTTTGTGCTTTAGTTAGGAAAAAAACAAAACAAAACAAACAACTCCTAAATGTTCCAAGGTAGAAGTTATTATTATAGTAAAAGCTCAATTCCTAGAAGTGGGACAGTTAAATTTTTTGTTTAAAACATATGGCTATAAATATAATAAAGGCCTTCCCAGGTGGCACCAGTGGTAAAGAATCCGTCTGCCAATGCAGGAGATGTAAGAGATGTAGTTTTGATCCTGGGGTCAGGAAGATCCCCTGGAGGAGGAAATGGTGAGTTAGGAAGATCCCTGGAGGAGAAAATTGCCCCCTACTCCGGTATTTTTGTCAGGAGAATCCCACAGGCAAAGGAGCCTGGGGGCCGATCGTTTCAGTTCAATTCAGTTCAGTCGCTCAGTCGTGTCCGACTTTTTGCAACCCCGTGGACTACGGCACGCTAGGCCTCCCTGTCCATCACCAACTCCCTGAGTTTACTCAAACTCATGTCCATTGAGTCAGTGATGCCATCCAACCATCCAACCATCTCATCCTCTGTTGTCCCCTTCTCCTCTCGCCTTCAATCTTCCACAGCATCAGGGTCTTTTCAAATGAGTCAGTTCTTCGCATCAGGTATGGGGTCGCAAAGAGTTTGACATGGTTGAGTGTCTGAGCACATGTAAGTAGAGTAAAACATTTTTCATAAGCAACTATAACAAAAACTGGGAACAGCTAAAACACATAAAAGGGCCCACTATGGGAAAGGGAAATTTAACAGCATAGCTTTTATTGTTGTTGTTGTTTACTTAATGAAAAGACCCTGATGCAGGGAAAGACTGAAGGCAAGAGAAGGAGACGACAGAGGACGAGATGACTGGAATGCATCAATGACTCAATGGACATGAGTTTGAGCAAGCTTTGGGAGATGGTGAGAGACAGGGAAGCCTGGCATGTTGCAGTTCATGGGATTGCAAAGAGTTGGACATGACTTAGCAACTGTACACCACCAACAGTATGGATACAACATAATTTAATCAGTTCTTATTGACAGACAGTTTATTTGACTGAGCAACTGAACAAGTTGTAAGTTGTGTTCTGACTCTTTTGCGACGCCATGGACTGAAGCCCGCTAGGCTTCTATGTCCATGGGATTTCCCAGGCAAGAACACTGGAGAGGCTGCCATCTCCTTCTCCAGGGGATCTTCCTGACTCAGGGATCAAACACTCATCTCTTGTATTGGCAAGCAGATTCTTCACTACTGAGCCAACTTGGAAGCCCCAACAGGACAGATAACTGGTATATAATTTCTGCCTCCTACTATTTGTTTTTTTTTTTTTTTGGCCACTGTGAGCTTCTTGATATCAAGAACCCTTTTTTAATTCTTTAGTTTTGAAGTATCTCATTTTTTTTCTTTTCTTAAAATTTATTTATTTTTTAATTGAAGGATAATTGCTATATAGAATTTTGTTGTTTCCTGTCAAACCTCAACATGATGTTTCTCATTTTAAGTTGTCAATAAATGTTTTCTTACTAACTAGGTGTACTTGGTTGAGCCACAGTCTAGTTTAAGGATTTTTAACAATTTCATCAACTTTTATAACTTATTAGTATTTATAACCACATCATAAAGGTCTAAAGAGATTTATTATAGCATTTTATAATAATACCCCTTTAAATAAACTGTTCTAAAAAGTAATTTCTAATACCCCTAGACTTTAAAAACCAAAGTTGTTTAAAAAAGATTAATGACACTTAAGAAGACAGCCTAGTCACAGAGTTAAATGAAAAACTGCAATTAAAATGTTTAATGAGCTATGAGCATTACTGGCTATTAAATTAGCTTAAAACATGACCAATGGGATGTGCAATCTGTAAGTTTTCTTTAAAACGACAATGCTCAGGACCTTAACATTTCATGCTAAACCACACTATACATTATAGTCTTTGTATACTTAAAGATATTTCAAGTATAAAACTTTCACTTCCAGTTTTGTGATTCAGTTTACATTAGCTACTTTACACAAATGCCAAAACCAAAAAAAACCTGCAATAATTGTGCATAAATATTGTAACACTAAATAAATGTACAGGCTGGGAGAAGAATGACAAAAAGTCAAAACTAAAGGTCAATACTGTATAATGGTTTTAGTAACATTTGAAATGGAAAAGTCTTGCCTGGATTATGGGTGGCTATTCACATTCATTTCTCTGAAAATGTCTTTAGTTTTTGTTCCTTTAAAACACATGTATATAAAGCAAATATCATAATTAAATATCACGTGAAATAAAGACTCCCATTTCAGCCATTCTTGTCATTTAGACATTACTCTAGACTGTATATAGAAAACTTCATCTGTCATTAATTACCTGTCTTACATTCATTTTTAAAATTAAGTTAAAAATTAATTTAAATTAAAAAATTCTGTGCTTAATAAAAGATATTTTAACACATACCAGTACTCAGAAAATATATTAACCTATGTGTACCTTTCTGAAAATCTCTTGAAGCAACACTCCAGAATTAGAATCAAAAAAAGGTAAACATGTGGTATATAAATATATGGTGACAGTAAAGCTAGTGAAACTTGTTAAGTTTAAACAATCATTGCTAACATGGTTATAAATTGTTAAGGATTTAGAAAATAGAAGGTACAAAAGGTAAAACCATATGAATTGTTAAATTTTTGTTCTAGTTATATGAAAAATGCCATTGGTAATTTGATTCAGTGATTGCACTGAATCTGTCGATTGCATTTGGCAGCATAGTCATTTTCACAATACTGATTCTTACTACCTAGGAACATGGAATATCTCTCCATCTGTTTATGTTGTCTTTGATTTCTTTCATTAGTGTCTTATAATTTTCTATATACATTCTTTGGTCTTCTTAGGTAGGTTTATTCCTAGATATTTTATTCTTTCTGTTGCAGTGGTGAATGGGATTGAGTCCTTAATTTCTCTTTCTGATTTTTCATTGTTACTATATAGGAATGCAAGTGACTTCTTTGTATTGATTCTGTATCCTGTGACTTTGCTAAATTCATTGATTAGCTCTAGTAATTTTCTGATAGTTATCTTTAGGGTTTTCTACGTATAGTATTATGTCATCTGCAAACAGTGAGAGCTTTACTTCTTCTTTTCCGATCTGGATTCCTTTTCTTTCTTTTTCTTCTCTGATTGCTGTAGCCAGGACTTCCAAAACTTGTTGAATAACAGTGGTGACAGTGGACACCCTTGTCTTATTCCTGCTCTTAGGGGGAATGCTTTCAGTTTTTCACCATTGAAAATAAGGTTTCCTGTGGGCTTATCATATATGGGCTTTACTATGTTGAGGTAGGTTCTGGGCATATATCTGAAGAAAAACATGATCTGAAAAGATATATATACCCCAATGTTCATTGCAACACTGTTTACAGTGACCAAGACATGGAAGCAACCTAAATGTCCACCGACAGAGAACGGATAAAGAAGATGGGGTAGATATATACAATGGAGTATTACTTGGCCATTAAAAAGAACGAAATAATGCCATTTGCAACAACACTGATGGACCTAGAGACTGTCATGCTAAGTGAAGTAAGTCAGACAGAGAAGGAGAAATATCATATGACATTCCTTATACATGGACTCTAAAAATAAAGGATACAAATGAGCTTACTTACAAAACAGAAAGAGACTCACAGACTTAGAGAAAGAACTTACGGTTGCCAGGGGGAAGGAAGTGGGGGGAGGGGTAGTCAGGGAGTTTGGGATGGACATGTACACACTGCTATATTCAAAATGGATAACCAAGGACCTTTTGTATAGTATAGGGAACTGTGTTCAATGTTATATGGCAGCCTGGATAGGAGGGGAGTTTGGAGAAGAATGGATACTTGTGTATGTAGGGCTGAGTCCCATGGCTGTTCACTTGAAACTATCACAACATTGCTTATCAGCTATACTCCATACACAATAAAAAGTTTAGAAAAAAATAAAGTTACACAGAATAAAAATTAAAAAATTTCCTTGGAACTAATAAATGAGTTGAACAAGGTTGCAGTATATAAGATCAATGCACAAAAATCAACTGTATTTCTATACATTAGAAACAAGTATGTGGAAACTAAACTTAAAAACACAGTGACATTTATAATCATGTCAAAGAAAACAAAATACTTAGGCACACTCTTAACAAAACATGTTCAGGATCTCTATGATGAACATAAGTGTTAGGTGGAGGAGATGGCAGTTGTAGAGTAGAATGCCAACTAAAAAATGCAGTAGCATTGGAAATAGAGACCTACTCATTGACAACTGTCATATAGAAGGCTGATTTAGGCAGTTGTTGTCAATGGATTCTAAAACTGGTAAAAATGTGATATGGAGAAAGTATATTAAGTATCTGAATACCTCTCCACAAAACACTAACCAATTATAAAGGGGGAAAAGTTAATTTAAGGTGGGAAAACTAGCAGTCATCAAGATGACCAGATGATCAAGGGTATCATCATGGTGGTGGGACAGGTCAACATCATGTGCTTTTTGATATGATGCACTGAAAGGCCACAGCATAGGTTCCACCAAAGTCCATGTAGTGAAGTTTCTGCAAAGAATGTGTATCTTGAACTGAGTAAAGAAGAAACAGGGTTACACTACAGAATGTAGGCCTGTATTCTTTAAAACTGCTAAGGGCATGAAAAGGAACTGTCCAGACTGGAGAAGATGTGACAGTAGTATTCCTGAACAGACTTTGGATCAGAAAGGAAAAAGTCATTGTTGGGACAGCTGGCAAAATTTGAACAGGGTGGTTGTGTTGTACTGAAGTTGATTTGTCTGCTTTGGAGAGTTGTTTCACAGAAGCATGTTTCACCCTTTGGAAAATGTGCACTGATAGAATACAAAATCAGACGTTAATACTTAATAATAAAGCATATAAAACAAATACTCACCAATGACTTTAACAAAATAAGCATCTGCTTCAAAGTTATTTTTTAGGGTATGGATGGCAAAATCACTCTTTGTATACCCTTTGCTTAGTACTACAATGTCCAAGATTCCCTGGAAAAAACATAAAAATGGTAAGAACAAACTACTGGACTGACTGAAAAAAATGATGAAAATGCATGACATGTTTATCATGCAAATATAGACCTTACTTATTAAACTTGATATTTAAAATAAAAATACTATTAAAAATATAAAACCTAGAATATTAAACTATAAATAAAATGAAAAAAAAAACACCTATAATTTAAATCTCTGAAGATAAATGTTACTCTTCTGTATTTCCTTCCAGGCTTATCTGCATGAATTAAAAAAAAACTTATTTATTTATTATTCACGGTGCTGGGTCTCTGTTGCTGTGTGGGCTTTTCTCATTGCAGACAGCCTACACAACCAACTACTCTCCAGCTGCGTGCGGTATACAGGCTTCTTACTGTGGTAGCTTCTCTCGTGGAGCACAAGTTCTAGGTTGCGTGGGTTTCAGTAGTTGTGGCTCCCAGGCTCTAGAGCACAGGCCCAATAGTTGTAGCACTTGGGATTAGTTGCTCCACAGCATGTTGGATCTTCCCAGATCAGGGGTAGAACCTATGTCTCCTGCATTGGCAAGAGGATTCTTTACCATTGATCTACTATGGAAGCCCCATGCATTAATTTTTAAAGGCCTTTGACATGGATTACCGAAGTGTTTCCAATCATCAGAGAAAGAAGGTAACTTTTTATTTGTGCTGGTTCTTATCTTTTTTTCTAAAAAAGTGGAAAGCCTTGCCAATTTTATTGGGGGTAAAAAAGGTGCTCATTTAAACTTTCATTCTGCTGACTCTTAATGAGGTCAATCATTTATCCTATCTTTTCACATGTTAGTTAGTTAGTGCTAGTTACTCAGATGTGTCTGACTCTTTGCGACCCCACGAACTGTAGCCCATCAAGCTCCTCTATCCATGGAATTCTCCAGGCAAGAATACTGGAGTGGATTGCCATTTCCTTCTCCAGGGGATCTTCCCAACCTGGGAATTGAACCCAGGGCTCCTGCACTGCAAGCGGATTCTTTACCATCTGAGTTACAGGGAAGATCCATATTTCACATTAGCTTTTTTTACTCACATCTTTTTGTTTTTTCTGAAAATTGACTTAATCATGTTGTTTTTCCAGTAGGAGTTTCTGGTGACTTGTATCAGTTTGAATGAACCCTTTTTATGTTATGAATGTGGGCTTCCCTGGTGGCTCAGACGATAAAGAATCTACCTACAATGCTGGAGACCTGGGTTCAATCCCTGGGTTGGGAAGAGACCCTGGAGGAGGGCATGGCAACCCACTTCAGTCTTCTTGCCTGAAGACTCCCTAAGGACACAAGAGCCTGGCAGGTTACGGTCCACAGGGTTGCAAAGAGTCGGACACAACTGAGCGGCAAAGCACAGCACAGCCTGTTATGAATGTGGGCTTCCCAGGTGCTAGTGGTAAAGAATCTGCCTGACATTGAAGGAGATATAAGAGACATGGGTTTGATCCCTGGGTTGGGAAGATCCCCTGGAGGCAGCCATGGCAACCCACTCCAGTATTCTTGTCTGGAGAATCCAATGGACAGAGGAACCTGGCAGGCTACAGTCCACAGGGTTACAAAGAGTTGGACATGACTGAAGCAACTTAGCAGGCACACACGCATGTTAAGAATGTTAATTATTTAACTCTTTCATAGCTAATTTATCTCATAGATTTAGATGCAATTTTAAATTTCATTTATGGTTTTCTTAGTGTACAGAAATTACAAGCTGATTTACAGTTAATTCTATTGATTTTTCCTCTTGTTATATTTTTACCCAATTACTTTTAGGCTTGGAAATTGCTTATAAAAAGTCAAACAACACAAGAGTTGGTAGCAGAGAGACAGAGGAAAACAAGGACCTGGAAGTACTTGTAATTGAAGATCAGCCTCTTCAAAGAAAAGCAACTGGGTTTGGGTCCTCCAAATAAAACCAACTGGGTTAGCATTGGACATAGTTGTCCTGATGGAGATTTAACTTTTTAAAATAATCAAGTTATTTTACAAGGATATATTGTGACATATTAACTCTGGAATTTAACACATTTTTATCAGAATTTACTTTTTCCTCCAAAACTGGCTTTTGACATTAGAAAGAAGAAAACCAGGACCCTGTGTGTCTTTCCCAGGCCACCTGGCAACTGAGGACAGTCACAAGAATCTGGGGCAATAGATGCCACCTTCAGTTCATGAGGTTAGGAGAGAGTACACACTCAACTCATTCTTCTGTGATCCTGCTCAGGTTTAAGGGTTTGTCATCTGTCGGCTGTTGTTTTCTCTACTTGGGCACATGCACAATTGCCATGAGCATAATTCTCTACTGGTTTCATCTAAACAAGCATAAAATGAGATAAAGACGCTTTCATATTTCACTGTTCTGATCAGCCAGTGGTATCAATTAATTTGTTCTTTCTGTCATTTAACATTTAAAAGGGGTTTTCTTTAATTAACTCGTTTGCTTTCATTATCTCATCTATTGTCTGGTTAAATAGGGTGAAGTGAAAATGAGACAAGGTAGAAGGCAATTAGATTCCAAACACACAGCAGAGCTCTGAACTCACATCTTCGTAAATGTCAAAGAAGGTGGCAACCACTGCGTCTCTGATTTGGTTTAGGTCCATCAGCTCCCAGTAGACTTTAAACATACGATGTGCCCCCTCACAGCTTGCATTATTACAAGGGACATTCTCCAGTAAAAAGGCCTGCTGATTGCTGTGAGACAAAGGAGAGGTATTTAGTTAATAATAAAACATATCAGTGCTGAGTAACATCAGCTATGCTATATTTCCTAGAATCAAAGAGATGGTAAATGGTATCTACTGAAGAAATATGAAAAAAACCTCAATGTCTTAATAATTGTTGTCCTGAGTCATAAAAAGCTTAAATTGTTGGCTATCCTTTTTCAGCCTTTGGCAGAAATCCTCAGGTTAGTCAGCTGTTGGCTTCTCTCTCTTCTTTTTTGGTTCTCAAGTCTATCTCTCTGCTCTCCTTTGCTGCTCCACTCCACAGCCAGCGAACCCAGTGTTTCATTACTGAGTTCCTGGACACTGTCATAGTATAACTCCTCAGGTGAATATCTGCATTTTAACTGGAGATTCCTGACATCCCTAAGTCTTACAAACCCTAAGCAATAAGTCTACAATGATAGAATTTTAGCTTCCCAGATGGATAGTAGGCTGAGCACCTTTCAGATAAAAGTTAGGAAAAAAAAAAAAAACAAAACTATTGTATTTTGCATAGCTGTGAAACCCTCTCTTTTGACAATCTTACTCTATAGGCAGTGTGCTCATGAATTTAGATTTTGGAATGAGACTACCTGGATTCAAATTCTGTTTCTGTCATTTAGCAGTTATGTAACCTTAAGAAAGTTATTTTAACTCTTGAAGACTCAGATCCTTATTTGTAAGCTGAGTAATAAGTACTTATAGAATTATTATAGAAAAGAAATGAAATACTGACTGCAGAGCACTTAGAACAATTCCTGCCATCCAGTCCAATCTTAGTAAAAGTGTTTATACTATTATCATCACTGTTATTAATGTAGTGTAACACCATGCCATGTAAAAATATTTTCTTTAAATACAGAAATAACTTTAGTAAATAGTGTGATTTTATAAAATGACTCCTGTATTAGGCATTTTCTAATATTTACATTCCTTAATGTCCCTTTATGTTACATAGAAAATAATAAGCTAAAAGGTTTAAATTTTATTACTGTTCAATTTTCTCTAATACTTATTTTAAATAAAACTATAAAGACATTTCTTTTCTCATGTGAAAATATTATTTTGGGTATTACTTTGGGTTTGGGCATTTTAGAAAAGAAAATTCTATTGTAAGAAAGGTAAATTATTTTAGTGTTCAAGACAGTAATGAAACACAAGTAAAATATTTGTTTGATGTACTTAATATATGATTGGTTTCACATTATTTTCCTAGTTAAAAAATTTTAACACAAATAGTTTAAACTTACAGATTACAACATTTACATGGAACATTTTGAGGTGGCTTCGATCAAGACCTAACATATAATAATGTTCTTCCACTAGAAGGAAAAATAACTTCTATTTTGTCTCCTAATAACTGATTTTAAAATTCTATTTTGTAATGTTAGGTTGGTGCAAAAGCAATAGTAGTTTTGGACTCTGGATTTTAAATCATTATAATTAGGCTCAAACACATCTTTATTAATAAAAACAGGAGCCATTTCAATCAAAACATTTTTTCCAACAATAAATAAGTTTGCATATTCCTGTAGCATAAAAATCTGTGCTTTGGGAATTGACAAATTCTTGGAAAGCCTTTTCCACCTCCTGCTGCTTGTGGAAGCATTTTCCCTGCAAAAGGTTGTTGAGATGCTTGAAGAAGTGGTAGTCGATTGGCGCGAGGTCAAGTGAATATGGCAGATGAGGCAAAACTTCATAGCCAAATTAGCTCAACTTTTGAAACGTTGCTTGTGTGCATGTGGTCAATCATTGTCGTGGAGAATTGAGCCCTTTCTGTTGACCAATGCTGGCTGCAGTGTTGCAGTTCCTGGTGCATCTCATCAACTTGCTGAGCATACTTCACAGGTGTAATGGTTTTGCTGAAATTCAGAAAGCTGCAGTGGATCAGATCGGCAGTAGACCACCAAACAGTGACCATGACCCTTTTTTCAGTGCAAGTTTGGCTTTGAGAAGTGCTTTGGAGCTTCTTTTCAGTCTAGCCATTGAGCTAGACTGGATATCAGTTGGGTGTATAAAATCCACTTTTCATCACACTTCACAATCTGATCGAGAAATAGTTCATTGTTGATGCCTAGAATAAGAGAAGACGATACTTCAAAACAACAATTTTTTGGTTTGTGGTCAGCTCATGAGGCACCCACTTATCAAGCTTTTTCACCTTTTCAATTTGCTTCAAATGCCAAATGATCATAGAATGGTCGATGTTGAGTCCTTCAGCAATTTCTTGTGTAGTTGAAAGAGGATCAGCTTTGATGATCCTCTCAGTTGGTCGTTGTCAACTTCCAATTGCCAGTCACTGAGCTCCTCATCTCCTTTGCAAAATTTCTTGAACCACCACTGCACTGTATGTTCATTAGCAGTTCCTGGGCCAAATGCATTGTTGATGCTGTGAGTTGTCTCTGCTGCTTTACAACCCACTTTGAACTCGAGTAAGAAAACTGCTTGAATTTGCTTTTTGTCTAACATCATTTCCCTAGTCTAAAATACATATAAAATAAACAGCAATATTTCATTAGCAAAATACATAAAGCAAGAAATGCACCTTAGAATGATGTATAACATAACCACATTTATTTAAGAATATATTCCCCTATCAAATGGCAAAGTTCAACAGTGCAAAACTGCAATTACTTTTGCACCAACCTAATACCTTTCTACAGGTATTTACCCATCCAACCTTTTTAGCTAAACAATTTTACTATATATTTCACAGAAATGAAGAATACTCTATGTTGTTATTAAATAATATTAAAACATGAGAACCAGTGACAAAGGTGACTTTTCTCTTCTTGGATACGCCATGCAGCTTGTGGGATCTTAGCTCTCTGACCAGGGATTGAACCTGGGCCCATGGCAGTGAAAGCACTGAGTCTTAACTACTGGAGAGCCAGTGCAGCCTTTCTACAATCGTCTATGACCAATGCATCACACTGGCAACATTCTGAGTGACACTTGTCTCTGGTTTCCCTTTTCAAAATGGGGATGCAAGGATTTCATTATTGTATTACAACTCTAGCCATAGTTTCAAATACACAATGTAACCTGCAACAAAAACTCTAATTGCATTTGAATAATTTAATATGTCATTTTAACTTCTGATATGAATTTGTAAAGATTACAAATGCTACATATCACAGCTCTTGGCTAAACACTCACTAAATAGGTTTGTCTTGTATTCTGCAACATGGGGTCTGAAAAATGTCAGTTCTTTTAAGCTCAACTGACCCCTCTAGGTAGAGTCCCACATCTATAAAAATAAAATTCCATTTAAACCCAGGAAGACACAATATTGATTCACTAGGTTTGGAAACCCTTGGGGGGAAACAGTCTTGCTTCTTTGAGTCAATTGCTCTATTTTTTTTTGCAATTACACAATTACAACCAATATAACTTTTAAAAAACTATTTCAAAAGTTATTATAAAATTCAAGCAATAGAGACATTAAAAAAGTTGAAATCTTTTCTTTCCAGGGATAATCACTGTTGACAATTTAGTAAGCATCTTTCCAAACCTTCTTCTGGGGACATAGAAAATTTAAGTACATATATCCTTAAAAAAAACCCCAGTTGAGTTCTACTATACGTATGATTCTACAATATTTTTCGTTCTACTCAATAATATAGCATACACATTGGGAAAAGCGATACAATCTGAATGAGGATTGTTGATATCTATTTTGAAAATGCCCCCCAAAGAAGCTGTACCGATTTACATTCTTCAGCAGCAGCACAGCACGCTGCCTGTCTCCCCACACACGCATCCTTTTCAATGCTTCCTCCATCATACAGCTAAGTCATCATTCAGTTTCAATAACCCGCTACTGATAGTCAGGTTGTCTTCAACTGTTCCCCATTACACACACACACACACACACACACACACACACACACACATTATTTTTCATTGAGAATTTGTATAAGGGTTTCCAAATAAAGTCATCTAGTCAAAGGATATGCATATTTTAAATATCAACAGGTAAAGCTAAATGGTCTAAAAAACATACCAATTTATACTTCTAGTAGTATACAAGTATATCCTTCTTATCTTGCCAATATTAGTAACACTGCTTAGTTTTGCCAATTGGGTAGCTGAAAAATTATCTCACTTTCGTGATTTATGAGAGATGCTGAGTATTACCTTTATGTTTATTATCTATTCATATTTCTTTTAAGAACTGGTACTTTAATTTTTTTAATTATTGGTTTTTAGATCTCTGATTGTTAAGGGCATTAGCCCCTATATGGGATTCTCATATTTTTACTTGTAAAATGAGGGTAAAAACAGTACATTACCTAAAATGGCTGATGTAAGGATTAAATGAGAAAATAAATGATAAATGGCTTATGGTTTAATATAGTGCCCAGTACATAGCAAAGAACACTTTCAATACTTGCGGTTATTATTATACGTGATGCTATTACTCTGATATGTTCCAAACATGTCACTCCAGCCTTTTATTTTGCTTTTTAATGCATGGTTTCTTTAACTAAATGATTAATAATACATGAAACTGTTAGTCACTTAGTCGTGCCCAAGTCTTTGTGACACCATGGACTGTAGCCTAACAGGCTCCTCTGTCTGTGGAATTCTTTACGCAAGACTACTGGAGTGGATTGCCATCATCTTCTCCAGGGGATCTTCCCAACTCAGGGATCAAAACTGGGTCTCCTGCATTGCAGGCAAATTCGTTACTGTTTAAGCTACCAGGGAAGCCCTATAATAATACATAAATACTTGTTTATTTTTCTAATGTACTATAATAAATGTTAAAGAAAATCTATCAGGCAGATAGAAAAAAACACCCGAGGAGTATGTGCATTTACAAAAATGAATGAAGAGCAGTGAAAATGTGAAATACACAGGGAAACAGAAAAGATTTTCCTGTTATTTCAGTTCAGTTCAGTTGCTCAGTCGTGTCCGACTCTTTGCACCCCATGAACTGCAGCACGCCAGGCCTCCCTGTCTATCACCAACTCCCGGAGTTCACCCAAACCCACGTCCATTGAGTTGGTGATGCCATCCAACCATCTCATCCTCTGTCGTCCCCGTCTCTCCTGCCCTCAATCTTTCCCAGCATCAGAGTCTTTTCCAATGGGTCAGGTCTTCGCATCAAGTGGCGATGTATGGAGCTTCAGCTTCAACATCAGTCCTTCCAATGAACAACCAGGACTGATCTCCTTTAGGATGGACTGGTTGGATCTGTTTGCAGTCCAAGGGACTCTCAAGAGTCTTCTCCAACACCACAGTTCAAAAGCATCAATTCTTCAGCGCTCAGCTTTCTTTATAGCCCAACTCTCAGATCCATACATGACCACTGGAAAAACTATAGCCTTGACTAGACAGACCTTTGTTGGCAAAGTAATGTCTCTGCTTTTTAATATGCTGTCTAGGTTGGTCATAACTTTCCTTCTAAGGAGTAAGTGTCTTTTAATTTCATGGCTGCAATCATCATCTGTAGTGATTTTGGAGCCCAGAAAAATAAAGTCAGCCACCTTTTCCACTGTTTCCCCATCTATTTGCCATGAACTGATGGGACCAGATGCCATGATCTTAGTTTTATGAATGTTGAGCTTTAATCCTATTATTTAAGTCTCTTTAAAGATAACTGGTAATTAAACAACACACTGTAGTGTTAAAGACTTTGTTGTTTAATTGCTAAGTCATATCTGACTCTTTGCAACCCCATGGATTATAGCCTGCCAGGCTCCACTACCCATGGAATTTCCCAGGCAAGAATACTGGAGTGAATGATCATTTCCTTGTTCAGGAGATCTTACCAACCCAGGGAACGAACCCTCATCTCCTGTGTCTTCTGTACTGGCAGGTAGATTCTTTACCAGTGAGCCACTTTGAAGGCCTGTTAATGGTATTTTGTTGTTCAGTTGCTCAGTTGTGTCCGACTCTTTTCAGCCTCATGGTCTGCAGCACACCAGGCTTCCCTGTCCTTCACCATCTCCTGGAGCTTGCTTAAACTCATGTCCATTGAGTTGGTGATGGCATACAACCATTTCATCCTGTCATCCCCTTCTCTTCCTGCCTTCAATCTTTCCCAGTATCAGGGTCTCTGTTAAAGGTCAGGTCTTCGCATCAGATGCCCAAAGTATTGGAGCTTCAGCTTCAGCATCAGCCCCTCCAATGAATATTCAGGATTGAGTTCCTTTAGGATTGATTGGTTTGATCTCCTTGAAGTCCAAGGGACTCTCAAAGAGTCTTCTCTAACTTCACAGTTCAAAAGCATCAGTTCTTCAGCACTCAGCCTTCCTTATGGTCCAACTCTCACATTCATATATGACTACTGGAAAAAGTCATGTCCATAGCTTTGACTATATGGACCTTTGTCAGCAAAGCAATGTCTCTGCTTTTCAATATGTTCTTAATGACATAAGCAGATGTAAAATACAAAGTTTCCTCAAAAAACTAAAAACTGAACTACCATATAGCAATCCCACTTCTGGATATATATTGAAAATAATTGAAATCAAGATCTCAAAGAGAGCTGAACTCACATGTTTGTTGTAGCAATACTGACAACAGTCAAGATATGAAAACAGTCTAAGTGTCCATTAATGGAGGAATGAATAAAGAAAATGTGGTATACACACACAGTGGAATATTAAGCCTTAAAGAACAGAAGAAAATTCTGCCATTGTGACAATATGGATGAACCTAGAGGACACCATGCTAAGTGAAATAAATCAGATGCAGAAAGACAAACACTGTATGATATTGCTTATATGTTACAGAGAGTAGAATGGTGGCTGCCAGTGGCTGAGGGGTGGGAGAAATGGGGACATGTTAGTCAAAGGGCACCAACTCTCAGTTATAAGGTGACTGGGTCCAGGGGATGCATGTGTGGCATGGTGCCTGCAGTTAATAATACTATGCGCTGTGCTGTGCTTAGTCGCTCAGTCGTGTCCAGCTCTTTGAGATCCCGTGGACTGCAGCCTGCCATGCTCCTCTGTCCATGGGGATCTGCTAGGCAACAACCCTGGAGTGAATTATCATAGCCTCCTCCAGGGGATCTTCCTAACCCGGGAACGAACCCAGGTCTCCCTGCATTGCAGGTGGATTCTTTACTATCTGAGCCATCAAGAAAGCTGCTATGAGTTAATGTTTAAACCATATTAAGAAGAAAATGGCAATTATGTGGGATAATATATTATTGCAAAATTCAGACTTAAATTGAAGAAAGTAGGGAAAATCACTAGATCATTCAGGTTTGACCTAAATCAAATCCCTTATAATTTTACAGTGGAAGTGACAAATAGATTCAAGGGATTAGATTTTATAGAGCCTGCAGAACTACAGACAGAAGTTTGAGATATCGTACAGAAGGGTGATCAAGACCATCCCCAAGAAAAAGAAATGCAAAAAAGCAAAATGGCTGTCGGAGGAGGCCTTACAAATAGCTATGAAAAGAATAAAAGTGGAAGGCAAATGAGAAAAGGAAAGATACACCCATTTTGATGCAGAATTCCAAAGAATAGCAAGCAGAGATAAGAAAGCTTTCTTAAGTGGTCAATGCAAAGAAATAGAGGAAAACAACAGAATGGGAAAGACTAGAGATCTCTTCAAGAAAATTAGATACCAAGGGAACATTTCATGCAAAGATGGGCACAGTAATGGACAGAAATGGTATGGACCTAATAGAAGCAGAAGATATTAAGAAGAGGTGGCAAGAATACACAGAAGAACTATACAAAAAAAATCTCCATGATCCAGATAACCACAATGGTGTGATCACTCACCTAGGGCCAGACATCCTGGAATGCCAAGTCAAATGGGCCTTAAGAAGCATCACTACAAACAAAGCTAGTGAGGGGAAGGAATTCCAGTTGAGGTATTTCAAATCCTAAAAGATGATGCTGTGAAAGTGCTGCACTTGATATGCCAGCCTATTTGGAAATTTGGAAAACTCAGCAGTGGCCACAGGATTGGAAAAGGTTAGTTTTCATTCTAAGCCCAAAGAAAGGCAATACCAAAGAATGTTCCAACTACCACACAACTGCATTTATCTCACACTAGCAAAGTAATGCTCGAAATTCTCCAAGCCAGGCTTCAACAGTACGTGAACTTGCAGATGTCAAGCTGGATTTAGAAAAGGCAGAGAAACCAGAAATCAAATTGCCAACATCCTTTGGATAATCAAAAAAGAAAGAAAGTTCCAGAAAAATATGTACTACTGCTTTATTGACTATGCCAAAGTCTTTGTGTGGATCACAACAAACTCTGGAAAATCCTTCAAGACACAGAACACCAGACCACCTTACCTGCCTCCTGAGAAATCTGTATGCAGGTCAAGAAGCAACAGTTAGAACTGGACAAGGAACAACAGACTGGTTCCAAATAGGAAAAGGAGTATGTCAAGGCTGCATATTGTCACCCTGCTTATTTAACTTATATGCAGAGTACATCATGCGAAATGCCGGGCTGGATGAAGCACAAGCTGGAATCAAGATTTCTGGGAGAAACATCAATAACCTCAGACATGCAGATGACACCACCCTTATGGCAGAAAGTGAAGAAGAACTAAAGAGCCTCTTGATGAAAGTGAAAGAGGAGAATGAAAAAGTTGGCTTGAAACTCAACATTCAGAAAACTAAGATCATGGCATCCAGTCTCATCACTTCATGGCGAACAGATTGGGAAACAATGGAAACAGTGAGAAACTTTATTTTTTGGGCTCCAAAATCACTGCAGATGGTGATTGCAGCCATGAAGTTAAAAGACTCCTTGAAAGGAAAGCTATGACCAATCTAGACAGCATATTAAAAAGCAGAGACATTATTTTGTCCACAGAGGTCTGTCTAGTCAAAGCTATGGTTTTTTCAGTGTTCATGTATGGACATGAGAGTTGGACTATAAAGAAAGCTGAGCACTGAAGAATTGATGCTTTTGAACTGTGGTGTTGGAGAAGACTCTTGAGAGTCCCTTGGACTGCAAGGAGATCAAACCAGTCCATCCTAAAGGAAATCAGTCTTGAATACTCATTGGAAGGACTGATGTTGAAGCTGAAATTCCAATACTTTGGCCACCTGATGTGAAGAACTGACTCACTGAAAAAAACCGTGATGCTTGGAAAGATTGATGGACAGAGGAGAAGGGGACAACAGAGGATGAGATGGTTGTATGGCATCACTGACTTGATGGACATGAGTTTGATTAAGCTCAGGGAGATGGTGATGGACAGGGCATGCTGCAGTCCATGGAGTCGAATAGTTGGACACGACTGAGCAACTGAATTGAACTACCTCAATGTAGTAAACATTTTCCAACACATACATTTATCAAATAATACCATAAACCTTAAACTTACACAATGTCAGTATATGTCAGTTATGTCTCATAAAACTGGAAGACACGAAAAAAAAAAAGAAATCAATAAAAGATATCTGGAAAATCTCCAAATATTTGTAAATTTAACACCACTAAATAACTATGAGCAAAAGAAGAAAGCAGAAGAGAAATCTCAAAGTACTTTGAAGTGAATGGAAATAAAGACAGCACATCAAGATCTGTAGTATGTCATTAAAGCAGCATTAAGGGGAAATTTATAGCACTAAATACTTTATTAGAAAAGAAGAAAGATTTCAAATCAATGATCCTAAGAAACTGGACATATAAGAGCAAATAAAATTTAAATAAGTAGAAGAAAGGACACAGTAACAAAGAGGAAAGCAATGAAGTAGAGAACAGAAAAACAGTAAAGATCAACAAAACCAAAAGTCAGTTTCTTTGGGAAGAACAGTTTTAAAATGGATAAACTTCCAATTAGAATCATTATTTTTTAAAAAAGAGAGAAGACAGAAATTACAAATAACAAAAATGAGACAGGTAACATCACAACAGATTTTACTGATATTAAAGGGATAATAAAGGAATGTTATGAAAATTTTGTGCCAATATAATAGATAAGTTGGATGAAATGAACAAATTCCTTAGAAGCCACAAGCAACCAATGCTAATTCAGAAGATAAGGAAATCTGAATTGTAATTTTAAGCCTTCTTAAAAACCCTGAAAAACTTCAGGTAAAAATGGTTTGAATGATGAATTCTACCAAAAATTTAGAGAAGAAATAATAACAGTACTACACAAACTCTTGAGAAAATAGTCCGTGAAGCCACATTATATACATCAGATTAGACCAAGATACTATAAGAGAACTACAGACAAATATTCTTCATGAACACAGATATAAAAAATTTTAACAAAATTCTAGAAAATAAAATTCAACAGTAGATTCAGATTATGCTTTGACCAATACAGAGTTCACTCAAATTCATGCATTTTGAAATCATGTCTCTGCTTCATGATATCCAAGGAACCATGAAAAGATATGACATGACTCTGATATGGACATGTTTCATCAAACTAAGTATCTCTCAAAGTGAGGACTACAGATAGAGTAAAAAGATAAAAACATCATGATCAAGTAGGATATATTGCAGGAAAGCAAAGCTGCTTTAATATTTTAAAATAAATCAGTTTAATTCAGCAGACTAATAAACAAAAAAAGGAAAATCACATGATCATCTCAATAAAGGTAGAAAAATATTTAACAAAATCCAATATCCATCCCCGATGCAAACTAGAAACAGAAGGAACTTTCTCAATGTGATACAAGGCATCCACAGAAAATGTACAATGAGCATCATACAACAGTTAAAGACTGAATGCTATTCTCCTAGTAGCATTGTTCCTCCAAGACAAAGATATCTACCCTCACCACATCCATTCAACATTGTATTACATTCTAGCTATTGCAAATGGTGAGAAAAATGAATAGGAAGCAACAAGATTGTTAAGAAAGAAGAAAAACTGTCTTTGTTCATAAATTATCTGACTACCTATTTAGAAAATCCTATTAATATCTACAAAAAAACTACTAGAAATAATAAGCACATAGGGCTAACTAGGTGGCAGAATACAAGATCAATAAACAAAGGTCAATTGTATTTCTATACACTAGCAAACAACAACCATCAGTTTCAGTACAAATGTATGAATGAGAAAGCAATAAAAAATGCAATACTTAGGAAAGTGATAAAAGATGCACAAGACCTGTAACCTGAAAACTATAATTACTGCTGAGAACATTAAAGACCTAAATTTTAAAAAAAAGGACACATACACACACACAGCAATTATGGGCAGAAGATTTGATATTAAGATGTTACTATTCCCATATTGATATTATAGATTCAATGTAATATCAATCAAAATCTCAGGAGACTTTTTCCCCTGAGAAACTGAAAAACTGATCCTGAAATTTACAGATAACGTTAAGGACCTAGCATGGCTAAAATGATGTTGGTAAAGAAGAATAAAGTTTGAGGATTTACACTACACGAATTCACTATTCATTATAAACCAATAGTAATTAAAGCATGTGGTACTGCCGTAAAGATGAACAACAGATCATTGTAACAGAACAGACAGAGAAGAAATATACTCACCAACACATATATTGTTGGGAATTATTAGAACTCAACAATAAAAAGACAAGTAACTCAATTTAGAAATGGGTAAAGGATCAAAGTGGATGAATATCCAAGCAAGATACACAAATGGCCAGTAAGCACACAAAAAGAAGTTCAACCTCATCACACATGAGGAAACTGCACACCACAGTGTGGTAACACTTCATACCTATTAGGATAGTGACAATAGAAAGGACAGGTAATAACAAATACTGGTGAGTTTATGGGAAGATTGGAACTCACAAAGAGCTGAGGGGAATGTAAAGTAGTGCAGATGCTTTAGAAAATAGTCTGGTTCTTCTTCAAATGGTTCAACAAAGAGTTCTATTTCTAAGTATATTCCATTTCTAGGTATATTTTAATAGGACAAAAACATGTCCACACAAAAACTTGTATATGAACGTTCACAGCACTGTTATTCAAAACAGCCCCAAAGGAGAAACAACTTGAATACATACCAACTGATGACTAAATGAAATGTGGTGTATCCATACAATGAAATATTATTCAACAACAAATGAAGTACTGATAGATTCTACCATATACTTGAACCCTGAAAACACAAGCTAAGTCAAACAAGCCAGTCATAGACTACTATGTAATAATATTATATGATTGCATTTATATGAAATGCTAAGAATAGGCAAACATGAGATAAAATGAGTCATTTCTTAGGGCTCGTGAGATTGGAGAGTTGTGGCTAAGGCAGGTTGCTTCTTCTTCGGACAAAGAAAATGTTCTAAAATTGTGGTGATGCATGCACAACTCTGTGAGTGCACTAAAAGCCACTGAATTGTACATAGTAGGTGAATTATTGCCTAGTAAAGCTGTTAATAAAAAATAAGGTGTTTTTTGGCAGTCCAGTGGTTAGGACTTTGTGCTTCCATTGCAGGGAGCAATGGTCAGAAATTAAGATCCTGCATGCTGCGCGGCATGGCAAAGAACAAACAATCCCCCCCCCAAGAACAAAAAAAACCCTAAAAATTCTATGGTTTTGACACTTGTCTTCTCCATTTCACACAATGTGTGCAGAAAATTTTAAACCATAAAAAATACCCATAGGAAATGTTTAAGTGACATAATATGCAAAATGCACAGTATCAGATGCCTCTTCTCTGAACAGGCCAATATTTACACTTCCAGTGTGCAGCCTTGAGGCTGGTTTTAATATCTCTTCATGGCTATAAAACTGGCTACCACTTGAAAAACTGGGTTATCTTAAGCTGTTATTGCTAATATGCTGTGTACATCTGTCTTATTTCTCATTAAGAAAGGTAGCTGATGGACCATTTAACTTTTAAGCTTGATTTTCTTCCTGGCTGCTTTAGTCATTTCTATATCTAGTGCTTTCTGCTCTTCTAGATGATCCGCAACTCTTTCTCCTAATTCCCCAATTTCATTATCAGCCTAGGCTCACAAGGAAGGAAAGGAGCTTCAATTTGGGGATATGTCTGTCTTTCTGTGTAAACCTTAAGAAAGACAGTTCTACACACAGAAGAAAAACAAATTAAGAAGAGACACAAATAAGTCAATCAGGAATCCTCTAAAAAGCATGAAATATTTCTTTTCTTGAGTTGTTGCTCTGAAATCCATGCTGCCCAGCCATTGCTAAATGCAGAATCTTAAGCTAAGGTAATATGTGTATGTATGTATAGGTGTATGTGTATATATATATATATGAAAAGAGATGATAAACTTGATGTCCAGAGTAAAGTTCACTTGAGCTCTGGGCAAAGCAACACTTTTATTCCCCTAATAGCAGCTAGGCTATGAGAGTCAGTGGGCAAACAGTAAACGTTTCTTGAATGAATAGAGGAAGCAAGCATCTTCAGCAGAGCAAGGCCAACTGAAAAGGCCAAACTTAATACGATGAAAGACTGACTGGTAAGCTCCTGTCAAATAAGTGGTTAGAAAAGATCCTGTCATGTTTTGCTTTATCTTTAGTCAAAGGCATTCCTTACATGAGCTAATTTGGTGGCCACTATAACATTTTTCTTTTCTAGGTATTATATTTGTGTTTTAAATTATGTAAAGTGAAATATAATGGTCATTTTGTTTGTTAGTTGGGTAATGGTATAAACAGGATATTGAGACTTTCAATGTAAGGAATTCATGGATACACCACAATTTATGAGGTATAAACACAGAGGAACAAAGATTGGTTAGGAAATTACACTAGTTCTTGTTGAGTTGTGAATACTGTATAATGCAGTGATGAGCTGGATGAGAGAAAAGGGAAGGATGAAATGAAAGGGAAATGAAAAATGGCTTCCATATTTCTGATCTGAATGACTGGGTGAATGATGGTAACACCATCTGAGATAAACAGAAAACTAAGAACAGTTTTAGGGAAGAGAAGATAGTTTCAGGTTTGTGGTGCCATTGGTAGAGCACCCAAGAGAAGATCCACCAGGCAGTTATACACACAAATGTGAGGTCCAGATGCCAGGATTTATGCCTTCCTTGTGGCTCAGACGGTAAAGCATCTGCCCACAATGTGGGAGACCTGGGTTCAATCCCTGGGTCAGGAAGATCCCCTGGAGAAGGAAATGGCAACCTACTCTAGTACTCTTGCCTGGAAAATTCCATGGACTGAGGAGCCTGGGAGGCAACAGTCCATGGGATTGTAAAGAGTTGGACACGACTGAATGACTTCACTTCAGCTTCTAAATGGTAACTGAAGTGGCCAAAATAGATGAAGAATTTGCAGAGTGAAAACAAGGGCTGAGCATGGAACCCTAAGAAATACCAGTATTTAAAGTTGTCAAGGTAAAGAAGAATTCTCAGAAGAGATTGTATAGGAATAGTTAGAATATAGAGAGAACCAGAAAAGTTTTAGGAGTAAGTTATCAACAGCAAATTTGGATGAAAACTTGGTGACATAAAGACTGTTAAGAATCTACTGGATTTATCAATTAGAGGTCAGTGGGACTGAATGAGAGGTTTAGTAGAGTAGGATGGCCTGAAGACAGACTGTGGCAGATTAAGGGTAAATTTCAGGTAATAAAGTAGAGACAGCTGTCCAGAGTCACAAAAATATTTTTAAGTGTAGGGAGACTTGTACGTATTTAAATAAAGACTGGAGGGAAAAGAGGGTGATATGAGAAGGTTCTAAAGTCAAAGGGGGGATAATTGATGGAGCAAGATCCAGAGGATATAGGCAGAATTGAAAGGAAGGGGTTACCAAATTAAAAAAAAATAATCAATGAGGAAACTGTTAATAATTCAGGCTAAGCAGAAAGTGCCTTGAACTAGGAAGGTCGCAGTGTTGATGGAAAATTACATTATGAAAGAAGACTGTACCTGCTTCATGGAGGAGTCAAAGGTCGTTAAACTTTTCTAGGCTAAAATGATTTGGCCATGAGGTTATCTTTGTAATAAATAGGGAAATTATGAGGAAGAGTTGGATTTGAAGAGTCAGCAGGTATGATTAAGTTTGGTTTCTGATAAGATTGGGGAAATGGTCAGACAGCCATGTGGCAGAGATGACAAGGTTTGAGATAAAGATCTAGGGGTTTTTCAACTAGAATTTAAGAAACCTGTGCTGTAAATATGAATCCAATCGCTGAGAAAGAAATACAGGGGGAAAAAGTCAACAGCTGAAGATTCTGCCTTGTGGGATGTATCCAGGGGGTAGATAGAAGATTAAAAAAAAAAAAAAACACAAAAAACATCCAGGACTACACTGGTGGTACACCACTACACTGGTGGTCCAGTGGTTAAGACTCTGCACTTCTGCTTGAGTATTAGGTTCGATCCCTGGTCGGGGAATTAAAGATCCTACATGCCTTGAAATGCAGTCAAAACAATAAAACAAACAAAAAACAAACAAACCTGAAACAACAAACCAAATCAGAAGAATGAAAAGTATATATCTTAACAGTGATGGAGAGAAACTTGAATCATTCAATATTATAAATGAATAATATTTCTAATTATGTGAACATTAGCTTAATATGACATCCTTTCATGTGATTTTTTGAGTAATGCAATATACTCCAAGCATCCAATAATTGGAAACTGATTAAATCGACCAAATGGAACATTTTATAACTGTTAAAACAGCATTATAAAAGTAGTATTACTGACATGCAGAATAGTTCATAATATGTTAAATGAAAAAAGCAGTATGATCTTGTTTTACAATATATACAAAACATCACATACATCTTTATACATACTCCTGAGCACACACAGCAGGGTTTGGAAGGATATGCAGCCAAGGCTAACAGTGGTTATCTCTTGGTGGGCAGGGGTTTAAGTATGTTTGATTTGTATGTAGATTTTTGTAGTAGGCAGAAAACAACACTTTTGTGTAGTTACCAGTCACTCTACATCACCTACTTCAATTCACTGCACAGATTTAGCACTGCTTTATATTTTTATTTATGATTTGCTTGTTTACTGTCTACTCTTCCTAAATTTATCTCTCTCATTCACTCTTGTGGAGAAGGCAATGGCACCCCACTCCAGTACTCTTGCCTGGAAAATCCCATGGACGGAGGAGCCTGGTAGGCTGCAGTCCACGGGGTCGCGAAGAGTCGGACACGACTGAGCGACTTCACTTTCACTTTTCACTTTCATGCTTTGGAGAAGGAAATGGTAACCTACTCCAGTGTTCTTGTCTGGAGAATCCCAGGGACAGGGGAGCCTGGTGAGCTGCTGTCTATGGGGTCACACAGAGTTGGACACGACTGAAGTGACTTAGCAGCAGCAGCAGTAGCAGCATTCACTCTTGTATCATCAGCATTCAGAATCTGCTTCAGTAGAATAGGCCCTCAATAAATATTTTTAAAGTAAAAGATAACAGGCAATGTTTTTTAACAAGAAAGTAAACACTAAAGCCTTAATTTATTGTTAAGCATGGTCATCTTTCTCCTCAGGTCCTCTAGTTTTGAAGTAATCAAATGTGTTAGAAGAAAAGGAAAATGGAGATGCAGTCTACTTGCACCCTTGTGAAGAATCTGACTCTGAGGAGGGCCAAATACTTTTCTGAGCTGCCTCATGAGATACCTCACAAGGCCCAGAGTAGCCTGGGATTGCTGCACAAGAAAAACTGAATGTAATAAGTTACTACGACTGATGTTTATAAATCATGTATCCTCCAAGCAAGCTCCTTGTGATGCTCTATACTCACTTCAATGTCATTGTTGAGGACAGTTTTGTGATCCTCTTTGAGAATGCCTTCAGAAGATGTTGAATCTGCTGACATTCCCAGTGATGGTAAGTCATCAGTGTGAGCAGTAAATGTAAACTTAAGTGTTACAGTTGTGTGCTATATGTACTCAGATGCTCAGCTGTGTCTGACTCTTTGCAACCCTATAGACTGTAGCCCACCATGCTCCTTTATCCATGGGATTCTCCAGGCAAGAATACTGGAGTGGGTTGCCATTTCCTTCTCCAGGGGATCTTCCTGACCCAAGGATCAAACCCATGTCTCTTATGTCTCCTGCACTGGCAGGTGGATTCTTTGCCACTAGTGCCACCTGGGAAGCCCTAGTATTATGGTTAAGGTCAGTAAATATGTTGGTTAGTGAGATATTTGATCTCGTTTGATCTGGTTTGATTGAGAAGAAAAAACCAGTCAATCCTAAAGGAAATCAGTCCTGAATATTCAATGGAAGGATTGATGCTGAAACTGAAACTCCAATACTTGGTCACCTGACGCAAAGAATCAATGTGACTCATTGGAAAAGACCTTGATGCTGGGAAAGATTGAAGGCAGGAGAAGGGGATGACAGAGGATGAGATGGTTGGATAGCATCACTGACTCGATGGACAAGAGTTTGAGTAAGCTATGGGAGTTGTTGATGGAAAGGGGAGCCTGGCATACTGAAGTCCATGGGGTTACAAAGAGTTGGACACGACTGAGTGACTGAACTGAACTGAGTGAAATATTTACACAAAATCAAAGTATATATAATACAGTGAGACTTTTGTGAGTCTTGTTCTTTCACTGACTTATTTTTAACTGAGACAATTAATTTACCAAACAATTCATCATTTAAAAGTGTTCTATTTAGAGTGGTTTAGGAAGAGGAGCCAAGATGGCAGAGGAGTAGGACGGGGAGACCACTTTCTCTCCTAGAAATTCATCAAAAGAATAATTGAACACAGAGCAAACTCCACAAAACAACTTCTGATCGCTGGATGAGGTCATCAGGCGCCCAGAAAAGCAGCGCATTGTCTTCGAAAGGAGGTAGGACAAAATATGAAAGATAAAAAGTGAGACAAAAGAGCTAAGGACGGAGATCCGTCCCAGGAAGGGACTTAATAGAGGACGTTCCCAGACACCGGGAAACCCTCGCACTGGCGGGCCTGGGGGAAGTGTTGGAATCTCAGAGTTTGAATCTGACTGGGAGAGAAACAATAAATAAAACCCACTGATTACGAGCCTAAAAGCAACTCCCAGCAGAAAAGTACCCCAGACGCCCGCATCCGCCACCAGCAAGTGGGGGCGGAATGGAGAGGAGCGGGCGGCATTACTTAGGGTGGGATCTGGGCCTGAGTGCCCTGAGGACAATCAGAGGGAGCTTTTGTGAGCTGTCAACTTGAACTGTGGGAGAGCAAAAGAGACAGAGAAAATTAACCTGCCCGAACACACTGCCGGCGGTCGTTGGCAGAACAAAGGGACCGAGATTCTAGGCGGCCGAAGTCTGCTGGGAGGGTCGGGGTGAGACAGAGGGCGCGGGAGGGAACTGGGGCTGGGGACGCGGAGGGCAGAGGGCGCGCCACACCCGGGGAGAGAGCGCCCGTCAAGCGCCTGGCTGCCTGGGCCGCTCGGGTGGCGTGGGGACGGAGCGCGGGCCCAGCTTTGTGTGCCGCGCTTTTGTGAATCGCCAGAGGGCTGGAGCCACGCCCAGCGTGGCGTACGCTTCATACAGAGCAGCCCGCAGCCTGAGCAGCGCAGTCGGAGAAAAGAGCGCAAGCCCCTCCCTGGAGCGCCGGCCACTCCCCGCACAGCCCCTCCCCACAGCGCGAGGGAACTAGCTACCTGAATAAGAATCCACCTCCGCCCCCGGTGTCAGGGAGGAAATTAACCGCGGAAGAGACCGGCAACAGAAGCCAAATAAACAAAGGGAACCGCTTCAGAAGGGACCGGTGCAACAGATTAAAATCCCTGAAGAAACCACCGACTGACTGTACCGGAAGGGCCTGTAGATATCGAGAAGTGTAAGCTGGAACGAGGAGCTATCTGAAGCTGAGCCGAACCCACACTGACCGAAACAGCTCCAGAGAAATTTCTAGATATATTTTTTCTTTTTCTTAAATTTCTAGATATATTTTTTCTTTTTCTTTACTTTTTTTTTTTTAAGTAGGGAAGAAAAGAAAAAAAAAGAAAAAAAATTTTTTTCTTTTTTCTTGGTTCTCTTTTATTTTCCTTTAAAATTCCCTATTACTCCCCCATTACTCCTTAACTTTCATTTTCATAGATTTTTACGATTTTTTTAATTAGGCAAAACAATTTTTTTTTTCTCTTTCTTCTTTCTTCTTTTTTTTCCTTTTATTTCTTCTTTTTTTCCTTTTCTTTTTCTTCTTTTCTTTTTTCTTCTTCTCTTCTATTTTCTCTTTTTCTTTTTCTCTTATTTCTTTTAAAGCCCTCTAGCACTCCTTTTACTACGCCTTAATTTTCATTTTCAATACACTATAACCTTACAGAAGAAAGAAAAACAAAAAAAGAAGAGAAGCCCTATTTTTAAACCAAACTTCATATATATTTCTAAAATTTCTTTTGTGTGTTTTGGTTTTTGTTTTTAATATAGTATTCTTAAGAGTCTAACCTCTACTCTAGATTTTTAATTTTTGTTTTTCAGTATATGATATAAATTGTGAACATTTAAGAATCCAATAATCAGCTCCCATTTTTATTCAGGAGTGTGTTGATTATTCTCTCCCAATCTTGACTCTGTTTTCTAACTCAGAACACCTCTATTTCCTCCTTTCCTCTTCTCTTCCCAATCCAATTCTGTGAATCTTTGTGGGTGTCTGGGCTACGGAGAACACTCTGGGATCAGACAACTTCGTAGATCTGTCTCTCTCCTCTTGAGTCCCCCCTTTTCTCCTCCTGCTCATCTCTATCTCCCTTCTCCCTCTCCTCTTCTCCATGTAACTCAGTGAACCTCTCTGGGTATCCCTAACGGGGGAGAAACTTTCCACCATTAGCCTAGAAGTTTTATTATCAGTGCTGTATAGTTGGAGAAGTCCTGAGACTACAGGAAGAATAAAACTGAAATCCAGAAGCAGGAGACTTAAGCACAAAACCTGAGAACACCAGAAAACTCCTGACTACATGGATCTTTAAGTAATAAGTGACCATACAAAAGCCTCCATACCTGCACTGAAACCAACCACCACCCAAGAGCCAATAAGTTATAGAGCACGACATACCATGCAAATTCTCCAGCAACGCAGGAACATTGCCCTGAACGTCAACATACAGACTGCCCAAGGTCACACCTAACACATAGACCCATCTCAAAACTCATTACTGGGCACTCCATTGCTCTCCAAAGAGAAGAAATCAAGATCTGCACACCAGAACACTGACGCAAGCTTCGCTAACCAGGAAACCTTGACAAGCCAATCGTCTAACCCCACCCACTGGGTAAAACCTCCACAATAAAAAGGAACCACAGACCTCCAGAATACAGAAAGCCCACTCCAGACACAGCAATCTAAACAAGATGAAAAGGCAGAGAAATACCCAACAGGTAAAGGAACATGAAAAGTGCCCACCAAGTCAAACAAAAGAGGAGGAGATAGGGAATTTACCTGAAAAAGAATTTAGAGTAATGATAATAAAAATGATCCAAAATCTTAAAAACAAAATGGATTTACAGATAAATAGCCTGGAGACAAAGATTGAGAAGATGCAAGAAATGTTTAATAAGGACCTAGAAGAAATAAAAGAGAGTCAATTAAAAATGAATAATGCAATAAATGAGATCAAAAACACTCTGGAGGGAACCAAGAGTAGAATAACGGAGACAGAAGATAGGATAAGTGACGTAGAAGATAAAATGGTGGAAATAAATGAAGCAGACAGGAAAAAAGAAAAAGGAATCAAAAGAAATGAGGACAACCTCAGGGACCTCTGGGAGAATGTGAAACGCCCCAACATTCGAATCATAGGAGTCCCAGAAGAAGAAGACAAAAAGAAAGATCATGAGAAAATACTCGAGATAATAGCTGAAAACGTCCCTAAAATGGGGAAGTAAATAGCCACCCAAGTCCAAGAAACCCAGAGAGTCCCAAACAGGATAAACCCAAGGTGAAACACCTCAAGACACATATTAATCAATTTAAGAAAGATAAAACACAAAGAACAAATATTAAAAGCAGCAAGGGAGAAACAACAAATAGCACACAAAAGGATTCCCATAAGGATAACAGCTGATCTATCAATAGAAACCCTCCAGGCCAGAAGGGAATGGCAGGACCTACTTAAAGTAATGAAAGAGAATAACCTACAACCTAGATTACTGTTCCCAGCAAGGATCTCATTCAGATATGAAGGAGAATTCAAAAACTTTACAGACAAGCAAAAGCTGAGAGAATTCAGCACCACCAAACCAGCTCTTCAACAAATGCTAAAGGATCTTCTCTAGACAGGAAACACAGAAAGTTTGTATAAACGTGAACCCAAAACAACAAAGTAAATGGCAACGGGACCATACCTATCAATAATTACCTTCAATGTAAATGGGTTGAATGCCCCAACCAAAAGACAAAGACTGGCTGAATAGATACAAAAACAAGACCTCTATATATGCTGTCTACAAGAGACCCACCTCAAAACAAGAGACACATACAGACTAAAAGTGAAGGGCTGGAAAAAATTTCACGCAAATGGAGAACAATATAAAGCAGGAGTCACAATATTCATATCAGATAAAATAGACTTTCAAATAAAGGCTGTGAAAAGAGACACAGAAGAACACAACATAATGATCAAAGGATCAATCCAAGAAGATATAACAATTATAAATATATATGCACCCAACATAGGAGCACCACAATAAATAAGGCAAACGCTAACGAGTATGAAAGGGGAAATTAACAGTAACACAATAATAGTGGGAGACTTTAATACCCCACTCACAACTATAGATAGATCAACTAAACAGAAAATTAACAAGGAAACACAAACTTTAAATGACACAATGGACCAGCTAGACCTAATTGATATCTATAGGACATTTCACCACAAAACAATCAACTTCACCTTTTTCTCAAGTGCACAAGGAACGTTCTCCAGAATAGATCACATCCTGGGCCATAAATCTAGTCTTGGCAAATTCAAAAAAATTGAAATCATTCCAGTCATCTTTTCTGACCATGTTGCGGTAAGATTAGATCTCAATTACAGGAAAAAAATTGTTAAAAATTCAAACATATGGAGGCTAAATAACACGCTTCTGAATAACCAACAAATCATAGAAGAAATCAAAAAAGAAATCAAAACATGCATAGAAATGAACGAAAATGAAAACACAACAACCCAAAACCTATGGGACACTGTGAAAGGAGTACTAAGGAGAAGGTTCATAGCATTACAGGCTTACCTCAAGAAACAAGAAAACAGTCAAATAAATAACCTAACTCTACACCTAAAGCAACTAGAGAAGGAAGAAATGAAGAACCCCAGGGTTAGTAGAAGGAAAGAAATCTTAAAAATTAGGGCAGAAATAATTGCAAAAGAAACTAAAGAGACCATAGCAAAAATCAACAAAGCTAAAAGCTGGTTTTTTGAAAAAAATAAGCAAAATTGACAAACTATTAGCAAGACTCATTAAGAAACAAAGGGAGAAGAACCATATTAACAAAATTAGAAATGAAAATGGAGAGATCACAACAGACAACACTGAAATACAAAGGATTGTAAGAGACTACTACCAGCAGCTCTATGTCAGTAAAATGGACAACTTGGAAGAAATGGACAAATTCTTAGAAAAGTATAACTTTCCAAAACTGAACCAGGAAGAAATAGAAGATCTCAACAGACCCATCAAAAGCAAGGAAATCGAAACTGTAATCAGAAATCTTCCAGCAAACAAAAGCCCAGGACCAGACGGCTTCACAGCTGAATTCTACCAAAAATTTAGAGAAGAGCTAACACCAATCTTACTCAAACTCTTCCAGAAAATTGCAGAAGAAGGTAAACTTCCAAACTCATTCTATGAGGCCACCACCACCCTAATTCCAAAACCAGACAAAGATGCCACAAAAAAAGAAAACTACAGACCAATATCACTGATGAACATAGATGCAAAAATCCTTAACAAAATTCTAGCAAACAGAATCCAACAACATATTAAAAAAATCATACACCATGACCAAGTGGGCTTTATCCCAGGAATGCAAGGATTCTTAAATATCCGCAAATCAATCAATGTAATACACCACATCAACAAATTGAAAGATAAAAGCCATATGATTATTTCAATAGATGCAGAAAAAGCCTTTGACAAAATTCAACACCCATTTATGATTAAAACTCTCCAGAAAGCAGGAATAGAAGGAACATACCTCAGTATAATAAAATCTATACAGGACAAACCCACAGTAAACATTATCCTCAATGGTGAAAAGTTCAAAGCATTTCCCTTAAAGTCAGGAACAAGACAAGGGTGCCCACTCTCACCACTACTATTCAACATAGTTTTGAAAGTCTTGGCCATAGCAATCAGAACAGAAAAAGAAGTAAAAGGAATCCAGATAGGAAAAGAAGTGAAACTCTCACTGGTTGCCGATGACATGATCCTCTACATAGAAAACCCTAAAGACTCTACCAGAAAATTACTATAGAGCTAATCAACAAATATAGTAAAGTTGCAGGATATAAAATTAACACACAGAAATCCCTTGCATTCCTATACACTAACAATGAAAAAACAGAATGAGAAATTAAGGAAACATACCATTCACCATTGCAACAAAAAGAATAAAATACTTAGGAGTATATCTACCTAAAGAAACAAAAGACCTATACATGGAAAACTATAAAACACTGATGAAAGAAATCAAAGAGGACACAAACAGATGGAGAAACATACCGTGTTCATGGACTGGAAGAATCAATATTGTCAAAATGACTATACTCCCCAAAGCAATCTATAGATTCAATGCAATCCCTATTAAGCTACCAACAGTATTTTTCACAGAACTAGAACAAATAATTTCACAATTTGTATGGAAATACAAAAAGTATTAGCCAAAGTAATAGCCAAATTAATCTTGAGAAAGAAGAATGGAACTGGAGGAATCAATCTGCCTGACTTCAGACTCTACTACAAAGCCACAGTCATCAAGACAGTATGGTACTGGCACAAAGACAGAAATATACATCAATGGAACAGAATAGAAACCCCAGAGATAAATCCACGAACCTATGGACACCTTATCTTTGACAAAGGAGGGAAAGATATACAATGGAAAAAAGACAACCTCTTTAACAAGTGGTGCTGGGAAAACTGGTCAACCACTTGTAAAAGAATGAAACTAGAACACTTTCTAACACCATACACAAAAATAAACTCAAAATGGATTAAAGATCTAAATGTAAGACCAGAAACTATAAAACTCCTAGAGGAGAACATAGGCAAAACACTCTCCAACATGAATCACAGCAGGATCCTCTATGACCCACCTCTCAGAATATTGAAAATAAACGCAAAAATAAACAAATGGGACCTAATGAAACTTAAAAGCTTTTGCACAACCAAGGAAACTATAAGCAAGGTGAAAAGACAGCCTTCAGAATGGGAGAAAATAATAGCAAATGAAGCAACAAAGGATAAATCTCAAAAATATACAAGCAACTCCTGCAGCTGAATTCCAGAAAAATAAATGACCCAATCAAAAAATGGGCCAAAGAACTAAACAGACATTTCTCCAAAGAAGACATACAGATGGCTAACAAGCACATGAAAAGATGCTCAACATCACTCATCATCAGAGAAATGCAAATCAAAACCACAATGAGGTACCATTACACGCCAGTCAGGATGGCTGCTATCCAAAAGGCTACAGGCAATAAATGCTGGAGAGGGTGTGGAGAAAAGGGAACCCTCTTACACTGTTGGTGGGAATGCAAACTAGTACAGCCACTATGGAGAACAGTGTGGAGATTTCTTAAAAAACTGGAAATAGAACTGCCATATGACCCAGCATTCCTAATTCTGGGCATACATACCAAGGAAACCAGATCTGAAGGAGACACGTGCACCCCAATGTTCATCGCAGCACTGTTTATAATAGCCAGGACATGGAAGCAACCTAGATGCCCATCAGCAGACGAATGGATAAGGAAGCTGTGATACATATACACTATGGAATACTACTCAGCCATTAAAAAGAATTCATTTGAATCAGTTCTAATGAGATGGATGAAACTGGAGTCCATTATACAGAGTGAAGTAAGCTAGAAAGATAAAGAACATTACAGGATACTAACACATATATATGGAATTTAGAAAGATGTAATGATAACCCTATATGCAAAACAGAAAAAGAGGAGACACAGATGTACAGAACAGACTTTTGGACTCTGTGGGAGAAGGCGAGGGTGGGATGTTTCGAGAGAGCAGCATCGAAACATGTATATTATCTAGGGTGAAACAGATCACCAGCCCAGGCTGGATGCATGAGACAAGTGCTCGGGCCTGGTGCACTGGGACGACCCAGAGGAATTGGGTGGAGAGGTAAGTGGGAGGGGGGATCAGGATGGGGAATACATGTAAATCCATGGCTGATTCATGTCAATGTATGACAAAACCCACTACAATATTGTGAAGTGATTGGCCTCCAACTAGTGAAAATTAAAAAAAAAAAAAAAAAACGAAACTAAAAAAAAAAAATGGCTAAGAGATCTAAGTAGACATTTCTCAAAAGACATACACATGGCCAAAAAGCATGAGAAAAGGTGCTCAACATGGCTACGCATTGTGTTAGTCACTTAGTAGTGTTCAAGTTTTTGCAATGCCATGGACTTTAGCCTACCAGGCTTCTTTGTGCACAGGTTTTTCCAGGCCAGAATACTGCAGTTGGTTACCATTTCCTCCTCCAGGGGATTTTCCCAACCCTGGGATCAAACCCACATCTCTTGCACCTCCTGCATTGGCAGGTGGATTCTTTACCACTAGCACCACCTGGGAAACATTAGGGAAATAGAAATCAAAACCACAATGAGGCATTTCCTCACTCCAGTCAGAATGGCCATCCTCACAAAAAGGCTACAAATGATAAATGCTGGAAAGAGTGTGGAGAAATGCTGACCCTCCTACTCTGCCAGTGAGAATGGAAATTAGTACAGTCATTAAGGAGAACAGAATGGAGGTTTCTCAAAAGGGTAGAAATAGAGCTACTTACCTTAAGATCCAAATCCCCGGGCATATATCAGGAGAAAACCACACTTCAAAAAGATAATGTTCCCCAATGTTCAATGCAGAATGCTTAAGAACAGCCAAAACATGAAACAACCAAAATGTCCATTGACAGATGAATGGATAAAGAAGATATAGTACATGTATATAATGGAATAATAGCCATGGAAACAATGAAATAATGGCATTTGCAGGAACATGGATGGAGCTAGAGATTATCATATTACATGAAGTAAGTCAGAGAAAGACACTTTTAATATGATATCACTTTATGTGGAATCTCAAAAAAAATGATACAGAGGAACTTATTTACAAAACAGAAACAGACTTACAGACTTAGAAAACAAAAAAAAAGGGGAAAGGCAGCGGGGTAAATTAGGAGACTGGGATTAACATATACACACTACTATATATAAAATAGATAATCTGGTGGCTTTCCTGGTGATCCAGTGATTAAGAATCTGTCTTCCAATGCAGGGGACGTGGGTTTGATCACTTGTTAAGGAATTAAGATCCCATATGCTCAAGGGCAACTAAACTAGCTTGCCAGAACTATTGAGTCCGTGCACTCTGGAGCCTACACACAAATAGAGAAGCCGAGTGCCACAACCAGGAGCCCACGTGCTGCAAGGAAAGATCCTGTATGCAGTGATGAAGATCTCACGTGCCTAAGACCCTACAATCCAGATGTTCAAGCTGGTTTTAGGAAAGGCAGAGGAACCAGAGATCAAATTGCCAACATCCACTGGATAATCAAAAAAGGAAGAGTTCCAGAAAAATATGTACTACTGCTTTATTGACTATGCCAAAGCCTTTGTGTGGATCACAATAAACTCTGGAAAATCTTTCAAGACACGGGAACACCAGACCACCTTACCTGCCTCCTGAGAAACCTGTATGCAGGTCAAGAAGCAACAGTTAGAACTGGACATGGAAGAACAGACTGGTTCCAAATAGGAAAAGGAGTACATCAAGGCTGTGTATTGTCACCCTGCTTATTTAACTTATATGTAGAGTACATCATGTGAAATGCTGGGCTGGAGGAAGCACAAGCTGGAATTAAGATTGCTGGGAGAAATATCAATAACCTCAGATATGCAGATGACACCACCCTTATGGCAGAAAGTGAAGAAGAACTAAAGAGCCTCTTGATGAAAGTGAAAGAGGACAGTGAAAATGTAGGCTTAAAGCTCAACATTCAGAAAACTAAGATCATGGCATCTGGTCCCATCACTTCATGGCAAATAGATGGGGAAACAGTGGAAATAGTGGCTGACTTTATTTTTTGGGCTCCAAAATCACTACAGATGGTGATTGCAGCCATGAAATTAAAAGATGCTTGCTCCTTGGAAGGAAAGTTATGACCAACCTAGATGGCATATTAAAAAGCAGAGACATTACTTTGCCAACAAAGGTCCGTCTAGTCAAGGCTATGGTTTTTTCAGTGGTCATGTATGGATGTGAGAGTTAGACTATAAAGAAAGCTGAGTGCCGAAGAATTGATGCTTTTGAACTGTGGTGTTGGAGAAGACTCTTGAGAGTCCCTTGGACTGCGAGGAGATCCAACCAGTTCATCCTAAGGGAGATCAGACCTGGGCATTCATTGGAGGGACTGATGTTAGAGCTGAAACTCCAATACTTTAGCCACCTGATGTGGAGAGCTGACTAATTTGAACAGACCCTGATGCTGGGAAAGAATGAGGGCAGGAGAAGGGGACGACAGAGGATGAGATGGTTGGATGGCATCACTGACACAATGGACATGGGTTTGGGTGAACTCTGGGAGTTGGTGACAGACAGGGAGGCCTGGCATACTGAGGTTCATGGGGTTGCAAAGAGTTGGACACCACTGAGTGACTGAAGTGAACTGAACTGAAGATCCTACACAGCCAAATTATTAAAAAAAAAAAAAAAAAAGCGAATCAAAAAGGACCTTTTGTTTAGCACAGGAAAATATTCTGTGATAATCTCTATGGGAAAAGGATCTGAAAAAGAATGGATATCTATACATACATTGTTAAATCACTTTATGGTACTTTATAGTATAGCTGAGACTAACACAACACAGTAAATCAACTATAATATAAAAATTAAAAAAATAAGAGGCCTAGAAAATGAAAATCTGTAGGAAAAAAAAAATCTAATTCAGGGACTTCTCTGGCAGTTCATCGGTTAAGCCTCCAGGCTTCCACTGCAAGGGGCATGGGTTCCATCCCAGGTCGGGTACTAAAATCCTGCATGCCATGTGGAATGTCCAAAAAACAAAAAAATAAAAAAAATTCATTCATAGTAACAATCTAATGTCTAAGTTATCAAGGATTAATCCAATAAAAGATGTAAAGCAGTTTTAGGAAGATAATGAATAAATATTACTAAGGAATATTTAAAGAAAATATGGATAAACTAGAAGAATCAGCATCACAAATATGCTAGTTTCTCACAAGTTAATCATTAAATACAATGAAATCAAATCCATCAGAGGCCTAATAGAGGTTTTTATGGTCAAATAAAAATTAATTCTAAAATTTATGTGGATAAAAAATGGAGCAAGAATAGCCAAGACAATTCAGATAAAAAATTACATGGAAAGGTTTTCTCTATCAGATATCAAGACTTATTTTAGGGTTGTAATAATTAATACAATGCAAAATGAGTGTAGAAACTGACAAGGTATGGCACCAGAATAGAAGGCATGGAAACAGAACCAAGTATCCAGAGAAACCTGGTAGGTGACAAAGGTGGTGTTACAATTAGTGGCGGACAATTCTTTTACCCAAGAATAAGAGAATATAATTAGAAAATAACTAGGCAGATTAAGAGCCTGAATGTGAAGGAAAAAATTTTAAACTTTTATGATAAACTATAGGAAAATATCTTTAGGATCACAGTATATATTAGTATTGGAGAAGGAAATGGCAACCCACTCCAGTACTCTTGCCTGGAAAATTCCATGGATGGAGGAGCCTGGTGGGCTGCAGTCCATGGGGTCACAAACAGTCGGACACGACTGAGTGACTTCATTTTCTTTCTTTCTATAGTTCCTTTTGGAGAAGCAAATGGCAACCCACTCCAGTGTTCTTGCCTGGAGAATCCCGTGGACGGAGAGGCCTGGTAGACTGCAGTCTATGGGGTTGCAAAGAGTCGGACACGACTAAGCACATATATTATTACCAAAATAAGATCAAGAAAGCTTAGACTGAATATAACATAATGTACACTGATTCTATGTATACACTTCTAATATTAAAATGGATAGAATTATTAATATTATTATTTGGAATCTTTTGCCACACAATAAGAGTCTACTGAATGCCAGTGGTTATCATTAATACTGTGGTAGCTTACACCCAGTGATACAGAAAAACATTCTTGTAATGGACATAAAACTGTGCTAAATCTAGTTTGCTAATTTTATCAGAAACATAATCCATGTATTTGTATTCCCCAATTATAAAATTTAAATATTACAAAAATTATTTATAATGAACATAATACCTGGAAATTTAAAGAGAAGTTTTAGATATGACCAGTTTAACATACATTTTTCAATGGTAATTTAAAAAATGGATTTATAACTAAAATCTTGAATTTTCAACCTGCAAATAATGTGATGACTTGTGCTATTTAATATAGTAGCCATTAGGCTCCATATGGCTACTGAGCAAATGAAATGTGGCTAGATCACATTCAAATGTGCATAATGTAAAATACACAGTGAATTTTGAAGAATTAGCACACATGCATAAGACACAGACTACAATAACAAAACAGTGTTTTGAAGAATGTTACTTACATTTCCTATGCTGTAAAGAGATGGCTGTGTGTGATATGCAAGTGTATTTATTCTAGTTCTTAGATATGGGAGAGAGACTATGTTTCCATTGCAAGATAAGAATTGTTATAATCAGTAAGAGTATCTTAAGCAAATAGATCACCTTTAAAGTGCATCACAAAATTAGAAATTTGTTTCAACTTTATAACATGTATTTATTCAAATTATCTTTTCCTTGCTTCCTGATACTTCTATTGTCTAGAAGGGAGCTACAGTTTAAATCTGTTCATTTGGGGGTCCTGAGTACTGTTTCCCAGTCTTTGTTTAAAGCAAACAAACCTATTTAAGTGAGATTACAAATGGAGATTTCTACGTATAGAAGTGTTAGTACATAATACACGTTCCCATGTCAGTAAGAGACACAAAGATGAGACAGCAGAACCCAGTATTCAGAGGTCTCAGCTGTATCTGAATGATGTGAGGCAAAAGTGACAAAAACTTTGGATTTCTTTGAGTGGTGGAAATTTGCCAATTGAATGGAAGAAGTCCTTTACAAATGCTCCTTTCCAGACATCAGGACTAGGATTAGCATGGTTGAGAAACAGACCAGGAACTTACTGCTGCTTTGCTCCATATTTCAGATGGCAGACACTGGTGCCCAGAGCCAAGATGGGAGAGGGACCGAGAAAAGAGTATGCATGAGACAAGCACACTTGTCCTTTCTATTCCTGCCTGGAAAGCAAGTTGACTGCTTTTCTGTAACACTCAGGCTTAGATAAAAAAACGTCATTTCTGTACAGAAAATACTTGTGAAACTCATTTCAGAATCTTTAATGATGCTATTGCAGGGAAAAATCAGTAGCGAAAATGGAAGGGAGACACCTACCATATGTGAGGAGAAAATAACCCAGCAACTAGAGTAGAAAGTGATTATTATCAGCTAATAGGAATTAACATCACACTAAATATTACTGACAGCACAGCTATGTCCAATCCATGATAAGAGAGTAACTTCAGAAATGGTGAATACTTAAGAAATGGTGACTACTTAAGAAATGGTGACTACTTAGGAAAGTCTTAAATCATAACTTGTTTATTCCCAGTTTAATCCTCATAAAAACTTAGGCATTAGGCTACATTCTCAATTTTGTTCTTATACTGTTTATAGAGTTCTTTATACATTATGAATACAAATTGTTTTTGAATATAGGATTTGAAAATATTTTTTCCAAGTCTATGGCTTATTTTTTTAAATTGCATAAGCAAAAGATTTGAATTTTTGACAAAGATTAATCACCATTCTTTCCTTTTATTACATATGTGATATCTAAGAGCTCCTTAATTAACAAAGATTTTCCATGTTTTCTTTCAAAAGCTTTACATCATTTTACATTGGTGTTTGTAATCCGTTTTGAGTTAATTTTTGTATAAGGTGTGACATTTAGGTTGAGGTTTTTTTGTTTTTGCTTATGGACATCCAACTGTTCCAGCACTGTTGCAGGAAGGGGGACCCCTTCCAGGGCCTGAAAGTGGGCTCTTGTCTAACACTCGGAAATGAATGGTTCAAGGAGACACATGTGCTGACAAAGCAAGAGATTTTACTGGGAAGGGGCACCTGGGCAGAGGGCAGGAACCCAGGAGAACTGCTCTGCCATGCAGCTAGCAGGCTAGTGTTTCATGGTGACGGGATTAGCTTCCGGGTTGTCTTTAGCCAATCATTCTGAATCAGAGTCCTTCCTGGTGGTGCCTGTTGGCACCATCCATCAGCCAAGATGGATGCTGATGCCAGTGAGAAGGATTCTAGGAGGTGGTTGGACACGTAGTGTCACTTTTTGACCTTTCCTGAACTCTCCTGGTTGGTGGTGGCTTATTAGTTCCATGTTCCTTAGCAGGACCTCCTGTCCTAAAACAACTCATGCAAATGGTTACTATGCTGTCTGGCCAGGGTGGGCGGTTTCAGTCAGTGTGCTTCCCCTAACAACACCATTTGTTGAAAAGACTGAAAAGCTACTGCTTTTCTTATCAAGAACCAGTTACATGTACTTGTATAACACTAATCTGTTCCACTAATCTGAGTGTTTTATCTCTTCAGTTTTCTATGATTTCTTCCATTAGCATTTGGAGTCACTGACATATACTTTACAAAATTAATTTGTACTTAAGTATTTCATTTTTCTATTTTAAATTGTGCTATTAATTTCTTTCCATCCAATCACTGCTAATATATAAGATTAGTTTTGTGTATTGATCTTTCACCCTACAACCTTCCAAAACTCACTTAAGTTTTATTTTCTAAAATTTCTGTAATTTCTACACATTCCTGTCACCTGCAACAGGGAAGTTTTTCTTCCTTTCCAATGTCTATGATTTTTATTTTCTTCTTTTGCCTTACTGCACTGGGTAAGACTTTTGGTACTATGTTTAATCAGCAGACAGAGTATAAATATTTGCCTTGTTTTCAATCTTAAAAACAAAGGATTGTTATAGGGGAGAATCTGTTTCTTTTACTTTAACCTTTGGTTCCCTTCTGTTTTGTTCAGTAAACAGATACTATCTATACATAATACCCTGCCTTGGGGAACCATGCTTCTCTGGCTGAATGTTAAAGTGCCTTTGTTCAGGGAGACATCCTGATCCTGTCCACCCATTAATGGCTGCAAGAAAGAAGAAATTAACACAGTCCCTCCCTGAGGCGGACCATTCCAGGACATATTTGCAAGATTAATGGCCTTTTTACTTTACTTCCTCACCTCCCCCCACAACCCATATTCTATGAAAGAAACTTGTTATTTTGTGACATTAGTCTGCCATCTTCTCAGTCTTCTGGCTTTCTGAATAAAGTCATTATTCCTTGCCTTAATAACACCTCATCTCCCGACTTACTGGCCCATCACATGATGAGCAGAGTGAGCCTGTTCACAATAACAGAATGAGTCTGCCTTCTACCATTAAGTATAAAGTTAGCTGTAGATATTTTTATAGTTCTTCAACAAGTTGATGAAATTTCCTGTATTTTCATGTTTCCAGGAGGTATTTATTTTAATCATGACTTTTGTCAAATAACTTTTCTATGTTAATTGATATTATTTTTTCCTCATTTAGAGAATTAAATGGAATAGAAGAATTTTTAAAATATCAAACTAACCTCACTTTGCTGACAAAGGTCCGTCTAGTCAAAGCTATGGTTTTTCCAGTAGTCACGTACAGATGTGACAGTTGGACCATAAAGCAGGCTGAGTGCCAAAGAATTAATGCTTTTGAATTGTGATGGTGGAAAAGAGTCTTGAGAGTCCCTTGGACTGCAAGGAGATCAAACCAGTCAACCCTAAAGGAAACCAATCCTAAATATGCATTGGAAGGACTGATGCTGAAGCTCCAATACTTTGGTCATCTGATATGAAGAGACGACTTACCATGAAAGACCCTGATGCTGGGAAAGACTGAAAGCAAAAGGAGAAGGGGGCAGCAGAGGATGAGAAGGCTAGATAGCATCACCAACTTGATGGACATGAGTCTGAGTAAGCTCCAGGAGTTGGTGATGGACAGGGAAGTCTGCTGTGCTGCAGTCCATGGGGTCACAAAGAGTTGGACATGACTGAGCGACTGAACTGAACTGAGTATCACTGATGAACAAAGATGCAAAAATCTTGATTCCAGCTTGTCCTTCACCCAGCCTGGCGTTTCTCATGATGTACTCTGCATATAAGTTAAAAAAGCAGGGTGACAACACTTGACATACTCCTTTCCTGATTTGGAACCAGTCTGTTGTTCCATGTCCAGTTCTAACTGCTGCTTCTTGACCTGCATACAGATTTCTCAGGAGGCAGGTCAGGTGGTCTGGTATTCCCATCTCTTTTATAGTGAGGTGAATTACTGTTCCTTTAAAGGTAATGATTCCTTTTTCTCTGATCTTTTACATCATTTTTTTTTCTTCATCTTTAGTTTTCAAAAGTTTAAATATGATACGTGGATTTCTTTGGGTGTAAGCTGTTTATCAGGGGCTTCCCAGGTGGTGCCAGTGGTGAAGAACCTCCCTGCCAATGCAGGAAACACAGATGTGGATTCAATCCCTGGGTAGGGATGATCCCCTGGAGAAGGGCATGATAACCCACTCCAGTATTCTTGCCTGGAGAATTCCATGGACAGAGGAGCTTGGCAGGCCAGTCCACAGGGTCACACAGTGTTGGACACAAATGAAGCAACTTAGCATGCACGCAATGCGTTTGAAGTCTGCTCACTTTCTTCAGTCTGTAGGTTTGTATCTTTCACTAAACTTGAGTTGTTTTCAGCCATTATTTCTTCAAATATTTTTCAGTCCTGAATTCTTTTCTGTTGTTTTCTGGGTCTCCAATGACATGAAAGCTATATATTTTATTACTGTCACACAGAATTTTAAGGCTCTGTTCACCTTGTCTTCAATCCATATTTTCTGTTATCAGGCTAGATAATGTCTACTAATAATTATTTATGTTGTAATACCCATTCTGCTATTGAAGCATTCAGTGAGTTTTAAATTTCAGTCAATGTAATTTTGAATTCTAAAATTTCCATTTTGGTCTACCTTACCACTTCTCTTTCTTTGCTGTTTTTCTATTTAGTTCAACAGGGTTTGTAATTGCTTGTTGAAGCATTTTTAAGGCAATTGGTTAAACTTTTTAGATAATTCCCATAACTGTGTTATTTTCTTGTTGGCATCTATCCATTGTTTTTTTTTCAGATTTTCCTTGTTCAGTAGTATAATGATGAGCAACTGTGGACCGTACCTTTGACATTTTATGTTACAAGACTCTACTTTCTATTTAAATCTTTCTTATAGAAGTCAATCAGAATGCACGTCTCAATTCACTTCTGTGCAATTTTACATCAATGCCAATTTAGATTTTGAAACTACTGCATTGTTTTACTAGTCTGTGTTGTTTGCTACCATGGGCCATTTTGAACCTAGGCAGAATTGCACACTATAGTTCAATTATCAAGTTATCCTGTGTTGACCCTTGTCATTTTCACACATGGCTACCTACAGGCATACCCATGACTTCAAACACAGATTTAAAGACTCTCTCCAGCTCTCTCCTTTCCTTAATCCTGTCTCCCTTCTGTGGTTAGTGTAACAGGTCACTGTCTCTTTGATGACATTTGTTATAGTTGGGTGGGAACGGTCAATAATGCTCCATTCTTAAGTTTCTAATGCACTTGGGAGAGTGTTACACCGCTTTATTTAGGGAGGGTGGGAATGCTCTACAGGGTTTGCCTCAGTCTGTTTACGAAATGAGTACAGAGGAATGCCTCTGATAATGCACATTCGACATATTCCAGAAAGCTCCACTCTCGTTTCCATGGCACCCAGTAAGGAGGGTGGTGGCCCTGTCATGGTGCTCATTTGGAGTAGAGCAGGTGTGTTAGACTGAATCATGTCCCCCTCACCCCCAAAATTCATACGTTGAAGTCCTAAGACAAAATACAACTAAACTTAGAGATAGACTCTTTGGGATGATTAAGGTAAAATGAGGCCTTATGGTCTCTACCCTAACCCTATAGGAGACTGGTATCCTTATAAAAGGAGGAAGAGTCACTAGAAAGAGAGGAAACTTCATGTGAGAGTGCAGCAGGAAGGTGGCTGTTTTTAAGTAATGGAGAGAGATCTCACCAGAAACCAACCCAGACTTCACCTGGATGTTAGGCTTCTAGACTCCTAACCTGTGAGAAATAACATATTTGGCCAAAAGAATTTCTATTGTCCAAGTCCTCTATCTTCCCAGTCCTCTGGTTTGAGAGTCTTAGGGCATTTTGTTCTGCCTTTGCTCAACGGCATTTCTGAACTTCTACTCTGGTGTCAGGCCATGATATATTCATGAAATAAAAAAACAAGTGAACAACCAATCGAAACTCCCAACTAACTACAAATAAAATAAATAAAAAATACAAATTAAAAAAAATCACTGGATTGTTCCTCCAGTTCTGAGGTCCTAGCCAGTTTATCTCCTTTTGTCCATCTTTCAGAGTCTTAAAATAACTGTTTTTCATGCTTCATATATTTTTAGGTTTAATTATTAGGAGATGTAAGATACACTTTGATTATCCTATCTTATCTGAAATTGGAAGCATTCACTTACTTTTGAATCCACTACCACTGGACTTTAATACTTTAAAAACAATACCGTCCAAATGACTAAGAGCTTTGCGTTGCTAAATCTAAGGGTGAATTCTCAAGCTTCATTTTATCCAGACTCTGAGCAACTTTTAATAGTTGATCAGTTACTACCCCTTGACACTCTTTCATTTGAAAGCCATACTGTGACGGTTTTCCTCACTGCCTCCTTTGCTGGCTAATTTTTGTTCCCTTCCTATAAATGTGGGAGGGCCTGATAGTTCAGCTATCAGTCTGCTTCTCTATCTAAACAAATTATCTAAAATATCTCATTCAGCCTTAAGGTTTTAAATACTATATATAAGCTGACTGTTCCTCACTTTTTTTTTTCCACTTCAGCTTTATCTCTCCTGAACAACATATTTACATATTTAACTACCTATGCAACAACTCCTCTGGGATAAGTAATGAACACTGCAAGCTAAACATATTCCAAACAGATTCTATACATTCTTTTTTTCAGTGTCCGAACTACCCCTCTACTGCTTCAGGAAATGGTACTCCTGCTCACTAAGTCAGGGAAAGAACCAAGGAGCCACCCTTGCCTCCTTTCATTCTCTTAGACTCTACATCTAATTCATAAGGAAAGCCTGTTGGATCTACCTTTAAGTATACAGCAAAACTTATCACTTTCCCACAATTTCAGTGATACCATCTTAATCCACCATAATCTCTTGCTTAGAATTCTGCAGCAGCTTCCCAACTGGTTTCCCTTTTCCAAATCTCCAGCAAATTTACTTCAAATGCATTCTCCAAACAGCAATAAAAATAATTAGGAATGAGTTTTAAAAATTCAAATCCTGCTCTTGTCCAAACCCTCTAGTGTTTTCCAATGATACCTCAAGGAAAATCCAAAGCCTTTTACCATGGCCCATAAACTGTGAATGATATGCCCCAGGCTACTTCTCTGGACTCATTTCCTACTATTTTCTGGATCACTCACTCCAGCCAGTCATGTCCCTGAACAGTTGAACATGATCTTTCAGGACCTTTTCCCTCTACTTAGAATGTTCTTAGATATTCCCAAGGCTTCCTGACTACTGCATTCAGTGAGCAGCTAAATATCACAGCCATAGAAAAGTCTCATCTGATTTCTATTATCCCAAATTATCTACCACCTCTTAGCTGTTCTCCACTCCTATCTGGTTACACAATTGCTTGCTTAATTTTGTTTTCATGGCACTTATTTCTTACAGCTTATATCTACATGTATTTGTCTGTAGCATTTTTTTCCAGTACAATATCAGCTCCAGCCTGATATTATTTCCAAACTGGGCCATGAACATGTTATACCCCTAAGTAAATTAATGACCAAGTTTTATGATGCAGTCAGTAGTTCTTATGTGGCTATCTCCTTCTCATTTTAGCTTAATCTCAAATGTTATTACTTTGGCAATGCCTTGTTTGACAAACATGTTAAAGTAGATATCTTGCTCTCAGTCCTAAACACAGAATACAAAGGTCAATGAGAAGCAAGGGCTTTATCTTTTCTTGCTTCTGTTGTATCTCTAGCATCTGAAAAATATGTCCAGCACTAGTTAGTTTCTGAGTGAATGAATACATAAGTATAACTTACTTAAAAGAAAAAAAAATACTGGACAAACTGATATAAAAGGAAGATCAGGATATAAGAAAATGAAAACAGACAAATAGTTTAGTTGCTTCAAAGAATATTTTAGGTATTTTCAAGGTTATTATGGTAAGGAACCACCACATGGTAAGACAGTTTTTTCTTTTTTTCTCTTAGATAACATATTTTATTGCCTCCACTTTTGCAGATGAAGAAAATGCTCTTAACTTTAGATGATTTTTTTAAACTATGGAAAATATACATAATTTACCTTTTAACAACTTAAAAGTATACAGTTCAGTGGCAATATATATATATTGTTGTACAATCATCACCACTATCTAGTTCCAGAAAACTTATCATCTTCAGAAACTAAAACTCTGTACTCATTAAACACTATCTCATTTCCCTCTTCCTCCCAACCCAATAATCGCTGTTCTAGTTTTCATATTTAAGAGTCTGACTATTCATAAGTGGAATCATATAGTACTTTTCCATTTGTGACTGGCTTATTTCCCTTAGAATAATATTTTCACGGTTCACTCATATTGTAACATGTGTCAACATTTCCTTCTAAAGGTTGAATAATATTCCAACATATGTATAAATCATATTTTAAAATCCATTCATCTACTGATAAGCACATGGGCTGCTTCCATCTTGGCTATTGTGCATAAAGTTTCTATGAACATGGTGAACAAATATTTGTAGAAGTCCATGCTTTCAAATTTTTGGTTATACATTCAGAAGGGGAATTGTCGGATCATATGGCAACTCTATTTTTAACTGAGTAACCACCACATTGTTTTCTGTAGCAGTTGCAGCATTTTACATTTCTACTAGAAACACACAATAGTTTCAATTTCTCTACATCCTTATCTAAATTTGTTAATTTATTTTGTTAAAAAATAGTTATTCTAACTGATGAGGAGAGGAATCTTACTATGGTTTAGATTTGCATTCCCCTACTACACTATTTCATGTGCTTATTGACCATCTGTATATCTTCTTTGGAGGAATATGGATCCAAGTCCTAGTTTTTAATTGTCTTTTGGGGGGAGGGTGATGGTGGTGGTCTGTAGCTGATTTGTAGGAATTCTTTATATATTGCGGATATTAACCCCTTAACAGATATATGACTTGCAAATTTTTCTCCCATTCTGTTGATAGTATCCTGTATCCTTTAAAGCACAAGAAATTTTCATCTTGATGTAGTTCCATTTGTCTATTTTTGCTTTTGGTATCATAAGCAAGAAATCACTGCCAAATACCAAGCTGTGAGAATTTCCCATATTTTCTTCTAAGTGTTTTATAGTTTTAGCACTTACATTTAAGTCTTTGATAGATTTTTGAGTTAATTTTTATATATATATTGTAAGGTAAACGGTCAGTTTCTCTTTTTTGTCTATAGATACTCAATTTTGCCAACAACATTTATTGAAAAAAGTGTCCTATTCCTATTGAATAGTCTGGCAACTCAGTCAAAAATCATTTGACCATATAAGTGAGGGTTTATTTCTAAGTTTTTTATTCTATTGTATTGTCTGTCTTTATACCAGTTTCAAGCTGTTTTGATTACTATAGTTTAGTAAGTTTTGAAATCAGAAAGTCTGAGACTGCCAACATTACTTTTTCAAGATTGTTTTGGCTATTCCACTAGGTTTTGAAAATACAGTATTTAAAGAACATCTGTCATCTCTAATATGTCATCTTGTGTGTTTAGTTCATTCTATGGTAATGTCAGTTCATCTGCAAAATGGCATACCAGTAGTAACAGCTTACTGGGATAGTAGTGATGATTAAATATGAAATATCATTTTTAAAACTGAGCAAAATACCAGCATACATTAGCAATGCTCAAAGCATTAGCAATTATCCTGAGAAAAATGTACCAACACAACCTGTGGCAGAATAATGGCCACCCAAGGACGGTCAGATCCTAATCCCTAGGACTTTTGAATATCTTTTTTGAATATCTTAGCTTACATAGCAAAAGGAACTTTTCTGAAGGGGTCAAATTAAGGATCTTGAAGTGTGGAAATTATCCTGTGTTTTATATAATTATCTAGGTGGGCCCAATGTAATCACAAGTGTGAGGAAGAAGGCAAAGATAGAGGTGATGTGACGGCAGAAGCAGAGGGGAGAAAAGGTGATGTGTGTGACACCAACAGAATAGCTGATGTGGGTCTCTGCAGAACAAGGACAGCTTCTAGAAGCTGAAAGTAGTAACCCTAGAAACAGCTCAGTTTTAGTTTTATAAGATTTTTACAGAAATTCTGACCTCTAGCTCTGCTGCAAAATTTGCATTGTTAAACCATTATATTTGCGATAGTCTGTTACAATAGCAATAAGAAACTAATACATATTTTGGTGCAGGAAGTGGTGTAGTACTGTAACAAATATCTAAGAATATGGAAGTGACTCCAAAATTGGGTAACCAGTGGAGGCTGGAACAATTTTGATGAACACGATATTTTTCTAAAGCCTAAACTGCTTTGAGGAGACTGATGTTTGTACAAATATGGATGTTAAAGACTGATGGAGAAGGCTAAGAATAAGGAATAAAAAAACCACTATACCTTAGCAGAGTACACCTAAATCATCATAAATGGATTGTTGGTAGAAAAAGATATTAAAATTTCTTTTGATAAGGGCTCAAAAAGAGGAGGCACTTATTGTTGGACAGTGGAGGAAAGATGATGCTTGTTATAAAGAAACAGAAAGCTTTAACTGACTTGTGTCCAACAATTATATGGAAAGCAGAATTGTAAGTGATGAATGTAGACAGATAACTGAAAAGATTTTGAAGAAAACTTTTGAAGGAAAAACTTGGTTTCACTGTTTGTAAAAAAATGTGACAAGTAGGAAAAACACCAAGGGGAGGACTGTTAATCAAAAAGAAACCAGAATTTGATGATTTGGGAAATCATCAGCCTATGCAGGTTGAAAAGATATAAAAATTAAGAAATTTGGTCAGGAAAACATGTTCAGGAGAAAGTGTCAAGGATACATATGGATAAAATTTTGTTAAAGTGTCTGAAGAGATTAGGTTTGTAAACTCATGGATCCTGTCAGCCATCTCAGAAGCCAAAAATGGAGATGGGTTTATCTAAGAAAGATTTGGAGAGAAGGTTCTTGTCTGATGGAGAGAATTATTTAGACCCATGCAAAAGACTCACCAAGATTTTTAGAGTGCTGTACTAACAGAAACATTGCCAGCTTGCATGGAAAGGAACAGAAAGAGAATGAAGTGAAAGAAGGTTGTTAAGAGTCTACAAATTCTACAGGCAGGAAACAGACTGATGAAATTACTCAGTTGAAAACATGAACTACTCTTTAGGAAAAGAAGATGAGCCATAGGCCCTTGGTTGGAGCTGAGTGCCATAGAGAATTAGACTCAGGCTTTAAAACCAAAAGCAGTATGTGTGGTTGGATTCTGTAATTGCTTGAGACCATTAACTCCTTTGTTCTTTAGTTTTCTCCCTTTTTGAATGGCAATAGCTGTAATTATTACTTGTCTCACCACTGTATTCGAGAAGCAAATAACTCATTTACTAGTTTCAAAGATCCATAAATGAAGAGTAATTTTGCCATAATATTAATTACCCGAATAGCCTTGTTGCTGTTGTTTAGTTGCTAAGTTGTGTCCAACTCTTTGACCCCATGAACTGCAGCGCACCAGGTTTCCCTGTCCTTCACCATCTCCTGGAGTTTGCTCAAACTCATGTCCTTTGATTGAGTGGGTGATGCCATTCAACCATTCATCCTCTGTCCCCCACTTCTCCTCCTACCCTCAATCTTTCTCAGCATCAGGATCTTTTCCAATGAGTCAGCTCTTGGACTCCTGGAGCTCCTCCCAGGCTCCTCCGTCCATGGGATTTTCCAGGCAAGAATGCTGGAGTGGGTTGCCATTTCCTTCTCCAGGATAGCCTTACATGTGTCTAATTTAGATAATTTACATGATGAGAACTGGGACTTTTGAGCTGATAAGCTTAAAAGACATTCTGGACTTCAGTTGATACACTAATGGATTGAGACTTTGGGGGATGATGAGATGGAATGTATTTTGCATGTAGTATGAGACTTAATCTTTAGGAAGTCAGAGGGTCTCAGATCATGGTATGTGCATGCTCAATTGCCTTGATCATGCCCAACTTTTTGCTACTCCATGAACTGTAGCCTACCAGGCTCCTCTGTCCATGGGATTTTCCAGACAAGGATACTAGAGTGGGTTGTCATGGCCTCCTCCAGGGGATATTTTTGACCCAGGGATTGAACCCTTGTTTCTTATGTCTCTTGTATTGGCAGGTGGTTTGTTTACCACTGGAGCCACCTGAGAAGCCATGTTAATCACTCTACAGAGACCACAGTATTTCTTATAAAAGGGAGTAGAAGAATGGAAGCAGAGCTCAGAAAAGGGAAAAGATTTTGATGGTTAATTCTATGTATCAACTTGACTGGGCCATGCTCAGATATTTGGTTAAACATTATTCTGGGCATGTCTTTAAGCGTGTTTTTGGGTAAGACTAATATATAGATTGGTAGGTTTTCTAAAACAGATCACCCTCTCTAATGTAGGTGGGTCTGATCCCATCAATTAAAGACATGAACAGAACAAAAAGGCTGAGTAAGAGTGAAACTCTTCGTGCCATTGTTGAGTTAGAACATTGGTTTATTTTTGGTTTTTTGGGACTCAGACTGAAAAACTGACTTTTTTTGGGTTTTGAGCCTGCTGGAATTTGGACTGGAGTTTAAAACTATCAACTTTCCTGGTTTAGATATGGACTGGAAATGCATATTGGCTCTCCTGGGTCTTCAGCCAGCTAACTGCCAATCATAGAACTTCTTAGTCTCCATATTCATGTGAGCCAATTCCTTAAAAAAAAGAAAACAAACAAACAAACAAACAAACTCAATCCCTCCTTCTCTCCTCCCCCAGTTTCTATGAATTTCCTGCTGATTTTGTTTCTCTGGAGAATTCTGAATAATACAATGATGCTACAGAGTTGGCTTTGACAATGGAGATGAAGGAAACGGCCATGAGTCAAGGGAAGCTGGCAGCCTTGGGAAGCTAGAAAAGACAAGGGAAGAAATTTTTAGTTACAGCAGAACCAGCACTCCTAGTGCTTTGATTTTAGCCCTGTGAAACTGATTTCAGACTTCCGGCCTCCAGAATTGTGACAGAATGAATTTGTGTTTTTATGTGATACTATGTCTGTCGTAATACACTAATATACAATCCACTGTTGTCCTTGATACTCTTTTACAATACTGTTCCAGTCATCACTTCAAGCTTGAGTAAATAAGATGTGGTATATCCATACCTGGAAAGAGGTATTTATACAAGCTACAAAAAAGGTAAACTTTGAAAACACTATAAGTGAAAGAAGTCAGTGAAGACCAAAATACATGAATTTATTTATCTATAAAAAGATAGATCTTGTTATACCAGAGACCTATTATGTTTTTTGTTTTGTTTCTTTTAATTCATGTGTAACAACATTGAAAACAGTAGCATTTAATCTCTCAGCTTTAGGGACAAAGGCTGCAAAGTGAGTATCAGAAAAGACTTGGGATATTTTAAGTTATTTCCTAAAATCAACACAAGAAAACTTTCTACTTTTTAAGTTTCCTTCGGAAGCTGCTGTGGTATAAAATTAACAGGAATAAGATATCCATCAGTCCTCTCTCTGACAGTCTGTGTTCTCTTAGTGGTAAGAAGTCACTTAGCTTCATAGATCTTTTGGAATTAAAGTTGATACTCATGTTGTTGACATTCTAATTTAAATATGTTCTTAATAAGGTAAGCTTTGAAGGGAAGGGGGAGGAATAGTATTTCATTTAATCACACAAGACACTTGCAGGTAGGTATATTAATTCTTATTTTATAGATGTACAGGTATATAGACAGGATAAATACACTGCTGAAGGAAACGGAGCTCCTGAGCACTGGCATTTAAAATGAAGATTAAAGGTCATGCTCTTCTTTTTTTATCTCCATGCTAAGCTGCACTTATAAATAAACTTTTCTTTTAACCTCATGTGATATACCAGGCATGAAAGAAATGTGTTTTGTAATGCACCCTAACTCAAATTCTGTTTGGGATAAACACTGTCAAAAACTGGAAAAAAGGGATATCAGCATTATCATGGATTGAAATGCTCCGTTAGTTCTTCCTTTCAACCAAAAACCAATAAAACATCCACAATTCAACAAAGGTGCCTCTGCCCAACACACCAGGACTCCAGAGAATTTCAAACATCTGTAGATGTAAAGGTGGGTGAACTAGAACACACAGAGGAAGTGAGTAGGGGGAAAAATGAAGTGGAGACCACAGCACCAGAGAACTCAGCAGCAGCAGGGGAAGTGGCACATGTGACTCTGGCTTACTGGCTGCTGTGGTGGTCTGGGCAGCAGGGGCAAAAGGATCCCACCCCTTTAGCTGTGGAGGCACCCAAGACTCTAGCCCATCTCCTTGGGCAAGGGTGGTGCCCATGAGCCAGAAAACAAAGGACACAGAACGGATGCCCACGACCTTGGCTCCCTTAAGCCTTTCCCTCTCTCTGTGGTGATGAAGCTTGTGACTCAGGAGATCACAGACATGGGAAAGGCACCCACCACATATGGAATATACAAACAAACAAAAGATGGAGATAAGTGGTCAAACCAAATCAAACAAAAGTGTAGCTGCAAAGAAGAGAGTAGTGGTTACAAAAGGGGAAGGAGCAAGGAAGGGGGACGGTAACATGGCCAAAGGGTATCAACTCTAGGTGGGTAACAAATGGAAACTAAATTTTTGGTGGTGAGTACACTGTAGTGTACACCGAAACAGAAATATAATTTTGTACACAAGAACTCTATACAATGTTACAAACCAATGGAACCTCAATAAAAATTTTTTTGAAAAGGAAAATTTCACTTGTGTTTTTTTTTTAAATTAATATATCTGACTGCAAGTATATAACGTAACAGAGAGGTCTGAATTGAAGTTTTATCCTATTTATGAAGAGGCATTTTCAATTCTGTCAGGTTGGGAAATTGATTCCATACTACCAGTTTCTACCACCATTAGTCTAATTTATACAGCAGGTAAGAATTAGAAACATAGAAGTTCAAAATCTTCCATGCTCTTGTAAAGGAACTCTGTTATTGCTACTGAGAGGTAATAAAACTTTGTGGGTGTTATTCTAGGAAGGAAGCTGATTAAAATGTCATAAAGTAGAAGTATATATTCCAGAATGCTTTTTCTTTTTCTAGTATCTCCCCTAAAATTGTAAGAGGTAACTGTATATGCTGATGATTTAAAAGTTAAGAAGCTTACTATGCTTTATAAAAGTATCAGTTCATTTCAGTCACTCAGTTGTGTCTGACGCTTTGCAACCCCATGGACTTAGGCAGCATGCCAGGCTTCCCTGTCCATCACTGGCTCCTGAAGCTTGCTCAAACTCATGTCCATCAAGTTGGTGATGCCATACAACCATCTTGTCCTCTGTCATTCCTTTCTCCTGCCCTCAATCTTTCCAGGCATCAGGGTCTTTCCCAATGAGTCAGTTCTTCCCATCAGTTGGCCGAAGTACTGGAGTTTGAGATTGAGCATCAGCATCAGTCCTTTCAATGAATATTCAGGGTTGATTTCCTGTAGGATGGACTGGTTTGATCTCCCTGCATTCCAAGGGACTCTCAAGAGTTTTCTCCAACACCATAGTTCAAAAGCATCAGTTCTTCAGTGCTCAGCTTTCTTTATGGTCCAACTCTCACATCCATACATGACTATTGGAACAACCACACCTTTGACCAGAAGGACCTTTGAGGGCAAAGTAATGTCTCTGCTTTTTAATATGCTGTCTAGGTTGGTCATAGCTTTTTCCCCAAGGAACAAGTGTCTTACTTTCATGTCTGCAGTCACCATCTGAAGTGATTCTGGAGCCCAAGAAAATAAGTTGTTACTGTTTCCATTGTTCCCCCATCTATTTGCCATGAAGTGATGGGGCCAGATGCCATGATCTTTGTTTTTTGGACATTGGCTTGTTAAGCCAGTTTTTTTTTGCTGTCCTATTTCACTTTCATCAAGAGGCTCTTCAGTTCCTCTTTGCTTATGCCATTAGTGTGGTGTCATCTGCATATATGAGGTTATTGATATTTCTCCCTGCAATCTTGATTCCAGCTTTGCTTCATCCAGCCCGGCATTTTGTATGTTGTGCTCTGCATATAAGTTAAATAAATATGGTGACAATAAACAGCCTTGACATACTCCTTTCCCAATTTCAAACCAGTATTATTCCATGTCTAGTTCTAACTGTTGCTTCTTGATCTGCATACAGATTTCTCAGGAGGCCAGTAAGGTGGTCTGGTATCCCCATCTCTTGAAGAATTTTCCACAGTTTGTTGTGATCTACACAGTCATCCTAAAGGAGATCAGTCCTGAGTGTTCACTGGAAGGGCTGATGTTGAAGCTGAAACTCCAATTCTTTGGCCACTTGATGCGAAGAGCTGACTCATTGGAAAAGACCGTGAAGCTGGGAAAGATTGAGGGCAGGAGGAGAAGGGGATGACAGAGGGTAAGATGGTTGGATGGCATCACTGACTCAATGGACATGGGTTTGGGTGGACTCCCGGAGTTGGTGATAGACAGGGAGGACTGGTGTGCTGCAGTTCATGGGATAGCAAAGAGTTGGACATGACCGAGTGACTGAACTGAATTGAACACAGTCAAAGGTTTTAGTGTAGTCAATAAAGCAAAAGTAGATTTTGTTCTGGAATTCTCTTGCTTTTTGATGATCCAACAGATGTTGGTAATTTGATCTCTGGTTCCTTTGCCTTTTTGAAATCCAGCTTGAACATCTTGAAGTTCATGGTTCACGTACTGTTGAAGCCTGGCTTGGAGAATTTTGAGCATTACTTGGCTAGCATGTGAAGTGAGTGCAATTGTGCAGTAGTTGGAACATTCTTTGGCATTGCCTTTCTTTGGGATTGGAATGAAAACGACATTTTCCAATTCTGTGGCTACTACTGAATTTTCGAAATCTGCTGGCATACTGAGTGCAGCACCTTAACAGCATCATCTTTTAAGAATTGAAATAGCTCAGCTGGAATTCCATCACCACTAGTTTTGTTTGTAGTGATGCTTCTTAAGGCCCACTTGACTTTGCACTCTAGGATGTCTGGCTCTAGGTGAGTGCTCACACCATTGTGGTTATCTGTGTCATAAAGATCATTTTTGTATAGTTGTTTTGTATATTGTTGCCACATCTTCTTAATATCTTCTGCTTCTGCTAGGTCCATATTGTTTCTGTTCTTAATTGTGCTAATCTTTCCATGAAATGTTCTCTTGGTATCTCTAATTTTCTTGAAGAGATCTCTAGTCTTCCTCATTCTATTGCTTTCCTGTATTTCTTTGCATTGCTCACTTAGGAAGGCTTTCTTATCTCTCTTTGCTCTTCTTTGGAATTCTGCATCGAAATGGGTGTATCTTTCCTTTTCTCCTTTGCCTTTTGTGTCTCTTCTTTTCTCAACTATTTGTAAGGCCTCCTCAGACAGCCATTTTGCCTTTTTGCATTTCTTCTTCTTGGGGATGGTTTGGACCACTGCCTTCTGTACAATGTTATGAATCTCATCCATAGTTCTTCAGGTACTCTACCTATCAGATCTAATCCCTTGACTCTTTCGTCACTTCAACTGTATAACCGTAAGGGGTTTGATTTAGGTCATAACAGAGTGGTCTAGTAGAATTCCCTATTTTCTTCAATTTAAACCTGAAGTTTGCAATAAGGAGTTCATGATCTGAGCCACAGTCAGCTCTTGGTCTTGTTTTTGCTGACTGTATAAAGAGTCTCCATCTTTGGCTGCAAAGAATATAATCAATCTGATTTCAGTACTGACCATCTGGTGATGTCCATGTGTAGAGCTGTCCCTTGTGTTGTTGGAAGAGGCTGTTTGCTATGACTAGTGCATTCTCTTGGCAAAACTCTGTTAGCCTCTGTCCTGCTTCATTTTGTACTCCAAGGCCAAACCTGCCTATTATTCCAGGTATCTCTTGACTTCCTACTTTTCCATTCCAGTCCCCTATGATTAAAGGATATTTTTTTTTTTATGTTAGTTCTAGGTCTTATAGGCCTCATATCATACTTATAGGTCTCAACCTCACAATTATAATAGTATAATTTTATATAAAAATCAAAGTTAGCAATGTACTCATCAATTACAGAGGAAATGCTTATTGGAATTTATCTTGGTAGCAACAGTGTAATGAGAGTAATGAAATTTTATCAACATAGTTTACCTGAAAAGACTAGGATACACTAAAAAAAATGAGAATCCTATACTCTTCAGATTAGCAGGCAGGCTGGAAGAAAATTAAGAAATTTTCAGATCTGTAAGGTCTCAGAAAAAATGTGCAGAATCTCCTTGATAAAATTACTTGCCAATATACCCATAAAAATAGTATATGAATCAAAGAAAGAATGGAAGATGGACGTGTTCAATGGTGATCAAAGAAACTAGTAAACTTTGTAGCCAATTGTAAATAATGGCAACAATAAAATGTGAAAATAAATACACATATAAATAGATGAGTCCTGAATAATATCAACATGGTGATGACATCACTGAACAAGAGAAAGGGTAGGGGAAAGAGAACCGAATGTACACTAAAAGTCTTACCTTAAGGACAGTTTGTCTCTAATAGCTCACTAAAAAATGTAACAACTATAACAGAAAGAAGATTTATACCATACAAATCATCTTAGGAACTACAAAAGGAAGAGAAATTTGAATGATCCAAAAGAAGGCAGAAAAATAAGGAAAATGATGAACACAGTGATAAAATGGCAAGGATAAATCAAGGCATATATGACCACATAATAGTATACTAATAATTAAAGTGACAGCAGACATTACAGAGAACTTATGCTGTGCTATATCATGTGTGATGCAAGTTCTCATCTGAATCTCACAAGAACCTCATGAGTGGGTATTATTGTTTTTCTCATTAACAAATATTAAAACTGAGATAAGACAGGTTACTTGCCGTGATCACACAGGTAATAAGAGAGACAGAATTTGAATCTAGGCTCCACATACATGCTTTTGTCAACTAAATTATACTACTTTTTTGAATGGGTTATATCCTACTATTAAGAGACAGAGATTCATACATTCAGTTTTCAAAAATTCCCATCACAGAGTCCTTTCTTCACTTAATCTACAGTTTTGAAGCTTCATCCATGCTGCTAACTATCCTTCTTCAGTAATTTATTATTATTTCTTATTGGCAAGCATTATTAAATTGTATAAATATACCATGACTTGTTTATTTATCTCTTGTTGTGGGCCTTTGATTTGCTTCCAGTTTGGCGCTACTGTGAATAAAGATACTGTGAACATTCTTTCAGAAATCTTTTTGTGAACTCAAGTTTTAATTTTGTTTGCAAAAGAACCTAGAAATGAAATTGCTGGATCACAGGAATGGTACATGTTTAACCTCATAAGAAGCTGCAAGTTTTCCAAAATGATTGTGTAATTTTACATTCGTAATAAAAAATGTGTAAGAGTTCCAGTTGTTCTTCATCCTTACCAACATTTGCGTTATTGCCTTGTTTAACTGAAACCATTCTAGGGGGTATTATCAAGTGTATCCTATGGCTTTAATTTCATTTCCTTAATCATCAGTGATATTGGATATCTTTTCATATGTTTACTGGCCATCTGTATACCTTTTACACTGAACTGCCTTAGTGTCAATGCAAAAAAAAGAATCAGTTGATCATAATATATACAGCTGTATTTCTGGACTCAGACATTGATCTCTCTATGTATTCTTACATAAATACCACAGTGTCTTCATTACTGCAGTTTCACAGGGAGTCTTAAAATCAGGTAGAAATGATTCCTCCATGCTGTTGTTTCTTCAAGAATTCTGTCTAACCCAGGTTTTAACTGAGCTAATAGACTTCCCTGGTGGCTCAGTGGTAAAGAACTTGCCTGCCAAGTAGGAGATGCAGGTTTGATCCCAGGGCCGGAAAGCTCCCCAGGAGAAGGAAATGACAACCCAGTCCAGTATTATTGCCTGGGAAACCCCACAGAGAGCCTGGTGGGCTATAGTCCATGAGGTCATGAAAGAATCAGACACGACCTGGCGACTAAACAACAAAATCGAGCTAATCTAGTTTTTCACATATAAATATCAGAATGAGAATATAAATTTATTCAGAAGTGAATGGGGAATTTGACTGAAATTGTGTTCAATTATAGATCAGATTTGATGAATAAAATATAAATATATAGATCAAACTGAAAGATCAAGAAAGATTGTTCTCTACAGAGAATATTGAGTATCCTGATGTGTAAATATGGTATTTCCCCTTTTGGGGGGGGGGCTTTTTTAATTACTCTCAGTAATGTCCTAGTATTCAAAAACAGGTACAACTGAATTTTGTTGATAGAAATCAAAACATTGGATACCTATGAGGTTGGGTATTAACTAAGGTCATAGAAACATTTTACATTTTGACTGGAGTACTGGGTATGCAGGTATAAACATTAGCAAAACTCATCAAATTGTACATTTAACATTTTTGCATTTCATTGAGTGCAAATTTTCCAAAATAGAATGCCATATAAAAGCTAAAATGGGTAGAAATGTATGCAGAGTAAATGCTAAGAAAAAGAAACAGGATAGAGATTATGTGCTGTGCTATGCTTAGTCGCTCAGTCACCTCTGACTCTTTGCAACCCCATGGATCCAGGTCTGCTGCGTTGCAACCTGGATTTGATCCCTGGGTTGGGAAGATCCCCTGGAGAAGGGAACGACGACCAACTCCAACATTCTTTCCTGGAGAATTCCATGGATAGAAGAGCCTGGCAGGCTACAGTCCATGGGTAGCAAAGAGTCAGACATGACTGAGTGACTTTCACTCACTCACTCTCCTGCATTGCAGCTGGATTTTTTTTTTTTTTTTTTTTAAACCATCTGAGCCACAAGGGAAGCCCAAGAATACTGAAATGGGTAGCCTATCCCTTGTCGAGGCTATCTTCCAGATCCAGGAATTGAACAGGGTCTCCTGCATTGCAGGTGGATTATTTACCAGCTGAGCTACTGGGGAAGCCCAGAGATTACAGTGTGGGGAAACAAACAAACAAGAATTCAAAGCAAAAAACATTAAAGAAAAAGAAAAAAAAAAAAATGGATAGTCCACAATTAACAAAAAGTCAGAGGACAAACCCTTATGCACCTAGTAATCAAGGTTGCAAGTCCATAAATTAAACATTGATAAAGGAGCTGACAACTGTATACTTCCATAGCAGAGGATTAGTAAACTTTTAAAAATGAATAAAAATATATAAGGGTATATAGAAGATTTAAATAACACAACTAACACAAATGATATTTCAAATAACCATTCATTCAGTTATCTATCAAACTACCAGAAAACTCTCAACAAGTTTTGAAAAGTATTACACAAGACAGTTCAATGTTTGCAATGCAATAACCTTAATGAACAATAAAAAAAAATAGACTCAAACAGTAAGAAAACAACACAAAACAACTCCCCAAACATATTTAAATGAACATTTAAAAAACCTTCCAGAATAATGTGTAGGTTAAGAGAAAATTCAAATAAATATAAAAGAAGAGAACAATAAAAACGCCAATTACCAAAATATGTGGTTTGAGGACAAGTACATAGAAAACAGTCTTAAAATCATTTATTAAAAAATAAGAAAATGGGAGAAATTCTACTAAGTACTCAATGAAATAAACTACAAGAAAAACAAAAATAAATCTAAAGAAAGCAAAAAAGGGAAAGAATTAAATATAGAACCAGAAATAAATTATTTAGGAAAAAACCCATCTTATCATTGAAAATAGGAGTAATTTAAAAGCTACTATAATAACAAAAACACAGATATTAATGAAATAATAGAATAGCCTTAATCAATTCTGATGAATAAAATATAACAGGTAAATAACATTACAAACACAAAGGGCCTACACCTATGGATTCAAAGGAAATGTAAAAATTATAGAAGAATGCAACATCGTCACAATAAGCTCAATAAGCAGGAGTAATTATTGAGAGATTGATTAAAACTGATTGCCAATAAATAACATTCAATATATTCTTTTAGGAATTAACAGAGACTGCCAGTGCTTTCGGAGAAGGTAACGACAACCCACTCCAGCACTCTTGCCTGGAAAATCCCATGGACAGAGGAGCCTGGTAGGCTGCAGTCCATGGGGTCGCTAAGGGTCGGACACGACTGAGCGACTTCACTTTCATTTTTCACTTTCATGCATTGGAGAAGGAAATGGCAACCCACACCAGTGTTCTTGCCTGGAGAATCCCAGGGATGGGGGAGCCTGGTGGGCTGCCATCTATGGGGTCGCACAGAGTCAGACATGACTGAAGCGACTTAGCAGCAGCAGCAGCCAGTCCTTTATCATCTAAATTTTTCCCTAATAATTAATCAGTGGATCCTGTTTCATTTTAATATGGGATGAAAAATTGTAATATGAGATTCACTAGGGCAGAAGAATAGGCAACCTTATTGTAGAAAAATTTTATCTTTACAAATTTCAACTACTGAAGCTAAAATCAGCTTGTGAGTGAAGGTTAGTCAACATAGTAGTATGAGTTCTTCAGTGATTAAATAGTATGAGTTCTTCAGTGATGAGGGATCCAGGATACGATTTCAAACACATTGTAAATTTTTTATTCTGCCATATCATTTTGGGCTAATTTAGTATTCTCCTTCATTTGAGGTATAGAAGCTACTGACTGAGACAGTGCAATTAGAAATGGTGTAAAAATGAAAGCAAACTTAAGCCTGCTAATATACTGTAAAACCTGATTTAAGAAAATCACATATTGAATGCTTCTGGAGGCTTTATAATAATTTGTTTAGGAGAAAGTAATACATTTTATTAAGTCCAAAGTAATGTGAATATGATTCTTGTATTCAGTATCTTTATTAATTTTGAAAAATAAACATTTTACGAAAACAACCTTGCTCTACCCCTATGTATAATTCTATAAAACACACCCTAAGCAAGTTTATTAAAATATTCTTCAGTCTTCAATAAGCTATGAATGCAGATAACTTCCCTACCTAGTGTTATTATATTCATTAACTAAGGGTTAGTTAATGATTTAGATCCTAAGACTTAGTAATCTAGGTTGTAAAGTTAGAAACAGGCTGTTCTCCCATCTGAAGTAATCATTTGAAGAGATGGAAATTATGTGACTTAGCCTATCAAGATTTATTCTGTGAATGTTTTTTCTTTTATTGTAAATTAGGAAGTCTGTTACATCTTCACATTCATGGAAAAGACTGTGATTAACTTAATTTAAAAAAGATTATGGTGAAGCATTTGAAGTGTAAAACATAAAATTAGTAACATATTGGATTTAATTAAAAACCATGACAAATCCTGTTACATTTCATAATAAAAATGAAAAATAACAGTGGCTAGAAATGGAGAAGTGGATACAGGCATCTGTACCATCAATCTTTTCACCAATTAAAGTAGAACATCTGAAACAAAATAGAACCTTTTTTTTGGTGACTTAGGGTATCAATATGAACTTAAACTATTCTAAAAAGTTGAGGGTCAAGAAGAAAATGCAGATTATACTGAATGGGTAATTACCTAATATCTGCAAAAGTGCCCAGTAATTCTTTTTGACAGAATTCCAGATCCCAACTTGTTTCTGGTTATCTTAAAGTCTTTCATAAAGGTAGCCTGAATGTGTACCACCAACACACCCAAATTATACCTCTGGTTTCCGAATTAACAAAACACAAATTAACTAAAAAAAGAGAACACATGCTTATACATAACCAATCTCCTCTAATCACTACTGTTTAGTTGCTAAGTTGTTTCCAATTCTTTTAGGATCCCATGGAGTGCAGCCTGCCAGGCTCTCCTGTCCATGGGATATCCCAGGCAAGAATACTAGATCAGGTTGCTGTTTCCTTCATCAGGGGATCTTCCCAAACTGGGTACTGAACCCATGTCTCCTTCATTGTTAGGCTGATTCTTTACCCCTGAGCCACCTGGGAAGCCCTTCTGACAGTAACTCTCAGAAAGCTTATGGGTTTTATTTATTTGCCCTTAGCTTGCTCCTTCTTTCTCTTGTCAAGAGTGACCTTTACTCTCTGCCGAAATCATCACCTCCAACCTCTGCTAAAAATGTATTATTTTGTTTATCTACTACTTCCTTCTAAATTTTTTTCTTACAGGGAAAGGAAAATGATTTAGATTCTGTAAGCTTAGAGTCCTGACTGCAAATGTGTGATCTTGGACAAGTAATCTGACTTATGTGAGACTATTTCCATATTTGAGCTTCCGTGGTGGCTCATCTGGTAAAGAATCTGCCTGCAATGTGGGAGACCTGGGTTTGATCCTTGGGTTGGGAAGATTCCGTGGAGAAGGGAACAGCTACCTACTCCAGTATTTACAAAATACAGATCATACCATCCTGTAGAAATTATTATGAAGTAATGTGCATGAAAAAATGTGCACTTTATAAACTAAAGCCCTTTTCTTTCTGGCATTAACTGACAAGGAATATATTGCAATTTCTGATTTACCTTTTACATACAATTAAAAAATTATAAAAATAGAATTATCATTAGCTTAACAGCACACTATGGAATAATCTCATTCTAACTTTGCTTTTCTTGTTTCAAAAAAAAGAGAAAATTCAAACAAATAAGAGAAGATGACCACACACAGAAGATGACCGTGAACACAGGGCAACTGAGTAGCAGCACAAGGGGAAAACCACGGTTTTCAGTCACTGGTGTCACAGACGTAAAATGGCTGATCTCAGACCATGTTGTTTGGTTTACAGTCACTCGCTGCCTCTATAAATGTCATTAATAGAGATCTTTTTCATGTAACATGATTTTAAAGGTTAACTTTAAACAATTAAGACCTTTAGTAGAAAATAAAAAACAAACTTAGGCCCAAATAGCGACTCTTCTCTGAAAACAAAAAAATACAAGTTTACAAACCATAGTTTTAGAACTTCCTTTTCATGAAATACATATTGTGGATTTTTAGTCTCATCTGTGTAGTTTATCTCTACCTGATTTTCAAAATCTGCAGAAAAAAAGAAGAAGAATTCTCCAGGTAGCAGCCCTTGAAAATATAAATGGCAACCCTGTACTACTTCTTAGCAGTGCTGAAATCAGTTAAAAGTTACAAAATGCTTTTTCAACAAAATTTGAATAGTAGAAAAGGATTATAATGCACACTATGTCTTATTTTCCTTCTTTTATGTTTCAAAGAATGTATTATGCTGAATTCTCCGAGACACACATCTCTCAAGAATAGGACTCTCTCATCTAGTGATTTAATGAACACTGAGATGCACTGAAATCTATCCTCCAATTCTCATCTATCCCAAAGGAATAAAAAAAGAAACCCTGGGCTTTAAACAGCTGCTTTTATAAAAGCTCCAAGAGCCTATGACTGCCTTTTACTTTACGTTTCCTATAGAGCCATAGTGTTCACTACTGATTTAGCTGCTGATATCACCATTATTGGAGAAGGAAATGGCAACCCACTCCAGCACTCTTGCCTGGAAAATCCCACGGATGGAGGAGCCTGGTGGGCTACGGTCCGTGGGGTCGCAAAGACTCAGACACCATTGAGCGACTTCACTTCATCATCATTATTATTTATGGGCTTCCCTGGTGGCTCAACGGTAAAGAACCCACCTGCCAACGCAGGAGACACATGAGATGTGGGTTTGATCCCTGGGTCAGAAGATCCCCTGGAGAAGGAAAGTGATAACCCACTCCAGTGTTCTCGCCTGGGAATACCATGGAGAGAAGAGGCTAGTGGGCTACAGTCCATGGGGTCCCAAAGAGTTGGACACAATGCATGCAAATTCAATTCACTGTCATTATTACTGAATGGTAAAGGTTAAGTTAAATATTTGATGGCTTGAAGGAGAAAATGTTGATAAAAAAACTTTTATGACAAAATATAAATTGCTTGCATGTTTTTCTAACAATAAGTAATCACGGACTTAAATGAATTTGAGATGTAACTTCTTAATTCTTTCGAATAGGGTAAATGTTCAAATTAAAGTAATTTTTAAATTTTTTTTGCTTTTACATTTCTTTGCACTATATATTTAAAAGGAAGAAAAAATCACATTCAACTCAGAGATTTCTTTTGGTTCTACCAGATGTGCTTCACACATAGGTGATGAGTGGTATATACTACTATGCATTACAGAGCATGATGCTCATATCTGTGGAAAATTCTGTAAATACAACTCAAAGTGACTATAATTCAAATCAAGATCCTCAGAAAAGTTTAAGTACAGATTCTTCATAATTTTCTATAAATATTTATGGATAATCACTAATAATGTATGGTTTTCTAAAACTCACATTTCTAGAAAACATTGTTTTATGTTGAAATTAACAATAGTTTGATTTTTTTCCCCAGGACAGTTGTATTACATCATGAGCCTGGTAGTAAATGTGAGTTGAATCATCACAAGTTCCAGAGTCAAAAAATGAATTAATGCTCAGAAGGAAAATTATGGATAGATATGATTTAAGAGGCAAGAAAGAATAAGGAGTAAGAAACATAACTAATTATAATATGAAAAATACAATAAAGCATTAAAACTTTAGAAGAGTCATATTAATGGAATCTGCCAAGAACAAAGTGTGAATTTAACTACATTGGTTTAGCTACTGGTACTTCTATTTAAGGTGAAAAAGTAGGAACAACATTCAAAACTACTGATAATGTAATAAATGTACTAAACAATTTGTATTTACAAATATTATCAACAGTCTTGTCTAAATTCTTGATACCATTATAAAACAAGTAACAGTAAGGCACCATTCACTGATAGTACAAGTCAGCATATCTTGTTAATTTCTTCATTTATTTTTAACTCACCTAATTTCCACCACAACTCCATGACAGAGGTGCAATTATTACTCTCAATGAGGGGTTTAGGTAAGCTGCCCAAGTCACACAGGTGCTAAATGGCTGGACTGAGTTAAGCCTAGGCTGAACTCTTAACATCCATAGTCTTTAGACTCAAAATATAACTGAGTCATTTGCTTATAAAAATTTTGACCTTTTAAAGACCAAGCTTGTTGAGTGAAAATATGCCTTTCACTGTTCTATAAAATAGAACAAGAACAGGTATTCTAAGCAGTTGGGAGAAGTTCAGGGACTATGTAAACAACAGACACTGAACACTGAAATCGTGTTCCTTATTTAAGGGACGGTACCTTATTTAGGTGCTATTCAGGTATACTGTGTCATAGTGAAGATACTTTACACATATTTCTCTTTTTGACTTAATTTCCATACCTTCCAGATGTATTCTTCAGTATGGCGAGAGCATCTGGGTAGCCATCCATGTTGTAATCTCCAATATGCAGGGTAATTGGAATTGGTATTTCAGTTGGTTGCTGTTCATGCACATATGGCACAAAGCCCCAGAGGGTACCCTTACTGCTAAAATCCCGGAGGACAGGAGTCCACTGTGGGTTAAGAGGAAAAATTAGATTTTATAGTCATTTTAGGAAAAAAATTCACCATTTGTAAAACAAATGATTCACAAAAAATCCTCAAGATATTTATCATCTTTCTTAAGTTGTATCTCTGCAAAATGGCAGAGTATTATAATTTACTTTGATAAATAGGTAACTGACACTCTAAAAAAATAAGTCTACTTTATAATTTATCAGTAGTCATCTTTCCTTGAACTAGCATATAGAACCTTAAAAAGTTTTTCACAGAATAAGGAATTTTAGGATTGAGTTTATGTTATCAAACACGTTATTGAACTGACCATTTAAAAATGTGTGTTGGAGACTTCCCTGGTGATCCAGTGGTTAATAATCTACCCCACAATGCAGGGACACTGGTTTAATCCCTGGTCTGGAAACATCCCACATGCTGCAGAGCAACTAAGCCTGTGAGCCACAACTACTGAGCCTGTATGCTCTAGAACCTGTGCTCTGCAACAAGAGAAGCCAACACAATGAGAAGACCATGCACCACAACTAGAGGGTAGGCCCAGTTTTCTGCAAATAGAGAAAGCCCGTGTGCAGCAATGGAGACCCAATGTAGACAAGAAAAAAATAAAATTAAACAAATGAATAAACAAACAGAATATGTGTTAAGTGAAAATATGAAGATAAATGAATACTTTTAAAATTGTAATAGCTAATACTGATATCCTTTTGAAGGACAAGTTTAGGAAGAAAATTAGAACATGACGGAGTCTTCCTTGTTCTTCTGCTCTGCCTCTTATACATGATGATGACTTTAGTCACCATGCTCAGAAACAAGCAGCTCTGAGGCTTTCCAAACAATACTAGCCCTGACAAGCTCTCCCAGCCCAGGAGAATGAGCTTTGTTGCCAAAACAGCTGGAAGCTACATTTTACATAAATTATTTATTTACCTACTGATTATAATGAAGAAAGCACAGAGAATAGGTTCATTTCAAAATGAGCTTTGGTAAAGCCTGTTCTCTTCTGAATGCCCAAATCTTTACTTTTAATAACCTAATGTAAACTAAAAATCTGAAGACTGGAAATCAATACATTAAAATTAGAGATGTGTCCACAACTAGCAAGAGCATAGATACTGGCACATAACCTGAAGATGTCTAGAGAGAAGCAGATGCAGCTGGCTTGAAATGATAGGAGGCCAAACATGCCCACAGATATTTTTTTCCTTGTAAGCAGGTTGCTCATATACATGGCTCCAAGCCAAACTACATAAAAAGTGAATTCTTGAAAAGTGTTTAGTACATAGAACATCCCAAACATTTTCTATGTATTCAAAGAAAGCATAGTTTGCCAAGGAAAAAGGATAAATACGGCTTAACCATAAAGACAAATTTATAGAAAACAAGCAGCTTAAAAAACTGATATGCATCTAATGAAATTTTCAATCTTTCTTAAAGCAAAAGTATTGTATATCATCAAAATGTTTTAACATTTCACATGACTGAAAAAAAACTGCTGCTTTTATTTTGGAAGAGGATGAGAAATTTCACAAAATGTCGAGTTATCTAAAGTTTCTGAAGAGGATGACAGTTTATTAATGAGGATAAAGTACTTCTGTTAAGGTAAATGTATTAAGGTCTAAGAAGTAAAAAGATTTTTCATTAATGTGACATTCTTAACAGTCAACAAAGAACTGTGACATTTATCTTCCCATAGAGAGATGACTGTATAATTTGAAAATACAGTAGTCTGTCACTTGAAGACAGGCTGCAATTACTAGGTATACTTACAGCTATGAACCAATGATGAGGTGATTCTTGACCTAATATTTTCAGCAATTCAAAATTTTCAAAAAGTTCAAGATAATACAGATTATGAGTTTAAGAGTTACATGTTTTTAGAATGCTGACTATAGGAAGATTTGAAGATATGCTTTCTCTAGTGTCTTAGTATGAAAGGTGATACTTCCTACCCATAAGGGCTATAAAAATCAAGATGTCATTCTATCATCTTTTTTACCCCAAAATAGAAAATATAATTAATTCTACTACTGTATTACTGGTTTCCTTTCAGGTGTTATCAATATTGAAAAATTCTTAATGTCATAAGCTATCAGTCCCACATTTAAAAAATTTTTTTACCATTCCCACATTAATGCTGGGACTATCAGATTCTGAATTGTTTGCCAATAAGCTACAGGAATAAAGTTGACATAAAAGAACAAAATAGATCTAGACATCACGAATAAAAACAAGATTAGCCTTGAAACTAGATACAGTGTTCTTCTACATAATTCTTTATTATAGTTATAGTGTCTTACCATATTCCCAGCATATAAAAGGCTAACAGATCATATAATTGCAGGATCAATAATGGGTTTCTTGGGACTTTCCTAGTGGTCCAGTGATTAAGAATCCGCCTTGCAATGCAGGGGACCTGGGTTCAATCCCTGGTTGAGGAAGTAAAATCTCACATGCCACAGAGCAAGTAAGCCCACCTCACAACTAGAGAGTTTGTGCACTGCAACAAAAGATCCCGCATGCCGCAACTAAGACCACACACAGTCAAATAAATAAATAAATATTAAAAAAAGGAGTGGGCTTTCTTTATGAGAAATCATTGCAGTACATTCCAATCGCAGTACTTTTTCTCTCAGTAAACCAACAAAAACAGATTGAAACGCATTTTATTAAGTTAACATGGAGGAGGAGTGTTGGTTGTCATACACAAAGTAAGGCGCCACGTCTGAGCCTGAGAATTACACCCAAAGACAGACTAATGGGAAAAAAGCTGATATGAACACAAGAGTCCTCCTAAGGAGAACGAAGACCTTACTTGGGCTTAAAATTGGGAAAGAGGTATGTCAAGGCTATATATTGTTACCCTGCTTATTTAACTTATATGCAGAGTACATCATGTGAAATGCTGGGCTAGATGACTCACAAGCTGGATTGTTGGGAGAAATATCAACAACCTTACATATGCAGATGATACCACTCTAATGGCAGAAAGCAAAGAGGAACTAAAGAGCCTCTTGATGTAGGTGGAAGAGGAGAGTGAAAAAGCTGGTTTAAAACTTAACATTCAAAAAACAAAGATCAAGGCATTTGGTCCCATCACTTCATAGTAACAGAAGGGGAAAAAGTGGAAACAGTGACAGATTTTATTTTCTTGGGCTCCAAAATCACTGTGGATGGTGACTTTAGCCATGAAATCAGAAGACAGGTGTTCCTTGGAAGAAAAGCTATGACAAACCTATACTGAGTATTAAAAAGCAGACACATCACTTTGCCAACAAGGGCAGTAGAGTCAAAGCTATGGTTTTTCCAGTAGACATGTACAATGAGAGTTGGACCACAAAGATGGCTGAGTGCCAAAGAAATGATGCTTTCAAACTGTGGTGCTGGAGAAGACTCTTGACACTCCCTTGGACTGCAAGGAGATCCAACCAGTCAATCCTAAAGGAAATCAGTCCTGAATATTCTTTGGAAGGAATGATGCTGAAGCTGCAGTATTTCGACTACTGGATGCTAAGAGCTAACTCACTGGAAAAGACTTACTGGGACAGATTGAGGGTAGGAGGAGAAGTGGGTGACAGAGAATGACGTGGTTGGATGGCATCACTGACTCAATGGACATTAGTGTGAACAAACTTAGGAGACAGTGAAGGACAGGAAAGCCCATCATGACGCAGTCCATGGAATCTTGGAGTCAGTCACGACTTAGTGACTGAAAAACAAGTTAAAATGAGAAAGTAAACTTCTTGTTTTTTCTCTTTTCTGATTCTTCAGATACTTCTCTAACCTCTGAAATTGTTTGCCGAGATTGTAACCTTACTTACATTAAAAAACAAGTACATATACCTGCTTTGCTCCAGATCTTGCTAAGTAAATGACACTTTTCTGGCAGTTTTTGTCTTCACAGCCTGGCAGTAAGTGATCCATGTTTCCATCTCCATCTGCCAAAAGAAACTTAAAAAGTTCATTAACAGCCACAAAATGGTGCTTCTGTATAGCAGATTACATTTCCCATCTTTTCAAAGTCTGCATTACTCTAGATAAACTAGGAATCTGATGCATGGTTCTGTAGTTTATGTGATTCAATTAAAGAATTACTCTGGCCCTTGCTATCTGTTACCTGGACTGTGACTGGTTTTAAACTGCCCACTTTTCTTTGGCTAAATGTTTATCCAATGTTGGAAAAACACCTTGTCTCAGGGCTTTAATGTTAAAATCATCACTTAAAAAATGTAGCTTGTGACTTAGACAATTATCATTGCTGCACGGGAGGAAACTAGGCATGTCAATAGTAACCCATTATTATTTGACTGATTTTGGATGTCTTTACATATACTTTTAAGCCTCTTTTATACAGCATAAATTTCAAGAGTTATAAAGCTTTCTGCAATCTAGATTCTAAAAAGAACCAGTATATTTTTATCAATAAAAAGGCAAATGAAGGGAATACACATGTCATTTCCAACTGACTGATTTTTAAACAGCTGCACAATGGTCTGCAAAGACCTCCAGAGATGATATTACTGAGGAACTTGGTATCATTTCCTCTAGTGCTCCCTCCTATCTACTGTCCCTACCTGATGGAAGTTTACAAATTTTGATGTTGTAGAGTTAAATTTCTACAGGGACATTCACACAATGGAGTAACCATATAGCCTTTAAATTTAGAGCCTCATTTTGTATTTCTTAGGAATAAATATGGATTTATTTGCAATGGTTTAATGTATCATTTAATGCGTACCAAGGTAGTAGTACCTTCACTTGGAAGGCTATATAAGGGTTAAAAATAAAAGAAGTCTTTGTATAGGTTTAAATATCAATATTAAGAGAGATATGTAACTAAAATAAGCCTATCAAGTATCCAATAATGTATTCAAAAGGAAAAAAAGAAAATTTAGGTTGTGTGAGATGAAAATCTAGCCAATGGAAGCTGATCTCAGCAAGGAAAAGGCATATCATAGTGAAAAATGAGTTTCTTTGATACAATTTCATGGTTTAATTACTTATGATTCTCATAGGTAATACTCTGTGTGATAACAAACCCTTACTTATAGGAGTATAACATTAAATAAAACAGTTGAATTAATAATGGAAGCACAGAAATTATCTGTGATACGGCAGTAGTACATCTAAACTACTGTGAAAGCAGTTGAGAGAGAGATGCAACTCTAGGAAGGAATACTTGGAAAGGAGAAGGCTATCCAAGGACATAAACATATATCATAGTTAGGAAAAAAAAAAGTAGGAGCTTGCCAAGTAAAAATTAAATACAAAGTGTGATTTATAAACTGGGTCTAGTAATAACATAGGCTTCATTAAAAACCAAATCATTTCACTGTGATTATTCTGGGACTAATCAGAAGAAGACAGTTAACAAGTCTCTGTCTTTCATTTTTACCCCAAAGTCAAAATACTCAGATTAGATTCTATTTACACTTTTCTTTTCTCCTAGTTTCTCTTTCTTCCAAGTAGTTTCCTATTTCCCCCAAGTATTTTGGCCATGACTTGGCTGAAATTTAACACTGGCAAATAACTTATCTCTGTTAAACATATAACTAACTCACATCATAACATCATAAACATGCCTTTTTGAAAGAATTATCAGTAATATTTTATAGATATGGCTATAGAAATCTAGAACTCTATCAAAGAAGGTGCTCCTTATGCTGACTCTGTTTTTAAAAATTTTAATTAAAAAAACTTTTTCCTTTATTTTTATTAGTTGGAGGCTAATTACTTTACAATATTGTAGTGGTTTTTGCCATACATTGACATGAATCAGCCATGGATTTACATGTGTTCCCCATCCTGATCCCCCCTCCCACCTCCCTCCCCATCCCATTCCTTTGGGTCTTCCCCGTGCACCAGCCCTGAGCACTTGTCTCATGCATCCAACCTGGGCTGGCGATCTGTTTCACACTTGATAATATACATGTTTCAGTGCTATTCTCTCAGATCATCCCACCCTCACCTTCTCCCACAGGGTCCAAAAGTCTGCTCTATACATCTGTGTCTCTTTTTCTGTCCTGCATATAGGGTTACTGTTACCATCTTTTTAAATTCCATATATATGTGTTAGTATACTGTATTGGTGTTTATCTTTCTGGCTTACTTCACTTTGTGTTAACGGGCTCCACTTTCATCCATCTCATTAGAACCGATTCAAATGTATTATTTTTAATGGCTGAGTAATATTCCATTGTGTATATGTACCACAGCTTTCTTATCCATTTGTCTGCTGATGGGCATCTAGGTTGCTTCCATGTCCTGGCTATTACAAACAGTGCTGTGATGAACACTGGGGTACACGTGTCTCTTTCAGATCTGGTTTCCTCAGTGTGTATGCCCAGGAGTGGGATTGCTGGGTCATATGGCAGTTCTATTTCCAGTTTTTTAAGGAATCTCCACACTGTTCTCTATAGTGGCTGTACTAGTTTGTATTATGCTGACTCTTTAAGTGCTATTTTTTGATGCATATCACTTATCACTTCCTCAGTGATAGAAAAGGTTTCTGAGATTCCAACTTCAAGTCCTAAGGAAATTTTCTCTCTCTTAAAGGCAACAAACTTTTAAATTCCACGTATCAGTTTTCTACATTTAAAAAAAACTTTTTTATTTGTAAATTATTTAAACTTAAACTTGAATAATAAAAGTTGTACAAGAAGTCCTGAACATGTTTTAACCAGATTGACCTGTTAACATTTTATGCCATTTATTTGCTCATTTGTGTTCTCTGTGAAATCATTTTTTTTTTCTGAACCATAATTATATACATTAGCCTCTCACCCCTAAATACTTTAGTGTGCATTTCCTATGAATAGGGATATTGTCTTAAACAACCATAATACAACTATTAATTCACACGGACAATCTTATCTATTGTACTATATCTATATTCCAGTTTCGTTCATTGACCTAAGAATGTCATTCGTAGCATTTTTGACCCTCTAACATAGAACCCAGTGTCTAGGAGTAGAACTGCATTTAGTTGTTATTTTTGCTGTGTTTTTCAGTTGCTAAGTCATTTCCAACTCTTTGCTACCCCATGAACTGCAGCATGCCAGGCTCGTCTGTCCTTCACTATCTCCCAGTTTGCTCATATTGATGTCCATGGACTCAGTGATGCTAACCATCTCATCCTCTGCTGCCCTCTTATCCTTTCACCTTCAATTTTTCCCAGCATCAGGGTCTTTTCCATGGAGTTGGCTCTTTGTACCAGGTGGCCAAAGGACTGGAGTTTCAGCTTCATCATCAGTTACAATGAATATTCAGTCCTTCCAGTATATTGGCTGGATCTCCTTGCAGTTATTTTTAGTCTCCTTTAACCTAGAATATTTTAATAGCCTGTGTCTTTTACAATCTATATATCTTTTTTGTTTTTAAACCTCAGACGACAGGAATTTCTTACTTTTTTAGTAAGTTATTATGCCTGAGGAAGAAAGTAGTTTCAGGAAAATGTTTCATATGAGTCAGAGGCACAAGGCTAGGAACTAGTAATATGCAAATTCTCTGAAAAATAATGTGACTACGAGGAAAGTCATGCTGAAGGAGGTACCACTCTGTAAACTTAGCATATGTTTCTTAAAGAAGTCCCAGGAATTATTAAGTTCAGATTGTCTTCTCAGGACTTCAGCATGTTACATATCTCAAGTTTCTTTGAGAGATAAATTACCTCTTAAAGGTTCAAGTGAAATTGTAACAGAAGGAATCACATTTTGATTCACTCATTCTATAAAACGTGACATAAAATTTGGCCTGTTGAATGTCAGGACTGCTAGAGACTAAAGTTCACACTAACTACATGCTAATTATCATCTGATGTTAACCTTAACCAAATTTCAAATGAAATTATTCTCTAAAACAGATAACTTTAATGAGATAGATATGATTCAAACTGACTTTCCCCAAAATTTTAATTTTAAAATCAAGAAAACACTAAAATAGTTTTCATCAAAATGGACTATAATGAATTTTGTTGTGATAATTTTTCTAGTTTTAATTAAGCAGAGGACAAAGAAGATATGTATGAGCAAGGGTCACACTTATGTTTCCTCTTAAAAATTCATAACATTTTCAGTATCTTGAAATTAACTGACCTGTGGTATCATTTAATCAAATTACAACTCATTGCTCTGGCCCTAGATTACCCATTAACACTGTAAACCACAGGTTCTTTAATGCAGTATTCCCAAAGTATGGCTTCCAGTCGAACAGTCTCAACATCACCTAGGAACTTACTAGAAATGTCTATTCTTATGCCCATGTCCAGAACTAATGAATAAGAACCTGTGCTGCTGCTGTTGCTAATTTGCTTCAGTCATGTCCGACTCTGTGTGACCCCATGGACGGCAGCCCACCAGGCTCCGTCGTCCCTGGGATTCTCCAGGCAAGAACACTGGAGTGGGTTGCCATTTCCTTCTCCAATGCATCAAGGTGAAAAGTGAAAGTGAAGTCGCTCAGTTGTGTCCAACTCTTCTCGACCTCATGGACTGCAGCCTACCAGGCTCCTCTGTCCATGGGATTTTCCAGGCAAGAGTACTGGAGTGGGGTGCCATTGGCTTCTCTGTAAGAAGCTCTGAGGGTGGGGCAAAGCATATGCCCTCTGGTTGAACCACTGTTCTCAGGTACTTCTGCTAGTCTTCCACTAATACCAGGGGTTTTTACACAGAGCCTATGTCTGTCTTGATCATGTTCTCCATTAACAACAAACTACTTTTACTAATCATATTCCACTATTCATTTAGGACTCAGTCTGTGTCTTGCTTCAAGCTCTTGAGACTGAATCAGAGTTGTCTTTTGCCCATTTGTGTACCTCTTGAAGTGAAGTGACCTGTACACATATCATAAACTCCTTATTGCCAAATTCAGACTTAAATTGAAGAAAGTAGGGAAAACCACTAGACCATTCAGGTATGTCCTAAATCAAATCCCTTATGATTATATAGGGGAAATGACAAATAGATTCAAGGGAAAAGATCTGATAGAGTGCCTGAAGAACTATGGACGGAGGTTTGTGACATTGTACAGGAGGCAGTGATCAAGACCATCCCCAAGAAAAAGAGAAGCAAAAGGCAAAATGATTGTCTGAGGAGGCCTTAAAAATAGCTACCAAAAGAAGAGAAGTGAAAGGCAAAGGAGAAAAGGAAACATATACCCGTTTGAATGCAGAGTTTCAAAGAATACCAAGGAGAGGTAAGATAGCCTCTCAGTAATCACTGCAAAGAAATAAGAGGAAAACAATGGAATGGGAAAGACTAGAGATCTCTTCAAGAAAATCAGATATACCAAGGGAAATTTTCATGCAAAAATGGGCACAATAAAGGACAAAAATATTATGGACCTAACAGAAGCAGAAGATATTAAGAAGAGGTGGCAAGAATACACAGAAGAACTATACAAAAAAGATCTTCATGACCCAGATAATCACGATGGTGGGATCACTCACCTAGAGCCAGATATCCTAGAATATGAAGTCAAGTGGGCCTTAGGAAGCATCACTATGAACCAAGTGAGTGGAGGTGATGGAATTCTAGCTGAGCTATTTCAAATCTTAAAAGATGATGCTGTGAAAGTGCTGCACTTAATATGTCAGCAAATTTGGAAAACTCAGTAGTGGTCACGGGACTGGCAAAGGTCAGTTTTCATTCCAATCCCTAAGAAAGGCAATGCCAAAGAATGCTCAAACTACCGCACAATTGCACTCATCTCACATGCTAGTAAAGTAATGCTCAAAATTCTTCAAGTCAGGCTTCAACAGTACATGAACTGTGAAATTCCAGATGTTCAAGCTGGTTTTAGAAAAGGCAGAGGAACCAGAGATCAAATTGCCCACATCTGTTGGATCATTGAAAAAGCAAGAGAGTTCCAGAAAAACATCTATTTCTGCTTTATTGACTATGCCAAAGCCTTTGACTGTGTGGATCACAACAATCTGTGGAAAATTCTTCAAGAGCTGAGAATATCATACTACCTGACCTGCTTCCTGAGAAATCTGTATGCAGGTCAAGAAGCAACAGATAGAACTGGACATGGAACAACAGACTGATTCCAAATCAGGAAAGGAGTACGTCAAGGCTGTATATTGTCACCCCACTTATTTATTTGCAGAGTACATCATAAGAAACACTGGGCTGGAGGAAGCACAAGCTGGAATCAAGATTGCTGGGAAAAATATCAACAATCTCAGACATGCAGATGACACCACCCTTATGGCAGAAAATGAAGAAGAACTAAAGAGCCTCTTGATGAAAGTGAAAGAGGTGAGTGAAAAAGTTGGTGGCTTCAAACTGAACATTCAGAAAACTAAGATCATGGCATCCGGTCCCATCACTTCATGGCAAACAGATGGGGAAACAGTGACAGGCTTTATTTTTTTTGGCTCCAAAATCACTGCATATTTTGACTGCAGCTATGAAATTGAAAGACGCTGGCTCCTTGGAAGAAATGTTATGACCAATGTAGACAGCATATTAAAAAGCAGAGACATTACTTTGCCAACTAAGGTCTGTCTAGTCAAAGCTATGGTTTTTACAGCAGTCATGTATGAATGTGAGCTCTGGACTATAAAGAAAGCTGAGCGCCGAAGAAATGATGCTTTTGAACTGTGGTGTTGGAGAAGACTACTGAGAATCCTGTGGACAGCAAAGAGATTCAACCAGTCGGTCCTAAAGGAAATCAGTCCTGAATACTCATTGGAAAGACTGATGCTGAAGCTGAAATTCCAATACTGTGCCCACCTGATGTAAAGAACTGACTCATTTGAAAAGACCCTGATGCTAGGAAAGGTTGAAGGCAGGAGAAGGGGATGACAGAGGATGAGATGGTTAGATGGCATCACCGACTCAATAAACATAAGGTTGAGTAAACTCCGGGAATTGGTGATGGACAGGGAGGCCTGATGTGCTGCAGTCCATGGGATCGCAAAGAGTCGGACATGAATGACCGACTAAACTGAACTGACTGAAGTGAAGTGAAGTGAAGTGAAAGTCTCTCAGTTGTGTTTGACTCTTTGTAACCCCATGAACTGCAGCCTGTGAGGCTACTCTGTCCTTTGAAATCTACAGGTAAGAATACTGGAGTAGGTAGCCGTTCCCTTCTCCACAGGATCTTTCCAACCCAGGGATTGAACCCAGGTCTCCTGCATTGCATGTGGATTCTTTACTGTCTGAGCTACCAGGGATGTATGTACATAGCATGTATCTCTTGGGCAGGTCAAATCATGACTGCAGTGAAACAATTAGTACTATACATAAAATAATTGTTTTTGGTGAATGTCTTGGCATTTTGTGAGAGTATATGGAGATTTTAATGTAATGGCAAGAAGGCAGAACTAAGATCAGTTAGATTTAGATTTTAATCTGGCTTAACTTCTAAATAGTAATTAGTCACACACTTTTGGGGAAAAACCTGAAAAATACTTTAAAATATTAGGATTGACAGGGAACAGGTATAGCTGTTTCTGTATTTTTTTTTTAGGATTGTGACAGGTAGTTAGGTTTTCAGAAATTCTCCTTCTATCTCTTGGCCCCAGCTTCCCTCTACAATGGCAATCACCAAAGCAGTTTATCTTGTGTATTCTTTACCACATAGGCTGTGCAGATTCATATACCATTAATATAAATGATTCTGTACAAACAGTAGGGTACACTACATACTTTCTGGTGCCTTGAATTTTTAAAATATTTATTCATTTTGACTGCACTGGGTCTTTGTTGCCATGTGTGAGTTTTCTCTAGTTGCAGCGAGTTTTGGCTACTCTATAGCTGCAGTGAGCAGGCTTCTCATTGCTGTGACTTCTCTTGTTAAGGAGCACAGGCTCTAGGGTGCATGAGGTGAACAGTTGTGGCATATGGGCTTAGTTGCCCAACAGCATGTGGAATCTTTTTGGACCAGGGATCGAATCAGTGTCCCCAGCATTGGTAGGTAGATTCTCTATCACTGGATCAGCAGGGAAGTTCTGAATTTTTTTTTTTTTTAATATATCTTTGAGAACATTACACACTGATAAATTTATATCTGCCTCATACATAATATAGTATTATACTTTATGGATATATCTCAGTATAGCTAACTCTCTTGTTGTCGTGGGTTCAGTTGCTAAGTCATGTTGGACTCCTTGCAACCCCAGGGACTGCAGCACGGCAGGCTTCCCTGTCCTTTAGGAGTTCACTCAAATTCATGTCTATTGAATCAGCGGTGCTACTGCTGTGTTTTCAATCTTTCGGTAATCAAAGTAACCCAACAATGAATAACTCTGCACATATAACGTCTCATCTTTGAGAGATTATAGTTAAATTCCTAAAATGGACACTACTGACTCATAGATTATACATGATTAAAGTTTTTATTTTAATCTCCATAGAGGAGTAGTTCTCAAACTAGTTAAAGAACCCTTCATATTCTTAAAGAGTGGGTAACCCCAACAAGCTTTGTTAACATGGGTTATATATATGAGTATTTCTATTAGTATACTTGACATTAAGACTAAAAAATAATTAAATATCTAAGTGAAAATACAAACCATAAATATATTAAATGTAAAGATAACTAATATTTTCAGGAAAAAATAACTTTTCTGAAATAAAAACATTTGGCAATAAGAATGTTATTATCTGGCCTGGTATATAGAAAAGCTTGATTTTCATACTACTTTTATATTCAATCTATTGTTTTGGTTGACAAATATGAAAATATGTAGGGGGGACTTTCAAGATGGAACAGAACATGGAGAACACCTTCTTCCCCACAAATAAATTAAAAAATCACTTGCGTGGAGAACACCTCCACACAGAACATCTTCTAAACATCTTCAGACTTTTAGAAAGGCAAACTTATCTCATTGGAGTGAGGTAGAGCAACAGATAGAGACTAAAAGGGAGACAGAGGATTTCAGGATAGAGACCTGCACCCTGGGGAAAGGAGTTGTGAAGCGGTGGGGTGGTTTCTGCACACTAGGAAACTCCCTCACAGGTGGGATCAGAGGGGAGCTTCAGAACCTCAGAGGGGAGTGCAGTGCAGTGAGACAGGTGCTCTGAAGGCAAAACGGAGAAAATTCACCACGGAGTTTGTGCCAAGGGGCACTTCCCTGACGAGAAGTGGCTCACATGCTGCCTGCAGTGAGTGGCGGATTGGTGTGGTGGCCCTAGGCCTCCCTGGTTGGGCCTCAGGGAGAGGGCCAGGGCTGACTGCCATGAAGATACTCTGAGGGGGCTGGAGCAGCACAGCAAAGGTCAGGAAAGAAACAGGCTAGGAAAACTCAGGGTCTGCCAGAGAAACAAAGGATCATTCCTGCAGGAAGGCTCAAATGTACTTTGATTCTACGTGCTCACAGAACAAGGGATCATGCCCAAGCAGATGTCAAAGCGGGGTGAGCCAGCTGCAGTCTACAGCCCCAGAAGCAGAGAAGGAGGTGCGGGAAGGCAGGGGCCCACTATGATCTCAGTCCTATAGACTACGACTACCACCAAGCTGTGAGTGGATGTGGGTCACCACACACATCTTCCTGGGAGCCCGAGCAGCTTGGCTTTGCCAGGGGCCCCACAACTTGAGACCAACTCCCCTGGGAAAGTGCACGACCCACCTCAGACTGTGGTGACACCCAGTGTGGCCCAGTTGCACCGAGCACTCACTACACACTCTAGTGGTGTCTGCTGAAATCCTCCCTTACCCCAGCACAACTGAGCAATTGAGCCCAAATAAGCGGCTACTTTTGCCCAGTCGTGTTTAGGCAGTGAATAGACGTGGGAGAGAGACTTAATATCAAAGGTAGCCTAAACCCAAAGTGGAACACCAGGGGCTGTGTGAGCTAAGGAAGAAAGGGAAAAACAAGCCCAGAAGTTACAGCTGTAGTAGTTAAAATATACTGGAGGACTTTCTGAGTAGGCAAATCTACTAGAGCAGGAAAACAATCACTTGAACATTCCTCTTACTACCACTTTTCATATATTCTCCCCCTCTTTTTGCCCCCATTTTATTTTTTATTATACTATCCTGAAGTGGTTCTTTATTATTCCTTTAAGTTTTATATTTTATAACTTACTTTTTCCTCTTTTAGAAAGGACAAAAGCCTTATTTTTTAAATTCCATGGCTTTGCTTTGCTTTTTTTTTTGTTTCAGATGTTTTATTTTTAAGCTTGTATTTCCAAGAGTCTAAATTATTTCTTTAAAGTTTTTAATTTTTTTTTATCTTTTGTCTTTGAATCTTTGAGAGTCTATTAAATTTTAGTATAAATTTTCATTTAGGGGTTCAATTATTGGCTTACTTTCTTCTCTCTTCCTTTTATCATTATTTTGTTTGGTTGTTTTTCTCCTTTTCCCCTCTTTCATTCTCTTTACAAATGTGTGAATCTCTCTGGGAGATCTTGGCTGTTGAGTTCTTTCACCACGAGTCTAAGGGTTTTGCCTTCTGTGTTATGTGGAATGTGAAATATTCGTGCTAAAGTAAGGGGTTGGGCCTGAACCCCAGAGGTGGGAGCCTTGACTCCAGGACTTTGGACCTCTAGAGAACTCCCAAATCCACAGAACATTAATATGTGAGAGCCCTCCCAAAGGCCTCCATCTCAAAACTAAGACCAAGTTTCACCCAAAAGCCAGCAAGCTCCAGTGCTGAATGCACCATGCCAATCCTTCAGCAAAATAGGAGCACAACCGTTCACATTAGCAGACAGGGTACCCAAAGCCATACTGAAGCCACAGACATCCGAAAACACACTACTGGATAAGGCACTGCCTTTCAGAGAGACAAGATTTAGCTCCATCCACCAGAACAGAGGCACAAATCCCCCCAGCCAGGAAACCTTCATAAGATACTGGTCTAACCTCACCAAGGGAAGGGAGACTCCACAATTAAGAGAAATTACAACCTTCCAGTCTGTAGAAAGGAGACCCCAAACACAGTAAACTAAATAAAATGGAAAGAGAGAGAAACATTCAGCAGATAAAGCAACATGGTAAAAACCCACAAGACTAAACAAATGAAGATGAAATAGGCAATTTACCTGGAAAAGAATTAACAGTAATGAAAGTAAAGATGATTCAAAATCTTGAAAATAAAATGGAGGCATGGATAAACAGACCAGAGGCATGGATCAAGAAGATGCAAGAAATGTTTAACAAGGACTTTGAAGAATTGAAGAATAAACAATCAACAATGGACAATGCCATAACTGAGATTAAAAATACACTGGAGGGTTTCAACAGTAGAGTAACTGAGGCAGAAGAATGGATAAGTGAGCTGGAAGACAGAATGGTGAAATAACTGATATAGAACACAATGAAGAAAAAAAGAACAAAAAGTAATGAGGACAATCTCAGAGACCTATGGGATAACATTAAACACAACAACATTTAATCATAGAGGTCTTAGAAGAAGACGACAAAAGAAAAATATTTGAGGAGATTATAGTTGAAAACTTCCCTAACATGGGAAAGAAAATATGAACCTAAGTCGAGGAATCCTAGAGTCCCATACAACATAAACATGCCAAGACACATACTAATCAAGCTAAGAAAAATTAAACACAAAGGACATATATTAAAAGCAGTGAGAGAAAAGTAACACAGAATATACAAGAGGATCCCCATAAGACTAACAGTTGATCTTTCAACAGAAACTCTGCTGGCCAGAAAGAAATGGTAGGACATACTTAAAGTGATGAATGGGAAAAACCTACAACCAAGACTACCCTATCCAGCAAGGATCTCATTCAGATTCGAAAGGAAAATCAAGAGCTTTACAGACAAGGAAAAGTTAAAAGTGCTATCCAGCACCATCAAATAAGCTCTTCAACAAATCTTAAAGGAACTTCTCTAGACAAGAAACACAAAACGAAGAGGTCTACAAAAATAAACCCAAAATAATAAACTAGAACAAGATCACACATACAAATAATTACCTTAAACGTAAATGGGCTTAATGCTCCAACCAAAGGACACAGATTGGCTGAATGGAAACAAAAACAAGACCCCTATATATTCTGTCTACAAGAAACCTACCTCAGATCTTGAGATGCATAAATAGCTGAAAGTGAAGGGGTGGAAAAAGATAGTCCACACAAATGGAAATCAAAAGAAAGCAGGAGTAGCAATACTCATATCAGATAAAATGGACTTTAAAAACAAAGACTGTTAGATAAAGAAGGACACTACATAATGATCAAGGGATCAATCCAAAAAGAAAATATAGCAATTATAAATATATAAGCACCTAACACAGGAGTACTGCAACACAAAAGGCAGATGCTGACATCTAACAAAGGGGAAATTGACAGCAACACGGTAATAGTGGGAGGCTTTAATACCACACTGACAGGTCATCCAAACAGAAAACCAAAAGGAAACATAAGCTTTAAATGATACATGGACTGGTTGGACCTAGTTGATATCTACAGGGCATTTCATTCAAAAACAACAAACTTGACTTTTTTCTCAAGTAACAAGGGAACATTCTCCAGGATAGATCACATCTTTGGCCACAATTCAAGCCTTAGTAAATTAAAAAAAAAAACAAACAAAACAAAAATTGAAATCATTTCAAACATCTCTGGTCATAATGTGGTACTATTACACATCAACCACATGGGGAAGAAAAAAAAAAAAACGATAAGAAAACAAACACATGGAGGCTAAACAACACACTTCTGAATAAGCAACAGATCATTGAAGAAATCAAAATGGAAATCAAAATACGCTTAGAAATAAATGACAAGAAAAATATGACCACTCAAAACCTATAAGATGCAATAAAAGGAACGCCAACAGAAAAGTTTATAGCAATATAAGCCTACCTCAAGAAACAAGAAAAACATCAAATAAATGACCTAACTTTATACCAAAAGCCACTAGAAAAATAACAAAATCCCCCAAAGTTTAGTAGAAAAAAGAAATCATAAAGTTCAGAGAAGAAATGAATGAAAAAGAAATGAAGGAGACAATAGCAAAGACCAATAAAACTACAAGGTGGTTCTTGGAGAAGATAAACAAAATTGAGAAACTGACACCTAGATCCATCATGAAAAAAAGGGAGAAGACTCAAATCAATAAAACTAGAAATGAAAAAGGAGAATTTCCAACAGACAACACAGAAATACGAAGGCTCATAACAGACAACTGTGAGCAACTATATGCCAATAAAATGGACAACCTTGAAGAAATGGATAGATTCTTAGAAAAGTATAGCCTTCCAAAACTAAACCAGGAGGAAACAGAAAATATGAACAGACCAATCAGAAGCACGGAAATAGAAACTGTAATAAAAAATCTTCCAACAAAAACCCAGGACGAATTATACCAAAAGTTTAGAGGAGAGTTAATACCTAAACTGCTCAATCTCTTCCAGTAGACTGCAAAGGAAGGAGAACCCAAACTCATTCTACAAAGCCACCATTATCCTGGCACCAAAACCAGAAAAAGAAACCATAAAAATAAAAGAAAATTACAGGCAAATACGATTGGTGAACACAGATACAAAAATCCTCAACAAAATTCTAGCAAACAGACTCATTAAAAGGACCATGTAAAATAAGCAAATGGGTTTTATTTAAGGGATTCAAGGATTCTTCTAATATACACAAATCACAATGTGATGAACCATATTAACAAATAGATAAAAATCATGTGATCATCTCAATAGATGCAGAGAAAACTTTTGACAAAATTCAGCACCCATTTATGATAAAAACTCTCCAGAAAGCAGGCATAGAAACATACCTCAACATAATAAAGGGATGTATGACAAACCCACAGTAAACAGTATTCTCCCTGGTGAAAAATTGATAGCATTTCCTCTAAAATCAGGAACAAGACAAGGGTGCCCACTCTCATCACTATTATTCAACATCATTTTGGAAGTTCCAGTCCCAGAAATCAGAGAAGAAAAAGAAATAAAAGGAATCCAGATTGCAAAAGAAAAACTCAAAATGTTCACAGATGATATGATTCTTTTCGTATAAAACCATAAAGGTACCACCAGAAAATTACTAGCACTAATCAGTTAATATAGTGAAGTCACAGGATATAAAATTAATACACAGAAATGAAAAATCAGAAAGAGAAATTAAGGAAATAATTCCATCTGCCACTGCAACACAAAGAATAAAATACTTAAGAATAAACTTACCTAAAGAGACAAAAGACCTTTATGCAGAAAACTTAAAGAGACAGAAGTGGATGAAGAGATATACCATTTTCTTGGAGTGGAAGAATCAATATTGTAAAAATGACTATACTTCCCAAAACAATCTACAGATTCAATGCAGTTCCTATTAAACTACCAATGGCATTTTCCACAGAACTAGAACAAACAATTTCACAATTTGTATGGAGACACAAAAGACCCTGAATAGCAAAAGTCTTAAGAAAGAAGTATGGAGCTGGATGAAACAATTTTTCTGACTTCAGACATTACTACAATGCTACAGTCAGTGAGACAGTATAGTACTGTCACAAGAAAAAAAAAAATACAGACCAATGGAACAAGATAGAAAGTCTGGAGACAAATCCACACACCTATGGGCATTTTATCCTTGAGAAAGGAGACAAACATATGCAATGAAGAAAAGACAGTCTCTTGATTAACTGGTGCTGGAAAAACCAGGCAGCTACATGTAGGAGAATGAAACTGGAACACTTCCTAATACCATACATAAAAATAAACTCAAAATGGATTAAAGACCTAAATGTAAGACCAAAAAGTATAAAATTCTTAGAGGAAAACATAGGCAGAATACTTTCTGACATATATCACAGCAAGATCCTCTATGAACCACCTTCTAAAGTAATGGAAATAAAATGAAAACAAACAAATGGGAACTAATTAAGCTTAAAAGCTTTTGTACAACAAAGGAAACTAAAATCAAGGTGAAAGAAAACCCTCAGAATGGTAGAACATAATAGAAAATGAAACAACTGACAAAGAATTAATCTCTGAAATGTACAAGCATCTCACATAGCTAAATATCAAAAAAACCAAAGACCCCAGTCAAAAAGTGGCCAGAAGACTTAAACAGTCATTTCCCCAAAGAAGATGTACAGATGGCTAATAAACACATGAAAAGATGGTCAACATCACTCATTATTAGAGCAATGACGATCAGAAGTTCAATGAGGAATCATCTCACATAGGTCAGAATGGCCTTCATCAAAAAATCAACAAACAGGGGGCGGTTCCAAGATGGCAGAGGAGTAGGATGGGGAGACCATTTTCTCCCCCACAAAGATCATCTACATGTGGAGTAACTCCTAGGGAACAACTTGTGAATGCTGACAGAGGACTCCAGATGCCCAGAGAGGGAAGCCAATCTCCTCAGAATGAGGTAGCGCAAAGAATAAAGACAAAGAGGATAACAAAGGTTTTCAAGAAATAGACCTGTTTTGTGAAGGGAGTTGTGAAGGAGAAGTTTCCACACAATAGGAAACTATCTCACAGGTGGGGTTAGTGGTAAGTTTAGCAACCTCAGAAGGAAGCAAAATAGAGAAAATGAACCACAGAAATCACACCAAATGGCAATTACCAGTCAAGAAGTGCCTCACATGCTTGAGTGTGCCCAAAGCAAGTAGGGGTTGGGTGTGGAGGCAAGGGCTGCGTTGTCCTGGGGAGTGCCATGAGTAGTATACTCTGAGGGGGAGTGTCATATCACAGATAGGACAGGGAAAACCGTGGGATCCTCAGAGAAACCAAAGACAATTCCTGCAGAAAGGCTCTAATGCTGCACACTGACTCCTGGTGTGCTAATTGAACAAAGGATCATACTCTATCAAATATCAAAGCAGGGTAAGTCAGCTGACCTTTACAGACCTGGAGGCAGAGAGGTAAAAGGCAAGGGCCCGTTGCCATCCTGGCCCCAGAAACTGCATCTGTCACCGAGTGTGAGCTGAATGCCAGTCACTACTCACATCTTCCTGGGATCCTGGGTGGCTGGGAGTGTCACAGCCGGAGACCAACTCCCCTGAGGAGACACATGGCTCAGCTGTGACTGTGCCCTCGTGGCACACCTGGGAGTCTGAGCAGCATGGCCCCTGGAGGTGCACGCCTGCCTTGGGCTATGGCAACTCCCACCTGGTCCAGCCACTCTGAGTGCTCCCCATATGTGACAGCAGAGTTTACAGTGTCCCTCCCTCTCCACAGCACAACAGAGCAAGATAGCATGAATAAGTGGCCATTTTTGCCCCCTTGGGTTAGGGCAGAGATAGACCCTGAAGAGAGACTTACAAGCACAGGTGGCCAATGAGAGCAAAGAAAAGAAGATGGTGGTGGGGGGATCTGCCCTGGAAGTGGCAGGTCCAACAGACTAAAATCCTGCAGTTAAACTGAGTCTGTGCACTTTAGGGGCAACAGTAGGCTTTGAGAACAAACACAAGCCTGAACAAGGGTATATGTGAGACTGAACTGACTCCTCACTGCCCAGAATAGCTCCAGAGACCTTCCTAAATATACTGGAGGACCTTCTGCATAGGCAACTCAACTGGGGCAGAAAAATGGAGGAATCACATGAACATTCATCTCACTACCACTGTATATATACTCCCTGTCTCCTATAAAATTTTTCATTATTATTTTGAAGATCAAAATTTTTTTTATTCTTATTTTTATACCCTTTCTTCCCTCCCTTTTTTGCTTTTACCCTCCTATTGTCCTAATATGGTGCTTTATTACTTTAACTTTTACTTCTTATAGCCTACTTTTACCTTTTTCAAAAAAAACCTTATCTTTGAAATAAATTTCATATACTTTAATTTTTGTGTTTGATCTTGCAATGTTTTCATATTGCACTTTTGAGAGTCTAATTTTTATTCTGAGTTTTTAATTTTTTTTTCTTGATCTTTTGTTATTAATCCTTTTGTCTTTAATAGTCTAATTTTTAGTATCCATTTTCACTTAGGGATTTCATTATTGGCTTGATTGCTCCCTTCCTGTTTGACTCTCCCTCTTCTCCTTGACACTTCATTCTCCTACCTTCCTCTTCTCTTCTCTATACTCTGTGAATCTCTTTGACGTTGCTGGCTGTGGAGAGTTGTTTCACAATTAACCTAGGGGTTTTGCCTTCTGTGCTGTGTGGACTAAGAAGTCTTGATGAGGCTGGGACTGAAAGCCAGAGGCAGGAGGCTAAACTCCAGGACTGTGGACCATCAAAGAACTCCTGACTCTGGGGAACATTAATAGACGAGAGTCCACTCAAAAGCCTCCATACCTACGCTGAGATCAAACTCCACCCAAGAGCCAGCAAGCTCCAGTGTAAGATACCCCATGCTAATTCTCTAGCAAAACTGGAACACAAACTTGAACATTAAAAGACAGGCTGCCTAAAGCTGTACCAAATCCACAGACGCCCCCAAACTCACTACAGGACATTGCACTGCCCACCAGAGAGACAAGGTCCAGCCCCATCCACCAGAACACAGACACAAGTTCTCCAAAACTGGAAACCTTCACAAGGCACAGATCCAACACCACTCACAGAGAGCAGACTCCACGATTAACAGGAAATACGATCCTTCAGCCTGCAGAAAGCAGACCTCAAACACAGAAAGCGAAACAGAATGAAAAGGCAGAGAAATATTCAGCAGGTGAAGGAACATGATAAAAACTCACCAAACCAAACCAAAGAGGAGATAGGAAAACTACATGAAAAAGAATTCAGAATAGTGATAGTAAAGATGATCCAAAATCTTGAAAACACAATGGAGATCTACATAAACAGACGAGAGACACAGATTGAGAAGATGCAAGAAATGTTTAAGAAGGACCTAGAAAAAATAAAGAATAGTCAATCAGCAATGAATAATGCAAGAAATAAGAATAAAAACACTGTAGAGGGAACCAAGAATAGAGTAGTTAAAGCAGAAAAACAGATAAGTGAGCTGGAATATAGAATGGTGGAAATAAAGCAGAGCCAAAGAAAGAAAAAAGAAAAAAAAGAAATGAGGACAGCCTTAGAGATCTCTCAGATAATGTTAAACACTTCAAAATTTGAATCATAGGCATCCCAGAAAAAGAAGACAAAAGGAAAGGGCATGAGAAATTAGAAAGGAAATAGCCACTCAAGTCCAAGAAGCTCAGAGTGTCCCATATGAGATAAACTCAAGGAGAAACATGCCAAGACACATCAATCAAAGCAACAAAAATTAAACACAAAGAACTGTAAAAGAAGCAAGGGAAAGGCAACAAATAACATACAAGTGGATTCCCATAAGACTAACAGCTGATCTCTCAACAGAAACTCTACAGGCCAGAAAGTGATGGCAGGATATACTTAAAGTGATGAACGGGAAAAACCTACAGCCAAGACTACTTTATCAAGCAAGGATCTCATTCAGATGTGAAGAAGAAATCAAAAGCTTTACAAACAACCAAAAGCTAAGAGAATTCAGCATCACCAAACCAGTTCTTCAACAAATGGTAAAGGATCTTCTCTACACAGGAAACACAGAAAAGGCCTATAAAAACAAATCCAAAACAATAGAGTAAATGGTAATAGGATCATACTTAGCAATAATTACCTTAAAGGTAAATGGTTTAAATGCTCCAACCAAAAGACATAGACTGACTGAGTGGATAGAAAAACAAGACCCCTATATATTTTGTCTACAAGAGACCACCTCAAACCTAGGGACACATACAAACAGAAACTCAGGGTCTAGAAAAAGTTATTTCATGGAAACAGAGACCAAAAGAAACTGGGAGTAGCAATACTCATATCAAATAAAACAGATTCTTAAATAGAGACAAAGAAGGACATTACATAATGATCAAGGGATCAATCCAAGAAGAAAACATAACAGTTATTAATATATATGCACCCAACAAAGTAGCACCTCAATACACAAGGCAAATACTAACAACTTAACGGGGAAAATGATAGGAACACAGTAACAGTGAGGGACTTGAATACTCCACTCACACCAATCGACAGATCATCCAGACAGAAAATGAACAAAGGAAATATAGGCTTTAAATGATACATTGGATCAGCTGGCCCTAATTGATATCTACAGAGCATTTTACCCCAAACCAATGGATTTCACATTTTTCTCAAGTGCATATGGAACATTCTCCAGGATAGATCACATCCTGGATCACAAATTAAGCATTGGTAAATTTAAAAAAATGGAAATAATTTCAAGCATCTTTTCTGATCACAACGTTGTAAGATTAGATATCAACCACAGGAAAAAAAGAACTATAAAAAAACACAAACACATGGAGGCTAACAAGACTCTGAATAACCAACGGATCACTGCAGAAATAAAAAGGAAAAAAACATATCCATAGAAACGAATGATAATGAAAACACAAAAACCCCAAACCTGTGGGATTCAGTAAAAACCCTGCTCAGGGGAAGTTGAGAGAAATACAAGCCTACCTCAAGAAATCAGAGAAACATCAAATATAAACAACCTAACTATACACCTAAAGCAATTAGAAAAAGAAGAACAACAACAACCAAAAAAACCCCAAAGTTAGTATAAGCAAAGAAATCATAATTATCAGAACAGAAATAAATGAAAAAGCAATGAGGGAGACTGTAGCCAAGATCAATAAAACTAAAAGCTAGTTTTTTGAGATGATAAACAAAATAGACAAACTGTTAGCCAGACATCAAGGAAAAATGGGAGAACACTCAAATCAATAAAATTAGAAATGAAAAAAAGAGAAGTTACAACAGACAACACAGAAATACAAAGAATCATAAGAGACTACTGTGAGGAATAGTAGAATTTGTTTGTGGAACACTCACAAATTCATTCTATGAAGCCACCATTAACATGATATCAAAACCAAAGACACTCCAAAAGAAAATTATAGGCCAGCGTCTCTGATGAATATAGATGCAAAAATCCTCAACAAAATATTAACAGATAAAATTCAACAATATATACAAATAATCACATACTATGATCAAGAGGTATTTATTCTAGGTATGCAAAGATAGTTTAATATTCACAAATCAATCAGTGTAATACACCACATTAGAAAAGTGTAAAATATCACACAATCATCTCAATTGATACAGAAAAAGCATTTGATAAAATTCAATATCCACTCACGATAAAAACTCTCATCAAAGTAGCATAGAGGGAACATGTTTCAACATAATAAAAGTCATTTATGACAACCACAAAGCGAACATCATACTCATAAAATCAGGAACAAGACAAGGATACCCACTCTTGCCACTTCTATTTAACACAGTACAGGAAGTCTCAGCCACAGCAATCAGGTAAGTAAAAGAAATAAAGGCATAAAAATTGGAAGAGAATAAGTAAAACTAACATTATTCACAGAGGACATGATACCATGTATAGAAAATATTAAAGTCTCCTCCAAAAGACTATTAGAAATAAGAAATGAATTCAGGAAAGCTGCAAAATACAAGATAAATATACAGAAATCAATCAATTTTCAATATACTAACAATGAACTATCAGAAGGAGAACTTAAGGAAACACTGCATTTATAATCATGTCACAAAGAATAAAATGCCTAGGAAGAAACGTGACCAAGGAGGTGAAAGACGTGTATTCTGAAAACTATAAAACATTGGATGAAGGAATTTGAAAGTGATGCAAAGAAATGGAAGGATATTTCATGTCCCTGGATTGGAAGAATATTAAGTTATCCATAATACTCAAAGCAATCTACAGATTTAACGCAATCGCTATCAAAATACCCATAATATTTTTCATAGAAGTAGAATAATCCTAATATTTATATGGAACCACAAAAAACAAAGATGGCCAAAGCAATCTTGAGAAAAAAAAGAAGATAGGAGGAGGTGTCATGCTCCGTAACTTCAAATCATACTATAAAGCTACAGTCATCAAAACAGTGTGACAGTGCATAAAAAAAGAAACAGATCAATGGATGAGAAGAGAGAATCCAGAAATAAATCCCCTATATAAGGTCAATTAATCTATGACAAAGGATATAAAATATGCAATGCAGAAAAGATAGTCTCTTTGGTAAGTGGTACTGGGAAAATTGGACAGGTACATGTAAAAGAACAAGAAGAGACTATTTCCTCACATCATTTATAAAAATAAACTCAAAATGTATTAAAGGCCTACACTTAAGATTTGAAACCAAAAAATTCCTGGAAGAGAACACAGACGAACACTCTTTGTTGGCATTTTTCTCTCCCGCTGCCAATTTGTATGAACACTTTTAATGTAAAGAACATTATCATTTTGTCTACTTCTTCACTGACTATGCTAAAGCTTTTGACTGTGTAGATCACAACAAACTGTGGAAAATTCTTAAAGAGATGGGAATACCAGAACACCTTATCTGTCTCCTGAGAAACTGGAATGCAGGTCAAGAAGCAAGTTAGAACTGGACATGGAATAATGGACTCGTTCAAGATTGGGATAGAAGTACGACAAAGCTTTATACTGTCACTCTGCTTATTTAACTTATATGCAAAGTACATCATGCAAAATGCCAGGCTGGATGACTCACAAGCTGGAATCAAGATGGTCAGGAGAAATATCAATAACCTTGGAAATGCAGATGAGAGAACAAAAGAGTTGGCTTAAAACTCAACAATCAAAAAACTAAGATCATGGCATCCAGTCCAACCACTTCATGGCAAAAAAAAGGGCAAAAAGTGGAAACAGTGACAGATTTTATTTTTGTGGACTCTAAAATCACTGCGGATGGTGACTGCAGTCATGAAATTAAAAGACACTTTCTCCTTAGAAGAAAAGCTATGACATACTTAACAGTGTATTAAAAAGCAGAGACATCACTCTGTCAACAAAGGTCTGGGCGGTCAAAGCTATGGTTTTTCCTGTAGTCGTGTAGGGATGTGAGCGTTGGACCATGAAGAAAATCGAGTGCCAAAGAACTGATGTTTTTGAATTGTGTTACTGGAGAAGATTCTTGAGAATCCCTTGGAGAGCAAAGAGATCAAATCAGTCATTCCTGGAGGAAATCAATGCTGAATATTCACTGGAAGGACTGAAGTTGAAGCTCCAATACTCTGGCTATCTCATGCAAAGAGCCAACTCATTCGAAAAGATCCTGATGAAGGGAAAGACTGAGGACAAGTAAATGGAAACGGGACCATACTTATCAATAATTACCTTAAATGTAAATGGGTTGAATGCCCCAACCAAAAGACAAAGACTGGCTGAATAGATACAAAAACAAGACCCCTATATACGCTGTCTACAAGAGACCGATCTCAAAACAAGAGACACACACAGACTAAAAGTGAAGGGCTGGAAAAAAATATTTCACGCAAACGGAGAACAAAAGAACGCAGGAGTTGCAATACTCCTGCAATATCAGATAAAATAGACTTTCAAATAAAGGCTGTGAAAAGAGACAAAGAAGGACACTACATAATGATCAAAGGATCAATCCAAGAAGAAGAAATAGCAATTATAAATATATATGCACCCAACATAGGAGCACCGCAATATGTAAGGCAAATGCTAACAAGCATGAAAGAGGAAATTAACAGCAACACAATAATAGTGGGAGACTTTAATACCCCACTCACAACTATGGATAGATCAACTAAACAGAAAATTAACAAGGAAACAGAAACTTTAAATGACACAATGACCAGCTAGACCTAATTGATATCTATAGGACATTTCACCCCAACACAATCAACTTCACCTTTTCTCAAGTGCACACAGAACCTTCTCCAGAATAGATCACATCCTGGGCCATAAGTCTAGTCTTGGCAAATTCAAAAAAATTGAAATCATTCCAGTCATCTTTTCTGACCACAGTGAGGTAAGATTAGATCTCAATTACAGGAAAAAAAATTGTTAAAAATTCAAACATATGGAGGCTAAATAACACGCTTCTGAATAACCAACAAATCATAGAAGAAATCAAAAAAGAAATCAAAATATGCATATAAACGAATGAAAATGAAAACACAACAACCCAAAACCTATGGGACACTGTAAAAGCAGTGCTAAGGGGAAGGTTCATAGCATTACAGGCTTACATCAAGAAACAAGAAAAAAGTCAAATAAATAACCTAACTCTACACCTAAAGCAACTAGAGAAGGAAGAAATGAAGAACCCCAGGGTTAGTAGAAGGAAAGAAATCTTAAAAATTAGGGCAGAAATAAATGCAAAAGAAACTAAAGAGACCATAGCAAAAATCAACAAAGCTAAAAGTTGGTTTTTTGAAAAAATAAACAAAATTGACAAACCATTAGCAAGACTCATTAAGAAACAAAGGGAGAAGAACCATGTTAACAAAATTAGAAATGAAAATGGAGAGATCACAACAGACAACATTGAAATACAAAGGATCGTAAGAGACTACTACCAGCAGCTCTATGCCAATAAAATGGACAACTTGGAAGAAATGGACAAATTCTTAGAAAAGTATAACTTTCCAAAACTGAACCAGGAAGAAATAGAAGATCTCAACAGACCCATCAAAAGCAAGGAAATCGAAACTGTAATCAGAAATCTTCCAGCAAACTAAAGCCCAGGACCAGATGGCTTCACAGCTGAATTCTACCAAAAATTTAGAGAAGAGCTAACACCTATCGTACTCAAACTCTTCCAGAAAACTGCAGAAGGTAAACTTCCAAACTCATTCTATGAGGCCACCATCACCCTAATTCCAAAACCAGACAAAGATGCCACAAAAAAAGAAAACTACAGGCCAATATCACTGATGAACATAGATGCAAAAATCCTTAACAAAATTCTAGCAAACAGAATCCAACAACATATTAAAAATATCATACACCATGATCAAGTGGACTTTATCCCAGGAATGCAAGGATTCTTTAATATCCACAAATCAATCAATGTAATATACCACATTAACAAACTGAAAGATAAAAACCATATGATTATCTCAATAGATGCAGAAAAAGCCTTTGACAAAATCCAACACCCATTTATGATTAAAACTCTCCAGAAAGCAGGAATAGAAGGAACATACCTCAACATAATAAAAGCATATATGACAAACTCACAGCAAGCATTACCCTCAATGGTGAAAAATTGAAAGCATTTCCCTTAAAATCAGGAACCAGACAAGGGTGCCCACTCTCACCACTACTATTCAACATAGTTTTGGAAGTTTTGGCCACAGCAATCAGAGCAGAAAAAGAAGTAAAAGGAATCCAGATAGGAAAAGAAGTGAAACTCCTGCTGTTTGCAGATGACATGATCCTCTACATAGAAAACCCTAAAGACTCTACCAGAAAATTACTAGAGCTAATCAACGAATATAGTAAAGTTGCAGGATATAAAATTAACACACAGAAATCCTTTGCATTCCTATATACTAACAATGAGAAAACAGAATGAGAAATTAAGGAAACAATACCATTCACCATTGCAACAAAAAGAATAAAATATTTAGGAGTATATCTACCTAAAGAAACAAAAGACCTATACATAGAAAACTATAAAACACTGATGAAAGAAATCAAAGAGGACACAAACAGATGGAGAAATATACCGTGTTCATGGATTGGAAGAATCAACATTGTCAAAATGACCATACTACCCAAAGCAATCTACAGATTCAGTGCAATCCCTATCAAGCTACCAACGGTATTCTTCACAGAACTAGAACAAATAATTTCTCAATTTGTATGGAAATACAAAAAACCTCGAATAGCCAAAGTAATCTTGAGAAAGAAGAATGGAACTGGAGGAATCAACCTGCCTGACTTCAGACTCTACTACAAAGCCACAGTCATCAAGACAGTATGGTACTGGCACAAAGACAGAAATATAGATCAATGGAACAGAATAGAAAGCCCAGAGATAAATCCACGAACCTATGGACAGCTTATCTTTGACAAAGGAGGCAAGGATATACAATGGAAAAAAGACAATCTCTTTAACAAGTGGTGCTGGGAAAACTGGTTAACCACTTGTAAAAGAATGAAACTAGAACACTTCCTAACACCATACACAAAAATAAACTCAAAATGGATTAAAGATCTAAATGTAAGACCAGAAACTATAAAACTCCTAGAGGAGAACATAGGCAAAACACTCTCCGACATAAATCACAGCAAGATCTTCTATGACCCACCTCCCAGAATATTGGAAATAAAAGCAAAAATAAACAAATGGGACTTAATGAAAATTAAAAGCTTTTGCACAACAAAGGAAACTATAAGTAAGGTGAAAAGACAGCCCTCAGATTGGGAGAAAATAATAACAAATGAGGAAACAGACAAAGGATTAATCTCAAAAATATACAAGCAACTCCTGAAGCTCAATTCCAGAAAAATAAACGACCCAATCAAAAAATGGGCCAAAGAACTAAACAGACATTTCTCCAAAGAAGACATACAGATGGCTAACAAACACATGAAAAGATGCTCAACATCACTCATCATCAGAGAAATGCAAATCAAAACCACAATGAGGTACCATTACACGCCAGTCAGGATGGCTGCTATCCAAAAGTCTACAAGCAATAAATGCTGGAGAGGGTGTGGAGAAAAGGGAACCCTCTTACACTGTTGGTGGGAATGCAAACTAGTACAGCCACTATGGAAAACAGTGTGGAGATTTCTTAAAAAACTGGAAATAGAACTGCCATATGACCCAGCAATACCACTTCTGGGCATACACACTGAGGAATCCAGATCTGAAAGAGACACGTGCACCCCAATGTTCATCGCAGCACTGTTTATAATAGCCAGGACATGGAAGCAACCTAGATGCCCATCAGCAGATGAATGGATAAGGAAGCTGTGGTACATATACACCATGGAACACTACTCAGCCATTAAAAAGAATTCATTTGAATCAGGTCTAATGAGATGGATGAAACTGGAGCCTGTTATACAGAGTGAAGTAAGCAAGAAAGATAAAGAACATTACAGCATATTAACACACATATATGGAATTTAGAAAGATGGTAACGATAACCCTATATGCAAAACAGAAAGAGACACAGATGTACAGAACAGACTTTTGGACTCTGTGGGAGAAGGTGAGGGTGGGATGTTTCGAGAGAACAGCAGCATCAAAACATGTATATGTATATTGACAGAGATCACCAGCCCAGGTTGCATGCATGAGACAAGTGCTCAGGGCTGGTGCACTGGGAAGACTCAGAGGGACTGGGTAGAAAGGGAGGTGGGAGGGGGGATCGGGTTGGGGAATACATGTAAATCCATGACTGATTCATGTCAATGTATGATAAAACTGACTACAATATTGTAAAGTAATTAGCCTCCAACTAATAAAAATAAATGAAAAAAAATATAGGGATAGCAAATAAGCACATAAAATAGTGTGGTCATGTGAGAGTTGTACCATAAAGAAAGCTGAGTACCAAAGAATTGATGCTTTTGAATCATGGTGCTGGAGAAGACTCTTGAGAGTCCCTTAGACAGCAAGTATATAAGCCAGTCAATCCAAAAGGAAATCAACGCTGAATATTCTTTGGAAGGACTGATACTGAAACGGAAGCTCCAATACTTAAGCCAGCTGATGTAAAGAGCTGACTCATTAGAAAAGACCCTGATGCTGGGAAGGGTTGAGGGCAGGAGGAAAAGGGGACGACAGAGGATGCGATGATTGGATGGCATCACCCACTCAATGAACATGAGTTTGAGCAAACTCCGGGAGATACTAAAAGACACAAAAGCTTGGTGTGCTTCAGTCTATGGTGTCACAAAGAGGCAGACATGGCTTAACGACTAAACAACAACAAATCAGAAAAAATCAGTGGTCATAAAGGAAATGCAAATTAAGATACACATTAAGACGCCGCTACATATGTATCAGAATGTCTGTAATCAAGAAGACCGATGGTACCAAGTAATGGTAAGGTTATGAAGCAACTCAAAATTTCTTGCACAAGGCGGACTGCCCTGGTGATCCAGTAGTTAAAACTTCACCTTCCAATGCAGGCAGTACAGGTTCAATCCCTGGCTGGACAGCTAAGATTCCACATGCTTCATGGCCAAAATATCAAAACATGAAACAGAAGCAATACTGTAATAAATTCAATGAAGACTTTCAAGGAAAAAAAAAAAAGAAAGACTGAGGACAGCAGGAGTAGGGAGTGACAGAAGATGAGATGGTTGGATGGCATCATCAACTCAATGGACATGAGTTTGAGCAAATTCTGGGAGATAGTGAAGGACATGAAAGCCTGGAGTGCTGCAGTCCATGGGGTCTGTCCACCAAAGAACTGGAAAGGACGTAGTGCCTAAACAACAATTATCCTACAGTACTTTATTTTTTCTTTTTACAAATGTTTATATCCAGCTGTCTCACAAAACTTAGTGAATGATCCATCATTTTCAGAAAAGAATCTCAATTTCTCTTGTTTTATTTATGTTTATCTGTAAAATGATCAAAAGGAACATAGAAAGGGGTCATTGTGAGAATTAAATGTTGGGGAAATAACTTGAGAAAAATGATGGAGCAGTAAACAATCCTAAACGACTACACTTTTTATATATACCCCTTCTATCACCGTGGTATGTTGTATGTACTTAGGACAGTGGTATATTTTGTGTAGCAGATGGGCAAGAGAGTAAAACATGCATAACTACCAGAAGAACAGAGTACTTTATCTTCAAAGTTTTCACTTCCAAGACTCACTTACTGCTTCCAGTAGGAAACTGAAACATTTGATCATGAAAAATGAAAGCAGTAATTTAGCATCTGATGAATAATACTCTATAGATGGGGGGAAAAAAAAAAAACAAACGGTAAGCAGATTACTAAATATTTTGATTGATGCCCTGGAACTCTGAGTTCCATAATAAAAATAAATCAGTGATTTCTGAATTACACAGTAGAACACGTCATGACAGCTCAAACGGGGAGTAAGTCAAAATGAATCCTTCCATAATCTGGAAAATTTACTCATGGATGGCTACAGCATACTCAAGATATAAATATTACAATTCACAAAACTAATTAATGGCAGAAGATTCTAAACAGAATTCAAGGTTTTCCTTAACTTTTAACATGTGGGACCCAATGCTGAACGATTCCTATACAGAATTTCTGAAATTGCATTTCCTCCTAAATTAGACCCAGAATATACAGAGAAGTAGGGACAGTGGAGGCTGATGGGCTGCCATCTATGGGGTCTCACAGAGTTGGACACTACTGAAGTGACTTAGCAGCAGCAGCAGCAGCAGCAGCAGCAGCAGCGTTTCCATCACATTTGTCAAAAAACATGTGAGACATATGTCAGATAATGTACTCATGTTTACATTTGTTATTATTAACATAAAGCTGGAAATACACATGCTAAAATAAAAAACATTTCCTTGTTACTTCCATTATAATACATACATTTCAGTATAATCCCATACATCTATAAACCTTTAGGTTGTGAATTTCCAAAGATGCAACTGTTCATTCCAATAATGTCAGGCATGTGTGAAACAACAGCATGTCCTCTGTCTTCTATTACTGACGATCCTTCAGTTCTACCATCTTCCACCTCATTCCTCTCCTCCAGTCAGTAATTCTTATTGTGTATTCACTGGATGCCAGTCCCTGTATGACAGCTATTGTACTCTATTACTTTTCATAGTACTATACTGTAAAAATTTTTTTTCTAATTTTTGTGTTTGTTTTTCATGTATTATTTGTGTGAAAAGTATTATAAACCTATTACAGTACAGTATTATATCACAAATTGTGTAAGTTGGTTATTCAGGCTAACTTAGTCGAACTTAATGAACAAATTAGACTTAAGAACATGCTCTTGGAATGGTACTCATTTCCATGTGGGGGACTTATTGTATGTGAAGTATACCACTTTATATTTTTCAGAAGAACACATCATTAATGTAAGAGACATTATGGCACAGAAATAAACTGAGTATGATACAAAATAATTATAATATAATAGCAAGATTACATTTTTTTACAGAAAGAAAATTCATAATTTTAAAATTAATGCATAGTATAAAAAATAGGTGGCATGCATGGAAATATTTGATTTCTTTTTTTTTTTGAAATGCTCATGAACCAAACTGTGACAACAAGAAACAGGTGCTATAAAACACACACATACACACATAGGAAAAGAAGAACACGTCACATTATCACGTGGAAAGTATATACTTACTTTCTTAAAAATACTCATTTCCAAATAACATCAACTATAAATTTATGAGTACATATATAACTTTGCATATTTTTCCTCAGATGTTAAACAGCATCCAGGTTGATTTTCAACTTATGCTCCTATAAATATGCATTAAGATACTTAGGTGATTAAAGATTAGCCTACAAAGTGACAGGGCCTTAACAGAATTTCAGTGATAAGAAACATATATTATGAAGGAATATGAACATGATCAGAACTGAAACACTGTAATTATTTAATAAGATACTTCTGGTTCCTAACAGACACGGTAATGCTGGAGATTCCAAGGTAGGGTCAAGGATATAGAAAGCTAATAAATTTGCTGTAACATAGATTTAGGCTTTGTGAGTAGCTGGTCAGGTTATAGGTTATAGACTTTGATGATGACTTCTTTTTCTCTTGCCAATTCTAATAATTGTTCTTTCAGAAATGATAAATTATTTTTTTTTGTCATTTCAGTGTTTAAATATCCATCAAGTTTCAATAATGTCTCCAGCACATTTATCTGCTGATGATTTTCTGTTTCGCTGAATATACTGATTCTTTGATTACTATGTGCTTTTTAAAAGAAAAAATTATCACTGGAATATGAATGCTTTACAACGTTGTGTTAGTTTCAGCTGTATAACAAAGTGAATCAGCTTTATGTATACATACATCCCCTCATGCTTGAGCCTCCTTCCCAATTCCCACCCTACCATCCCACCCCTGTGTGTCAATACAGAGCACTGAGCTGAGCTCCCTGTGTTATAGAGCAGCTTCCCATTAGCTATTTATTTTACATGTGGTACTATGTACATGGGCCTCCATGGTGGCTCGGGTGGTAAAGAATCTGCCTGCAATGTAGCGGACCTGTGTTCGATCCATGGGTCGGAAAGATCCCTTGAGAAGGGAATGGCAACTCACTCTAGTAGTCTTGCCTGGAGAATTTCAAGGACAGAGGAGCCTGGTGGGTTAGAATCCACAAGGTTGCAAAGTCGGGCACGACTAAGCAACTAACACTTTGACTGTCTGACTGTATTATGTGTCAATGCTACTCTCCCAATTTGTCCCACCTTCTCCTTTCCTTTCTGTGTCTACATGGCTATTCTCTATCTGCATCTCTATTCCTACGCTGAAAACAGGATCACCTGTGCCATTTTTTTCTAGATTCCACATATATGTGTTCATATATGACATTTGTTTTTCCCTTTCTAATTTCACTCTGTATTGACAGACTATAGGTCTATCCACATCACTACAAATGGCCCAATTTTGTTCCTAACTTTTATAGTTGAGTAATATTCCACTGTAGTGGGCGTCCCTGGTAGCTCAGTGGTAAAGAATTCACCTGCCAATGCAGGAGATGCAGGTTTAGTCCCTGGGTCAAAAAGATCCCCTGGAAAAGGAAATGGCAAACCACTCTAGTATCCTTGACTGGGAAATCCCATGGACAGAGGCACCTGGTGGGGTACTATCCGTGGGGTCATAATGAGTCAGACACGACTTAGTGACTAAATAACAAAGATATTTCATTGTATATATCTACCACATCTTTATCCATTCATTGGTTGACGGGTATTTACAATGCATCCATCTCTTGCCTACTGTAAACAGTGCTGCAATGAACATTCGGGTATACATGTCTTTTTGAATTATGGTTTTCTCAGGGTACATGCTGAGGAGTGGCATTGCTGGGTCATATGGTAGCTTTTAGTTTTTTAGTTTTTATTTCTAGTTTTTTAAAGAACCTCCATGCTGTTTTCCACAGTGTCTGTATAAATTTACATTCCCACCAACATTTTATATTCCCAATTTACATTCCCAAGAGGGTTCTCTTCTCTCCACATCCTTTCCAGCATTTACTGTTTGTAGATTTTTTCATGATGGTCATTCTGACAGGTGTGAGGTGATACTTCATTTCAGTTTTGATATGCATTTCTCTAAAAATTAGTCATGTTGAACAGCTTGATTATTACTTTTAATAATTTTTTTCCTAGTTAAGGATATAAAGAAAAATAATGATCTATTTATTAAATTTCCTATTCTGAAATCTCCCTTTGTATTATGCAAATAGAGGTAAATGCCAACTGTTTTGGTGAGTGGGGAGATAAGAATGAAGAGGTCCAAACTAGCCAACTCACCAGAGGGGTACATGATGGTAGAAATGTTTCTAAAACATTCTACAAGGCAACGCCTTGTTTATTGTACTTTGGGAGCTATATTCTTAAGACAGAATCTAAAGTCTATGAATATTATTTTATATTAATTATCAACTGTGCTCTAAATTCTTTTAGCTTTCCTTATCATAAATTTCTTGATCCATTTTTCTTTGTTCTACTTAAAGTACAGTTAATTTACAATGCTGTGTTTGTTTCTATAATATAGCAAAGTGATTCAGATCACTTGTTCAGATTTTTCCATTGTAGGCTATTGAAAGATATTAAATAGTTACCTGTGATACAGAAGCACTTATTTGTTTACTTATTTGATATAAAGTGTATATCTGTCAATCCTAAGGTGCTAATTATCCTAAGGTGTTAATACTAAGGCGCTAATCCTAAAATGCAGAAAAACATATACTTCTGCTTTATTGACTATGCCAAAACCTTTGTGTGGATCATAACAAATTATGGAAAATTCTCAAAGAGATGGGAATAGAGACCATCTTATCTACCTCCTGAGAAATTTGTACGTAGGTCAAGAAGCAATAGTTAGAACTGGACATGGAACAACAGACTGGTTCCAAACTGGGAGAGGAGTAGTTAAGGCTGTATACTGTCACCCTACTTATTTAACTTATATGCAGAATACATCATGTGAAATGCCAGGCTGGATGAAGCACAAGCTAGAATCAAGATTGCAGGGAGGTATATCAACAACCTCAGATTTGCAGATGATACCACCCTTAAGGCAGAAAGCAAAGAACTGAAGAACTTCTTGATGAAAACAAGAGAGGACAGTGAAAAAGCTGGCTTAAAACTCAACATTCAAAAAACGAAGATCACTTCATGGCAAATAGATGGGGAAACAATGGAAACAATGACAGACTTGTCTTGGGGCTCCAAAATCATTGCAGATGGTGACTGCAGCCATGAAATTAAAAGACGCTTGCTCCTTGGAAGAAAAGCTATGACCAACTTAGATAGCATATTAAAAAGTAGAGACATTGCGAACTAAGGTTCATCTAGTCAAAGCTATGGCTTTTCCAGTAGTCATGTATGGATTTAAGAGTTGGACCATAAAGAAAGCTGAGTGCCAAAGAACTGATGCTTTTGAACTGTGGTGTTGGAGAAGACTCTTGAGAGTCCCTGGACTGCAAGGAGATTCAACCAGTCCATCCTAAAGGAAATCAGTTCTGAATATTCATTGGAAGGACTGATGTTGAAACTGAAACTCCAAGACTTTGGCCACCTGATGTGAAGAACTGACTCAACTGAAAAGACCTTGATGCTGGGAAAGATTGAAGGCAGGATGAGAGGGGACGACAGAGAATGAGATGGCTGGATGGCATCCCCAACTCGATGGACATGAGTTTGAGTAAGTTCCAGGAGTTGGTGATGGACAAGGAAGCCTGGTGTGCTGCAGTCTATGGGGTGGCAAAGAGCTGGACAAGACTGAGCGACTGAACAGAGTGAAGGTGCTGATTTATCCCATCCCCCAACCCCACACTCTGATAAACATTAATTTCTTCACTATGTCTGTGAGTCTGACAAACACTGTATGGTTATTTAACTATATATGGATACAGTATACTTTTTCTATAATGTTCATAAACATTGAATATTCCTATTAAAAATGCTTTAAAAAATTAGAATATATCTTTAAAAATAAAAACTATTTTATTTAACACCATGTTGGTAAAATAGCAGAAAAAGACAAAATAACCTACTAAGACAAATTTCCCAGTAAGTCAAAACTATAATTTGAAATTCAAAAACAAATGAGAAGTAAAAAAAAAATCCTATTTTTTGAATTATACAATTTTAAACATCCACTCCATATATGAGGGAAAGGGGGGTGCTAGCCTCTTTCCATCATTAAAATCCTGTATCTGAAATAAGGCTTTAACATCCAAAGAACAGAATCGTATTTAAACATGAAAATCAACACTTGAACAAAAAGTGCAGCCAAATGGCTCAAACTCTTGTTTTGGTAAGAATCAGGAAACACAAAATGATAGTACAAATAAAATTATTTTCATTAATCAAGAAAAAGTCTTTATACTCAAAAGTTTTATGTAGATTCAAATATTCAGCATTTTAAATTTGGGCATATATCACAATTAAAATGCATATGATAAAATCTATTCTAAAGAATTCTCAGAATAGGAAGGTATCAGTGAAAAAAAGTATTGCCTGCCACATAGGTAAACAAATGATGTTACAGTCATGGAGCCATCACAATACTGTCACCCTGGTGGTGAGCCCTGAGGGAATTCAGGATAGAAACCAGAAGCCCACCATTTAGCAGTCAGAATCTGCAGCCACCCCCAAGGGTGTACCCTGAGGAGACACAAGATGAGAAAAGCACAGGATACTGGCCCCAGATAGCTGTGGTTCCTAACAAAGGAATGGTTTTAGTGAGCCCAGCTTTTTGCATCTTCCCATATATAGAAAAGTACTAAACTGTTTAACTAGCGATATTTGGTTTTCTTTAATTAACAGTAATCTTTTGAAGATACTGACTATCTGGAATTTGTGCAAAAACTCATATATCCTGGCTCCTCCATTCCCTCTTTGGACCAGTCTCTCAGCGCTATCTGATATTCTATGTCCCAGGCTCAAGTATTTAGTCTGCCAAATAAAATATAATTCTCAACTATTGGGTTGTGTATTTTTTTCAGTCAACATAGATATGTCTGAAGGTAGTAGAAAGGACAGTAGATTACGAATGGGAAAGATTCAGCTTTATAAGACTGTTCAGTTACCAAGGTGCTTGACTAATTCAGTTTTTCCATCCATGAAATGAAAAGGCTAGATTCCACATATGACATTCTAAAATGCTAACAAGAGACTACTTTCACTAAGGGCAGAGTATAGTTTTCAAGAGCATGGGCTTAGGCGTTAGAAGGACTTTGGTTCAAATTTCACCTATTACCTGGTTAACAGTGTGACTATGAGCAAGTTACCATTTCTCAGTCTCTGTTTCTTTATCTACAAAATGTACACACTAACCCAACATTTTTTTGTAAATATTAAACTTTGATGATAATGATATTAGTAAGAACTGAGTGTTTACTATATTTAAAACACATTAAAAAAACTAAGATCATGGCATCTGGTCCCATCACTTCATGGCAAATAGAAGGGGAAAAAAGTGGGAATAGTGACAGATACTATTTCCTGAGCTCCAAAATCATTGCAGATGGTGATAGTAGCCATGAAATTAAAAGACGCTTGCTCCTTGGAAGGAAAGCTATGACAAACCTAGACAGCATATTCAAAAGCAGAAACATTACTTTGCAGACAAACGTTTGTATAGTTAAAACTATGGTTTTTCCAGTATTCAGGAAATCAATCCTGAATATTCATTCCAAGGACAGACACTGAAGCTGAAGCTCCAATACTTTGGCTACCTGATGCGAAGGGCCGACTCACTAGAAAAGACCCTGATGCTGGGAAAGATTGAGGGCAAAAGGAGAAGCAGGCAGCAGAGGAAGAGATGGTTAGACAGCATCACTGAATCAATGGACACGAATCTGAGCAAACTCTGGGAGACAGTGAAGGGCAGGGAAGCCTGGTGTGCTGCCGCCCATTGGGCTGCAGAGCTGGACATCACTTAGCAGCTGCACAACAACGTAAGTTTTATGCTGGTGTTACTTCCCTTAAACGTCACAAAGCCTCTACTGTGTCACCATCCTGTACTATACCGCACCCCCCCCCAACCACGATTTAACAGAAGAGACAGGTACCAAGAGGCTAAGTAACTTGACCATAACTGTTGAGTTAGTGAGAGGCAGAACAAGAATACAACCCAGGCAGCCTGACTCCAGAGACTATATTTTTAGCTTTTGCATCAATAAATGGCAATTTTTTAAGGATGGTGAATACCCAAAGGAGTTTAATATTGATGCTACAATGTCAAAGACAGAAGCTTTTACATAAACCAAGACACATCACTCCTAAAAGCAGGGAAGGCTAATGGTCAGTTGGATTCTTTGGGAGTGTACAAATGAATGTGTTACTTCCAAAGAAGATGAAAAATGGTTCCAATTAAAATGGACATTGATAATACCACTAATTAGGGTATCCTACAACTTCTGTCTGTACTCACCTTTCATTGAAATATGTATTTTTGAGAGACTCATTTTAAGATTATTTCATAACTTGTAATATTTTAAATATTAATAAACATGGGTGAGTTTAAAATCATTAAAAAGGACAAATTTCAGAAATATGTAGACTAATTTGAAATATCCTTTTGAAAAATAAACACTCTAGACATGATTACTTTGAAATTTCAATGGAAAAAAGTATCTCAGAAAATTTTAGTCATTTAGCTGTACAATTAATGAGCTAATTAGCACTTTTTTTCCCTCAGAAGATAAACATCTTTAATCTCCTTCACAACTGTAAAGCAGTTTTAATTGCCACTGAGGGTCACAATTTATTTCTATGCTATGTTAAGCTGGTTTCAATTCAAGTTATAATGTTACAACCTTAGATTCTTAAATGTAATCCCCATGGTAACACAAACACACAAAATCTACAAAACATACGCAGAAGAAAATGAGAAGGGAAGCAAAATAGTTCACTACAAGTCAACTAAACAAATAAGAAAGAAATGAGGACATTTCTTCATCAATTAAACTCTATAATCAAAAGGATTTGCAGAATGGATTAAAAAAAAAGGTCTAACTATACAGCTGTTTAAGAGAGAGACAATGTAGTTCCAAAGCCACAAATCAGCTGAATGGGAAAGAACTGCAAAAGACATTCCATACAACTTGTAACCAAAGTGAGCTGGGGAGCTATGTTAGTATCAGAGAAAACAGACTTTAAGTAAAACAATAAAAACAAAAAAATTTTGTTACAAGACACAAAAGAGGACATTATATATTGACAAAAGGGTCAATTCATCAAGAAGGTACAACAAATGTAATCACATATTACCCCCAAAACAGAGTCTCAATGTAGGAGAAACAATTTTTCGAAGAATTGAAAGGAGAAACAGTGCTCTACAATAATACTTGGAGATTTCAATACTCCACTGTCTGTAATGCAGAACGTCTAAACAGAAGACAAAAAAGAAAAGAGTAATTAAACAATAAAAAGCCAACAAGACCTAACTGACATGTATAAAACACTCTAAATGACAACGGCAGGAAGTATGACTTTTTTGTTTTCAAGAGTAGTTTTAAGTTCACTGAAAAATTGAGGGGAAGATACACGCATTTCCCATATAGTTTCTGCCCTCACATGTTCATTGCCTCCCCATTATTAACATCGCCCTTTTCAGTGGTACGTTTGCAAAGTTGATGATCCTGCACTGACACAGAATTACCCAAAGCCTGTAGTTTATATTAAGGTTCACTCTTGGTGTATATTCTGAGTTTAGACAAAGGTATCAAGACATGTAGCCATCATTATGATATCATACAGAGTATTTTCACTGCTCTAATAATCCTTGGTGCTCTATCAATTCAAGCCTCCAACTCCCAATCCTGGCAGTCACTGATCTATAACAAGAGAAGGCTCTACACATGGAGATCACCAGATGGTCCATACCAAAATCAGATTAATTATATTCTTTGCAGCCGAAAATGGAGAAGCTCTACACAGTCAGCAAAAACAAGACCAGGAGCTGACTGTGGTTCAGATCATGAACTCCTTATTGCAAAATTCAGACTTAAATTGAAGAAAGTAGGGAAATCCACTAGACCATTCAGGTATAACCTAAATCAAATCCCTTATGACTATACAGTAGAAGTGACAAATTGATTCAAGGGATTAGATCTGATAGACAGAGTGCCTGAATAACTATGGACGGAGGTTCATGACATTGCACAGGAGGCAGTGAGAGGAACATAGCCAAGCAAAAGAAATGCAAAAGGCAAACTGGTTGTCTGAGGAGGCCTTATAAACAGCTGGGAAAAGAAGAGAAGTGAAAGGCAAAGGAGAAAAGGAAAGATATATCCATTTGAATGCAGAATTCCAAAGAATAGCAAGGAGAGATAAGAAAGCTTTCCTCAGTGATCAATGCAAAGAAACAGTGGAAAACAATAGAATGGGTAAGACTAGAGATCTCGTCAAGAAAATTAGAGATACCAAGGCAACATTTCATGCAAAGATGGGCACAATAAAGGACAGAAACGGTATGGACCTAACAGAAGCAGAAGATATTAAGAAGAGATGGCAAGGATACACAGAACTATACAAAAAAGATCTTCATGACCCAGATAATCACGATGGTGTGATCACCCATCTAGAGCCAAACATCCTGGAATGTAGTCAACTGGGCTGTAGGAATTCCAGTTGAGCTATTTCACATCCTAAAAGATGAAAGTGCTGTGAAAGTGCTGCACTCAATAAGCCAGCAAATTTGGAAAACTCAGTAGTGGCCACAGGACTGGTAAAGGTCAGTTTTGATTCCAATCCCAAACAAAGGCAATGCCAAAGAATGCTCCAACTACCGCGCAATTGCACTCATCTCACACGCTAGCAAAGTAATGCTCAAAATTCTCCAAGTCAGGCTTCAACAATATGTGAACTGTGAACCTGCAGATGTTCAAGCTTTATTTAGAAAAGGAAGAGGAATCAGAGATAAAATTGTGAACATCCGTTAGATTGTTGAAAAAGCAAGAGAGTTCCAGAAAAACATCTACTTCTGCTTTACCGACTAGGCCAAAGCCTTTGACTGTGTGCATCACAACACACTGTGGAAAATTCTTCAAGAGATGGGAATACCAGACCATCTGACCTAACTCCTGAGAAATCTGTATGCAGGTCAAGAAGCAACAGTTAGAACTGGACATAGAACAGACTGGTTCCAAATAGGGAAAGGAGTACGTCAAGGCTGTGTATTGTCACCTTGCTTATTTAGTTACTGACATGCAGAATCTATCAAGCAAAATGCCAGGCTGGATGAAGAACAAGCTGTAATCAAGATTGCCGGGAGAAATCTTAAAAACCATCTGCGCAATTATCAGATACGCAGATGACACCACCCTTATGGCAGAAAGTGAAGAAGAACTAAAGAGCCTCTCGATGAAAGTGAAACAGGAGAGTGAAAAAGTTGGCTTTAAACTCAACATTCAGAAAACTAAGATCATGGCATCTGGTCCCATCACTTCATGGTAAATAGATGGGGAAACAACGGAAACAGTGACAGAATTTATCTTTTGGGGCTCCAAAATCACTGCAGATGGTGGCTGCAGCTAGGAAATTAAAAGACGCTTGCTCCTTGGAAGAACAGCTATGACCAACCTAGACAGCATATTAAAAAGCAGAAACATTACTTTGCTGACAAAGGTCCGTCTAGTCAAAGCTATGGTTTTTCCAGTAGTCATGTATGGATGTGAGAGTTGGACTATAAAAAAGCTGAGCACTGAAGAATTGATGCTTTTGGAGTGTGGTGTTGAAGAAGATACTTGAGAGTCCCTTGGACTGCAAGGAGATCCAACCAGCTCACCCTAAAGGAAATCAGTCATGAATATTCACTGAAGGACTCATGCTGCAGCTGAAACTCCAATACTTTTGTCACCTGATGCAAAGAACTGAGTCACTGGAAAAGACCCTGATGCTAGGAAAGTTTGAAGGCAGGAGGAGAACAGGATGACAGAGGATGAGATGGTTGGATGCCATCACTGATTTGATGAACACGACTTTGAATAAGTTCTGGGAGTTGGTGATGGATACGGAGGCCTGGTGTGCTGCAGTCCATGGGGTTGCAGAGTTGGACACGACTGAATGACTGAACTGAACTGATCTGCTAGTTTTGCCTTTTGTAGAAAGATGTCATACAACTGAAATTGTACAATATGTAGCCTTTTGTGATGGGCTTTTTTCACTTAGCAATACGGATGTAACATTCCCTCATGGCTTTTTATGGCTTGTATATATGTATGCAAGCATGCAAGTTGTGTCTGACTGTTTGCAGCCCTATGGACTGTAATTGACCAAGCCTCTGTCCATGGGATTTTCCAAGTAAGAATACTGGAGTGGTTTCCATTTCCTTCTCCAGGGGATCTTTACCCAGGGATCAAGTTCGTGTCTCCTGTATTGTAGGCAGATTCATTACCACTGAGTCACCTGTGAAGCTCTTATTGGCTTGATATAGCTGTAAATTTAATCCCTACATTAAAAAGTAAGAAAGATCTCAAATTGATGATTTTAAAATATACCTTGAGGACTTAGGAAAAAAACAAACTAAATCTAAATTAACAGAAAGAAAGAAAATAGTAAAGAAAATGGAGACTAGACAAGAGAATCAATGAAACTAAAGATTGCTTTTCTGAAAACAAGAAAACAGTTGACAAACCTGCAGCTAAACTGACAAAGGAAATTGAGTGGATGTAAATCACTAACATCAGGAATGAAAGTAGTTATATTATTGCTGCCTTGAGAGAAATAGCTTAAACAACTTTCATGCCAACAAATCAGATAACCTAGATGAAACTGACAAATTCCTAGAAACACACAAATTACCAAACTGACTGAAGAAGAAATAGAAAATTTCAACAGATCTACAACAAGTAAAACTGCTGAAGTATCAATCAAAGATTTCTCATCTAAGAAATCCAAGCAGATGGTTTCTTTGGATTTAAAGAAGTATTTAAAGGAGAATTACCACCAAATGCTCAAAATCTTCCAAAAAAACAGAAGAAAAGAAAACACTCTATGAGGCCAGCATTAACTCGATTCTAAAGTCAGATACCACTCTAATGGCACAAAGAGAAGAGGAACTAAAGAGCCTCTTCATTAGTTGAAGTAGGAGAGTGAAAGAGCCGACTTAAAACTAAATGTTAAAAGAACTGAGATCATGGCATCTGGCCCCATGTCTTCATGGCAAATAGAGGGGGAAAACATGGAAGTAGTGACAGATTTCCTCTTCTCGGGCTCTAAAATCAGAGGATGGTGACTGAAGAAACAAAATCAGAAGACACTTGCTTCTTTGCAGGAAAGCTAAGACAAATCTAGACAGTGTGTTGAAAATGAGAGACATTACTCTGCTGACAAAGGTCCATATAGTCAAAGCTAGGTCTTCCCAGTAGTCACATGTGGTTGTGAGAACTGGACTATAGAGAAGGCAGAGTGCCACAGAATTGATGCCTTTGAACTGTGGTGCTGGAGAAGACCCCTGAGAGTCCCTTTAACAGTGAGATTAAACCAGTCAATCTTAAAGGAAATCAGCTCTGAATACTTGTTGGAAGGACTGATGCTGGAAAGATCTGAAGGCAGGAAGAGGGCGTCAGAGAATGAGCCTTGAACTGAAGAAACCAACTATGACTTGAAGTAAAAGATGGATCCACTAATTCTTTAACATATTCCTCTTCAAGCCTCTTTAAAGGCTTTTACCTTTCTGTTGAATCCAGCATTAAGCTCAATGGGACTCTACTTAATGTTGATCCTGCATCCATACACTGAATAGTTTCTTCATCTCCTTTGTCAGTTTTTCAAGGCTGTTCTGACATTACTGACTACACCATAGACCACGGGCATAACAAACTTGACATGTTCCATGATCTTGTCCTTGTTTTTTAGAACTGTGCCAATGGTTGAACAATTCATGTTTTAAGAATGAGTAATGTCTGCAACTTTTTTCCTCATGCCACTCTCTCAATTATTTTCACTTTTGCTCCCATTGTTACTGCTTGGCACTTATTAGCAATACCAGCTACATCACTGCTGCTTTTATGCTTGCTTCTGTATATCATGGGCTTGAAATAAATACACCATATGGAGTATATCAAGGCTGTATATTGTCACCCTGTTTATTTAACTTATATGCAGAGTATATCATGTGAAATGCCAGGCTGGATGACTCACAAGCTGGAATCAAGATTGCTGGGAGAAATATCAACAACCTCACATATGCAAATGATATCACTCTAGTGGTAGAAATTGACAAAGAACTAAAGAGCCTCTTGATGAAGGTGAAAGAGGAGCATGAAAAAGCTAGCTTAAAACTCAACATTCAAAACATGAAGATTATAGTATCCAGTCCCATCATTTCATGGCAAATAGGGAAATAGTGACAGATTTTATTTTCTCGAGCTCCAAAATCACTGTGGACAGTGACTGCAATCACGAAATTAAAAGATGTTTGCTCCTTGGGAAGAAAAGCTATGACAAACCTAGAGAGTGTGTTAAAAAGCAGAGACATCACTTTGCCAACAATGGTCTTCTATATAGTCAACGCTATGGTTTTTCTAGTTGTCATATATGGATGTGAGAGTTGGACCATAAAGAAGGCTGAGCACCAAAGAATTAATGGTTTTGAACTGTGGTGCTGGAGAAGACTCTTGAGAGTCCCTTGGACAGTAAGGAGATCAAACAAGTCAATCTCAATTCATATTCAATTCCAAATAATATTCACTGGAAGGCCTGATGTTGAAGTTGATCAAATTCTTTGGCCACCTGTTGCAAAGAGGTGACACATTGGAAAAGACCCTGATACTGGGAAAAACTGAGGGTAAGAGGAGAAGGGGGTGACAGAGGATGAAATGATTGGATGACATCACTGATTCAATGGACATGAACTTAAGAAAACTCAGGGAAATAGTGAAAGACGTTGCATGCTGCAGTCCATGGGGTCACAGAGTTGGGTATGAAACTGTGACTGAACAACCACCACTACTATATCTATAGAGTACTGTACAGCAAAGCACACAAAAGTACAGCCACGTGGAGAGGGTGTATGAACGTGATAATGTGCGCCACGCTCACGCGTGCCAGTCGCTGGGCGTGTGAGTGCATATGTGCGCCACGCTCACGCGCGCCAGTCACTGGGCGCGTGAATGCATATGTGCGCCACGTTCACGCGCGCCAGTCACTGCGCGCGTGAGTGCATATGTGCGCCACGCTCACGCGCGCCAGTCACTGGGCGCGTGAATGCATATGTGCGCCACGCTCACGCGCGCCAGTCATTGGGCGCGTGAATGCATATGTGCGCCACGCTCACGCACGCCAGTTACTGGGCGTGTGAATATATGTTTGCATCTTTGAAAGCTCCAACCTGAAGGATCATGTGAGGGGACTTACTGTATATACAAGAAAATATTTTTTGGCTATTAAAAAGACAAAATTTCTGTCATTTTTGACAACATGGATGCACCTGGAGGGCATTATGCAATAAGCCAGACAGAGAGAGACAAATATCATATGATCTCACTTACATGTGGAATCTAAAAGAAGGCTGAACTCAGAGATACAGAGAACAGACTGGTGGGTGCAAGGGTGGGGGATGTGTAAAATGGGTGAAGGTGTTCAAAAGATATAGTTTCAGTTACAAATAAGTCCTGGGAATGTAATGTGCAGTATGGTGAATATAGTCAATAATCTTGCGTGGTATATTTGACATTTGCTTAGAGAATAGATCTTAAAACTTCTCAACACAGAAAATATAACTATGTGTGGTGATAAATATTAACTTATTGTTGTAATAATTTTGCAATGTGTGTTTGTGTATATATATATATATGAAATTATTATGTTGTATACCTAAAACTAATATAATGTTATATGTCAATTATATCTCAATTAAAACAAAAAAACACTGCAGTGTGGTACTGGCATAAGGATAGATGTACAGACCAAGAAAACAGAATTGAGAGTATAGAAATAAACACATATCCATGGACAATTGACAAGCATTTTAAGTCTATCTGATGGGGAAATAAGAATTTTGAATAGATGATGCTGGGGCTACTAGATTTCCACCTGCAAAGAAATCTAGTGGATCTCTAACTCATATCATGTGTGAAAATTGACTAAATATGAACTGATCTAAATATAGGAGCTAAGGAGTGGCCTCAAGATGGTGGAGTAGAAGAATGTGAGTTTCTTACAAAAACACCGAAATCACAAAATCACTGCTGCAAAACATGCTAAAGAAAAAGGAGTGAAAAGAAATGAAGACAGGCTAAGAGATCTCTGAAAGTGAAAGTCATTCAGTTGTGTCTGATTCTTTGAGACCCATAGACTACACAATCCACAGAATTCTCCAGGCCAGAACACTGGAGTGGGAAGCCTTTCCCTTCTCTGGGGGATCTTCCCAACCCAGGGATCGAACCCAGATCTTCCACATTGCAGGCAGATTCTTTACCAGCTGAGCCACAAGGGAAGCCCAAGAATACTGGTGTGAGTAGTCTATCCCTTCTCCAGCAGATTTTCCAGACCCAGAAATTGAACCAGGCTCTCCTGCATTGCAGGCAGATTCTTTACCAATTAAGCTATGACAGAAGCCCACAAGAGACCTCTGGGAAAACATTAAATGCACCAATATTCACATTATAGGGATTCCAGAAGGAAAACAGAGAAAGAAAAGACCTGAGAAAATATTTGAAGAGAAAATGGATGAAAACTGTCCTATCACGAGAAAGAAAATAGTTACCGTAGTACAGGAAGCAGAGAGAGTGCCTAGCAAGATAAACCCAAGGAGGAATACACTGAGACACATAGTAATCAAACTGACAAATACTAAAGAGCAATTTTTTTTTTTTTTTTTACAGCAACAAGGGAAAAGCAACAGATAACTTACAGGGGAACTCCTGTAAGGATATTGGTTGACTTCTCAGCAGAAACGCTGCAGGCCAGAAGGCAGCTGCATGAAATATTTAAAGTAATGAAAGGGAAAAACCAACAAGCAAGAATATTCTACACCAAAAGGCCTTCATTCAGATTCGATGGAGAAATCAAAAGCTTTGCAGACAAGCAAAAGCTAAGAGAATTCAGCACTACCTGACCAACTTTGCATGAAATACTGAAGGAAATTTTCTAAGTGGAAAAGAAGAGACCATTACTAGAAACAAGAAAATTAAGAACGGAAAAGTTTATCAGTAAAGGCAAACATAAAGTAAAGGTAAGAAATCATCTGCACACAAATATGATATCAAAACTAGCAACTGTGAGAAGAGGATAGCACAGATGCAGGATACTGGAAATGCATTTGACATTAAAAGGCCAGCAAATTAAAATAATTATTTATACATAGACTGCTGTATCAAATCTCATGGCAATATAAAACTCTACAAAAGATACCTACACACAAAAAGATACACAAAAAGAATCCAAACATAAAACTGAAGTTAGTCATCTAATCAAAAGAGAAGACAATAGAAGAGGAAAGTGAAAAAAAGATCTACAAAAATAAAGTCAAGACAATTAACAAAATGGCAAGAGGAACATATATATTGATAATTACCTTAGATGAAATGGATTAAATGCTCCAACAAAAAGACACAGGTTGGCTGAATGGATATAAAAGCAAGATCCATACATTTTCTGTGTACAAGAAACCCACTTTAGATCTAGGGACACACATAGTAAGAGGATGGAAACTAAGAGGATGGAAAAAGGTATTCCATTCAAGTAGAAATGAAAGGAAAGTGGGAGTAGCAATACTAATATATCAGACAAAATGAATTTTCAAATAAAAACTGTTATAAGAGACAAAGGACACTACATAATGATCAAGAGATCAATCTAATAAGATATAACAATTGTAAGTATATATGCACCAAACATAATAGAGTACATGTACATAAGGCAAATACTAACAGTTGTAAAAGGAGAAACTGACAGTAACACAATAATACTGAGGGAATTTAACATCTCACATTCATCAATGGACAGATAATCCAAACAGAAAATTAATAAGGAAACACAGGCCTTAAGCAACCCATTAAGTTGGACTTAACCGACATTTATAGAGAAGCAGAATGCACATTCTTCTCAAGTACACATGGAACATTCTCCAGGATTGATCACATGCAGGGCCACAATGTGAGATTCATTAAATTTAACTCATTATTGACTGGGGGATTTCTGCAGAAACTAATGCCTGTGGCTGATGATTTTCATATTGGCCAGCCCAGAATTAATTCTGTTATTTCACTAACACTTGTGGGTTAATACATTCAGTATTAACCTAAATAGATTCAGTATTAACCTAAAGCACCTGTAAAGTCTTCTCCAGACTGTGAGTTTTATTTTCACTTTCCACATTAGAATCAATCACAAAGGTTTTTTGTCCTTTTGTAGGTCTAATATTCATATCGTCTGTATCAGAACTACATTTTGAAGAACCATCTACTTCTGAGACACTAGTATACATGTTGATTGGATAATCAGTGAAAGTATCTGCATAAAATTCACTGAAAAATTCTTTTCACAAAAAATTTCACAATGTGTCATTTTTGAAAATTTTATGGTAATAAATTTGCATTTATAATATACTCAAGGTTGAAACAGAAACCTAATGGAGCAAACTGTGAATGATAATGAAAGTTCTAAGTTGTATAATGAACCTTAAAGCTTTTAAGCTCTAACAACTTTGCATGGTGATGTTAACTGTATCATTCTCTAAATATGTATTGATATGTCTCTGGTCAATAATGTTTGAATAACAAAAAATGTATTAATACATCTCCAGTCAATAATCTGCTACAAAAACTGAAATCATATCAAGTATCTGTTTTTACAGTAACACTATGAGATTGGAAATCAACTACCAGTAAAAAAAAAAAAGAAATGAAAAGTAAAGTAAAAAACACAAACACATGGAGGTTACACATTATGCTACCAAAAAACCAATGGATCATTAAGAAATCAAAGAGGAAATAAAAAACTACCTACAGAGAAATGAAAACAAAAACACAATGATCCAAAAATTGTGGGATGCATCAAAAATAATTCTAAGAAGGAAGTTTATGTAAATACAATTTTACCTCAGGAAACAAGAAAAATCACAAAGTTCCCCTAAAGCAACTAGAGAAAGAACAAAAACAAAACCCAAAGTTAGCAGAAGGAAAGAAAGCATAAAGATCAGAGCAGAAATAAATGGCATAGAGACCAAGAAAAAAAACAATAGAAATGATCAATAAAACTCAAAGCTGGTTCTTTGAGATGATAAAATCAATACACCTTCGGATAGACTTATCAAGAAAAACAGGGAGAGGGCTCAAATCAACAAAATCAGAAAGAAAAAGAAGTTATAATGGACACAAAATATATACAAAGATCGTACAGACTATGACAAGCAACTATATGCCAATAAAACAGACAACCTTGAAGAAATGGACAAATTCTTAGAAAGGTACAATCTTTCAAGACTGAACCAGGAAGAAATAGAAAATATCAACACATCAACCACAAGTACTGAAACTGAAACTGTGGTTAAAAAACTCCCAGCATACAGAAGTGCAGGAGCAGATTGCTTCACAGGCAAATCCCATCAAAGATTTAGAGAAGAGTTCACACCTATCCTTCTTAAATTCTTCCAAAAATTGCAGAGGAAGGAACAATCCCAAACCCATTCTAAGAGGCCAAAATCAGCCTGATAGCAGAACCAAAGATACCACAGAAAAGGAAAATTACAGGTCAGTATCACTGATGATCACAAATGCAAAAATCCTCAACAAAATACTAGCAATCCAAATCTAACACTACTTTAAAAGGATTCATACACCATGATGAGGTTAAATTTTTCCCAGGGAGGCAAGAATTCCTTAATATATGCAAGTTAAACACTAAATCAGCAAACCAGAGAATAAAACCATATGATTACCTTAATAGATGCAGAAAATGCTTTCAACAAAAGTCAACACCCGTGTATGATAATATCTCTCCAGAAAGTGAGCACAGAAGAAACCTACTTCAACATAATAAAGACCATATATGGCTAATCTACAGACAACATTGTGCTTAATGGTGAAAAGCTGAAAGCATTTCCCTTAAGATCAGGAATAAGACAAACAAAGATGTTCTCTTCTGTCACTTTACACAACATAGATTTGGGAAGCACAGCCGTAGCAATCAGAGAAGAAAAAGAAATAAAAGGAATTAAAATTGGAAAAGAAGCAGCAAAACAGTCGCTGTTTGTATATGACATGTTACTACACATCAAAAGTCCTAAAGATGCAACCAGCAAACCCCTAAAGTTCATCAATGAATTTGTTATGGTTGCAGGATACAAAATTAATATACTGAAATCTACTGCATTTTTACATAGTAACAACAAAAGGTCAGAAAGAGAAATTAAAGAAACAATCCCATTTACCATCATATCACAGAATAAAATACCTAAGAATAAACCCACCTAAGGAGGCAAAGGACCTACATTCAGAAAACTATAAGTTGCTGATAAAGAAACTGAGGGTGACACATCAATGAAAAGATATACCATGTTCTTAGACTGGAAGAATCGACACTGTGTAAATGACTATACTACCCAAGGCAGTCTACAGATTCACTGCAATTACTATCAAATTACCAATGGCATTTTTCATAGAACAAAAAACCCTTAAAACTTGTATGGAGACACAAAAGACCCCAAATAGAGAAAACAAACTTGAGAAAGAAAAACGGAGCTGGAAGAATTAGGTTCTCTGAGTTTGGAGTATACTACAAAGCTACAGTCATCAAAACAGTACAACACTGGCCCAAAAAAGGAAATGTAGATCAGTACAATAGGATAGAAAGTCCAGAAATAAACTCACACACTTATGGTCAACTAATCTACAACAAAGGAGGCAAGAGTACACAATGAAGGAAAGGCAGTCTCTCCAACAAATGGTTCTGAGAAAATTGGACAGCTACATGTAAAAGAAAGAAATTAGGAAACTCCCTTATACTATACCAAAAAATAAGCTCAAAATGGATTAAAGACCTAAGTGTAAGACTGGATCCTATAAAACTCTTAGAGGAAAGCATAAGCAGAATATTCTTTCACAGAAATCACAGCAGTATCTTTTTCTGGTCTGTTATGTTGGGTAATGGAAATAAAAACAAAAATAAAAAATTTGATCTGGTTAAACTGAAAGCTTTTGCACAGCAAAGGAAACCACAGATAGGATGAACCCCAGAATTAAAGTAAATATTTGCAAATAATGTGATGGACAAGGGATTAATCTGCAAAATTTCCAAATAGCTCATGTGGCTCAGTATAAAAAAAGACCAAAATATGGGCAGAAGACCTAAATAAACATCAAAGAAGACATGCAGACAGCCAAGAGGCATGTGAAAAGATGCTGAAAATTGCTATTACAGAAATGCAAATAAAAAACTACAGTGAAATATTGCCTCATACCAGTTAGAATGTCTGTCATAAAAAAATCTACAAACAGTAAATGTTGGAGAGGGTATGGAGAAAAGGGAACCCTCCTACACTGCAGGCAGGAATGTAAACTGGTATAGCCACTATGGAGAACAGAATGGAGGTTTCTTAAAAAACCAAAAATAGTGCTACCATATGATCCAGCAGACCCACTTCTTAGCATACATCCAGGGAAAAGCATGGTTTGAAAACATATATGCACAACAGTATTCACTGCAGCACTGCTTCTAATAACCAAGGCATGGAAGCAACCTAAACGCCCACAGAAAGATGCATCGAAAAAGATGTGGTACATACATACAATGAAATATTACTCAGCTATTAACAAGAAAAATGCCATTTGCAGCAACATGGATGGACCTGGAGGTTATCATACTAAGTCAGTCAGACAGAAAAAGATGAATATAATATGATATAACTTATATGCAGAATCTAAAAAACATAATACAAATGAATTGATTTATAAAATAGAGACAGACTCACAGACTGATTGAATGAATTTATGGCTGCTGGAGGGAAGTGTTGTGGGGGTGGGATGGGTTGAAAATTGGTATTGACATGGGACATACTGCTATATTTAAAACAGATAACCAATAAGAACCTATTCTATAGCCCAGGGAACTCTGCTCAATATTCTGTAATTACTTAAATGGGAAAAGAATTTGAAAAGGAACAGATACAGATACATAAGTGAATAATGTGCTCTGTACCTGAAACTGACACATGATTAATCAACTATAACATAAAATAAAAATTAAAATAAAGTTAGACTAACAATAGCTACAAAGTAGAGGGAAAAACTCTGACTGACAGAATTTGTGGTAAATAGGATATGATGACCTAGAGTAATTACTACTTTTGCTTCAAACATAACTGCTGTGACTTTAAGTTATAAAGCTTAGTATCTAATTTTATTAAACTTATATCTGAAAATTTAGCAACCAGATCTTAGAGGCTGAGACAGGCTGGCTGTAAAACACCACTGTACCTACTTCTTCTTCTTTTTTTTTTTTTTTACCTATTTCTTAAGAATTGAATAAAATAATGTATGAGGCCCATGCCCTGCAGGGCCACCCAAAATGAATGGGTGAAAGTGAAGAGTTCTGACAAAATGTGGTCCACTGGAGGAGGGAATGGCAAACCACGTCAGTATTCCTGTCACAAGAACCCCATGAACAGTATAAAGGGGCAAAAAGATATGATACCGAAAGATAAGCCTCCCAGGTCAGAAGGATCCAATATGTTATCGAGGAAGGGTGGAGGGCAATTGCTAACAGCTCCATAAAGAATGAAGCTGCTGGGCTGAAGTGGAAATGATGCTCATTTGTGGATGTGTCTGGTGGTGAAAGTGAAGTCTGATGTGATAAAGAACAATACTGCACAGCAACCTGGAATATAAGGTCCATGAATCAAGGTAAATTAGACGCGGTCAAGCAGGAGATGGCAAGAGTGAACACTGACATCTTAGGAATCAGTTAACTAAAATGAACAGGAATGGGCAAATTTAATCCAGATGACCATCTACTACTGTGGGCAAGAATCCCTTAGAATAAATGAAGTAGCCCTCATTGGCAAGAAAAAGAGTCTGAAATGCAGTACCTGGGTGCAGTTTCAAAAATGACAAAATGATCTCTGTTGCTTTCCAAGGCAAACCATTCAGCATCACAGTAATCCAAGTCCTTCCTTCAACCAGATCAAACAAGTCAATCCTAAAGGAAATTAATTTTATTGGAAATTAATATTCATTGGAAGGACTGATGCTGAAGCTGAAGCTATAATACTTCGGCTACTTAGTGTGAAAAGCCAAGTCATTTGAAAAGACCCTGATGCTAGGAACACTGAAGGAAAAAGCAGAAGGATGTGGCAGAAGATGAGACAGTAAGATACTATCATCAACTCAATGGACATGAATTTGAGCAATCTCTGGGAGATAATGTAGGACAGGAGAGTCTGACTTTCTATAGTCCATGGGGATGCAAAGAGTCAGACACAACTAAGGGACTGAACTACAATAATGTGTGAGGGAAAGCCTGCAGTTCTCAGAAGTCTGTATGTACAAATATGAAGGATCAGTATTATTTTGAGATGTTTCAGAGAGAGTAAAATAGCAAAAATTACAGTTCTTGAGTTATTTGTGTTGGAATTTACAACATAATCCCAAACATAAAATAAGTTAATGAACAATGAATTAAAGATTAAAGTCCCCTTGTGATATAAAGAAAAGGATTTCTGATCATAAAAATAGAGGAGGATTTCAACCTTTTTTTCACTCAAGGTCTAAAAAGTCAGTCAATTGAGTCCTTCTGGTCTGTAACTTTACTGTTTAAACCATACTTTTCTCTACAGATAGAAGGGTCAACTATAAAACTTCTAAAAGATTACTTTAAGTTATGAGTCAGTTTCTTTCCCCTGTAATATTGGGTAGCACTGAATGATAAAACTCCTTTCTATTTGGTAATATGAGATGCATGTGTGCTAAGTTGCTTCAGTTGTCTCCAACTCTGCGACCCTATGAACTGTAGCCTGCCAGGCTTCTCAGTCCCTGGGATTTTCTAGGCAAGAATACTGGAGTGCATTGCCACACACTCCTCCAGGGGATCTTCCTAACTCAGGGATTGAACCCCAGTCTCCCACATTGCAGGCAGATTCTTTACCATCTGGGCCACCAGGGATTCCCAATAAAAGATATGGTGAAATAATTAACTACTAACACTTCAAAAAGTGACATATTTTTCACAGTGCAGAGAAGGTACCTCATATTGTTGAACTCTATATGTTAGTTTATGCCTCATATATTGTTTACCAAAGTGGAAAAATGAATATAAACTAGATGATTATTAAAACAAACATGAGCTAAAGTTATAAAACTCTTAGAAGAGGGGAAAATCTTTGTGACTTGGATTTGGTAACAAATTTTTGAAGTGAAATGAAAGTCTCTCAGTCATGTCCGACTCTGAGACTCCATGAACTACACAGTCCATGGAATTCTCCAGGCCAGAATATTGGAGTGGGTAGCCTTTTCCCTCTCCAGGAGATCTTCCAAAGCCAGGGGTCAAACCAGGTCTCCTGTATTGCAAGCAGATTCTCTACCAGCTTAGCCACAAGGGAAGTCCAAGAATACTGGAGTGGGTAGCCTATCCCTTCTCCAAGGGATCTTCCCTACTCAGGAATCAAAGCCAGGTCTCCTCATTGAAGGTGGATTCTTTACCAACTGAGCTATCAGGGAAGCCAACCTTTCAAAACCTCAGGTTATCTCCATTTTCACTTGCGATCCCTAACCCCTTTCAGTGTTTTTCAGATGGCTACCACTGTTTTAGCAAAAAATTCAAACTGAAAATATCCAGGCACTTATCCAACAGAACTATTATCCAATAGAACTTTCTGCAATGATGTAAATACTCTGTCTGCACTGTCCCATATGGCAGCCACTACCCCTGGTGAACACCGAGTGCTTGACATGTAACTAGTGTGACTGAGGAACTGAATTTTTAATTTCACTTTAATTAATTTAATTTTAAATAGCCACCTGTGCAACGTGGTTATCGTATTAGAGAGTGCATGTCTAGTGAAAGAAGAAAAAGCTTGAGTGTCAAGAGTGGTGAAGTTTTTCCTAGAAGTCCCCCAGCAGATTTTCCCAGGTGTCTCTTTGGTAAAAAGCCAGTCACATGCCTACTCCTAAATCAAATACTGGCAAGGAAAACCATTTTCACAGAAAGCTTAAAATAATCGTGATTCAGTGTGGGAGCGAGTGGCCAGGCATGGCGGGGCTCAGAGGAACTGAGCTGGCAGGCAGTGGGCAAGGGGCCCAGCTGGAGCCAGAACCGTGGCGGTGAAGCTCCCGGATCCTTCATGATGAAAATTCTGAGCACACCTCTCTCTCCTTTCTGTATTTGATAGTTTGGGTGGTAAAGAGGTGATTGACAGTGTCAAAATCTTTCTGCAGGATCTTCCCAGGTGAATCAAAGACTTTATCTGGGGGAATTTGTACCATCTCAAAGCTAAGTGCTCAAATTCAGCAGAAAAGTCAGGAGCAGCATTGAAGAAAGGCAAGTGGTGTCCTGGCTCAGTGGAGAGCCTAGAGCATAGAGAAGAAGCAGGAGAGTGAACCACATATTGTTAGTAGAAATTTTCAGTGTTGTGCTTGGAATGGTTTAGGTTTTTGGTTCAGTCTCCTCTTGTTCTATCAAGTGTTTGTTTATTCCTAATCTTCATTCAGTAACTGCCCAGATTATTGGTGATTTTTACATATGAAAATAAAAACAGAAGGAAGAAAAGAAAATACAAGGAAACTGTACTTTATCAAAATTAAAACATTTTAAGCATTGAAAGACATTACTATGAAGTGAAAAGTTAATTCCCAGGGAAAAAATATTTGCAAATCATACACATTTAAACATGCATATTAAAATATTCAAAGAAAGGGTTTAACATCCAGAATACATAATAAATTCCAACAATTCAACAAAAAGACAATCCAATTAAAAAATGAGCAAAGCACCTGAACATACATTTCTCCAAAGAAGTTACACAAATACTCTAAAAGCATATGAAAAGATGCTCAACGAACTTCACTAGTGGTCCAGTGGCAAAGACTTTGAGCTCCCCATACAGGGCGCCCGAGTTCAATTCCTGTTCAGGAAACTAGATCCCATAAGTGTCAACTAAGAGTTCGCATGCTGCAAGTAAAGATTCCACAGTTGGCAATTAAAGGTGCCACATGCTGCAAGTAAAGATCTTGCATGAAAAGGAAAAAAAAAAAGATGCTTAACATCATTAGACATAAGAGAAATGCAAATGAAAAAAAAAATGACATACTATTTCACATCATTTAAGAAGGAAGTAATGGTAGAATAATATGCCACTCTCCATTTTAGCCATTATTCATGACAGCTAAAAGGAGAAAAGAACTCAAGTTTATCAACAGATGAATGGATAATCAAAAAGGAAATTAATTTATTTTGATAACTGCTACAATCTAGATGAATCTTGAAAACATTATGCTAAGTGAAATAAGTGAGACACAAAAGGACAAATATTGTAGGACTCCACTTAACATGAAATATCTAGAGTACTCAAATTCATTGACACAGAAAGTAGATTAGAAGTTATTAAGGGCTGGCGGAAGGGAGCAATGATTGCTTAATAAGCATAGAGATTCTGTTTGTGGTGATGAAAAAGTGTTGCAAATAGCACATAAAGACAGTTGCACAACAGTGTGAATATAATTTATGCCATTGAACTGTGTATTTAAAATGGCTAATGTAGCAAACTGTATGTTTATAGAGATTTTATTAATACCACAATTTAAAAAAAGGCATATTGGTAGTTGTCTGGGGCTCAGTTGTCTCGGAGTGTATGGGCACAGGGAACTCTTTGGATTAATGAGAGTATTTTAAAATTGGGATTGTGGTCACGGTTACACAGTTTTATCACAGTCTATTAAAACTTACACTCTATACTTAAAATGGGAGACTTTCACAGTGTGCAAGTTATACTGTGATAAAACTGCTAAAAATTTAAAAGTATTTAAGCTGACTCCTTTTGAAGGAATTATTCATTAAACATTTATTATGCATTTACTAATGTGCCAACCAATATTCCAGACTTTCAAATAAGAATGTGGAAAACCATGTTCTCTGTCTCCAAAGAAATCAAGGTAAGGGTGAAAAGAAAAGTAAAAAAAAAAAACCAAAAAAAAAAATATATATACTCACAACAGAATATGGAAAGTGCTAAAACAGAGTACATGCAACAGGAGCAAAAAGGTATTAGTGTCTTGAACTTGAAACTGCATCTGATTTTGATCATTTAATCAATCAAAGAGGCTGTTTTTTAACCCATCTAACAAACACCTCAGAGAGACTACTATGTGCCAGGCACTGTGGTTAGTGTTTAGAAAAATAACAATTAAAACCTGAAAGATGGTTAGGGATTAGGTGGTTGGAGGGAAAAGGGAATATCACATACTAAGGCCTGGAAGCAAAATAGAAAAAGGAATATGATGTATTTTGAGAACTGTACTGTCTCTGTAAAATCTTGTTCAGTTCAGTTCAGTTGCTCAGTCGTGTGTCCAACTCTGCAACTTCATGGTCTGTAGCACGCCAGGCTTACCTGTCTATCACCAACTCCTGGAGCTTACTCAAACTCATGTCCATCAAGTTGGTGATGGCATCCAACCATCTCATCCTTTGTTGTCCCCTTCTCCCCCTGCCTTTAATCTTTCCCAGAATCATGGTCTTTTCCAAGGAGTCAGTTATTTACCCTAGATGGCCAAAAAACTGGGGCCTGAGCTTCGGCATCAGTCCTTCCAATGAGCATTCAGGACTGACTTTCTTTACGATTGACTGGTTTGATCTCCTTGCAGTCCAAGGGACTCTCAAGAGTCTTCTCTAACATCACAGCTCAAAAGCATCAACTCTTCGGTGCTCAGCTTTCTTGATGGTCCAACTCTCACATCCATACATGACTACTGGAAAAACCATAGCTTTGACTACATGGACCTTTGTCAGCAAAGTAATGTACCTGTTTTTTAATATGTTGTGAGTGTTTGCAATATCTTTTTTTCCAAGGAGCAAGTGTCTTAAAATCATGGCTGCAGTCAACATCTGCAGTGATTTTGGAGCCCCCCCCCCCCCCAAAAAAAGTCTCTCACTGTTTCCATTGTTTTCTCATCTATTTCCCATGAAGTGATGGGACCAGATGCCATGATCTTCATTTTTTGAATGCTGAGTTTTAAGCCAGCATTTTCACTCTCCTCTTTCATTTTCATGAAAAGGCTCTTTAGTTCTTCATTTTCTGTCATAACGGTGGTGTCATCTGCATATCTGAGGTTATTGATATTTCTTCTGGCAATCTTGATTCCAGTTTGTACTTCATCCAGCCCAGCATTTCGCATGATGTACTCTGCATAGAAATTAACAATCAGGGTGACAATATACAGCCTTGACATACTCTTTTCCCAATTTCGAACCAGTCTGTTGTTCCATGTCTGGTTCTAACTGTTGCTTTTTGACCTGTATACAGATTTCTCAGGAAACAAGTAAGGTGGACTGATATTCTGATCTCTTGAAAAATTTTCCACATTTGTTCCGATTCACAGAGTTAAAGGCTTTAGCACAGTCAATGAAGCAGAAATATGTTTTCCTGGAATTCTCTTGCTTTTTCTATGATCCAACGGATGTTGGCAATTTGATCTCTGGTTCCTCTGCCTTTCTGAAATCCAGTTTGAACATCTGGAAGCTCTCAGTTCATGTACTGTTAAAGCCTCACTTGGATAATTTTGAGCATTACTATGAGTGTGTGAGATAAGTGCAACTGTGTGGTAGTTTAAACATTCTTTGGCATTGCCTTTCTTTGGGACTGGAATGAAAACTGACCTTTTCCAGTCCTGTGGCCACTGCTGAGTTTTCCAAATTTGCTAACATATTGAGTACAATGCTTTCACAGCATGATCTTTTAGGATTTGAAAAAACTCAGCTGGAATTCCATCATCTCCACTAGTTTTGTTCGTAGTGATGCTTTCTAAGGCCCACTTGATCTCACACTCCAGGATGTCTGGCTCTAGGTGACTGATCACATCATCGTGGTTATCTGGGTCATTAAGATCTTTTTTCTATAGTTCTTCTGTGTGTTCTTGCCACCTCATCTTAATATCTTCTGCTTCTGTTAGGTCCATACCGTTTCTGTCCTTTATTGTGCCCATCTCTGCATGAAATGTTACCTTGGTATCTCTAATTCTCTTGAAGAGATCTCTAGTCTTTCCCCATTCAATTGTTTTCCCCGATTTCTTTGTATTGACCACTTAATAAGGCTTCTTATCTCTCCTTGCTGACTTTCTTATCTCTCCTTGCTATTCTTTGGAACTCTGCATTCAGATGGGTATATTTTTCCTTTTCTCATTTGCCTTTTGCTTCTCTTTTCTCAGCTATTTGTAAGGCCTCCTCAGACAACCATTTTGCCTTTTCGCATTTTTTCTCAGGGACGGTCTTGATCACTGCCTCCTGAACAATGTCACGTACTTCTCTCCATAGTTCTTCAGGCACTCTATCAGATCTAATCCCTTGAATCAATTTGTCACTTCTACTGCATAATCATAACAGATCTGATTTAGGTCATTCCTGAATGGTCTAGCGGTTTTCCCTACTTTCTTCAATTTAAGTCTGAATTTTCCAATAAGGAGTTCATGATTTGAGCCATAGTCAGCTCTTGGTCTCATTTTTGTTGACTATATAGAGCTTCTCCATCGTCGGCTGTAAAGGATACAATCAAGCAAAGAATATAATCAATCTGATTCTGGTATTGACCATCTGGTGCTGTCCATGTATAGAGCTGTCTCTTGTGTTGTGTTTACTATGAACAGTGTGTTCTCTTGGCAAACTCTGTTAGCCTATGCCATGTTTCATTTTGTACTCTTAAGACCAAACTTTCCTGTTACTCTTGGTATCTCCTGTCTTCCTACTTTTGCATTCCAGTCCCCTATGATGAAATGGACATCTTTTTTTGTTGCTAGTTCTAGAAGGTCTTGTAGGTCATCATATAACTGTTCAATTTCAACTTCTTTGGCATTAGTGGTTGGGGCATAGACTTGGTTTACTGTGATACTAAATGGTTTGCCTTGAAAACCAACAGAGATCATTCTGTCATTTCTGAGATTGCATCCAAGTATTGCATTTCAGACTGTTTTGTTGACTGTGAGGACTATTACCATTTCTTCTAAGGGATTCTTGCCCACAGTAGTAGATATAATGGTCATCTGAATTAAATTCGCCCATTCAGGTTCTTTTAGTTCAGTGATTCCTAAAATGTTGATGTTCACTCTTGCCATCTCCTGTTTGACCACTTTCACTTTACCTTGGTTCACAGACCTAACATTCCAGGTTCCTATGCAACATTGCTCTTTATAGCATCGGACTTTGTTCTTCCATCACCAGTCACACCCACAGCTGGGTGTTGTTTTTGCTTTGGCTCTGTGTTTTCATTCTTTCTGGAGTTATTTCCCCACTCTTCTCCAGAGCATACTGGGCACCTACCAACCTGGGGAGTTCATCTTTCAGTATCATATCTTTTTGTCTTTTCATACTGTTCATGGGGTTCTCAAGGGAAGAATACTGAGTTCTCAAAGCAAGAATACTAAAGAACACAGAAAACTAGCCAAGATAACCACATGACCCATAGCCTTGTTTAACTCAATGAAACTATGAGCCATGCCACGCTGGGCCGCCTAAGACAGACAGATCAAGGTGGAAAGTTCTGACAAAACATGGTCCACTGTAGAAGGGAATGGCAAACCACTTCAGTATTCTTGCCTTGAGAACCCCATGAACAGTATGAAAAAGCAAAAAGATATGACACTGAAAGATGAAGTCCCCAGGTCAGCAGGTGCCCAAAATGCCACTGGAGAAGAGTGGAGAAATAACTCCAGAAATAATGAAATCTTGTTAGAGATAAGTAACAAGAAGCCAGATCCACAATGGCTTATGTACCATAGCAAAGACTGGACCTTATCATAATGATACAGGGAACTATTAAAGGCTTTCAGTATTTCAGATTCATTTTGTGTAGAAGCGGCACTACAGAGGGAAAAATGGTTTGGAGAGGTACAAGAATGGAGTTAGGTCAGTAATCTCACAGTAAGGTAGGAAAGAGATGAGTTTAAGAAATAATCATGGGGTAAGACAGTTTTAAGAGATATGAAGGAAGTTAAAACTCCATGAGTTTTGGTGGTTTGAGGAGTATAAGCCAGTACAGAGGAAGAAGTTTAGATAGATGTACTGGAAGTGGCAGAGTGGAAAGAAGAAAGGCTCTAAAGGAAGATTTTGAATTACTCTTTCATCTTTTAAAGAATATATTGAATAAAGAGGATATTAAACTATAAGTAAATGGTCTAAAACAATATTGTTGTTGGAGCTCACATTTATTCAGCATGTAATGCCAAGATACTAAAGCACCTACAACACCATTTTATGTTTACCACAACCTAGTGATAACCTCACAGTATACATAAAGAAATAGTTGCTTAAAGAGTTTGAATGACTTACCCAGAACTGAAATTTGAATCTAGATCTACGTGGATCTAAAGCCTATGACAAATCTTCAGAAGCAAAATAGTACTAATTGCTATAAACATTGCAACAGATTTAAAATAGAAAATAAAGTTACTCTGTAAGCCCTCAACCACTTTTACTGAGTTGGTGATTGTTTTCAAACAGTGAGGTTCTTTTTAAACCATCTATTACATTCCTTTTCCTGCTGCCTTAACTTTTCATCATGAAATATGCCACTTTTAAAACTACCAGCTTATTTTGAGAAGATTATAAGTATGAGATGCAGGAAACTTAACTGAAATCTTTAACACATGCCAGATATAAGCAGATCTTTCAAATAAAGACTGCTACTTCAAACAAAGGAGAATAGAAAAAGAAATCTGTATGAGGCAAAAAAAAAATCTTGATCTAAAAAATATGAACTAGGATATGACATAAAGAATGTTTATACCTGTATTAGTGAATATTTAAGAAAGAATTTGTTCACATAAATTTAGAGAGATCCTGGTTTCAAATGATGAGTCACAATGTGGAAGTGAGCCAGAGTTCTAAAACCTGAAAAATACAAACGTGTGGCTGCAAAACTGCAAACATTTAGGGTAGGGAGAAAAATCAAAATCAAAGAGAAATCAAGGAGCTTATTTCTAGGAAATGATCTCCCACATGTTCTCAGAACTTAATGGCAGAATGACTTCATCTGAATAAAAACTATAAATTTATTATAGTTGATAAAGAAATATTCTGAAGAGCTGTCTTAATACAAGAGATATTTTTACATAGTGAATTCTATATCAAAATCACCAGTGCCTGGTTTTGATATTTTCTGGAATCCACAACATTATATATTTTAGAATTATTGATATATATATGCATGCATACACACACACACACACACACACACACACATATATATATAAAACCAAATTTTTGAGATGGATAATCACAAAATGTCAGACAGTATAAATATTCTAAAAGTAATAAGGGAAAAGCCACCTTGCAGGGAGCAGAAGGAAAAGATTCACTATCAACATGATACATGGTTTTAAAAAACCAAAACAGGGCTTTCCAAGAGGTCGCTATTGGAGAACATCAACAAAGGATGCTCACACATTTTAAGAACACAGAAGGAGTGTCTCACAGTTTGTGAGACAGAGCCAAAGATCACATTCCAGCTCTACTACTTCTTAGTTTTGTCCCCTTAGGCAACTTTCTTAACATCTGAACCACTGCTACCACATCTGTATATCAAGGATAAATAATTTGCTCACCTCAGTGAGTTTTGGGAAGATTAACTGAGATGAAGGTAAAACACACAATGTGTAAAAGAGTTCCTGCCAAATAATAAGAAACTGCTAAGTATTATGAAAAAGAAGTAAACAAATATTTGAAAAGTACTAACTACTAAATCCTTAATGTCATTGATTAACAAAACTTTGAAACTTTTCTATTGATTAAATTAACTAGGAATACATTAGTTATTTGGGGTATAATTATAGACAGGGGCAAGTTAGGTACAGATAATGTCCATTTGTCTGTAGCTACAACAGAAATAAAAGGGTACTGACTTGCTATCATGGAACAGAATAGAAAAACTGACTACTTTGTGAGACTCATTAAGGGAATGGATCGCTCTGGACAAGGGATAAGTAGCAAATGGTGCTTATGTTCATCTATCCACCACATATCGATCCATCCAACCCATCACTCAGTTCTTTAGAGGGTGAAGGTTAAGCACAGAGCTGTATACTTACCTATACCCAAGATGCACATCTCTGCTTTTGCTTATCTATGGATGGGGTATTTACACAGAATGGAAATGCAGAGATGTAAAGAAAATAAGGTTGAAATGGAAGCCTGGGTTACTTGAAAATGTCATTGGACATTTAGAAAGGGGATCTTCACAATTTATTCTCAGGCTCTGAGAGTATATTACTCTATACAGCTCTGACTGGGGGAATTTCCCTCAGGTGTACGTTATCAGAGAGGAATAAATTTCACTATTAGTCTTAGGCTGTATGTAACTAGAAGGTTTAAGAATCAGAAAGATCCTGCAGTAACCATTTCCCCAAATACTGTGGCAATCAACCAACAAAGAGATAACTGCATGATGAAGTTCATAGATCAGTTACATGGATTGCTCCAGTTATCAGAGATCCATTCTACTAATTAGCGCAGGCTTAGAGAGACAAGCATCCCAATTAGCTTAAATTAAAAAAAAAAACCTGCTAAATTACAAAACAGTAATGTGATAATGCAAAATATAACACTATCTTACAGACTCTTTAAGTGCTTTAAATTTAATTTTCAAAGAAATAATTATATACTCATAATACCATGCACCTTTGAAAAATTAAAGGAATAGTATAACTTTGAGAATTTAGTAAGTCAGAAAGATAGCTGTACCAAAAAAAACACAAAAAACACACAATCAAACCCAAAACCCCTTACCTAGAAAGGCAAGAATCTATCATATAAAACTTAAACAAAAAAAACTTCACAGACTCAGGGTCCTAGTTTTTCCTCATATTTGTAATCTTAAATAAAAGGAGAACAGCTTAGTATGCTTTGAATGCTGAGTATGTATAAAATCAAGACTCAGAAGTAGCAATTTTACAATTTGTATATAAATTACCATTTCCAATCAAAAAGCATTCAAAATATTTATCAAAATCACATCTGGCATCTGTGACTCACAACGATAGATGTCTTGTAGTCTTTGCTAGAAATAAAACTCAGGGACTAATCAATTTTGCTATGGCAACCACTGCAATGCAATAGCCACAGTGACATGGAATGAAAAGGAAATACTAATGAACTAGATGGACATTAGAAGAGTATTCTAAGAATGCCTGTTTACTTTCCATGTCATATGGCAACGTGCGCATAGAAAATATCTCAGACTTATCAAAAATTTATAATAGCATTGTCTTTCTTTGGTGAAATGGGGTAGGTCATGCTGGCAGGTTAGAGAGAACTACTTAAATTGGTTGCTTTTACTCTGATCATGTCAGAACAAACTGACACTATGAAGATTCAATGCAATATTCAGAAACCATGCAAATACAATGGTCTCTTTAAATGTTAAATAATATAAACAGTACAGGTAATATATGTTGTCAGCATTCAGTAATTAGAAAAATGGAAATACAAAGACTGAGAATTAAAATTTATAAGGACCTAGGATGTCTCCTACTGAAATCAACATCCATCTATTTTAGAGATTTACAGCAATTTTTAATTCAGTCACTTAATTTTAATCAGAATGAGCAAAAGTAATGTTAGACCTGTCCTCATCATGTGAATGACACTAAGTCTGGGCTTAGGATTATGGCTGAAGATATTTAAGACATGTCTTAAATTTGGGATCAATTATTAAAAATCAAATGGTGAAATAAATTAAGATATTTTTAAAATTAACTTACATGTTCAAAATTGTTCATTGAGTGTTTACAATGTGACTAGAACTGTTCCAAGGCAAGAGATATAACAGTGAACAAAACACACCAATGGAATACATAAATAAAAGCAGATGTGATGTCAGATCCATGATATGTCAGATAGTGATAAATGCAAAGGAAAAAGTAAAGAGGGAAAGGGTCAGGAGTTTCAGGGCAGGGGTTACAAATTTAAATAGAGAGGTCAGGGAAGGTATGGAGAAGGTGACATTTAAGTAGAAGTCGGACACGACTGAAGTGACTTAGCAGCAGCAGCAGCAGAAGGTGGTAAGGGAGTTGAACCATGAGGAATATCTGGAGAAAGAGCATTCCAAGCAAAGGAAAAAGCCCTTAGGGGGAAACTGTGCCTGGACTGCTTGAAGAACATCAAAGAAGCCACTCACTGTGGCTGGAATAAGTTACAGTTCTAGTTTTAGGAAGAAAGGTGGAATACACTGGGAAGGTACTCCCTTATTTATCCATTATTCACCTTCTAAAAGGTATTTAAACAAGGACATACTGATATCCAACTCTGTGTCTCTTCAGAGCTTGTATCTCCCACATGTATAACATTCTAGTATCTAATAGACATCGCAAACTTATGTCCAAAATACTGCTTGATTATTAAGTTCCCTTGAAGCTCCCAATTATATCTAGAATAAAACCCAAATTTCTTACCTTGGTTCTCAATTCCCTAAAGACTTGGCCAAGTGCCTTTCTTCTTTTTGTACCTTGAACATACATTTAGGTGTTACCTCTGTTACATTCTTCCAAGATCTCCTGTGATTTCAATCAACTGGAAGGTCAAATATGACCTCCAATCAGCTATAGAAAATAGGCCTTCTCAGTTTCTCTTACACTACTTTTTTATCTGTTCAAAACTCTTTTAACACTTTATAAAAATACTAACTTCTTATTGGTTTTCTTTCTTCAACAGAGTTTAAATTTCATGAAAGCAAGGTTTTTATATGCTTCATTCATGACTACATGCCAAGCACCTAGAATAATCTAAAGAGTAGGCACTCAAAAAAAAGGTATTTTGAATTGGTTAACATCTTGTACATCTTTCAGTACAGAACAGCAAAAAAGTTGCATGGAAGAAAAACTGATCCCTACACAGCTTTAAAGAATAGAATCAATTATTTGACTGAGCTGATATGTCTGTACCATAAAAGTCAAGGTATTTTATGAATTATATTTCAAATTTCTTGAATCCAGTACTTACATCTAGTTATCCATATTCCATATATTGAAGTATATTGTATTTATGTCTACTTGATAATTTCTGACTGGTGATGAAGGTGCTATAGTACAGTTAAGAGGGAAAATCTGAAACATCTTTTATTGATAAATGTCTGCTGGAATTTAGAGTCCCTTTTAGTGAAAAAATAAATAAGGCTACTTCACAAAAGAGCAGCCAATTTTCAACTACAGAAAACAAAAAACAAAAGTTCATTATTAAGTTTTCAGAATGAAAGGTGGTCTTAAATAACTCAAAAAATGAAACCAAGCCCAGAAAGCACAGTACCTAGAACTTTACCCTATACAACCTCTTTTGTAATAAAGTCATCCGATTCTTTGAAGGCATTTGATTTTTAAAATACCTGTGTAAAATAGATTATGAGTGGGGCACTTTAACACCTGCTTATACCAATGGACAGATCATTCAGGCAGAAAGTCAATAAGGAAACACAAGCCTTAATTGACACATTAGACCAGATAGACTCGATAATTATAGGATATTCCATCTGAAAGCATTAGAATACACTTCCTTCTCAAGTGCACACAAAACATTCTCCAGGACAGATCACATCTTGGGTCACTAATGAAGTCATAGTAAATTTAAGAAAATTGAAATTATATCAAGCAACCCTTCTGACAACAGCACTATTGGATTAGAAATCAATTACTGGGACAAAAACCACTACAATATTGTAAAGCAATTAGCCTCCAACTAATAAAAATAAATGGAAAAAAAAAAGAAATCAATTACTTGGAAAAAACTGTAAAAAAGAAGAAACACAAGGAGGTTAAACAGTAAGATACTAAACAAACAATGGATCACTGAAGAAATTGAATAGGAAATTAAAAAATACCTAGAGACACAAGACAATGAAAACACAATGATCTACAACCTATGGGATGCAGCAAAAGCAATTCTAAAAGGGAAGCTTATGTAAATACAACCTTACACCAAGAGAAATCTCAAATAAAGAACCTAACCTTACACTTAAAGCAACTAGAGAGAGAAGAAACAAAACCCAGTGTTAGTAGCTAGAAAGCAATAAAGATCAGAGCAGAAATAAAAGGCAGCACAAAGACCAATAAAACAACACAAAAGATCAATGAAACTAAAAGCTGGCTCTTTGAGAGGATAAAATTGATAGACCTTTAGCCAGACTCATAAGAAAAACAGGGAGAGGGCTCAAAGCAATAAAATCAGAAAGAAAAAGAAGTTAACATGGACAACAAAAATATGCAAATGATCATAAGAAACCACTACAAGCAGATGCCAATAAAATGGACAACCTGGAAGAAATGGACAAATTCTTAGAAGGGTACAATCTCTCAAGATTTAACCAGGAAGTAATAGAAAATATGAACAGAACAATCACAAGCACTGAAACTGAAACTATGATTATAAAACTCCCAACAAGCAAAAGTCCAGGAGCAGAAGGCTTCACAGGTGAATTCTATCAAAGGTTTTCAGAAGAAGTAACTCTATTCTTCTCTATTTCCAAAAAATTACAGAGGAAGGAACACTCCCAAACTCATTCTATGAGACTAACATTAGCCTGATACAAAAACCAGACAAAGATACTACAAAAAAGGGAAATTTCAGGCCAGTATCACTGATGACACAGATGCAAAAATTCTCAACAAAAGACCAAGTGATCTGAATCTAATAATACATTAAAAATATCATACACCATGATTAAGTGAGATTCCAGGGATACAAAGGATCTTAAATATCTGCAAATCAATGTTCTACATTATACTAACAAATGAAGAATAAAAACTATATGATTATCTCAATAGATACAGAAAAAGCTTTCAACAAAATTCAATACCTATTTATCTTAAACACTCTCCAGAAAGTGGGCATAGAGGGAACCTACCTCAACATAATAAAGGCCATACACTACAAACCCAGCAAACATTACACTCAATGGTGAAAAACAGAAAATATTTCCTCTCAGACCAGAAACAAGGCAAGAAGGTTCACTCTCATTACCATTATTCAACGTAGATTTGGAAGGCATGGCAAATCCATGGTCATCAGAGAAAGAAACTAAAGAATTCCAAATTGGAAAAGAAGTAAAACTGTCAGTATGCAGATGACATGCTACTATACATAGAAAATCCTAAAAATCCTAAAGATACTACCAGAAAACTATTAGAGCTCATCAAAGAATTCGGTAAAGTTGCTGAACACAAAATTAACATATTGAAGTCTTTTGCATTTCTATACACTAACAACGAAAGAAAGAGAAATTAAAGAAACAATCTCATTTACCATGACATCAAAAATAATAAAATACCTAGGCTTTCCTGGTGGTTCAGACCATACAGAATCTGCCCACAGTGTGGGAGAAGTGGGTTCAATCCCTAGGTTGGGAAGACCCCTGGGGGTGGGAATGGCTACCCACTCCATATACTTGCCTGGAGAATTCCATAGACAGAGGAGCCTGGCGGCCACAGCCCAGGGTTCAGAGTCGGACACGAATAAGCAACTAACATTTTATGGTTAATTTGGAATTAAACTCTGAAGTTTTGTAAGCAGCATAAAAACTTCATAAAATAATCTGATTGTGGGGTTTTGCTCCCTTTCTACTTTACTTTAGTATATGTTGTTTATTATTTACTGTATTAGGCAACTGGGATACTCAACTGAATAAGATTTGGTTTCAATCATACATGACACAATTTGAGGAGTTCAGTACTTTCCAATATGTTAGTTACTTTCATAGATGACAAAGTTTTCTGTTTTCATTAACTTCTTTATTATTTTTAGGATTATTTAGGGCCTGATTGATAATTCCCAGGCTTTGTCAACATGCCAGTATTCTTCCCTCACTTGAAGAATAAAGTGTGTTCCCTTTAAGATAATCCAGTACACAAGATTTAGATTTGGATATATAAATCCATGAATATTGTGAAATTTAAAATATGATTCAATCTATAGGAAATTCTGACATTCTGTTAAAGTTTCTGTTCCCCCGTCAGTTTTATTAGCTTTTCATTGATTTCTATTACATTTGGCACTGCATACAAAATTAATGTTTTCTCTAAATCTGGTGGTACATAATTTTTTGATAGAAAAAATAACCCTTACTTTTCTTGACTTTTTTGTCCTATGTAATTTAATAAAGAACTATCACCTCATCTGTTGAAATTCTAGACTTTGATATTCTGAGTGTACCTAGAAAAACATTTAACATACAGTTTAAAAGAGTGATATAATAGTCTGACACAAAACATGTTTTCGTGATTGTGGTATCTCCCCTGCCAGGTAAGTATATAAAACATGTTTTCTAGAAGATGACTGATTAACTATTAGTAGAGGCATTTATGGACTGCAGATATTCCAAGCGTGAGGCCAGGGCCCAGCTAGTAACCAGCAGCATCATCCTCTGTCGATTTTTATGACTTAAGAACTGCTAAAGAGCTCTATAAACGACACTTTTGGGGCATCACATCTTAAATACTATCAAAACTTTTTGACCACCTTTTAGTGATCCTTTTACTTCCTCCTCATTCTTGTCAAACTCTGTTTATAAACGCTCTTTGTTGGAGGGCTCATTCAGGTCTTGGAGGATTTTCAAACTTACTTTGGTTTTATTACTGAACTTATGTTTCATAAATGTTTCTTTCAGCTTTGCTGTCTTACTAGCATTATTAAAGTAATGACTTTAAAGTACCTTAATAGCTAGTTTCCTCTCCTGTTTACCTGTCTCTGTGAAGAATAGTAGAGAATATATTGATTCTTTTAGACATTCAGACGCAATATTTTTCTTTTTAACTCCTTCTAATGTCAAACCAATCTCTACATTTACCGATTCTTTCTTTGTAAAGTTTCTAACATCTGTCCCTCCAATCACTGATGCAGTTAGCTCATGCTTATAACACCTCATCCCCAACCTGTGTCTTGACTGGTTCTCATCCCAAGAAAGTCCAGTATTTTAAAACTGTTTAAATCTACCCCTCTTTTTATATAATAATCTCAGGTATCTCAGAGATCCTAATGATCTTCCCCTGAATCCTATTCCATGTCCTAGAAGCACTTCCTTCTGTACATCTCATTGCAGCAGAAGATTTTAACTTTACTTTCTGAAGTTTACTGAAAAGGTACACCTGGGTGTACAGATCCATGGGTTCTGCATCCATTCAACCAACTGCAGAAGCCACAGTTATGGAGGTCTGACTGTACTAAGTATGTAATTTTCTACAGTATAAGGGACTTGAATATCATTGGATTTGGGTAACTGGCAGTAGTTGTAGGGAACTAGTGGTGGTGGGGTGGTCTCAGAATCAATTCCCCATAGATACTTAGGGACACTATACTTACAAAGCTGTAGGAGTTAAAGACTGCAAGAAAGTACATAACCTTCTCTGAAGAAGTTGTTCATGCAACTAAGAGGATAGAATCAATTATATATGAAGTTAGAGGAAGCATGTACATATGTTGGTTTCTTTCTTGGTATAGTTGACTAGTATCCTTCCATAATTTACTTTCTCATTATTAAATTAATCGAACCACACAACAGAAAATTTGGAAAACAGGTAATAAGATGACCTATTATCCTACTTTAAACACAACCATTATTATTATTTTGATATATTCCATACTATTCTGATTATTAAAAGAAAAAACTTTTGATTTCTTTGGCTGCACAGGGTCTTAACTGCAGAATGCAGGATCTTTTAATTGTGGCATGTGGAATCTAGTTCCCAAACCAGGGATTAAACCCAGGCCCCTTGCATTGGGAGCCCACAGTCTTAGCCACTGGATCACCAGGGAAGTCCTTAGCTTGATTTTTTAAGATAATCATATTGCACAGTGTACTTTTCTGCTCTTCCCTCCTAAAAGGGAATTTGATAATTATTTTTATTGCCTGTGGAAAATTCCATAGCTTTTATTTAATTTTTGGGAAAGTATTTATTTGTCTTACAAAGGGAAAAGATAATGTTATCATAAGTATGAATAACTATTTCCTTGTTTTATCCGAAAAAATTCCTGATTTGTTTGATTTCAAATCACCTTCTCTCCCTCCCTCTTACTATACCAGCAAAGTCTAAATTTAGAGTAGATTTTCTGATATCTTTTAAAAAATATTTTATATTGGAAGATAAAAACTTCACCATAGGTTATAAAAAATACCCAAAAAACTTCTGTTCCTAGACAACTTAAGAGAACTGGGAGCCATTTAAAAACTCCTTTCAGTATAGGATTCTTCCTGTGAGCTATATCACTTATTTAAGCAGGTGCTTTTTTTTTTCCCCTATGAAATGGCAAATTTCTGATATCTTGCTGCCTTTTTGGCTGTCAGTCATTTTCCTTGCACCTTAGTTCAAAAGGAGTGGGAGGGGTGGAGGATGGAGGGTAGGATGCAAATCACAGACATATTCAAATGTACAGGAAAGTGCCTATTTTTACATATTAATATTCATAACCTTATTCAGTGTCATCTGTTTGGAGTCATAAGTAGTCTTGTTTTTTGATAATACCCAGCTAAAGATATTTCAAGTTTTAAAAAGACAGTGTGGGCTATTTAAAATTTACTGATATATTTAACAGTTTACTGATATACTACATAAAGTTATGAAAAACTTTATGAGAAAGGGGAGAAAGTTATATTTAGTTAACTATATCCTATATTCTGCACACTGAAACACTACAAACAGGTAAATGTCTATGTTTATCATTAGTACAATTAAAAAAATCTTTAAAGTTACAACTTTGTTATAGGCAAAGCACTGTATCATACAAAACATACAGTCAGAAAATAAATATCTGTGATTTGGAGGATCCTTCGAGAAGGAAATGGCAACCCACTCCAGTGTTCTTGCCTGGAGAATTCCAGGGATGGCGGAGCATGGTGGGCTGCCGTCTGTGGGGTCGCACAGAGTTGGACACGACTGAAGTGACTTAGCAGCAGCAGAAGCAGCAGCAGCAACCACAGGCTCAGTTCAGTTCAGTTCAGTCGCTCCGTTGTGTCCAACTCTTTGCGACCCTGTGAATCACAGCACACCAGGCCTCTCTGTCCATCACCAACTCCCAGAGTTTACTCAAACTCATGCCCATCCAGTTGGTGATGCCATCCAGCCATCTCATTCTCTGTCGTCCCCTTCTCCTATTGCCCCCAATCCCTCCCAGCATCAGGGTCTTTTCCAATGGGTCAACTCTTCGCATGAGGTGGCCAAAGTATTGGAGTTTCAGCTTCAGCATCAGTCCTTCCAATGAACACCGAGGACTGATCTCCTTCAGGATGGACTGGTTGGATGTACTTGCAGTCCAAGGGACTCTCAAGAGTCTTCTCCAACACCATAGTTCAAAAACATTAATTTTTCGGTGCTTAGCTTTCCTTACAGTCCAACTCTCAAATCCATACACGACCACTGGAAAAACCATAGCCTTGACCAGATGGACCTTTGTTGGCAAAGTAATGTCTCTGTTTTTTAATATGCTATCTAGGTTGGTCATAACTTTCCTTCCAAGGAGTAAGCGTCTTTTAATTTCATGGCTGCAGTCAAAATCTGCAGTGATTTTGGAGCCCCAAAGTCTGACACTGTTTGCACTGTCTCCCCATCTATTTTCCATGAAGTGATGGGACCAGATGTCATGATCTTAGTTTTCTGAATGTTGAGCTTTAAGCCAACTTTTTCACTCTCCTCTTTCACTTTCATCAAGAGACTTTTTAGTTCCTCTTCACTTTCTGCCATAAGAGTGGTGTCATCTGTATATCTGAGGTTATTGATATTTCTCCTGGCAATCTTGATTCCAGCTTGTGCTTCTTCCAGCCCAGCATTTCTCATGATGTACTCTGCATATAAGTTAAATAAGCAGGGTGACAATATACAGCCTTGATGTACTCCTTTTCCTATTTGGGACCCGTCTGTTGTTCCATGTCCAGTTCTAACTGTTGCTTCCTGACTTGCATACAGGTTTCTCAAGAGGCAGGTCAGGTGGTCTGGTATTCCCATCCCTTTCAGAATTTTCCACAGTTTATTGTGATCCACAGTCGAAGGCTTTGGTGTAGTCAATAAAGCAGAAATAGATATTTTTCTGGAACTCTCTTGCTTTTTCAATGATCCAGTGGATGTTGGCAATTTGATCTCTGGTTCCTCTGCCTTTTCTAAAACCAGCCTGAACATCTGAAATTTCACAGTTCATGTACTGTTGAAGCCTGACTTGGAGAATTTTGAGCATTACTTTACTAGCGTGTGAGATGAGTGCAATTGTGCGGTAGTTTGAGCATTCTTTGGCATTGCCTTTGTTAGGGATTGGAATGAAAACTGACCTTTTCCAGTCCTGTGGCCACTGCTGAGTTTTCCAAATTTGCTGGCATATTGAGTGCAGCACTGTCACAACATCATCTTTCAGGATTTGAAAAAGCTCAACTGGAATTCCATCACATTCACTAGCTTTGTTGGTAGTGATGCTTCCTAAGGCCCACTTGACCCCACACTCCAGGATATCTGGCTCTAAGTGAGTGATCACACCATTGTGATTATCTGGGTCATGAAGATCTTTTTTGTACAGTTTTTCTGTGTATTCCTGCCACCTCTTAATATCTTCTGCTTCTGTTAGGTCCATACCATTTCTGTCCTTTATTGAACCCATCTTTGCTTGAAATGTTCCCTTGGTATCTCTAATTTCTTGAAAAGATCTCTAGTCTTTCCCATTCTGTTGTTTTCCTCTATTTTTTTGCATTGATCGCTGAGGAAGGCTTTCTTATCTCTCCTGTCTATTCTTGGGACCTCTAAGGGAGGTATTAGTCTTCTGAGAGTTATATAATCCATATAAACTTTTTTCCCTAGAGAGACTTTCAGAGTTTTGTCATTAATTCAGCTAATCTAGTCCATCGGCAAATTAAAAGAAAAACGCATGTATCCTATCAGTTGACTATTTGCATTAAAGGTAATAAATTAGGCCCCATAAATCTGTTCAAAAGAAAAGTAATGTTCAATGTAATAAAAGTAAAATACAGTACAATAGAAAGATTCATGTTGAAATTTTCATCAAATAACACTATCAAACCTCTTGCTTTAATTGCCATGGGACACCTCTATGACACTAAACCATGAGCTGATTTAGTCAGCTGAGTAAAAAGCAGCAACAATAATAAGACGAAACATGTCCTATAAAAAGACTCAGATTATACAATAATTTTCTGTGTATTTACTATGGGCCTGACATGGTGCTTTACTCACAATATGTTATTCACAGCAGCCTCATGAGGTGGTTATAATCATTTTCATTTTGTAAGTAAAGAAACTGAAGCCTTTCTAGGTAGGAAGGTGTCACTTGCATTTTGAGGAACAGGCTGAGGTGTTTGTAGAATGAAGGAAAATCAGGATGGGAGTGAGCTGTGGATTCTTAGCAGTGGCTATCTAGACCATTTTTTCATCTAAGACTAAAATCCTTTTGATAATAACCCTGACAAATTATGAAAGAGCCACATATGTTTTGGAAGTTCTAAACCTGATGTATTGTGTAGACTCTTATGGAATATAGAGATTTATAACAAATATCACTCCTCTTTGGAATTCAGATGTAAATCACAAATGTTTTTTAATATTCAAGTAGTTTCAAGAGGTCAGGCTAATTTTTTCAAATTTTTTTTCATTGTTTCATAAGGTGAATGTACATAAAAATGTTATGATAATTACTAGTTGATATTCTTTAGAGAATGTTCAGTAGATATTCTTGTTTTGCAGGTTACTCCTGCAAAGAGGAGTCTCTTAAATTCAAACTATAATTTAAACACACATCATAAATTGTTCTTTATTGTATTGGGTTGGCCAAACAGTCCTTCAGCTTTTTCCATAAGATGGGTCTAGTAGTGCTTAGTTATCATTAACTTCATTTGAAACAATTTTGTTAGATTATATTGTGACAGTTGTCACATCAGTGTGCATTTTAAAAAACATCAGAATTGGTGAATTTTTGTTTAGCTACATTAATATTAAAGACGGAAGAAAACAAGCAACATTTTTGGTATATCATGCTTTATTATTTCAAGAAAGGTAAAAACGAGCTGAAAAGCAAAAAAAAAGAAAAAAAAATTGTGCAGTGTATCGAGGTGGTGTGACTGACTGAACATGTCAAAAGTGGTTTGCAAATTTCTTGCTGGAGATTTCTCATTGGACAATAAGCCATGGTCTGGTAGACTTGTTGACACTGACAGCAATCAAATAGAGATTAACTGAGAACAATCAATGTAATACCTCACAGGAGATAACCGACATACTCAAAACACCCCAATCAAGACTTCCCTGGAGGTCCAGTGTTGTGACTCCACACTTCAAAGCAGGGGGGCATGGGTTTGATCCCTGGTTGGGAAACCAGGATCCTGAATGCTACACAAGGTGGCCAAAAAAAAAAAAAAAAAAACCCCAATAATAATCCAAATGAAGCACTGGAAATCACTTGCACCAGCTTGGCTGTGGTTATTACTTTCATGTTTGAGTTCCATCTAAGTGGAAAAAAAAAACACTGACCATATTTCTGCATGCAATTCTGTACTTAAATATAACAAAAACGTTTTGTTTTTAAAACAAACTCTTGATGGGCAATGAAAAGTGGATCGTGTACAATAACAGGGAACAGAGTAGATCATGAGGCATGTGAAGGAAAACACCACCAACCACACAAAAGGCTGGTCTTCATTCAAAGAAGGTGATGCTCTGTATGTGGTGGGATTAGAAGGGAGTCTTCTATTATGAGTTCCTTCTGGAAAACCAAACAATTAATCCAACAAGTACTGCTCCCCATGAGACTATCTGACAGCAGCACTTGAAGAAAAGCATCTGGATCAGACAACAGAAAACACGGACTGCAGTAGGATAATGCATGATTGCATGTTTCTTTGGAGACCCAGCAAAAACTGTGACAGCTTGGCTGGCAAGTTCTCATTCATCTGCTGTATTCACCAGATATTGTACCCGTGGATTTCCATTTATTTCAGTCTTTACAAAATTCTCTTAAAGGAAAACATTTCAATTCCCTGGAAGACTGTAAAAGGTACCTAGAAGAGTTCTTTGCTTAAAAAGAAAAAGTTTTGGGAAAGTGGAATTATGAAGTTGCCTGAAAAGTGGCAGAAGGTAGTGGAACAAGAAGGTGAATATGCTGTTCAATAAGTTCTTGGTAAAAACGGAAATGTATTTTTACTTAAAAACTGAAGGAACTTGGCCAACCCAATAGGAAAGACCTGATAACATGTCACTTATAATACTATGATGCGTGTATGTGTGTGCTCAGTCGCTAAGTTGTGTCCAACTCTGCTACCCCATGGACTGCAGCCTGCCAGGCTCCTTTGTCTAAGGGAGTTTCCAGGCAAGAATACTGCAGTGGGTTGCCATTTCCTACTACAGGAGATCTTCCCGACTCTGGCATTGAACCCGAGTCTCTTGTGTTTCCTGAGTTAGAAACTAGACTCTTTATCACTGTGCCACCTGGGAAGCCCCAATCCTATGATAGGCATCTTTTATATCTGTAATTGATCTGAAGATATTAAAGCTATTTTCAGATATGAAGAATTAATATGACTAGGTCAGAGAGACAGGGAGACTTTCAAAGACAAAAACAATCTTACCAAAGTCGGCAAATGCTGACTGTCCCACCACCATCATATTTTGAGGTTTTTCAAGAACAGTACTGAGAGAGAAATTTCCATCCTGTTAGAGGCAGAAAGTCATGGATTAGATCATTTTTCAACTGTGAAACAAAGCATTTTAAAATTTTACTATTGTATTTTACTATTATTTTTTAAACTTTTTATTTTGTATTGGAGTATAGCTGATTGACAATGTTGTGTTCTCTTCAGGTGGACAGCAAAGGGATGCTGCCATTCATATATGTCCATTCTCTCCCAAACTCTGCTCCCATCCAGGCTGCCATATAATATTGAGCAGAGTTCCCTAAGCTATACAGTAGATCCTCTGAAACAAAGTATTTTAATGAAAGCAGGGAAATAAACAACTTAAGACTTTTGTACTCCAAAGAATTATCCCACTTTTCTGTTCCGTTTTTATCATAAAATGAAAAAAACTGCTGTGAGCTGAAGATGCGCATCTGGAGATGTGCCTTGCATGCTGTCAGTTCAGGTATGAGCTCTCTCTCTTTACTCTCTGTCACTAAGTTGGGTCTGACACTCTGCGACCTTGTGGACTGCAGCCCACCAGGCCCCTCTGTCCATGGGATTTCCCAGGCAAGCATACTGGAGTGGGTTGCCTTTTCATTCTCTGGGGGATATTCCTGACCCAGGGATTGAACCCACATCTCCTGTTTGGCATGTGAATTCTTTACCACTGAGCCTTCTGTGAAACCTTCAGGCATGATGTGTGTGTCCTGTGTGTTAAGTCGCTTTAGTCGTGTCCAACTCTTTGAGACCATAGCCCACTAAGCTCCTCTGTCCATAGGATTTTCCAGGCAAGGATACTGGAGTGGGTTGCCATTTCCTTCTCCAGGGGATATTCCTGACCCAGAGATTGAAAGGCATCTCTATGTTTCCTGAATTGGAAGGTAGGTTCTTTACCACTAGCGCCACTTGGGAAGCCCTCTTTCCTAAATCATCATCATAATTTCAGACAGAATGAGTGTCTTCTACGTTTAAGTACCATGGAAGGTTTGGGAATATAAGTGAAAGTCGCTCAGTTGTGTCCGACTCTTTGCAACCCCTCTTGAAATTCTCCAGGCCAGAATACTGGAGTGGGTAGCCTTTCCCTTCTCCAGGGGATCTTCCTAACCCAGGGATTGAACCCTAGTCTCCCACATTACAGGTGGATCCTTTACCAGCTGAGCCACAACGGAAGCCCAAAGAAGTATATAAAATAGTTGCTACCCGAAAGAGCTAACAGTCCAGTTGGAAGATAAAATATGTCAAGAAAAGAGAATTTCTGAAGGTAACATATAAGTGGTATGAGTAAGTAGGAAAGATACTATGTTTTACAGATTTCAAGAAAGAAGATTCTGTTGGGGGTTAATTAGGTAAAGATATTCAAATGAGATGAGAATTACATTCATCTTTAATGGCTCATTCATTACCAACACTATCAGAAAGGCAGCAAAGGAGTACAACAGCTGACGTGTCCTAACCAGAGGTGGCTAAGCTAAACAAAAAAGGAGAACTCATCAGAGATCTTTTGCTTCAGTTACTCTTACCAAAACAGAATGAGGGGCTTACAAAAATAATATGCATTTCTTTAAATTACTGTCTTTCCTTTCTATAATTTTATATCAGAACATAAGAAAAATAAACCAAAACACTGTGTTTGGGTTTTGAGCTTAATTTTAAAGCTCTTCTCTTATCACTGATTTCTTTTAACTATTTGATGTGCTAACCCTGATTCTTACATGCTTCATACAGAAAACTATATATTTTCAAATATTTAAAAAATGTAAAATATTTTTCTCCTTTATTCCTCTAAAGATACTGCAGATCTGTAAGTTATTTCTGAAGAAATTATCTCCAACATTTTCAGAGACAGGCAATGCTACCCAGAAAGCATTAAGACTAAATGCCTGAGGAACATGAGTAAGTAACATTTGTCTTGTGACATGCAGTTTTCTCCAGTCATTTTAACTCTCCATCATTAACATGCAGAAACATGTTTCTCCTACCATTATTAAAGTATCTGATACATTTTTGAAAGATTTTTCTATGGAAATCTTATTTATGTAAGTGTCTTAAAACTTAGGATACCTCTCCAGTCTTGCTGAGTACCTGATGTTATTATACTAAAGATACATCAAAGTTGCCAAATTTGTGAATGAAGTGTCAAATGAATTTGTATTCTAGAAAGATTACAGCATCAGGTACAAGGAAGACACAATTATTCTTGAATGAATGGAAAAACCACTCTAAAAATACATCAGCCACATATAACATAAAGCTGAATATCAACCTATTCTACTGGCTCAAGTGAATAAAGTACTCCTGTGAATTTTTGTTAAACGTAATAAAATGTATTTAGAAATGTTTCCAGATGCATGCATATTTTGAAAATACAGGAAAATTCTGTTAAGATCACTGCAATAAACTAAGAATTGTAATAAACCAAGGCACAGGAATATTCTGGTTCCCAGTGGATGTAAAAGTTATACTACATTGTACTCTATTAAGTGTGTAATAGCATTATGCCTAAAAAAATGCACATACTTTGATTAAAAAATACTTAACTGTTAAAAAAAAAATACTAACCATCATCCCAAGCCTTTAGCAAGTTGTAATCTTTTTGTAATAGCAACATCAAAGAATAATAATACAAATTAAATACAATGGGAAAAGTTTGAAATATTGTGAGAATCACCAAAATGTGACATAGAAGACATGAAGTGACCAAATGCTATCCTCAAAAACGGTGCTGATATACTTACTTGACACAGGACTGCCAGATTTTCAATTTATGGAAAAGAAAAAAACACAATAAAATAAGGCATGCATGCATACATGGTAGATTTGGTGGACAGAGTGCCTGAAGAACTATGCACGTAAGTTTATACAAACTCCTGTAAGTTTGTACAAGAGGCAGTGACTTAAACCATCCTCCACAAAAAGAACTGCAAGAATCCAAAGTGGTTGCCTGATGAGGTTTTACAAATAGCTGAAGAAAGAAAAGAAGTGAAAGGCAAGAGAAAGAGAAAGATATACGCAACTGAATGCAGAAGTCCAGAGAATAACAAGGAGAGATAAGAAAACCTTCTTAAGTGAAAAATGCAAAGAAATAGAGGAAAACAACAGAATAGGAAAAACTAGTAATCTCCTCAAGAAAACTGGAAACATCAAGGGAACATTTCATGCAAGGATGGGCATGATAAAGGACTGAAATGGAAGGACCTAATGAAGCAGAAGAGACTAAGAAAAGGTGACAAGAATACACAGAAGAATAATACGAAACAGGTCTTAACGAAAGGATAACTACAGTGACATTGTCATTCACCTAGAGCTGGATATTCTGGAGGGTGAAGTCAAGTGGACCTTAGGAAGCATTACTATGAACAAAGCTAGTGGAGGTGATAGAATTTCAGCCATTTAAACCCTAACAGATGATGTTGTTAAAGTGCTGCACTCAATATGTCAGCAAACTTGGAAAACTCAGCAGTGGCCACAGGATTGGAAAAAGTCAATTTTCATTCCAATCCCAAAGAAGAGTAATGTAAAAGAATGCTCAAACGACCGTACAACTGCACCCATTTCATGTGCTAACAAAGTTATGCTCAAAATCCTTCAAGCTAAGCTTCAAGAGTATGTGAATGGAGAGCTTCTAGATGTACAAGCTGGGTTTCAAAGAGGAAAGGAACCAGAGATCAAATTACCAACATTCCTTGAATCATGGAAAAAGCAAGGGAATTCCAGAAAACATCTATTTCTGCTTCATTGACCATATGAAAGCCTTTTACTGTGTGGATCACAACAAACTGTGGAAAATTCTTAAAAGACTGGAGTACCAAACCACCTTACCTATCTCCTGAGAAACCTGTATGCAGGTCAAGAAGCAATAGTTAGAACCAGATATGGAACAATGGACTGGTTCAAAATTCAGAAAGGAGTAAGACAACGTTGCATATTGTCACCTTATTTATTTAACTTCTATGCAGAGTACATTATGGGAAATGCCAGGGTGGATGAGTTACAATCTGGAATCAAGATTGCCAGGAGAAATATCAACAACTTCAGATATGCAGATGACACCACTCTAATGGCAGAAAGCGAAGAGATACTAAAGAGACTCTTGATGAGGGTGGAAGAAGCGAGTGAAGAAGTTGGGTTGAGTTGAGTTTTACTCAACATTCAAAAAACTAAGATCATGCCATACAGTCCCATCACTTTATGGCAAATAGAAGAGGAAAAAGTGGAAGCAGTGACAGATTTTATTTTCTGTGGTTCCAAAATCACTGTGGATGGTGATTACAACCATGAAATTAAAAGATGCTTGCTCCATGGAAGGAAAGCTATGACAAACCTAGACAGTGTACTAAAAAGCAGAGATATCACTTTGTTGACAAAGGTCTGAATAGTCAAAGCTATGACTTATCCAGTAGTCATGTATAGATGTGACAGTTGGATCATAAAGAAAGCTGAGTCTTGAAGAATTCATGCTTTTGAATTGCTATGCTGGAGAAAGATTCTTGGGAGTCCTTCGGACTGCCCAGAGATCAAACCAGTCACTCCTAAATGAAATTAACTCTGAATATTCACTTGAAGGGCTGATGCTGAAACTCCTATACTCTGGCCATTTGGCGTGAACAGCCAAGTCACTGGAAAAGACCCCGATGCTGGGAAAGACAGAAGGCCAAAGGAGAAGTGGGCAGCAGAGGATGAGATGGTTGGATGGCATCACTGAGTCCATGGACACGAATCTGAGCACATTCTGGCAGCTAGTGGAGGACAGAGGAGCCTGGTGTGCTACAGTCCATGGGGTCACAGAGAGTCAGACACAACTTAGAGACTGAACAACAACAACAAACACCTGTAAAATCATGATGTATTTCCATCAAGAAAGACTGAGTACTACCCAGGTGACAGACTCCTGTGTCTAACATGCCAGATTCACCATGAACCTCAGTATAAGAAGACAATATACTTATGCAATTGCTAGGAAAAGAGAATCATATATTCTTGTTATAGTGAGAGCATGCAGAATATATTATCTATATGAATTAACTAGGCGTTGGGAATACTTGACTCAATTTACTTTTCCATCATTATCATTGCTTATTCTTTATTCCATTTGGCAGTACAGATCTAAAGAACTTAAATTACTTTTAGATCAGTGTCATGAACATATTTAGTATTTGATTAAAATGACTGAATAAACTTAATCATCAGTACACTACTCCTCTTTCAGATGGTATATTTTAAAGTGATGCATGACTATACTTATTTTCAAAGATGAAGCCACACTGTACCTATATAATGTAGGAAAGACAAAAGTGATCAATAGTCTTTTAAAATGAGAGAGCAGAAAATCCAGTGGAAAGGATGCTAGACATGCAGTTGGATGATATGGTTCTATTCGTGCTTTCACTAAGGTGTATCACTCTGGAACAGCCACTTACTACTCTGGGTCTTGGTTCTTCAACTGCCAGAAGGGGATAATGCACTGTGTACTTGCAGGGTTCTAGAGAGGATCAATGGAATGACTAGGAAGTGTTCTGCAAAATGTAAAGTTATTAGGGACATTTTTCAGGTATTTTTATAATGTTAGTCCTGTGCTTCTGAGCTGGAAATACTTTTTCATGGGCTGCTATTTGAGACTCATCTACTACACTGTGTCCTGTTCTGCACCATGCTGTTTTTACTGGCCTTCACTGAGGCCTTCAGTCCAAAACTGGGCCAACTCACTGCCACAATTATGTCCTTTACCTTTTCTTTCACCTAATTGGTTTCTGGAATGTCTGTGCAATGATTTAAAGGCCCAAGTTTTAGAGACAGATTTCCTAGTTCAAATTCTAGCTCGTTTCTAGTTTTGAGGTCTGAGCAAGTTAGTTCTAATACATGCATGTTTACTTTTATCTAAAATGAACTTTTACAAAGTTTTTGTGAAAATTAGTAAAATAATGCATATAAAGTGGTTACTAGTTCAGCATATGCACAAATATATACTTAGTCAACATTAACAATTATTGACTAGGAATGCTGGTAGTAATACTATTATATCTGCTACCCATCACTGAAGCAGCTAAACACACTGCCATTGACAGGAGAGAAGACATTTTCTGCTCAATTTCCAATCACAGGTGCTATGTTGTGATAAGTATCCTTTCATGGATGACCACCTATGCTTTGGCCTGCAGGTTTTAATATTTAGTATTTAAACTGCCATATTCATAATGTTAAAAATAATCAGGAAGCAACATATGATGACTATCATTGTATCTACATCTTTATTCACATGAAGCAATGGTTCTTGACTTGAGGTGTATTTATTCTTCAGAGGACATTGGGCAATGTATGGAGATACTTTTGACTGTTTCAAGTTGGAGGTAGCTTCTAGAATCTAAGTGAACAGAGGCCAGGGATACTACTAAACAAGTTAAAGGATAGATATCCACAATAGTCATCTGGCCTATGGCCAGTAGATGCTCAACATCATTAATTATTAGAGAAATACAAATCAAAACTATGATGAGGGACACCTCACACCAATCAGAATGGCCATCGTTAAAAAGTCTACAATAAAATTCTGGAGAGGGTGTGAAGAAAAGGGAACCTACCTACACTGTTGGTGGGGATATAAGTTGGTACAGCCACTGGAAAACAGTATGGAGGTTCCTCAGAAAACAGAGCTGCGTATGATCCAGCAATCTCACTCCTGGGCATATACCCAGACAAAACTATAACTCAAAAAGATACAGGCACTCCTATGTTCATAACAATTCTCATAACAATAAAATGATTGTTGTAAGTTTTGTAAGAATTGTCATAAGTTTTGTAAAATGGGAGGATCATTTTAAATTAGTGATTGGAGAATTTGCAGTAACATTAATTGACCGAAAAGCCCTAAAAACGTATAAAACCGTATTAGCTAGGAGAGGAATATGAGCTCCAGCAAATCTTTTTAGTCAGCTGTGGTGTGCACAGCCCCATGGTAGATGCTCTGGGAGATGAGAAATAACTGAAGACAAGGAGGAGTGCTAAGATGTGAGTGTAGGCAACTCTGACTGATGTGATGAGATGTACTAATCCCATGTTACAAGGAGTTAAAAAACAGAGCAATTGCTTCCATTTGGTCCACCCAGGATCATCAGGGAAGGTTTTAAGGAAGACGTGGTATTTGAAATGGCTAATGCAGATGAGCAGGATTTTAGTGGTTCAAAGAAAAGGAAGAGGAGGGCAAGGATATGCACAGGAAACAGAGGACACAGAGCAGAAAGTGGCTGATTTGGACCAGAATATGAAAAGATATTGGAAGATTAGAAGAATTACTTTACACAAGATCAGCAAATGCCTTTACTCCTAAACTAAGTAGTTTGATCTTTTAAAAATTTATTGAGAAGCTTAAGTCCTAAAGGTTTTAGGACTGAGAGTGAGATAAATAGAGCTTTCATTGTTGCAATTAATCTGGATATTGCATATCAGATGGAAAATCTGGAGGTGGGGAGATAAGTAGAATTTACTATATCCTGGGAAACAGATGAATGATTAAAGGAGTGGAATGTTGGGGACAGATAAGGGATAGATATGAGAACACAGAATGCCTGGCAATGCAAAGGTAATAGAAAATACAAAGGAAGGTCTAATTGGGAGCAGGAAAAGAAATTATTTTAGATAAGAGATATATCAAGGAAATGATTAGAAATGTAGGACTAGAATTCAAGGAAGAGAACAGAGGAGTATCATGAAAGCAAAGAGTTGAGAGAAGAATGGCAAATCAAGACCCACGAATAAACACACCCACCACCCTTTATGTTAGAAATTTTCAGTCTTGGCCCTTTTAGGCCAGATGATTTTTCTTCCTCCTTCCTTTTTTCTTTTCTTTTTTTTTTTTTTTTATTAAAGTAGAGTTGATTTACAGTGGTGTGCCAATCTCTGCTCTATAGCAAAGTGACTCCACTATACACAGATATACATTCTTTTTTTAGTATTCTTTACATTTTAGTTTATCCCAGGAGATTAGATAGAGCTTCCTGTGCTATATACTGTAGGACCTTGTTGTTTATCCACTCTGAATGTTAATAGTTTGCATTTAACAACTCCAAATTCCCAGTCCTCCCCTTTAGCAACCACAAGTCAGATCTCTATGTCTGTGAGTCTATTTCTGATTTATAGGTAGGTTCCTTTGTGCCACATTTTAGATTCCACATATAAGTGATATCATAGATGTCTATCAGACTTACTTCACTTAGTATGAGAATCTCTAGTTGCTGCAAATAGCATTATTTCATTCTTTTCTACGTCTGAGTAATATTCCATTATACACACACACACACACATATACATACACCACATCTTCTTTAATCATTCATCTGTCAATGGACATTTAGATTTTTCCCATGTTTTGGCAATTGTGAGCTATGTATGAACTTTGTTATGGTTCATAACTATAAGAATTATTATGGTTATTGCTACCAAATGACTGCTATGTTATTGCTACCAAATGGAAGTAATTGCTCTGTTTTTTAACTCCTTGTAACATGGGGTTAGTACATCTTATCACATCAGTCAGAATTGCCTACACTCACATCTTAGCACTCCTCCTCATCTATTAATTTCTGATCTCCCAGAGCATCTACCATGGGGCTGTGCACACCACAGCTGACTAAAAAGATTTGCTGCAGCTCATATTCCTCTACTAGCTAATACGGCTTTATACGTTTTGAAGACTTTTCAGTCAATTAATGTGTTACTGCAACTTGTCCAATCACTAATTAAAAATGATTCTCCCATTTTACAAAACTTAAACCTTGTCTGAACTAGTTAATTTTGAGTCTACATTCTCCTTAATTTGTACTAATGAGTTTTATGTTACTGATAACACAAATACCTTATGGATCCAGCTATTTTACCACAAGAAAAATTGTTAGTCTCTATTGGCAAATAGACAATTTATTAATTTTCTTTAAAGAAAATAACAAAGGGAATAAAGATCCCCTCCATAATCTAGTCTCTTCATGAAGATTTTTCTCCTATGAAAGTTGCTTCATTTTATTATCTTTAAGTCAGCCTAGGCTGAGAGGAAATAAAATACTTAAAAGTAGTCCCTGATTTTATAAATACATATTTATTAACAATGAGGCTTTTCTCTCCCAGAGGGATACTAATAATCAATCAAAATGACTGATTTTCTCACTTTCTAAAGCCTCAAGATTCATTTGATTTCAAGGTCACTTGAAAATGAATATCCCCTACTAGTGGAAGATTTCATACACAGTAACCATTAAGAACATAACAACCATATTTCTATCATCAGAAAAACAAATACAACTACATTTTAAAAAGATGTACATTAAACAAAGATAAATCTTTCCAGTGTAGAAGTCTTTCTTCTTTCTCCTTGCCTCATTAAAAAGAGAAAGAAGGATCAGATCGCTGAGTTGGGGTGTAGTTAGTAATATTCAAAAGCCCTAATCTTGTCTAAACAAAGCTCTTCCCCTCTTCCTAGTTTCCTCCTATGAAGAAATCTGTGTTATGACTCTGCTGTAAGAGATGGCAAATAATGAATCTTCTTCCACGGGCTTGTGCTTTACATTTTTTAAGATCTGTTTATTGTTCATAAGTATTTTAACAAAAATATATTAAAATGCAATGGATTTAATTTGGATTGAATAAAAGACAATCTAGTGTAAATAGCTGGGAAATCAAGTGATCTCAAACTAAAATTCGGTAAGTATCTGCTGTGTGCCAGATACTTTACACACATTGTTTCATTTTAATCTTCACAGTCTATGAAGCAGACATTCTTACTTCTGTTTCCCATATGAGAAAAGTGAGGTTTAATACTTGACCATCATTTAATGAATGTCACTCAGTTGACCAATTTGGCCAGTCCTCAAATCCTATCCTCTATTATGTACCTACAATTGAATTTTAAAATTTGGGGTAGTCTATTCTGCACTAATATAATCTACCTCAAGCTAAAAATAAAACCATGACACCAGTTTGGGAATATTCTACTTGCAATTAAAAAAATACGGGGAAAATTTCGTTAATTCTGGTCAACGTGGCAGTAAATTTAGTGACTAAAGTTCTTATTTTTTTTATAGAAGCCTGAAGGCAAAGAGGAAAAATAAGTCTTTTAAAGGGGGTTTTCTTCAACAAACCATCATGCTGACAAATTAAATGACAGGCACCTTTCTCACCAGCTGACAGCCTAGCAGGGTCCCTGTTAACATGCGCATTAGGACAGACTGATTGGTTTAATTGGCAGTCATGCTTAAAAACCTGCAGAGGAATTGATGCTGAATGAATCATTTCCTTCAGCAATATTCAGCAGTTTGAATGCAGCAATGCAACCAAAAGCTCTTAAAATTGTTCTATTTATTGTTGAAATCAATCGACCAAGTGATTACTTTCATTTTATTTTCTAAAACTGTGTGCTTTTCATTGAAAGCCATCATTTAAAAATGCTTAAAAGAAAAGATTTCTTACCAAATTTTCCCATATCTCAAACTGGAAGGCACTAGAAGCAGACAATGTCGTGAGGAATAAATCTAGGAGGAAAATAACAGAATTGTAAGCTCTGTTACTGATGTGTACATTTAAACAGGAAGAAATACAACACATAAAAAGTTATAATACAGTTGCATTTAAACATATCTTAAATTATATATATATACATATATTTATGTACATCAAATGATGCCTATTAACAGTTTATAAGATCTAGATCTAAGCAACATCAATGGTGGGTCCTTTGATGTGACTCCTTACAAGTTCAACAAGGAATGGTATCAGTATTTTTTTTTTTTCGGCCTAAGCACATGGCATGTAGGATCTTATTTCCCTGATCAGGGATGGAATCTGTGCCCCCTGTAGTAGAATTGTGGAGTCTTAACTGCTGGACACCAGGAAAGTCTGTAAACTTTATTTTAATGTGCTTGATCCATCAAAGAAAATAAGCAGATGACCCTGTATTAATACAATTACAGAAAATGCATTTAAAGGGAGCATTTAGTATTAGTCATTCAAAGGTATTCTTTACTTTTTTTTTCTTTCATAATTCTAGTTCATTTTATTATAGCAATATTTTTAAAAGTGCCATTATAATCTCAGATAGGTCTCTTAAGCTAAAAAAATATTTTTCTACAATGATAATTGATAGTTCCACATCTAGTCCCACTTTTCCTAATGGATACATCATCCTAAGCAAAGAAAACAAGACAATTAAAGACCACCTGCATATTCTTTCTTGTAGATTGAAAGTGATAAAAACTATAGAATGAAACAGCAAAAATATGTTTTAAGGACCAGTGCTAACCTACACAATGAGGCAATTAAATGCATCTTTAAAGAAATTTATTTTTTTAATTAATTTGTCTTTTTGAAGGATAATTGCCTTACAAAATTTTGCTGTTTTCTGTCAAATCTAAACATGAATCAGCCATAGGTATACATATATCACCTCTCTTTTGAACCTCCCTCCTATCTCCCTCCCCATTCCACTCCTCCAGGTTGATACAAACCCTGTTTGAATTTCCTGAGCCATACAGCAAATTCCCATTGGCTATCTATTTTACATAAGGTAATATAAGTTTCCATGTTACTCTTTTCCTACGTCTCACCCTCTCCTCCCCTCTTCCCATGTCCATAAGTCTATTCTCTATGTCTGTTTCTCCAATGTTGCCCTGTAAATAAATTCTTCAGTACCGTTTTTCTAGATTCTATATGTATGTGTTAGAATACGATATTTGTCTTGCTCTTTTTGACTTACTACACTCTGTATAATAGGTTCTAGGTTCATCCACCTCATTAGAACTGACTAAAATGAGTTCCTTTTTATGGCCGAGTAATATTCCATTGTGTATATGTACCACACTTCTTTATCCATTCATCTGTCGATGGACATCTAGGCTGCTTCCATGTTCCAGGTATTGTAAATAGTGTGACAATGAACAATGGGATACATGAGTCTCTTTCAATTTTGGTTTCCTCAGGGTATATGCCTAGGAGTGGGATTGCTGGGTCATATTGTAGTTTTGTGGTTTTAGTCCTAGTTTTTAAAGGAATCTCCATACCATCTTCCATCGTGGGTGTATCAATTTACATTCCCACCAAAAGTGCAAGAGTGTTCCCTTTTCTCCATAACCTCTCCAGCATTTACTGTATACAGAGTTTTTGATGATGGCTATTCTGACTGGTGTGAGGTGATATCTCATTGTAGTTTTGATTTGCATTTCTCTAATAATGAGTGATGTTGAGCATATTTTCATGTGTTTGTTAGCCATCTGTATGTCTTCTTCAGAGAATTGTCTGTTTAGGTCTTCTCGCCACTTTTTGATTGGGCTGTTTGTTTTTCTGGCATTGAGTTGTATGAACTGCTTTTATATTTTGGAAATTAATCCTTTGTCATTTGTTTCACTTGCTATTATTTTTTCCCATTCTGAGGATTGTCTTTTCACCTTGCTGTGCAAAAGCTTTTAAGTTTGATCAGGTCCCACTTGTTTCCTTTTGTTTTTTTATTTCTGTTACTCTAGGAGGTGGGTCATCAGAGAAGGCAATGGCACCCCACTCCAGTACTCTTGCCTGGAAAATCTCACGGATGGAGAAGTCTGGTAGGCTGCGGTCCATGGGGTCGAGAAGAGTCGGACACAACTGAGCGACTTCACTTTCACTTTCCACTTTCATGCATTGGAGAAGGAAACGGCAACCCATTCTAGTGTTCTTGCCTGGAGAATCCCAGGGATGGCAGAGCCTGGTGGGCTGCCGTCTATGGGGTCGCATAGAGTCGGACATGACTGAAGTGACTTAGCAGCAGCAGCAGGAGGTGGGTCACCGAGGATCTTGCTGAGATTTACGTCACTGAGTGTTCTGCCTATGTTTTCCTCTAAGAATTTTATAGTTTCTGGCCTTACATTTAGGTAGTTAATCCATTTTGAGTTTATCTTTGTGTATGGTGTTAGGAAGTGTTACAGTTTCATTCTTTTACATGAAGCTGTCCAGGTTTCTCAGCATCATTTACTGAAGAGGCTGAATTTGCCCCATTGTATATTCTTGACTCCTTTGTCAAAAATAAGGTACCCATAGGTGCATGAGTTTACTTCTGGGCTTTCCATCTTGTCCCACTGGTCAATAGTTCTGTTTTTTGCCAGTACCATACTGTCTTGATGATTGTAGCTTTGTAGTATAATCTGAACTCAGGAAGGTTGATTCTTCAAGCTCCATTTTTCTTTCTCAAGACTACTTTGGCCATTCAGGGTCTTTTGTGTTTCCATATGAATTGTGAAATTTTTTGTTCTAGTTCTCTGAAAAATGTCACTGGTAATTGGACAGGGATCACACTAAATCTGTAGAGTACATTTGGTAGTATGGTCATTTGAATATTGATTCCTCTTGCCCAGAAACATGGAATGCCTCTCCATCGACTTATGTCATCTTTGTTTCATTAGTGTCTTATAATTTTCTGTGTACAGTTCTTTTGTCTCCTTAGGTAAATTTATTCTACACATTTAATTCTTTTTGTTGCAATGGTGAATGGGACTGATTTCTTAATTTCACTTTCTGGTATTTCCATGTATTGGTTTTATATCCTGAAACTTTGCTAAATTCATTGATTAGCTCTAGTAATTTACTATCTTTAGGGTTTTCTATGTGTAGTATCATGTCATCTGCAAACAGTGAGAGCTTTACTTCTTCTTTTCCAATCTGGATTCCTTTTATTGCTTTTTCTTCTCTGACTGCTGTAGCTAGGACTTCCAGAACTATGTTGAATAACAGTGGCAAAAGTGGACACCCTTGTCTTGTTCCTGATCTTAGGGGGAATGCTTTCAGTTTTTCAACATTAAGAATAGTATTTGCAGTAGGTTTATCATGTATGGTCTTTATTATGTTCAGGTAGGTTCCTTGTTTTGAAGTGTTTTAATAATAAATGGGTGCTGAATTTTGTCAAAACCTTTTTCTGCATCTGTTCAGATTATCATATAATTTTTATCTTTCAATTTGTTTTTATGGGGTATCACACTGATTGATTTATATATATTGCAGAATCCTTGCAATAAACCCAACTTGATCATGGTGTATGAGTTTTTGATGTGTTGCTCAATTCTGTTTGCTAAAATTTTGCTGAGGACTTTTGCATTTACATTCATCAGTGTTACTGACCTGTAGTTTTCTTTTTTTGTGTTGTCTTTGTCTGGTTTTGGTATCAGGGTGATGGCCTCATAGAATTAGTGTGGAAGTGTTCCTTCCTCTGAAATTTTTTGAAAGAGTTTTAGAAGCATAGGCATTAACTTTTCTCTAAATATTTGATAGAATTCTTCTGTGAAATAATCTGATCCTGAGTTTTTGTTTTTTGGGAGATTTTGGATCACAGCTTCAATTTCAGTGCTTGTAATTGGGTTGTTCATAATTTCTATTTCTTACTGGTTCAGTCTTGGAAGATTGAACTTTTCTAAGAATCTATGCATTTCTTCCAAATTATCTATTTCATTGCCATATAGTTGTTCATAATAGTCTCTTATAATCTTTTGTATTTCTGTATTATCTGCTGTAACCTCTCCTTTTTCATTTCTAATTTTGTTGATCTGACTCTTCTTTTTTTCTTAATGAGCCTGGCTAAAGCTTTGTCAATTTTGTTTATATTCTCAAAGAACAAGCTTTTAGTTTTATTAATCTTTACTATTGTTTCTTTCATTTTTTTGGCATTTATTTCTGCTCAGATCTTTATGATTTATTTCCTTCTACTAATTGTGGGGCTTCTCTGTTCTTCTTTATTCAGTTGTTTTAGGTGTAAAGTTACATTGTCTATTCAATATTTTTCTTGTTTCTTGATATAGGATTGTATTGCTATAAATTTCCCTCTTAGAACTGCTTTTGCTGCATCCCATAGGTTTTGAGTTGTCATATTTCCATTGTCATTTCTTTCTAGAGATTTTTTTGATTTCCCTTTTGATTTCTTCAGTAACCTGTTGGTTATTTAGAAATGTGTTGTTTAATCTTCATGTGTTTGTGTTTCTTACAGTTTTTTTCTTGTAATTAATATCTAGTCTCATAGCGCTGTGGTCAGAGATGATTGAAATGATTTCAACCTTCTTAAATTTACTAAGGTTTGATTTGTGACCCAAGATGTGGTCTATCCTGGAGAATGTTCCATGTGCACTTGAGAAGAAGGTGTACTCTTCTGCATTTGGATGGAAAGTCCTGAAGATATCAATGAGGTCCAACTCACCTAATGTATCATTTAAGACTTGTGTTTCCTTATTAATTTTCTGTTTTGATGATTTGTCCATTGGTGAGAGTGGGGTATTGAAGTCTCCTACTATGATTGCAGTACTGTTAATTTCCCCTTTTATGTCTGTTAGTCTTTGTCTTATGTATTGAGGTGCTCCTATGTTGGGCACATAGACATTTACAACTGTTATGTCTCCCACTTGCATTGATCCCTTGATCATTATGCAGTGTCCTTCCTTATCTCATGTAATCTTCTTTAAGGTCTATTTTGTCTGATATGAGGATTGCTACTAGAGCTTTCTTTTGCTTCCCATTTGCATGGAATTTATTTTACCATCTTCTCACTTTCAGTCTATATGTGTCTTGAGGTCTGAAGAGGGTTTCTTGTAGACAGCATATAAATGGGTCTTGTTTTTGTATCCATTCAGCCAGTCTGAGTCTTTTGGTTGGAGCATTTAATCCATTTACATTTAAAGTAATTATTGACATATATATATATTCCTATTGCCATTTTCTCAATTGTTTGGGGTTGCTTTTGTAGATCTTTTTTCTTCTCTTGTAATTCTTGACTATATAAGTCCATTTAACATTTGTTGTAAAGCTGGCTTGGTGGTACTGAATTCTCTTAACTTTTGCTTGTCTGAAAAGCTTTTTATTTCTCCATCAGTTATGAATGAGATCCTTGCTGGGTACAGTATTCTTGGTTGTAGATTTTTCCCTTTCAGTACTTTAAATATATCCTGCCATTCCCTTCTGGCCTGCAGAATTTCTATTGAAAGATCAGTTGTTAAGTGTATGGGATTTCCTTTACATGTTATTTGTTGCTTCTCTATTGCTGCTTTTAATATTCTTTCTCTGTGTTTAATCTTTGTTAGTTTGATTAGTATGTGTCTGGGCATGTTTCTCCTTGGGTTTATCCTGTATGGGACTCTTTGTGCTTGGTCTTGCTTGACTATTTCCTTTTCCATGTTGGGGAAATTTTCATCTATAATCTCTTCAAAAATTTTCTCATACCCTTTCTTTTTCTCTTTTTCTCCTGGACCCCTATAATTCGAATGTTGGTGCATCTGATATTGTCCCAGAAGTCTCTGAGACTGTCCTCAGCTCTTTTCATTCTTTTTACTTTATTTTGCTCTTCAGAAGTTATTTCCACCATTTTATCTTCCAGCTCACTGATTTGTTCTTCTGCTTCAGACAGTCTGCTACTGATTCCTTTTAGAGTATTTTTAATTTCAGTAATTGTGTTGTTTGTCTCTGCATGTTTATTTTTTAATTCTTCTAGGTCTTTGTTAATTGATTCTTTCATTTTCTCCATTTTGCTTTCACGGTTTTTGATCATCTTTACTATCATTATTCTGAATTCTTTTTCAGGTAGTTTGCCTATCTGCTCTTCATTTATTTGGACTTCTGTGTTTCTAGTTTGTTCCTTCATGTGTGTAGTATTTGTCTGATTTTTCACAATGTATTTTTTTTAACTTATTGTGCTTGAGGTCTCCTTTTCCCAGGCTTCAAGGTTGAATTCTTTCTTCCTTTTGGTTTCTGCCCCCTAATGTTGGTCCAGTGGTTTGTGTAAGCTTCCTATAGGGTGAGATCTGTGCTGAGTTTTTGATTGTTTGTTTTTCCTCTGATGGGCAAGGCTGAGTGATGTGGTAATCCTGTCTGCTGATATTCGATTTGTATTTTTGTTTTGTTTGTTGTTCAGATGAGGTGCTATTGCACAGGGTGCTACTGGTGGGTGGGTGATGCTGGGTCTTGTATTCACGTGGTTTCCTTTGTGTGACTTCTCACTATTTGAGACTCCCTAGGTTTAGTTCTCTGGTAGTCTAGGGTTTTGTAGTCAGTGCTACCATTCCAAAGGCTCAGTGCTTGATCTCTGGTTGGGAACGAAGATTCCACAAGTGGTTTGTTATGGCATTAAGTGAGATTAAAACAGATATCCAAAAACGAGAACCACAGATCAACCACAGACAAATGGCAGTTAGAAAACCAGGCAAATAATAATTAAAATAATGGAATATACACATATACATATACGCCCAAGAGCAAAGTCAAAACAGTCCAACAAAAATATAGTAGGTTGACCTGGTGAACAAAGGAAATAAAAAATTATATTTACCAGTTAAAAACAAAACTAACTAAAGTACAAACTGGAGAACAAAACTAAATAAGGTGCCAAGTGGGGAATAAAGCAATGAAAACAAAACTAACAAATATGCTGAGAGAAAAGGAAAGAATAGATATGCAAAGTTAAATAGAGGTAGAGGAAGAAGATTTATATATGTTAAAGGTTAACTGCAAGGGGAAAAGAACAGTAGGAAAAACAAGCAAAGGAATAAATGTAGAAAAAATAATAGGTTTAAAAAATTAAAAATTAAAATTTAAAAAAGAGAAAAGAAAAAAAAAAAAAAAAAAGAGAAAACTCCAGAGACCTGCAAAAGCCCGCCAAAGAGGCAGAGGTTTATGACAATAAAAAAATGTGACTGAGGAAAAAGGGGAAAAAAAAGCTCAAAAACTTAACTGGATTTCTTAGCGCTAATAAAATTGACAACTATAACAGAGGGGGGAGAAAAGGAAGAAAAGAAAAGAAAAAATCCAAAAGAATCTACAGAACAAGTCAAAAAAAAGAATAGTAAATGCTTTTGTTCAGTCACTGCTGTCAGAGTTCTTTCCCTTGCTGGGAGTCACAGTCCACCTTAGGATAACCTCCAATACTGTGCTGGTCTCTGGACCTGCTGTGAGGGCAGCTCAGATTCTTATCTGGTCTTACTCCTGTGTGTTCTTGGCCTCCAATGTCCAGAGTTATCAGAACTAGTATGTTTTTTTTTGTGGGAGCTCTCAATGGCCTTTTATATATTCCATGGACAGAGAGTCTGCCTAGTTGATTGTGTGGATTTAATGTGCAGCTTGAACCTAGACAGCATATTAAAAAGCAGACATTACTTTGTGAATGAAGATCCATCTAGTCAAAGCTATGGTTTTTCCAGTAGTCATGTATGGATGTAAGAGTTGTTCTATGAAGAAAGCTGAGTGCCAAAGAACTGATGCTTTTGAACCGTGGTGTTGGAGAAGATTCTTGAGAGTCCCTTGGACAGCAAGGAGATCCAATCAGTTCATTCTAAAGGAAAGCAGTCCTGAATATTCATTGGAAGGACCGATGCTGAAGCTGAAACTCCAATACTTTGGCCACCTGATGCGAAGAACTGACTCATTGGAAAAGACCCTGATGCTAGGCAAGACTGAAGGGGGGAGGAGAAGGGGATGACAGAGGATGAGATGGTTGGATGGCATCACCGACTCAATGGACATGAGTTTGGCTAAGTTCCGGGAGTTGGTGATGGACAGGGAGGCCTGGTGTGCTGCAGTCCATGGGGTCGCAGAGTCAGACATGACTGAGCGACTGAACTGAACTGAACTGTACAGCTGGTGGGAAAGTTTTGGGTCTTCTTCCTTAGCCACACTGCTGCTGCATTGAAACTGTGGTTTTATTTCCACCTCTACATGTGGGTCGTCCACATGGGTTTCCTCCTAAGGTTGCCCCAGAGGAGTTGGGTTTAACCTGTGAGGGCCAGGTGTGGATGTGCTGCAGCTTCTTGGGTTGTAGGGGTCTGGCAGCACCACGTATTCAGGGGGGTTGGCAGCTAGCGCAGCAGGAAATACAGTGCTCTAGAAGGCCATGGCAACCAGTATTGGCCAATATGCTCCAGTATTCTTTCTTGGAGAACCCCCCTCCATGACAGAGAAGCCTGGCAGGCCACAGTCTACAGGGTCACAAAGAGTTGGACATGACTGAAGCTACCCTGCGCGCACAGAGGCAAGACTTTTTTGCCCGTGGCAGCTCTGCCTCAATGAGAGTTGAGCGTGAAGGTGGCACAGCTGCTTGGCTCATGGGGACCCTGGTGGCACCAAGTGTGCAGGGACAAGGACTGCCTCTGCCACAGGAGTTATGGCCCTATGGCCTTTTTCCGAGCCTCTTGTAGCTGGTGATCAGAAGGCTTCTTTGGCCAGTCTTTCTCTGTAGCTCCTCCTGTATACGCACTTAGAGGGCTCCCTTGCCTAGGGTCCTTCTCTGTAGTCAGGCACATAGAGGGGGCACCCCTGGCTGGGGTCCTACTCTGTAGACTGGCGCTTCAGGCACTTAAAGGGGCACTCTGGGTGGGGCCGTACTCTGTAGTTAGGTGCATCAGTCACCTAGAGGAGCACCCTGGGTGGGGTCCTACGCTGTAGTTCAGTGCCTCAGGCATTTGATGGGCCAGCCTCTCTATTGTTCAGCTGCCAATGCTGGCATGTGGGGAGAGAGAGGCTATGGTGATGGCTCCACCCCCTACAGTGACTCAGCAGTACTGCTTTGCTTCCATGACTGCCTGGTTTTCCTCCGCTGGCATTTCCCACCATGATCTCCTACCTCACATCCCCTCAGTCTGTCTCTCTGCAGTCAACAGCAGCCCTCACCCTGGGGTTGCTCCACAATCCCTAAACTCCAGCTCCCAGCTGTTGCGCCTTCCAGGGGACCAGGATTCTTGTCTGGGATATGTATGGCTGCAGCAAGGACTCTGATTCTCATTCCATTTAGGCTGCCACAGATCAGCTGTTTCACTCTCAGCCTTAAATGTTTCTCCTCTGACTCAGACAACTGCCCTGATGTGGGGATCGGATCGCTGCTTCAGTTTCCCCACCCACGGAGGGCAGGTCCAGTCCTACTAACATTCCCTTTCCCCCCCTAGTTCCTTTGTCCTACCAAGTTTTGCATGGTTATATATATTCTTTCCCACTGGTCAGGTACTCCTGTCCACTCTCATCTGGTGTTCTGCATGCACTTCTGTGTCTAAGGGGTATTCCTGATAAATCCGTGGAGAGAGATGTACTCCACGTCCACCTACTCCTCCGCCATCTTGTTCTTCCTCTATTCTTTACTTTTAAGAACAATTATGTGTACTACTTTTGTATCTTACACATTTTAAGACAGGCTATATTTTTTTAAAAGATAGTCTAATCATAATCACACTTTTGCTTTCTCACTCTATAGTTTTTTTTTTTTTTATTAGTTGGAAGCTAATTACTTCACAACATTTCAGTGGGTTTTGTCATACATTGATATGAATCAGCCATAGAGTTACACGTATTCCCCATCCCGATGCCCCCTCCCACCTCCCTCTCCACCCGATTGCTTTCTCACTCTAAAAGCAACACTTTACTATATATCATAGTCAGATTTCAGTATTATTTATAAATTTATTTAAAAAAATTATTTATTCTTAATTGGTGGATAACTGCTTTACAATACTGTGTTGGTTTCTGCCATACATTAACGTGAATCAGTCACAAATACATATGTGCCCTCCCTCTTGAACCTCCCTCCCACCTCCTTCCCCATCCCACCCCCTCTAGGTTTTCATGGAGCACTGGGTTTGAGCTCCCTGTGTCATATAGAAAATTCCAACTGGCTATCTATTTCACATATTGTAATGTATATGCTTCAATGCTACTCTCTCAAAGCATCCCACCCTGTTCTTCCTCTACTTTGTCCACAAGTCTGTTCTCTATGTCTGTATCTCCACTGACTTTCAGCATTATTTTAAATAATATTACAGCACCCACAATCATAAGCATACATGTTAAGTGAGCAATAAATTGTATTTCAAATTTTAAGTAATAGAATTATTTCCATACATTTCAACTAAAAAGTTTTATTAAAAAGTGCAAGAATTTTAAAAAGATGGTTTGAAAAATAGTAGGTTGACATTCAAATCAAACAACCTATTAATGCAAAGGCCAGGTAATCTGCAAGTCTATTCTAGCTGTATCATTTATTACCTTTGTGTAATGGCAATTTTATTTAATGAATATGAAAGTTTTAAAATGATAAGCTGACTCAAAGGAATATTAAAATGACACCCTTTTGTACTTTTAAAAGATGAAAGTGGTGTAAAGACCATGACTATCTCAAAGAAAAGGTTTTCTTTTTCATCCCATTAAATATGTTTAGGAAACTATTATTCATATGTTTTCTGTAAAGGCTTCATATGAATTTAATGAAGCTAATTTATATAATAATGATAATGATAAACATTTTCATAGACCCCTCTGAAGGCTAAGTAACTTGTTAATTTTTATCATTGTGTGTGCTGCTTGTGTGCCTGAGTGTTAAAGTTGCTTCAGTCATGTCCGACTGTTTGCAACCCTTGGACTCTAGCCAGCCAGGATCATCTGTCCACAGGAATTCTCCAGACAAGAATACTGGAATGGTTTGCTATGTCCTCCTTCAGGGGATCTTCCCAACCCAGGGATCGAACCTGCGTCTTTTCAGTCCCTTGAATTGGCAGGTGAGTTCTTTACCAGTGGCACCACTTGGGAAGCCCAGCTGAACCCAAAACTAACTCTGAGAAAGTGGAACAATTGTTTATGTCAATGTATCAAATATCTCTACATTTATTTTCACCACACTAAGGATGCTTTGTTTATGAATACAAAAATGTAGTGTTTTGTTTTTTTTTTAAATCTTTGGTCAATTTGGACTTTTTATTTATTTCTGGTTGCACTGGGTCTTTGTTGCTGCAAGTGGGGCAAGTGGAGGCTACTCTTCTTTGCATGGCATAAGCTTCTCTTGCTTCAAAGAATAGGATCTAGAGTGTACGGGCTCAGTAGTTGTGGCTTGCGGACTCTGGAGCAACAGTCCAATAGCTGTGGCACATAGGCTTGGTTGCTCTGAGGCATGTGGAATATTCCTAGATAAGGGATCAAACCCATGTCCCCTGCATCAGCAGGTGCATTCTTATCCACTATACCATAAGGAAAGGCTGAAATGTAGTCTTTTGTAATGGTAATTTCTTTAATCTGTTTAATCATCTACTCCCAATGAAGTATTTATTTCTATACTCCACTAGGAAAACTCCCAAACAACATCTGTGATTTGGGAGATGACATACCTACAATCAATCTTCTCTCCTTCACCCATGGATCCTTCACATTGTCATCATCATGATTAAAATAGAAAAGTGCAAATTTGATCTCATTCCTTCTCTTCCAGGATATAGGGTAAATCTCATTTGTCAGGTGAAGCCCACCTACCTACATTTCTAGGCTAATTTCTTGCTATTCCCAAGATGCTTGTTGATTCTATTTTCACATCTTCACTAGTTATTTAATAAGACTTTTAAAAATAGTAAAGTAAGATGAGGGACTGGAAGTACCTTATAAATCAGATTTTAAAAAAATTCATTTCATCATTCAATTATATAAAGGAGTTACAGAAAAATAATTCATTTTGCAAAGAAATAAAAATAAGAGACAATTATTTAGTAACAATTCAATATGCAGAATAATGCCTCAGATTTTGAGTGAGAATAACAGTTTGAAAAAAACTTTGGTCAACAAAGCAATAAAGTTCTTACCATCCTATATGGTTAAGAGTATTGTACATGATAAAATTAAAGGAAATGTACTCAGTAAAACTAATGGATGCTGTGACATGTCACTGAGACTCCTTAAGACTGTATATTGTCATCCTGCTTAATTTAACTTACATGCAGAGTACATCATATGAAATGCTGGGCTGGATGAATCACAAGCTGGTATCAAGATTGCTGGGAGAAATATCAACAACCTCAGGTATGAAGATGATACCTCTCTAATGGCAGAAAGTGAAGAGGAACAAAAGAGCCTATTGATGAGGGTGAAAGGGGATTGTAAAAAAGCTGGCTTGAAACTCAACATTCAAAAAACTAAGATCATAGCAACTAGTTCCATCACTTCATGGCGATCAGAAGAGGAAAAAGTGGAAGCAGTGACATATTTCATTTCCTTAAACTACAAAATCATTGTGGATGGGGACTGCAGCCATTAAATTAAAAGACACTTGCTCCCTGGAAGAAAAGCAATGACAAAGCTAGACAGTGTTTTAAAAAGCAGAGACATCACGTTGTATACAAAGGTCCATTTGATCAAAGCTATAGTTTTTCCATTAGTCATGTATGGATGTGAGAGTTGGACCATAAAGAGAACTCAGTGCTGAAGAGTTGATGCTTTCAAATTGTGGTGCTGGAGAAGACTCTTGAGAGTCCCTTGGGCTAGAAGGAGATCAGTCAATCCTAAAGGAAATCAATACCGAATACTCACTGGAAGGACTGATGCTAAAACTGAAGCTCTATTACTTTGGCTACCTGATGCAAAGAGCCAACTCAATGGAAAGACTGTGATGCTGGGAAAGGTTGAAGGCCAAAGGAGAAAGGGGTGGCAGAGGATGAGGTGGTTAGATAGGATCACCAACACAATAGACATGAGTTTGAGCAAACTCCAGGAGACAGTGAAGGACAGGTGAGCCTGGCATGGAGTCCATGGGGTTGCAAAGATGTGGACATGACTTAAAGACTGAACAACAACAAATAAAGACAGTAAAATTAGATGGCTTTTGCAAAGTCCAACTCAGGAAACACAGGAAAGATACAAAGCCTGAACATATATAATAAATTAAAACCTAAGTGTGAAAGCCTCTTGGGGAGCAAAACAAGAGGTTTTTACCTCGTCCTGAAGGTCAAGGAAAGCTGACGAATAAGACCAGAAGTTAATGGTCTTAATAGTAAGAGTAGAAGAACTCTGAGTGAGGGCCTAGAAGTGCTCTGAAAGTTAAATTCTCCCATTAAAGTACTAATCAAAATTAGTATTAAAGATTAGCTTAATACTTAAGATTAGTATCAAGGTTAGCTAACCTTTCAAGATGGGGTGTGTTCAGGGTGGTATGGCCCTAAACAAGAAGGTTAAATTCTCAACTTAAGCAGGTCTGCTATGCTAAGGTTAGAGCCTTAATAGTAAAAAATGATACTAGATCCATGGGATAAGAACATCTAGTTGCTAACATGAAAATCCTGAATCCCCAGATTCACTTGAATGGATTTTCAGAGCCTTCAGAAGTGGACTGTTAGAGGCTGACATTTTCTCACTGGAAGATGATGGAGAAATTGCCCCCAAAGGCTAGCTCTCTTGCTGAAAAAATTTTCTACTCCTTTAGGCAATACTGCTCTCACTTCCTGCAGTCTGTCCCATCTTCTCTGCTGCAACTAGGCCAAAAATGGGTTAAGTACAAGATATCTTGACTAGGAATGTGATGGTCATTTGAGGGAGAAAGGGACTATAGCCTCAATTAAGTGCAGTGCCTAGCTAATAAGCACTGGCAGGAACCAGGAGGGTACGCAGGAGACTATAATGTGAGGGTAGGGGTTGAGGAGTGGGTAGAAAAGATGGGGTGCAGAATAAGATACAATAAGGAGTTGGGGATATGATTTCACTGGATCTCATCTACTGTGGAAGTGGCACGACTCATTTTACAGGAGTAAAGCTATGTACTCTGGATATGGGTTTGCCTTTCTCATTTTGAAAACTAATTTTAAAATGCTACCAGAAATATTATGATGACAGCAGACATCACTGGCATTCATTTGAAGAAATAAGCCATATCAAAAGACTGCACTATTAGAAGATATTAAGTCCCAAAGTCAATTGAATCCTTGTTCATTAGATTCTTTTAACAATTAAAATAGTAAAAATAGTCAATGTACATGCACTTTCTTCTCAAAATACACAGCCAAGTGTGTACAAAAACATGAAATGGTTTATGTTCCAATTATCTCCATTCATAGTTTGAAAGGATCAAACTTTACTGCATTTAAATCATTGCCAAGTGCAGCACAGTCTTCCTTTCAAATGAAGAACCCTTTGGTTAATGGTGGCATCAAAAGGAAGGCTTGGGAACTTAGAAACCTGAATTGTAAGTTTAACTATGTGAACTAAACCATGTTAGGAAAAATCAAAACAAAGATTAATCATTAATAATGGGCACCTAACATCCTTTTGATATACTATGGTATGAAGGAAGAGATTAAATATTGTGATTTCTGGCATTGTATTCTTTCAGTACATTTTGATCTTTTAAGAAAAAAATTACAATGGAAATTTTTAAAAAGAAATATTCATAATGTCATTTAGAGTTCCTACATGAAGAAGTTCTTTGATATTGAGAGTCCCTGTATTTCCAAAGAATTTCATGGTTCATTTGGGAAAAAACACAGGTAATAAAATATTATTGGTATTTTCTGGAACCATCAGACATTTTCACAAAGAATGTTTGAACCAGGAGAATTTGCCAAGTTCATGTTTACATCTGTTCTGTAGTACTGTCCTGTCTTTCTGAGTTTCAGTTACACTAGTGAAAGGGCAGCATAAGAGTGAAGAGTAAAATTATCTTTCATCTGCTTTCACTTGTCATAAAACAGTATACCAAAGGACATATGACTGCTGAAAAGTGAAAGTCACTCAGTTGTGTCTGACTCTTTGCGACCCCATGGACTATATAGTCCATGGAATTCTCCAAGCCAAAGTACTGGAGTGGGAAGCTATTCCCTTCTCCAGGGGATCTTCCTGACCCAGGGATCGAACCCAGGTCTCTGCATCGCAGGTGGATGGATTCTTTACCTTCTGAGCCATCAGACTGCTGAAGTCATTAAGATAAACCAGATAATGCCAACAACTCTTCCCTTTCACAGCAGGAGTTTAATTGCATTCAGAAGCTGAGAGGTCATCAACTCAAATGCTATAAGGCATGAGCATCTAACTTAAGGGTTCTGCTACAACTGAGATCAATTAGAAGAAAAGCACAGGGCATACAAACTGTCTAAAGATCTCTGGATGGGAAAAACAGTAGGAAGCAGGGAACTGAGAGGCACTAAAAACAGGCCATTACTGACCAAAGAGGATGGCAACTAATTAGCTCCATCCAACAGTTGTTGCTACAGAAATTTTTAAATATGGAAAATCATACTTGAAAAATATTGAAATACAATTCAAAATATTTTAAGCAGCATGGGGAAAAAATTAAAAACATGTCTGCAGAGTTAATTTGAGGTACTAGATTAAAACCTCTGAGAGATTATTGCTTTGGTTACAGATTTGTTCACAAAGAACCAACCCTATTTCCTAGATTCCCTATATCAAACAATGCTGCCAGGTAATATTCTGTACAAATGCACTAACTTAGTAGATGATATGAGGAACCTATTTGAATGGGTCCTCATTCACAAGATACTATCCTAAAAAAGAAGCCTAATGATTTCCAGAAATCATTTAAAAATTTCACTGCTTAAATATAATTTGTAAACTTTTATCTAGACTTCCTTTCCCTTCCTTTCTCTTTCCTATCCTGAAACATTGGGCCCTAAATGAAGATTCTCCATGTTTAGCAGAGCTCTGACTAGAGACTTAGACACCACACTCTGGAACACATGCACACATTATTACTAATATATGACTGAAGGACCTTAATGTTGGGTAAACAAACCTACTCCCGCCCTGCTTCCCTTATCAGTCAAATCATTATCAGAAGAACTTTTGTTGGAAGAAAAAAAAAAAAGGTTAGATTGATGGAAGCCTGTTAAGCATCCTGAAATTGAGTTTAAGGGGGTTACAATTTTCATTTGATGAAGATTAGCAAGAGAGAACATGATATGTTATTATTAAACTGGGATATAGCTGCCTTACAATGTTGTGTTAATCTCTGCTGTACGATGAAGTGAATCAGCCATAGGTATACACATGTCCCCGCTCCTCTTGGGCCTCCCTCCCACCCAGCCCCCACATTCCCACCCCTCTAGGTCACCACAGAGCAACGAGCTGAGCTCCCTAAACTGTACCGCAGTTTCCCACTAGCTATTTTACACACGGCACATGTCAATCTCGGTCTCCCAATTCACCTCACTCCCCTAACCCCCTCCGTGTCCACATCTGTTCTCTACATCTGTCCCTTTATTCCTACAAACAGGTTCATCTGTACCATTTTTTTTCTAGATGCCACATACATGTGTTAATATGATATTTGTTTTTCTATTTCTGACTTACTTCACTCTATATGACAGACTCTAGGTTCATCCATGTATCTACAAATGACCCAACTTCATTCCTTTTTATGGCCAAGTAATATTCCATTGTTTATATGTACCACACCTTCTTTATCCATTTGTTTGTAAATTGGACATACAGGTTGCTTCCATGTCGTGGCTATTGTAAACAGTGCTACAATGAAGACTGGGGTGCATGTCTTTTTGAATTATGGTTTTTTCAAGGTAGTAAAAAATAATTCACTTGCCAATGCAAGAGACACAGGTTTGATCCCTGGGTCAGAAGATTCCCTTGAGTAGGAAACGGCAACCCACTCTGTATTCTTGTCTGGAAAATTCTATGGAGAGAAGTGTGGCAGGCTACATTCATGGGGTCATAGAGTTGGACATCACTGAACAATTAACTACACACACACACACACACACACACACATGGATTTGCTGGGTCAGATTACTATTATAAGGCATTTATTATTATGGGGCATTTATTTTTTATAACTTGAATATTAAATTTTTAGAGAAATATAATGAAGATAATTATAGTTAAGTTAGTGATCTTCTGTTATATGAATATCTCAGTTGAAGACACATATTTCCTCTACTCCTATGAGATCAGGGTCTTAAGGAATCTGGGGAAGTTTGTGGTTTTAATTTTTCCAGTCTTGCAATATGTCTATGGGTTAACACACATTAACTTAAAATTCCAATATGAGAACACACTTCACCTTCCAGAAGAATCCTCTAGATTCCACAAGGTAAAGATTTCATTAGAGATGATAATACTTAATAATGGATAAAACTGGAGTGCAGGAGCTTGGCATTAATCATCACTAAGATTTTCAGATTTTTCCATTAACTCTAATAAAAGTTAATTTTCTTGAATGAAGGCTTTATAATACAAATATTAGAACTGCATTAGGCCTGACGATTTTTCTTAGAGCAATGAAGTCAACCTGCATACATTCAGTTTATACAATAAAGCTATTTACTTTCATTAGTCCCTTTCCCAAATCCTGATCCTTTCTAATCTTAACAAAGGATCATGTTTACTTTCTTATCATGTCTACTCATTCAAAAACAAACGTTAGGTAAAGTTTATATTATTAATATAATACACACACTAAGTGTGTATTACAAATTTATAAAGATGTCATACTTGCTAACTGTTTAGAAGCTGCCTTCACAGTCACTATTATCCAAAACCAGTTCTTCTGGCAGGTGAAACACGGCATCTAGTATTTCTGAGTATCTATATTGATGCTAAAGGACCTTCCCACCAAATGTATCTTTTCTGGAATTCTGTCTAATTAGCTGTTTCATTTTTAACAGAATTCTTAGTTTTCATCCCATGATGGGCTCCTACTCAGGGGCCAAGTTTAGAGAAGAAACCCCAGTCTTGCTCACAAAAATAGTGGCTAGACATTTAAAATCAAATTCAACCTGAAAGTAATTTATTTCTTAAGTGGTACAATTCAAACATGATGATGAATAATCTAAAATTTATGAGTAGAAGCTGTTAGTCTCTCTGATAACTGCTATGTCAGACTGAACTGCAAAACAATATGTATGGTCAGCAGAGTTTAGCAGACTATTCCTCTTAAAAGTCCAAGAGCAGAACAGTTAAACATAAAAATTAGTTATATAAATTATTTAAACTCATAGTTACTCAAAAGCAAACCTCTGGCAGTAGGCAGTATTCCCCATCTAGGCTAGAAACTCTTGATTTTTGTATTGTCTTCTACTCTTTTTTTTTTTTTTTGTCTTCTACTCTTAACTTGTTTTTCTAAGCACCAGTCAGGAACTTTCTGCAGACTAGAATAAAAGTGGACTTAATGAGGTAATCCATATATATGGTTTCTATGCATCATTTTTGAGACATACTGGAAGAGAATATTTTTGCTGAATCTAGAGCAGTGTAGTGATAAAATGCTTGAAGTATAATTCCAATAAATTGGAAAAAGTAAAGCAAAATATGAATCTCCCCAGGCCTCATTTCCTTGCCTTTATAATGGTATGATAAGACCAAATGATCTTTAAAATTTCTTTCATGTCTATCTGCCTACTCATTGAAAACCTTTTATGCCTCCCCTATGTGCTTGGCATTCCATTAGGTATTGGATAAACACAAATGAGGTGAGCTCTTTGTGTCTCAGAACTTTTTGTCACTACCAACACATGTTATTTTATAGTATATAAAGCTCTTTTTATATATAATGTTAAAACCAAACAATCAAATCACTAAGAAATTTTAGGTAAAAGCAACTTCTTAAAATAATGAAACATATTCAAGGCCTCAATCTCATTCAAAAATAAATGTTAAGTAAAGCATGTTAATGTAATACATAAAGTACAACTGACAGTTACAAAAATTGTTCATATACCCATTATAGCCATATGAAATTCGAAGTAACTAATAATTCTGAGAAGTAAATTTCTTCAAGATTACACAATTAAAGGAGCCCCTAAATTTTACATGTGAAATTATAAATATATTTTTCTTAAAGTAGAAATCAGTAATGATTAAACTGTACATACTAAATGCATTAAAACTTCCTTTCAAATAGCTCCATGACTCTGTTTGCCTTTGTCTTTCAAAAGTTTTGATTATAATGTCTTGGTATGAGTCTCTCTGAATTTGTCTTTTTGGAAATTTATTGAGTTTGTTGGATGTTTATATTCACATCTTTCATTATATTTGGCAAGTTTTTGCCATTTGGTCTTTTAAATATTCTTTCTGCCCCCTTCTCTCTTCTTCTGAGACTCCTAGACTGTCTCATGGGTCTCTTAGGCTCTGTTCACTTTTCTTCAGTCTTTTTTCCCCCTGTTCTTCAGATTCAATAATATTCATTGTCCTATCTTCAAGTTACCTGCTTTTCCCTCTGTTGCATAGATCAGCCTTCAAATTCCTCTAGTGCATTTCATTTCAGTAATTGTACTTTTTAGCTCCAAAATTTCTTTGTGGCTACTTCTTAGTTTTTTTTTTTTTTTTGTATCTTATTGATATTTCATAGACTGTTTGAAATACACCATTTCATTCATACACTGTTTTGATGACTTTCTGCACAAATGGAAATTTGCTGCATGAGTCGGGGAACTCAAATTGGGCTCTGTAACAATCTAGAAGGGTGGGAAGGAGTGGGAGGCGGAAGGGAGGTTCAAGAGGGAGGGAGCATATGTATGCCCTTGGCTAATTCATGTTGATGTATGGTAGAAATGAACCCAATACTGTAAAGCAGTAGAAATGAACCCACTATTATAAAGCAAATTACCCTTCAATTAAAAAAAAATTTTTTTTAAAAAAGATAAAGCAAATAGATAGGAAACTCCTAAAACTCAACAACAAAGACAACCTGATTGAAAAATGCACAAAGGACAGCCCACGGGGTCGCAAGAGTTGGACATGACTTAGCAAATAAAAACTTGCTGTGAAAAAAGTAGAAAATAACAAATATTGGCAGGCAAATGGAGAAATTGGAACCCTATGCATTGCTAGTGGGAATAAATAATGATAAAGCTGCTGTGATGGTAGCTCCTCAAAAAAACTAAAAATAGAATTATCATTTTGCTGTTATTCAGTCGCCAAGTCATGTCTGATTCCTTGTGACCCCATGAACTACATCATGCCAGGCTTCCCTGTTCTTCACTATCTCCTAGAATTTGCTCAAGTTCATGTCCATTGAGTCAGTGATGTTATCTAATCATTTCATCCTCTGCCAGTCCCTTTTCCTTTTGATTTCAATTTTTCCCAGCGTCAGGGTCTGTTTCAATGAATCTTCTCCAATGAATGGTGGTTGCCAAGGGCTTGGAGAAGAGGAGACAGGGAAGTAACTGTTTAATATGTATAGAGTTTCAGTTTTATAAGTTGGTTAAGAGTTAAGGCCATGGTGATGGTAGGACAACATTATGAATGCATTTTATACAACTGAACTGTACACTTAAAAATGGTTATGTGGTATATTTTATGTTATGTATAGAAATGAAAAATGAATAAATAAAACTTTAAAAATCTTTGTTAAGAAAAAGTAACTTTACATGTATTCCCTGGCTGATTCATGTCAATGTATGACAAAAACCACTACAATATTGTAAAGTAATTAGCCTCCAACTAATAAAAATAAATGAAAAAAAAAAAAAAGAAAAAGTAACTTTATGTTACGATAAATGGAAAGTTAGTCATTAAGTGTAAGATAATGACAAACCATCAAAAATCTGGTTGTTTTCCATTTTGGGAATTAATAAAGCTAGAGGTAACTATAACATCATTAACACTGTCATTTAAAATATATAGCTTTTAAGTTTCTTAAACTGACTCCACGGTAAATTATATGCTTACTTATGAAAATGGATTAAGATTCATACCATGAGATATTAAACATTTTACATACTTTGGTATATAAAATGCTTTGTTTTATAATATCCTGACTCAGTGACATAGACTAATTTCACTTTAGTTTACTTCAGAAATGGAATTGTATTTCACTTCAGGTAAAGGCCACAGGGGTGGGGGGAAGACCCAGACTATCTTTTAGAATTCTGACAGATTTCATGTCCCTGGCACTATGTGTTTTCTTAGAGTGGAATGGCAAAAGTCTCATTACTTGCCAGAAGCACTGTTACGAAAGCTCTTCCAAAAATCAAATTGGAAATGGACAAGTAAAAGATTATCTCTCAATTTGTAAGAAGTCATCTTATGTGCTTTCAGCTCATTTTACCTCTCATTTTAATTTTTTGTATTTCTCAACATGGGTACTAAAAGCAGTCTAAAATACTCTCAAAGCACCTGACCCCTATGAAAGATATGTGAGATCCCAGGTGCTATAAGAGGGAAATTAGATCTACAGTCACTAAAAACTTAAGTTTCTTCCTACTCCATGATTTCAGCCAGCCTTCCAAAATGAAAAAAAAAAAAAAAAAAATTAATGGAAACTTAGTTCTCTTGGTTTTAGGAGAAGAGGTAGGAACAGTGCAACCAACCACTCCCTTTCAGACCTTTTTGTTTTGCATGCTAATATACAATAAGAAGTAACAGTCTTATGATCATAGACAATTTCAACTAACAGAAACATAAGCATCCTGAAGATTTTTAAATGATGTAAGTGGAATGTTAATTTTATATTCTCAAATTGAACCAATGTAATAGTTTCAAGGTTCAGAACATTTGTTAACAGACTTTAAGTTCATAATAAATGAACTATAATTGATAGTAACTGACTTAGTTCATTTTGAATGTGATTAGATAGTAATTCAGACAAACTACTTGTATACCAACTGCATTGGGTACTAAAAATATGAATAGCTAACCACAATCATTTAAGCTTATCGGGATAATGTGTGTGCTGCCTAAGGATGTCATAAACTGTCACTCAGATTAAAAGACATAGGAGGTCACATACATTCTAAATCAGGTGAAGTGCCCTGGCAAACAAGCTTGATTTAAAAGTCTACATTACAATCTAAACCCATGAAAAAGTAACTAGTAACAGTTATATTATCATTACAATTCTGTCAATTATTAACAAAGATTGAAAGTTGTTTTTACATTATTAAAAATTACTATTTGAGGTTTACTAGTATAGGAAAGCACTCTAACAGAAGCAAAACACGTAATTCTATTTTCATTATTACATGGTCAGTAAGAGCTGAGTATCTAATGGCACTGAGTATTGTTTTAAAATGAAATTCTATGATAGAGTTCTATTAATAAAAATATTCAATTTCAAAATGTCAGAAAAGCTGAGCTTCAATAACTTTCTTCCATTTCTGCAGAAAGTATTACACATTATTGTGCTGTTTATCATTAGTAGTATCCAACCCTGGATATCAAATTAAGAACATACTACATTCAGAAAGCAGGTGTGATGAAATATCAAACCATGCAACATAATCTGTTACTAAATGTCATATCAGTCTCCTGGTAAATGCCTAAAGTTTAAGATATCTACTGACTCAATTTATACCTTTTTGGTTTTCCTAGTGATATTTCATTAGTTCATGTGATAGTATTAGAAGACACTCAACTGTCCCTTAAAGAAAGCTGAGCACCGAAGAATTGATGCTTTTGAATTGTGGTGTTGGAGAAGACTCTTAAGAGTCCGTTGGACTGCAAGGAGATCAAACCAGTCAATCCTAAAGGAAATCATTCCTGAATATTCATTGGAAGGACTGATGCTGAAGCTGGAGCTCTAATACCTTGGCCACCTGATACAAAGAACTGACTCACTGGAAAAGATCCTGATGCTGGGAAAGACTGAAGGCAGGAGAAGGATGAGAAGGATGAGAAGACAGAGGATGAGATGGTTGGATGGATGGCATCACCGACTCGATGAACTTGAGTTTGAGCAAGCTCCGGGTTTGGTGTGCTGCAGTCTATGAGGTTGCAGAGAGTTGGACATGACTGAGTGATTGAACTCACTACCCCTTTCTATTTTTTTAAATATGTGGGAGCAGGGGTGAAAAAGGTGGGCTACATTTGCATCTGGAGCAAGTACACTGCTAAATGCCAAAATGGGCACAGAAAAAAACTGTCAGTGGTTCTTAAAATGTGTGTCCTGCTTTCAGCTCCAAGGGTAGCAGGATGGAGGGAAGAATGAGAGAAGAAAGGGAGACAGAGAGACCACTGACATGTATCAAGGTGAGAAAGGAGACTTCAGTTTCAAAGCGTGACAATGTGAAAAGAAAGTTCAGGAACTATGAGAGTAAAATGAGGGTTTGACTTTAGAATGTTGAAAGTGAGATCAGGGACAATCTCTTAACTCAGTGATTATAATGTGTTGTTCTTAGAGAAAGACCGTAGATGATTGGGTTTACTTAGGATTAGGGTTTGAGCATCACAGTGTAAGAGAAGTTAAGCGTTATTTGCTAGAGATGTTTGTAATGATGTGGCATGGAGCGAGGGAAGCCCAAGCCAGAAAGGGGATGGGTGGATATAAATTTGACGGGTCAGTTAGTGGCCAGGAGTCTCAGCAAGGTCCAAGAACTGTTGGATAGGCATCCTAGAAGGATAGGAAGTGTGGTAGGGGAATGAGATATTTGCTTAGTGATTTGAGGGACAGTTTATTTTCTGGTACCTACAAGGAACAGGGAATGAACTGAGGTGGCTGAGGTAAGGGGGTCATTATGTTGGGCTAGGTCATCTCTGTTGACAATGAAATCAGCTAAAATGATGGCAGGAGCTAGACAACTGCTTGGGAGGAATTATGTCTCTAAGAATCCAGAAACCTGGTATGTGTCAGTAATGAAAACTGGAAGATGGTGGGTGTAGCTAAGTGGTAAAAGAGCAGGAGACTACAGAAACACAGGGCAGAAATAATACATAGGGGAAATTTGCCTCCCAGGGAACATCTGGTGATGTGTGAGACATTTTTGGTTATTACTACTATTTAGATGGTGACAGCTCCCCAAAACAAAGAATCAACCAGCTCAAAGTGTCAGTAATGCCATGACTGAGAAACTCTCAGGTAGAGGAAACAGCAGACCAAAGCCATGGCAGTGAGGAAAATGAAAGCCCATTCAGGAAGATGATGACTGCAGTTCAGCTGAAATGTGGATACCAGCAGAGGAAGTCAGAAGATAAAGTGGGAAAGGAGGCTAAGATCATGCTGTACGCAGGTTAAGAAACTATCAACCAATTAAGAGGATAAAAGGAAAACACTGAAGATCTCTGAGCAAAGAAATGAAACATCATTGAGGTGGGAGGCTCTACATATGACTGAAGTCTTATCAATGACTTGTCTTTTCAGTTTACAAGCATTTTTAAGTAAAAGTTTCATCACTCTTTAATGCTTCATTGATGTCTCATCTTCTTAACAATAGTAAGTCCCTAGATAAGAGACATCAGATCCCGTAATTAACAAAGCATACACAGTTGGCTAGCCTTAAATTCAGACTTTTGCTATGTTGCTCTTAACAGCATTGCCACACACCCCCTTCAATTACAAAAAATAGAGAAAACATGAAAAAAAAAATAGAGAAAACATGAAAAACTTTAATTTCCTCTCTCTTCATTCCCAGTGTACATTTAGAAATGTTGAGGAACAAGAAATGGTAGAAAGCATGAGGCAAGAAAAGAAAAAAGATATGAAGTAATAATATAAAGTGAAAGTCGCTCAGTTGTGTCTGACTCTTTGTGACCCCATGGATTACACAGTCCATAGAATTCTCCAGGCCAGAATACTGGAGAGAGTACAAATTGTACAGTTTAATTCTGGAAATACATGAAAGTAAAACATAGGTCGCTAAACTTCTTCAATCAGTTTAACTCTTCCTCTTTAAGAAGGAAATCATTAATAACTCAAGCTTACAAATTTGTACCATTTTTCTTAGCTGTTACATAAATTTGTCCAGCTCATTTCAGTTAGCAGTTACTTTCTATAATGATAATTTATAAAAGCCTGAATATGACCAAATCAATATATTTCTAAGAAGAAAATACTAAATTGATTCAGTTTGCCTTTCCTGCTCCTCTCCCTGAAAACAAATTAGATACCGAACAGGTAACCAAGGCAAAAACGCTCCCAAGTAAATCAGATTCTTTCTGACAGGTAAAGAATTTAATCTGCAGGCAGGCATTCTGTTCAGAATGATAACCATAATACCAAAGTGCCACTTATTCCTTCTCCAGTGTATCAAATGGAGCCCTAGTGACATTAAAGAGCTAATATGATTTCATTGGTGCTCGTTCTATTCTCATGGAAAGCTTATGCGCCAAGGTTTCAGTGAACATTCATGAAAGAGAAGCTCAATTCTCCAAACCAAACGCATGGATCAGGCTAGATAAAACCTACAATGGGAAAATTTTTTTCACATCAAGAAGGAAAGAGCTTCTCTCCCAATCAGCTCAGCTAAGTGTTTGCCTTGCTTCACAGATCAAATTTTCAGAGCTAGGCCTACTCTGACAGACTGCATAGAGTATAAGAAATGTTACCAAGGTGCAAGCAAACTAATTGGTATCATCTATTAATAGATAATAGATTCAGTAAAAATGAGACAAAGGGTAAATGGAGCAATACTATTAAGTGAATTTTAACAGAGCACTACATTTTCCTTCTTTAAGAAAAAATGCTTTGAGACATACATCAGTAGACATTAGTTTCCATCAGAACAAGTTCAGAAACCTCACAATCTGTTACCAGCTATAATAAAGTCTCTTCCCATTTCATGCAGCATACACTTAAAAAGTACATTTTTAATACACTGTAGTTAGGCTCACAGTTCTATAACAAGTTCTGATTTTATCTCAAATGACAGTCGTATTTTTATCCAACTAATATGGCAGTTACTTTTTCTAATATTTTCAGGGGTTGAAGGCCACATATAATAGTATGCCTTGTATTTCTTGATATTAAGCAATCTGTCAGTGGGTCATGTAGCTCTGTATGTATGTGTGCTTTTATTGTCAAAAACAATACAGTGATAAGCAGATAGCTTTTTAGTTTTACTTATTCATATATTAAAATGGAATGAAATAACAGTCAGCTTTATTGTGTTATGGGCTCCCCATGTGGCACCAGTTGCAAAGAATTTGCCTGACAAGGAAGAAGATGCAAGAGACATGGGTTTGAGCCCGCATCTGGGTTGAGAAGATCCACTGCAGTAGGAAATGGTGATCCACTCTAGTATTCTTGCTTGGAAAATTCCATGGGCAAAAACAGCTGGTTAGGCTACAGTCCATGGGACCCACAGAGTTGGACAGGACTGAGAGACAGAGTACATTATCATACTATACTACAGGCCTTGTTCTGGATACTTTTCGTGTGTTCTCTAATTTTATTCCTTACGAGGTAGGAACTATGGATATTTACATTCTCATTTTTACAGATGAGTCTGAAGCTTAGGCAAAAGAATTTGTTCAGCTGGGTAGTGGGAGAGCCAGACTGCAGTCCAGATTTGCTGGATCCAAACCCTCCATTCTTAACCACAATAGTACACTATCTTCCTTAGCAACTGGCTTTCTCTCATTTTCACTCCCTCCTTAGTCATTCAAATAGGTATCACTAGATACCAGGATTGTGTCAGAAGAAGGGACTAAAACGGTGAAGAGAGGAGTCACTCTCCTTAAGAGCTGATGCTTTTAAAGAAGAAATAGACAAGTGATCAAACAACTATTATAGAGTAGTATCCATTACACTGGGGTTCAGAGAAAGCTTCCCAGAAAAAAGAGAGGTCTCAGTTGAGAGTCAATGGGTATGTAAAACTCAGCTGGCTGAAAGGAGGGCAAGGGGAATTCAGAGCATTTTGGGCATAATGCATAAAGAGACGGGGGTTAGTGGGAACTAAGAATGGAGTACTGGGCAGAAACCAGACCAAGAAGATCCTTGTGTGCCATAATGAGGAGCATGGACTTCTTCCTGTTAGTAATAAAATGTCACTAACACTTACATCAATAAGCAGTGGGGTTTTTTGTTCTATCATGTTGTTATGATGATTTAAATAAGTGAATACACATAGACTGTTTAGACTAGGGTCAGGTTCATTCTAAGTACTAAATAAGTGGTAGTGCTTATTTTTATTATTAATTCTTGACTTTCAGATAAAAATTATTAATAAAATTACAGCAGATTTGATACTTTGATAGATGTTTGCAGGGAGGGATGAGGAAGGGATGATGTGATGTGTTAGTCACTTAGTTGTGTCCAACTCTGTGAAATCCCATGGACTACAGCCCACCAGACTCCTCTGTCCATGGAATTCTCCAGGCAAGAATACTGGAGTAGGGTGCCATCCCCTTCTCCAGAAGGTCATCTTGATGCAGGGATCGAAACCGGGTCTCTTGCATGGCAGGCAGTTTCTTTACCATCTGAGCCACCAGGACATCCCTGGATTAGGACCAGGTACAAATAATAGGTACTAATAGTTATAAGATAAGCAAGTGGAATATTGTTACAAAAGACAAATATCTCTGAAAAGTTTCTCTCAGAAATATTCAGGTATAAATGTGTGAAAGTATAAGAGAAGTTACAAGAGGCTTACAAAAAAGACATTTCTTAATACTATGTCTCTGTTGTGCCCTCAACCATTATAAGATAATATCAAAGACAACTCCAATTTTTAGTAAACAGGTCTCTTCATCTTTGCTGATAAAGATCAACCATGATTTAGAATAGATCTGAATCAGTTCAAACTGGATACATTAACAAGCAATTTATAAAATAGCCTTATGTTATCTTAAGGCTTGGAACAGTTTAATTTGTATTTTTAGAAAAATGGACAAAACTCTTGAGAAATGTATCCATTATTTTCTACATCTGCTTAGATAAAATTCCCAGAGCCAACGTTCATAAGTTTTGTATATAGTTCTGAGAAATCCTTTGTGGTGTTTAAAAAAACAAAAACAAAAATCCATTTAATCATATATGGTTGAACTTTTGGAAACAAACACAATTTTTATCAAGAGCTTCCTTTGTTGGCTGTGAAATCTTTAGTTGAATGAGGCCTACCAACCAGGGACAGTTGCTGCTGCTGCTGCTAAGTCACTTCAGTCATGTCCGACTCTGTGCGACCCCATAGACAGCAGCCCACCAGGCTCCCCCCGTCCCTGGGATTCTCCAGGCAAGAACACTGGAGTGGGCTGCCACTACCTTTTCCAATTCATGAAAGTAAAAAGTGAAAGTGAAGTTGCTCAGTCGTGTCTGATTCTTAGCCACCCCATGGACTGCAGCCTACCAGGCTCCTCTGTCCATGGGATTTTCCAGGCAAGAGTACTGGAGTGGGGTGCCATTGCCTTCTCCGACTAGGGACAGTACAAGCAGCTAAAAACATGCTATCTGTCTTCAGATTCTGATCTGCTGCCCAAATTGTTACTATTCAACAGACATCCATCAAACCCCTATGTGGTGCCAGGCACTGTTCTAGGCACTGAAGAGACAACAGTGAACAGAACAACAAAAGAATCCCTGCCCTAATGGTACTTATGACATAGTATGAGAAGACATAACAAAGATAAGTATATAGTATTTCAGCAGGTGAAAGTGCTTTTGAGAAAAATGAAAGCAAAGAGCAAAGGGGAGTGCTTAAACATTGTAATTTCAGATACAGCAGGCCTTACTGGCAAATAAAATGACAGGTGACTGAAGATGTGACGGCAGTAAAGTTAATCTGGAGAAAAAAGTTTAAAGAGGTGATATGGATATCTGGAGGAATAATATTCCAGGTAGAGAAAATAGCCACACATCCCAAGCTTGTTTGCAGTGCTTAAGAAACAGCAAGGAGTTTATTAGCATGTTCAGTGCCAAGCATCAAATAGAAAAATAAAATAGAAAGTCAGAGAGGTCATTGTGGCCCAAAGTATGTGGGGCCTATAGTAGGCCATTTTGTGGACTTTGGCTAGTACTCTAAATGTAACAACAACAACAACAACAAAAAAACTGGAAAACTTTAGAAAGAGTGATATGACCTGATTTTCATTTTTAAAGAATCATAGCAGCTCACATGTTGAAAACAGGGTAGGAGGACAAGGGTGGAAGCAGGGGAACAGTAACTATAATAATTAAGGTGAGAAATGACATTTTCTTGGACCAAGATGGTTACAGTGGAGGTGGTGAAAGTGGTCAGGTGTGGATTTATTCTGAAAGTAGAATGAAGAATATTGCAAGACAGACTTGATGTTGGGTGTGAAAGAAAGAGGTGGCAAGGAGGACTCTAGCATTTTGACAGAGCAACTGGAAGGACAGGGTTGCCACTGAGGGAGATGGGAAGTTTACTGGTTGAGGAGGTAGAAATCTGGGAAACAGGGTCTGAACTGTCTTATGAGACATAGATTTAGTTATGGCTGGTAGATATTTGGATATGTGATCTTGGAATTTGTAGGGAGGTACTGCCTAGATATATAAATCTGGGAGTCATCAAATGCAGATGATTCTTGAAGTGATGAGATTAGCATGGGTGTGCAAGGAAAGAAATACAAGAATCTTGTATAGCTCCACAAATGTACTACAAATGAATGATACTCTCAAGTATTAAAGTGTACCTGAGTCTGAAATTCTGTTGAATTTTAAAACATTTAAGACACAAATTAATGTGCTTAAAATCAAGTTTAAACTTCTGAATACAGCATGAATGCAATGATATCTTGCTATAATGACATCCTCGAGATTCATGCTATTGTAGCTCTTAAGTCTGGAGATCTTGTTTTTTATCGTTGAACCCTTGGTTTCTGGTGGCTCAGTAAGTAATTATTAAAACTGATGAATTAGTGAAAAAGTATTTGTGATATTAAAGAAATTTCCAGGAAACACTGAAATACAAATCAAAACTACACCTCATACCTGTTAGAACGGCGAGCATCAAAAAGACAGATTAACAAAAGCTAGTGGGGATGTGAAGAAAAAGGAACCGTTGGGCACTCCTGGTAAGATTATAAATTGGTATAGCCACTATGGAAAATAACACAGCGGTTCCTCAAAAATTAAAAATAGGACTACCATATGACTCAGCAATTCTACTTCTGAGAATCCATCTGAAGGAAATGAACACCTCACCAACAGATCAGCCTCTGAATTCCTCCATTTGGCTGCATGTCAGATGCTAGAACCTGATAATTATTTGGCAGGAATAAGAAGGGGTGGGGAATGCTTAGAGGGATTGCTATGATCTATCTCACTTGTCACAACCAAGATCTTATCTTTGTTTGATAAATGTATGTATGTATGAAGGATATTACATTACTCTTTCTCATTACTTTGTACAGTGACCCCAGTCAGCTAGAAGCATCCATTTGCTTAGGGCAGCAGTTCTCAAGCTTTTTGGTGGCAGGATCTCTCCACACTCTTAAAAATTATCGAGGACCCCAAAGACGTTTCGTTTATGTGAGCTATACCTATTGATACAATATTGACATAATTTACTCTATCAAACCTTAATACTGAAACATTTTTAAAACATAAGACTACATAAGCACACACATGCTGTCAGAATGATAAAATCATTATATTTTAAAATTTCTGAAAAACTCTATTGTGCACTTGGGAGAGAATGAGATCACACTTAGAGAACTGCAAGCATTGGCAAAGATTAGGGTTATCAAACAGGATGGCAAAAAAAAAGAGCCAATATTCAGCTTTTCTAAAACTGGCAATTTTTGAGTCATTAGCCAGAAAGAAAGAATTTAAAGTCCCTGCTTCCTAATGGAGATCAGAGAGGAGCCTGTCTTTCTGAGATGATAGGGCTATGTGTAAGGGTTATTCTCACAGAACAGAAAAATTATAGAAGGTCTAACCTAGTACTTTCAAACTTCCCTTGATTTTCATGTGTAGCAAAGGGACTTAAGACCACCTGTGGTGAATACAGACCATAATCAAGTTGAGGGCCAATGGATCTTTCATGGGCCACTATGGTGCAAGGTAAATGAAAGCAATGGTAAAGGAAGAACAATGGATAATTCAAATGAGAAGGCTGAATAGAAGAGGTGGAGCTTCAGAGGAATCCATTAAAACAAGATTAGATTCAAGGCATGATCAAGTTAGCCAGGGAAGACTATGAAGCTCTGACTGAGCCAGAAGAGATCAGGAGGTCCCCAGCTGCCAAATACCAGCAAGGCACCTAATATATAAGGGCCATCAACATGGTGGTGTAGAAACCTCAGAGAAGATACAAAGAAAGATCTTTCCTTCCAATTCCTTCCGGACATACAAGCTTATTCTTCGGCTGTCCCAGTTGCCACTTCTGCTAGAAGAGAAATGTGTTAACATCCAGAAAAACTGAATATTTAACTAATAAATTAAAACCCTCAAGAGACTAAGATATAAGCTTTTGATTGAGAAGTTTAAATTCTGTTTCTTCAGTACCTGCCCAAGGCATAGAGTTTTGATTCTAGAAAACAAAGGTATGTCTCCTATGTTGTAATTTGTTAAAATTTTAATGCCACTATTCATGATATTCCTTTTAAAGAGAGTCTACTTTTAACTATAATAAATATCTTGTTTAAATGACCAATGATTCACAGTTCCTTTTATTTATGGCAAATCTGTAAGAAGGATTTGGTGACCCACATGCTCTGTAAGGCAGGACACAAGTAAATAAGTGCAGAAATTAATTCCTCAATAACAAGGCAGAAATTAGAAAGAGGTCTGTGCTACTGAATAATGAACCCTCTGGCTCAGTGCATGTTTAGTCATGTCTGACTCTTTGTGACACCATGGACTATAGCTCCCCGAGGCTCCTCTGTTCCATGGATTTCACAGGCAAGAATACTGTAGTGGGTTGCCATTTCCTCCTCCAAGGATCTTCCTGACCCAGGGATTAACCCGTGTCTCCCACCTTGCCAGGTAGATTTTTTACCACTATCAATTCAGAGAGACGTGTATCTAAAGATATAACAAAAATAACAAGAAGAAAATTCCACTGGATCAAAGATTTAAGTGCAAAAACATAAAAGTACCAAAAATATTTTAATGGCATTTTCTAAGATAAGTGAAATAAGTCAGACAGAGAAAGACAAATATCCATATGATCTCTCATATGTGTAATTAAAACAAACCAACCAGAACAAAACAACCCCAGCTCATCTTGGGTATAATCAAACAAGTGACCAGAAAGGCAGGACAGGCCCAGTCCACAGGACATTTAGAAAATACAACTGAAGTTTAGAAAGCATCTGATAAGTAATGAGGAACCAGGGAAGGTTTCTGATAGAAGAGTGGCCGGGGCCCTTAATGCTTGAGGTTAGTCACTCAGCAGGATGTACAGGATGAAAGATCCAAAGAAGCAAGAGAAGAAGACAAAGACCCACTCAGGAGGGCTTTTAAAGATTTGGGTTCATCCTGTCTACTTTGGTTCCATGTGGAAACTATGTAGCACTGCAGTCATCTAGGAGGTCTGATTTAAGCTGCAGTGGAGAAAACTGCCCACCACAAAATATCTTCCTATTGGCTCTGATAAAGTGGTAATTATTTTTATATTACTCAATGCTCACGGGACTTAAAGTAAAAGTGAAAGTGAAGGAGCTCAGCTGTGTCTGACTCTTTGAGACTCTGTGGACTGTAGCCTACCAGGCTCCTCCCTCCATGGGATTCTCCAGGCAAGAATACTGGAGTGGGTTGCCATTTCCTTCTCCAGGGGATCTTCCCGACCCAGGGATTGAACTCGGGTCTCCTGCATTCCAGGCAGATGCTTTAACCTCTGAGCCAAGGGACGTAAGGCCTCTTTTGAAATTCATGTGCTGTGTGGCCAGGGAAACTCTGCAGCAGCAAATCTTTACCTTCTTATCACTGGTTTACCACTCAGGCTATGCAGATACCCAGCAAAAGTTTTTTTGGGATAAATGGTAAGACAAAAGTTTACTGCAAAGGATGAAATCAATGTTGTGAAAAATTCAGGGCAATTGGGGGTCAGACTGAGAGCCTCAGCTGATTGAAGGAAAGAGAGTGATGTCACCAGAGCCCCTAAGGGTGAAAGAGGGCAAGAATAGTACCGGTGAAGGAACCTCAGGAAAGGTTTCACCATTTTCACAGCTGTACTTAAGGCCAGCAGCTCTATTCCATAGTCCCTTTCATTCCTCATTCTTGGGTATTGATTGTAGGATGGGAGAATAAAGCAGAACTAAAAATGTCTTGGTGTTATCTCTTTGAAGAATACATCTTGAAATCACATATCTGTGTTTACATTACCAGTGCAGTCACAGCTTTTTTGAATAAATTAGTGAAGTTCACCAGTAGTTCAGTAAGTAAAAATATGCTTTACAGAAATTATATACATTTACTTTTGGATATTCCAATTGCTGTAATGAAATAAACTGTAATCGCGTCATTTTAAAATAAAACAAAAATCTATTGAGATACCCTTTATCTTTTGGGACATATTTTCCAACATCTGACAATAACCATAATTACTTTTTCATTAAAAAAAAAAATTGGGCTTCCATGGTTAAGAATCTGCCTTACAATGAACTGAATATTGGTTCAACTCCTGGTTCAGGAAGATACTATATGCCACAAGGCAACTAAGACCCATGTGCCACAGCTACTAAGCCAGCACTCTAAAGCCCATGAGGCACAGCTACTGAAGCCTGCAAGCTCTAGAATGCATTCTCCACAAGAGAAGCCACGGTAATGAGGAGCCCACTCACTACAGAGAAAGTCCAAGTGTAGCAAAGAAGGCAAGCACAGTTGAAAATAACTAATAAATAAATGAATTTTAAAAATTACTTAAAAGCAGAGTTAGTATGTTGAGGGAAGTCTAATATTAAATGGAATGAGATAATAGAACATGAGCTTATAACTACAGAATATCCTTATCTTGAAAAAACAAGCTTTTAAGACAATTTTCAGGACAATGTACAAAAACCCTTATTTTTGTGTTTTCACATGATTCAGAATACTTATATGCCACAATAGAAGTAACCTCTCTTTTCTTAAAGTCTCTTCTTTCCAATCTGAGCTCTCGTTTAGGAACCTAAACTCTTAGAACCATGAAAAACTTACAGAGCAAAAGGCTCAATCTGTGACCTAGTATGTTTTAAAAAGTGAAATCCAAAGTAAATTCAAACACTAAAATTTTCTTAACTTTGCAAACTGTACCTTAATAATGAAAATGCTCTAATAAAACTTATAGTCATCTAGAATAAGAAGTTTCAGTTATAAAATATTATTAGCTATTTGCTTTTCAAATAAATTTTAGGAGTTTAATGATGAAATACTTTTAAAGGGAGGAAAATTTATTACATTTAGCAACCATCAGGCAGTCTTCACTCATTTGCTATTAGTATACTATATAAAAATAGAAATGTAAAAGCAGATTAGAAGTGTTTGAAAACTGGCTACAAAAAAATTGGAAGAATAAGAAATAAGAGAAAAAGAAACAAAAGGCATCCAAGTTAGAAAGAGAAAAGCAAAATTATCTCTGTTTATAGATGATATGAACTTATAAACAGAAAACCCTAAAAATTCTACAAAAAAAGAAAAAAAAAACCATTAGGACTAATAAACGAATTCAGAAAAGTAGCAGGATACAAAATTAACATGCAAAAATCAGTTGCATTTCTATACACTTAAAACATAAAATCCAAAAAGGAAATTAAGAAAAGATTTTATTTACAATAGGTCAAAATGAATAAAATACTTAAGTATTAACCAAGGAGGTAAAAGACTTGTAGAATAGAAACTACAAAGCAATGTTAAATCATTAAGAAGATGAATGAATGAGAACACACTGCATTTTCATGAACTGAAAAACAATGTTGTTAAGATAGCAGTATTACCCAAAGTGACCTATAGATTCAGATTGATCCTTATCACAATTCCAATGGCACTTCTCATAGATACGAAAGAAAACAAAACAAACCTATCCTAAAATTCATGTAGAATCTCAAGGGACCATCTCAAAGAGTCAAAACAATGTGGAAAAAGAATGAAGTTGGAAGACTCACACTTTCTGATTACTAAATATATTACAAGGCTTTGGTAATCAAAACAGTATGGTACTAGCATAAAGACGGGGGACCATAAAGATCAGTGAAATAACAGAGAACCCAAAAACAAACCCTTGAGTATATGGTAAAATGAATTTTGACAAGAGTGGTTAAGGCTACTTAATGTGGGAATGACAAGTCTTTTAAATAAATATTACAAGGAAAACTGGGTATCCATGCCAAAAAATTAAACTGGAACCTTATCTAACAACATATACATAAATTAACTCAAAATGGATGAAAGCTCTAAATGTAAGAGATAAAATTATAAAACTCTTAAAGAAAATATAGGGTAAAAGCTTCATAATGGTGAAACTGGCAATAATTTCTTTGGTAGGACAACAAAGACACAGGCAACAAAGAAACAACAGAAAAACTGGACTTCATGAAATTAATACTTTTTTTGCATCCAAAAACACTATCAATGGAGTAAAAAGGTATCCCACAGAATGAGAGAAAATATTTGTAAATCTGATGAGGAAGCAAAACTCTAAAGAGAGAATAACTGAAATTCAATAATAGCAAAGATCCAACAAAATTACGAAATGGGCACAGGACTTAAATACACATTTCTCAAAAAGAGATCTGCAAAGAGCCAATAAGCACATGAAAAGGTGCTCAACATCACCAGTCATTAGGAAAAATGCAAATCAAAACTACCGTGAGGGAATTCCTTGGCAGTCCAGTGATTAGAACTTGGCACTTTTACTGCTGCGGCCAGGTTCAACCTCTCAATTCCTGTTAGGGAACTAATCCTGTAAGCCATGTGGGATGGTGAAACAAACAAAAACCAAAAACAATGCACTACAATGTGATACCACACTAAACCTATTAGAATGCCAAGTATATTAAAAAAATACAGAAAACAACAAATATTGGCAAGTATGTGGAAAAACTGGAAACTAAACTGTTGGTGAGAATGCAAAACAATGAAGTTGCTGTGATGGTCATTCCTCACAAAATTATCATAGGATTCAACCATTCCACTTCTGGATATAAACCCGAAAAGAACTGACAGAAGGATCTCTAAATGATGTTTGTATATCAACAATCACAGCAGCATTATTTACAATAGTTAAATATGGAAGTTGAGGAAAATATGGTTATACAAAATTCAGCTTTAAAAAGGAAGAAAATTCTGACATATGCTCCAACATGGATAAATCTCAAGGATATCATGCTAAGTGATATAAGCCAGTTACAAACTAAATACACACTATATGATTTCACTTATTTGCAGTACTTATAATAGTCAAAAACCAAAGTAGAACAGTGGTTACCACAGGCTGGGGGAAAGAGATAAACGATGAATTATTAACTAATGGTATAAAGTTTCAATTTTACAAGATGAAAAGAGTTGGATGATATGTAAATACTATGACTGTATTTAATATTACTGAAACATACACTTAAAAATGGTCACTATGGTAAATTTTATGTTATGTGTATTTTACCAAATTAAAAGAAAAAACTGGAAAAAAAAATGAGACACAAGAAAATTCATGCATTTAACCTACCTGTCCGAAATGTACTTTGAGTGAATAAAAAGATAATGAAAGAAGTTCTTTATTTTTTTAATAGGAAATCCCAGCTAATAATGTATGCTGAGGAGTGACATATTTAGGGTGCTATAATTTTATATTTCCTTCTGAAAAAGTAAGACTTGACAATGATGATCAATAGCTGCTCAAACCATTAGGAGAGCAATATAATGAACGGTCCATGCTGAAGAAAACTAAAGTTACTGATGACTTAATCACACAAAAGAGAGAACCTAATCATGTGTTTCCTAATGAGCTGAAACAAAAATCAACACCTGGTAAGTAGTCTCAACTAAAAAGAGACTGATTCTGATCAAGACTCCAAATCTAATCACTGGCTTACAGGAAATAACAGATGATATCATCATATTAACATATTAACACCATGAGGACAGAGTTGGCAAAATCCAACTTTGAAAAAATTCTGTTTCTTCTATGTATGTATGAACCTGATGAGAAGAAATGACTCACTGGAAAAGACCCTGATGCTGGGAAAGACTGAAGGCGGGAGGAGAAGGGAACGACAGAGGATGAGATGGTTGGATGGCATCACCAAAGCGAAGGACATGAGTTTGAGTAGGCTCTGGGAGTTGGTGATGGACAGAGAAGCCTGGCGTGCTGCAATCTATGGGGTTGCAAAGAGTAGGACACGACTGAGCGGCTGAATTGACTGACTGATGTACCTTGTTGACTTAATCTGATAAACAACATTTAGGAGAGCATTAGGGCATTTTGAATAGTGAATAAATATTTGATATTAACAGAATCAAGTTTGGCCTTGGGAGTACAAAGTGAAGCAGGGTAAAGGCTAACAGAGTTTGGCCAAGAGACTGCACTGGTCATAGCAAACACTCTTCTCCAACAACCCAAGAGACAACTCTACACATGAACATCACCAGATGGACAATACTGAAATCAGACTGATTATATTCTTTGCAGTCAAAGATGGAGAAGCTATATACAGTCAGCAGAAACAAGACCTGGAGCTGACTGTGGCTCAGATCATGAAGGCTTCATTGCAAAATTCAGGTTTAAATTGAAGAAGGTAGGGAAAACCACTAGGCCTTTCAGGTATGAACTAAATCAATCCCTTATGATTATATAGAGTGGTCATGAACAGATTCAAGAGATGAGAACTGGCAAAAAGAGTGCTTAAGCAACTATGGAAGGAAGTTCATAACATTGCAAAGGAAAAAGTCATGTTTCATTCCAATCCCAAAGAAAAGCAATACTAAAGAATGTTCAAACTACTACTGTACAATTGTACTCATTTCACATGCCAGCAACGTTACGCTCAAAATCCTTCAAGCTAAGATTTAGCAGTACATGAACCGAGAACATACAGATGTAAAAGCTGGGTTTAGAAAAGGCAAAGGAACCAGACATCAAACTGCAAACATTTGTTGGATCATGGAAAAAGCAAGAAAATTCCAGAAAAACATTTACTTCTGCTTTACTGACTATGCCAAAGCCTTTGACTGTGTGGATCATAACAAATTGTGGAAAATTCTTAAAGAGATGGGAATTCCAGACCTCCTTACCTGTCTCCTGAGAAACCTGTGTGCAGGTCAAGAAGCAAGAGTTAGAACCAGACATGGAACAACACTGGGAAAGGATTATGACAAGGCTGTACACTGTCACCTTGCTTATTTAACTTCTTTCTATGAAGAGTGCATCATGTGAAATGTCGGGCTGGATGACTCACAAGCTGGAATCAAGATTGCCAGGAGAAATATCAACAACCTCAGGTATGAAGATATCACTCTAATAGCAAAAATCAAAGAGGAATGAGAGTCTCTTGATGAGGGTGAAAAAGGAGAGCTAAGATCATCACATCCAGTCCCACCACTTCATGGCAAATAGAAGGGGGAAGAGTGGAAGCAGTGACAGGTTTTCTTTTCTTGGGCTCCAAAATCAGGGCAGATGGTGACTACAACCACAAAATTAAGACTCTTGCTCCTTGGAGAGAAACATATGACAAACCTGGACAGCATATTAAAAAGGAGAGATCGTACTTTGCCGACTAACATCTGCATAGTCAAAGCTATGGTTTTCCTAGTAGTCCTGTACAGATGTGAGAGTTGGACCATAAAGAAGGCTGAATGCTAAAGAATTGATGCTTTTGAACTGTGGTTCTGGAAGGACTGATGCTAAAGCTAAAGCTCCAATACTTTGGCCACCTGATGCAAAGAGGTGATTCACTGGAAAAGATCCTGGTGCTGGAAAAGATTAAGGGCAGGAAGAGGAGAGGTAACAGAGAATGAGATGGCTGAATGGCATCATCAACTCAATGGACATGAATCTGAGCAAACTCTGGGAGACAGTGGAGTACAGAAGAGCCTGTCCTGCTGCAGTCTAGGGAGTCTCAAGGCATAGCGACTTAGAATTTAGCGACTGAACAACAAAAATTAAGATAACTTTGTTCAATTTTTTGTTAAGTTCGAAAATGATCTTGAGGTTGTTAAAAATTAACAACCTGTCTTGGTGGCTCAGACAGGAAAGAATCTGTCTGTAATGCAGGAGATCCGGGTTTGATCCCTGTGTCAGGAAGATCCCCTGCAGAAGAGAATGGCTACCCACTCCAGTATTCTTGCCTGGACAATTCCATGGACAGAGGAGCCTGGCAGGTTACAGCCCATGTGGTTGCAAAGAGTTGGACATGACTACAGATTGAAATATTTATCAATGAAATGATAAAATGTTAAAATGATAGAATTATTTAGGTGCTAGGGGCTCATGGGTGATTATACAGATGAAACAAGATTAGCCATCTATTGATTATTGTTGAAGCTAGGCGATGATTAAACATGTGTATATCATACTATTCTGCCTACTTTCCTGTATTTAACATTTTTCATAATAAAAATTAAAAATCTTTTCAATTTTTAATACATAAGCTAAATATTTTTCTTATAATTAAATATACAGCATTTATTAGTCAATAATTCAAATTTGGATAATGATTAACAAACAGCAAAAAATAACTAAAGGTATATTTTATGACATCCAGTACTTTTTACATTTTCCTGATATCACTGACTTCCCTGTAACCTTTTCACATTTTGGTTTAAATGTTCAATTCAACAGCAAATGTTTATTAGGAACACAGCAGTTATCTCACCATTCTTTGGCATCCTAAAAGAAATATTTTATATTTATGTGCAACTCACCTGCTGTAAAATCTTCAGTCAGATCAATGAATGCATGAGAATGTGGAATTCGCATTTTATTTTTAGTGGTCAATGCAGGATGCCATGATAAATTTCTAAAAAACAAAAAAATTGTTTTTTCTTAGGGTAAACAGCAAATGAGTACTGTTTTAAAACAAAAAATTTTGCGAGATATTTTAAAAATTCATTTATTGTTAGTATTTTTTACATACTCTAAACTTTACTCCTTTAAAGTGCACCATTTAATGGTTTCTGAGTATGTTCGCCATGTGTAGTATGTGCAGCCATCACCACAATCTAATTTTGAAACATTGTTACTATATTTAACTGTTGATCGGCATCTGACTTGTTTCCTCTCTTGGCTAGTAAAAGTAAATGCTGTTATGAATATTCATGCACAAGTTTTTCTGTGGACATATACATATGTTTTTGATTTTTCTGAGTATACCTAAGAGTAGAATTCCTGAGTCACATGGCAATTCCATACTTTTTGAAGAACTGTCAAACTATTTTCCAAAGTGGCTTCCTCATCCAACCTTCTCACTAGCCATGTATGGGTGTTGCAAGATCTTCATTCCACTGTAAACACTTACTACTGTCCCTTTCTTTTATTATAGGCATCCTGAAAGATACTTATGGCTTTGATTTCTATCTTCCTGATGTCTAGTGATGTTGGCCATGTTCTCCTGTGCTTAATGGCCATTTGTACATCTTCAGAGAAATGTCTAATCAAATTCTTTGCCTATTTCTGAGCATGTTTTCATGTGCTTACTGGACAGTTATATATCTCTGGAGAAATGTCTAATCAAATTCTTTGCCTATTTTTAAATTGAGTAATTTATTGCTTTGAGCTGTAAGAATTCTTTATGTAGACTAGATCCTAGATCTTTATCTGGTGCATGATTTGCCAATATTTTCTCCCAATCTCTACACTGTCTTTTCAGTCTCTTGACAATGTCCTATGCTGTATAAAATCTTTTTTTATTTTGATATATCCAGTTCATCCAATTTAACTTGTGTAGCTTTTTTCTTTTACTATCAGGTATAAGAATCCATTTCCAAATGCTTTTTTCTAAAGGTTTTAAGAAGTACAAGTTTGAATCAAGATTGCCGGGAGAAATATCAATAACCTCAGATATGCAGATGACACCACCCTTATGGCAGAAAGTGAATAGGAACTAAAAAGCCTCTTGATGACAATGAAAGAGGAGAGTGAGAAAGTTGGCTTAAATTAATTCAGAAAACTAAGATCATGGCATCTGGTCCATCACTTCATGGGAAATAGATGGGCAAACAGTGGAAACAGTGTCAGACTATTTTTTTGGGCTCCAATATCACTGCAGATGGTGACTGCAGCCATGAAATTAAAAGATGCTTACTCCTTGGAAGAAAAGTTATGACCAACCTAGATAGCCTACTGAAAAGCAGAGACATTACTTTGCCAACAAAGGTCTGTCTAGTCAAGGCTATAGTTTTTCCAGTGGTCATGTATGGATGTGAGAGTTGGACTGTGAAGAAAGCTGAGCACAGAAAAATTGATGCTTTTCAACTGTGGTGTTGGAGAAGACTCTTGAGAGTCCCTTGGACTGCAAGGAGATTTAACCAGTCCATCCTAAAGGAGATCAGTCCTGGGTGTTCATTGGAAGGACTGATGCTGAAGCTGAAACTCCAATACTTTGGCCACCTCATGTGGAGTTGACTCATTGGAAAAGACTCTGATGCTGGGAGGGACTGGGGGCAGGAGGAGAAGGGGACGACAGAGGATGAGACGGCTGGATGGCATCACCGACTCGATGGACATGAGTTTGAGTAAACTCTGGGTGCTGGTGATGGACAGGGAGGCCTGGCGTGCTGCGATTCATGGGGTCGCAAAGAGTCGGACACAACTAAGCGACTGAACTGAATTGAACTGAAGGGTTTTATAGTTTTAGCTCTTACATTTATTAGTATCTTTAATTCTTTAAGTGTAAGAAAAGTAACTTTATATTTTCATGAGTGATACTTTCTCAAGACTGTGGAGAATGATAGCTATCTTTTAAAAATATTAATTCCAAAGTTTTGAGCCATGCAAAAAAATGAATTTAGATCCCCTACCTCATAGCATATTCCAAAAATTAATTCCAATGAATCAAAATGCTAAAAGAAATAGGAACTCTTACACATTGGTGGTGGAAATACAAAATGATGTTTAGTCATGGAAAACAGTTTGGCAGTTCTTCAAACAGTCAGATACTAAATTGCCATTTGACCCTGCATTTCTATACCTAGGTATATACCCATAGGAATTGAAAAACAGGTATTCAAACCAATACTGATACATGAATGATCTCAGCAGCACCAAATATCCACCAATGGATGAATGGATAAACAAGATGTCATAGCCATACAATGAAAATAATATTTAGTCAGAAAAACAACCAGAGTACTGATAAATGGTACAATATGGATGGACTTGCTATGTGATAGAAACCAAAGTCAAAAGGTCACATCTTGTATGATTTTGTTTAGATGAAATACCCATAATAGGAAAATTCTAGAGACAGAAAGCAGATTAGTGGTTACCAAGTGTGGAAGTACAGGGGAAAGGGAGCATGAGTGCTCGATGGATACAGGGTTTTCTTTTGGAAAGATGAAAAGCCACTGAAACCAGGTGACGGTTGCACAACACTGTAAATGTTCTAAATATCACTCAACTGTACACAATAATGGTTAACTTTAATAATGTGATATGAATTTTACCTCACTAAAAAAACCAACAGTGCAAAATGTATATATACCCTTCATTTAATTTCTCCAATGTTAACATCTAATATAATAACCTTAGTACATTTATCAAAATCAGGAATGTCACACTTGTAGACTACTGGGAACTATAGAAAGCAGAGCAAGCTTAAACAAAATCATGCCCCCATAACTCCCCATCAGTGCAGCATATTCCAATGTCAAAGGTATTCCCATTGGTCAAGGCCCTAAATAAATCAGCTTATTCCAAAAGGTCTTTTCTCTGTTTCATTATTATGTTTCTCTACTAATAGTACTTTGGTTTGCAACAAAGTTATTTGAGAAACTCTCTGAGAGTGTATCCTGGGTATCCTTATTCACAGTTTGAATCTATAATGCCTAACCAGGACCTGGTTCCCAAATACTGGTTGAACTGAATTGTAGTTTTAAGTACTATCTATTCTTCTCTACTTCTAGTGAGAATTGGCTATTTTTTTTCACAGTACTATGTTCCAGTCCAACACAGATGCACAGACAAGCTGTCTCTGAAGAGCAATTAAAAGGTATTTAAGTCCACCTTAATTGTCAACACAATATCTTATTAAGGAGACAGCAAACAAGGTTCACCTGTGAATTTAGTTTTGACGTGTTTGGAAAATAGAAATAATTGTATAATTAGTTATTTGCAGGTGGAATCAGGGACAAAGAATAAGCATTCAAAAGGAGAACATTTTCTCTATGCAAATGGTCGGTGTTCTACAACAGTAACTTCTTCCCAATAAACTTCTACATTCTTTTTTAGTACATACTGGGCCTCATCTATAACCGAACAAGACAACAAAACTCAAACCAAGCAGCACTCATACAACTTGTTTATATTACTATAATCCTAACCCCATAACATAGGCTCATAACAAAATATTAACATATATTCAGAAATTATATTTAGCATTTGTTGTATAGTAATTCCATACCAAGCATTCACTTAATGTTTTCTTTCAAATTACACAAGGTTAGAAATGCCTAAAATAATTTCAATTACACCCACTCATTATTGGTTCACTTCTTTTCAATATATGCCATTTATTCAACAGTTCTTTAAATTCTAAACATTTTAACTATTTTTCAGTTCAGTTCAGTTGCTCAGTCACAACTGATTCTTTGCCACCCCAAGGACTGCAGCACGCCAGGCTCCCTATCCATCACCAACTCCCGGAGTTTACTCAAACTCATGTCCGTCGAGTCGGTGATGCCATTCAACCATCTCATCGTCTGTCGTCCCCTTTTCCTCTTGCCTTAAATCTCTCCCAGCATCAGGGTGTTTTCAAATGAGTCAGTTCTTCGCATCAGGTGGGCAAAGTATTGGAGTTTCAGCTTCAGCATCAGTCCTTCCAATGAACACTCAGGACTGATCTCCTTTAGGATGGACTGGTTGGGGACTCTCAAGAGTCCTCTCCAACAGCACAACTCAAAAGCATCAATTCTTCAATACTCAGCTTTCTTTATAGTCCGACTCTTACGTCAATACATGACTACTGGAAAAAAAAACCACAGCTTTGACTAGACAGACCTTTGTTGGCAAAGTAAGGTCTGTGCTTTTTAATATGATATCTAGGTTGGTCATAACTTTCCTTCCAAGGAGTAAGTGTTTTTTAATTTTACGGCTGCAATCACCATCTGCAGTGATTTTGGAGCCCAAAAAAATAAAGTCTGACACTGTTTCCACTATTTCCCCATTTATGTGCCATGAAGTGATGGGACCAGATGCCATGATCTTAGTTTTCCGAATGTTGAGCTTTGAGCCAACCTTTTCACTTTCCTCTTTTACTTTCAAGAGGCTCCTTAGCTCTTCTTCACTTTCGGCCATAAGGGTGGTGTCATCTGCATATCTGAGGTTATTGGCGTTTCTCCTGGCAATCTTGATTCCAGCTTATGCTTCATCCAGCCCAGCATTTCTCACGATGTACTCTGCGTATAAGTTAAATAAGCAGGGTGACAATATACAGCCTTGACATACTCCTTTTCCTTTTCCTATTTGGAATCAGTCTGTTCTTCCATATCCAGTTCTAACTGTTGCTTCCTTACCTGCAAACTGATTTCTCAAGAGGTAGGTCAAGTGGTCTGGTATTCCCATTTCTTTAAGAATTTTCCAGAGTTTCTTGTGGTCCACACAATCAAAGGCTTTGGCATAGTCAATGAAGCATACGTAGATGTTTTTCTGGAACTCTCTTGCTTTTTCAATGATCCAATGGATGTTGGCAATTTGATCTCTGGCTCCTCTGCCTTTTCTAAATACAGCTTGAATGCCTGGAAGTTTAATATTCACATACTATTGAAGCTTGGTTTGGAGAATTTTGAGCATTACTTTAGTAGCATGTGAGATGACTGCAATTGTGCGGTAGTTTGAGTATTCTTTGGCATTGCCTTTCTTTGGGACTGGAATGAAAACTGACCTTTTCCAGTCCTGCGATCACTGCTGAGTTTTCCAAATTTGCTGGCATATTGAGTGCAGCACTTTCACTGTGAAATCGCTGCTATTTGAAACAGTTCAACTGGAATTCCATCAGCTCCACTACCTTTGTTCATAGTGGTGCTTCCTAAGGCCCACTTGACTTCGCATTCTAAGGTGGCCGGCTCTAGGTGAATGATCACACCATTGTGATTATCTGGGTCATGAAGATCTCTTTTGTACAGTTCTTCCATGTATTCTTGCCACTTCTTAATATCTTCTGCTTCTGTTAGGTCCACACCATTTCTGTCCTTTGTTGAGTCCATCTTTGCATGAAATGTTCCCTTGATATCTCTAGTTATCTTGAAGAGATCTCTAGACTTTCCCATTCTACTGTTTTCCTCTATTTCTTTGCATTGATCACTGAGGAAGGCTTTCTTCTCTCTCCTTGCTATTGTATGGAACTCTGCATTCAAATGGTTATATAGTTCCTTTTCTCCTTTGCCTTTCACTTCTCTTTTATTCGCAGCTATTTGTAAGGCTTCCTTAGACAACAATTTTGCCTTTTTGCATTTCTTTTACTTGGGGATGGTCTTAATCTCTGCCCCCTGTACAATGTCATGAACTTCCATCCATAGTTCTTTAGGGACTCTGTCTATCAGATCTAATCCCTTGAATCTATTTGTCACTTCCACTGTATAATCCTAAGGGATTTGATTTAGGTCATACCTGAATGGTCGAGTAGTTTTCCCTACTTTCTTCAATTTAACTCTGAATTCGGCAATAAGGAGTTCATGGTCTGTGCCACAGTCAGCTCCTGGTCTTGTTTTTGCTGACTGTATAGAGCTTCTCCATCTTTGGCTACAAAGAATATAATCAATCTGATTTTGGTGTTGACCATCTGGTGATGTCCATGCGTAGAGTCTTCTCTTGTGTTGTTGGAAGTGGGTGTTTGCTATGACAAGGGTGTTCTTTTGGAAGAACTCTATTAGCCTTTGCCCTGCTTCATTCTGTACTCCAAGACCAAATTTGCCTGTTACTCCAGGTATTGCTTGACTTCCTACTTTTACATTCCAGTCCGCTATAATGAAAAGGACATCTTTTTTGTGTGTTAGTTCTAGAAGGTCTTTAGGTCATCAAAGAACCATTCAACTTCAGCTTCTTCAGTATTACTGGTCAGGGCATAGACTTGGATTACCGTGATACTGAATGGTCTGCCTTGGAAACGATCAGAGATCATTCTGTTGTTTTTGAGACTGCATCCGAATACTGTATTTCAGACTCTTTTGCTGACTATGATGGCTACTGCATTTCTTCTAAGGGATTCTTGCTCACAGTAGTCTATATAATGGTCACTGAGTTAAATGCACCCATTTCAGTCCATTTTAGTTCGCTGATTCCTAAAATGTTGATGTTCACTCTTGACATGTCCTGTTTGACCACTTCCAATTTGCCTTGATTCATGGACCTAAGATTCCAGTTTCCTATGCAATACTGCTCTATACAGCATAGGATTTTACTTCCATCATCAGTCACATCCACAACTTGGTGTTGTTTTTGCTTTGTCTCTTCATTTTTCCTAGAGTAATTTCTCCACTGATCTCCAGTAGCATACTGGGCACCTATTGATCTGGGGAGTTCATCTTTCAGTGTTATCTCTTTTTGCCTTTTTATAGTGCTCTAATTATGTACAAAATAATCAGACTCAGGCTAGAAAGTCTATGACAAATTTAACATAAAGTCATTTCAGGAGAGTTTTCGTTTTCTCAGGTTCCCAACAAACTTGTAAATATAGGCCAAAAGGGAATTAAGAAAACACAACTTTTACACAGATGAGCTCTATAAGGCTAATCATGTGGTTGTCTTTAATTAAAATGCCAACAGTTATTGATTTACTTTCTCACAGAATTTTTTTGTATGGTTGCTTTGAAATAAGTTATAGGTAGAATTTTGGAAAACCTCAATTACTAATTTTTGACATTTTCTCCTAGGAGCTATTTAACAAAACATACATTTCAAATGAAGAATGTAGAGCAGTGATACAGCAAACAGTATGAAGTGGCAGACTATGGGCCAAATGCAGATTAAAGATATATTTTATTTGACCTATACATTATTTTAAAAAGTTTGAATTCAGAAGCAAAACAAATTAAAAATAATATTTCAAATAAAAATTAAGATTTCCAGAGTCTTTTGAAATATTGAGTCTGGCAATCAACTGGCCCTTTTCAGACATAGCAAGTGCCTGCAGGCAGGTCAAGGTCCAGCCTTTCCAAACTATTCACTCACTTTGGTTTCCATCTGGGCCCCATCAGACATTTGAGTTTGTAACCCCTAGCAAAAGATCAACTATAATATTGCTATCTTAAACATTTCAAATCATTATTAAAGTTTTTGCCAGTATTTTAAGTATTATACGTTTTACATTAATATCTCTTAAGAGGCAGTTAGCAGATCCTTATAGTTTATTTTATCCAAAAGTGTCTATTTCACAAATAGTGTCTATTTACCATTCTGAAGACTTACAAAACCAAAGTGGGGGGAGGGAGAGAAAGAGTTTTCCGTTTCTTTTTTGGTGCATTTTAAGATGACTGAAAACTGTATGCAGTTGTTTAATAGAATTAAACTGTTTAAAAATTTAAATAGCTGAAAATAAAATTCATTTCTCCTCTTGCCTTCAATGCTGCTCTTTGTACAGAACATAGTTTTTCAATAAGAAACATACCAGGAAACTTCCTCCGTGGCTCGGTGGAAAAGAATTCACCTGCTAAAGCAGGAAACATAGGTTCAACACCTTGTCTGGGAAGATCCCACATGCTGCTTGAGCCTGTGTTTTAAAGCCTGGGAATCACAACTACTGAGCCCACACGCCACAACTTTCCAAGCCCGTGTGCCCTAGAGCCCAGGCTCCACAAAAAGAGAAGCTGCCACAATAAGAAGCCCATGTACTGCACCTAGAGAGTAGCCCCTGCTGGCAGCAGCTAGAAAAAACCTGCACAGCAACAGAAACCCAGCACAGTAAAAACAAACAAACAAACAAAGCAGACACCATATTTTTAAAGCAACTATACCCATAATAATTTCCTCAACTCCATTTGAAGGGCAAGGTCACAGATGCAAACTGCTCTGATGACAAAGGAAAAAAACAGCAGAGATGAAAAAGTGGGCAGTTCTGAGAGCCAAGATGAATCTATCTGTTAAGATGTCTTAACCTCTGCAGAAAATTTCAGTTATCTGTCCCCCACCCTCCTCCCTGCCATCGCCCCACAGGAAAGATAATTATGTCAAAGTGTTCATTTCCGGGCATCATCATCCTCAATTTCAAAGAATAGCATTTGTCAAAGAATGAATTTAAATGTAATTAATGTCAACTGCAGCTTTTAGTTGCCTATAGTAACAGCTCTTAGAAATGACTGCTAATCCACCCACTTTTCAATGATCAGCTTATACTGAGTTGTTTTTAAGATACTCAAGTAAAAGCAGTTACTAGGAGAAGGCTCGACTGTCAGTATGGGTCTAATATGCTTCTCTAAGCTGCCTAGTCCAGCGGTTTTAAAACATTTTTGCTCAGACTGTAAAAGAATTTAGAAAAACCTGATGGCTCAGCAGGTAAAGAGTCTGCCTGCAACGCAAGAGACACAGGAGATGGAGTTTTGATCCCTGGGTTGGGAAGGTCCCCTGGAGGAGGAAATGGCAAGCTGCTCCAGGATTCTAGGACAGAGGAGCCTGGCAGTCTACCATCCAAAGGGTCGCAAAGACCCATACAGGAACGACTGAGCAACTAAACACAGATATATCCCTCAATACAGTTAAGCTCATTTCTAAGAAAGCAATGTAAATATTTTCATTGTCTTAAATGTCTTCCCAGGTCAAGAGACATAAGAGACATGGGTTCGATCCCTGGTTTGGGAAGATTCCCGGGAGGAGGAAATGGCACTCAACTTCAGTATTCTTGCTGAGAGAATCCCATGTTTAGAGAACCCTGACAAACTATAGTACAAGGGGTTGCAAAGAATCAGACACGAATGAATATCTGAGCCATAAATAGCTACAAAATATGTAAATACTTAAATCTGCTAGAATTATTGATATTTTAAAAATAAAATGAGTATCTAATGGAACAAAACAGCCCAGAAATAAACCTACGTACTTACAGCCAATTAAGTGAAAGTCTCTCAGTCATGTCTGACTCTGCGGCAGAAGTACTGAATGGACATTTTTTCCAAAGAGAAAATGCAGGAGGACAAAAGGCACATGAAAAGATGCTCAAAATTGCTAATTATCAGAGAAATGTAAATCAAAACTATAATGAGACATCATCTCACACCTGTCAGAATAGTTATCATCAACAAGAACACAAATAACAAATGTTGCTGAGGATGTGGAGAAAAGGGAACCCTAGCACACTGTTGGTAGAAATGTAAATTGGTACACAGACACTGTGAAAAACAGTATGGAGGTTTCTCAAATATTAAAAATAGAGTTGGGCTTCCCTCGTGGCTCAGTGGTGAAATCCTGCTTGCCAATACAGAAGACGTGGGTTTGACCCTGATCTGGGAAGATTCCACATGTCATGGAGCAACTGGGCCTGTGTGCCCCAACTACTGAGCCTGTGCTCTAGAGCCCGAGAGACACAACCACTGAAGCCCGAGCGCCTACAGCCTGCGCTCCACGAGACAGGCCGCTGCAGGGAAGCCCACACACCACAACTAGGGAGTAGCCCCGTTCACTACAACTACAGAAAAGCCTGCACAGCCAAAAATAAATCAATACATACATAAAATTTATTAAAAATTATAAAGAGATAAAAACAGAGCTACCATACAATCCAGCAATTCCACCCCTGGATATATATATCTTAAAAAAATAAAAACACTAATTCAAAAAGATACATGTTCGTAACAGCATTACTTACAAAAGCCAAGATATGCAAGCAACCCAAGTGTTTAACAGATGAATGGATAAAGATGTAATCTATGTTATATATATATATATATATATATATATATATGTATGTATGTATGTGTGCTTGTGTGTGTTAGAGAGGTATACACACATAACCACATATACTCACAGTGGAATACCTACTTGTCCATAAAAGGCGAAACTTAGCATTATGCTAAGTAAAATGTGTTAGACAAAGATAAACACTGTAAGATATCACTGGTATGTGGAATCTAGAAAATACAAGAAACTAGTGAACATAATAAAAAACAAGGAGGTTGGCTAACAAACATAGCTGAGAACAAACTAGTGACAACCAGTGGGGAGCGGGAAGGAGGAGGGACAATACAGTGGCAGGGGAGTAAGAGATACAAACTCTTAAGTATAAAGTGAAGATATATTATACAACACAGGGAATAGAGCCAATAATTTATAACAACTATAAATGGCATATAATGCTTAAAATTGTGAATCACTATATTGTACATGTGTAACCTATACAATACTGTATAGCAATTAAATTTCAATTAAAAAAAGTGATTATCCTTAAAAATGTATTCAGTGGAATATAGAATATAGATACCATGCTGACTGCTACCCACCATCATCCATATACACTCATAAACCACATAAAAAAACTCCTCTTCCTTTTATCCTTGATCTTGTACTTTAAATTTTCTTACAAAATTTTATGATGTAAAATGTTTTTATATCTGGTCTTTTAAGTGATCACTCTATCATGCATCTCCAAGAAATATACATCTTCAAATTGGTATTTAAATTGAATTCATATATCCAGGTGTTTAAAAAAAAAATTCTCTTTGAGGTTATTTTAACTACTACTGTACAACTGATGAAAATGCACATGCTTTGATAGCTTCTTAAATGAAAGGTAAAATTATACTGGAAATCCATTTTTTGAAGAGATGAATAGAGTTTTAAAATATTAGTTTACTTATCCTTAAATAGCATGACATTGCTAGAATGAGACAGTATTCACCATAAAGTCTATAATTTTTCATTTTTTTTCGATACAGATATTAAGAAATCTTGTTCATGTGTGTTCATTACAACCTCTCTGGAAATTTAATATTAAATTAAACTTAGTTTTTTTAGGTATGATAAATACATTGTGATTATGTATTTTTTAAACATCTTTATTTTTCAGAGGTATATACATAAATATTTATAGATTAAAAAATGTCAGGGGAGGGAGTGAGAGGGAAATAAAGGAAAAGTTGTAAAGGAAATAAGACTGGCCGAGAGATGCTGAATTTAGTTGGTATATTACATACAAATTCACTGTCCCATATGCTCCACCTTTCCATGTGTTTAAATTTTTCTATAATAAAAGTAAAAAAAAAAATCAGAGCTGCTGATTTACCTTATTTAACTTACGGAAAATGCTTGCCGTAAGATCCAACCAACAAATCCAGTCCTCACTGTCAAACCAATATCCAAATGAAGGTTATTTCGTGTTAAGAGTTTGATCTCTTTTTTTCAATTAAAATAAATGTGTTAACATGTGTTTCAGGGAATAATGTAAAAACTGCTGAGGAAAGTACACATTATATATTACAGGAAAGATTACTAAAAGCAGTCAAGATTAAAACAAAGTAATTTTGGTAAAATTGATTTAACAATTTTCATAACAGGTTATAAGAATAAGATAGTAAAGTAACATGCTGCTTATCTTTAATGAACTTAAAGCAATGCAATGTGAAGTACAGCTAAAATAATTTATAATATAGTAAGTATGATAAAAATGTATTAGTCGATAAAATGTATTATGAATATTGAACTCTGGAATCTGGCTTTTGGAGTAATTAAATAAAAGTAATCACAAAAGTGGGAAATAATACCACTTCTTTCTTTAGACAAACCACATTTCGCCCTATGACTTTAATAAGGGGAAAAGGTATACACTACAAAAAATTATTTCACTCATGGAACCAATATGTAAGTTTATTTTCTATCAATACGAGAAAGAAAAGAATAAATGTTTCATAAGACAAAATAAGATATTTGACTTTAAATGGAATTTTCTTGATATGATTTGATAAAATAGATTTTAGCTACTATGTTATAAAAAATGCATACCAAATATGAAATAAATTAGGTAAAAGTTTTATCCATAGGTTAGTGGTCCTTGAGAACATTCCAGTCACACCTGAAACAATCACTGTCATGATCCAAAACTACACTGGCATGAAAAGTACCTTCTTTCCATTTAATTATGTGTCTTAAGGACAAAGTACTAAGAATAGCCTAAAGGTTAGCTTTGTTGAAATTGGTGTTTCTTGTGGATACTCTTTGCTCTGCTCTCCCAGGACCCTCTCTCAGTAATTATTAGATTCTTTGACAGTAGTCAGGGAATGGAGGAGGCAAAGTTATTTAACAAAAGCTGTCATTACTCCCACAACCCTTCTCTAGCACACCTGTGTTCAGAACATTTTAAATGTGGATCAAAGTGCTCTTTTTGTGCCAAGCTTCATCTGAAGGTATTATGAAAGAGGAAAATCTGGAGATTCTATTAGTTTACTGTATCTGTGTTTGGTGCTCTATGGGCTTTTTACTCCCCTGGAAATGTATCATTTGTGAGATTTAGGAAGGGTAAGGAATATGGTGTGCTAAGTCATTTCAGTCATGTCTGACTCTTTATGATCCTATGGTCCACAGTCAGTCAAGCTCCTCTGACCACGGGATTCTTCAGGCAAGAATATTGGAGTGGGTTGCCATGCCCTCCTCCATGGGATCTTTCCAACCCAGGGATCGAACCCATGTCTCCTGAGGTTCATGCATTGCAGGCGGATTCTCTACTGCTGAGCCACCAGGGAAGCCTCAAGGAATATGGCATTCTTATATGAAGGAGAAGAAAGTTATAGTGATAATGGGTACATACTCAGGCTCATCAATTTTAGGTAGGAGTGCCTATGAAACCTGAGGATCTAGCTGCTTAAATGATCTGTGCTTGCAAATTCCTTTGCAAGTCTTCACTTATGGTAAAGTAAATAAACAGCCCACTATACTGTGTTTCCAAAGATGGCCACATTATTTCCTATCCCACACACTCTTGTACATTTCAGTTAAGACATGCTCACATCAACAGGTAGAGTCCATAATCCTCAAATTCCCTAGAATATTAGCTAGTTCTTTGATTAGAATGAAGCAGTGATGCTGTTTTACTACTAGGACTGGGCCTTAAAGCGATCTCCAGCTTCTGTCTACACCTCTTGTATTGCTCCTTCTTGGAAAACAACCACTAAGCTACGAGGAATTCTAAGCTAAACATGTTGGAGCACCAACAAGGCCCCCTGTGACTAGAACAATGGTAATGGCTGTACATAATTGAAGGCAAGAACATAATCTTGGAAGACCAAGATTCAAATGCCAGGTCTGCCATTTATTTGTATATTGCGATGGTCACTTAACCTTTGAATTACCTGGCTCCATGAGAGCCTCTTGAGTTTCATAGCTATCTCTTGTGAGAAAAACATGAAGACAATTCATCCAAACTGCCAACTCCAGAGTTACTAAGTAGCTATTTAAAAATCTAAATAGGCTTGTTTGAGATTTTCTTTCTTCTCATGGTTCCCCATCCAACCCCAAGCCTTACAGAGCACAATAAGTTGTACAATCTGTATGCCTCCTCAGGAGGGGCATGGTGAGCAGTCAGATACATGAAAGAAGAGTGGGAAAAGAAGCATCTCTGGAGAACAAAATTACTCTGGCAAACAGTTGATGGGTTATTCATTTACTCTTGGACCTCTATTAGAATCAAAGGTGTGGGACAGACCAGATAAATCTTAAGGACCTCTAAGAAACATCATCTTATGTTCGTAAAAGAGAATGTGGAGATTTCTTTGAGCCATATCCTTACTTTGTCCAAAAGTTCCTACCTCCACAGGGTAATCTTATACCTGAGAGATATCCTAGGTCAGGGAGACGGAAGAGTTGGAAGTCTGAGGAGAACCACGGGCTCCCATCTCTACTCAGGACTACTATGGAACTCAGGGAACTGCATGTAGCTCAGAGCCTAGGCCTCCAGACTATTAAAAACCAAGTATCTGTAGGGCATTCTCCACAGCATATACATACTTAAATCATGCAATAGGATGCTAATGAAAGAGGACTTAACCTGCAGTTTCAGGAATTACAAATTATTTTGATTCATTTTACCTTAAATTGAAATGATAATATATACCAAGCTTATTCAAAATTTGCTCTATACATAGGCTGCTCTAACTGTGCTTGTTACATATGCAAAAAGTAATAAGTAAAAGAAAATGCTTTCATCTCAAAGAAGGAAACAAATTTTTTGATATATGCTAATAGAAATAAGTTGAATTCAAAACACTTTTAAATTCATCAATATTCATGAAGAACTATTATTGTTGAATTTACTCACACAGAAACTCAAAAGCAGCTCTTTTTCTGAAAGATTACTACAAAGGAAACACATCTAACAAATGTAACATTTAACTAAAAACAGTGAGTAAATTTTAAGAATAACATGTTAAATTCACTTAGAAAAAAATCAGAAGTTCACTTACACACAACACTGCCAACCAGAACATAAAACAAAGCAGTGTAATAAATCACCAGGGAATCAGGGGTCATTTAACTGACTCCCCAAAGCTTCTGATAGGACTCCAGGAAATAAAATCGTGGATCCTTGAGTAACATGTCACTGGAAATAATGACAGCATGTACAATTCTAAGGCATCAGGCTAAAGCTTTTCTATAAAGCCACTATTTCTGTGGCTTAATTTTGAGGGGGAAAAAAAAAGGTCTAGACAAGAAAAGAGAGAATTAGTGAATTCATCTCTAATAGCAAAGTTTCTTTAGGAAAAGAGAAAAGTTAGAAAACCGAGGCTCTGTTTCTATGCAAATACCAATACAAAACTTATTTCTCAAGTCCTAATGTATTTCTTTAAACAACAATGTTCAAAATACATACGGTGTATAAGGTGAGAAAGACAGGGGACTGGTAGGGGAATTCTAAGAAAATATGAATCATCTCAGAGCTAGCTTTTTTGTTAAGATTATGGGTACTAATGCTTATAATAAAGTTAAAAGCTCTCTTGAGAGCTTTTACTTGGTTTCCTTTTGCATTATAAATCTCTTAATTTTCATATTTTTTCTAAATAATAGATTTATAAGAAAAATGTCATATTATTTCATTAAGATAAATATTGGCAGTATTTTCTGTAATGCTCCAGCAAGCAAACAAAATCAGCAGTAAAAATGAATGGTGATTTAATAAATCAGTCATTGATTATAATGTGAGAAGATTACATGGTTACATACAGAAAAGGGATTTCTCAGTTGAGATTAAATACCTATATTTAAATAGAAGATAGTTTTTTCTGCTAATGGAGGAAAAATATCCACCCACATAAATAAGTTAAAAATGGCTGCTTCCAGTGCCATTAATATTTCATTCAAAATATTCAAGCAGATGCTTGTGAAGTAAAGTCTATGGCAAAAGTTTGTCACATACCTACATTAATATTCCCAGGTGTACACTTTGGGCCTGACCCAGTAATGTGTTTGAATTCTGTATATGAATCATAGAAAATCTGAACAGACCAACATTACATTTGGCTTTGATTAAAATTACAGGTACAAGTGTTTTCATGTCAGTACTAAAAACAATATTCTGAACGCTTATGCAACATCAGTTTCAAATATCCTTTTACAAAAAATGCTCATTAATGATAACCTCACATCATTACAAAAGCTGCTCTAACACTTAATAGCTAGGTGTTATTTCTAAATAATGTGGCATATTATTACATTATATCAAGTCATTATGAAGTGAGGTGGAGGTGCAAACTGAAGCCTCACCTTTGCACATTTAACACGCTTCAATTATTTCCGGAATCTCAGCAGATTTAGCACCATTTCTGTCCTTATCAGATAACTCCACTGTCGCTGGCTTAGACTGACCACCTGCGCCCTTACTCCAGATCATGTTAATTTCACCTGTGGGCAGTCTCCTTTTTCCATGCCTGTACTGGGCCACTTACAACCATGGGCTTTCCAGCACAATCTCATGGGAATACTTAGCACTCTATTCAAAGATCATTGCAAAATTTTCCAGAAAGTTTAGGTTCAAGTCAAATTTGATTAAGATAATCTTGGAGTCAGACATAAATAAGCAAAATATTTAAGCTGCAAAAGGTAGATTAGATTTCTTGATAGATACGAGTGCACTGCCAAACCGAAGTCACATAAATAGTCCAAAATGTTTATATTGATCGCTTTTTAACTTATGCATCTAATCATGTCTGCAACTTATAAAATGGATATGACTAAACACATTTATCTTATTTTAGTAACATATTAATACTTGCCCCAATAGAGAAATCTTCAGCTTTCTTTTGTCTAAATCATGACAATGCTAGCTATAGTCATCCTAATAATGTTCTTGACAGAAACACTTTGCTGCCAATTTACATAACTTCATTTTAAAAGGTCATATCAGGACAAAAATCTTGGATACAAACTTGTTACCTATAATAGGGTTAGCCACTATTGTTTAATCTGTAACTAAAGTTTAAATGATAAATATCTTGAAACAGCAGAGTACTACTCCAGTATACTGTAGTATATTAGAGTATAATGTATAAAAAAGTAAAAGTGAATATATCTTCAGGCAGAGGACAAAAAAACTCTTATCTAGAATTCAGAACAAATAAATAAATAATTTATGACCTTATCACATAATATCTAGGTAGTCATTTTTTTCTAGGCCATTGTTATTTTTCAATTATCTATAGTAGCTGTTTCATAAGGTTAAATTTCATAAGATCAGGCCATATCATATTAAAGATATTCCAAGTATTTCTGTCACTAAAATGGAAATTATCATAAAATAACAGAGATTACCATAAGATAAACCAGACCAGAAATCACCACCACATTCTCAATCACATGTCTATCCAAGGTAAACAAGCAGGGGAGTGGCCTGTGACTTCGACACATCCACACTCGGTGCCTCTCAAGGCATGGCTGCAGAGGCGAAGCAAGATCTACATCCAGTTGGTCTCCCAAGCAGTGTGCTCTTTCAGACAATTTTCAAAGTTTGAGGGAAAAAATGGGTTTCTCATTAAAGAGTCACAGTGAGTCTTTAAAAGGTCACTGTGACTAACATAAAAACACTCATATTCTTTACTGAGAACTTTAAAAGAAAAGGGATAGAAACTGTGATAGTTTCGCCACAGAATAGTTCAAATTTTGACAATTTACTCATCTTTGTGCGTGTGAATCACATTTTGAAAACTAATCATAAAATAACATTACTTCTCCAAAACACAGAAGGAAAATTCATTAGATTTATAGTACCTGGGAAGGCAAATTGATAAAGATGGTTCCCTGCACTTGCTGCAAAATGAAAGAAAAAAAAATGTATTCTGTACTCTTAAAATGTGTACTTCAAAAATAGAAAACACTGACCAAGTTGAAGGTATCTCATGAAAAGTATCTTGCTATCATCAATTCTTGTGTTAGGAGGACAGCTCTTTTCAAATCTAGAGGAACTATAATGGAAATCTTCAAATCACAAGATAACAGGCAATTTTCCCTAAGAGTGGCATTCCTGGATATGCATAAGCACACATACTGGTCAAGGACAGAGTATACATGGAAACGTTTCCAGAGCTTAGAGAGAAATGTTTACATTTTCAGGCAATTATTAATTGCTCTTTGAACACAGAAGGAACAAGGCTTATCAATAAACATATGGGAGTTAACAGTTGAGTAAGAAGGAAAAATCAATCAAGATGGCAGCTATCCATAGTATTCGAATTAAATCTTTCCATTTCTAAGAACATCTAATGAACCAATATTTTTTTTTCCATTTATTTTTATTAATTGGAGGCTAATTACTTTACAATATTGTAGTGGTTTTTGTCATACATTGACATGAATCAGCCATGGATCCACATGTGTTCCCCATCCTGATCCCCCCTCCCACAACTCCCTCTCCACCTGACCCCTCTAGGTCTTCCCAGTGCACCAGGCCCGAGCACTTGTCTCATGCATTCAACCTGGGCTGATGATCTGTTTCATGCTAGATAATATACATGTTTCGATGCTGTTCTCTTGAAACATCCCACCCTCGCCTTCTCCCACAGAGTCCAAAAGTCTGTTCTGTACATCTGTGTCTCTTTTTCTGTTTTGCATATAGGGTTATCATTACCATCTTTCTAAATTCCATATATATGTGTTAGTATGCTGTAATGGTCTTTATCTTTCTGGCTTACTTCCCTCTGTATAGTGGGCTCCAGTTTCATCCATCTCACTAGAACTGATTCAAATGAATTCTTTTTAATGACTGAGTAATATTCCATGGTGTATATATACCACAGCTTCCTTATCCATTCGTCTGCTGATGGGCATCTAGGTTGCTTCCATGTCCTGGCTACTATAAACAGTGCTGCGATGAACATTGGGGTGCACGTGTCTCTTTCAGATCTGGTTTCCTCAGTGTGCATCCCCAAGAGTGGGATTGCTGGGTCATATGGCAGTTCTATTTCCAGTTTTTTAAGGAATCTCCATACTGTTCTCCATAATGGCTGTGCTAGTTTGCATTCCCACCAACAGTGTAAGAGGGTTCCCTTTTCTCCACACCCTCTCCAGCATTTATTGCTTGTAGACTTTTGGATAGCAGCCATCCTGACTGGCGTATAATGGTACCTCATTGTGGTTTTTGAATTGCATTTCTCTGATAATGAGTGATGTTGAGCATCTTTTCATGTGTTTGTTAGCCATCTGCATGTCTTCTTTGGAGAAATGTCTGTTTTAGTTCTTTGGCCCATTTTTTGATTGGGTCACTTATTTTTCTGGAATTGAGCTGCAGGAGTTGCTTGTATATTTTTGAGATTAATTCTTTGTTTGTTGCTTCGTTTGCCATTATTTTCTCCCAATCTGAGGGCTGTCTTTTCACCTTGCTTAGTTTCCTTTGTTGTGCAAAAGCTTTTAAGTTTCATTAGGTCTCATTTGTTTATTTTTGCTCTTATTTACAATATTCTGGGAGGTGGGTCATAGAGGATCCTGCTACGATTTATGTAGGAGAGTGTTTTGCCTATGTTCTCCTCTAGGAGTTTTATAGTTTCTGGTCTTACATTTAGATCTTTAATCCATTTTGAGTTTATTTTTGAGTATGGTGTTAGAAAGTGTTCTAGCTTCATTCTTTTTTTTTTTTTTTAGCTTCATTCTTTTACAAGTGGTTGACTAGTTTTCCCAGCACCACTTGTTAAAGAGGTTGTCTTTTTTCCATTGTATATCCTTGCCTCCTTTGTCGAAGATAAGGTGTCCATAGGTTCGTGGATCTATCTTTGGGCTTTCTATTCTGTTCCATTGGTCTATATTTCTGTCTTTGTGCCAGTACCATACTGTCTTGATGACTGTGGCTTTGTTAGTAGAGTCTGAAGTCAGGCAGGTTGATTCCTCCAGTTCCATTCTTCTTTCTCAAGATTACTTTGGCTATTCGAGGTTTTTTGTATTTCCATACGAATTGAGAAATTGTTTGTTCTAGTTCTGTGAAAAATACCGTTGGTAGCTTGATAGGGATTGCACTGAATCTATAGATTGCTTTGGGTAGGAGAGTCATTTTGACAATGTTGATTCTTCCAATCCATGAACATGGTATATTTCTCCATCTGTTTGTGTCCTCTTTGATTTCTTTCATCAGTGTTTTATAGTTTTCTATGTATAGGTCTTTTGTTTCTTTAGGTAGATATACTCCTAAGTATTTTATTCTTTTTGTTGCAATGGTGAATGGTATTGTTTCCTTAATTTCTCTTTCTGTTTTCTCATTGTTATTGTGTAGGGATGCAAGGGATTTCTGTGTGTTAATTTTATATCCTGCAACCTTACTATATTCGTTGATTAGCTATGAACCAATATTTAAATGGGGAGTTGCAAAGTTTCTATCTCTAATTTCCAGAGGGATAAAATGATTAAACTGTCTGTACACAGAAACCAGGGGCAGATCAAATCCATACTGTTTGAGGAAATTTATATGTTGACCAAATGTCCTTTTAAAAATTATGGATTTCCAATAAGATGGGGTTCCCCCCCAACGGTAAAAGCAATCAGTTCATACAGACACACAGTCCCTTTAGCACCAACATGTACAATTAATTACATGGCTATAATCATATTTACTCACTTTCCTAATAATATCTGTGGTTGGCTGGATTCATTTGTGATACCAAATATATCAGGAATTAAGTCACCATTGAAGCTGAAAAGAAAACATTAAAAACATTAAGCAGCTATTCTATTAAATTCTCACTTGCAATTTAATTTAAAAAAAAACTTTGGGTAGGTGTGGTAAACATAGAACAGTATCTGTTGTAGTCAACTGAACGTCAGAAGTGACAGGTTTAACTTTTGTTATTGGACCCTCTAGCCACCTCGGCATAAGAACGTGTTTCGGATGGCCCAGCTACACAGACGATTGGGCCTCTGAGACACTCTGAGTGCTAGCTAAAGAGCACAGACTATCAGTGACCCACAGTGGACATCCAGTATGAGCAAGAAATAAACTTCTGTTGTGAGATTCTGGTGTTGTCTGTAGCCTCTGCATAGTCTAGCCTATCTCTGAGTAATAAGGAGACTGTAATTTCAGAATCATGACCCTCCTCCTTATTTAGCCAGATGGGCTTAGGGGAAATCACCCACAAAAGTAATCCCTAAGATGGTGTAAAAATTTATACTAGTCATTGAATATTGTAACAACAATGAAAAACACCTAATTAAAAAAGAAATCAAGCTGAGAACCTTTAAAAGATTAATTCATGGATTGAAGTTCAGACTTCTAATAGTCACCTGCCTATTGATGTACAACTATGATTTTAATAACTGTACAAAACACAGCACTGGAAGCAAGAATGTGGCTGTACATTGTTTAGTCCCCAAGATAGTATCTATATCATTATCAGAATCCTAACAGCTACTTGAATTAAGCTTATGTTGGTACATGAATCTACTTCGAGGAGATAAATGATAATACTAAGCAATATCTGTAAAAAAGGACAGTTTTTCCTTAATATAGAAATAGTTCTAAGTCAAGCAGAGGAAATCCTCTACCCTTCATATCTACCAATCAAGCACTAACAGTTTTATCCAAAAACAGTCATCTTAGTTCTCTGAATAATGACATGGCTAGGATCAATAAAGATCCATTATGGACACATTCAAAGCTATTAAGACAAAACCAAAAAGACAAATCTCTTTTTCCAAAATAATGAATTTCAATTTTCTCTTTCTTCCATCATGGCAAGTAAATATCATATAACTAAGAGGGCAGGCCCCTATCATCTTTAAAGGGAGAATGAATACAGAGCCAACACGACTGAGCAAAGTAGCTTCCTATGTAAAAGATTTTATTTTATGTTTGTAAGTTTAAAATCATCTAAAGGGAAGCAAGCACATACTTACTCCATAATTAGTGGTTCATCTTGAAAAGTCCTATTGAGTATGGTCATATTGCTAGGATCTATAAAAGAAAAGAAAATACATAAATGAACAGGCATTTTATATTATCTTTTATATCTGCACTTAGGGAAGAGAATAATCTTTTATTCTTTTCAAGATTCATCTCTAACTAATTCCAACTTTCACCATTAATCACTAATGAGACACTATAACTTAAGTGGACATCAAGTTTGTAAAGATAAACTGCTGGGAAAGTTTATAGGCTTCCCTGATGGCTCAGACAGTAAAGAATCTGTCTGCAATATGGGAGACATAGGTTCAATCCCTGGGTATGAAGAGCCCCTGGAGAAAGGAATGGCAACTGAGTCCAGTATTCTTGCCTGGAGAATTGCCTGGACAGAGGAGCCTGGCAAGCTACAGTCCACGGGGTCGCAGCACTGGACACGACTGACAGACTAACACTTTCACACTACAGTGAAGATATCAGCATTCTAATAACTTCCTTTTGAGTCTTCATTCTGAAAATCTCTTACATGAATCTTCTTTATATATGGTTTACCACTAGAGCAGCTGACAATTAAGATTTTGCTGTAAAGAACCCAATATGTGGAAAACTACTTGATTCTAAAATGTCCATGCTCTCCTCTCCACCTCAGTCCTTGAAATCTGGTTCTATGAACAAAATTGCCCATTCAGGTGTAATTAATTGGTTTTTCAGATAAAATTTGAAGATTCATGGGAAGATAGGGTAGGTAGACTGTTTTGCCTGGAGAATCACATGGACAGCAAGCCTGGCGAGCTATAGTCCATAGGGTTGCAAAGAGTTGAACATGACTGAAGCAACTTAGCACGCACGCATGGTAGACAGACTCTCAAACTTTAACCTTTTTGTGCTTTCCTGTACTAGGGAGACCAGAAACCAAAAACAGCGTTTCTCAGACATCCTTGCATCTAAGATTCTGAATAAAATGTGATACCTGCTAATTAGATACACTATGGGTTTTCCAACGCAGGAATGAGGTGAAGGCTGTGTTTCTGTCATTTCTGTCTTAAATGTCTGATCACTGAATTTTATTTTATTTTCTTATTTTTTTTGATCACTGAATTTTAAATACTGAGGGAGCACCTGTTGTGCACCTGGCTGCTTTCTGATGGGAAAAAGGCAGTAGCTTCTTCAAAGGCTTTGAGAATTGTTCCTGAAAGTTCAACTTAGTGTGTGTGCTTCAGTCAACCCAATAACTCTGTAAAGCATAAAAACCTTTTAATAAATCTCTCTTCGTTAAAGTAATAAGAATGGATTTTGTTCCCTGGAGTTGACTATAGATCACGTCTAGGTTGAAAAAGGAAATCAGAAAACAGACTTTTAAAAAGAGTTTTAGAGACAATTACTGACACATAAGAACTGCATTTTTGAACTAATTTTTGAACATTATTTTTGTTACATTTACCTAAGAATACCAGGCATGTTTTTCCTTTCATATCCAGTGACAAATATTAAAGACATTTAAAACAAATTCACCTAATGTTTGATTCTGTCCCCAGAAGATAACAGCTCCTAATTCACCATTGGCATGATTTTTGGGAAGATACGTCAGAAGGACATCCATTTGTGAATCTCCATCATAATCCCCTGGGACTACACTGGTTATCAATGTACTGTAATTACTAAACAAACAAACAAACAAACATTTTAATAAACAAACATTCCAGTAGAGCTATAATAGAAAAGGACACTTTTACATTTATACTATGTAAAAATATCCTCAATGCAAAATACAAAAATTTACAGAACTGATTAATTTCATTGTCTTCTTTAATAGCTTATCATCCTTCATGTATGTAGGCTTCCATGGACTATGAAAGAATTCAGAATGAATGCAAAGAGTCTTAAGAAAGGAGAAAAAGCTGAAATATTTATTAAGAGGAAGTGCAGTTCTATGTTTAAGCACTGACCCAGTCCTTTCACCTAGTTCTTTTGTCAGATACCAGGACCCATGAATGGTGTTTATACAAATGGAGGCTGATTATCAACTGTTAAGCACCAGTGAGTATCACTGTCATTTTATAAAAGATACTATTTAAAAATTACTTAATCTTGGATTTCAATGCAGATTTGAAACAATCATTTTATTTCTGAAAGCTTTTCAAGATTCATAATGAAAAATATGTTACTCTTGACCAAACCTGGCAATAAACTATCATGACATACATACCTAGTTCTACATCTTTAACAATAAAATATTCTAAAATGGTTTGTATTAACCTTGAAAATCTTTTAAAAAGACATTCTAGAGTGCGGTCATAATGTTGTCTCAGTGACCCAACCAAAAATTAGGCCTTAAATTCAATTTATATTTAATTCTACTTAAGAACAAATAGCAAGACAGTTTCCAAATAGTCTATTATTTTCTAAATGACCTCACAAATATAAAAAATCTGTAACAGGTTTTACTTACAGTGAAATAAGGAAAATACTGATAAGGATAAGATTAAGAAAAAATAAATAATAATAGCTTTATTTAATGCAGCTACTTACTATGTTTCAGATATTATATCAAGTGTTTAACAGCTATTATTATTATCTGATAATCTCCATTACCTGAAATAGGTATTGTGCTTCTCATTGAATACACCAAGAAACTGAGGTTTGGAGCAATTAAGTTGCTTTCTGAGTTAAACATCTACTTAAATGGAATAGCTGGAATTTAAATTCAGTTGTGTTGTCCTCTAAAATTGACTTTCATTATGATAAAATACTTTTTGTAATGCCACTTTCTTCAAAGTATTCTGACAATACTTGAACCTTTCCCTTAAAAATAGCTGGTCTTTAAAAATGATGACATAGTAATTGCACATGTAGCTACATCTTGCTACTATGTAGCAAGCTGTATGTGAGTGCACACCCTGTTGTGCACCTGTGTATGTATGCACGTGCAGTCATGCATATGCTGCACATACTTGGCAGTAATACTTGTTCAAATAAATCCATGATTTGCGGTCAAAAAGTACCCTGAAATAGACAGGAATACATTACAAAGGACTAGATGGGAACTTATCCTAACCAATTTTATTCCTAAAATTGTCTTGCTGCTTTATGGCTCTAAAAATAGGAATCTGAACTTTAAAAAATAACAGATTGTGATATGCATTGATCGCCTTTTTAAAAGAACCTACTAAAATGACATGGAATGAATTTTATTTTTTTAAAGCATAACCCTCAAAGACAAAGAGATCATGAAAGGACACAGCAGATGGAGAGATGCTAATTGACTTAACAGGGGGCAAGGAAACAAGAGCTGACCCTTGAACACATGGGGTTAAGGACACTGACCAGCTGCAGTTGAAAATCCACATGTAACTTTACAATTGGTCCTCCACATCCTCGGTTCTGCATTCACAGATTAAACCAACTGTGGACAGCGTAGTACTGCAGTATGTACTCAGTGGGAAAAAAATATGTATATAAGTGGACCCATATCATTCAATGGTCAACTATATAGCTTACATACACTTCAGCTTGAAGTGCTTAGAGAAAAGGCTCAAGCAGCTTTTTGCCTTGAAGAACATTTGAAAAGCTTAGAATGTGGAGTCATCAGAAATACCATATGACAAAAATAAGGCACAAGGCTGAAAAGAGATTTAACTGAAGGTCTTTGATGGTTCCTTTTCCCTCTTGCTCAGCAAGGCATCAACTAGTTTATTTCTGGGAAGTTTCAGATGTCAGAGATTTAAGTTTCAGGAGATGGTAAGATATTGGTCTAAGGCTGAAAACAGGGAGTTAACGGAAAGTCAACAAAAGGAATACATGGGCCTTTGATCCCAGCTCTGCCAAATCCCTAGGATGCCAGTCAGCCAGGAACATATTCACAGGGCAAGAGACAAGTCCCACCATGCAGAGTTTCCAATGAGTTCTTTAGTACTTTATTCTTAACAAAGTTTAATAAAGAGCTACCTGCCTTTTAAATAAAACTGAATATTAAAAAGAACCAAACAGCAATAAAGAATCTGAAAAAAACAAATAATAGTGAACAAAACAAAGCTTCAAAACTATACTTAAGGACATAAGAGAAGAAAATATACCCATTAAAAAAAAGAAGAACAGCATGCTAAGACAAAAGAATAATAGGGGGGAGGAGCCAAGATGGCAGAGGAATAGGACAGGGAGACCACCTTCTCCCCTACAAATTCATCGAAAGAACAATTGAACGCTGAGCAAACTTCACAAAACAACTTCTGATCGCTAGCTGAGGACATCAGGCGCCCAGAAAAGCAGCCCATTGTCTTCGAAAGGAGGTATGACAAAATATAAAAGATAAAAAGAGAGACAAAAGAGCTAGGGACAGAGACCTGTCCCGGGAAGGGAGTCCTAAAAAAGGAAGTTTCCAAACACCAGGAAACCCTTGCACTGGTGGTTCTGGGGGAAGTTTTCAAATCTCGGAGGGCAACCTAACTGGGAGGAAAAATAAATAAAACCCACAGATTACGTGCCTAAAAGCAACTCCCAGCAGAAAAGTACCCCAGACGCCCGCATCCGCCACCAGAAAGTGGGGGTGGAACGGAGAGGAGCCGGCGGCGGCGTTGCTTAGAGTAAGGACCGGGCCTGAATGCCGAGGGCAATTGGAGGGAACTAAAGTGAGATAGCAACTTAAACTGGGGGACAGCAAGAGAGAGAGAGAAAATTAACCGTTTGCAGAACAAAGGGACTGAGCCAAGTCCAGAAAAGAGCTAGCCGGCTGCGGACCGCCCCATCCCCGCTGGAGGCAGGAGGCAGTGGGGAGGGAAAAGGGGCAAACTCGGCCCCAGTGACAGCATCCCCTACCACACTGCAAACAGGCTTCCAGTTTCTAACCAAAGACTTCCTGAAAGTCTGGATGGTCGACATCCACCGGGAGGGTCGCGGCTAAACACAAGACGCGCGCGGAAACTGAGGCTGGGACTGCGGAGGGGAGAAGGCGCACCGCACCCAGGAGAGTGCGCCCGTCAAGCTCCTGCTGCCTGAGCTGCTTGGGCAGGGAAGGCACAAAACGCAGGCGCAACTGAGTCCATGCTTTTGTGTAGTACCGGAAAATGGGAACCGCACGCAACGCAGGTCCCACTCCATATAGAGCAGCCGGGAGCCTGAGCAGTGTAGACGGGGAAAGCACACACCCCTGAGAGGGCAAACTCAGTGTGGCCGGAACACTGTGAGTGCTCCCCCCACACACACAGCGATATCTGTCTGCAGCGCCCCTCCCTCCCTGCAACACAACTGAACAAGCGAACCTAAACAAGAGACCACCTCCGCCCGCCTGTGACAGGGCGGAAATTAGACACTGAAGAGACCGGCAAACAGAAGCCAACTAAACAAAGGGAACCGCTTCAGAAGGGACCGGTGCAACAGATTAAAATTCCTATAGGTAACACCGACTACACCAGAAGGGGCCTATAGATGTAAGCTGGAATAAGGAGCTGTCTGAAACTGAACCGAACCCACACTGACCGCAACAGCTCCAGAGAAATTCCTAGATATATTTTTACCTTTTTTTTAAAAATTTTTTTCTCTTCTTTTTAATTCTTTCTCTTTAATTTTCTTTTAAAATTCCCTATTACTCCATTACTCCTTAACTTTCATTTTCATATAGTTTTATGATTTTATTAATTAGGAAAAAAAATTTTTTTCTTTTTTTTTCCCTCTTATTTTCTTTTAAAGTCTTCTATTACTCCTCTACTATGCCTTAATTTTCATTTTCATTTCACTATAACCTTGCAAAAAAAAAAAAAAGAGAAGCCTTATTTTTAAACCAAACTTCATATATATTTCTAAAATTTTTTGTGTTTTTGTTTTTAATATTGTATTTTCAAGAGTCTAACCTCGACTCTAGATTTTTAATCTTTGTTTTTCAGTATGTCATATAAATTTTGGACGTTTAAGGATCCAATATTCAGTTCCCATTTTTTTTTTGAGTGTGTTGATTACTCTCTCCGACTTTTGACTCTCCTTTTTCTACCTCAGAACACCCCTATTTCCTCCTTTCCCCTTCTCTTCCCAATCCAATTCTGTGAATCTTTGTGGGTGTCTGAGCTATGGAGAACACTTAGGGAACAGAGTACTATGTAGATCTGTCTCTCTCCTCTTGAGTTGCCCTTTTTCTCCTCCTGCTCACCTCTATCTCCCTTCTCCCTCTCCTCTTTTTCATGTAACTCTGTGAACCTCTCTGGGTGTCCCTCACAGGGGAGAATCTTTTCACCATTAACCTAGAAGTTTTATTGTCAGTGCTGTATAGTTGGAAAAGTCTTGAGACCACTAGAAAAATAAAACTGAAATCAAGAGGCAGGAGACTTAAGCCCAAAACCTGAAAACACCAGAAAACTCCTGACTATATGGAACATTAAGTAATAAGAGACCATCCAAAAGCCTCCATACCTACACTGAAACCAACCACCACCCAAGAACCAATAAGTTTCAGAGCAAGACATACCACGCAAATTCTCCAGCAACACAGGAACATAGCCCTGAGCGTCAACATACAGACTGCCCAAAGTCACACCTAACACATAGACCCATCTCAAAACTCATTACTGGACACTCCACTGCACTCCAGAGAGAAGAAATCCAGTTCCAAGCACAAGAACACTGACGCAAGCTTCCCTAACCAGGAAACCTTGACAAGCCAATCATCCAACCCTACCCACTGGGTGAAACCTCCACAGTAAAAAGGAACCACAGACCTCCAGAATACAGAAAGTCCACTCCAGACACAGCAATCTAAACAACATGAAAAGGCAGAGAAATACCCAACAGGTAAAGGAACATGAAAAGTGCCCACCAAGTCAAACAAAAGAGGAGGAGATAGGGAATCTACCTGAAAAAGAATTTAGAATAATAGTAATAAAAACGATCCAAAATCTTGAAAACAAAATGGAATTACAGATAAATAGCCTGGAGACAAAGATTGAGAAGATGCAAGAAATGTTTAATAAGGACCTAGAAGAAATAAAAAAAGAGTCAATTAAAAATGAAAAATGCAATAAATGAGATCAAAAACACTCTGGAGGGAACCAAGAGTAGAATAACAGAGACAGAAGATAGGATAAGTGAGGTAGAAGATAAAATGGTGGAAATAAATGAAGCAGAGAGGAAAAAAGAAAAAAGAATCAAAAGAAATGAGGACAACTTCAGGGACCTCTGGGACAATGTGAAACACGCCAACATTCGAATCATAGAAGTCCCAGAATAAGAAGACAAAAAGAAAAGCCATGAGAAAATACTCGAGGAGATAATAGCTGAAAACTTTCCTAAAATGGGGAAGGAAATAGCCACCCAAGTCCAAGAAACCCAGAGAGTCCCAAACAGGATAAACCCAAGGCGAAACACACCAAGGCACATATTAATCAATTTAACAAAGATCAAACACAAAGAACAAATATTAAAAGCAGCAAGGGAGAAACAACAATAACACACAAAAGGATACCCATAAGGATAACAGCTGATATATCAATAGAAACCCTCCAGGCCAGAAGGGAATGGCAGGACATACTTAAAGTAATGAAAGAGAATAACCTACAACCTAGATTACTGTACCAGGCAAGGATCTCATTCAGATATGAAGGAGAATTCAAAAACTTTACAGGCAAGCAAAAGCTGAGAGAATTCAGCACCACCAAACCAGCTCTTCCACAAATGCTAAAGGATCTTCTCTAGACAGGAAACACAGAAAGGTTGTATAAACGTGAACCCAAAACAACAAGTAAATGGCAACGGGACCATACCTATCAAGAATTACCTTAAATGTAAATGGGTTGAATGCCCCAACCAAAAGACAAAGACTGGCTGAATGGATACAAAAACAAGACCCCTATATATGCTGTCTACAAGAGACCCACCTCAAAACAAGGGACACATACAGGCTAAAAGTGAAGGGCTAGAAAAAAATATTTCACGCAAACGAAGAACAAAAGAAAGCATTCAACATAGTTTAGGAAGTTTTGGCCACAGCAATCAGAGCAGAAAAAGAAATAAAAGGAATCCAGATAGGAAAAGAAGTGAAACTCTTGCTGGTTGCAGATGACACGATCCTCTACATAGAAAACCCTAAAGACTCTACCTGAAAATTACTAGAGCTAATCAACGAATATAGTAAAGTTGTAGGATATAAAATTCACACACAGAAATCCCTTGCATTCCTATACACTAACAATGAGAAAATAGAAAGAGAAATCAAGGAAACAATACCATTTACCATTGCAACAAAAAGAATAAAATACTTAGGAGTATATCTACCTAAAGAAACAAAAGACCTATACACAGAAAACTATAAAACACTGATGAAAGAAATCAAAGAGGACACAAATAGATGGAGAAATATACTGTGTTCATGGATTGGAAGAATCAATATTGTCAAAATGGCTATACTCCCCAAAGCAATCTATAGATTCAATGCAATCCCTATCAAGCTACCAACGGTATTTTTCACAGAACTAGAACAAACAATTTCTCAATTCGTATGGAAATACAAATAACCTCAAATAGCCAAAGTAATCTTGAGAAAGAAGAATGGAACTGGAGGAATCAACCTGCCTGACTTCAGACTCTACTAACAAAGCCACAGTCATCAAGACAGTATGGTACTGGCACAAAGACAGAAATATAGATCAATGGAACAGAATAGAAAGCCCAAAGATAGATCCACGAACCTATGGACACCTTATCTTCGACAAAGGAGGCAAGGATATACAGTGGAAAAAAGACAACCTCTTTAACAAGTGGTGCTGGGAAAACTGGTCAACCACCTGTAAAAGAATGAAACTAGAACACTCTCTAACACCATACACAAAAATAAACTCAAAATGGATTAAAGATTCTAAATGTAAGACCAGAAACTATAAAACTCCTAGAGGAGAACATAGGCAAAACACTCTCCGACATAAATCACAGCAGGATCCTCTATGACCCACCTCCCAGAATATTGGAAATAAAAGCAAAAATAAACAAATGGGACCTAATGAAACTTAAAAGCTTTTGCACAACAAAGGAAACTATAAGCAAGGTGAAAAGACAGCCCTCAGATTGGGAGAAAATAATAGCAAACGAAGCAACAAAGGACTAATCTCAAAAATATACAAGCAACTCCTGCAGCTCAATTCCAGAAAAATAAGTGACCCAATCAAAAAATGGGCCAAAGAACTAAAACAGACATTTCTCCAAAGAAGACATGCAGATGGCTAACAAACACATGAAAAGATGCTCAATATCACTCATTATCAGAGAAATGCAAATCAAAAACTACAATGAGGTACCATTACACGCCAGTCAGGATGGCTGCTATCCAAAAGTCTACAAGCAATAAATGCTGGAGAGGGTGTGGAGAAAAGGGAACCCTCTTACACTGTTGGTGGGAATGCAAACTAGTACAGCCACTATGTAGAACAGTGTGGAGCTTTCTTAAAAACTGGAAATAGAACTGCCATATGACCCAGCAATCCCACTCTTGGGGATACACCCTGAGGAAACCAGATCTGATAGAGACACGTGCACCCCAATATTCATCGCAGCACTGTTTATAGTAGCCAGGACATGGAAGCAACCTAGATGCCCATCAGCAGACGAATGGATAAGGAAGCTGTGGTATATATACACCATGGAATATTACTCAGTCATTAAAAAGAATTCATTTGATTTAGTTCTAGTGAGATGGATGAAACTGGAGCCCATTATACAGAGTGAAGTAAGCCAGAAAGATAAAGACCATTACAGCATACTAACACATATATATAGAATTTAGAAAGATGGTAATGATAACCCTATATGCAAAACAGAAAAAGAGACACAGATGTACAGAACAGACTTTTGGACTCTGTGGGAGAAGGCGAGGGTGGGATGTTTCAAGAGAACAGCTTCGAAACATGTATATTATCTAGGGTGAAACAGATCACCAGCCCAGGTTGGGTGCATGAGACAAGTGTTCGGGGCTGGTGCACTGGGAAGACCCAGAGGGATCTGGTAGAGAGGGAGGTGGGAGGGGGGATCAAGATGGGGAATACATGTAAATTCATGGCTGATTCATGTCAATGTATGACAAAAATCACTACAATGCTGTAAAGTAATTAGCCTCCAACTAATAAAAATAAATGGGGGGAAAAATAGAATAATAAGAGAACAAAGAAAACTTCTTGGAGATTAAAAAATATAGGAGATGGCCTTTCCTGGATTCGAGACGGCCCACAGTCTGCCTATGGACTGTGTTTCCTCCCTGAATAAACCTTTCACTTCAAATCACAGCTAACATAAAAATATCCAATAAAAGACCCAAGATAAAATTAAGATTTCCTGGGTGGGGGGAAACCCACAAAATGACAGACACAATGAAATAAAGAAATAAAGGATGGAATTAGGCAGTCCAATAACCAACTAGTAAGGATTTCTTAAAGAGACAAGAAAAATATAATCAGAGAAATAAGAACATTTAAAAAATCCCCCAGGTACAGAAGACTTGAAGGGGCTCACTTACTGCCGAGAATAATAAAAGAAAAACAGTCTATTCCAAAACATACTATGAAATTTCAGAAAAAAGGGATAAAGAAGACACCCTAATAGCTTCTAAAATTAAAAATAAAACAATCTATATTTGAAGGATTAGGAAAAAGAATAGAAATGGATTTTAAATTAATAACCTATGAAGCTAGAAGACTATAGGTCAATCAAAGATTGAATAGAAAAAGGTTTTGGAAATGGAAGGACATACCCATTTCCAAACTGCTAGAAGGATATACTCCAGTGAAGTAAGTGAAGAAGCAAAGAACAAAACAGTACAGGATCTAAGAAATAGGGATCAAAGAATAACAAAGGGAAAAATCTCCAAACAGTGACTCTGCAGAAGGCCTGGGGCATGAGAGTTCAGATTGGGAAGGAGTGCAGCAATGCAAATTCTTTACTTTCTGAGCCACTAGGGAAGGCCTAAAATATGGAAATAAATCCCAAAACAGCTCAAAGTTTTAAAAGTGGTTGTATCTGAGAGGAACAGAGGAGTAGGGGAAAAAATAGTGAAGGACAGTTATTTTTTGCAAAGTATACTAAATATATACAAAAATTTCTAAATTTTGTAAGTATATAAAATGACACTACATTAATCAAAGAAAAAGAAATTAATTGGGATTAAAAGAAAACTCTGTGGAACCCAAGTCTTTAACAGCCCATAAATTGCCTTAACTTCTAATCTTCCATGTTTGAATTTAAGTTAAATATTAAAGAATCTCAGGACTCATTAGGCCATATGGGAACTTCTTAAATTTTTGGAACAGTTTCTGAAGTAATATCTGATCATTCTACATACCAATTCATCCTGCATATGACTTACAAGTAAATCAAACAACTTAAAATACCATTTTAATCACCTCTCCTTTAAACAAGAGCCTGTAATGATTTTCCATTTTTCATGGGATTGAGGTCAATTCTGATATTTATGAACGTTTAGTCTGACTTGATCTCATCTTCCTAGTCCATATCTCTCCAAAGTGTTCCCTCTACTTCTGTCAGGCAAATCTTTTCATCTTCTCTTCACAACACGCTGTTTTTTTACTGCCATCTCTTGTTAATGCTGTATCCTGAAAACTGAAAGCCCTCACCTAAATTTTACCTATTTTAAGGTCAAGCTCAAGTTCCATAACTTTCTAGAAGCTGCCACTTTAGCCTGCACTGGCTCATCTCTTCTTTCAGACAGCAATTCAATCCTTGCTTCTTGTAATTTCAAAACTGTTGGCTCACTTTGAATGAGTCACTGTGTTTCATGCAAAGCCAGTTATATATGTATATATATACAAAACAGGACTATTATTTGAACATTTAAAAAATTCAGTCTGACTGGAATTTCCTCAAAAGTAACCAGTTAGTCCCCTAGCAGTCACCACCCACCAATCAATAAAGAAAAAAATTAAAACAGAAGTCACTGACTCCACAGCAAACTCCTCTTTCAGACCACGAAGTTGAGCTGAAGAGCCTGTGAGCAGGCTCTGCCCACCGGGACACTCAGGATGTGGGACAATCCCTAAGACATTTAAGAAAACATATCAGATCACAAGGGTCTGGAAGGTGCTTATGTAGGAACAGACCTGGATCCACTCAAAATTATTTATTTTTTAAGTTTAAATTTTCATATGTTAAGTAATTTTTCTAACAAGTTACTTGCTTCATACCTCATAACTAGTGGTTTTCTATCACGACATCATATTAGAATAAAACTGATTTCAAAAACAATGCAACTGGTTACTGCATGCTGTTACAACAATGACAATTTTACAGAAACACACACATCTGTACTTACTTCAATGATACATTTACTTTGGGTTTAAAATAGGGTGCATTCTGGTCTGCCAAAAAGACGATTAAGTCATTTCCTAAAGGAGGCAAATATGTAACATTAGAAAAATGCTTCCCATTAAGACATCCAATCAGTGGTTACAAGAAGTTTTCTGGGCGCTGTTTTCAACAAGAAAACTTTTATTTTATTTCAGTTTGTTTGCCCTATCGAGGATGGTCCTATCACACTAACGGAATGGTGATTCCAAATAGTATACAACAAATTCAATATTCAAAGCAGCAGAGAAACTAGAAGGATGAACATGGAAAATATAGTTGGTCTTGCCTTCTCCTAAGAGTCAGATCAACTGACTTAAAGGAAGTATATAAAGAATATGCCTGTATTAAGTCATAACCTCCCCAAACCTAACAACTCAACCTCTTACAAGGCTGTTTAGTTCACTGCATAGATGCGTCACACCAAGGACTCAGTAACTTCTTACTGTAGGCATTTGACTAGTAACAAGGGTGTGATTTCATATTTAAGCAGATAAAAACTGAATCCTCCAAGACCAGTCCCTTTTGGCTCCTATAGATCCACGCCCCCATGAATTTCTGTCTGGAGTTCAATGAACACTCATTGGAACAGACTTTTCAAACTGTTCAGCCAAACACACATCATCTTTAAAGTTAAAGGGAGAGTCCCTCTCCACTTTGGATGGAGTGGCTATGGGTTAGGCAGTCTGTACCCTTCCTGCAGTAAATGGAGTCATATAAAAACAGGGGAAATACCCAAGGTCCAAGGTCCACCAGAAGTTCTGGGGTCCCAGAAAGAACTCCAAGAGATCTGGGCCAAGATCCTGTCAAACTTTGTATAAGTGCTTCAGTTCCTTCTTTCACAGCCTTGACCTTAAATAGAACCTGTTTTCTGGGTACTCAAGAATACTGAGACCCTCTACTGCCCACTGTCAGCATCAAGATTTACCAAAAAATAGTTTAGTGATGGTTAAAGCAAAGAACTCCCAAGAACCTCAAGCTGGAAAATAAAGCAGAGATTTGGAAGAGGAGGGTGGTGGCCAAAGCAAGGAGGTCTTCTGCACACAAAAGACTAGGCAGCTCAGAAAGGAGAAAAAACTGCAGTTTGAGAATCCTCTTCCAAAGAGACACTGGGTTTATTTATTAGTGGTGCCTGCAAAATACTTGAGTTAATTGTGAAGTGTTTAGTTCTTGGGAAGGAATAGTAGTTTCAAAGAAAGCTGGGACCCAGACAAAGGGAGTGGAGGGTGAATTAGATTAATTAGGAGGTAGGGAGAAGTTCTTTACCAGAGGAAATTATCAATTTGCACCTTTTCCAGTTCATCAAAGTGGAAGGGAAACTGCAGGAAGCAAGGCAGATAGGAATGAAGGGGCCTTGGGAAGGAACGTATAGAAAGCTAGAAAGACTCCTGGCGATCAGGAAGGGCTCTGGAAGGCAGGTGATTCTATGAAGGGGCGGGGTGCCTGAGTGAAGGCCGCGGTCTTCTCAAGAAAACAAAACAAAAAAACTGGGGTGTTTCTAGTGCGGTCAAACTGTGGAGTGGTCAAGCCAAGACCCGGGTTTGGAAAAGATAGTAAAAAAAAAAAAAAAAAAAGCGGGGGGGGGGGTTGTCAAGGAAATTGGAGATAAAGGAAGAAAGATAGGGCTGCCACAGAAGGGCGGGGAAAAGCAGGAGAACCGGCCCCCCAGGCAGGGGGCGTGGGGAATACCGGGAGGGGCACGCGGACAGAGAGGGGCCAGGGAAGCACTGACTTTCCCGCAGCACGAAGAGGTCCGTCTGCTTGTCAGAGTTGAGGTCTCCGAAGGCCGCCAGGGTGCCCCAGGCCTCGGCCCCAAAGAGCTCGGCCGTGACGTTGTGCAGCGCCCGCGCCGGGACCGGCCCGACTCCCAGCAGCGCGAGCCTCCCAAGCAGCAGGGCCAGCAGGACCCAAAAGTCCGGCAGCCGGCTCGCCGCCGCCATGGCAGCCCCTCCGCCCCAGCCCGCCGGCCCACTGCCGCGCTTAACGGCAGCCGGAAAGCACCGTGCTGCCGGCCGAGAGAGAAAGAGCGCAGCTCCGACACCCCTACGACCGCGGCCGGTTCTCCTCTTACTCTCCCCTAGGGCTGCCCCTCTGACGCTTGGGAGGCCGCGGAGCTAGGTTGAAGCTGGCCCTCAGCTCACTTCCGGCCGGTTCGCCTCCCGACAGTGTCGCGCGGGGGGCGGGGCCGGCCGGGCGGAGCTGACAGGCGGCCCCGGGGGGTGGTGGCCAAAGCGGCGGCCCGAGCGCGATGGCGGGGCTCATGGCCGAAGTGAGCTGGAAGGTCTTGGAGCGAAGAGCCCGGACCAAGCGCTCAGGTTTGGCTGGCTGGGACGCCACCCCTTCCCTCGCACCACAGGGGTGCTCCCCCTCTAGTGCTTTGGGCGGGAGGCAGATAGGGGTCCTAGAATGAACCTATGCCCGCGAGTTTCTCCTTAGAAAGCAGACGGTGGTCCCTGACTTCCTCTTGATGTCTTCCCCCATTAGGTGGTTGCCCCACCTTTACTCCTTTTTGCTTCCCCAGCTATATTTCGCGTGTGCGCCCCCTCGAAAAGTAGGTGATGGTGCCGACTTAGTCTGGAGTCTTCTTCCTTAGAAATCAGACGGCGACCACATTCGACAGAGTGCTGTCCATGCTTGAATTCCTCCCAGAAGAAAGAGCGTTTCATTCTTAAGACTAGGGTCTGGTCCTAGAAAACCGGCGGCTGCTTGTTGCCTTATATTGTATCTCTTTTTTACATCACAAGTTCTGAGCTCTAGCCAATTATCTATGTGGCAGAACTTGAGGGGGAAGGGGCCTCAGGCAATGAAGGACGTCACGCTGAGCATAGTTAAGGCTCAGGAGGAAGTGGGCCCCTTCCCTAGGCAAGTGGCCCCAGGACACCCAGTTCTCAGTTGTGGCTCCCAAACCTGATGCCACCTAGGTCAGAAGACGCTGCGCAGGCAGTTATAACAGTTCAAATGTCCTGAACTGACTTGTTCAAATTGCAAAGTCACGACTTTGAAGTTAGCACTTGTGGCTGGTAACTCATCTGAGAGCCAGGATTGAAACTTCTTATTCCTGGCTGGCTGGATGTAATCTCGAGCTAAAAAGTGCCTCTGTAAACAGGAAAGATGTTGGAATGACCAAGTCTTCAACTGAGAATCTTCCCTTTTCAAGGATTGTTGTTACTATTTGTTAGTTATTGTTGTTACTATATAAATTAGTTAGCCAAGGTCAAAGTTGATAATGTAATAACAGTAAAAAACACAGCTCTAGGAAAGCTAGCTCTGCATTTGCATTGATATTCAGGAGTTTGTTGTTGATTTTTACAGCTAATACCACCCCGTTATATTATGGCTTTTCCCATTTATGAAGTTCTTAGTTGTCTGTTGTTCAAACAACAGAGTGCTTAGCTTTTTTTTTTCCTTTGAAGAAAATGTCTAATAAATCATACAGGAGAAATCCAATATTTCTTGCTTATTTCATTCTGTTTTAAACCTTAAAAATAGTTCTGCACATGTTTACCTAGGTTTATAACAAAACTACCACTGAAGTATGAGAGAATTTTTCAAAAACTAATCCTTAGTACATTTTAGAATCAATACAGTTACTTACAGTAGTCACATATGTTTTGTTTCACAGTTTTCAAATTTTTTGTGTCATTTTGAATTATTTAGTTGACCACTAGCAATGAGTCTGTCTGGGCTATGAAAAGTTTTATTGGGTTGATAATATCTCATCAAAGAGAGTAACTGGAGTTTTTTTACAGGAAACTGAGCCCTACCTTCAACGTATATTTTTACAGCACTTCTCTTTTCCTCTAATACACATATAGGGTTTATTTTCTTCCAGTTTTAATTTCCTCTGAACTGCATGTCTTCTTAACAGTCAGCTTTGAAAACCTACCTTCTCTGTCTTTACTGAGAAAATAAAATTCAAATTTTCACTATTGTTGAATGTGGTCACTTAAATCCACTTGCATGTACAAAGTAGTTGAATACATTGTATAAATGTTGGATGTTCCTATATGTTTACATCATAGCAGTTAAAGATACCACTGGAGATCCCTCCAAATTAGTTGAGGTTTCAGAGGCTTCTCTAACTGTGTAGACTGCAGAGTTTCTTAAGTGAATCATTGAGTTCTCCAGATTCTGTTTGTTACTTTTAGAGGAGTATATAAAGTGAGTTTTGTTTGAAACTTGGACTAACCTGACTCAGATACACACACCACTGCAAAGTTCTGAGCCATTGTTACATAGTAGCGTAATCACTTCACTGCTCAATAGGGGATGTTGCTCTTATGTAATGTTTAATAAGTGGCTATTATATATTTCCTGCTTTATCCATATAAGCAAATGTAATTTATCAAAGCGAAGAAAATCAAATTTTCTATTCATAAGAGAGAAAATAAAATTATAATGAACTTCAATTATTGCCTTTGTTGCACACTGCATCATGTTAATAACTGCTCACACTGCTTTCAATTAATCTAATGCTGATTGCTTCTAACCTTCACTAAACAGTTTTGAAAATTGCTATAGTTTAGCCTGCGACGCTTATGATTAGAGTCAACAATTTGAAATGGCCAACTCACCTGATCCAGTCGTCCCTTCTCCACCAGCTTTCTTAAGGTCTGGTAAGTGTGTAGACCCGAAAAGGGTCACTCAGTAATTTTAAATATATTTGTTTCTGAAGGTTGCTATCACCATATGATATCATTTTAGTTTTTATTTTCTCTTTGGTGGGCCCAATCCTGAGCACCATTTCTGTTATTGTTGAGCTCAAGTTTGCATTGTGTGTTGAATGTGGTCTGTGGTGTAAGAGTGCAGAGTGGAGCCCCTGCCTTAACACTCTGTTTGATCAGGGGCCTCTCCTCAGTATCTGGGAGCCTTAATTGTCACCTTTGTAGATAAAATGCTTCTTTGGTAATTTTTGTCTTCTTGCATAACAAAATAAATTTTATAAATTAGAAATTTTTGATCAACGTTCCAATTATTTTCTCTTCATTAACTCCCTCTGAAGTAGGTATTTTTATATGCATTTTCATAGCAAAGAGAAGCCACAGAATTGAAGCAGTTGTCCCAGGTCCTGAAACTATTACCTTTCAAGGCCTTGTGGTTTGTCTTCTATCCCATGGTTGGCCTTCTATCCCATGGCTTCCTTAGCTTGGAGGGGGTGTTGGTGCACTGACTCTTAGAGAACATTTTCAAGTTGGATTAAAGCTAGTAAATTGTTTCAGGTGAATGTTCTGGGTTTTGAAAAAAATTTGGAAGAGGTCCATGCATTCAGAAAATACTACATATGGATTCTCATTAGGAACCCTGGCTTTTGAATGTATCCTAAATAGAAGGACTTTGTTAAGTAGCCATGGAGCTGAAATGAAGACTGAGCCACCTTGGGCCATTTGAAACCTGCTCTGTGCTTGAACACTAGGTGAAGCCTATTGGCTAGAGACAGCTTTGTCTTTAGTGTGCCTTAAGCAGAATATTCAAGCCTCAGGACTTATTAACAGGTAGATGTGAGATGAGCCAGTTAGCAGTGAAAAATTATTTTTTTGGCTTCCCTATAACCATTCAGAAGTGATTCCTCCCTCCTCTTCCCACCCCCCCCCACCCCCCCACTTATTTCGAGCTGTATTTCAAATCCTGATTTGGCAAGATGAGGGGGAAAATTCTTGAAGAACAAATAGAAAATATCTTAGAGAAGAATCACAAATAGAAGAAAACAAAGCTTATGCTTTAAGGAAGGAAAATGATCCATGTCTTTAGTTATCATCTTCTAAATGACAAAATAGTGTATGTAACATTACCAATGATTTCTGATTTAATCTTTGAACTAGGAGAACATCAGGACATCTATCTTTGAACTGTACTTTCTTTTAAGCACCAGGCTCTGTTTTTCATCTTGGCTTTCCTAATAAGAGCTGGCGAATTTTCAGCACTGGCAGAGTAATTCAATAGTTATGGGGAAATAGAATGCTAAAGGTATACTTTTATGTATCAGTAGTCCTGAAAATTTCAAAACCTAAGAACTATGCAACTTACTCAGTGTTTAAAGCCATATACAAGAAGTTTTTCTAGTACCATATTATTAAATTGAAATAGATTGTGCCAAGAAACAAAATAGAAAAATACCAAACTTAATCATTATAAACCATTTTAGAAGATGGATTCCATAAAAATTACTTTCAATAGTGACACTTGGGGTTTGTCTAACCAGAACTTAGTGTTGACTCTAAAAAATACTTAAAACTTTTATCTGTTAAATAGAGTGGTTTGCATAGTTTATTTACTAATTTAGAAATACTGCATTTATGTTGGAAATGATTTGTTTTTTGCTCTTGTAGTTCCTTGGACGTTATCATTGTGGGAGAGTGTTTAACGGTGTGATTTCATTTAACAATCATTTTAAAGCATGCCTTGGGTTTATAGCTGAGCTTTTCCTTAGTACCTTTGGCTAGAAACTATTCAGTGTTACCAAAAGTGAAAGCTAGTATCTTCATTTTGGAAAATTAGTTTCAAATATACCTAGATTGTTTTATGCATTTCAACCCTCTTTATTCCTGCTGGATTTGTTTCTGCTATGTTTCTTTTTATTTCTAGTCTTTACTGAATTTAGCGTGTCCTTCATTTCTGTGTGTGTGTGCTTGAGTTGTGCTGTGACTGCTAATGTGTCAGTATGTGCTGTGCTTGAGTATGCTTTCTTTATTTTGACTGCTTAAATCCAAAATGAGATCTTGATGTCCAGGTTTTTCTTTAAAGAACCTCTGGACAAAGCATACAGGGCAATGAATTTATAGGCAAATTTCACAACCAAAATGAATTAACTAATTACTAAGTAAAGAGTGTAGCATCCAGTAACTTAGATTGCTTCCATTTCTCATTTGACTACTGCAGGTCTATATTAAGTTAGCAGAGTTGGTCAGCTAGAGCAATCCCTGTAATTGACATTATAGTTCAGGTATTTGTAGTAATTGTTATGGCATTTTGTAATGAGGTAAGAAATGTCTCAGCATTTTTAGTTTTATTCTTAGATTATAAGATAGTTAAAAAGCTCATACCCGACAACGAATCATTGGTTTATCTCTATTAGGCTGTATATGTTTATCAGCATCTAAAGGAGTTCGTCAGCATGTGACCTGAGTTTTTTTCATTACTTACTTCTTTTTAGGTTCTTTGATTAATTTGATTTGATTTTGAAGGACATATCAATACCTGGTCAAATTTTATTGTATATTCTGGGCAGAACTCAACTTTTTATTTTGTGTGTCTGACATTCTCTTCTTTTTGGTCACTTATATAGCAGGCTTATTTTCAGCCTAATATAACAGTCAACTACTTAATCAGGGTTTTGTTTTGTTTTTGTCTTAAAGAGACCATAGGCCTGAGGTTCCTGAACTGTTATGTGTTATGGCACCTTCTAAGAGCCTAAGGAAAGCATACACATTTTGTGTTCAACTATTCCTGAATCTAATCCTGGCTCTATTTACTATGTTTGATCTTGAGTTAATTTACTTCTTTGAGACTTGGTTTCCTTCTCTGTAAAAATAAGGGTCATAAAACTTACCTGAAGGGATTATTGTGAGGATTAAATGCATGAAGCAGGGCAATCAAAGCTGGTGTTCTGGGACAACCCAGAGGGTTGGGGTGGGGAGAGAGGAGGGTGTGGGGGAAGTTCAAGATGGGATGGAAACATGTACACCCGTGGCCAATTCATTTTGATGTATGGCAAAAACCACCACAATATTGTAAAGTAATTAACTTCCAATTAAATTAATTAAAAAAAAAAACACTTGATATTTAGTAGCTGCCCAGTAAATTCTATTTTTTATCTTTCCTAAAAATGTGTGCTGGTTTGTTATTTAAGACTGATTTCACAAAAGCAAACATGGTTGCTTATCACTTTCCCTTATTTTGACATAACCTCATGGAAGTTATTTGATTAAGAAGACTAGTCATGATAAAATACAATTGGATGGAATCAGATTAAAACAGAATCTACCACTTGTTTTAATCTAAGTCTGTTCATTTTTGTCAGTAATCATTGCAAGTCTAAAGAAATTGTTTCTGAGAGTTTCCATAGAAAAACTTTTCTGACAGCAAGGAGCGTGATCATTATATACAATTAGAAGAGATATTTGGTTTATATTGGGTATGCTATGGGTTCCCTTCATCTAGGATGGAATTTTGAGGAGCACTTGTAAATTGTTTCCTGCTGGGAGCTCTGATCTCTTCTTGCTATATGTCCTGCCCTGAAATCTTATAAGACTTAGGATATAGAAACCATATGATATCACTTATCTTGGCATGAATCTTATTGAGCTTAAAGCTTATTCTCTTTCTCTGTCATTTGTTGTTCAGTTGCTCAGTCATGTCCAACTGTGACCCTGTGGACTGCAGCATGCCAGGGTTCCCTGTCCTTAACAATCTCCTGGAATTTGTTCAAACTCATGTCCATTGAGTCAATGGTGCCATCCAACCATCTTATCCTCTGTTGCCCCCTTCTCCTCCTGCCTTCAATCTTTCCTAGCATCAGGGTCTTTTCCAATGAGTTGGCTCTTTGCATTAGGTGGTCAAAGTGTTGGAGCTACAGCTTCAGCATCAGTCCTTCCAATGCATATTCAGGGTTGATTTCCTTTAGAATTGACTGGTTTGATCTCCTTCCTTTCCAAGGGACTCTCAAGAGTCCACACCACATTTCAAAAGCGTCAGTTCTTCAATGCTCAGTATTCTTTATGGTCCAACTCTCACATCCATACATAACTCCTGGAAAAACCATAGCTTTGATTATATGGAACTTTGTTGGCAAAATGATGTCTCTCCTTTTGAATATGCTCTCTAGGTTTGTCATAGCTTTTCTTCCAAGGCAACCATCTTTTAATACCATGGCTGTGGTCACTGTCTGCAGTGATTTTGGAGCCCAAGAAAATAAACTCTGTCAGTTTCCATTTTTTCCCCATCTATTTGCCATGAAGTGGTGGGACCAGATGCCATGATCTTTGAATGTTGAGTTTTAAGCCAGCTTTCTCACTGTCTTCTTTCACCTTCATTAAGAGCCTCAATAGTTCCTCTTTGCTTCCTTCCTGCCATTAGGGTGGTAGAATGATTACTGTTTGCATCTTGAAAATGTTTACTGCTCTTCTCTCATTCACTCATGTCAAATTAACTAATGTTTGGTGGACCTCTCTGATGTTGTGGAAATTCTGTAATACAGAATCTGTAATACTCTGTTGGTTCTACAATCTGAGAAAGCAGAAGGCTGACATACCATGCTGTTTTACTTAAGTGTCTTGAGCAGCCACAGTTTTTGGTGTGATGGCCAGGGGTGATGTGGTCCTGGATCCAGTCACTGGTGGGTACCTAAGGACAGTCTTAATTCCAGTCTTAGAGATACTGGTAAATGATAAAGGTCTTAAAAAGGAGCTTATAACCTGATGGAACTTTTTGCAAAGCTAAAGATGACTTCAGTGCTTTTGCATGCCTACAGTCTCTAACAAGTAGTTGTTTCCTACTTAACTTTGCTACCTATAGCCATCACCTCCCATTGTACCACCTCTCTACCTAGTCTGTTCTACAAATCTATTTTTCTAAAATAAAGAACTGATTCTGTTATTCCTCTGACTGAATGACAAGCATCATTTGTCAGCTCCATATTTTCTGCAGGAGTAGTATGGGGCTTCAGAGAAGGGATCTCTGAAAGTGACATTTCAGCTGAAGGAGGATATAGGAGTCAAAGGAGAAGTTGGGGTAAAGTGTGTCCTAGTATAGGATCTTGGGGGTAGATAGAGCTGGATATTTGAGAACAATACCCTTAAAGGACAAAACATGAATGACAGTAATAGGAAAGAGAGGATGACTGTGAGGGGGAGGGTGCTAGGATGCTTGAAAATACCTGAATTTTGCTGTAATTGGAAGGGAAAGCTTTGGAAAATTTGAAATAACAAAGTGGTAAGACTTGAGTAGTATTTTATGAAGATTCTCTGGCTATTTTGGCAATAAATTGGAAAGTGGTAAGAAGGCAGGGAGCAGCCTTATGGTGGAAGCCATGTTTTCTATGTCCCTGTCTCTACATTTAGCAATTAAAAGTAGCAGTGCTAGGCATATGGGACACTCAGTCCTTCTTTGATGATAAATGACTGTGAAAGCACACATATTGACTCTGTCATCAGAAGAGATTCAGTCTAGATTCAGAAACTGTGGCCACCTTGATCATTTACCATTTTTGTATGTATCGTTGACTCAACAGAGTAACTTTCAGAATGTGGCCAAATTTAATATAGGAAAATTTTCTGTGTGTATGTCTAGCAAATAGATTTATATCTTATTTTTATATTATTTGTGCATATATTAAAGTGGAGGTTAACCATTCTGTTTCTGAGGACCATACCAAGAGCTCCCATATCTTTCTTGGTTCAGGCTAAAAGAGATATAAACATTTGATTTACCAGTTAGAAGATATTGGGTTTGTAGGAGATGTAAATATTCCTTTGTTTTTATTGGTAAAACTTGTGAAATTAAGATATGATTAAGATATGTCTTTTTTTGTGTGTGTGAGTCTTGAAGATAGACTCAAATCCCTAGACTAGAAAACACATGAAAGAAAACTGCAACTGCACATGTTATATACTCGGTCTTGAAAATTCAATAAACGCTTTTTGATTGTTCGTTTTAATTTTCTGTGATATGTTTTTAATAAATTTGCACTTGTTCTTATTTTTGTCACAATTGGCCTTGGCTGCCTTGATTAGCAGTTGTTTTAAAAAGGTGAAAAAATTGTTGCTGGCTTTTATTTTAGTATTTTTTTCTATAGATTTTATTAGTTTCTTTTTACCAACAATGATACGACTTTATCTTAGTCATTTGAAAAGAACTAGTTTACTTTTAATTTATTGATTCTCTTTTAGTTCATATTTCACAAATTTCTTGAGGATGTTGCTTTTTATTGATGATCAGATATATTAAGGGACTTCCGGAATCAGTGAGAATCTTTTTACGTATATAATTGAAATTGGCTATTTTTATGGGTTCTGTTATATTATATGTGTTGTCATCTTTCAAACTTTACATAATTAGTTTTGTCTTTAAAAATATGCATTAGTTTTTGTTATAAAAATTTTTAAAGCTTATTGTTTTAATTGTTGTACTTCATTATCAATAGCCTCATACCATTTCCATGGCCTTCCTTTTCAACCATTTAAGATTCAAGTCTTATAGGACTTGAATTTTTTCGAATATTTAAGCCCTGGTCATAGGATGAACTGTCATGTTATTATTGGTGTGATAGATTTAGTCTATGGTTAAAGCTGTGAATGTAGACTGACAAGAACAGGCCCAGAGTTTGGGACTGGGCAGTTGAGCTTTGGACAGTCCTTCATATATGTGTTCTTTCTCTTTCTCGTATGTTTTGAAAACATACTTTTCTCAGGTGTATGACTTGTATTCAAATTGCATTTCTATCCTCTTCTAGCAGTTGAGCCACTGAAGAAATTTATATATATTTAAATTATTTTTTTTCAATATGGTTACATTAACTTTTGAATTTTGATCATAGATACCTGATGTTTGATTATAGTTGTAAATCACTAGTAGGCTGAAAAGATGACTTTGGCTTGAAGCTGCTTCAGCCAGCAGACTGTTTTTTCTGTGGAGCTTTTAGTCTGCATGTGACAGAGCACAGTGAGCTCGGCCCTTAGGACAGCGCCATTGCTGTGCCTCATCACTCTGCACCTGGCACCAGGCAGTGGGGCCTGCTCAGCCGTTGGTTGGTGCCTTGTGTGTCCTGCTCACTAGCAGCCACTGTCAGTGAGCGACTGTTAGTGGTCCTGCTCAGCTATTGAACAGCACAGCTGTGGGCCCCACCTACAAGCAGCCGCAGTTAGTGAGGGGAATTGGACCACAGTGGAGTGGTGGTTGTGAGCTGGAGAGTGAGGTAAGAGGCGGATCCTGGTCTTCTCTGGGAAGCTCTCCAGCTCATCCAGCCTTGGACCAGCGGGTGAGCTGGGGGGCCCAGAGAACAAGCTTAGGACTGTGTTCTGTGACTGTGTTCAGAGCCCTCACCTAGGCCACCCACTAGTCTTGGCCCAGGCCTTGAGACAGTGGTAAACCTCGCCCCCATCCCTAGCTCTGCTACCTAAGAGCAGTGGCCGCCTGGCTGGGTCACAGTCTGCCCCACTGTGCAGGTGGCCTGAGGGGCCTAAGGCCAGTTGTGTTGGGCACCTGACTCCCTCAGAGATGACTGCTGGGCAGTCGGGGATGTGGCCCTGAGGGAGCTCCCAGCTGAGCTCCGCCTCCTCTTAACCAGGACTAGGACCTTGGAGGGTGAAAGCTGGGCCTTGGGACTTGGCCCTTTCTTGTTAGGACAGAGAGTAACATTCTTTGGTAGAGAAACATTGTTACCTGACTGTGACCTAACTTCAAGAACAAAGAATATAACACCAAGAAGTTTGCAAAACAACTAACCCTGCCCCTGTTACCTTTTGCTTTTTAAAGGGCTTTGATGAAAGCTTTCAGTAAGTTTGAGGTTCTTAGGGTATGAGCCACCCAGCTCTTTGCATGACCCAGTAATAAGCCTTTGTCTCTTCCAGACTCCAGTGTTTTAGTTTTATTTGGCCTTACTGTGTGTCAGGCACACGGACTTATGTTGTTCAGTATATATAGGGCAGGTTATTCTTTTTGATTATTAAAAAAAATGTTTTAACAATTTATGTCTAAACTTTTTAACAGCTTCTAGTTTATCCTGATTTCAGTTTCATATTTTACTTTTTCGTATATTCTGAATATGTTTCTGTCATGAATTTTTATTTGTGTAAACAAATGATAGTTGTGCAAATCTAACAGGTTAAAAATTAAGGTCAGTGAACTGAACTGATAAACCTACTGTGATGTTTGATTTTAAACATTTTGGTAGAAGCATTTACTGATACATTTATCTCAAGGATGGAAATTTTGGCTCAGGTATCAAGCAGCCTGTGTGCAGGGGTGTATGTGGTGTTTCTGTGTATATATAATTTGACTGTAGACCATGCTATCTTAATGTAGGTGGCCTTACTGTATTCTCTCTCCTTAAGCAAAAACAATATATGAGATAAGTTTTGAACAACAAAGCAACCCGTGGCTGATTGATTCCAAAGTGAGCAAGATGTTCAGTTTTGACCATTTTGGAGCTATGGGTTTGTTAAGTGACTTCACCTAGAAATATGTAGTAGGAAACCTGGAGCTCTAGAGAAAATGCACTGTTCATCATTAATCATTGGGCTTTGCTTATGACATAGTGTAATATTTATGTCCCACTGCATAACATCTCAAATTTTCATACTTCTAAGGACATTTTAAAAATATATCTTATTTAAAGATTTTAGTTTTTAAACATAATGTCATTTGGTATTATGCTAGGCATTAGTAGAAAGCATTGATCATTTCTTTTGATATGTATATTTTTTGCTTTGAAAGGATTTATTCCATTCAGATTGAGCCTTTTAAATATGGCACATATAAGCGAGTTGATTTTAGACCTTTACCATTTTTTGTGTTAAACATCTTCTAAATGGTCTCCTGGTAACAATGAATTGTCCACGTTAAATATCTGTAATAAAGAGGTATTTAAAATACTTGCTTATTTTCTTAATTTACATAGTACTGACAGTAATTGTCTTTGCTTTGTGGAATCTTTTTATGAGTTTTTATCTGTTTTTCTATCAATTCTTAGATCCTCATGTTTGGTATATTATCTTGTTTTCATGAAAATACTCAATAAAGCACAATTTGTTATACTCACCTAATCCCAATTCTCAATAGACTTATAGCTTTGATACTAAGCATTTGCTCAATGACTGCAAGGATTAAAAAAAAAAAAAATCCTAGCATGATGTAAGGTTAATTATTATTATTTAAAGGAATAAAAAACTAAGGATAAGAAATTTATTACTAGATTCTCCTCCTGTATCACTCTATATGATCTTGATATTTGTGCCTAAGACATGTACCAAATTTAAGCCTTTCCTCAGTCAAATTTTTCTACCTTTTACATATTTCTTGAATATTTATTCTTTTCTGCATCCCTGCTGTCACTATCTTAATTCAAGGCTCTAGGATGAATGTTTTAACCAAAGGTGGACTCATGTCTAGGAATCACCACTTTTCTGTAGTCTTTCACACTGCCAACAGTTATCTTTCTAAAGTTTGGATCATATCATAGGAAGCCATTACATCAACCTCCTCAGTGGTTCTCCATTATCCAAAGGATAAAATTCAAACCTGGATTCTACTGTTAAGCATATTTCACTATTGGATAACTTTCCACCTTTCATACCATCCAGGCTTCTGGATACCTTTTCACCTTCCTTTCCCATGTACAACTCTCTGCTACAGTGCTTTATTTTCCATTTCTTTTTGAATAGAACATATTTTCACACTAAGCATATTTACCCCACTGGTCAAGTCCAAAAAAGGTACAAAGTTCAAATTCAAAGAAGTAGTATGATAAATGAAACAAAATAGTGAACCTAGTGTTAATGAGTTTAGGACTTGATTAGGGCATTCTTGATTAGTCTTTAACTTTCGACAGCATATTCAGGGGCAAACTGCATGTATCTTGACTTCCTTTTGCCCCTTACTTAAATGTCTTTAGCAGTTTCTGTATACTGATTCCCTTGAGTGGGAAAATGGAAGAAATCACATAGATTATTTATCTATATTTTTATAAAAATATAAGTTATCAGTTCAGTTCAGTAGCTCAGTCATGACCGAATCTTTGAGACCCCATGGACTGCAGCATGCCAGGCTTCCCTGTCCATCACTAACTCCTGGAGCTTACTCAAACTCACATTCATCAAGTCGGTGATGGCATCCAACCATCTCATCCTCTCACCCCCTTCTCCTCCCACCTTCAATCTTTCCCAGCATCAGGGTCTTTTCAAATGAGTCAGTTCTTTGCATCAGGTAGCCAAAGTATTGGAGTTTCTGCTTCAGCATCAGTCCTTCCAATGAATATTCAGAACTGACTTCCTTTAGGATGGACTGGTTGGATCTCCGTGCAGTCCAAGGGACTCTCAAGAGTCTTCTCCAACACCACAGTTCAAAAGCATCAATTCTTCGGCGCTCAGCTTTCTACATAGTCCAACTCTCACATTCACACACGATTACTGGAAAAACCATAGCTTCGACCAGATGGACCTTTGATGACAAAGTAATGTCTCTGCTTTTTAATATGCTGTCTAGGTTGGTCACAACTTTTCTTCCAAGGAGCAAGCGTCTTTTAATTTCATAGCTGCAGTCACCATCTGCAGTGATTTTGGAACCCCCAGATCAGATGTCAGTGTTTCCCCATCTATTTGCCATGAAGTGATGGAACCGGATGCCGTGATCTAAGTTTTGTAAATGTTCAGTTTTAAGCCAACTTCTTCACTTTCCTCTTTCACTTTCATCAAGAGACTATTTAGTGCTTCTTCACTTTCTGCCATAAGGGTGCTGTCATCTGCATATCTGAGGTTTTGACTTTTCTCCCAGCAATCTTGATTCCAGCTTGTGTTTCATCCTGCCCAGCATTTCTCATGATGTACTCTGCATATAAGTTAAATAAGCAGAGTGACAATATATAGCCTAGATGTACTCCGTTTCCTATTAGGAACCAGTCTGTTGTTCCATGTCCAGTTCCAACTGTTGCTTCCTGACCCGCATACAGATTTCTCAAGAGGCAGGGCAGGTGGTCAGGTGTTTCCCATCTCTTGAAGAATTTTCCACATTTTGTTCTGATCCATACAATCAAAGGCTTTGGCACAGTCAGTAAAGCAGAAGTTTTTCTGGTACTCTCTTCCTTTTTCGATGATCTAACAGGTGATCCAATGGACTGGAATGGGTGAGTTTAACTTAAATAACCATTATATATACTACTGTGAGCAAGAATCCCTTAGAAGAAATGGAGTAGCCATCATAGTCAACAAAAGAGTCTGAAATGCAGTACTTGTATGCAATCTCAAAAATGACAGAATGATCTCTGTTCATTTCTAAGGCAAACCATTCAAGATCACAGTAATCCACGTCTATGCCCCAACCAGTAATGCTGAAGAAGCTGAATTTGAATGGTTCCATGAAGACCTACAAGACCTCCTAGAACTAACAGCCAAAAAAGATGTCCTTTTCATTATAGGGGACTTGAATGAGAAACGCTGGGCTGGAAGAAGCACAAGCTGGAATTAAGATTGCTGGGAGAAATATCAATAACCTCAGATATGCAGATGACACCACCCTTAATGGCAGAAAGTGAAGAGGAACTAAAAAGCCTCTTGATGAAAGTGAAAGAGGAGAGTGAAAAAGTTGGCTTAAAGCTCAACGTTCAGAAAACAAAGGTCATGGCATCTGGTCCCATCACCTCATGGGAAATAGATGGGGAGACAGTGGAAACAGTGTCAGACTTTATTTTTGGGGGGGCTTTAAAATCACTGCAGATGGTGACTGCAGCCATGAAATTATAAGACGCTTACTCCTTGGAAGGAAAGTTATGACCAACCTAGATAGCATATTAAGGGACAGGGACATTACTTTGCCAACAAAGGTCCATCTGGTCAAGGCTATGGTTTTTCCAGTGGTCATGTATGGATGTGAGAGTTGGACTGTGACAAAAGCTGAGTGCCGAAAAATTGATGCTTTTGAACTGTGGTGTTGGAGAAGACTCTTGAGAGTCCCTTGGACTGCAAGGAGATCCATCCAGTCCATCCTGAAGGAGATCAGTCCTGGGTGTTCATTGGAAGGACTGATGCTGAAGCTGAAACTTCAATACTTTGGCCACCTCATGCGAAGAGTTGACTCGTTGGAAAAGACCCTGATGCTGGGAGTGATTGGGGGCAGGAGGAGAAGGGGACGAGAGAGGATGAAATGGCTGGATGGCATCACTGACTTGATGGGCATGAGTTTGAGTAAACTCCGGGAATTTGTGATGGACAGGGAGGCCTGGCATGCTGCGATTCATGGAGTTGCAAAGAGTTGGACACAACTGAGCGACTGAACTAAACTGAACTGAATGCAAAAGTAGGGAGTCAAGAGATACCTGGAGTAACAGGCAAATTTGGCCTTAGAGTACAAAATGAGGAAGGTCAAAGGCTAACAGAGCTTTGCCAAGAGAACACACTGGTCCTAGGACGCACCCTCTTTCAACAACACAAGAGACAGGTGGACATGACCAGTTGGTCTGTATCAAAATCAGATTGATTATGTTCTTTGCAGCCAAAGATGGAGAAGTTCTATACAGTCAGTAAAAACAAGATCAGGAGCTGACTGTGGCTTGATCATGAACTCCTTATTGCCAAATTCAGACGTAAATTCAAGAGTAGGGACAATCACTAGACCATTCAGGTATGATCTAAATCAAATCCCTTATGATTATACAGTAGAGGTGACAAATACATTCAAGGGATTAGGTCTGATAGAGTGCCTGAAGAACTATGGACGGAGGTTCGTGACTTTGCACAGGAGGCAGTGAAAAGAACACCCCAAGGAAAAGAAATGCAAAAAGACAAAGTGGTTGTCTGAGGAGGTCTTATAAATAGATGAGAAAAGACCTGAAAGGCAAAAGAGAAACGGAAAGGTATACGCATTTGAATGCAGAGTTCCAAAGAATAGAAAGGAGAGATTGGAAAGCCATTCTCAGTGATCGATGGAGAGAAATAGAGGAAAACAATAGAATGGGAAAGACTAGAGATCTCTTCAAGAAAATCAGAGATAGCAAGGGAACATTTCATGCAAAGTTGGGCTCAATAAAGGACAGAAATGGTATGGACCTAACAAAAGGAGACAATATTAAGAAGAGGTGGCAAGAATACACAGAAGAACTATACAAAATGATCTTCATGACCCAGATAACCATGATGGTGTGATCACTCACCTGGAATGCAAAATCAAGTGGGTCTTAGGAAGCATCACTATGAACAAAGCTAGTGGAGGTGATGGAATTCCAGCTGAGCTATTTCAGATCCTAAAAGATGATGCTGTTAAAGTGCTGCACTCAATTTGCCAGTAAATTTGGAAAACTCAGCAGTGGCCACAGCACTGTAAGAGGTCAGTTTTCATTCCAATCCCAAAGAAAGGCAATGCCAAAGAATGTTCAAACTACTGCACAATTGCATTCATCTCACATGCTAGCAAAGTAGTGCTCAAAATTCTCCAGGCCAGACTTCAACAGTGCATGAACCAAGAACATCCAGATGATCAATCTGGATTTAGAAAAGGCAGAGGAACCAGAGATCAAATTGCCAACATCCGTTGGATCATAGAAAAAGTGAGGGAGTTCCAGAAAAACATCTGCTTCTGCTTTACTGACTGTGCCAAAGCCTTTGATTGTATGGATCAGAACAAAATGTGGAAAATTCTTCAAGAGATGGGAAACACCTGACCACCTGCCCTGCCTCTTGAGAAATCTGTATGCGGGTCAGGAAGCAACAGTTGGAACTGGACATGGAACAACAGACTGGTTCCTAATAGGAAACGGAGTACATCTAGGCTATATATTGTCACTCTGCTTATTTAACTTATATGCAGAGTACATCATGAGAAATGCTGGGCAGGATGAAACACAAGCTGGAATCAAGATTGCTGGGAGAAAAGTCAAAACCTCAGATATGCAGATGACAGCACCCTTATGGCAGAAAGTGAAGAAGCACTAAATAGTCTCTTGATGAAAGTGAAAGAGGAAAGTGAAGAAGTTGGCTTAAAACTGAACATTTACAAAACTTAGATCACGGCATCCGGTTCCATCACTTCATGGCAAATAGATGGGGAAACACTGACATCTGATCTGGGGGTTCCAAAATCACTGCAGATGGTGACTGCAGCTATGAAATTAAAAGACGCTTGCTCCTTGGAAGAAAAGTTGTGACCAACCTAGACAGCATATTAAAAAGCAGAGACATTACTTTGTCATCAAAGGTCCATCTGGTCGAAGCTATGGTTTTTCCAGTAATCGTGTGTGAATGTGAGAGTTGGACTATGTAGAAACTTGAGTGCCGAAGTATTAATGCTTTTGAACTGTGGTGTTGGAGAAGACTCTTGAGAGTCCCTTGAACTGCACGGAGATCCAACCAGTCCATCCTAAAGGAAGTCAGTTCTGAATATTCATTGGAAGGACTGATGCTGAAGCAGAAACTCCAATACTTTGGCTACCTGATGCAAAGAACTGACTCATTTGAAAAGACCCTGATGCTGGGAAAGATTGAAGGTGGGAGGAGAAGGGGGTGAGAGGATGAGATGGTTGAATCCATTATGCACTTGATGCATATGAGTTTGAGTAAGGTCTCAGATGGTCATGGACAGGGAAGCCTGGCATGCTGCAGTCCATGGGGTCTCAATGAGTCCGACATGACTGAGCAACTGAGCTCCACTGATGCTATTTTTGTTGGTTTGCAGCATTTTATTCTAGGGGGTGTGGAGTTGGATTTTCCTAAGAGTAAAGTTGCTGTTTGATCCCTTCTTCTCTTTTTTCCCCTCCCCTTTCTTGTTTTTTACAAGATGAAATAACTACCTCTTAGAGCCTTGGCTGTCCTTAAAATGTAGATTCTGGTATAGCAGTTCTGGGATGTGGCCTGAGAGTCTGTAGTTCTAGCAACCTCCAAGGGAGACCCTTCTGCTAGTGTGCTAATGGATGGACTAACTTTGGGGTTAAATGTCTCTATACAGCACTGTACTTGTTGAGCAGCAGTCCTCATGTCGTCTCTCTATTATATTTTAGACTCTGAATCTTGGGTGCTGAATTAAGTACTGTCATGTTCCCAATCTTAAACTTCATCTTTGGATAAATTTGTCATTGTTGGCGTCCCTGGTTCCTGTTCGGCATGACCCTGCAGTTCCTATGTGTGACTATGACTGTTTCTGCAGCCACCTTTTGCTAGTGAAAGTGAAAGTCGCTCAGTCATGTCGACTCTTTGTGACCCCATGGACTCTACAGTCCTTGGAATTCTCTAGGCCAAAATACTGAAGTGGGTAGCGTTTCCCTTCTCCAGGGAATCTTCACAATCCAGGGTTTGAACCCCGGTATCCCACATTGCTGGAGAATTCTTTTCCAGCTGAGCCACAATTGAAGCCTGTGAATACTGGAGTTGTAGCCTATCCCTTCTCCAGAGGATCTTCCCGACCCAGGAATCAAACCGGGGTCTCCTGCATTGCAGGTGGATTCTTTACCAATTGAGCTCTGAGGGAAGCCCTCCTTTTGCTAGTATGGGTGTCTTTTACCAGTTTTTTGGTCTTCTCCAGGTTCTGACTTTTGTCCTGATTTTACCTGGACCAAATCCTTTTAACTCAGCTTCCCAGGGCATTTGGGTTGCTAGTTTAGGACTCTTGTTTGAGCCTGTTACTATACATTAATAACAAAAGTTAAATTTTACAGCAAATGTTATTGGAGGGGGGTGGATATTATTTATGTTTCTGTCCAGTGTCTTTGCTGTACATTTTTTCTTTGATTTATGTATTGGCTATGCTGAGTCATTGTTGTGCTCTGGTTTTCTCTAGCTGCTGCAGCAGGAGTGGAAGTTACTCTTCCTTGCGCAGCTCAGGCTTCCCATTGCAGTGGCTTCTCTTGCTGTGTAAGGCAGACTGCATGGGCTTCGTTCCTCCACAGCATGGAGAATCTTTCTGGACCAGGGATCAAATCTGTGCCCCCTGCATTGGCAGGCAGATTCTTAACTACTGGACCACCAGGGGAGTCCTACTTATTTCTTTAATTATATTTGATGATACTGTCTATCCAGGGCCTCTCATAGTCTTCATTTCAGTGGCCAGCTCTGCCACTGGTGCCATTACATCATTCAGGATGTAATGACTGCCTCTGTTTTTAGGGAATTGCCTAGCCAACTGAATGAAAATAAGAGGCATATTTAGTTAGCACTGGAAGTTAAATTTATTTTTTCTTCAGTTCAGTTTATTTTCCACAACTATTTCTTTGAGAAACCAAAGTGTTGATTACTGGAAGATCTTTGCGTAGCTCCCTCTCTGATGGTTGTGGGAGTGGTGATGTGTCCAGAATCTGGCTTCTTTCATATCTCATGAAGCTTATCATTTCAAGCAGAATAATGCCAGTAGACAGGGAATTTATATTACCTTTAGAAAAGTATTATTTCTTCTAGACATCCTTGTACGATAAGATTCATTCTTACAGAATGAACAAAAAATTGCGGTTAGTTGCTCTAAGTAATAGATATTATTGTTTGAAAGGGAGAGGAAACAGCAAATGGTCTTCAAATTAACTACAAAAACCTAGCAAATTCAAAGCTGAGTTTTATTGTGGTTTCATGTTACAGTACAGTTTAGTTCCATTTGTAATAATGTAAGCTGAATATCTTATACTGAATACCTAAATATCCATTGTCATGACTCCAGTTTTCATTTCTGTTTTTATACTATAAAATTCTTACAACTAAATTATAATGCAAATTAAAGTTCAGCAAAATTTTAATAGGTTTAGTATTCACCCAGAGTTACATTCTTTCAGTTTTGTATTCCATAAAAGACTAATAGCCCATAAAAAATATGGCACAGTTAAGCTACAGTTAGAATAGACACGAAACATTTGAAGACAAACTAGATAGTTTGAATAGTGTATTTCTTGATGAAAACATTTAGTACTTAAAGGATGCCTATTATAGTATTCCAGTTCTATAATTTTAAATGTATGTATTAGAAAGTAGGTTAATTTGTATTTTAATATCTTCATTATAACATGAGTATGGTAGCCTAATATGCATTCTATGCTTCTTTTTTTTTTTTAACCAAATCACATTTAATTTGCTTGAAAAGTTTTTTTTTTTTAATTTTCTAAAACATATATATTATACATACTATTTAGGTATTTATGTATACAGAAGCTTGATAAAGGCTTGAAAAAACAACCAAAAAAGAGACGGAGAAATTGTAAAACAAACTAAATGAAATGGAACACTTCCCATTTGAAAGAAACTAGATAAAAGTAAAATATCATCATATAAATAATCCAGTTGTTTTTCAGCATGGTTGCTCATTAGGAACACATCTGGAGCTTTGGAGAAAAAGAAGGAATACCTAAGCACTTACATTTTTCAGCAAGTCCCAAGATAATTCTGATATTCTGGATTTTAAATGTGATTACGGGTTTTTCTATTAAATGGTAGCTTTAGTGATATAGAATCCTGTTATTTTCTGTTGCCCAATCATAATACAATGGTATTAAGCAAATAATAGTTGCATAATCACAATAAAAGGTGTTTATCAGTTTTCACAATCAATATTCAGGCAAAAAATAAACAATGATTGCAGTTGCAAGCCATAATGGAAGCATGATTAACCTAACAATATAAAAATAATGCATACAGTCTGGGAGTTACAAGAAATGATGTAAGTGGAACTGAATTCATGCACATGTTTTCATCCATCCATCCAGTTTGTGTCTTTTGGTTGGTGTATTTAATCCATTTACATTTAAGGTAATTATCAAAATGTATGCTCCTATTACCATTTTCTTAATTGTTTTGGGTTTATTTTGTGTAGGTCTTTTCCTTCTCTTGTTTCCTGCCTAGAGAAGTTCCTTTAGCATTTGTTATAAAACTGATTTGGTGGTGCTGAAATTTCTTAACTTTTGGTTGTCTGAGAGCTTTTGATTTCTCTGTCAAATCTGAATGAGAGTCTTGCTGATTAGAGTATTCTTGGTTGTAGGTTCTTCCTTTTCACCACTTTTAAATGTATCGTGCTTTTCTGTATTGGCTTATAGAGTTTCTGCTGAGAAACCAGCTGGTGACCGTATAGGAGTTCCCCTGTATATTGTCGTTTTTCCCTTGTTGCTTTTAATATTTTATCCTTGTCTTTAATCTTCATCAGTTTGATTACTGTGTCTCTTGATATGTGTTCCTCCTTGGGTTTATTCTGCCTGGGACTCTCTGCAGTTCCTGGATTTGGTTGACTCTTTCCTTTTCCATGTTAGGGAAGTTTTCAGCTATTACCTCTTAACACATTTTCTTGGGTCCTGCTCTCCTCCTTCTGAGACCCCTGTAATGCAAATATTGGTTCATTTAATGTTGTCCCAGAGGTCTCTTATACTATCTTCAGTTTTTATCATTCTTTTTTCTATACTTTGTTCTGTGGCAGTGATTTCCACCATTCCATCTCCCAGGTCACTTATCTCTCCTTCTGCCTCAGTTATTCTCCTATTGATTCCTTCTAGTATTTTGTTCATCTCTGCTCTTCAGTTCTTCTAGGTCTTCAGTAAAACATTTCTTACATCTTTTCCATTATTTTTCCTAGATCTTGGATCATCTTCACTATCATTTTTCTGAATTCTTTTTCTGAAGAGTTGCCTATCTCTACTTTATTTAGTTGTTTTTCAGGGGTTTTATGTTGTCCCTTCATCTGCTCCATAACCCTCTGCTTTTTTATCCTGATTAACTTTCTGTGATAAGGTTTTTCTTTCTGGCAGCTGTGGGATTGTGATTCTTCTTTCTTCTTCTATCTTCCCTCTGGTGGATGAGACTAAGATACTTGTGTAAGCTTCCTAATGGGATAAACTGGGTCCTGCTCTGGGCAGGGCCTTGCTCAGTAAAGCTTGAGTCTGGTTATCTGCTGATGGGTGGGACTGTGCTCCCTCCCAGTGATTTGTTTGGCCTGAGGCAGCCCAGCCCGGGGGCCTCTGGGCTGTGTGGTAGCCTTAATGGCAACCTTTCAAGAGGGCCTTGCCCAGGGGCGCCTGCCAGGAGTGCTGCTGCTGGTGCCCATGTCCCCATGGCAAGCCATTGCTGGCCACACCTCCACAAGAGACCCTCCAACATGAGCAGGTAGTCTGGTTCAGTCTTCTGTGGGGTCACTGCTCCTTCCCTCTGGGTCTTGGTGCACACCAAATTTTGTTCTTGCCCTCCAGGAGTGCGGTCTCTGTTTCCCCATGCCCAACTGGGAAGCCTAACGTATGGCTTAGAACCCTCCACAGTGGGAGAACTTCTTTGATATTATTTTTCTCCAGTTTGTGGGTTGCCCACCTGGCAGGAATGGAGTTTGACTTTATTGTAGTTATGCCTCTCCTACTATATCATTGCTGCTTCTTACTTGTGTTTGGACATAGAGTATCTTCTTTGGATGGGTTCTAGCATCCTTCTGTGGATGTTTGTTCAACAGCTAGTTGTGATTTTTGTGCTCTTGCAAGAGATGAGTGCACGCTGTCTTGAGCCAGCCCCACATCTTAATGTCAGATTTGATTCTGCTCCCAAGGGTCTTGAATTTGTTTTGTCTCCCTATATAGATGGCATGATTTTGGGGCCATCTATATAGGGATATAGATGGCCATGGAGGTTATTGGTGAAATTAAAGTTAATTCTGAATAATCATGCTTCAGAAATAATTATGGGTTTTGGTTATGAAATTTTATTGAAGACTGTTAGCGTCACTCCTATGTAGGCAGGGTCATACTTTAGGGGAACTTTTGCTCTTCCACTCTCAGTAATGCTCTTTGCTCCAGTGTTGTTAGAGAAAGTGTTAATCTTGGTTTCCTATGTCTTCTGCACATTGACACTAAACTATGTATAGCAATCCAAGGGTACTTTAATATTACACAGCTCAAATTTCAGTCAGTTACCTTTTTTGCCATTTCTTAATTACTGATTTTTAAGTTGCAAATTTAAAATGAGTCTGTGGGGCATCCATCTGTGCATTGATCAAGAGGATTCTAATAATAACCTGACAAAGCCAACTAATCAAAATTCTTTGATTTCTGATTTTGTGGTTAATACTATGCTAAGTGCTCGAGGAGATTCAAAAGTTTAAAGGTGGAGAAGGAAAAACAATAAGTAGTTAATATACACTGTGCCAGGGCTGTACCTCAAATATTTCATTTAATTCTCACAACAATCCAATGAGGTTAAGTAATTTTCCCCCCACTTTATAGATGAGAAGACTTCGCTCAGAGAGTGCCAAAGTGTAGAAAGCTGTGAACATAGCTGTGATTGTAGCCAAGATCTGTCTGTTTTCATAGCCCATGTTCTTTCTACAGCCTCCTAGGTATTATGACAGTCTCTTTCCAGGAGCTTCCTTACACTCTGGGGAGAAGAGGAGGAGGGGCAATTGAGAGCTGGGAAACCCCGTTTTTTACCTGATTGAATCTTAGGATCATGTGTCACTTGATAAAAGTTGGCTTCCAAAAAGTGTGGTTGGATTCCATACAAGAACGTTTCATCAGTTATGTTTTTATTGTATGTGAATCTTCACAGAAGACAGTTTACTGACACAGACTTTCAGGACAGCTTTAGATTAAATCACCAACGTCTGATGGTATAGTGTAGAAAATGGTAAAAATATCTCTGCCCTTTTTTACTTAGCCAGTGATCCAAACTTTACTGCATTTTGATAGAAGAAAATTGAGGAGAAAATTAACTAGCATTCATTGTTGACAAACTATACTGTCAGAAGTATTCTAATTTTCTATTTCCGATTAAGAATATTTTTATTCTTATGGTTAGCTTACTTTGCTAATTTATAGTTTATTGTTATTTTTTTCAATTAACATTCAAGGCTTCCCCTGTTCAAACTTACCCTATGAAGTGTTATCAGGGCAATTTATAATTAGTAGTAACAACATTAATATTAAATGCATTGCTTATATCTGCCAAGACAAGAAATTCAGATCAGGATTCACCAAAGTGCAAATAATAAAGGAAAATGGTTCATTTCCATCTTTCCAAATACTGAATAGCTTGAAATTATTATTTCTGTAGGACTTGCTTTGAATAACATATGACACAACAAATGCCTAATGACATATATTTTTATTGCTGTAATAACAGAAGACTTAATAAAATTAAATATTGTGGAGATTAGGAATGGTATACAGTGAAGTTCTTTTCCCCCTCCCTGTAATTCAATTCATATATATCTAAGATGCTATCACTTAAGACTTAGAGGCTTGGAATTGAAAAATTTTACTTGTAATGTAAGCATGAAATAATGACTGTAGGTTTCTCTTAAGAAATCTTATATGTTCAGGTTAAGTGTCATACTTTATAAAGTGACTCACTTGTAAGCTATATACATTTGTTCATTTTTAAATCATATCCTTTTATGTTTTCACTGAGATCCTTCTTTATGAGCAATAGAATAGTAGAATAAATTAAAATAGAAGAATAGAACAAATTGAATTACTGTATGGTCACAGCTTAGGTTATTGACCAGTGACTTTTACTTAACTTCATCTGTTGTAATGAATCACCTTATTTATTGCAACTGATTCCTAGTAACTTGGCAAATTTTAGATATCAAAGGATATTAATTCCATTTGTTCAATAAATATTTATTGAGTGCTCACTGTGTCCTGGCACTGTTTTCATTGGGGTTATAATGGTGAATGAGACAACTGCTGTTGAAAAATTTTAATAACTGTGCCTTTTCTGAATGCATTTTTTTCATAAAAGGAGTTTCAGAAACTTTTCAGAAACATTAGAACTGTTGGAATACAGGTTTGACCTCTCAGAAATCATACACATTCATGGTATATTATGGTAAGGTATTCTACTAGACTATAAATAAGAAAAGAAAATGAAATAGCTAATTGAGAGATTGGTATTCATAAGGTCAACACCTGAAACATCAACCAGATTTAATATCCTTAAATAGATTTTATAGGCTGTGCTCCTTCCTTAAAGGTCACTGGAAGAACTTAATACCTTTTTATTAAAAATAAAGTGGGAACAGTGGAATGGCCTTTTCACATCTTACTCGGATACGTTGAAGAGGCAAATTTTACTTTATTTTTATGAAGTTGTGTTATTTTACATTTGCCACTTAATATTTTGCATTTAAAATATGTTCCTTACCCTACTTTCCATGGAGAAATATAGACTTAAAAAGTTGAGGTTTCAGATAACAGTGATAATAAGTTGGGGTTACGTAAAAGTATACATGTATGTGTATATACATGTACATATAATTTTGGAATAATCTGTTGTTTAAAGCAGAAAACAAAAACACCAATTAAGAGCTCTTAACTCTTCTTAGCCAAGCATTTTTATGAGGTTTCACGATAAAGGACAAAGAGCACACGAAAAGTTTGTCTTTAGAGAACCCTGTATTCAGGGTTCAGACTGCCCTTTAATAACTTCTTTGTGCTTCAATTTAATGCCAACCTCATTCCTTTGTGAGAATGATGAAATGGGACAATGTATATAAAGTATCTTTTATAAGGCAGAGTATCAATAGTGTGCATTCAAAATGTCCCTTTCTTATCAGAAATTGTACAAGTATTAAATATATTCTTAAAAAGTAGAGTAAAAATCACTGTCCTTTCCTTAGTGCTAATCACTTTTAACATCTTGGTGCATATTCTTAAAGGTTTAAAAAATTCTTTAAAATATTTTAAACATACTTTTGTAAACATCACACATGCAAATTTCTTTTTGCAACAGGGAATATATTGTACCATCTTGTTCTGTGACATTACTTTTTCACACCATGTTTTTTTGGTCTTTCGTGATATTACAAACAGATCAAACTCTTTCAAGGTTCTTCACTGAATGGAGGTGTGATAATATATTCATTCCTCTTCTGGGGACACATTGAAATTTCTGTGCATGCTGGAACTGAACAGTAAAGAAAAGAATTTGTTTCTTTGTTTTGCAAGGAGATGTTGGTGATCTTGAAGATGCTTAAAATGCTGAGTCATGTATAGTGTATTCCAAGTTAGATGGGATAGTTCCAAGAGATAGTATAGCCGGTGAGAATAATGTGAACTAGTCATCAAAAGTTCTCTGAAAACAAAATTTTCAGGAAAGCTGTTTGGTCATCTTCTCTCCATGTTTTCCCTCCTTTGTACCAAACTCTTGCTGCCATTTACTATGTACTAGATATGGTCCCTGTTTATTGTTTGGCTTCCAGTATAGTATAACATATTAATCAAATAGTGAAAATAAAATGTCATAAGCAAGAACTGTACTTAAGGTATTTACAGGGTACTGTAAGAATGCCTGTAGAATTCAAAAAGGCCTTCCCCTAATTATGTGGGTCGCTCAGTTCAATTCTATAAATATTTGGATTGAAAACTTCCTAGTACTGGCATTAGAGATACAAAGGTGAGGATGGTATTAGAATAACCTGCCCTTTGTATAGTAGCACCTTCTAATTTTTATCAGTGGAGGAGTAAAAGGAAATATTAAGATGAAAAATTATCATCTCAAGTTAATGATTTAATTTAAATTTCAAAGTTGCTTGAAAATATATATAAGTGATGCTTATTCATTCGTGCATTTTCAGTCATTTTAAGTTTGTGTCAGTATACAGTATTGAGTGCTACATACATTACTTTAAAAAAAAATCAATATGTTACTTCAAGTAATAGAGAGTTTTAGAGACAGTAATGTAACTGCACATGAAGCTGATTATTGCTAAGCTGCTTTTAAATATCATATGTCCGTGGTGGGTTTGAAATCTTGCATGTAAGTAGGCCAAATGCTACATTATTAGATAGTAGAGTTTCTTTATAACCTTTGAAAATTAAGTAGTATTATTTTAAGAGGAAATGGTCTATTTAAATCCCATAATTTGAAATGTTCTCTGTTTATAACAGAGAGCTGTATCGAATATTTTGTAACCTAAAAAAAAAAAAATTGGACCAATTTGATCTTTTTAAAAATAATGGAATTTGCTACTTTATTTATTTATTTGGGGGGTGTGCCACCTATAATCATTTTTTTTTTTAATTGGAGGATATTTCCCTTACAATAGTTTCGTTGGTTTCTGCCATAAAACAGTGGGTATGTTTTCCCTCGCTCTTGAGCCTGCCTCTCACCGCCCCCCCCACCGCCACCCCTCTAGGTCGTCACAGCACATGGGGCTGGGCTCCCTGTGTATTATAGCAGCTTCCCATTAGCTGTATCGGACTTCCCTGGTGGCTCAGTGGTAAAGACTCCTCCTACCATTGCAGGAGACACTGGTTCAATCCCGGATCAGGAAGATCCCCTAGAGAAGGACATAGTGGGATCCCTGGGAAACCCCACTGACAGGAGGAGCCTGGCAGGCTGCGGTCCATGGGGTTGCAAAAGAGTTGGACACAACTTAGAAACTAAACAGCAGCTACAACTAGCTCTGTATTTTTACACATGGTAGTGTATACTGTTAGTGCTGCCTTCTCAATTCTTCCCACCCTCTTCTTCCCCCCTCTGTGTCCACGGTTCCTTTCTCTGTGTCTGCGTCTTTGTTGTTTGTTCTGGATCTTGTTGTTCAGTTGTTGAGTCATGTCTAACTCTTCGCCACCCCATGGACTGTAATGTGCCAGGCTCTTCTGTCTTCCAGTATCTCCTGGAGTTTTGTCAAATTCATGTCCACTGAGTCACTGATTCTATGTAACCATCTCATTCTCTGCTGCCCCTTTCTCCCTTTGCATTCAGTCTTTCCCAGCATCAGGATCTTTTCCATTGCGTCAGCTCTTCGCATCAGGTTGCCACAGTACTGGAGCTTCAGCTTCAGCAACAGTCCTTCCAATGAATATTCAGGGTTGATTTCCTTTAGTATTGACTGGTTTGATCTCCTTACAGTCCAAGGACTCTCAAGAGTCTTCTCCAGCACCACAATTTAAAAGTTTCAATTTTTCAGTGCTCAGCCTTCTTTATGGTCCAAATATCACATCTGTACATCACTACTGGGACAACTATCACTTTGACTATAAGGACTTTTGTTGCCTGCAAATAGATTTATCAGTACCATTTTTCTAGCTTACATATATTAATTATGCATTCGCATATGGTATTTGTTTTTCTGACTGACTTCACTCTGTGTACAGGCCCTAAGTTCATCCACCTCAGTTCAGCTGACTCACATTTGCTCCTTTTTATGGCTGAGTAATATTCCATTGTATATATGTACCACAACTCCTTTATCTGTTTGTCTGTTGATATGAACCTCTAGGTTGCTTCCATATCCTGGCTATTGTAAATACTGCTGCTATGAACTACTGCTTGCTTTAGAAGTAGTTCAGAAACCAACTTATCAATGCATAAAGTAGTTAAGTGGGAAAATTTATTTTTTTACAGTTATAAAAACTTTAAAGAAAAACAACTTAGTAGAAAATTTCAGTGACTATATTTGTAACCTCAGGATTAGCAGAAACCTTTTTAAAAGAAAACTAGAACCAAATGAGGAAAGAGATAGATGGACTGTTATATATCTACATATGTGTGTGTGTGTGTGTGTGTGTGTGTGTGTGTGTGTGTATACACACCTTTGAATCTTGATATTGGTGTACTAATGTTTGGTCAGGGGAAAATATTTGAAATGAAAATGTTAAATAGTACATATAATATACAAAGAACTCTCAGAAATTGACCAAAACACTGAGAAAGCAATAGCAAATGGCTACAGGATGTTGGCAGTTCACAGAAGAGCAAATTCAAATGGCCAGTTTGTAAAGATTCTCAAGCTCACTAATAGTCTGGGAAATGAAAATTAAGTAAAGACAGCTACTTCTTTACTCCTATCCAATTCAATTGGAAAAGCTTTTAATAGAATAGGGCACTTATATTTCTGGTACAAATGTGAATTATTTTAGCATTTTTAAAAGATGAAATCTGTCATTTATTGTAAAAAGTTCATTAATCATTTAATTCAGTCCTGCTTTTCTATGTGACATCACTAAATGCAGAGTTGGGAAGAGATATATTGTAATTAACATGCTGCTGCTACTGATGCTGCTAAGTCACTTCAGTTGTATCTGACTCTGTGTGACCCCATAGACAGCAGCCCACCAGGCTCCCCTGTCCCTGGGATTCTCCAGGCAAGAATACTGGAGTGGGTTGCCATTTCCTTCTCCAATGCATGAAAGTGAAAAGTGAAAGTGAAGTTACTCAGTCATCTCCGACTCTTAGCGACCCCATGGACTGCAGCCTACCAGGCTCCTCCGTCCATGGGATTTTCCAGGCAAGAGTACTGGAGTGGGGTGCCATTGCCTTCTCCAAATTAACATGCTACTACATAGTATTTCCAATGTACAGTTATATAGATACAAATAAAAGCACATATGTAGTAAATAGGAAGTGATGAGGTTTGATTATCACCATTGTTTTTAATAATTTTAATTTGATATAATTTAATATGTAGTTATAGCTGTGTTTCACAACTACTCCCAGAATCCCTATAAAATTTAACAATTGACTCTCTCCAGCCAATTCTAACTGTTCTAGCATATTCCTGGCTATATCTGTGTATATCTGAGTTTTCCATTATTGTTGTTATGGTAAAAATAGGAAACAAATGATATACCCACTGATGGGAAGTTAGTGGAGCAAGTTGTATATCAACACCTTGGAATAGATAGCATCCATGAGAAAAAGCCATCACCTTTAGCAATTTCCCTGTGTGTTGTTAAATGAAAGGAGCTAGATGCAAGGATAGACTTTGTCAAGATCCCATTTTTATAAAACAAGCAAGGACAAACTTCTTTTTTGCCTACATGTTTGAGACATAGGAAAATGTATGGTTTTGAGGACAGAAGAGGGCAAGCAGGATGAGGTAGGGGAAAAAAGGACATATTTCCATGAAAAATACAGTGGAGTATCCTTTATTTGGTAAATCTTATGTGTATTTGTGATATGTACTCATTAAAAATATATACACCTTAAAAAATGCACGCCTTCACATTTTTGTCATAGTTGTGTAGTCACTAGGTTGTACCTGACTGTGCGACCCCTTGGACTATAGCCCGTCAGGCTTCTCTGCCCATGGGATTTTCCAGGCAAGAATACTGGAATGGGTTGCCATTTCCTCCTGCAGGGGATCTTCCCAACACATTAAACCCATGTCTCCTGCTTGGCAGGCAGATCTTTACCACTGAGCCACTTGGGAAGCCTCTGGAGCTTTTTTATTTTTGGTAATTATTTGTAATTGCTAGTATTTTTATCAACTGCAGTGCAGAAGTTCTCTGTTCTCTGAGCCCCACAGGGGAGTTGAATTTTCCTGTCCTTTGTCTTTTAAGAAACTTACCACTCTACGTTGTTATTCATATATATATATATATATATATATGTATATGCATATATTATATCTTATACACATATATATATCTTATTCCAAACATTATTTTACCTTTCTTCCTAATCTGTAGGCTTTGTAGCCTGCTAGATGTATGCTCCAGAGTCTTATGTATTCACTGTATATGTTAACTGAATGAATAAATAATGGTATTTATCTTAGTCTACCATCTTACATGGAAAAATGATAAAGCTATTTTAGGGATCATCAAAGTCTTGATTAATAATATTTTATATATTAAAGTGCTTTGAATGATAGAAAGAAAAGTAAGATGCTCAAATAATACACTTTTGATGTTGTCTTGGTTTGCTGGTCAGTTTTCCACCTTGAATTTCCTCTTGGTCTTTTATGTGCTTTTTTATGCTTTTAAGAGTTTGTCTTTGAACTACCGGTTTTATTTTGTGATTTTGAGAACTTCTCAGTAACACTCAGAAACCTTCTGAGTTTATAGTGCAAAATTCAAAAACCTTATACCTTTGTAAACTTTATACTCTTTCTATAATACTATACATTTCTCACAGAAATGTCTTAGGCAACACATTCTTTAATCTTGTTAGTATATAGTCCTTTCTTCCTTCATCATAAAGCTGTAATATGTCTCTTCAAATAACAATTTCTGCTTCATCTTCTTTGTTATCTTTTGTCTCTTTGATGTAATGTCTTATGAAATGAAGACATAGATTGTGTTTTTCTAATACAAAGGTAACTGACAGGTTAAAAATCAGGTTGACATGTTTAAACCCATTTTACATACTTGATAACTGGTAAGTTTTGTCTTCCTCTGTGGTGTTGGATTTAGGCAAAATTAAAATAAGACAAATATGGTAGAGAAATACTTATATTTAAAAAATTCACTTCATTTTGAACTCTAAGCATTTATTAGAATTTTTCCTGTTATTTTGCATCTTTTTTCATTGGCTTTGGGAATTGTTGCTCCATTGTTGATTGTTTTCTTCTTCATATTTTTCTTGGTATTGGTGCTTTCCAGATGTCTAATTCTTGTTTAAAATGTTTCCATTGATGACTTTTCCTTTGACTTCAGATTTGTGGTACTGGACACAATAAATTTTGTGGAGCATTCTTATTTAATTTTATGTAGTTACTTCAGAAACATTACAGTGGTGATCACTAAAGTGCTGACATTTATCTAGCTTAGCTATTTTTAATTCACTATGAACTTTCTTTGAAGATATAGAAAGGAACTGTAGAAGAATATATAGATTCTCAGGGAATTAGGTGATTTTTATTTTTACACTTTTCTGCTTTGCTTTGAAGATCTCTTTTAGTCTTACAGAATGGGTATTTATTTTCTTAGAAAGCTTGGTTTCCCATACTTAATACTTAATGTATACTTGTATATACATTCAGTTCAGTTCAGTCGCTCAGTCGTGTCCGACTCTTTGGGACCCCGTGAATCGCAGCATGCTAGGCCTCCCTGTCCAACACCAACTCCTGGAGCTTACCCAAACCCATGTCCATCAAGTCGGTGATGCCATCCAGTCATCTCATCCTCTGTTGTCCGCTTCTCCTCCTGCCCCCAATCCTTCCCAGCATTAGGGTCTTTTCCAATGAGTCAGCTCTTCTCATGAGGTGGCCAGAGTATTGGAGTTTCAGCTTCAACATCAATCCTTCCAATGAACACCCAGGACTAATCTCCTTTAGGAGGGACTGGTTGGATCTTCTAGCAGTCCAAGGGACTCTCAAGAGTCTTCTCCAACACCACAGTTCAAAAGCATCAATTCTTTGGTGCTCAGCTTTCTTCACCGTCCAACTATCACATCCATACATGACTACTGGAAAAATAGCCTTGACTAGACCGATCTTTGTTGGCAAAGTAATGTCTCTGCTTTTAAATATGCTATCTAGGTTGGTCATAACTTTCCTTCCAAGGAGTAAGCGTCTTTTAATTTCATGGCTGCAGTCACCATCTGCAGTGATTTTGGAGACCAAAAAAATAAAGTCTGACACTGTTTCCCCATCTATTTGCCATGAAGTGATGGGACCAGATGCCATGATCTTAGTTTTCTGAATGTTGAACTTTAAGCCAACTTTTTCACTCTCCTCCTTCACTTTTATCAAGAGGCTTTTTAGTTCCTCTTCACTTTCTGCCATAAGGGTGGTGTCGTCTGCATATCTGAGGTTACTGATATTTCTCCCAGCAATCTTGATTCCAGCTTGTGCTTCTTCCAGCCCAGCATTTCTCATGATGTACTCTGCATATAAGTTAAATAAGCAGGGTGACAATATACAGCCTTGACTTACTCCTTTTCCTATTTGGAACCAGTCTGTTGTTCCATGTCCAGTGCTAACTGTTGCTTCCTGACCTTCATACAGGTTTCTCAAGAGATTGGTCAGATGGTCTGGTATACAATGTTGTATACTTAATGTTGCTTTTAAGAATCTCCATGGATGATTTTACTGAGAAACATTAGATGATAGAATTATTTTAGTCTTTTGGTGGAGGTAAGGGGTTTTTAAGGGAAATGTTGTTTTTCACTCTAAAAACCATGAATACAATGTCATTAAAATAATCTTTTAAAATAAATTCATCTACTATTATAATGCAGATTTCAGTTTTGTGTATTCTGTTTCAATCCTTATCCATATGCACATGTATTATTTACCTGGTTGTAATGAAAATATATATGCATCTTCTGGTGATTATTTTTGTTATATAAAGTGCAACATTAGCTGTATAATAGTGCTCTAAATAAAAGCAAATCATTTCACCACAAAATAAATAAAAATAAATCTAGGTAAAAACAAATCATTCCATTGTCATTAGTGTTAGTTGCTCAGTCATGTCCAATTCTTTGCAATCCCACGGACTGTAGCCTGCCAGTCTCCCTATACCAAGTCCATGTAATTCTCCAGGCAAGAATACTGAAGTGAGTAGCCATTGCCTTCTCCAAGGGATCTTCCCAACACAGGGACTGAACCTGGGTCTCCTGCATTGCAGGTGGTTCCTTTTGAATCTGAGCCAACAGGGCACACATTCATTCTGGTCTAGCAAATGTGTCCCCTTTAGACTTTGTATATCCATATGCAGAATTTAAAATGTGATGATTTGTAGCTGATTTTATTGTATTAACTGTGGATGAATTTCATGGATAATACATAGACCTCCCCCACCCCCAGAGGTTATCACCTACCAGGCCAGTATTCCTCCCTAGCTGCGAGGCTGCCTATTACTGCCAGTATACTTAAACCTACCTAGAGCTAATTGAATGTGGGGAGGCAGAGAGCATGTCTGGACCCTTGCCTCCTTTGCAGCCCTGATGCTTTCCTGTCTATGTTAGTAGTCCTTTCCATATTTCACTATGGGACCATTCTGGTTGATGTCATTATGAAGACTATTTTAGAAAAATATCTTCACGCAAGTCATTTCATATTCCCTTTTTTCATCCACATCTCTATTTTTAATGAAAGGTAATGGGGCTATTGCCTGAATGTGTAGTTCTTTACTTTGAACAAGTAAGTATTAGTCACTGAGTTGTGTCCAGCTCTTTGCAACCCCATAGTCTGTAGCCCACCAGGCTTCTCTCTGCATGGAATTCTCCAGGCAAGAATACTGGAGAGGGTATCCCCAGAGGATCTTCCTGACCCAGGGATCGAACCTGAGTCTCCCGCAATGTGGGCAGATTCTTTACAATCTGAACCACCAGAGAGGCCCTTACCTGCCCTAAACATCACTTAAACCTCCCTTAAACATAACTTGGCTTTAAACTACCATACTGGACATAACAATTTTGCAAACATAAATGCTTTAATTTTCTTCAAAAATTGATTCTTAATGCCTGCTAACATGACCCCCTCCCCTGCCCCAATAAATTATAGGTTCAGTCTTCTAGTATTTTGTCAGACTATATGACATGCATTACCTGCATCCCAAGGTGGATTAATTGTGACCTTGAGATGTTGATAATTTCTGAGTGCTTATTACAAGAATGAGAGACAGTGCTTATTCTGGTGGCTGAAGGATCAAATGTCTGCCTTTCAGTCATCAGTTGAGACAGTGCACTTGTCAAGTGAACAATTTTCTGTATCCATTTTATGACAGGTTATCATGATTAATGGGATTTTCTGTAGCTTTCGAGCAGTGTGCTCTGTTATCACCTTGCTGTACATGGCTGAGAAGTGGAAATGGTTTCTGCTTACAATCTAGATAATAAGGCAGATATTATCTACCTAGGAGAAAGTGGAGGTTTCAGGCTTTCGGTATGAACAATATTTGAATACTCATGAAGTAGATGATTTTGGGGTTCAGGAATATTATCCTGGGACAGAAAACTGCCTGATAAAGCAAGAGTATAAGGAGTAAGGTTTGCATTTCAAGGCATGTAAGTAGATATATTTCTCAGAAGGAACTGGAATTATTGTGCTACTGGACTACCATAGGAGTATTAGTTATATTTGAGCTGTTAGGACCAGTATGCACATGATTTAGCTGGGAGTGAGGGTGGGGATATCCTCTAGCATTTAGAAAAACTACAAGTGTTTTCTTCTTTCTTCTTTCTTCATCCAAAATTTGACAACAGTGAAATATGATAGTTCACTATAAAAATGAAGATTAGATTGTTAAATAATGCCTCTTCGTTTGTTTAGAAGTTTCTTCGTTTACCTGGGTGAAAATAACTGGACTTGATGGGTTTTTCATTTTTCTTTCAGGCTCAGTTTATGAACCTCTGAAAAGCATTAATCTTCCGAGATCTGATGAAACTCTGTGGGATAAATTGGATCACTATTACAGAATCGGTAAGCTAAAACTGAGGAAAGCAAGTCTTTAGGTAGCTATGATTAACATCTATTCTGCCTTAGTTAAATTACATACATTATATGGATGATGATCTCTCATTTGAGTGTTGGGGTAGTTTCAGTGCTTAGACAGCTGTATATTCCAATTGCATATTGATATAGAGACTATAAATGGAATCTGGCAAGTCTTATCTGTCTCTTGAATAATTTTGAAACTGTCACTAGTGTCTTCTGTGTCCTTTTAGCCTTCCTAAACATTAACAGACTTGAGAACTAGAGGCTGTTTCTTGACTGATTCTTACACAAAGATTTTGTAGAAGTATTCCTTGCTCATTTACCTATACAAAGTTACAGTGAAGTCCTGAATCTTTTATATCCATTTCTAATCCATTGAGATACAAAAGGCAGTCTCAATACTGTTACTGATATAAGGTCCCTGTTTGTTTGTTTTGTTTGCTCTTTTGTTTTTGTCAGGATCAACCTGGCAAATTTTGCTTTTTAAGGCGAGTAAGCAACTTAGAGACACATATATATAGGGCTCTTTTTGTTCATCAATGGTAAAGCTTTTTTTTGTTAGTTTGATTCTTATGCCATTTATGTGCCCTAGTATGTCAAATACAAAATCTGGTTTCTCTCACTAAGGAGAAGAATTTTTTTGTTTCTGTCTGCGTCATGTGAAACATTATTTCAGAGACTTCCCTGGTGGTCCAGTGGTTGAGACTTTGCCTTCCAATGTGCAGGGTGTGGCTTTGATTCCTGATTATGGAGCTGTTGTTCCTATTGCATAGGAACCTGGAATGTTAGGTCCATGAATCAAGGTAAATTGTAAGTGGTCAAACAGGATAGCAAGAGTGATCATTGACATTTTAGTAATCAGTGAACTAAAATGGATGGGAATGGGCAAATTTAATTTAGATGACCGTTATATCTACTAGTGTGGGCAAGAATCCCTTAGAAGAAATGGAGTTGCCATCATTGTCAACTGAAGAGTCCAAAATGCAGTACTTGGATGCAATCTTACAAATGAAAGAATGACCTCTGTTCGTTTCAAAGCAAACCATTCAGTATCATAGTAATCCAAGTCTATGCCTCAACCACTAATGCTGAAAAAGCTGAAGTCAAATGGTTCTGTGAAGACCTTCAAGGCCTTCTAGAACTAGCATTAAAAAAGATGTCCTTTTCATCACAGGGAACTGGAATGCAAAAGTAGGAAGTCAAGAGGTACAGGGAATAACAGGCAACTTTGGCCTTGGATTACAAATGAAGCAGGGCAAAGGCTAACAGAATTTTGCCAAGAGAAACACATTGATCATAGCAAACTCACTCTTCCAACAACACCAGAGACAACTCTACACATGGATGTCAACCAGATGGTCAGTACTGAAATCATGGTACTCTTTGTAGCCGAAGATGGAGAAAGGTTCACATAGTCTGCAAAAACAAGACCAGGAGCTAACTGTGGCTCAGATCATGAATTCCTTATTACAAAATTCAGACTTAAAGAAAGTAGGGAAAACCACTAGGCCATTCAGTTATGATCGAAATCAAATCTCTTATGCTTATACAAATAGACTCAAGGGATTAAATGTGATAAGAGTGCTGGAAGAACTATGTACGGAGGTTTGTAGCATTGTACAAGAGATGGTGATCGAAACCATCCCCAAGAGAAAGAAATGCAAAAAGGCAAAATGGTTGTCTGAGGAGGCCGTACAGATATATGAGATAAGAAGAGAAGCAAAAAGCAAAGGAGAAAAGGAGAAAACCAATCTGAATGCAGAGTTCCAAGGAATAGCAAGGAGAGATAAGAAAGCCTTCTTAAGTGAATAGTGCAAAGAAATAGAGGCAATAGAATGGGAAAGACTAGAAATCTCTTCAAGAAAATTAGAGATATGAAGGAAACATTTCATGCAACGATGGGCACAATAAAGGACATAAATGGTATGGACCTAACAGAAGCAGATGATGTTAAGAAGAGGTGGTAGGAATACACAGAAGAACTATACAAAAAACCCTTATTGATTCGGAGAGCCACTCAGCTAGAGCCAGACATCCTGGAGTGTAAAGTCAAGTGAGCCTTAGGAAGCATCACTATGAAAAAAGCCAGTGGAAGTGATGGAATTCCAGCTGAGCTAATTCAAATCCTAAAAGATGATGCTGTGAAATAGCTGCACTCAATATACCAGCAAATTTGGAAAACTCTACTGTGGCCACAAGATTGGAAAAGGTCAATTTTCATCCCAATCCCAAAGAAGAGTAGTGCCAAAGAATGTTCGAACTACTGCAAAATTGTGCTAATTTCACATGCTAGCAAGGTAAAGCTCAAAATGATTCACGCTAGGCTTCAACAGTACATGAACTCAAAATTTGCAGATGTTCAAGCTGGATTTAGAAAAGGCAGAGGAACCAGAGATCAAATTGCCAGCATCCTTTGGATCATAGAAGAAACAAGGGAATTTCAGGAAAATATCTACTGCTTCATTGACACAAAAGCCTTTGACTGTGTGGATCACAACAAACTGGAAAATTCTTGTGGAGAGGAGAATACCAGACCACCTTACCTGCCTCCTGAGAAACTTATATGCAGGTCAAGAAGCAACAGTTGGAATCAGATATGGAACAACAGACTGGTTCCAAATTGGGAAAAGAGTAAGACAAGGTTGTATATTGTCACCCTGCTTATTTAATTTCTATGCAGAGTACATCATGTAAAATGCTGGGCTGGATGAGGCTCAAGCAGGTATCAAGATTCTGGAAGAAATATCAATAACTTCAGATTTACAGATGACATCACCCTAATGGCAGAAAGCAAAGAAGAACTAAGCAGCCTGTTGATGAAGATGAAAGAGTAGAGTGAAAAAGATGGCTTAAAAGTTGACATTCAAAAAATTAAGATCATGGCATCTGGTCCCATCACTTCATGGCAAATAGATGGGGAAAGTAGAGACATCACTTTGCCCACAAAGGTCTGTATAGTCAAATCTGTGATATTTCCAGTAGTCATGTGCAAAAGTCAGAGTTGGACTGTAAAGAAGGCTGAGCACCAAAGAACTGATGCTTTCAAAATGTGGTGCTGGAGAAGACTCTTGAGAGCCCCTTGGAGAGCAAGGAGATGGTTAGATAGCATCACTGAGTCAATGGACATTAATTTGACCAAACTTTGGGAGATAGTGAAGGACAGGGAAGCCTGGTGTGCTTTAGGTCATGGCGTCACAAAGAGTTGGACATCAATTAGCGACTGAACTGAACTGAATTTAATTTGTCACATATAACTAGTGGACAGCTGTTATATGTGGAGCTAAGAGCCTACATTCTTTGTGGCCAAAAACCTAAAACATAAAACAGATGCAATATTGTACAAATCAATAAAGACTTTGAAAATGGTCCACATTAAAAAAAATCTTAAAAGAAAAGCGGTAGTTCGGCTTATTGTGTTCAAGATTCTTACCCACTTATCTCTGTAGCCATAACTAACTAAAGAAATTAAACTGCCTTTTAAAAGAAGTGTCAGTTGTTGCAGTGTGAGGACTAGTTTTTTACTCTGGGAAAAATAATAAATACCTGGGTATTCTGAAAGACATGATAATGATTATGTCAGTTTAGTTTGAGAAAAAGTAAAAGATTTAATTCTTTAATCTCTGTGATGGAACAGAGTGCTTTAAACCTTTGAAAAACTGTTCTAAAGTATTTGACATATGCCAGTCTAGATTAGAGTAACTTATTTTAGGGAAAAATATTACTCATTCATTTATAGTTAGACAGGAATAAAATAGCTTTTAGGAAATGTCATTTTAGAGTGATCGTTTTTCTATTTTAGGACTCTTATAAAGAGTAATACAGTTTGCTTTCTGCATCTGCAGATGCAGAACATGCAGATATGGAGGGCCTGCTGTACTAGCCATGTTAGATAAGGGACTTGAGTATTTGAGAATCTTGGCATGTATGGCGGGTCCTAGAAACATCCCTGTGCAGATTGAGGGATGGCTAGAAAACCTTGATTCCAGACTTCTTTAGCTTAAGTGGAATGTTCATAAAATAATTACTTGTTTACTATTTTCATGTCATATTAGGATGCAATTCAATTTTGAAATGTTAAACATATCTCTGACCTGTACAATATATAAAATGAATACATTGTTCTGAAGGCCAGGCACAAATTAGTCATCTGTGAAAACCAGGATTCTGGCCTCTTTAGAATGAGTTATCTTTGAATTTAGCAAATGTATGCAACTCTTTGTTATATATTTGTTTTATTTTTCCCTATTCAACTGATTTTTGAGGGTATACTTAGTTTTTTGGCTAATCTTTTTTTCCCCCCTGTATCTGATATTGCCTTATAACACTTACTGACATTAACAGGGATGTGCTACAGACTTTTTATGTGCCAGTTAGCTGAATTCTTTCCTCAAAAGTGAAAGTACCCCTTCATGCTGGGTGGATCCCTACCTAGGCTGGAATTATTTACCCAGAGTTGTTTGTACATCTTCAAAAGTTTTATGCTGCAGCTAAGTTTAGAAAGAACAAAATTGTAGGATAAGGAAACCAAAGAAGTTTAAGACCTTCAGCTCAAGGGAAATAGAGGACTGTACAATTCATTCATTTTCTTGTCTTCAATTGCAGTCAAGTCAACATTGCTGCTGTATCAAAGTCCCACCACAGGTCTCTTTCCCACTAAAACATGCGGTGACGATCAGAAGGCCAAGATCCACGACAGTCTGTACTGTGCTGCTGGTGCCTGGGCTTTGGCTCTTGCATACAGGTAGGCTGCTGTGCCTTCTACTTGTAGCTCCAAGTCTGGGCAAGAGGGTTTTGTAGGCCCAAGACAAACTGGACAGCTGTCTTTTGGCTCTGCTTCTGAGCCACTGTGTGACCTGCAGCTGTTCACCTCTCCTTTTCAGCCTCTAAACCTTTCAGTTTTCCTGAGGGTTTACATTAGATGAATTGTTACATTTTATGACTTTGTGACTAACATTTCTCATCTCTAGGTTTGTAAATCAGCTTTAGTCTTTAATAGAATGAATTGCCCATTCTCATCGAATTGATTTGTTTTGACCATAGAGGAAATTGACAGTGACTGATGATGAAACTAGAGCCTAGAGTAAATAGTTTCAAATAACACACCTAGTTAATGATAGAGCCAGGACCAAACTCCTCTCCTTCCTTCCCCCAGTTTAGTGTTTTACTTTTTTTTTTTTTTAGTGTTTTTCTAACTGTACTTCATTGGAATATCACTAAGTCAGAAAATTCTTATAAAGTAAAAGAAAAATAAACTTTTTCACAATACAGAAATTCTCTTTTTTCATTACTAATATCTGTTTCTTTATTTCATTATTTATTTACCTATTTCATTATTAATATCTGTGGATAGCATCAGATATGGGTCTTAACTTGTAGTCAATAGTGATAAATTTTAACTGTTAAAAAAATTAGATTTCTGAATATTAATTTTCTGAAGGTAGTAAATGCATGTGCCTCTGATTTGAAGATTGTATCCTTAACATGAATATGATTATGCTGTCTTAAATCATTGATGTGTTTCACTGATGTTAGATACATGCTTCCTGATGTGACTCATCACCCATATCTACTTCTTATCAAAATGTGTAGATGGCTCTACCATAAATAAAGTCAGACAAAGCCAGATTGTGGCTGCTTATAAGACAATTTGCCTGGGCTCTTAAAAATGTAATCATAGGTTAGAAAATAGGTATAAAGATGGCTAGATTATGAGAATCAAATACAATGTGTGAGTCTTGATTGAATCATGCATTTTAAAAAACTAAAGTATATTGGGATAATTGGATTATATTTGATATACAGTATATATTAGACATTATGTCTATGCTATTAGCTCGTTGGTGTGATAATGATATTATGGACATATAGGCAAATGACCTTGTTTTTAGGGGATACTTCTGAAATATGTATGGTGTTAGTGCAGAGAATAAATTATAGATAAAGAATTCAAGCTAATTTTATCAGCTCTTGAATCCATGTGAAGCGTAGAGTTTTATTCATTGTAGCAGTTGTGTAGCTTTTGTATATTGAAATTTTTCTAGATAAAGTGTTCAGGGAAACTTGCTGAAAAAAATATAAGAGTACAGGCTCTTTTCCAGAAGCCTTAAAAAATCTGATAGATAATTTAAAGTCCGTTCTTTGCTGGGGACACTATTTATTTACTAACTCCCTGGATAATTTATCTTACATAGTTAAAGTAAAACTTTTTGTTTTACTAGCAAACAAAATGTCTTCTGTTTGGAGAAACACAAGGGTACTTACCACAGAATTAGGATGAAACCGTTTTTACTTCCACAGTATTAAGCTGTGATGATTTAGATAATCCCCATGTTGTAAAATTAGTAGAATTCTGTTTCCAATTCTACTTATAAATGCTGATTAAATCATATAGATAACATTAGGAAAAATTCATCAAAAATTAAGCTGTCAATATTTTCAGGGATTTAGATCTATCTCTTATTGGTAATGCATGCATAATATGAAGTCATTAATTTTTTAAAATGGAAGTAATTAGATTTTTCTAATTGCCTTAGTTTTCAATCAGTCATGTAAACAATCTCTTGAAACCTCAGTTCTATTTGAATGTGTGTATATATACATGTGTACTGAGGACTTAAAATAATTATTTTATGCACATTTGTATTTCATTTACGTTAGGAGTATGGTTTTATTTAATTTAATTACATAATTGGATAAAAGCAAGAGACAGTGAAATAGCTTATTTGTAAAATACACTTTGACATAGTTTGTTTTTCTTAAATGCAATATTATAGTTTTACTTTGTAATTTTGTTTTATTTTAGAGGAAGAAAGAAATGCTTACTAATATGTTTTACTTTTTAAGGTGTCTTTTACACATATCAAGTTGTAGTCCTGAATATACCTTTGTTTAAAATTATATTGCATTATATCTAATTATAATTATAATAGATCTATTTATATTACTTTATGTATAATTGTATCTATATTGCATTATAATTCTATATGAATATAATTATAATTATATAATTAAAATTTATTTTTAGTTATATAGTTATAACTATTATAATTATTTTATTTTATAAATGATTATATTGCTTTATATGATTTAGGTTAAAATTGTTTCTAAAACTAGTGAATTGTACAAAATCTTTTAAAAGAAAAATTGAACCTATACTTTGCATGTGTGCTCAGTTGCTCAGTCATGTCCGACTCTCTTGTGACCCCAGGACTCTAGCCCACCAGGCTTCTTTGTCCATAGGAGTATCCTGGGAAGAATACTGGAGTGAGTTGCCATTTGCTCCTCCAGGGGAACTTCCCAACCCAAGGACTGAAGCTGTGTCTCCTGCGGCTTCTACATTGGCAAGTGGATTCTTAACCACTGAGCCAGCTGGGAAGCCCCGAACCTGTACTTTATGCTATACTAAAAAGTATTATGTAGAGTTTTTACTTCTAGAAAAAAAAGCATGACTTTAATTTAGGGTTTAAATATGGAATTTAGTTTTCTTTACTTTTTATGTTTGAGAAGAGTAGCTTTTTTTTCTTTTTTAAAGAGTATTGATTTAAAAAAGCACTTTAGACTGTTTAAATGTGCATATGTTAGAAAAACTCAAGGTGAAGTATTGGTAAGATACTTTGCAGTACTAAGAGAGAGAGGAATACTTCATGCAAGATGTTGGCCTGTTCCCTCTCAGTGTCAGGTTTATTGCTATTTTAGGAATTAAATATAACAGGTGGCCCTAGCTTAGTCCTTGTAAACAGTCAAGTCACATGACCAAAGACTATTCTGATTATATTTTCCTTGAAACTTCGCTGTGGGGAAATAATGCACCAGTGAGAGGATTTAAGTGTTTAGTTTTTCACTAGTTATATAATTTTAAGTTTTAATTTAAAGTTTTGAAATAAATATAAACTTAAGACTTTAATATTATAGAAATATTCAGTCAATATCACCACATGGCTTGTGATCAGTTAAAGTTACTTATCTGTTTTTTTTTTAATTAAATGTTTTATTGAGATCATATTAAAACTTGAATGTATATCAGTAAAACTTGCTAGTTCTTGTTAGAAAACAGAGGAATTATTTTGGATGAAAAGATTCACTTTAGATCTTAGGAAAGGAAATATATGTATACTAGTTGCCTAAATGTTTTTTACTCAAATGCAACTGTTCTTTCATTTTCTAAGTCAGAAAAGAAATACTCTTCTGGTTACCACTATTATTTGCTAAGGAAAGGAGAGATAAAAGCGTCATTAAAATAGAAGAATTCTTTATTGTGGCTAAATTATTGTGGGATATTTTAGACTTAGTCTAATGCTTGTGGAAATTAGGGGCAGAGAAATTGCAGTCAAGGTAATTTTAGAAAAATTGGATTTTGTTTCTTTCTGAATTATTTCTTTGTTTTTTATGAAGTGGGAATTGTATGCAGAACATTTCATTGAGTTCATTTTACTCCAAATGTGCTGTTTCCTTCATTTATCAGTGCCACGTCCAATGTTATCCACTCCATAATTTGCCTGTTAACACTTGATTCTGACATCATGGGAAAAAAGATCACAGAGCAGAATCATATTAGTTATACCTTAATGCCTGCATGTGAAAAGAAGAATGATGTTCTAATGACAAATAGACATTTTTACTGACATTCACCTTACTATATTAAAATGATCATTGTTCTTTCTACTGCTGGTATATGAGACCTGTAATTGAAAGAAGCAGTAATTGTAGTTTACTTTTTATGGAGAACAGATAGTGTTTTTTTGTCAAGTGAGGATGATAGCTTGATATTTTTATTATGATTTAGTAAAACAATGAATAAGCTACTTTAATTTTTCAAGAGTGGATAACATCTTTTTTGAAGGCCCCTGATCAATAATAAAAAAGAAACTTAAAGATCGAAAAACATCTTAACCTAATTTAATATTTAAGTGTCAGCTGTTTTTTTTTTTTTTTTTTTTTCATTTTAAAAGCAGGAGTTGTAAACTGTAGTCAATTGATTTTAAACTAAGACCTGAGAATATAAAACTTCATGCCAAAATACATCAGTATCGTCTTGGATGCGTTTTTGTTTGAAGGCATTGCTGACTGAAGTGCCCATTCTGGCATTTTTAAACACATAGCAGAGCAAAGAAGACGTGGACCTACCTTAATTTACACTTCTTTGGATCCAAGTGATCATTGCATAACCTAAAGGGACTGGTATTTAAAATTGCCTGTGCTCTGTAAATGGTGAATTTAAAAAATCCATTGGTAGATTTTTCTAATATAGAAATATCCTTTAAAGTTTCAGCCAAGTCAGTGTTGAAAATATTACGTACTATTTTTAACACAATTGACTTACTTCCTTAAGACAAGGGGAAATTTGCACAATTTCATCATGAGATTTTTTTTTTAAGCATTTCTACATCTGCTGGGAAAATGGAGTTTCACTGTTACAGAATTAGTAGTTGTCACCAGAACATAGGATTAGCCAGATAGTTAAATACTTAATTATCAAAAGCTCTGCTTCCTTTTCAAATGCATTTCCAATTTGTTTCATGAGTTATCTCTCTCACCCAGGCGCATTGATGATGACAAGGGAAGGACCCATGAGCTGGAGCACTCGGCTATAAAATGTATGAGAGGAATTCTCTACTGCTACATGCGTCAGGCCGATAAGGTAAAACACTGTAGTATGGACTGAAATTCTCACATCGTTCTGAGGGATTAATTTAACCAATATAGCAATAGCATCTTCTGAAGAAGGATGTACTTTCAAAAGGTGAAGCCACGTCCTGGGGCAGTCTGGATAGATTAAAACAGCTCTGCCTTGCTAGCCCAGGGTTTTGAAATACTGAAATTGAAGAAATACCTTAAGCAAGATTGATTGGGAACTGTTAATTTGGGCTTGAATTTGTATTTTGCATCTGGTGTTTGCTCAGATAAATAGTTTCTCAAGAACCTCATGATATGCATAATTCTAACCAATATTGTATTAAATAAGAAAATCCTTTTCAAAATTCATTTTGTACATGTCATTATTCTAACTGAACTTTAGTTTAGAAATATAATCATTCATTCATTTATATATAAAGAGGGCAGGAATTAAAGGCTTAGAAAACAGCAGACTTTACAGGATTATTTTGGAAATTAAACAATGTACATAATAAAACTTTTTAAACTAAAAAACTCTATACATGTGATATTCTCCCTACTTAACCTACATCTCTGTGTTTCAAGATCCTAATATATTGTAGTATATGTTAATAAATTTACATCATGCTTCCTCAATGATCACTCCCAGGTCTGATGATTTATTAGTAAAGATGCACTTCAGTAATTAACGCAGGCAATTTTGATCACTTAATACTTTGTGTATCTCTACCATATGGATATTATATTAAGTTTTTGTGATAGCACATTTTTTAAGACCTGACCTGAAGTCAAAAATGCAAAAAAAAAAAAAATCCTATATATTCTGTCACCAAAATATGGCAACAAAAAACATTAGTTTGCAGAAAGTAAATTTATTCACAAGTTGATAATAGAGATATATGAAAAACCTGTAATTTGTCTATTGTGATTTGACTTTGCAAATCATTATTATAAGGGTTTTTCAATGCTTGAAACAAAGTAATAGGTCATATTGACATTTAATATTTGAATTAAATTTGTATAACATATTGAAGTAATTGTGATTAAAGTTTTTTTTTCCTAAGTGAGAAGTTTACGATTTGTTTCACATTTATCATTTCATGAACGCTTGATGTGTATGAATTCATCTTTTCTCTCAAGGAAGCATTGTGTGAGCCATGAATTGCTTGCTGACCAGGTTAACATACTTAAGCTATAATTGTTTATCAAAAGGAAGAAAATGATGTACTATAAATTCTTTTCTTTGTGACTTGTTTAATCTTTTTAATCTCCTTTTCTAAAGATTATTCAGCTTTACTAACAAGTATTCATAGTTTGGTATTCTTTTGAATACAACTTGAATGTAACTTAAACTGTCCTTGAATTCCTTAAATTACAAGGTATTATCATTTTTTGCCTTATGTGAGTTGTAAGAAGGTACAGATCACATTAGGATTTGGTATTTTTGCATACTACAGAATGTAGAATTTTACAAGTTTTAAAACACTGTTATTGGTATAATCTTTCTTGAGCCCCATAACCTTACAGTAGGAATAGAAGATATTGCTACAATGCACAAATGACTCAGTAAGACTAAACCATGCACGCAGCTAATTACCTCCTACCATACCTTCACCTTGGTGCTCACTATTTCCTTCATGATTTCATAGCAGTAGACATTGATACCATACTTTTAAATGTGTACTTTTATCTTTTGGCCCTCCCTTAAAACTAAAGTATATTTGTAATATTCATGTGCTATTTGACCTTAAAGCTCATCTTCTGAAGTAAAATCATGACTTAGTAAAAATTTTGCTTCTCATTGTAAAGCATGCTTCCTGATATATTTTCTAATAATATTACCTAAATGGGATGTTTTAATTTATTTGAGTGAATAGTTTTCCTTGATTTGAAGACTATAGACCAATCTAATTTCTATTACTGTCTTTCTGCTTGTATTAATTTCTACTTATTAACATTAGTTATTTTTTACCTCTAGATGTTCATATACCTATTTTTATTAATACATCTTAAAGAGGAGCATTCAGATTTCAAAACTGATTGAATCTGCAGTTCACAGTTCAGAGAATAAGGATCTGTTTTACAGTGGGCTGTGAATGTTGCTGTCCCTAATTGTCTGCTTAAAAAATTTATTTCCTGAAAATGCTACCTAAGTACTTTCTAATTCATGAGAAATCATTAAATTTTCATAAAATTTATTCTTCCTGGATTCCCTTTCAAGGTGATTTTCCTACCTCAGTGTATATTTTAAGTTTATAAATTAAGAACGAATGACAAAATACTCAATGCCTTTTCCTGAATGATAAGCTTGCTTATTCACAATGATTAAAATTTTGAAGAAAAGTCTAAATAAAATACAAGAAGAAAAAAACATTATTCTAGATTTCTTTTAATCTAGAAATTCTTACTTCAATAATAACTCATTATTTTTACTTGCCATATGCCAGATATCATACAATACTAATTAATATCCTCTTGATTTTGGCTGCTCTCAAGAGTACTTTTTGTCTATATTTTGTATACAATATGCTTCATTAATTTTCGAAGCTTATTGAATTTGGGTCTTTTCTTTCCCTGAAATTTTAAATTGTCTTTTTACAGCTTTAATGCTCAAAGCATAATTATATAATTCACTGCTTGATCATCTTTGATCATTTAATAGTTGCCTTTCCTCTGGCACAATCTTTGAATATAAATTCTCATGCTGGGTACTTGTGTGTCTTGAAGACAAATGACAAACACTGCTTTGTCAACTGCAGCAATCACTTTATTAAACTAATAAATCCTTATCCATTTAGATTCTTATCAAGTGGGCAAAATTAATTTTGTTTTAATTTAACCGCATATTTGTCTCAAGAGCCCAGAAAAATGTTCAATGCTTTGAGATAATAGTCATGGTACTGTGAAAATAGTGACCACAATGACTTCTATATTTGTGTAGCCTTAGACTGTTACCAGCAGTTTCAGACACTGAGATGGGGTAGCTGTCTCACCTTTTCTGAGTTAACACTGGATAGCTTGGTCACTACATAGATGGAGTGTGTACATTCATACCTTTACCCTCATTCTCTCATTTCTGATTATCTGCTGATAGTTCCTGGCTTTAATTTTGTTGATTTCAAACTGAGGGAGGGCTTGTGGGTAGCTCAGTGGTAAAAGTAAACACCTGCCAACGCAGGAGCTGCAAGAGGTATGGGTTCGATCACTGGGTCAGGAAGGTCCCCTGGAGGAGAAAATGGCAACACAATTCAGTATTCTTACCTGGAAAAATCCCACAGACATAGGAGCCTGGTGGGCTGCAGTCCATAGGGTCCAACAGAGTTGGCCACACCTGAACATGCATGCATAACATAACATATGTATTTATGCAGGTCTCTTGGGGGAGTGGAAAGGTGTGTTAGCCCTCTAGTACAGTACTGTCAAATTTTCTGTGATGATCTAAATGTTCTCTGTTACTGTACTGAACAGTACAGAAACAACTAGTCACGTGTGGCCTTTGAGCACTTGATATGGGGTCATTGTGACTGAAAAATTGAATTTCTAAATTTTATATAGTTGTCTGTATAGTCAAAGCTATGGTTTTTCCAGTATTCATATATAGATGTGAGATTTGAACCATAAAGAAAGCTGAGTGCTGGAGAACTGATGCTTTTGAACTGTGGTGTTGGAAAAGACTCCTGAGTTCCTTGGACAGCAAGGAGATCAAACCAGTCAATCCTAAAGAAAATCAGTCTTGGATATTCATTGGAAGGACTGATGCTGAAGCTGAAACTCCAATACATTGACCACCTGATGTGAAAAACTGACTATAACTTCTCAAAGCTTGAAAGATAGTGGGATATACAGAAAACTAATAAAAAGAAAACACTGGAGAAATAAATAAAGGATAAGCACCCTGATATGGGAGTTCAGAGGAAGGAATTTTAGTTGGGGTTCTGAAGGGACTTTATTAAAGAATAAGATAAGACTTTAAGGATGAGAAGAAATTTGAAGATGGGGAAGAGAGTATGGTTCTATGTGCTTCCTTAGCCAAGTGAAACAAGGCAAGATCATGAATACTCAGATACTATCATCATTTGTATCTTTTCAAAGAGAGAAGAAAGTCATTGCTTTTACCTAGAACTATGTATCATTCTATTCATTCTCTATTCCTATTCATCTTATACTTCCAGGGAACTAGTAGTAGACATACTTGGCATATAACTTTATTAGCAGATGTTTGCAAAATTGAATTAATATCTGCTTGTCCTTGGAGTTTGTCTCTTTTTGTCATTTAGTACTTAATTAGTATTCTAACATGATTAAATTACGTTGAGTTAATACGTAAAGATATGGCCTATATTCTCTTGGAATTGGTGCCTTAGTAATGAGAGTATGTATGGTGAAAGAAATGAAAACATGTTGACAGGAGCATGGTTACAATTTGTGATCCTTGGAGAAAGAAAAAGCATTTCAACTTATTGAATTAGAATGTGGCCTGAAGCGCTCTTTCACTGAGTGTCATGTAAGCATTTTCAAATAGCAGTACAGTGGGATACAGTCTCTGAAATCCAGTCCCATAGAGGAAACCATTATTTGACTCTAAAATAAGATGCAAAACATTCAAAAACCAATGCTAATACATTAACAAGCTTCCTATTATACTTCAGTTGTTTGTGAAGTATCAGTTAAGTATTTAACAGTCATGTTAACTCTATTACATTAATAGTCATGAGTTTTATCTGTTTTGTTTCTTTATAAAAAGTAACATTCTGCTTTGTTCTATCCTCTGTCTGTAAGCTATAGCTTTCCCCATTAAAAAGTCTCTTGAAAAATATATAATCTCTGATTTTGGATGAGAATGTGAATTAGTAGCATCATTTAAATTTTATATTTTATTCCAGGTCCAGCAATTCAAGCAGGATCCACGCCCAACAACATGTCTTCACTCTGTTTTCAATGTACATACAGGAGATGAGATCCTCTCCTATGAGGAATATGGGCATCTTCAGGTAAAAAGGGGACACTACGCATTTTCTTCTGCAGTTTTACTTTTATTCATACAATGTTTGAGGCTATTTACATTTTTTAAAAATTAGATTTACATTTTTTAAAACTTAAATTGTTCAAAATGGAAGTAGAGAATCAACCATGAAATTAAGAAATCCAGAGGAACTGAATTAGTTATTGTGATTGAGCATTAAATATTATTGCATTCTTGGTCCAAAAGCAAAAAGGGCAGCTGGAGGGATTATAATACTACTATCTAGAAGAAGGGATCCCACAGCTCTTTCAGTGACAGAAGCTTGTGCTCATTTTCAAATTTAGAGGAATTTCAGTGTTTAGGAACTAGGGAATAAAAGACAACTGACAGTAATATAATAGCAGATCAGAAGTTTTTGTTACATGACAGCCCATTTCTAATAAATCAGCCTTCAATGATGCTAAAAACGTACCACTGAAATGATAATTCCAAATCGCATTTCTGGGTTCTTTAAGTTTTATATTATTTTAAATTTTTTATATAAATTTTATATGCTAAGAATACACTGTAAAGCTTCATATTTTGTTTTCATTTTTTCTCTCACATCTGTGTACCCCTTTGCCTTGTTTCTAGTATACAAGTATTATATATGATATTTATCTTTAATGGATTTTCTTCCTCTTCATCATTTGGTTCTGTTGTCTTTAGAATAGAATACTTACTATTAATATATTCCTTACTAAAATATGAGTATCTCCTTTTTATAGTTCCTTTCTCTCTAGAGATCCAAAACATCTTACTTTAGAATGACTCCTCCAAACACAGAAAGTTCAGTGTCCCCATTTCTATGCAGCAGAAACTCTTAATAGTTATTTGTAACCAGTTCTGTGGTGATTTAATGTTACATAAATATGTGGTTGCTCAGCTGTCTCATAATTTTTCAAATAATTAGGTTTTCTATACCTTTTGCTCTCACAGATGTGTTTACTTTTTAACCTAGGGTTTTTAGAAGATAATGATTCATTTGTTTTTGTATCTCAGAATTTAAACTTAGTGCCTAGCACATAGTTGGTTTCTAATAAATGCTGGTCAGCCTGTTATTTGGTAGTCCCATACATTTTGCCACTTACTGATATTTTCTCACAGAAGCCTCCTAAAAATCACAGCGGAGAGCTCTTTGAGATATTGCTGTAGTTGGCTGTCAATGGAAATGAAATTTCTTTGAGATGATTTCTAACAGGCCAGTGTCAGTGCTCTATGAGAATATTTGGGTGACCCAATGGGATGAAGTTCTTGCTTACTATGTTCTGAGCAAAGTCACTCAAGAGTTAATGTTGATCTTTTATAAAATGCCTTAAACTAGAATCCTCCATCTTTTTATGTGGCCCACTTGGACCTTGACAAGACCCTACTGGACTTTGAGTGCTGGGAAGTCAAGAGACATTCAGGATAGTCCTGATTCCTGAGAGAGTTACCCCCACTGGCAGGCCTTGGTGGCCCACAGCTGCTTTGTCCAAGGCATCTAGGGCACAAATAATTTTCTGCCCCAGCTTTCTGTCCGTTACTCAGAAAGGATTGGAGGAGAGTCAACGAAGGCACAGGGCACCAAAGCTGTTAGTGGGTAATAATCTTCTGGATTAGAATTATATGATAAAAAATTATACCTTACCTCCTCTTTGTTTTTACCTCAAGTTAGCTGTTTCCTGGCAAAATGAAAATTTTTCACTGCTTCTCATTTATTTGTTTAATGGATAACTTTATTGAGATATAATTCACATAATATACAATTTGCTTATGTAAAGTATACAGCTCTTTAATATATTCACAAAGTTGTTCAATCAACATTGCAGAACATCTTCCTCACCCTGGAACGAAATCCAGTACCTGTTAGCAGTCACTCCTTATCTCCTTCAAAGACCCCCATTCTAGACTATTACCAGTCTACTTTCTGTCTGTATGAACAAGCTTATTTTGTACATTTCATATAAATGGAATCATATACCATGTGGTCTAATGTGACTGATTTCTTTCTTTTAGTGTAATGTTTTCAAGGTTTGTCCATGTTGTGCTATTTATCTTTCACTGCTTATTTTCTCGAGAAAATGTATATAGCCCATTCAGAATTCTATGAGAATCTATTTTTAGTTAAAGGGGACATTATTGTCTTCTTTTATTTGTTTTGTTTAGAGCATACAATATTTATCTTTAATAGACTAATAAACTAAAAGAAAAAGCCTTGTTTTTAGAATACATTTTTCATAAATATATTTTAAATGTTTGATAAATATGTTCCTACAGTTGCGTATATAAGTTCTATATTCTCTGAATACAGGATGTGCTGCCTGTTGTTTATGGTGGCCTAGTCCTAATGTCTTACTGCCCAATAATTTTTTCATTTACCCACTCTTGAATTGGATTCACATTATGCCCAAGGGACAAAACTATTTCAAAGTGAAAGTGAAAGTGAAGTCGCTCAGTTGTGCCTGACTCTTCGCGACCCCATGGACTACAGCCCACCAGGCTCCTCCGTCCATGGGATTTTCCAGGCAAGAATACTGGAGTGGGATGCCATTGCCTTCTCTCATTTATTTGTTTAATGGTTTTAAAATTTGTTTAATGGTTTTAAAATAAATCTTAGAAAGCAAATGTCATAAAAATACTCCTAATCAGCTGTTAATAACCCTCATAGTGAATTTGAGGATTTTAGAGTTTTTATATACAAAGCTGAGATTTTATTATGAACTAAATCCACAGCTCCTTTATTTTTCATAGGAAAGAAGACAGTTTTATATGCTACTACAAGAGCAAATGACTTGTAATTTTAGCTTTTACATTTAATTTTGTAACATAGTATTTTTGTCATTTTCTTTAACCTATTGTAGTGTTTGTTGGTTTTCAGATAAATGCAGTGTCTCTCTATCTCCTTTACCTTGTGGAAATGATTTCCTCAGGACTCCAGATTATCTACAACACTGATGAGGTATGATTTTCCCAAATTCTGTAGTACTAAATTTCATCTCTAAGAATACCTTTTTTCTTTTACTTTTTAAAACTTATTTTTAATTGTGTAAATTGAGTTATTTTTAAATTCATATAGTCAGGTAAGGAATTTTGAATGCTCAGCTAAAAAGTCTTTATATTATCAATGCAAAGCACTTTAAAAATAAACAAAATATGTAACAGGTTGTAAAACTCTACTCCTATGAAGGCTATATTTCAAGTATTCTGAAATAAAACCTTGTAACTTTCAGAAATTTTAGTAACTATAAAAATAAAAGACTTTCCGGATTTTCTCAGAATTATTGTCTTTTCTTTTGTTGCTTTTTGTAACCCATCCTTTTAATAGTAAAAATTCATTTATCATGTTTTGTTATTTTTGTTTGACTTCAGTAGAGTTCTTAATTTTTTTCAAAAGATAAGTATCATGTTTTTATTCTTATTAGGAAATTTGAAAATAACTGTATCACAAAGTTGAGAAATTTTTCATAGGCCCTAATGCTTGAACAAACATACAGACAGACCCATATGTTAACGTATTTTGAATTGTGTCACAGTTGAAGTAAAAAGCTATTATTATTGAGATGGTATATAGAGTGAGAAGGGCATCCCTGGTGGCACAGCAGTAAAGAGTCTGCCTGCAATGCAGGAGAGGTGGGTTTGATCTCTGCGTCAGGAAGATCCTCTGGAGAAAGAAATAGCAACCCACTCCAGTATTCTTGCATGGGAGATCCCATGGACAGAGGAGCCTGGCAGACTGCAGTCCATGGGGTTGCAAAGAGTCGGACACCACTTAGCGACTAAACCACCAGCGCATACAGTGAGAATTCTATCAAAGAGTAGATGTATTATATAGTTATATATTGTTTATTATTTTTTCCTAAGATCCATGCATGGAGAACAATTTATCATTCTAAACAGTAAAGTCATCACTGGACTGCACTCAGGGTGCCATGAAATCAGTACCTGTAGCCCTGCCCTCCAGTAGTTCATAATCTTATACATCCACTGTGCCTTTTTAATACACATAAGTAAAACCTCTTTGGAAATATGGCTAAATAATAAAGAAGCAATAATAATAATAAATAACAGTAACTACTTATGGTTTCTTCTGTTTTATTTATCAAAGAACTACATGTTATCATCCAACTAGTTCTCAGTTTTCATAGTGTTGTGAAAATAGTGATGCTCAAATATTTTGGGTAGCGGAGGAATAGGGAATCAGACCAATCTTACATGTATATTAACTAAATATAAAGTTCACCTAAGTCAGTCCCTCTGTTTATTAAAAGAGAGAGCTCATTTATATCTGTTGGAGGGGGCAAAGTAATGAACTACCACTTGGTATTCTATGTTACGTTCTAGGACATACTCTATAAATAACCTAAAAGCAGATTAAAATAAGCAAGAACTGTATCATTCAGAATGGATCCCGAGAAACTTACTTTATTTAACATTAAAGAACCTCACATACCCGCATAAGTTCAGTTCAGTTCAGTCACTCAGTTGTGTCCCACTCTTTGTGACACCTTGGACTGCAGCATGCCAGGCTTCTCTGTCCATCACCAACTCCCGGAGCTTACTCAAACTCATGTCCATCGAGTCAGTAATGCCATCCAACCATCTGTTGACGCCTTCTCCTGCCTTCAGTCTTTCCCAGCATCAGGGTCTTTTCCAAGGAGTCAGTTCTTCACATCAGGTGGCCAAAGTATTGGAGTTTCAGCTTCAGCATCAGTCCTTCCAATGAATATTCAGGACTGATTTCCTTTAGGATTTACTGGTTTGATCTCTTTGCAGTCCAAGGGACTCTCAAGAGTCTTCTCCATCACCACAGTTCAAAAGCATCAATTCTTCGGCACTCAGCTTTCTTTATAGTCTCTTTCACATCCATACATGACTACTGGAAAAATATGAGATTTTATTTTGTGTTTAATTTTTCCTTCCTTTTTGTGGAAAGGCTTCATTGTATGGAAACTTTCATAATTCTTTAATAAAATAAGGGAACTTTTAGACTTTGATGACCCCAAAACTATTAAGTCTCAAAGAACACTTTGAAAGTAAAGACTTATAAAGGGTGAAATTTTGTCTTTCCTTTTACGTTTTAGATTTACTCTTATTTTTTGTTAAACTATTAAAAAATGTTAATTGTATGTTGTGTGTTAAATTATATCTACTAAATCATTATAAATGGAGATGGAAAAATGTCTGTATGGATTTTAATGTCCCTTTTCTAGTATTATGCTGTTATATGACTCTAATTTTAGTGTGCTTTAATTGGTCACAAGTCACAGTATCATGTCAGTTTTGAAAACAGTAACTTCAAACATCTTTCTACAAGCTTAGAATTTAAGTGAAAATAGCATTAACTGGGGATAACACTTGGAGTGGTCATAGAACCAGTTGTACTGATGGAAATTTGTCAAATGATCCTGCGAACTCCAGTTCCTTTAGATAAATACGTTTGTAGCTTTGTTTTTTCAAGAATGGTCAGACGATTATTTCTTTAGCTCTTTGGTGGAAGTGTAGATTGTAAGCCTTCTACATAAAATTACTATACAAATCTGTAGGTGTCTGTTCAACATGAAACCTGGAAAAGTCTTTTTTGCCAACTGTGTATCATGCCATTTACTTTTTATTTTGCAAAGATGCCTTTTACCATCAAAACTCAGAAGATCTTTTCAAATGTTTTTAGATTGGGTGACATGTGGAATTAATTTCTTCCTGTATAAACTGCCTATTTCTGAGTAACGAATTGCCTCAGAGCTTAGTGGCTTAAAAGAGCAAACATTTATTATCTCATAGTTTCAGTGAGTCAGGAATTCAGGAGAAACTAACCTGGGTGTTGCTGACATGGAGTCTCATAAGTTGGATTCAAATAATAAGGCAGATTTACAGTTAACTGAAGGCTTACTGAGCCTGGAGGGCCCTAGGGTGGTTCACTCACATGATTGTGGGCAAGAGTCTTCTCCATAGAGCTGCTTGAGTGCCTTTAGTATATGTAAGGTGGCTTTTTCCAGAGAAAGTGATCCCAAAGAGCAAGGTGGAAGTACAGTGCTTTTTTTACAACCTTGTCTGGGAAGTCACCCTCCATCATTTAACAGTATCCTCTATTACTTTGGTCAGTCTTAAGTCAGTGTGAGAGGGAACTGCACCGGGCATAAATAGTAGGCATTGGGTATGATTGGGAGCCAGCATACTAAACAATGGTTGCTAAGTGATCTTTGTTAGATGTTTTAAGATATAATTTTTTTCTCTTATATACTGAGACTTTAATTTTAAAAATAGGTTTTTAACTTATTATTTAGTGAGTTTTGACTTTTACTTTGTTTGCATGTTTTCTCCTTAAAATACTAGCAGACCTTTTTTTGTTTTTTTTTGCTTCTGTTTATTGTGTGGATACTTCTGTGTTACAGACTGTCTCTTGATGTGAAATGGTTTTCAAGCTGAACTTGAGGGGTTTCTGTCTTTTAATAGTTAGAAGAAATCTCTATAATTATTGAGGTGTTGCAAGGTATTTTTAGTTTCTGCTTTTCAACAATGTACACACAAAAATGAATAGGTTACTCAAAAGTATTTATGGATGTTTTTCTCTAAGAAAAAAAGGTATTATTGTTCTTGTTTCTCAAATTTATAGGAAGCAATGATAATGATAATAGCAGTTAACTCTTAACATAATAACATAACACTTAACATAATAGCATTTGTTATGTGCTACCTTTGTTCAAAGTACTTTGCACATATAAACAATTTTAATCTTCACAAAACTATCGACTTGGTATAGTTATTGTCTTCATTTTACAAATGATGAAAATAATGGAGAGTCAAGAAATAACTTGTCCAGGGTCACACAGATAGTCATTCACAGCGCTGGGATTTAAACTATGCAGTCTGGCACCAGAGTCCATTCATTCTATTGATAGTGTTCTATCTCTGCTTATTCTGTACAGATATGAGTGACACATGTCATGTGACATCTTCATGTTCAAGTATTGAGGGCAACCAGGCTGACTCAGAGTTTGTCTGTTTATTCATGTTTTGCATGTTTACTCAGTCATGCATTCTTTAATGAACCAAGCTTATTTGGCAAATATTTATTGAGTTTCTAAAATAGACCAAATAGAATATAGCAGTGAGAAAAGATATTAGTCTATAATGCCATGAAATTTGAATTACAATAAGGAAAACAGAATTAATAAATATTTAAATATAGGCTATAATGTCCAGAAATGATACGTAATTTTGTTTAAGCATGTAAGGGGGAAAATAGAAAATAAAACTATAAAACTTTTAAGTAGAGTTATCAGGACAGGCTTTTCTGGAAAAGAGCTTTTGAGAAAATATATGGATGAAATAAGGAAACAAGTCATGCAAGCTATGTTAATTATTGGTTAATGTGTCATAGAAACAAGGCAAAAATGCTATTAGGTTTAAATTGCTTTATACATTTCTTAGGTAAACTGCATTAGTTATGCTCATTTCATCTTTTACATGTTGTACTTTTTTTTGTCTGATATGTTCATTAAGTTTGCAAATGTGATTGTGAATTTGTTTTTCTCCATTTAGTTCTGTAATTTTCTGATTTATTAGTATGTATATATGTGTGTGTACTTGTACATGAATTTGTATGTGTATATCTATATGTATGTATAAATATATACACACATATATATGTGTATTTGTTTTTATAAAATTACAGGCATGTGATTTGAGATTGTTGTACTTTTTAGTTGGAAATGTCCCATTTTAAGTCCTATTAAATTTCTTTGTTAAAATTTATCTTGAGAGACCAGTTCCTTTTCATTAGTGTTTGTATGGCATTTCTAAAACTTTCATTTATTTTAAAACTGTGTTCCTATTTGTATCTGGTATCTTTTGTAAGCACCATATAGTTATTATTTTTTTAAATCTAGTTTGGCAGTCTTTTTCTTTTAATTGGAGTATTTAATTCATATACATTTAATGTAAATATTGATATATCTTGGTTTAAGTCTTTTATCTTTCTGTTTGTTATTGGCCTTATCTATTCTTTATACCCTTTTTTCCTTCTTATATTTTTTTTTTGATTTATTGAATTTGTTGTTAAACCAGTTGTTATATTATTTTTTAGTGGCTACTTTAGAAAGGACAGCAACTTCAGAATCTACTCAAATTTATACTTTGCTTTCAGTTCTGTTCAGTTGCTCAGTCATGTCCAACTCTTTGCAATCCCATGAACTGCAGCATGCCAGGCTTCCCTGTCCATCACCAACTCCTGGGTCTTACTCAGACTTATGTCCATAGAGTCAGTGATGCCATCCAACCATCTCATCTTCTGTTGCCCTTTCTCCTCCTGCCTTCAATCTTTCCCAGCATCAGGGTCTTTTCCAAGGAGTCAGTTCTTTGCATCAGGTGACCAAAGTATTGGAGTTTCAGCTTCAGCATCAGTCCTTCCAGTGAATATTCAGGACTGATTTCCTTTCAGATGGACTGGTTTAATCTCCTTGCAGTCCAAGGGACTCTCAAGAGTCTTCTCCAACACCAGAGTTCAAAATCATCAATTCTTTGGTGCTCAGCTTTCTTTATAGTCCAACTCTCACATCCATTCATGACTACTGGAAAAACCATAGCTTTGACTAGACAGACCTTTGTCGGCAAAGTAATGTCTCTGCTTTTTAATACACTGTTTAGGTTTGTTGTAGCATTTCTTCCAAGGAGGCAAGCGTCTTTTAATTTCATGGCTGCAGTCACACAATCTGCAGTGATTTTGGAGCCTAAAAAAGTCTCTCACTATTTCTATTGTTTTCCCATCTGTTTGCCATGAAGTGATGAGACCAGATGCCATGATCTTAGTTTTGTGGATGTTGAGTTTTAAGCCAACTTTTTCACTCTCCACTTTCACTTTCATCAAGAGGCTCTTTAGTTCTTCTTTGCTTTCTGCTTTACATATAATTTAAGAACCTTACCACATTTTAGCTCTACATACTTACTACCTACTATTGTGGGTTTGTTTGCATTTATTTTAATACTACATATATTTTTAAACTGAACAAAACCTCATTATTATTGATGTTTACATCAATATTGAACCATACATTCATTCATATACACATACCTGTGTGTTAGTCATTCAGTTGTGTCCAACTCTTTGTGATCCCACGGTCTGTTAGCTCATCAGGCTCCTCTGTCCATGGGATTCTCCAGGCAAGAATACTGGAGTGGGTTGCCAATTCCTTCTCCAGGGGATATTCCCGACCCAGGGATTGAACCCAGTCTCCCACATTGCAGGCAGACCCTTTATGACTGTACACGTACCTACCCATGTACCATTATGATGATCACCTTTCTTTCCTGGGATGTTCTGTCTGGGGTCATTGTCCATTCCTTATTTATTTATTTTTAAATATCTTTCTTTCCATTTTAATTTTGAAATATATTTTAAGTTGACAGTTTTTTTCTTTCAACATTTTAAATATGTCGTTATGTTGTTGTTAGGCTTCTATTGTTTTTGTTAATAAATCAGCTTGAATTCCATTGTTTCTATGAAAATATTATCTACTCGGGCTGCTTTAAAATTTGTATTTGATTTTTATTAGTTTCACTAAGATGTGCTAGCTGTGCTGTTCTTTGTATTTATTCTCCTTGGGGCATGTGGAAGTTTTCAAATAGTCTAGTTTAGTATCTTTGGAAAGATTTGGGAAGTTCTCATCTAGGATCTTCTTTTACCAGGCTACTTGTATATTCAACCCTTACACTTTGTTCTATATCTTTTTATCTCCTTTTTTCTGTCCTTTTCCCTATCCCTTTTACTATTTTTATAAATATGTTCAAACAAAAGAATGTTCAAACTACCACACAATTGCACTCATCTCACACGCTAGCAAAGTAATGCTCAAAAGTTTCCAAGTGAGGCTTCAATAATACATGAATTGAGAACTTCCAAATGTTCAAGCTGGATTTAGAAAAGGCAGAGGAACCAGAGATCAAATTGCCTACATCTGTTGGATCATAGAAGAAGCAAGAGAGTTCCAGAAAAACATCTACTTCTGGTTTATTGACTACACCAAAGCCTTTGACTGTGTGGATCACAACAAACTGTGGAAAATTCTTAAAGACATGAGAGTATCAGACCACCTTACCTGTCTCCTGAAAAATCTGTATTCTGGTCAAGAGGCAATAGTTGGAACTGGACATGGAACAACAGACTGGTTCCAAATTGGGAAAGGAGAATGTCAAGACTGTATTTTGTTACCCTGCTTATTTAACTTATACACAGAGTACATCATGCGAAATTCTGAGCTGAATGAAGCACAAGCTGGAATCAAGATTGCCGGGAGAAATATCAATAAACTGATACGCACATGACACTGCCTTTATGGCAGAAAGCAAAGAACTAAAGAACCTCTTACTGAAAGTAAAAGAGGAAAGTGAAAAAGCTGGCTTGAAACTCAACATTCAAAAAACTAGGATCATGGCATCTGGTCCTATCACTTCATGGCAAATAGATGGGGAAACAGTGAGAGACTTTATTTTCTTAGACTCTAAAATCACTGCAGATGGTGACTGCACCCATGAAATTAAAAGACGCTTGCTCCTTGGAAGAAAAGCTATGACAAATGTAGACAGTGTATTAAAAAGCAGAGACATTGCTTTGCCAACAAAGGGCCCATCTAGTCAAAGCTGTGGTTTTTCCAGGAGTCATGTATGGATGTGAGGGTTGGACTATAAAGAAAGCTGAGTGCCAAAGAATTGATTCTTTTGAACTGTGGTGTTGGAAAAGATTCTTGCGAGTCCTTTGGACTGCAAGGAGATCAATCAGCCAATCCTAAAGGAAATCAGTCCTGAATATTCCCTGGAAGGACTGATGGTGAAGCTGAAACTCCAATACTTGGCTACCTGATGCAAAGAACTGACTCCTTGGAAAAGACCCTGATGCTAGGAAAGATTGAAGGCCAGAGGAGAAGGGGATGACAGAGGATGAGATGGTTGGATGGCATCACTGACAAAATGGACGTGAGTTTGGGTGGACTCCGGGAGTTGGTGATGGACAGGGAGGCCTGGCGTGCTGCGGTTCATGGGGTCACAAGGAGTCGGACACTACTGAGCGACTGAACTGAACTGAACTGAAAATATGTGGTGGGTAAATATTGCTTTGTCATGTAAGATTTTTTATACTGCTTCATTCCATTTTCTAGTTTTTTTGGGATTTTCACATCAGTGCTCTTAATGGATATTGGTGTATATTTTGTTGTTTTTGTTTCTTTGTATAACATCCTTGACTTTGGTATTAGTTTAATAAAGGCCTCATTCAAATGTTTAAGAAACATTTCTTTCTCTTTCTTAGAAGTTTTTATGAAAGATTTGTGTTAATTCTTCTTTAAACATTTGGTAGAATTCATTGGTGAAGCTGGCTATTGTTGTTGTTTAGTCACTAAGTTGTGTCTGACTCTTTTGCAACCTCCTGGACTGTAGCCTCTGAGGTTCCTCTGCCACTGGGATTTCCCAGGCAAGAATACTGTAGTTGATTGTCATTTCCTCCTCCAAGGGATCTTCCTGATCTAGGGATCGAACCCAGATCTCACGCATTGCAGGCAGATTCTTTACCATATGAACCACTGTGCAGCCTGAAGTTGCCTGGGTTTGGGTTTCCTTGCTATGAGGATTTTTGGTTATTGATTCAGTGCCTTACTATGTGTCTACTCAGATTTTTGTTTGTTTCTGAGTCAGTGTTGGTAGTTTGTGTCTTTCCAGGACTTTGTCCATTTCATCTAGGTTATTAATCCTTTTTTCCCCCTCCAAAGTTGGCATTAATATCTCCTCTTTCACTCCTTAGTTTAGCAATTTAAATCATAGCTCCTCTTTTACTTGGTCAGTTTGGATAAAGATTTATCAGTTTTACTGATTTTTTTCAAAGAATCAACTTTTGGTTTTAATGATTTACTGTTTTTGTTTTCTCTATTTTATTATTTCCTCTGTGGTCCTTATTATTTCCTTTCTTCTGGTTTGAAGGGGTTTATTTTGCTCTTATTTTTCTAGTTTCTTAAGGTAGAAGTTTAGGTTATTGATTTGAGATCATTCTGCTTTTTAGATACAGGCATTTGTGGTTGTAAATTTCCCTCTTCAGCCTGCTCAGCTGCATCCCATTTTTTTTGTTATATTATGGTTTTATGTTCATTCATCTCAGTGTATTTTCTAATTTCCCTTGTGATGTCTTCTTTGACCCCTTGGTTGTTAGCAGGCTATTGTCTCATTTTCATATATTGGTGAATTTTCCAAATTTTCTTCTGTTATTGATTTGTAGTCTCATTCCATGGTGACTCAAGAATAATTTGGAGTGATTTTGGTATAATTATTGAATTCAGTGATTTGATATAATTATTGAATGCAATTCTTACTATTGCACTTTAAACTCATTTTTTAAATTTTGGTTCCTTACTATAATTTCTACATCTTTACTGATTCTCCCTATTAGTGAGATGTTTTTCTCACCAAATCATCTTCAGTTCTTTGTAGATGTATGTCACTCTCCTTTAACGTTCACTTGCTACTTTTGCAAAGCTTTGAGTTCAGATGGAGGTGTGAGATTAGGTCTCAGGTCTTTTCTAATTATGAACACAACTGTGTGCTGTGCTTAGTTGCTCACTCATGCCCGACTCTGTGACCCCATGGGCTGTAGCCCACCAGGCTCCTCTGTCCATGGGATTCTCCAGGCAAGAATACTGGAGTGGAATGCCATGCCTTCCTCCAGGTGATCTTCCTGACCCAGGAGGTGAACTGGGGTCTCCTGCATTGTAGGTGGATTCTTTACCACTTAAGCTGCCAGGAAAGCACAAGTGTACAAATGTGCATATCCTTATGGCTTCCCAGGGATATGTTGGAGCTTTACACAGCCCACCATGGACTTCTCATGGCCCATCTTTAAAAAAAAAAGTTTTTAGATAGTTGAAATATTAAACAGTTGCCACTGATTATGCCTAGGCAGCTGTGTAATATATGCCTAGGGATAAGGCTGTATGCATTGTACAAGCTCCAGGTCAGATCATTTAAAGAAGACCGCTCTGAGTGAATGTATCCAGAAAGCTGTCAGACCCCTCAAATGGTGACAGTTGCCAAGGCAGTGGTTTGGGGGCTCCAAGCCTTGTTCGTTCCTTCTGCTGGCTTTAGTCCGCTAATTTTCATAACTGCTATGAGGCTACGATAAAGCAAGGGAGAGGGAATAGAAAACAGAGCCACTCAGTGCATCCCAATGCTTAGTCTACTTACACGAGATTTCTTTACTTAGTGCTCCTTGCATTGTTACAAGCTCTTGTTTAAGTTTCAGAGTTCTGAAAAAGTTGATTTTTATGATTTTTGTCAGTATTCCTATTGCTTTTATGGATGACTGGTTTTTCTGAGATCTTTGTTATTCTCTGAATTGAATTCCCATTTGTAATTATTTTTAATGTAAATTTCTCTTCATACCTCACCCCCCCAACAGCTTTTTATCCTGCAGTTTACTCTTTCTATAAACTCAGTTAACCCTAATGTATTTTTATAACTGCAGTAAAAGATAACTTAATTGTATATCTGATATTTATATAATATCGTTACATCAATTATACCTGTTTTTTAAAAAGGAAGCTTCAACATTCTGCAAATATTTTATCACATTTAAACATCTGTAAATAGCACATTTAGTGGCCGTCTGAGATTCTGTGTAAGAAATGTGTGACTAAGTGCCTACCGGTCACTCATTCTCAAATATTGAGTGAACACCTATTGTAAGCCAGGACTTTGCTTAGGCATTGTATCTTTTGTAACAGTAGTATTGGTATACAGTTTGTTTTGCTGAATATTTATACTCATTTTTAACAGTATATTTGAGAAGTTCTTAGACTTCAGCTATTACCTTGATAATGCTTGTCACTTCACTGATTTCACAATCAGTGAATTTTTATTTATGTCCAAATTAGTGTCTTTGACTTTTTTAAAAAACTAACACAAAACTATCAGGTGATTACATAGAAAGGCTCTTTTAATTTTTTTGGCTATACAGCTGTTACTGAATAAATTTAATAACTACTTCATTATGAAGTAGTAGATTGTTTCATCCTATGTCTGTTGGGGATGTCTGCAGTGTCTTAAAGGAAAGGTGCTTGTTTTTCTTATATAATGCAGTGTTGGAAATGGTTAGCTCCTTGGTCCATCAGTTTCTCTTCTCTTCATCATCTCAGATTGGCTACTCTAACTACAGGCATCATGGCAAAAAGCAAGGGGAAGGTTGATAAAGTTGATGTATTAGCTACTTTTAATCAGAAGTAGCCCTTTTTATCAGAAACATCAAAAACCTTCCAAAAGTCCCTAAGAGACGTCTTCTTATGCCTGTTGGTCAGATCTGTTATGAGGCCACCTCCAGCTGAACAGGCAGATTGGTAAAGCATTTATTTCTTTTTCCAGCCTGTATAGTTGTGCTGTCCAATCAAAACAGAATGTGAGCCACATATGTAATTAAATATTTTTAGTAGCTAAAATCAAAGTAACAGATGAAATTTGTTTCAATAATATGTTTTATATACTCTTTATGTTGTGGTAGGTCTTCAAAATCTTTACACTGAAAGTTCATTCCAATTGGGACTAGTTGATGGCAATCAGCCGCATGTGGCTAATGGTCACCTTACTTATTGCACATGGTTGTTTGCTTTCTTTGCTTGTCCATTTACAGTGTATTGAATTTTCACAGTGTAAGTGTATAAGAATCAGGAAATTACTTTGCTTGAGATATTCTCTTACCCTTTTCTCTCACCCCAAAACTCAGCTTTTATTGATTAAAGAAAGTCTATTTTACCTCATTTTGTTTTGTTGTGGTGGTGGTCATGTCTTAAAGAGATTTAGTGCCTTCTAAGCCAACGATGGAGAAGGAAATGGCAACCCACTCCAGTATTCTTGCCTGGAGAATCCCATGGAGGGAGGAGCCTGGTAGGCTACAGTCTATGGGGTTGCAAAGAGTCAGATACGACTGAGTGATAACTTTCAACTTTCAAGTCAATGATAGCTTTGACAAACCTAGACAGTATGTTAAAAAGCAAAGATAACACTTTGCTAACAAAACTCTGTATATTCAAAGCTATAGTATATCCAGTAGTCATGTACAGATGTGAAAGTTGGACCATAAAAAAGACTGAGCACAGATTAATAGATGCTTTTGAGTTGTGGTGCTGGAAAAGAGTCCATTGGACAGCAGGGAGATCAAACCAGGCACTCCTAAAGGAAATCAACTAAATCTCCTAAATATTCATTGGCAGGAATGATGCTAAATGTGAAGCTCCAATACTTTGGCCACCTGATGCAAAGAGCTGACTCATTGGGAAAGACCCTGATGGTGGGAAAGATTGAGGGCAAAAGGAGAACAGGGCAGCAGAGGATGAGATGGTTAGATAGTATCACTGAATATGGATATGAACTCTGGGAGATGGTGGAGGATGGGGAAGCCTGGTGTGCTGCAGTCCATAGAGTTGCAAAGAGTTGGACACAACTTAGTGACTGAACAACAAGCCTACCATATACACACCAATATATAGACTGGTCAATCAGTCAGTTCAGTTTAGTCACTTAGTCACTGATAAATAACAGATACTTTAAAATAGACAAAATGTTGACCTGTTGATGGAAGATTGTCCCCTAGAAGAACAGTCCAGTCAAATTCACTGTCTTATCAATGCTACCATTCTGTGTCCCACGTATCACTCCCATCCCATGCTCTCTTTCTCTCTCAAAACTTTCACATTATTCATACCTCAAATGATAATCCATCTTTCTTTTGGTGATTCTTATGTATATATAATTTAGACTATTTATTTTAGAGCTTATTTTAGAGGTTTCTTGTTATGATTTTTTTGTTATGATTTATTATTGTTACTTTTTATTTAATATGAAGATTATTACCCACAGATAGGTAAACCTTTTTTGAAGTACTGCACCTAGTTTGGGTTGCTGTAATCTAAGTTGACTTTACAGGCATTGGAGAGGATTCAGATTTTTTTTATTTAGTATTTGGAAAAGAGGGCCTTGGAGATCTTTTATTAATAAAATTTGATTTCCAATAATTGTTAAAAATGGACATACCCAGAAAGACATATTTGGTATAGATGATCTCTTGAGCTCTTTTCTAAGCCAGTCTCTGAATTTTTAAAAATAAGTTTATTGACCAAATAAAAATGTTTCCCACACATAAATATTTGTTTCTGGTTCCATATTTATCTTCTGAAATTTTTTAAATTGAATTTCGTTTGCTAGTTTTGGTTTTTAAGTGTTTTCCATTACATTAATTAATAAATTTTCATTTTTAAACTTTCTTTTTGGCTGTGCTGGGTCTTCACTGTTGCGCGTGGGTTTTCTTTAGTTGCAGCAAGCTACTCTTTGTTGTGGTCCATGGGCTTCTCATTGCAGTGACTTCTCTTGTTGGGGAGCACAGGCTCTAGGTGTGGACTCAGTAGTTGTGACACATGGAATCTGGAGCACGTGGGCTTCAGTAGTTGTGGAGCATAGGTTTAATTTCCCCAGGACACACGGCATCCTTCCAGACCAGGAATAGAACCTGTGTCTCCTGCATTGGCATGTAGATTCTTAACCCCTGGACCACCAGAGAAGTCCCGCTTGTGTGGTTTTGATAGGATATAGAAGAGATGGGATATTTAAATGGTAGTCATAGGACTAAAATGGATTTTTAATTGTTATTGTGATAGCCTCTCCTTTCAGGATAATGTTGGGAAATTAAAAAAAAAAATTGTGGCTATAGTATATTGGTGTAGATTTCTTTACCCAAATAAAAAATAGAGTCACCATCAGACATACTCACAAATGTTAATTGTTACTGTAGTAAAGCTGATAAAGTTTTTCAAATGACAATTTTATGAGGCATAGTAAACGGGACTCTGGAAGATCGTGAAGGACACGGGAGTGTGACGTGCTCCAGTTCATGGGGTCACAAAGAGTTGGATATGACTTAGCAACTCAACAACAACACAAGCTGGAATGGCCTCTTTACGTATTACTGGAAAATACAAATTATCTAAAATTCATAAAATGATCATTGCTTAATATGAATTTACTTCTTTATTTGAAATGTTATAAGAAAGAAATATAAAATCAGTAATTTTTTATAATAATATATTTAATCTATTAAACAGTATTACAATTACTTTAGAATTACTTATAAGGAATGTCTTGCTTCCTTGGAAAGTATCCATTTTAGAAAAGATTTCTATTTGAACAGTAAAAAGACTTCTTGTGGAGTAGAATTTATTCATATTGGTGAAATGAAAAAATACATTGTTGTGTTTTGCTGTAAAGTACATTTTGAGTGATCGTTTTTGAATTACAGCAGAAAATTTAGCTTTCATAATTAGTCCAAATTACTGTAATAATCTGAAATAAGAAGGGCAATGCCAAAGAATGGCCATGCCAAAGAATATTCAAATTACCGCACAGTTGCACTGATTTTACATGCTAGCAAGGTAATGCTCAAAATCCTCCAAGCTAGGCTTCAAGAGTACGTGAACCAAGAACCTCCAGATGTATAAGCTGGATTTAGAAAAAGCAGAGGAACAAAAGATCAAATTATCAACATCCGTTGGATCATAGAAAAAGCAAGAGAATTCCAGAAAAGCATCTACTTTTGCTTCATTGACTACGGCAAAGCCTTTGACTGTGTGGATCACAAAAAACTGTGGAAAATTCTTAAAGACATGGGAATACCAGACCACCTGTCTCCTGAGAAACCTGTATCCAGGTCAAGAAACAACAGAACCGTGCATAAAACAATGGTCTGGTTCCAAATTGGGAAAGAAGTACATCAAGGCTGTATTTTGTCACCCTGCTTATTTAACTTATATTCAGGGTACATCATGCAAAATGCTGGCCTGGATGAACCACAAGCTAGAATCAAGAGTGCCAGGAGAAATATCAATAACCTCAGATATGAAGATGATACCATCCTTATGGCAGAAAGCAAAGAGGAACTAAAGAACCTCTTGATGAAGGTGAAAGAGGAGAGTGAGGAAGCTGGCTTAAAACTCAACGTTCAAAAAACTAAGACCTTGCCTTCCAACCCCATCACTTTATGGCAAATAGAAGAGGAAAAAGTGGAAACAGTGACAGACTTTATTTTCTTGGGCTCCAAAATCACTGTGGATAGTGACGGCAGCCTTGAAATGAAAAGATACTTACTCCTTGGAAGAAACACTATGACAAACCTAGACAGTGTGTTAAAAAGCAGAGACATCATTTTGCCCACAAAGGTCTGTATGGTCAGAGCTGTGGTTTTTCCAGTAGTCATGTATGGATGTGAGAGTTGGACCATAAAGGAAGCTGAGTGCTGGAGAATTGTTGCTTTTGAACTGTGGTGTTGAAAAAGATGCTTGAGAGTCACTTCATTACAAGCAGATCAAAGGATTGATTTCCTAAAGGAAATCGCTGATTTCCCATGAAATGATGGGACCAGATGCCATGATCTTAGTTTTCCGAATGTTGAGCTTTAGGCCAACCTTTTCACTCTCCTCTTTCACTTTCATCAAGAGGCTTTTTAGTTCCTCTTCACTTTCTGCCATAAGGGTGGTGTCATCTGCATATCTGAGGTTATTTATATTTCTCCCAGCAATCTTGATTTCCTAAAGGAAATCAGTCCTGAATATTCATTGGAAGGACTGATGCTGAAGCTGAAGTTCCAATTCTTTGGCCACCTGATGTGAAGAGTCAACTAACTGGAAAAGACCCTGATGCTGGGAAAGATTGAAAGCAGGAGGAGAAGGGGATGACAGAGGCTGAGATGGCTGGATGGCATCACAGTAAACATGAGTTTCAGCAAGCTCCGGGAGATGATGAAGGACAGGGAGGCCTGGTGTGCTGCAGTCCATGGAGTCACAGAGACACGACTGTGCAACTGAACAACAGCAACACTGTAAGTGGAAAGCAAGAACTTCTGAAAGTAACTCAATTTTTTTCCTTAATTTTTTTCTTTTAAAAATATTTATTTTCTAATTGAAGGATAATTGCTTTACAGAATTTTGTTGTTTTATGTCAAAATAAATCAGCCATAAGTATACATATATCCCCTCCCTCTCGAACCTCCCTCTCGAACCTTCCTCCCATTTCCTTCCCCATCCCGGATACAGAGCCCCTGTTTGAGTTTCCTGACGTATAGCAATTTCCCATTAGCTATCTATTTTACATATGGTAACACATGCTAGTAAAGTAATGCTCAAAATTCTTCAAGCAAGGCTTCAGCAATACGTGAACCATGAACTTCCAGATGTTCAAGCTGATTTTAGAAAAGACAGGAACCAGAGATCAAATTGCCAACATCTGCTGGATCATCGAAAAAGCAAGAGAGTTCAGAAAAATATCTATTTCTGCTTTATTGACTATACCAAAGCCTTTGACTGTGTGGATCACAATAAACTGGAAAATTCTGAAAGAGATGAGAATACCAGACCACCTGACCCACCTCTTGAGAAACCTGTTTGCAGGTCAGGAAGCAACAGTTAGAACAGCACATGGACCAACAGACTGGTTCCAAATAGGGAAAGGAGCACATCAAGGCTGTGTGTTGTCACCCAGCTTATTTAACTTATGCAGAGTACATCTTGACAAACGCTGGGCTGGAAGAATCACAAGCTGGAATCAAGATTGCTGGGAGAAATATCAGTAACCTCAGCTATGCAGATGACACCACCCTTATGTCAGAAAGTGAAGAGGAACTAAAAAGCCTCTTGATGAAAGTGAAAGAGGAGAGTGAAAAAGTTGGCTTAAAGCTCAACATTCAGAAAACTAAGATCATGGTATCTGGTCCCATCACTTCATGGGAAATAGATGGGGAAACAGTGGAAGCTGTGTCAGACTTTATTTTTTTGGCCTCCAAAATCACTGCAGATGGTGATTGCAGCTGTGAAATTAAAAGACGCTTACTCCTTGGAAGGAAAGTTATGACCAACCTAGAGAGCATTTTAAAAAGCAGAGACATTACTTTGCCAACAAAGGTTCGTCTAGTCAAGGCTATGGTTTTTCCAGTGGTCATGTATGGATGTGAGAGCTGGACTGTGAAGAAGGCTGAGCGCCGAAAAATTGATGCTTTTGAACTGTGGTGTTGGAGAAGACTCTTGAGAGTCCCTTGAACAGCACGGAGATCCTACCAGTCCATCCTAAAGCAGATCAGTCCTGGGTATTCATTGGAAGGATTGATGTTGAAGCTGAAACTCCAATACTTTGGCCACCTCGTGCGAAGAGCTGACTCATTGGAAAAGACCCTGATGCTGCGAGGGACTGGGGGCAGTAGGAGAAGGGGATGACAGAGGATGAGATGGCTGGATGGCATCACCGACTCGATGGACATGAGTTTGAGTAAACTCTGGGAGTTGGTGAGGGACAGGGAGGCCTGGCATGCTGTGATTCATGGAATTGCAAAGAGTCGGACACGACTGAGAGACTGAACTGAACTGAAGTTTCCATGAGAAAATAACTAAAATTTTGAACAGTTCCTTTTTTATGTAATTAAGTGCCACTTAAGTTACATAAGGATCTTCCCTGGGTCAGGAAGATCCCCTGGAGAAGGAAATGGCAACTAACTTCACTATTCTTGACTGGAATATCCCATGGATTGAGGAGCTTGGCGGGCTACAGTCATTTGTTTACAAGATTTTGGACTTGACTTAGTGACTTCACTTTCACTTTAGGATATATAATCTTCCTATGTTTCTCATTAAGAGTTAAACGGAAAAGTGCCATTAATATTCCACAGTGTGACAGAGTAACCTTTGCAGTAACCTGTTATCTCTTTTGTTCCTTAATCATAGTTCTACAACTTTAGTACATTTCTATTCTGTTACTATTAGCCACAGATTCTCAATTGCCATGGGAATGAAGTCGCTAATGATGAAGTGCTAAATTTTGCATTCAAATATTTGATTTGTGAGTAACATTCTTTGAAGATATTGGTTTCCAGTTCTGAAATCCCTTTATTTTTATTCAGTGTCTCCACATTGCCTTCCTGGATTTTTTTAAGGGAAGAGTTTAGTATTTTTCCGCTTACTGTATCATGAGAATTCCACTTTGCTCAGTTAAAAATTAGTAAAGGCCTTTATGGGTATTTTAAATCAAGTTGTATTACTTGGTTTTTAACAGTATTGGAAAATGGCTATTCTTTTTCAGTTGGTTGCAGTATTTTGGACTGGCATAGATTATGTAATTTATTTCAGTATATTTACTGAAAGTGAAGGTGTTAATTGCTCAGTCGTGTCCAACTCTTTGTGACCCCCATGGACTGTAGCCCACCAGGCTCCTCTCTCTGTGGCATTGTCCAGGCAAGAATGATGGAGTGGGTAGCCTTCTTCCTTCTCCAGGAGATCTTCCCAACCCAGGGATTGAACCCAGGTCACCTGCATTGCAGGCAGATTCTTTACCATCTGAGCCAAGCAGCCTGCTGGTATATTTACTAGAATGATGTAAATAATTTTTTCTTTGAAATCTCTGGATGAAAGGTCTTTAGAATTGGATGTACCTGCAGTTATAACTTGTAATAGTATAACACGGTTACAAAAATAACTCATCAGTGGCTTTTCTGTCAGTGTTTACAGATGTGTATATTATATGCCAATTTTGTTCACGTATTTCATGAAGAACTTCTATGTATAAGAAGCAATGATAGATGCTAGGGTAAAAATGATGAATAAGATATATATTTCATCCAGACTTAGGGAATCAAGGAAGTTTTTTTCTTCCAGGAAATATCATCATTGAGATTGATACTTAAATGTAGTATGAATTAGCTGGGTGAAGCGCTGGAATAAAAAATATACTAGAGAGAAATAATATTTTTAGAAGTGATAGAAATGAACAACTAAAACATTAGTGAACATATTAAAGAGTAGATTGGACATTGTTGAAGAAAAGATTTATGTACTGGAAAATAATTCTTGGGAAATTATCCAGAATGTCAAAAGATAGCAAATATGAAAGGAATTTTGAGAATAAATGAGGATAGAATGAGAAGGTCCAAGAATAAAAAGGAAAGAGAAAATTGGGGAAAGGCAGTATTTGAAGAAATTTTGACTGATAATGTGAATTGAGGAAAACATGAATTGGTGTGGATAGTAGATAAAAGTAAATTCTGTTCTTTTGCCTGCTCCTTCCCTCATCCTCAGAAAACCCCAGAGAATTATAGAGTAAATGGTGGAAGAAACCTCGGTCCATAAATGCCACTGTGGAACTAACTTCCCCACTATCCTGTGGTTTATAAGATTTAAAATTTTTTGGTGACCATGAACAGCACAGTCATGCTCAGATAGATGAAATGTGTATTCAATTTGAGACCATCTTAATTGCTAATTTGTTACTTTTTTAAAAATTGCATATGCCTTAAGTTTTATGAAGTCCATTAAGAATTTTCTGTTAGCACATCATTACACCAGTTCACTATCTCCCAAATGTAATTGTTTCAGTGACATCTAGATCTATTTTGAAACTATTTCAGATATTTGATTTATTATTTTATACATAAGCTAAATATATTCAGAAAATACCACAGAAAACATTTGATTCTGTTTCAAATTAGAAATCTTTCTCTACAGTTTTTTTCCCAAAAGCATCCAAAAGATATATGCCTTCAAAGCAAGGCATATATTAGAAAAAGCACAAATTAGAAATTGGTGTGAAGACAGAGCAAGGGGCTAACAACATTGGGTACATAAACTAGAGTCAGAATTGAAATTAGTACATAAAATACCCTGACCTTGGAAATGGTTGTGATCTGTATTTTCATGTTCTAGCCATTGCTTATTTCTTCTAAGTGTCCAGTCTTTACTAAAGCACAGTATTATATGTGTATGAAGTACAAGAAATATATATTTCTGAGTTCATAGAAGTTATGCTGGTCCATAATTCCTTATCTGAAGAAAGGTTTAAGACCAAATAAGTTTTAGATATCTATTTTTGTGTGTTTTGAAAAGGTTTTAGGGTACCTTATTTATGTAATAACCCCAGGAGTGTTCATAGCCCAGCAGGTCTGGCTTTGGTTAACAGGTTTCCCCTGAGTAGAGACATTCTTAAGAAAAACAGAATGTTTCAGTGTATTTCAAAATTGTTCCTTATGCTCTCTCCTTGCTGGAAGCCAGAGGGGATTTTTCTAGGATATTTTCTATGGGAACTTGATTGAGCTCTTGGAGGTAAACCTCACAATATTGTGGGGACCCCCTTAAAACTGGATCCCCTGGGCATTCTTTAACGAGTTTTTAAGTGAGCCTCAATCAATTCATGAATTACAGTTCAGGTTTTAATACCCCAGCACTAATTCCTAAGCAGTTCCGCTCAATAGTCTCTGCTATAGGAAATCATGACCACCTGTTTTTTCTTGTGGGTCTCTCCAGTCTTGGTCCTGACGTCCTCCTAAGATGGGGAAGAAGCAGGTATATGGACTATATACTCGAGAAATTTGTCATCAGAGGAAGAAGGATTTAGATGGTTTCAAAGCTTTTAACCTGGGAACCTGACAAGTATAAAGTATTTCCCATAAGTTTTATAGAATCTAATTAACTCTAAAGACCAGGGAAAAACTGAAGACACTTGGTTTTATGAAGGTACACATGGTTTTTTATACAAGCAGGATTTCCTCAGGGAAATAGGTAAGGTAACTTATATATAAAGTACATCATGAGAAATGCTGGGCTGGAAGAAGCACAAGCTGGAATCAAGATTGCCGGAAGAAATATCAATAATCTTTGATATGCAGATGACGCCACCCTTATGGCAGAAAGTGAAGAGGAACTAAAAAGCCTCTTGATGAAAGTGAAAGAGGAGAGTGAAGAAGTTGGCTTAAAGCTCAATATTCAGAAAACTAAGATCATGGCATCTGGTCCCATCACTTCATGGGAAATAGATGGGGAAACAGTGGAAGCTGTGTCAGACTTTATTTTGGGGGTTCCAAAATCACTGCAGATGGTGATTGCAGCTGTGAAATTAAAAGATGCTTACTCCTTGAAAGTTATGACCAACCCAGATAGCATATTAAAAAGCAGAGACATTACTTTGCCAACAAAGGTCCGTCTAGTCAAGCCTAGGTTTTTCCAGTGGTCATGTATGAATGTGAGGCCTGGACTGTGAAGAAGGCTGAGCACTGAGAAATTGATGCTTTTGAAGTGTGGTGTTGGAGAAGACTCTTGAGAGTATCTTGGACTGCAAGGAGAGAGAGTACCTTGGACTGCAAGGAGATCCAACCAGTCCATCCTAAAGCAGATCAGTCCTGGGTGTTCATTGGAAGGACTGATGTTGAAGCTGAAACTCCAATACTTTGGCCACCTCATGCGAAGAGTTGACTCATTGAAAAGACCCTGATGCTGGGAGGTTTTAGGGGCAGGTGGAGAAGGGGATGACAGAGGATGAGATGGCTGGATGGCGTCAGTGACTCGATGGACATGAGTTTGAGTAAACTCTGGGACTTGGTGATGGACAGGGAGGCCTGGTGTGCTGCGATTCACGGGGTCGCAAAGAGTCGGACACGACTGAGTGACTGAACTGAACTGAACTGAACAAGAAATTGGGAAAGCTGAGAAGACCTTCCCCAATGTTTGAAGTAAGAAAAAGTTTACTGTAGGCGTGTAATGCTCCATTCTTTGATAGAGAAGTGATGGGATAGATGTGTGTTTTTTGAAACCTAGATTGCTCTGTTCTGTTTCTGTGAGGCTCCAGCACCCTCGTTGCTTTCTCCTTCACTGAAACGTTCGAGCTGTTCTAGGCTCTGAGGGCAGATAGGTCTGTGTTGGGATTGAGAATGAAAAGGTCATGGATTCAGCTGCCTCAGCCATTCATCATTTGTGAGAGAATCTAGGTTAGACTGCTTCCTCGTCTACTCTTGATCAATGTATTTGTTCACTCTGGGCTTAGAGACCCTAGAGAACAGGGGAGAATCATTTTAAGAGGCTGTGTTTTCTTTCCTCTGCTCTGATTTCTCCATCAGTTCTTTCCTACTGCTTTCTCTCTTCCTATAATTTGTCAAGTTTCTAGTCTGCTGGTGGAATCTTAACTTGGTTTTTTAGTGTTATTATTGTGTCTTTCTTAAAAGTACATACATGTTATTTATTAGGTGTGTAGGGTGGAGGTGGGGGAATATGTATTGCCACTTAAGAGGGATAATGAGATAAAGTGTAGGTAGGTGCACATATTCCTTTTTCTATATTGAATCAAACATGTTGACTAAATTAAAAACCCTGTAATTAAGACTAGTAGCCCTCATAAAATAGTGTTCTTATTAACATGAATAAACTTTTATTAAGTAAGGACTATAATCTTTACGTTCCATAGTTACTGTTGAAAGTATAAGTTTAATCAGATGTCTGAAATCTTTACATAAAAGCTTTGACTCTCTGCTAATTGGTTGGGCCCATCTCGAACTGTAAGCTTTTGAGTATATAAAAATGGATATTTATAGCTATATAGGAAAGGCAGGAGGAAGATTAGATTTCAAGAGTCGTAGACTCAAGACTCTAAGTTGATCTAACATGAGATTGACTCATTTTAGAACTGAGAAATACCTTTTTATCTCCAAAGTTTTAGACTTATTTAACACCTGACATTTTAGATTCCAAGTGTTATTATCTGAATACTTGGTTGAATGCAATTTTGAATATCTGAATATTCAGATATTATCTGAATATCTAAAGGTCCTGTTATTTCACATGTCCTTATGTTTCATTTTTTTTCTTTTAGGTCTCTTTTATTCAGAACCTTGTATTTTGTGTAGAAAGAGTTTACCGGGTACCTGACTTCGGTGTCTGGGAAAGAGGAAGCAAATATAATAATGGCAGCACAGAACTACATTCGAGGTAATTTGCTGATTTCTGAGTGTTTTGTTTTCTGTTTTTGATTTGAATGTGTGGAATGTGAATGAAAATCAAAGAACTAGATTGGAACTCTGGTTTCTGTGTAGTTTTCATCTCTCTTTTTTTCTATATATTAATATAATTCAGGTGAAATTCACTTAAAATTAAAGGAAGAGTCTCCTCTCAGTATCCATTAACAGATGTAAGAAAAGAGCATATGTGTGTCTTCACCAGCTTCACACTGTGTCAGGACATGCATATCAGTATTCAGTCTAAGACTTGACCTTTCTGTTCAACCGAGTCATTTTCTTTTTCCTCTTTGAAATGACACTGTTTGAAAGGTCAAGTACATTAAAATTGCCAAACAGCAGCTGTAAATGCATGGCATCTAAAATTCCTTTTCATGTTATAGAGCTGATTTTTATCCCAACGAGAGTTACTCACACCCTTTGTATTTTGTTTAACTAAAAAACGTAGCTCAGTTAGTCCTATCCATTTCATACTAAAAAGTTTAATAATCTAATGGTTATCAGCTATTGGTCAGTTTATATCATCAAGACTTAAATGAAGTAGAGAAACAGTTTAGGAAACACTGGTTAAGAGAAATCTGCAGTGCAATACTTTTTTGAATAGAAGGAATAATGACACACAAAAAGATTAAGTTGATTCTAAAATCTGCTCCAGATTATTTGCCGTATAACATCTCTGCCTCAGTTTCCCTCATTTATAAAATGAAGATAATAATGTATTCTACTTTATGAAGTTGTAATGATTGAGTTGATATTTATCAGAAATTTGAATAATGCATAAGTAAACATTGAAATGAAAGTACACTCACATTTAAGAGTATTTTAATAACAGATTGAAATAAAAAGGATTTTTTGTTAAACTCTGGTCAACTAACATACAAACTTTTCTATAAGTTTTATGATTCATATGAGGCATGTTTATACAGAGTAGAATAGTAACAATGTGTAAGGAAGACAATAAAGAAGAGAAATAATTCAGACATTAAATTCAGGCAAATACTAAATATAGCAAGAAAATATATTTTAACTATAAGTTCTCAGCATTCCAAATTATCAGTCAAATTCAAGACAGTGTATAAGTTTGGAAAAGTTGATTTTTTTTAAATTTGCCTTTTCAGTAGTTATTTATCAGGTCTCTTTCTGCTTTTTAATAACTATTTAATATATGCCATTGTGGTCCCACTGACATTTTCGATATGAAATGTTTAGAGTAGGGTTTTTTCAGTTTATAAAAACTATGGTAAACTCAGAAAGACTCTTGGGTAGAAGTTACCATTAATCTTAGAAAACGATGGTGTTGGGAAGTCGCTTGGCAGGCTACTGTCCATGGGGCCACAAAAGAGTCGGACAGGACTTAGCAACTAAACAATGACAGTGAAAAAAGAGAGACTCCAACTTGCTCTCCTGTAACTGAGGTGCCCGTCTTTAAACGGAATCATTAAGGATTTTATTTCAAGTCTTGGAAAATCATTAAGTGATGTTCTTTGCTACCTTTTGCATGCAAAATTAACCTTAATTGTAGCAGGCCAATTTTATTCAAACGGATGGGAAATGAAGTTTGCTCTTTAGCTTTGCATGGTGCGTTTTATATATTTAACATTCATCTTCTAATTTTCCATGGTATAATGCTGTAAATAACTTAAAAAATTTTTCCACAATGCTTCTTAGCTCAAATACTCACAGGCCTGTTTCAGATCTGTCACCTCTGCTGACACAGTGTCTAGTTTGAAACTGCAGGAGACCTGAGCCCTATGGCTCTCATGGATGTAGTGTTTGCAGTGGTGGTAGGAGGCCAGTATCTTTCTGTGCTCAAGCCAGGGAGTGGAATGTAGAGCTGCTACCGGCAGGCATTAAGTCCCAACTCTTAGTCTATTGCTGTAAGACTTCCCAGAACTATCTGATCCTAGTTAATTATCTGATCCTAGTTTCTAGTTGGGTCTGATCCAAGGACTTCTTAATGCAATTTCCTTGTTATATTCTTAAGTTATTCTCATAGTTTTGAAAAGCCTGAAATAGTATATAGCAATTCTTGCTAAGAGTGCTTACATTGCCCTTTGCCTTCCAACTTTCTTTGCAGTCTCTGTCGCTGTGCCGTGCAGTCCTCCTTAGCAGAAATCAGAGCACAGTCTGTGGTCTTGACGATCACTAGGGTCTTGTGCTCACTGACTTGGTAAATGTTCCTTTCTTCCTTTGCCACACACTGTGTGCATCCCTTCTGAACTGCATCTTGGTCAAAAATGATTACTGCCCCTGGGTCCCTGAAACCCATACACATAGTGTTCTAAGGATAGAGGCTTCCCCTTCAGCATCCATGCTCAGCAGTTCTCTAGTAATTTTAAACCCTGGCACTGCAGTTACAGGGTAAGTTTTATTTAGCCCATGCAGGAAGCATTACTGCCTTTTTACACAGGAGGAAACTGAAGTTTAGAAGACTTGGTGATTTTTTCCCCCCTCCATTCCTTAAGTGATACAGATCAAAGGTAATGGAGCCAGAACTAAATTCCAGGTGGCTGGCTTCAAAATCCAAGGTATTTTTACTGTATCATGTTGTAATTTAATGTTGTAAAAAGTTTTCCTAAAGTTGGAAAGAACAGCAAAGTGTACCACCTTGGTGACATTTTGCTAAGTTTCAAGGATATCTTTGCTTAGCAATCACTAAAGCTTGATTTAGCCTAATGCCTTTGTCATTCCCTTCCTAATCTGCCCTTTTCAGCCCCAGGTTTGCCTATATCTGTTTTAGTCCAAATTCTTGAATTATTTAGCATTTCTTAGATAAGCTTCAGAACTTTTTTCTAGAATGCGATCTCATTACATTTAACCATTTAACCCATTCTTGCAGCATCTTCATACTTTTCAGGATTTGGTAAAAGAATACATTGCTCTAAGCTCAGTGTAACTGAATGTTTCCTGAGCAACCATTCCCTGCTCTCCTGATTTTTCTGTTCATCTGACTTTTCCTTGAACAACATACTCCTTTTAGTTTCTCCTAGGGTGTCTAGAACTATTTCAAATAATTCTCCTTTTTTCTTCTGTTTATTCTCTAAGTCTTATAATAAATTTCCTTACATTTCAAAATCTCATATTAATATTATTTGATTTAATTGCATTTTCCTTCATGTATTAGTTACCTATTTATTATAACACAAATTCTTTTTTTGAAGATATTAAATCTTTCATTGATTATACCTGATAATGAATGATACACAAGCTTCATTCCCATCTATAACGTTATTTGGTACCATAATTCAATTTAAATATATCGCATAGGATGTGCCAACAGTCATTAATAACCAAAAACCTCCATGACTTTGCATGGGTGACTCTTTTAAAGGTGAACTCCAGTTCACAACACAGTAACTGTCAGTTCAGCTACAACAAGGTTCTGAAGACAAAAGCTTCTCCACCAAAGCAGATTGTAAATAAATTTTGAGTGGAACCTGGCATCACCTTGAAAGAATTCTAACTTTACACTGTTGCGCTAGTTTACCAAAATGGATTCAGAGTAGATTAACTTTACACAGCACATTTTTTAAAAAGTATTTATTCAGCATCATGATTAGACTATTACATTTAACAATCAACAGCATGACTGCAAAAAAAGGAAAAAAAACTACATTAAAACCCTTTATTGGAATACTTTATACTTTCCGTAAAACAGAAACCAAAATAACCTGTTACACAATTAATCACAAATACAGTCCTCAAGGTTTTTGCTCATATACATGATATTGTCTAAAACATGTCTTCTTTGTAGCAACTAGGCCCTGCTACCACTGTGCTTGGCTGAGTTCACAAATCTGTCGTAACCTATCACTTCTCTGGCTCTCCTTTCCTGCTAAGCTCTGTTTCCTGGCAGTAATTAAAAGCTTCTTCCACTGTCATAGGGACTGCTGCTACTGGAACTACCATAGCCACCTTGGTTTCCTGGTTTGGCAAAGTATTGGCCTCCACCACCATAGGAGCCAGAACTTCTGCCTCCAAAGTTTCCTCCTTTCATGGGTCCAAAATTTGAAGATTGATTATTGTAATTGCCAAAATCATTGTAGCTTCCGCCATCTCCAAAATTGCTTCCATCATTACCAAATCTGTTATAGCCATCCCCACTGCCACCAGTTTCCACCACCACCATGGCTGCCATCAAAGTTTCTAGACCACTTTGACCTCTTTGGTTGGATGAAGCATGAGCCATCTCTTGCTTAGGCAAGCCTTGATAGGGCTTTTCTTTCTTCGCAGTTGTGGCCATTCACAATGTGGTATTTCTGAATGACAGTGTTGGCTATGGAATCATGGTCATCAAAGATTACAAAAGCAAAGCCTCTCTTTCTGCCACTGCCTTGATCAGTCATGATTTCAGTCACTTCAGTTTTCCCCTGCTACTGTAAATAATTTCTCAGGTGATGTTCTTTGGTGTCTTTAATGCCACCAACAAAAATCTTTTTCACGGTTAAGTGGATACCAGTTCTTTGAGAATCTTGAGACAGGCTCTTAGGTTCCACAACTCTTCCATCCACCGCGTGTGGCCTTGCATTCATGGCTGTGTCCACCTCCTCTGCAGAGGCGTATGTGACAAACCCGCAGCCTCTGCAGCACTTGGTATTTGGATTCCTTATTACCACACAGTCTGTGAGTGTTCCTCATTGCTCAGAATGGCTCCTCAGACGCTCATCATTTGTTTCAAAACTCAATCCCCTGATGAAGAGCTTCCGCAGCTGTTCAGACTTTGACTTAGACATGGTGGCAGTGGAAGGGGAAGACTTCAACGATGCTTACTCAGTGGCATCCACAGGCAGAAAGTATAACACTAATTCTTAATCCAGAGTTACATATCCAGGTGGTCTTTTTAGCTGTTCCATGTTAAATTCAGTATTTTAATTTTAAAATTTTCCCTTCCTCATTTATGTAAGGCTGTTTTTACTCCTTGGGGCTACCTTTAAACACTTTAAGCCAAAACTGTTTTGGAGAAGAGAATGAGCTGTGCTTAGTCACTCAGTCATGTCTGACTCTTTGCCACCCTATGGCCTGTAACCCTCCAGGCTGCTCTGTCCATAGGGATTCTCCAGGCAAGAATACTGGAGTTGGTTGCTATGCCCTCCTCCAGGGGATCTTCCCAAGCCAGGGATCAAACCCAGGTCTCCCTCATTGCAGGCCAGTTCTTTACTGTCTGAGCCACCAAGGAAGCCCATGTATACTGCAGTGGGTAGCCTATCCTTTCTCCAGGGGATCTTCCTGACCCAGGAATCAAACTGGGGTCTCTTGCATTACAGGTATAGAAGAGATGAGTCCTCTGTAAAATATGAATTGAATCTCAAGCCTAACTTTAAATTTTTTGGCTATTGGAAAGCAAAAAGGAAAGTTGTAATAACTTAGTAATGTAGATATATATAATCAACCCTGAATATTCATTGGAAGGACTGATGCTGAAGCTGAAGCTCCAGTTCTTTGGCCACCTGATGCAAATAGCTGACTTGTTGGAAAAGACCCTGATGCTGGGAAAGATTGAGGTCAGGAGGAGAAGGGGATGACAGAGGATGAGATGGTTGGATGGCATCACTGACTCAATGGACATGATTTGAGCAAACTCTGGGAAATACTGAAGAACAGGGAAAATCTGGCATATTGTAGTCCATGAGGTTGCAAAATCAGACATGACTTAGCAGCTGAACCATGATTTAGAAGCTGAACCACAACAACAATGCCCAAATGGAAAGATTATTATAGATATGTGAAAGTGAAAGTTGCTCAGTCATATCTGACTCCTAGCAACCCCATGGACTATACAGTCCATGGAATTCTCCAGGTCAGAATACTGGAGTGGATAGCCATTCCTTTCTCCAGGGGATCTTCCCTACCCAGGGATCAAACACGGGTCTCCCACTTTGCAGGCAGATTCTTTACCAGCTGAGCCACAATGGAAGCCCAGGAATACTGTAGTGGGTAGCCTACCCCTTTTCCAGCGAATTTTTCCCAACCCAGAAATCGAACTGGAGTCTCCTGCTTGCAAGTGGATTCTTTACCAACTGAGCTATCAGGAAGCCCATTATAGATATATATCCAGAAGGAAAGATTATTGGGGTTTTGTGGGGATTACAATTTTATGTTCTGTTCTCTAGGCTTCTCCAATAAAGAAGACTAAATAATAAAGATATTCACTAAAATATCTGATTCACTAAAATCTCTCTAGGCTTCTCCAATAAAGAAGACTAAATAATAAAACTAAAATATCTGATTCACTAAAATATCTCTAGGCTTCTCCAATAAAGAAGACTAAATAATAAAGATATTCACTAAAATATCTGATAAGTAACCATCATAACATCAATTTAAGATATTTTAGTGACCATTTTATTTCATATAGTACTTGTTATTTAAAGTAACTACTTACTCTTCCTAAGTCATTTCTGGTGTTCTAGTCATTGAGCTATAATACAGGCAGTTATCCATCCATTCTGCTTCATTTTATGTATTTTTCCTGTACTGAACAATCCATGAACATCCATTAAAACCATAGTACTGTAAAGTCCTTTTTTTTCAGGAAGTATGATTGGGCACCTCAGGGAGTTAAAGCATAATGTTAATGAATATGAGATTGTGAATTCAGTTTCCATGCTTGCCAGTTAACTTTTTGGATTCCATGGTGTGTTTTAAATCACCTTGTCCAAACCCATTATCTTTTCTGGAGAAACTTTTGTTTATGCAATAAATCACTTTATTAAAAACTTTCTCCCAGGTAAACACTTTTAGTTCCTATAAGTAAATGTAAGGTAACACCTTTAAAGAACCAAATTGGTGAATGCTCCGTTGGTAATTGTCACGTAAATAGCTTGCTGTTGCCAAAGATTTAAATAAACAGTCAATAATAAATTAACATATAGGTGAATTTCAATTGTCCAGTTATTCAACCAATTGCATTGGTAAAGAAAATCGAAATGGTAAGAACTTGACCTTTACTATAATCCAGATACAATGTTTCTTTCTCTTGTAGTGGTTTATTTAGAGTACAGTTTCCAAATTCATCCCTCAGCTGTCTTTCCGCACCATTTTTAAACTTAGAATGAACCTTGTGCACTGGGGACTAAGAGAGAACTCCTTGGGCATTGAGAACACATCCTTGAGCAATAAAATTAATTGGCAGCAAATGTTTTTGCATGCATTGTCAGAGTATATGATTCCTATGGCTCTTCTAACCCTTAGGTTCTAAGAATTTAGAATTCTTATGCAGGTACTGTTTGGTTTCCATTTGGACTATTCAAGGCTAGGCATGATTGTGCCGGTGCGCGTGCAGTTAGAAACCTGCCTTAGATTCTTTTCTTGCTACCTACTGTTTCAAGTAAAGCATCCCAAACTTAGAAGCATAGAACAGCAGAACAACAATCTTTTACGATTGTTAACTCTCATGGTTCAGAGGGTTGACTAGGCTAACTAGGGTGGTTCATACTTAGGGTCTCATGTTTGCCATCAATTGTGGCTGAGGCTAGAGTCAACTTTGAAAACTTCCTCACTTGGGTGTCAGAGTGTTGACTGGGACTTCAGCAGGAACACTTATATGAAGTTTTTCCATATAGATTCCACACATTGTGGTAGCTAGGTTCCAAGGTTCAGTGTTCCAAAACTCACAGGCCAGATGGAAGCTATATCTTTTTATGACCTAGCCTTGGAAGTCATGCAGCATAACTTTCACTACATCCTATCTGTTAGAGTCAATAAGATAAGTGAGGGGAATTAGACTCCACCTTTTGATAGAAGGCAAAGATTTTGCAGACATATTTTAAAGTAGCACATATTCTTCATTTGGACTTTGTTCCTCCAGGTTGTAGGCCTTGTCATTTTTCTAAAGTGACTTTGGCTATGAAAAGAGACCATGTCCCTTCTTTCAAGCATACTAGTGAGTACCACGTGGATTGTTTTGAAATTTGTTCGTCCTGTGGAAGTATGAGGTACTTCTTCACTGAAAGTGAAATGCTGGGCTGCAGATTTGAGTCAGTAGCATGTGCGTGCTAAGTTGCTTCAGTCTTGTCCGACTCTGTGACTCTTTGGGCTGTAGCCCTCCAGGCTTCTCTGTCCATGGATTTCTTTAGGCAAAAAATGCTGGAGTGGGTTGTCTGCATGGCAGACCCAGGGATCAAACCCACATCTCTTACATCTCCTCCATTGGCAGGTGAGGTCTTCATCACTAGGGTCACCTGGGAAGCAATACCAGATTATTGGCTTAGTTGTTCTTGAGAACCAGGGTAAAATGGTTTGCATATATTGTAGTAGGGAAGAGAGTTTTCACCAAAGAAAAAGTAACGATGCATTTGAAAGTCACTTACATTCAATCTCTCAGAACTTAGTTTCCTCACTTTTAAAGTAGAGGGTATTAACAAAAGAAATGCAAGACTTGTACATCAAAAACTATAAAATATTTTTGAAAAAAATTAAAGAAGACATCCAAAAATGGAAAGATATCCTGTGTTCAGTGTGTGTTCAGTCACCTCTGACTCTTTGCCACCCCATGGACTATAGCGCTATACCACCAGGCTCCTCTGTCCATGGAATTTTCCAGGCAAGAATATTGAAGTGGGTTGCCATTTCCTACTCCAGGGTGATTCAGTGTAATCCATATCAAACCTTTTTTTTTTTGTAGAAATTGGTAAACTAATCCTAAAATTTGCATGGAAATGCAAGGAACTCAGAATAGCCAAAACAACCCTTCATAAAGAACAAAGTTGGAAGATCCACACTTTGCAACTTCAAAATTTACTACAGTAATGACCTTACTGTAGTTACAGCAATCTGCTACAATAATTAAATAGTGTTGTACAAGTATAACAAGAGACAGGTATTAGTGCAGTAAAATTGATGATCTAGAAAGAAACCCATACATGTATGGTGAGTTGATTTTCACAAAGGTGCAAGGATAATTGATAGAGGAGAATATAGTCTTTAGCAAATGGTGCTGGGACAACTGGATACAAAAGAATGAATTTGGGTCCCTACTTCATGTAGTATATAGTAACAAAATTAACTGGAAAAGGATCAATGACCTAATAGTAAGAACTAAAATTATAAAATTCTTAGAAGAAAACATAGTTGACCTTATCTGGGATGAATGAATGTCCAGTAGTTCAGCTGGTAGGTAGTTACATGTTTAGATTTTAAAGAAACTGCAAGACTGTTTTTGAGAGTCCCATATTGCTTTACATTCCTACTAGCAATGTATGATGTCATTTCTCTGAATCTTTGCCAGCATTTGGTGTTATCGCTATTTTTTACTTTATTTACTCTGATTTGTTTGTAATGATAGCTTATTGTGGTTTTACTTTGCATATCCTAATGGATAATGATATTGGATGTTTTCATGTGATTATATATCATCTGCATCTTCAGTGAAATGTCTCTTCATGTCTTTTGCTCTTTTTCTAATTGGACGGGTTTTTTTCATTGTTGATTTTTGAGAATTCTTTATACATAAATAATTCTTGATACTAGTCCTTTAATTCTGTGTTTTGCAAATATATTCTCCTAGTCTGTAGCTTGGGTGTGTTTGTTTTTTTTTTTTTTTTTTGGTTAGAGCAAGCTTTCAATTTTAATGAAACCCAGTTTATAAATTTTTTCTTTTATGGATTGTGCTTTTGGTGTAAATTCTGACAACTCTGTGTAACCTTGATTCTGATGATTTTCTCTGATGGTTTGTTTTATGAAAGTTACATAGTGTTGTGTCTTATATTTAAGTTCATGATCTATTTTGAGTTAATTTTGTATAAGGTATGATGTTGAAGGTTTTTTTTTTTTTAATACATGTCCAGTTGCTCTAGCATCATTTGTGTTTGTTGAAAGGACTGTCTTTCATCCATTGAAATGCCTTTGTGCTCTTGTTGAAAATAAAATGGACATAGTTATATAGGACTGTTTCTGGGTTCTATATGTCTGTTCCTCTGCTAATACCACCAATATGATCCTGTGAATTTCCTTCTTTAGGCTATTAATATGGTGGACTGTGTTGATTAATTTCTGATTATCGAACTGGCCTTTTGTCCCTAGACTAAACCTCACCTGGTCAGTCATGGGGATAATTCATTTCACATATTGCTAAGTTCTATTTGCTAATTTTTAAAAAGATTTTAATGTCTGTAGTCATGAGAGATATTGGCCTATAGATTTCTTTTTGTGCATTGTCTTTGTTTTGTTTTGGTATCAGGGTAATGCTAGCTTCAATTAAATTAACTCTGAAGTGCTTTTTCCCCACTCTGTTTTCTGGAAGAGATTGTGTAGAATTGGTGTCAATTTTTCTTTAAATGTTTGGTAGATTTCTTCAGTGCAATCATATAGGTATGGAGAGGTTTTTTTTTTGGACCATTTGAAAATTATGGATTCAACTTCTTAACAGTAATGGGACTATTCAAATTATTTCATATTGAATGAGTAGTGATAGTTTTGCTTTTCCAGGAACTGATTCATTCCTTTTAATCTGTGTATGTTGAATTGTTCAGAGTATTTGTTCATTATCCTTTTGATATCTATAGTGTCTGTAGTGTTGTCTCCTGTTCTATGCCTAATATTGGTCATTTGTGTCTTATTTCTTTGTCAGGCTTCTGTCAATTTTCTTTAATCCTTTAAAGATTAGTTGTTTGTTCCACTGATTTTTTTCTTTCTTTTTTTTTTTTTTTACCCTGTGGATGTGGGTGTGTCGATTGTCATTGTTTTCTGTTATCTGTGTTATTTCCTTCTGTTTGCTTCAGGTTTATTTTGCTCTTTTTCTAGCTTCAATTAAATTGGGATTAGATAATTGATTTGAGGCTTTTCTCTTTGCTTGTATATTCATTTAGTTCTATAAATTTCCCCTGTCAGTACTATTGTAGTTATACTACACAAATTTTGATGTTATGTTTTCATTTTCATTCTATCCATTGTATTTTTTATTTCACTTGAGATTCTTCTTTCATTCATGTGGATTATGTAGACAGGTATATATTGTTTTCTTTACAAGTGTTGGCAGATATTCCTGTTGTTCTATTATTGATTCCAGTTTGATGCCATTGTGATTAAAGAGTACAGTAGGATTTCAGTTCTTTTATAGTCTTGAGATTTTGTTTATGGCCAAGATAGGATCTCTTGATGTTGGTGTGAGCACTTGCAAAAAAAAAGTATACTCCTGTTATATAGAATTATATTAATTGATTTGTCCTGCTAAAACAAAGTACCATAGACTGGGTAGCTTAAACAATAGGAATTTATATATTCTGGAGTCTGAAGTATCCAAGATCAAGTTGCCAGACATCTCTGTTCTCTGGTGAGGACTTACTTCTGATGCCATGTCCTTTCATGCCAGAGAGGGAGACAAAGCAAGCTCTCTGGCCTCTCTTCTTAAAGAGATACTAATCCTGGGACTTCCCTGGGGGTCCAGTGATTAAGAATCCATGCTTTCACTGCAGGGGGCACAATTCCATCCTTGGTCTGGGAACTAAAATCCCACATGCTGTGTGACTCAGGCATACTAATTCCATCATTCATAGGGGCTCCATATTCATGACCTAATCTAAGCCTAATTACCTTCCAAAGGCCCCATCTCTAAAATACTACCTCTCTGGGTTGGGACTTAAAAATATGCTTTCCTTTGAGATTAATGGTTACATGATACTTCTTTTTTAAATCCTTTTACTTTCATCCTATCTATATTATTATATTCAAAAAGAGCTTCTTGTATACAGTTGGGTCATGTTTTTAGATCAACTCTGCCGATCTTTCTTTTAATTGCCATGTTTAGACTTTTACATTGAATGTAATTATTGATATGTTTTGGTTTACATTTGCCATTTTATCTTTGTATTTATTCTTTTTTTCATTTCTCTTTTTCTTTTTCCTACCTTCCTGTTGGTTCTAAAACATTTTTTAGAATTCCATTTTGATTATCTATAGTGGTTTTGAATGATCTTTTTTTAATGACTTTTCAGTGGTTGCTCTGGGTATTACTATATATACATATGAACTCAGTATATTAATGCCATCATTTTATCAGGTAGAGGGATTATAGAAACTTTACCTTCATATGTGTCTTGTTACCCTCCCCCATTTGTAATCTAATTATATTAAATATTTCCTCCATACACATTTAGAACCACAGTGTTAGAACTTTTGCTGTAACTATCAAACATAATTTATAAAACTCAACAGGAGAAAAGTCTATTGTGTTTACTAGTAGTTTTGTTTACCACTTTCTAATTATCTAGCATTTTCTTTCTGTTTTGAGAACTTACTTCCGTCATATTTTTAGGGTAAATCTGCTTATGACAGACCTCTTACTTTTCCTTCATCTGGGAATGCCTTGCTTAAATAAATAAATATATAGAATATATTTACTGGTATAAGATTTCTGGGTTGGCAGTTCCTTCTTTTAATGCTTAAAAACTCTTATGTCACATCCTTTTAGCTTTGTTTTTTTTTTTTTTTTAATAAGCAGTTCACTGTTATTTAATTGCTTTTCCCCTGTAGACATGTTTCCTTTGGATACTGTCAAGATTTTTCTTTTTCTTTAGTTTTCAGAAGTTATGATGTGTCCTGAATGGGTATTTTCATTTTATTTTGTTTGAGTTTTACCTAGCTTTTTGTCTTTTGCTAACTGGGAAATTTTCTGCCATTGTTTCAGATGCTTTTTTTTTCCTTCAAGCTTCATCCTTTTTTTTTTCCTTGTTCAGGAAGTCTAGTGACATGAATGTTAAATCTTTGTTGAAGTCCCACAAGTCTCTGAGATTCTCTTCATTTGTTTTGTTAAGTCTTTTCTCTTTTTTGTTCAGACTAGATAATTTCTATTTTTTTATCTTTCAGGTTAGTTGTTCTTTCTTCTGTCTCCTTCATCTTATTCACTGAGCTTTTTGTTTTGATTATTGTATTTTTCATTTCTAAAGACTTTGCTGAGATTTCCTATTTCATAGCTGAGCCTTTTTCTTTTCATTTGTTTCACTCATACTCATAATTGCTCACTGAAGCCTTTTCATCACGACTGCTTTAAAGTCTTTGCTAGTTTTCACATCTCTCTTGTCTCAGTATAAGTATGTATTGATATAGATAGATAGCTTTTATTCATTTAGTTCTGGTTCTAGATATGATGAGTGATTTTTTTTTAATTAGTCCCATCACTTCATGGCAAATAGATGGGGAAACAGTGAAAACAGTAGCTGACATTTTTTGGGGGGGGCTCCAAAATCACTCCAGATGGTGAGTGCAGCCATGAAATTAAAAGACGCTTACTCCTTGGAAGGAAAGTTATGACCAACCTAGACAGCATATTAAAAAGCAGAGACATTAGTTTGTCAACAAAGGTCCATCTAGTCAAGGCTATGATTTTTCCAGTGGTCATGTATGGATGTGAGAGTTGGACCATGAAGAGAGCTGAGCATCAAAGAATTGATGCTTTTGAACTGTGGTATTGGAGAAGACTCTTGAGAGTCCCTTGGACTGCAAAGAGATCCAACCAGTGCATCTTAAAGGAGATCAGTCCTGGATGTTCACTGAAAGAACTGATGTTGCAGCTGAAACTTTGGCCACCTGATGTGAAGAGCTGACTCATTGGAAAAGACCCTGATGCTGGGAAAGAGAGGGCAGGAGGAGAAGGGGATGACAGAGGATGAGATGGTTGGATGGCATCACTGACTCAATGGGCATGAGTTTGGATAATCTATGGGAGTTGGTGATGGATAGGGAGGCCTGGCATGCTGTGGTTCATGGGGTTGCAAAGAGTCGGACACGACTGAGTCACTGAACTGAATTCAACTGAACTGATGAACATTTAAGATATTAAAAGACAGTGGGTTTTATTTTTAATTTTAGTTGTATTTTTTTGACACCACCCTGGCAGGGGAAGAGTCTAAACACATCACCCCATTACTGCCAGTTTTTTGTGTATTGTTGACACCCAATATAGAGACTCCACATTACTGCTGGATCTGGGTTGTCATGTCTAGCTCTCCAGTAGGCTTCAATTAATATCTCCCTGTCTGGGAAGGATAGAAGTATTATTACCTCAGTACTAATTTCCAGGCGACCTTCACTTACATGACAAGGAAAAGGGTGTGGCCTCTCTATAATTGGGCATTCATTTGAGTTTTAATTGTCCACTGGACTTCCTCTAGTGACATCCTCAGAGGAAGGGGAGATTCACCTATTTACTGGTGGGTAGGAATGAAAGTCTAGGCTCTCCGTGTGATGTCCACTGACACTGAGGTGTGAGAATAGAGACTTTTTACTGTCCATCAGGAACGCAAGTCTTGATTTCTTCCTTGGGTTTTTCTGACACCACTACAACTGAGTTGGTTGGATGTTGGGTCCAGTTCCTCATTATAGTCTCAAGAACATAGAAATCTAAATTTCCCACCCAGTGTATACAAGAGTGGGTGGGGATAGAGTCACAGTCTTTTTGACTGGTTATGGTCTAAAAGTTTTCCATTTTGGTAGGTTACTCTTTTCCTGTTCCATTGACTTTTGCTGTTTGTTTGTTTGTTTTTTATGTATCTACCTGTATTTCCTAGTTGTTGGTTTATTCAGCTCTAAGTCTGGTATATATATGAGGCAAAAGAAAAAAAAATGCAAAAGGGAAACTCAGGAGACTCCTTGTACTGCTGTTCCTGGAATCCTGAGGTTCCTAGGCAGTCTGCCTTCTCACTATCCTTTTGAGCCTTTTTATATTTGTTTATGTTATGTCTAGTAGTAGTTGTAGTAGTAGGTGTTCAGTCATGTGTGACTGTTTGCAACCCCATGGACTGTAGCCCACCAGACTCCTCTGTCCATGGGATTCTCCAGGCAAGAATACTGGAGTGGGTTGCCATTCCCTTCTCCAGGGGATCTTCCCAACCCAGGGATTGAACCTGAGTCTCCTGCATTGTAGGCAGATTCTTTACTGTCTGAGCTACAGGCAAGTCTCTTATTTTATGTCTAGGGTTTTTAATTGTACTTAGAGGAAAAGGGAAAATTATGTCTACTTTGCCTTCCCTTTCATGTATTTTTAAATTTGTTTCAGTTCTTTGTTCCTTTTTATTGTCAAATAGTATCCTATTATACAGATAAACCACAGTTTGGTTTATCCATTTCCTGTTGATGAACATTTGGTTTGTTGACAGTTTGGGCTATTAAAGCTGTTGTGAACATTTCAGTACAGCTCTTTTTGTTAATATATGCTTTTATTTCTCTTGGAAAATACATAAGAGTAGAATTCCTGAGTTATATAATAAGTGTTTTAACATTTCAAGAAACTGCCAAATTGTTTTTTGAAAGGAATTTACCATTTTTCATTCCTACCATTCATACCTGCCATCAAACAGCAGAAACTTCAATTGGCTCCACATCTTTGTCTATACTTGGTATTGTTAGTATTTTTTAAATTATTCTTGTGAGTATGTGGTAATTTTAATTTTAATTTTCTGTTGACTAATTTTATTAAACAACTTTTCATGTACTGTTTACTTTCATATATCTGCATTTTGAAGTGTCTGTTAAAATCTCTTTCTCATTTTTAAAGTGGGTTGTTTGTATTCTTACTGAGTTGTTAAAGTTCTTTATATATTCTAGATTCTTTTGTGAGATATGGGTTTTTTCTTTTTTTACAAATTCTTTTTACAGAGTTCAACTTGCCTTTTAATTTTACTAATGGCATGTTTATTATGGCATGTAATAAATGGCATGCCATTTATTAATGGCATGTTTTGAAGATCAGATATTAATTCTGATGAAGTCTAATTTATCAAAATTTTTATGATTAGTTCTTCATTGTGTCTTAGAAATTTTTTCCACTTCAAAATTGTAAAGAGTTTTTTCCTAGGTTTTGTTCTAAAAGATTTCTAGTTTTAGCTTTTACATTTAAGTCTATGATCTATTTCAGATTACTTTTGTGTAGTATGAAGCAAAGATTGAGATTTTTTTCCCCATGTAGATACTTCACTATTCCAGTACCATTAAAGGCTATTCTTTCCGCATTGAGTTACCTGGCTGTTTGATCTTGTATATATGGGTCTATTTCTAGACTGTCTTATTGATTTACATGTCTGCCCTGATCTGTACTATATTGCACTGGTAATTGTTGCTTTATGCTAAATTGTGAAATCAAATTGTTCTTCAACATTTTTTCTGAAGGAATAACTAGCTTTATTTAAATCCAAGAAAAAGTATTCTGCCCTACACAGATTGTTCTTATCTTTTCAGAAATGTTTTCTTTTACCGGCATCATCATGGAGCTCTTCTACCTCTGAAGTAGTCCTTCAGATTTGCTCTCCTTTAAAGAAAACCTTTCTACTGTCCCAGGACATTTTCACATTTATTTTAGAATTAGCTAGTCAGTTTTTACAAAAAATGCCTGTTGATACTTGATTGTGATTGCATTGAATCAATACATCATTTTGAAGATAACTGATACTTTAATGAGCTTTAATTTTCCAATTCACGAATATGGGACATCTCTTTATTTGTTTAGGTCTTTTTAATTTTTTCAGAACTGCTTTTCAGTGTTCAGGTCTTGCACATATTTTGTTAAAGTTATGCTAAAATATTTTGAGTTATTTCATGTTATAGTGATACTTATTTTTAATGTTAAATTTCCAAGTGTCTATGGCTAGTGTGTAGAAATAAAATTCATTTTGATAGTGAATTTGTCTCCTGGGACCTTGTTGTTGCTTAGTCTCCAAGTCATGTCCGACTCTTCGCGACCCCAGGGACTGCAGCATGCAAGACTTTCTGTCCCTCACCATCTCTTGGAGTTTGCCTAAGTTCATGTCCGTTGAATCAGTGATGCCATCCAGCCATCTCATCCTCTGTTGCTGTTTTCTCCTTCTGCCTTCAACCTTTCCCAGCATCATGGTCTTTCCAATGAACTGACTATTCGCATCAGATGGACAAAGTACTAGAGCTTCAGTATCCATCTTTCTAATGAGTATTCAGTGTTGGTTTCATTTAAGACCAAATGGTTTGATCTCCTTGCTGTCCAGGGGGCTTTCAAGAGTCTTCTCCAGCAGCACAGTTCAGTTCTTTGGCAGTCAGCCTTCTTAATGGTGTAGCTCTCATATCCATACATGCCTACTGGAAAGACCATAGCCTTGACTGTATGGACCTTTTTGCTTCCAACACACTGTCTAGTTTTGTCATAACTTTCTTGTTAAAAAGTAATTATCTTCTAATTTCATAGCTGCAGTCATCATACACAGTGATTTTAGAGCCCAAGAAGAGGAAATCTGTAACTTCTTCTACCTTTCTCCCTTCTAATGCCATGAAGTGATGAGACTGGAGGCCATGAACTTAGTTTTTTTAATACCGAGTTTTAAGCTGGCTTTTTCACTCTCCTCCTTCACTCATCAAGAGTTTCTTTAGTTTCTCTTTGCTTTCTGCCATTAGAGTGGTATCATCCGCATAGTACATTTTTGTTGATTCTTAAGGACTCTGGAAAATTCTTCAAGAGAGGGAATACCAGACCACCTGACCTGCCTCCTGAGAAATCTGTATGCACATCAAGAAGCAACAGTTAGAACTGGACATGGAACAACAGACTGGTTCCAAATAGGAAAAGGAGTAAGTCAAGGTTGTATATTGTCACCCCGCTTATTTAACTTACATGCAGAGTAGATAATGAAAAATGCTAGGCTGGATGAAGCACAAGCTGGAATCAAGATTGCAGGGAGAAATATCAATAACCTCAGATATGCAGATGACACTACCCTTATGGCAGAAAGCGAAGAAGAACTAAAGAGCCTCTTGATTAAAGTGAAAAAGAAAAGTGAAAAAGTTGGCTTAAAACTCAACATTCAAAAAACTAAGATCATGGCATCCAGTCCCATCACTTCATGGCAAATAGATGGGGAAACAGTGAGAGACTTTATATTTTGGGACTCCCAAATCACTGCAGATTTTGACTGCAGCCATGAAATTAAAAGATGCTTGCTCCTTGGAAGAAAAGTTATGAACAACCTAGACAGCATATTACAAAGCAGAGTCTTTACTTTGCCAACAAAGGTCCATCTAGTCAAAGCTATGGTTTTTCCAGTAGTCTTGTATGGATGTGATTGTTGGACTATAAAGAAAGCTGAGCACTGGAGAATTGATGCTTTTGAATGTGGTGTTGGAGAAAACTCTTGAGAGTCCCTTGGACAGCAAGGAGATCCAACCAGTCCTTCCTAAAGGAAATCAGTCCTGAATATTCATTGGAAGGACTGATGTTGAAGTTGAAACTCCAATACTTTGGCCACCTGATGCGAAGAACTGACTCATTTGAAAAGACCCTGATGCTGGGAAAGTTTGAAGGTGGGAGGAGAAGGGAACGACAGAGGATGAAATGGTTGGATGGCATCACAGACTCAATGGACATGTGTTTGAATAACCTCCATGAGTTGGTGATGGACAGGGAAGCCTGGTGTGCTGCAGTCCATGGGGTTGCCAAGAGTCAGCCACAACTGAGTGATCGAACTGAGCTGAAGGATTTTCTGTGTCTGTGATTATATAACCTGTGAATAAAATCCTGTAGTCTGAGTCATGTACCTTTGTACTTTTAACTTATGTAATAAAAACAAAAAAATCTGTTCTTTGTCTTAGCTCATGTTTGAGTTTCTGGATTTCACTTTATTGCTATAAACTGCATTGCTTTATCAATTCCAAGGTATTTTAATACTTAAAATAGGCCCCTGAGAGTTAATGTGTCAAAATTTTCTTAGGTGTGTCAATTAGGTAGGACATTGAATTATAGTTTCTTTGTTTTCTTCACTGTACCATCCACCTGATCACTTATCTCCATAGATTAATTATCCTTTTTAGAAATTGAAGTATAGTTGGTGTACAATATTATGTAAGCATTAGGTATGCAACACAATTTTTAAATTCACAAATTTTAAAGGTTCTGTTTCATTTAAAGTTATAAAACATTGGCTGTATTCCTTCCCATTCATGTATTTTAAAACGTTTTCCAACTAGTTACTATTCTATAGTAAAATTAATGCTTACTTGAGAACATTTCATGTAAACAGCCCACAGAAGATGTAGATTGTGATAAGATGAATAGCTTAGGATAGTGGTTCTCAGATTTAAAGTGCATTCAAGCACCTGGAAGGCTTGTTAACACCCCATTCCCAGAAAGCAGTGGGAATTGGCAAGCTTCCAGGTAATACTGCTGCTCTGAGAACCACACTTTACTAATCACTGCTTTAGAGAAATGATGACAGATCATTAATTTTAAATGATTAATGGAATATGCAGTTGCTTTGAGGAAAAGACAAAAAATTGCAATAAGTAAACTAGATATTAGGTCTAAAATATTTAAAGGTTGGTATTTATATGGTGATAGTTTCATATTTGTAATGAAATTTGGGTCCTCCCATTTTTTAGCACTATTATATGAGATATCTGAGAGGCCAAAGAAGTATACATTTTATTACAAAGAGAAGAATATAGCAAAAAAATCAGAAGTATGATGATCCTTTGATCTGTGAGCATAAAATAATGGCATTTCATTGGACCTTACGCAAACAGTATTTGAATGGGTATATTAAACACTACTCTGTGGCAAGTGTATGATATGCAAAATCTTTTCTAGGGCTCAGAATTGACATGAGAAAAGCTCTATTCATTGATCTGAATGATGATGCCCAGCCTGGTATTACCATGCAAATATCATCATACTATACTGTCTTCTAAACTTAATCATTTTTTTCCCTTGAGTTAGTGAATATAAGTGATACTGGAATTAAGACTACTCCCATCAATAGTATGACCATTTGTCTAAATCTTGGTGAACTTAGAAATATTTTCCCCTGGAGATCACTAACATAAGGAAGAAAAATTAACATAGTGAAATGTCAGGCTGAAGACTATTAGACATTATTCTTGGGAAGTTGTTATAAGTGTTAATAAAAATACTTGCTTGTGAATATTCATCAGATAACAGTCATTTTTTTATAGACAAATACATCAGAGTTGTAAAATATTTCCTTTTCTCTTCTAGCTCTGTTGGCTTAGCAAAAGCAGCTCTAGAAGCAATTAATGGATTCAACCTCTTTGGCAACCAGGTAAAAAAACAGCAATAGCAACAACGAACTTTATTTTTTTGATTGCATGTTTACTTAACTTGGCCATTTATTAACCAAGTCATTCATCATGATCAGAGAATGTCTGGAATTTACATAGCAGCCCATGGTTGAACAACCTTTCCTTTGAATATGATTTGCTTCTTAAATTTTAGTTTTCTAAGAAAAAAAAAGATTGCTTAATTTAACAATAAAAGTCTTGATAAAGAATTTTCATTTTCCAAGTTCAGTAGCTTTTCTCTCTAGTCTTTTGTTCAACTTTCAAAATTTTTATATATTCCTTGCATTATGTACTAAATATTTTACTTGTCAGTTCCCTTGTTGGTTTCAATTTAATGTATATAGATGTATATTTCATGCAGAGGGGAAATTTGCTTCAGATGTGCAGACAAGGAATTGGAAATTGGGATCCTAGCTTAACCCTCAACGGACTGTATTCATTTGTCTAAATCTCATTTTCTTTGAGACAAAGGGAAACCCTGAGGATTGCCTTAAATTTTTAACTGATTTCTGCACCTAATCAAGTGACCATGGATTGAGTTGTCAATGGAAGGAATAATATGCAGTAATACTGGTTATTTCTCTGGATCAAGAAGTAGACTAATTTTCTTTAGCAATTTCTGTAAAGATACCCATACAGGAGAAATGCAAGGAGAAATACACCAAGACACAGACTAATCAAACTAACAAAGAGTAAACATGAAGAAAGAACATTAAAAGCAGCGAGGGAAAAGCAACAAGTGACATACAAGGGAAATCCCATACTGTTGACAGCTGATCTTTCAGCAGAAACTCTGCAGGCCAGAAGGGAATGATAGGATACATTTAAAGTACCAAAAGGAAAAAATCTACAACCAAGATTACTTTACCTGGCAAGGATCTCATTCAGAATTGATAGAGAAATCAAAAGCTTTACAGATAAGCAAAAATTAAGAGAATTTAGCACCACCAAACCAGCTTTCCAGCAAATGCTAAAGGGATTTCTATAGGCAGGAAACAAGGAAAGAACCTACAAAAACAAACCCAAAACAATTAAGAAAATGTCAATTGCTCAGTTGTTTCATTTGTATTCAACTCTTTGCAACCCTATGGACTGTAGGCCTCCAGACCCCTCTCTCCATGGGATTCTCCAGGCAAGAATACTGGAAGGGGTTGGCATGCTCTTCTCCAGAGTGTCTTTGCAATCCAGTGATTAAACCTGCATCTTTTACATCTCTAGCATTGGCAGGCAGGTTCTTTTCAACTAGTGTCACCTGGTAGGCCCCATATCAATAATTACTTTAAATGGATTAAATGCTCCACCCAAAAGACACAGACTGACTGAATGGATACAAAAACACCCATAAATATGTTATCTACAAGAAACCAACTTCAGACCTAGAGACACATACAGACTGAAAGAGAGAGGGTAAAAAAGATATTCCGTACAAATGGAAATCAAAAATAAGCCAGAGTAACAATTCTCATGGGCGTCTCTGGTGGGTCAAATGGTAAAAAATATGCCTGCAATGCGGGAGACCTGGGTTCAATCCCTGGATTGGGAAGATCCCTTGGAGGAGGGCATGGCATCCCACTTCAGTATTCTTGCCTGGAGAATTCCCATGGGCAGAGGTGCCTGGCGGAATACAGTCCATGGGGTTGCAAAGATTCAGACACAACTGAACAACTAAACACAGCACATCAATGCTCATATCAAACAAAACAGACCTTAAACTAAAGAATCTTAAAAGAGACAAAGAAAGACACTACATAAAGATCAAGGGATCAATCCAAGAAGAACACATAACAATTTTAAATGGATTAAAGACCTAAATGTAAGACCAGAAACTATTAAACTCTTAAAGGAAAACATAGGCAGAACACTCTGTAACATAAATCTCAGCAAGATCCTCTATGACCCACCTCCTACAGTTGTGGAAATGAAAATAAACCATGGGACCTAATTAAATTTAAAAGCTTTTGCATAGTAAAGGAAGCTTATAAACAAAGTGAAAAGACAATGCTCAGGAAGGGAGAAAATAATTGCAAATTAAACAACTGACAAAGCAGTTCCAAAATATAAAAGCAGCTCTTACAACTCAATACCAGAAAAACAAACCACCACATCAAAAATTGGGCAGACAGCCTAAACAGACGTTTCTCAACGAAGGCAAAGAGAAGACCAATAAACACATAAAAATATGCTCAACATCACTCATTATTAGAGAAATGCAAGTCAAAACTGCCGTGAGATATTACCTCACACCTCAGAATGGCCGTCATCAAAAAATCTACCAACAGTGAATACTGGAGAGGGTGTGGAGCAAAGGGAACCTCCTAGCACTGTTCATGGAAATGTAAATTGATACAGTAACTGTAGAGAACAATATGGAGAATCCTTAAATACTAGGGATAAAGCTACCATATGACACAACAATCCTGCTACTGGGCATATACCCTGAGAAAACCATATTGAAAATGACACATGTGCCCCAGTGTTCACTGCAACGATATTTACAATAGCCAGGACATGGAAGCAACCTAGATGTCAATTGACAGATAAATGGATGAAGAATCGTGGTACACAATGGAGTGTTAGCCATAGAAACGAGCACATTTGAGTCCATTCTAATGAGGTGGATGAACCTAGAACATATGATAGAAAGTGAAGTAAATCAAAATCAGAAAAACTAATACTGTTTATTAACACATACATATGGAATCTAGAAAGATGGTACTGATGAACTTATTTGCAGGGCAGCAGTGGAGATGCAGACATGGAGAACAGACTTGTGGACACAGAGGTGAAGGAGAGTGTGAGACAAATTGAGAGAGCAGCATGGAAATATACAAACTACCATATGTAAACTAGATCAGTAACCTCAGATGTGCAGATGATACCAGCCTAATGGCAGAAAGCAAAGGGGAACTAAAGAACCTCTTGATGAAGAGGAAAGGGGACAGTGAAAAATCTGACTTAAAACTCAACATTCACAAAACTAAAATTATGGCATCTGGTCCCATCACTTCCTGTCAAACAGTTGGGGAAACAATGGAACAGTAACAAACTATTTTGGGGGGCTCCAAAATCACTGCAGATGGTTACTGTAGCCATGAAATTAAAAGATGCTTGCTCCTTGGAAGAGAAGCTATGACCAACCTAGACAGTGTATTATAAAGCGGAGATATCACTTTGCTGACCTAAGTCCGTATAGTCAAAGCTGTGGTTTTTCCAGTAGTTATGTACGGATATGAGAGTTGGACCATAAATAAGGCTGAGCACTGAAGAATTGATGCTTTTGAACTGTGATGCTAGAGGAGACTCTTGAGAGTCCCTTGGACAGTATGGAGATCAAACCTGTCAATCCCAAAGGAAATTAACCCTGAATATTCATTGGAAGGACTGATGCTAGAGATGAAGCTCTTTAATACTTTGCCCACCTGATGTGAAGAGCGAACTTATTGAAAAAGATTCTGATGCTGGGAAAGATTGAAGGCAGGAGGAGAAGGTGATGACAGGATGAGATGATTGGATGGCATCACTGATTCATTGTCCTTGAGTCTGAGCAAACTCCTGGAGATAGTGAAGGACAGGGAAGGATAGTGACGTGCTGCAGTCCATGGAGTCGCAAAGAATCAGACACTACTGAGCTGCTGAACAACAATGTAAAATAGATAGCCAGTGGGAATTTGTTGTATGACTCAGGGAGCTCAAACTAGTGCTCTGTGACAACCTAGAGGTGTCTTATGTTGTGGGAGATGGAAGGGAGTTTCAAGAGGGAGAGGACATGGCATGCCTGTGGCTGATGTTAGTGAATGGCAGAAACCAACACAATATTGTAAAGCAATTATCCTTCAATTAGAAATAAATTTTTTAAAAAATGGGAGGGCAGAGGAAGTGTCCAACTAATATCATAATTAAGCTATTCAATGCTAATCAAATCAGTGAAGATACATTTTAGGAACTTAGACATGTAAAATGTGACATGGGTTTTGTTATGGCAATTATAATACTATGTACTTGCATTTAAGAAAGTTTCAAGTTGGAGTTAGACAGAAGTAGTTACTCGTTCTGGGTGCCCAAGACGTGACTCTAAATCACTCTCTTCCACATTCTTTTTTCTTGAGAGACCTCTGACTAGAGAAATGGAGGGATAAGAGCTCATAAAAATGTGGGGGTGTATGAGCCTATTGAAAATCATGAGAATTAATACTGTGCCTCTTCTGGAGATATTTGGTCCTCTGGCTTTGATCCCTTGGCTTATAACCACATTTCTTTCTCTCTTAAGAGTCAATATAGTCATGGAAATCCTACATGTATCCTTCAATTGTTTTCATTTCCTTTTACCCCCTGTCTTACTCTCAATATATTCCTTTAAATATCTGTGTGTGAATATAATATGTGTGTATAAATATTTAAAGAATATATGTTTATATATATATGTAGACAGATAAGGATGGATGAAAGAAGTTGAGTGAGGTGAGTAGGAATCTGGCATAAAGGAATGGAATTGTATTCAGGGTCAAGACACAGGATCACTGTGTGCTCCTAATCCTCCTGTGAGTTTGTGACTTTGGCTAGATAAGTCTTAGTTTCCTCATTGAAAAAGATAGCGATATTGACACTAACTCAGAAAGTAGTCTTGCAAATAAAAAGTAACTTAGCATCACTCAATTCAGTCGCTCAGTCGTGTCCAACTCTTTGTCACCCCGTGGACTGCAACACACCAGGCTTACCTGTCTATCACCAGCTCCCGGAGCTTACTCAAACTCATGTCCATCGAGTCAGTGATGCCATCCAACCACCTTATCCTCTGTGGTCCCCTTCTCCTTCTGCCTTCAATCTTTCCCAGCATAAGAGTCTTTTCTAATGAGTTGGCTCTTTGTATCAGGTGGCCAAAGTATTGGAATTTCAGCTTCAGCATCAGTCCTTCCAATGAATATTCAGCACTGATTTCCATTAGGATTGACTGGTTTGATATCCTTGCAGTCCAAGGGATGCTCAAGAGTCTTCAACAACACAGTTCAAAAGCATTAATTCTTTGGCGCTCACCCTTCTTTGTGTTCCAACTCTCAAATCCGTACATGATGACTGGGAAAACTATACTTTGACTATACATACCTGTGTTGACAAAGTAATGGCTCTGCTTTTTAATACGCTGTCTAGGTTGGTCATAGCTTTTCTTCCAAGGAGAAATCATCTTTTAATTTCACGGATGCAGTCACCATCTGCACTGATTTTGGAGCACAAGAAAATAAAGTCTGTCACTTTTCCATTGTTTCCCCATCTATTTACCATGAAGTGATGGGGCCAGATGCCATGATCTTAGTTTTTTGAATGTTGAGTTTTAAGCCAGCATTTTCACTCTTCTCTTTCAGTTTCATCAAGAGGCTCTTTAGTTCCTCTTTGCTTTCTGCCGTAAGAGTGGTGTCATCTTCATATCTGAGGTTATTGATATTTCTCACAACAATCTTGATACCAACTTGTGCTTCATCCAGCCCAGCATTACTCATGATGTATGTACTCTGCATGTAAGTTAAATAAACAGGGTAACAATATACAGCCTTGATGTATTCCTTTCTCAGTTTGAAATCAATATGTTGTTCCATCTCCTTTTCTAACTGTTCCTTCTTGACCTGCATACAGATTTTTTAGGAGTCAGGTCAGATGGTCTCATATTCCCATCTCTTGTAGAATTTTCCGCAGTCTGTTGTGATATACACAGTCAAAGGCTTTGGCATATTTAAAGAAGCAGAAGTAGATGTTTTTCTGGAATTTTCTTGCTTTTTCTATGATCCAGCAGATGTTGGCAATTTGATCCCTAGTTCCTCTGACTTTTCTAAATCCAGTTTGTATATCTGGAAGTTCTCAGTTCACGTACTGTGGAGGCCTGGCTTGGAGAATTTTGAGATTTTGAGCATTACTTTGCTAGTGTGTGAGATGAGTGCAGTTGTGCGGTAGTTTCAACTTTCTTTGGGATTGGAATGAAAACTGACCTTTTCCAGTCCTGTGGCCTCTGCTGAGTTTTCCAAATTTGCTGGCATATTGAGTGCAGGACTTTCACAGCATCATCCTTTAGGATTTGAAATAGCTCAGCTGGAATCTCATCACCTGCACTAGCTTTGTTCATAGTGATGCTTCCTAAAACCCTGTTGACTGCACTCCAGGATGTCTGGCTCTAGGTGAGTGATCACACCATCATGGTTATCTGGGTCATTAAGATCTTTTTTGTATAGTTCTGTGTATTCTTGCCAGGTCTTCTTAAAATCTTTTGCTTTTGTTAGGTCCATACCGTTTCTGTTCTTTATTGTCCCCATATTTGCAAGAAATGTTCCCTTGGTATCTGTAAGAGAGCGCTACTCTTTCCTATTCTGTTGTTTTCCTCTACTGCTTTGCATTGTTCATTCAGGAAGGCTTTCTTACCTCTCCTTGCTATTCTTTGGAACTCTGCATTCAGATGGGTATATCTTTCCTTTTCTCATTTGCCTTTCACTTTTCTTCTTTTCGCAACTATTTGTAAGTCCTCCTCAGACAAGCATTTTGCCTTTTTGTATTTCTTTTTCTTGGGGATGGTTTTGATCTCTGCCTCCTGTACAGTGTTAGGAACCTCCATCCATAGTTCTTCAGGTACTCTATTAGAGCTAATCCCTTGAAACTGTTTGTCACTTCCATTGTGTAATCATAAGGGATTTCATTTAGTTCATACCTGAATGATCTAGTGGTTTTCCCCCACTTTCTTCAATTTAAATCTGAATTTTGCGATAAGGAGTTTGTGATTTGACCACAGTTAGCACCCGGTCATATTTTTGCTGACTGTATAGAGCTTCTCCATATTCGACTACAAAGAATATAGTCAATCTGATTTTGCTATTGACCATGTAGTGATGTCCAGGTGTAGAGTCGTCCCTTGTGTTGTTGGAAGAGGTTGTTTGGTATGACCAGTGCATTTTCTTGGCCAAACTCTGTTAACCTTTGCCCTACTTCATTTTGTACTCCAAGGCCAAACTTTCTTGTTACTCCACTTATCTGTTGACCTCCTACTTTTGCATTTCAATCCCCTGTGATGAAAAGAACATATTTTTTGGTGTTAGTTCTAGAAGATCTTGTAGGTCATCATAGAACCATTCAACTTCAGCTTCTTAGGCATTGGTGGCTGGGGCATAGACTTGGATTACTGTGATACTGAATGGTTTGCCTTGGAAACAGATCATTCTGTCGTTTTTGAGATTGCACTCAAGTACTACAACTAGGTCCCTTTTGTTAACTATTAGGGCTACTCCTTTTTTTTGTAAGGGATTCATGCCCACAGTAGTTAGATAGAATGGTCATCTGAATTCAGTTTGCCCATTCCAATCCATTTAGTTCACATTGCATCCCTAGGACTTACTTATTTTATAAATGGAAACTTCTACCTTTTTACCACCCCATTTTCTTTTTAATTATTGATCTTGTGAAGGAGGTATCTACTTCATGAATTCTTGCCCTTTATGTTCTTTGGTGTTTGAGTGAAGACAAAAATTAATTTTTATTTTGGGTAATTGTTGGGTGGAATATGCCCTTAACTTTCATTATTGTGTGTTTCTACATATTCCTTCGTTCGTTTTATACACAGTATAAAACACATGGAAACTGACATTGCTGTCTGTTAAATAGATAGCCAATGGGAATTTTCTGTATGACTCAGGGAACTCAAGCAGCCGCTCTGTATCAGCATGGAGGTATGGGATGGGGAGGGAGATGGGATGGAGGTTCAAGAGGGAGGGCACATATGTATACCTGTAGCTGATTCCTGTTGATGTTTGACAGAAAACAACAAAATTCTTATCAAGCAATTATCGTTCAATTAAAAAATAATTTAAAAAAAAATTTCCAGATTTGCCTTAATTTAAAGAAAAAGGACTCATCATTTAAATCTTTACTCTGAAACTATTTTCAAAACATATTTTTGTTTGGGAGAAAATAAGAAAATTTGATCAATTTAGTTTTTCTAATAAGTTTATAACAAAGGCTTCTTGGCTGAAAGTGGAAGAGGAGAGTGAAAAAGTTGGCTTAAAACTCAGCATTCAAAAAAGTAAGATCATGGCATCTAGTCCCATCACTTCATGGCAAATAGATGGGGAAACAGTGTAAACAGTGAGAGACTTTGTTTTGGGGGGCTCCAAAATCGCTGCAGATTGTGACTGCAGCCATGAAACTAAGGACGCTTGCTCCTTGGAAGAAAAGCTATAACCAACTTAGACAGCATATTGAAAAGCAGACATCACTTTGCCAACAAAGGTCTGTCTAGTCAAAGCTATGGTTATTCCAGTAGTCATGTATGGATGTGAGAGTTGAACCGTAAAGAAAGCTTAATGCTGAAGAATTGATGCTTTTGAACTGTGGTGTTGGAGAAGACTCTTGAGAGTCCCTTGAACTGCGAGGAAATCAAACCAGTCCTTCCTAAAGGAAATCAGCCCTGAATATGCATTGGAGGGACTGATGTTGAACCTGAAACTCTTAATACTTTGGCCACCTGATGCGAAGAACTGACTCATTTGAAAAGACCCTGATGCTGGGAAAAATTGAAGTCAGGATGAGAAGGGGACAACATAGGATGAGATGGTTGGATGGCATCACTGACTTGATGGACATGAGTTTGAGCAAGCTCTGGGAGTTGGTGATGAACAGAGAAGCCTGGCATGCTGCAGGCTGTGGGGTCGCAAAGAGTTGGACACGATGATCAACTGAAATGAACTGAGCATTTAGAAATTTATTCATATTTGACCATATATGTAGTGATATATAAATGAATATAGTGATATATAAATATTTGTCAATACTTAAGTAAATCATAATTTATACTTAGTGAATGTCACAGACATCAGCAACATTTTTGTGATTCTTGAGTCTGAGTCTCAGTTCTGTTCTTCTAAAGTCCTAAGAATTAACACTCAGGTTCATCTCCCTCTATCACCTGAAAATTCCTTTAACAATACGTGAGTAGGATTTCCTTCGGTGAGAGGGGCTGCTGGAATCTATTGTTCGGTCAGTAAGTAAAAGTTGGCTGTTTACATGCCCACTTCCACCACAGCCATAGTACAGAGGGGCAGTTTCCAAATTAGTAAAAGTCATTTCTGCAGAATATGTCTCTAGGCTGTGCCAAAGAGCTATAGGACAGCCTAATGCTGAACTAGATAAGAAAGTTTCCTGATCATGGTGATGTGGTTTTATTTCCAGGAGAATAGAAAAGGTCATGTATGGTACATATACTGATCAGTTTCATCGTGGTTTATCTTTGAGGATAGTACACGCATTAGATCAGGTTCGGAGAAATTGCTAATGAGAAAAAGAAAGACCTGGGTAGCACTTTAAATCATTCACTTTGAATTGAGAATAAAGGGATCATCTTATAGTCATGTTACCTGCCAGGTTTCTTGGCCTTCTTAATCAATAGGAATTGATCATAAACCAGACAAGAAATTCAGGCAAGGCTTTTTTGAGTTCCTTACTGCAGCAGGGAGGCGCAAGGACAAGTAACATGTTCCCTTGCTCATTCACTGTGGGGGGTCAAACTGGTTCTTTATATGTTGTTACGTTAGAGGTGTGTCCAGGGATCAGGCCTGAGGGGTGACTTAGGTGATTTACCCACCCCTTTGGTGGTGGTATCTGCAGGGAACGTGCAGTCAGTGCCATAATCTTGCTCCAAGCTCTTCAGAAGTAGCAGTTGGATTTCATGGTTTCTTTGTATCTTTTGTCCAGAATTTACCCCAGTTGCTTGTGCACAGTTATTTTTAGTCTCTTATAGTTTTTCTGTATTTTGTTGCTTGAGGAGATTTTTGTCCAGGTGCCAGCACTGCAGCATAGGTCCCAGGTCCCATCCTGCTTTAGTTTAGATGCCACCTTATCATAGGTACCATCTCAGAAGTGTTTGTTGTGGTCATGGAGACCTGGATAGATGGTTTAGTACACTGGAACCACTGGAACTCAAGTCAGGTTGAATCATTTTGTAATGTGTATAGTAGAAAACAATTAGAGAAACTCAGTTTTGAGGTAAAGTTTGAACTGTCAGTCTTAAACTATGGTCTTTAAATAGAGTCAGGATATTACAGCAGAGTTATAATTTCAGGAAGTGAACGATGAAAATAAAATATCCAAAGTTAATCAGATACTCTGGAGTTTTTATATATATAAGCATCCTTTCATATTCCTGTCTTTAACTGGAAAGATCAAGAGACTGACAAATTGAGCTGAGGTCAGAATCTCAGAGGTGATAATTAAAAAGACTGCTCATATTATGTAGAGTGTTCAAAGCAATACGGACATACCTAGCTTCCTTTGAAATTTGCAGGCCTAAAATTAATGTGTCTGATAATTTAAAGTAGGTGATAATTGATTCTATATGTAGGCTTCCTTGGTGAGTTTTTTAAAAATTTGTTTCTGAATAGAAATAGATGCTCGTGGTTTTTTAGGTGAATTTTATTCTTCTGTAAATCCAGGCCATATACCTAAAAGCAGTGGTGCCATTTTTAAGATGACAGTCAAACAATATCGTTTACTAGCGTTTGATCTTAGTGTAAAAATATGGTAGCATTATGGATTATTTTCTTTTTGCACACATTTCTTAGAGGCTGGCAGAGGAAGAGATCTGAACAAGAACTTTGGTGAATTTAGATAAACGATTTATTCCTGACTAGAAAATAGAACCCTGGAGAAAGAAATGGCAACCCACTCCAGTATTGTTGCCTGGAGAATTCCATGGACAGAGGAACCTGGCAGGCTACAATCCATGGCATGGCTACAGTCCATGCGAGAGTTGGACACGACTTAGCAACTAAAGAGAGAGAGAGAAAATAGAAATTGGCTGTTTATCTGAATCAAATGGTGGCAAGAATTGCCAAATTTGCCATTTCACTTCATTACTTATAAATTATCCCACTTAGATTGCATCTTTTAAAAAATTCAATTCAAGGTAGACTGATTTGACATGTAATTAACTTTAATTATCAGTCTAAGGATAAATAAGTCCCCTTCTTTTGTATATTCGTTTGACTCCCAACGTATCATACATATTTATTTCTCTGCACTTTTGTTCTAACTGCTCTACTTGCCCCCCCCTCGCCCCCAAATTCAGATCCTAGTTCTGGTCCTCACCTTTTGCATGAAGTACCCCAAGCTTGCTATGTTGTTTTCTGCTGTAAACTTCAGTGTTTGTTCACTCACCTGGTACTTAGTCATGTATTGCCATGTGCAGTGTTGTTTTGTTTAATATTCATCTGATTTAGGGCTGTATATCACCTGGGCCAGCTCCTTGGTATCAGAGGTCATGTTCTGTCTTGTGCCCTCAAAGCAGAGGGCATACTACTCTGACAGTGGCAGCTACTGCATAAAGGTTTGCTGGACTCAATTTTGTCAGTAGGGATGGAAAGTAGGGACTTGCAAATAATAGAAAGACAGTTTAGCATTGATCTGGTTGAGAGACAGCCTCATTCATTCCTTGTTCATTTATTGTCAGAGTTAAGAGAAATTTAAGAAATATTATTAGGATTGAGAAATCATTTTGTTTTATGAGCTAATACTGTGTACATTTTTCCTGTTAACCCATGTTCACACACAGAGCGAGTGTGGTATTTGGTTCTAGGGGCTAGTACTACTAGGTTTTTCTTTCAGTCAGCGTATTTTATCTTCAGGGCAAATGCATCTTTGAAATTGGTGAGAAAGGTAATGAAGCAACATAAAATTTGTGATAGTGTTCTTCCTCTTCTCATGTTTTTTCCTGAGTATTCTCTTATAATGGAAGCAGTTGCTGTGTTCCAATTTCACTCTCTGTGTTTTCAAAATATCTAGGTTGTTAATAAAAGGACAAAGCCATGTTTACTTAACAGCTGTACTATTGAAGATGGAGAACATTAATGGCTAAAGAGTAAATTTTTTTTAACTTGGTTAGGAAACCAGTTACCATTTTTGTTACACTTGGATTTTTTATTAAAGCTTTTGGTTCTTATGTTCATTTGATTTTTTTATTCAAGTTTTTGGTTTTTACTTGAAAGATAATTTTTAGTGTGGGAAATTACCTAATGTAGAACTTAAGATGAAAGCTTCTGTGTCAGAGACTTAATTTTGAACCCTTGTCTCTGTTATACTAAGGTTTAGCATCATTTTCAGTAAAATGGGGACACTTATGTCCACATAAGGAGGTTAAACAAGATAATCCATGTGAAGCACAAAACATATTGCCTTACACATGGTGAATAATAGCAAGTATTATGTACATTATGATTTGAGAGTCTTCTGTCTTCATATTTTAATCAAGTAGTTTTTATATCAGAAATTCTAGATATCTCAATTCATTTAGTTTGATCATTCTTTATTAGGTCTGTACAATTCAGATTTTGTGAATCCAAATTAGTTCTTAATTCCTTGTTAGAAGTGCTAGCTAAATTATTTTTTATTTTTATTAAAATAAATATCCTTTATTAGTCATCTTGTGATAAATACATTTTGGTTTATAAGACAACTGACAGTATGGGGAAAATATAAAAATAACATTTATTTTTTATAATTGTAAAAGTAGTATATTATTGCAAGAAATCTGAGAAATACTTGAAGGTATGTAAAAAGTTAAAATCTTCTGTAATGCCACTCTCAAATGCAACCAATGTTAATATTTTTGTAAGCTTTTCTTTACTTGTCTTTGTTTTTTAAATTATATTATTTTTGTAAATTAAGGTAACATTGATTTATAAATGTGAAATTTAGTCTGGTCAGATTGCCCAGTTTTCTACAAGTTCTTTTATGTTAATATAGGAAAATATTTTCTCTCTCATTCCAGGGCTGTTCTTGGTCAGTTATATTTGTGGATCTCGATGCCCATAATCGCAACCGGCAAACTTTGTGCTCATTGTTACCCAGAGAATCAAGATCTCATGTGAGATATTTTTATAATAAATTAATGTGAACTGTTGTTTAGGATTGTTGTGTAGTTTTTTCCTTTATCCAGAAAGTGCTCCAAAGTGTTAGAAGTTGGTAGAAGAGGTGAGAAGAGACAGTGTTGCCACTCCCTCCTCTGGCCTGTGGAGATCCTGTTCAGGAAGTGAGCAGAGCTGTGGAGAAAGCGGCTTGGTCCTTTCAGTTTTTGTAGAGCCGTAGAGAACTACATATATTTTTTTTTCTTTTTGAGGAAGTAGTAACATTATACCAAAATGATTTTTTTTTTTTTGGTCATGGACTATTATATATTAGAAAAGTAGAAAGATATTTTTCATAAGTTAAATTTCTTTTGAATAGAATTTCTTTCCTTATTTCTTTTCTCTCATTCTACTCACTTTTTTCTTTGTCTGATAAACTCTTATATGCCTATATAGTACCTGATTGCCAATTTTTGTAGGGATAATTCACGGCTCTATTCTTGAAAACACCCGAAATGGAATAATTTAGTTATTTTAAGACAACTATTTTGTAGAAGTAATACAAGATTATGGTAGAAGACAAATAGAGTTTACAAACAAGCAAATAATAAGAATATATCCACTCATTTTCCACTATTCAATTATAATCTTAGGGTGATACATTTGGGTTTGTATGTATTTTTATATACACATATAATACTTTTATTTTACAAAACTGGAAAAATATTGTTCATAATGCTTGATAACCTGTTTCTTTGAACGGACAAGTTTCTGTGTCAGTAAACATTTCTGTAATATAAATTTTATTGACTGCTACTTTACTAAGTCAATTGTTGGACATTTAGATTGTTGTTTGGTTTTCACTATTATTAACAAATTGTTGTGACAAACTAGTTGTAGTGATTAATTATTGGTGAAAATTTGTACACAATGATGTAATACACTAAAATTTGAGTCCAGTGTTGAACCTTGAAAATGCTTCTTATAACTGAATAAAGTTTTATCTCCTCTGTAAGGTTCACTAAACCATCCATATAAACACCTGTCTGTCCCTTGAAGCGCAGCAGTCTCACTGTCCGTAAGATAACCTTAGCGGCTTTACATCTCTGTGAGTCTCCTTGGGCTGTGCTGAGCATATCTCTATAGGCACTTATATTCCCTTCTTTTTCTTCTTGCCCCTAGAACACAGATGCTGCCCTGCTCCCCTGCATCAGTTATCCTGCATTTGCCTTGGATGATGAAGTTCTCTTTAGCCAGACGCTTGATAAAGTGATTAGAAAATTAAAAGGAAAATATGGATTTAAGCGTTTCTTGAGAGATGGATATAGAACATCATTGGAAGATCCCAATAGACGCTACTACAAACCAGCTGAAATTAAGGTATCAAAAATATTCCATATCAGATAGCATAACAGAATGATCAAAAAACACAGATTCAGGAGACAGACTTCTTGTCTTTGAATTATGGCTCTGCCACTCATTAGTTGTCTGACCTTGGGCAAGTTAGTTAACCTCTCTGTATATAATATTGTTCATTGGTAAAAATAATGTTAGTACCTACTATTATTGAGGTTTTATAAGAATTAAATCAATTAATGTATATAAAAGTATTTAGAACTGTGCTTGGCACATAGTAAACTCTTGATAAACATTAATGTGAAGGCCCATTTGCTCATTATTGGGTCATGTTGATTCACTGAGTAATTTTTCTCTTGCACTTTCAATACTTTGCATGCCTACTATACCATTTGTCTAAGATAATAGAAAATAACTATTTGTGATCTAATTTTCAATCTGTTAAGCAAATGCTCTTTTTTTTATTTCAGTTATGCACTTCCCTCTAAAACATACTCCTCTAAACATTTAGTTTTAAAGATTTTATATTTCAAATAAATATGCAGCAGTCGTTGCCAGCTACTTCAGTAAAAGACCCTTTGGGGAGTCCGTTTCTTAAACACTTGTCAGAATGGCCTCTGACCCCTTGTCCATCATTTTCCATTGAGAACATGGAAAAGTTCTCGAAGAATGAAGATATTTCAAGACAGGAGATTCTATTGCATGAGTGTAGCCTCAAGCCTCAAACATCTCAGAGTAAATCACTTTCCTTTTCCTCCACCTGCACCAAAGTGGGGCTTCCCCAGTGATAAAGAGTCCGCCTGCAATGCAGGAGACACAGGAGACACAGGTTTGATCCCTGGGTTGGGAAGATCCCCTGGAGAAGGAAATAGCAACCCACTCCAACATTCTTGTTTGGGAAATCCTGGGACAAGGGAACCTGTCGGGCTACAGTCCATGCGGTAGCAAAGAGTCAGACATGACTGACGTGACTAAGCATGCATACATACTATACATCTGCATTTATTCTAGCTGTTTTTAAGCTTCCCAGAAGATTATAAAACCTCCCAGAAAAGTAAGCATCCATTCACATTGCTGAAGACTATGCTTTAATGGGGTAGATTGAAAATCATTAAAAAAGAAAACTCCAAACCCCTCCCTACCTGTCTTCTGATGCCTCTCTCGTCCCTTCTAAAGAGCATGCTGTCTTCTAGTTGGGGACTAGTCGAGCTAGCCCTAGTTGGACTTCAGCTTTCAGTGCTTCTTTGCTTGCTCCAGGAATACAGGATTGCTGTTGGTTTCTTTAACAGACGTCGTCCTTTAATGCATCTCTGGTTTATACTGCTCTTTTTTCTCTGTGGAGTTCCCGTAGCTCATCTCCCCAGAGAGACTCATCAAGCATTAACCGAAGCATTTCCTTTCCTATAAACCCTTTCCTGACCCCCTGGGCAGGCTCAGATGCTTCATGCTCTTGGTTCTTGATATATACCATATATAGACATTTTGTAATGTGCTGCAGTTGTTTTATTTATATAACTATTTCTCCACTAGGACAGATTTTCTATCTTTTTTATCTCCATAGCCTTCAGTCTAGTGATGCCTGGCATTACTAAGTACTAAGTAAATATTTATTGAATGAATGACTACTGTGTGATGCGTTAATAAATAAATGAGCTTTTGAATAATAAGAATTCTGAGAAAACTTTTTTAAAAAGAAGAAAGTACTTATAAAATCAATCCACTTTTTTTATTACAAGAAACTTTCCTAAAAAAAAAAAGAAACTTTCTTATGATGTAAGTGTTCTAATTAATATCATTGTTCTAATATAATTGTTCTAAATAATTGTTCATGAAATTTTTAATGTTTTTATTTTCTGTTTTAGCTGTTTGATGGCATTGAATGTGAATTTCCCATATTTTTCCTTTACATGATGATTGATGGTGAGTTTTTCTCCAGAAATTTAAACTGTAGGATATAAGGAGTTTAAAGAAGAGCAGAAATAAAGTATGACTCCTTTCAGCTAGCAAAATAGACTGCAATTAGTGATGCTAACTACTTTACATTTTTATATGCTATTCTTCTACTTTCTGAGTTAATGTTAAATCATTTAGGGCTTCCCTAGTGGCTCAGATGGTAAAGACTCTGCCTGCAATGCAGGAAACCTGGGTTCGATCCGTGGGTTGGGAAGATCCCCTGGAGAACAAAATGGCAATCTACTCCAATATTCTTGCCTGGAAAATCCCATGCATAGAGAAGCCTGGAGGGTACGGATACAACTGAGTGACTAACACTTTCACTTTCACTTACCCTTCTGCTTTCTGAGTTAATGTTAAATCACTTAAAAGAATTTAAAAAATACTTTGAAGGATTTTAAAAATGATACAAATATATTTTCATATATACAAATAATCTTTATGCATAGGAACTATGAATACTGCAGTTTATGACACTGTGAATGTCTGTCTATAATATTTACACTTAAGAACAGAGAAATTTTGATTAAAATTCAGATTTTAGTTCTAAATGCTAGCATGATCTTCTAAAATCAGTGTCTCAGAAAACTATCATATATATTTATTTGCTTTACCTTTTTCCATTTTATTATTTACATACAAAATAACCAAAATAATTACAATTGGGGTAATTTTTCTAAGGCAAAATTTCTATGATGCTTACTGAGCTCAAATGCTATTGATTATGTATTTTATATTTTAGGTGTTTTTAGAGGCAATCCCAAGCAAGTAAAAGAGTATCAGGATCTTCTGACTCCAGTACTTCATCACACCACAGAAGGTATAGTTGGGATGCTTTTTCGAGACATTCTTTCTACCAGTGTTTCCTTAATGTTCCTTTGAAGTGTATAAATGATTGCCTTTTAAACAGAACAGTTTATATTCAATTGAAAAAATGAATGGGGCTGCAAATAGATTAGAAAGAGTAATCTCTTAACTTGTTATAATAAACTTGTTTTTTATAAAAGGAACTCATTAGACAAAGACGGAGATGGAGATGAATTTTAAGAAGTCATGGCTATAGTTGCTACCCAATAGTTTGCCAGGTGTGCAGGGGTTCTTCATCTGTTACCTACTGTGAAACTCCTTCACTGTATGTAATATGATGATAATAAAAAATGACTAATTTTTATCCATGTCACCAGAAATGCTTTGTTCACGAATGCTGCCCCCTTTAGAGGGCCACGTAGAGAGGCTCTAGCCTAACGGTACTACCACTACCAAGAATATTTTGGCCTCCTCTTTGGAGATGTTTTCAGGGCTTTTCACATTATTTGGAAATAAATGTCTGCCATAGCTCTAAAATGTCATCCTTTGAGGATGGATTTACTATCCTAGAACTGATCAGAAGGTCCAGGCTTATGAGTAATATATTGGTTTCAGTTAAGCACCAGCAGGGACCATAAAGGAAACATAAGTGATTTTTCTATATGACTCAAAAAATAATTCTCAAAAAAATTCCAAAGGAGAAGTTCCAGATATCTTAGGCGATGGTGTGTTGATTAAAAAAACGGATGGTCTTACAGACATGCACAAACTGGCAATCACAGCAGTAGGCCCCATTCCTGTCTTACATGAAGTTTATGGTATTCTTCAGGGTTTTCCACAAATATCTTAGAGTCATTATATTATGTGCTCACCCTTTAAGATATTTATAATGTTAAAGTAGCAAAATGGTTATGGAAAACACTGAATTTCAAATAAATATTAATGTTTAAAACAAGTTATTTTTGTCCTTATGCTCCAAATAACCACTAGTCCAGTGTGAGACATAATGTAATGAATGTTGTAATGAATATGTTTAAAATCCCTGAATCAGGTCTTTTAGTATTCAGTGAAAAATCTTTGATGCATTGAGGTAATAGTTTGTGTATCACACTTAGGCTTCATCCTATTGAAAGAGTGATGTTGAAACTATTCTCTGTGTTTCTTAGACCTTTTTACTGGTTGTAGACAGAGTATCACTGTTGATTGGTGCATGAATAAAGAAGCAAATTTTACAGAAATCTGTGCAGTATTATTAGAAAAATTAGGTTCACTGTGGGCTGATGATACAAGAAGTCTTCTGTAGCACTATTAGAAAGTTGGTTTTCCCCCCATTGATATCATCCACAGAGATTCTAGTCTTAAATAATTTTTAGTTTCTACCAAGAAATATTTTTAAATGGGTTGGTCATGAGAGGAAGATGGATTTTTTTTTTCTCTTCAATGATATTGAATGGTAGATAATGGGCTTAATGTTTAAAATGGGGATTTCTTTGCTTTCAGCAATTGCTCAGGGTTACAATTCTTCACTTAAGATTATATGGTATCTCATTTGTAAAGCTTCCACAGACTAATCTTATTACAAATAGCTTCTTCTGTAACTCTAAACATTTGCATACTTTATATTTATCAATTCACTTTAAGGTGTTAAATGTTGTTAGAAGAGATTATGTACATGAGATTATGTATAAGAGATTATGGCTAACTTATAACATATGCTGTCAAATTAGTTTTAAAGTAAAGAAACATTTCCCACATTATTGACTGGGGATTTCTGAAAAGAGTCAAATTTTCCTATATCCTATTGGACAACCTTTCTGTCTTTGAAGGGAAAATTCAGGGAGGACACTGATTGGTTATATTTTAAATACTTATTTTTAAATTCCATAGGTTATCCTGTCGTACCAAAGTACTACTATGTGCCAGCTGATTTTGTAGAACATGAAAAAAGAAACCCTGGTAGTCAGAAGCGATTCCCTAGCAACTGTGGCCGTGATGGAAAATTGTTTCTTTGGGGACAAGCCCTTTATATCATTGCAAAACTCCTGGGTAAGTGAAGAAGACTGGGAATTTTGGTTTTTTTCCTTATTGTCAAGTTTTTAGAAATAAGTATGTCTTTGTTGGCCTTTGTTTTGGATTTGGGTGGTGTTTCATGCTGTCAAGAGGCCTTGAGGGAGGTTTTTGTTTTTTTTAATTGGTGGAAAATTGCTTTACAGTGTTGTGTGGATTTCTGCTGTACAACACAAATGGGTCTTAATTACATATGGCGCTAGTGGTAAAGAACCTGCCCTCCAGTGCAGGCGGCACAGCATGCAGATTGGACCCCTGGGTGGGGAAGATCCCCTGCAGGAGGGTGTGGCAGCTCACTCCAGTATTCTTGCCTGGAGAATTCCATGGACAGAGGAGCCTGGCGGTTTACATTCCATGGGGTCACACAGAGTCAGACACGAGTAAAGAAACTTAGCATACACACACCGCTCTCTCTTGAGCCTCCCTCCACTTCCCCATCTCACCCCTTTAGGTCATCACAGAGGACCAAGCTGGGCTCCCTGTGTTACATAGCAGCCTCCCACTGTTTTACTCATGATAGTGCTTCTGTGTCAATGCTACTTTCTTAATTTGTCCCACTCTCACCTTCCTCTGCTGTGTCCACAAGTCCATTCTCCACTAGGTTCATCAGTACCATTTTTCTAGATTTCACATATACACATTAATATACTTGTTTCTCTCTTTCTGACTTTATATCAGAGGCTCTAGGTTCATTCATCTCACTACAACTGACTCAAATTCATTCTTTTTAATGGCTGAGTAATATTCCATTGTGTATGTGTACCACATCTTCTTTATTCATTCATCTATCGATAGACATCTAGGTTGCTTCCATATCCTGGCTAGTGTAAATATTGCCGCAGCAAAGAGTGGAGAACATGGGCCTTTTAGAATTGTGGTTTTCTCAGGTTATATGCCCAGTACTGGGATTGCTGGGTCATATGGTAGATTTACTACTAGTTTTTTAAGGAATTTTCCTACTGTTTTCCATAATGACTCTGTCAGTTTACATTCCCACCAACAGTGCAGGAAGTTCCCTTTTCTCCACATCCTCTACAGCATTTATGCTCTGTGGGGTTTTTTTTGATGATGTCTCTTCTGACTGGTGTGAGGTGATACCTCATTGTAATTTTGATTTACATTTCTCTAATAATGGGTAATGTTGAGCATCTTTTCATGTGTTTATTGACCATCTGTATGTCTTCTTTGGAGAAATGTCTGTTTATGTCTTCTGCCCATTTTTGATTGAATTATTTGTTTTTTCTGATATTCAACTATATGAGGTGCTTATATATTTTTGAGATTAATCCTTTGTCACTTGCTTCATTTACAATTATTTACTCGAATTCTGAGGGTTGTCTTTTCATCTTGTGTATAATTTCCTTTGCTGTGCAAAAACTTTTTAAGTTTAATTAAGTCCCATTTGTTTATTTTTGGTTTTTTTTTCCATTAATCTGGGAGGTGGGTCAGAGGGAATCTTCCTGCCTATATATTCCTCTAAAAATAAAAGTGAAAGTCACTCAGTCACCTCCAACTGTTTGCAACTGCATGAACTGTACAGTTCATGGAATTCTCCAGGCCAGAATACTGGAGTTGGAAGCCTTTCCCTTCTCCAGGATATCTTCCCAACCCAGGGATTGAACCCAGGTCTTCTGCATTGCAGGCAGATTCTTTACCAGCTGAGTCACAAGGGAAGCCCAAGAATACTGGAGTGGATAGCCTGTCCCTTCTCCAGCAGATCTTCCTGACCCAGAAATTGAACTGGGGTCTCCTGCATTGCAGGTGGATTCTTTACCAACTGAGCTATCAAGGAAGAGCTATATAATTTCTGGCCTTGCATTTAAATCTTTAATCTATTTTGAGTTTATTTTTGTGTGTGGTGTTAGGAAGTGTTCTAATTTCATTCTTTTACATGTAGCTGTCCATTTCTTCCAGCACCACTTACTGAAGAGGTTGTCTTTTCTCCATTGTATATTCTTGACTGATTTGTCAAAAATAAATTGTCATAGGTGCATCAGTTTATCTCTAGGCTTTCTATCTTGTCCCATTGGTCTGTATTTCTGTATTGGTGCCAGTATCATACTGTCTTGATGATTATAGCTTTGTAGTAAGTCAGAAAGGTTGATTCTTCCAGCTCCCTTTTTCTCTTTCAAGATTGCTTTGGCTATTCACAGTCTTTTGTGTTTTCATACAAATTGTGAAATTTTTTGTTCTAGTTCCATGAAAAATACCATTGGTAGTTTGATAGGGATTGCATTGAATTTGTACATTGCTTTGAGCAGCATAGTCATTTTGGCAATATGATTCTTCCGGTTCAAGAATATGGCATATCTCTCCATCTATTTGTGTTGTCCTTGATTTCTTTCATCATTGTCTTATAGTTTCCTATATGCAGCTTTTTTGTCTCCTCTGGTAGGTTTATTGTAGGTATTTGTTGTAGTGGAGAAAGGGATTATTTCCTGAATTTCTCTTTCTGACTTTTCATTGTTAGTGTGTAGAAATGCAAGGGATTTCTGTGCATTAATTGTATATCCTGAAGCTTTACTAAATTCATTGATTAGCTCTAATAGTTTTTTTGGTGACATTTTTTAGGATTTTCTATGTATAGAAAAACATCTATACACGTATAAGAAATATGTTAAAATCTGTGTATAGATGTTTGTCATCAGCAAACAATGAGAGTTTTACTTCTTTTCCAGTCTGGGTTCTTTTTATCCTTTTCTTTCTCAGTGCCTTGGCTAGGACTTCTGAAACTATATTGAATAATAGTGGTGAGAGTGGGCACCCTTGTCTTGTTCCTTATCTTAGAGATTAACACTATCACTTATTCACCAGGGAGAATAATGTTTGCTGTGGGTTTGTTGTATATAGCCTTTATTAAGTTGAGATAGGTTCCTTCTTGAAGAAGGCAATGGCACATCACTCCAGTACTCTTGCCTGGAAAATCTCATGGACGGAGGAGCCTGGTAGGCTGCAGTCCATGGGGTCACTAAGAGTCGGACATGCCTGAGCAACTTCACTTTCACTTTTCACTTTCATGCACTGGAGAAGGAAATGGCAACCCACTCCAGTGTTCTTGCCTGGAGAATCCCGGGGAAGGGGGTGCCTGGTGGGCTGCTGTCTATGGGGTCGTAGAGAATTGGACACGACTGAAGCGACTTAGCAGCAGCAGCAGCAGCAGTTTCCTTCTGTGCCAATTTTCTGGAGAGTTTTTATTGTATATGGTCTTCAATTTTGTTGAAAGATTTCTCTGCATCTACTGAGATGATTATATAGTTTTTATCTTTTAATTTATTAATGTAGTATATCACATTGATTAATTTGCATATATTGAAGAATCCTTGCATCCCTGGAGTCAACCCCATTTGATCATGGGGTATGATTCTTTTAATGTGTTGTTGGATTCTATTTGCTAGAACTTGGTTGAGGATTTTTGTTTGTATGTTCATCAGTGATATTGGCATGTAATTTTCTTTTTTTGTGATATCTTTGTCTGGTTTTGGTATCAGAGTGATGGTGGCCTTATAGAATGAGTTTGGGAGTTTTCATCTTAGAGTTTCTTATCATCTAAAAGTATATTAATATGTCTATTGCACTGAATGATGATGGACAGTTTCTGGGAAGAAAATCAAGTAGGTGTGTGGGTACCACTATGATCATTTAGGGGCTGCATTCACCTTAGTGTATAGGTTTCTAACAGAAGGATATGGAAACTTTTAGTCTCTTTTATAAATGTAATACAATTCTGACTTAGTATAACAACTATAGCTTTATCATAGCTATGGTCATCCACTTTGCAAAAGAAATCAGGTATATCAAAGTTCTCTTCTTTCCAATAAATACATGTTGGCAGTTTACTCAGTAAAGGGGAGGCATAATGGGGCCATTATTCATAATCTTTTGAAGAATTATTTTTCAGCTTATTCTAAAACTTCAGTCTAAGTGTCTTTGGACACATTTAAATGAAGGTTAATTTAATGAACACAAAAAAGCTTTATGCATCTTCCTGTGCCAATCCTTGATAAAAATTTTAACATTATTAGTATTTCCATTAAAAAGGTTATCATATTAGTCAGAATTCTTTTATGACAAACAGTCTATGAAGCACGTTGATTGTAAATACTGTACCTGCACTAAAAGAAATGCTTACTGTGTGAAATACTGTTACTGTCTTTGTTGTTCTTACTATTACTGCCTAAAACCTGAACTTCTTGGTGCTGTAAGAGTAATCATCTTGGTTTCTTTTTTTACATTCCACTGGGGGAAAATATCTCAAAGTCCAGATTTCCAATTTAAGATTTACACAAATGATATATTGAAGAAGGAAATGGCAACCCATTCCTATTTTCTTGCCTTGGAAATCGCACAGACAGGGGAGCCTGTCTACTGTCCGTAGGATTAACGGGCTACTGTCCATGGGATTACAGAGTCAGACATGACTTAGTGACTGAGCGTGCATGCAAACAATGGTATATAGGAGCAAACAGAAGCTAACCAAAGAAGAGGAAATTAAGTTACTGCTGTTTTCAGTTTGCTCATTTCCTAACTGTATTTTCTGGGTCTCCATATTTACTTAATGCTAATTTAAGAGCCTATGGAAAAACGTTCTTCTCTAAAGGAACAGTTCTTTGATAAGGAATTGATATTATTTATACAGATTTTGCTTTGAGTTTCTGAAAGAAAAAAAATCTATACATGAAGTACTTTTCTTAGAATCAAGTCAAGTTGCTTAGGTTATCTCTAGTTAGAATTTTATTTCGATCTTATTATCATGAATACAAAGAAGCCTTGTTGATACTAAGCTAAATAAAACATATTTTGGAAAAGGAATAGTAAACCTAAGACAAGAATTTTAACATCAGAATCGTAAGTTTCTGTATACTATGCTTGGAAATGACAAGTGAGCATGATGAAATTTTCCTGTGAGTATGAGACTGAAAACTGGTACCTGGGCTATAATTTGAGATCTAAACTGCCTTCATCCTGCTTTTTGCTATATATCCAGCCTGGGATTGATACAGCTAGAAAGATTGCTATTTGAGCAAAGTCTCAGGATAAAAGTAAGAAGGCTAATTAATTGGGAATACAGAATTGACCATACTCTACATAACCAGATTGAGCTTTAAAAATAAAGAGGATTGAAAATATCAATCAGTAAAAAAATTGGACTTTCGTTACTCCAAAATAAATGTATTAAATATAGACAGGTTTTGAATGGAGATAGCATATTCTTCTGTTAAGATCAGAGTGAACAGAAATAGTCCAGGTCATGCCTTCATCTCTGTTTCATGACCGTTTTGAATAAGAAAATCTTTAAAGAAATAGTCAGTTTCTCTTTTTCCTGCTGTACTTCTAAAAAGGCAGTAGAGAACCTGCAAAAGGTGTGTTGCAAGCTACAAATCCACATTCTTATCTCCTGCTAAAAAAAAAAGAGATGCTGCATATTAATTAGCACTCTAACCTAGCTGTGTGTCATCTAGTTAACAACTCACTGGTTAAAATGAATAAGATCTCGGAAGACTGAATCATTTAGTTGCTCTTGACTGTTGTATTCTTGCCCCTCCCTGCACCCTCACTAAGAACCATCCAGTTTCTATGGATGTTAAGATTCCAGCCACCACATTTACAAACAAAGTCTTATTTATTCATTAAAGGACTCTCAGTTGGATATCTGCTTAACAATATTTTGTGGGCCGTTAATTGGAATTATATGGAAATAATAGAACATAAACCTTTAAAAATATTCTATAATATATAGCTTTCACTACTTCAGGTGAAATTTAATATTTTGCTCTATGTATACCTTAATGATGGAGAAGGAAATGGCAACCCACTGTACTACTCTTGCCTGGAAAATTCCATGGATGGAGGAGCCTGGTAGGCTACAGTCCATGGGGTTGCAAAGAATCGGACACAACTGAGTGACTTCATTTTCTTTCTTTCTATGATTCCTTTTGGAGAGGGAAATAGCAACCCACTCCAGTGTTCTTGCCCAGAGAATCCCATGGACGGAGGGGCCTGGTGGGCTACAGTCTATGGGGTTGCCAAGAGTTGGACATGACTAAGCAACTAACACACACATACCCTAATGAATAATATACAACAAAGCTATGTGACTTTTATTTCACCGTTAGAGCAGAAAGACTCAGTACGCTATTTCTTGGCCCAAGACCTGAACTACCCACTGTGTTCTTAGAAAATAGTTAATTATTACAGTAATTTTTTTATCTTTAGAAAATTTAGACTTTTAGAAAATCAGTGCTTGCTGTGAAATATGTAAATAAACCACAAACATGTTATTTTAAGCCAAATAAAATGTTATTTCAGACATAACATTTGACTTGTCTTAGAATAAAATGATCATTAGTTATACTTTTAATTTTTGTTTACATTTGAAAGTTTATAAAATGTTCATGTGAATCTGCAGAAAGCCATTTACTTTTTTGTGTTTTTTGCATAAATAACCTTAATATTTATCACATAAAAGTCATTTGAAAATCATGATCTTTAGATTGAAATCTTTTTGAGGTTAAACTAGAGTAATGTAAGATAACATACAGTTAATGATAACTTTAAAACTTCCCCAAAACCATTATTTAACTTTAATATATTTTCTATTCAATATTTTTTTAAAGAGAAACTAGCATATCAGTTGTTTAGCTTTGGAAAAAAGCCTGACCTCCAGACTTGAGCTGGTGTTTTTAATAAATAATAGACCCCCTCCCCTTATCCACGTGTATGCATTCTATGGCCCACCCCCCTGTGGATGCCTGAAACCATGGATAGTACCAAATCCTATATGTACTATGTTTTTTCTTATGTGTACATAGCTATGATAAAGTACAGTTTATCAATTAAGCATAGAAAGAGGTTAGCAACAATAGCTAATCATAAAAAAAGAATAATTTTATAATTTAATAATTTTTAATAGTATACTGCAATAAAAGTTATGGAATGTGGTCTCCCTCAAAGAAAAAAAACCTTATTGTATTGTACTTAAACCTCTTGTAACAATGTGAGATGATAAAATGTCTACATGATGAAATGAGGTAAGGTGAATGATGTAGGCCTTGTGACATAGCATTAGTTTTCTCTTGACCTTTTGAGGAGATGTCAGAAGTAGGGTCATCTGCTTCTGGGAATCCTGGATCATGGAGCCTTGGCAATGTTGATGGTTCAATGTCAGGAGCAGACCATGTCCATAATTAGAGATCTTGGGATGATTGGGGTTACCAGGTAGAAGGACTGCCCTAGATTTTATCATGCTATTCAGGACATAGGCACAGGATTTAAACATTGTCTGTGCACATGCATGCTAAGTTGTTTCAGTCGTGTCCAGCTACTGTGTGCGACCCTTTGGACCATAGTCCACCAGGCTCCTCTGTCCATGGGATTCTCCGGGCAGTGGGTTGCCATGCCCTCCACCATGATCTTCCCGACCCAGAGATGGGACCCGCATCTCTTAACTCTCCTGCATTGGCAGACGGGTTCTTTACCACTAGTGTCACCTGGGAAGGGAAGCCCTATGAATTGTTTATTTCTGGAATTTTGCATTTATTGTTTTTGGACTGTGATTGACCACAGGTAACTGAAACTGCAGAAAGTGAAACTGTAGATTAGGGAACTACTATATTTGCAACTTTTTTTACCTTTTACATCTGACATTCATAGTGATGACCTCATTTAGGTACTACTGTAAGATCCCAAATCATAAAGATTAGAGTTTTTACATACTTTATTAATTAAGATAGGTGAACAGGAGAATTTTTTAGGATAGATGCTTTGAAAACATTAATAAAAATCAAGAGTTAAAACAGGCATGTTCTTTGATTATACTTGAATTACTGAGCTTTTTAATTAACTATTGCTTTTTCTGCAAAGCATGCAAAGTCCTAAAATGTTCAGTTGAGTGAAAATTTTTTTGAATTTCACAAAGGATTCTTTTCTTTTGAGGATGGGTGTTAATTTAATTTCCTGGAAGTGTTAACAAGAGACTTTTAAAATGATGAAATAGACAAAGCAGTATGTTATGTGCATATGAAGTTCCCAAACTTTAATTCTTGGGTTTCTAAAATTCTTTAGTAAGTCATTTTTTGGAACTCAATTTATTTTCCAGTAGAAACTATACTTTAAGTGATTTGTAACGCCCACCAAATTTTTAACCATGTGATACTGATTATTTCTCTGACATTACTTTGTTTTTCATCCACTTCTTCCTTCCCCTAGTTTCACTTCCTTATTTCCTTTTCTTTATGTTTTTCTTGGACTGTAGTGGAAAGATCAAGATCAAGATCAAGAGTTTGGGGGCCATGAACTTAGGAACCAGACAGTTTAAGATTTGGAAAGAAGTTCTACCACTTACTGCTTAAGTGTCTTGAATTTTCTTATCTTCTTGATCATCAGTTTCTTTATTTTGTCTTAAGGATTGATGAGAAAATATACTGAAGCATTTACTGTGGGACAAATACATACTTAAATGATTCTTCTACTTCCTGCCCTTCTTTCTACCCTCCTTCCTCCTTTCAGCCACCATTTGGAAAATAGTACTTGTGAAAATATGTTTCATAGTTATTGTTAAACAGGCAACTAAGGATGCATATGGGCTCTCTTTATAGGTACTCTGATAGCCACAGAACATCACAAGAAGAAAATGTATCCCGAGATGCTTCTTAATCATTCATCTACTCAGTGAACCAGCTGATATTTATAGAGGTCTTCTCTCTGCTAGTCATTGTGATTGATACACAGTAGCTTTACAACAATAATCAAATGTGTCAACCTAGGAAATATTTGTCTCTCTGAGGGCAGGTTAGATATTCTGATATGCTGCTTAGTCTAATGTCTGTAATCCCAATGTCTGTAACTAAGACAAGTCCATTTGTATTTGATTTTATTCATATTTCTTGACCAATTGACCTCAAATGTGAAAACCACTGATTGACCCTGGAAATCTGTTTCAAGTCAGTGATCAAGTGCCCCCTAGTGTGCGTGTGGACATAAGAAACTGAGGTCTTGATTTTCATTGGTCTGTTGAAATTCAAATACAGTTGACACCTTGCTCAGTGTAACCCACAGTTTTGTTAGTGATAAAGTTAAAGAGATAAAAAAATATACAGGTTTATTTCTACACTGTGGTTGCTAAGAGCTTTTCCAGCTATCACCCTCCAGGAAACTTCAAGCAGAAAGACATCAATTTCTTAGCACTTTTGTTGTCTTTTTTATGGTATGCATGTGATTTCACTAGTGACCTAACGTAGGATTTCTGTGCAGTAGGCATCACTAACATCTTGAAAGTACATGTAATAGAGTTTTGCTTTAAAAGTTGCACTTTGAAAGATTTTTCTTCCACAACTTTCTTAAAACTAAAATTTTTACTTGAGTTGCTACTCGAGTTAGGAAAATTGTATACACGTTTTTGATCCTACCCCTGAATATATTAGTAAAATCGAACATGATGCCAGTGATGCCTGAAGCCTGAGAAGACTCTATGTGTATATTGTCAGACTGTTGCCCTGAAATAATACCTGCCTTAAAATCTGTCATAGTCTGTGCTCTTCCCTTTACAAGTATTATCCTAAGTAATCCTCCTGTCTTCTCGATGAGATGGGTATTATATGCTGTAACCGCAGCTCAGGAGAATTTAGCAACTCTCCCAAGGTTATGCAGCCCATGACCGACAAACTGTTGGTCTATGGAGAAGTCTCCGCGGTGATGCGTCACATACAACCTTTGTGGCATTAAGTGTGCTCATTAAAAGTAAACCTTTACTAGCATGTTAAGGTGCTGATTTGTGTCCTGTTTTTATTTGCATGCTGGTGGTTAAAAGCATTTCTCAGTCATTTCTGGGTCCTCTGAGTTACTTAGTTATTTACTTTGCTCACTTAACTTTGGTTTTATAGTGTTTATCATCAGTCTGTGTGAATGTTTTACATATTAGGTATACTTAACCTCTCAGTATTTTCCTAGTGCCCTTAAACTTTGCCTGTGCTGCCGTTGTTGCTTTAAGAAGTATTTATTTACCTGTTTATTTGTTGGGATGGCTGCACTGGGTCTCAGTTGCAGTGGTGACATCTAGCTCCCTGTGCTGTGCTTGGTCTCTCTGTTGTGTCCGACTCTTTGCAACCCCACGGACTGTAGCCCGCCAGGCTCCTCTGTCCGTGGCCAGAGATCAAATCCAGGCCCCCTGCATTGGGAGCTTGGAGTCTTAGCCACTGGACCATCAGGGAAGTCCCTAACTTGTGCTGTTTTTTGATGAAGTAAATTTAAAATCTTTATATATTAGATCCCTGTTAATTGAGTTAAGAACATTATATAAATTGGGGATTTTTTGGTATAATGTATAAGATTGAGGATCTATATCTTCTTTTTTTTCATAGCTCATTTCTTAATATATGAATTGCTAATATGTATCACTGTAGCTAAGGATTTTTTTCTTTTACCCTCAACAATTATTGAGATAAACCAAGGATATATTTCATAAACCTTTTCTGTGTATAAAAATGCAGATATTAATGAACCTAATCTGTCTTCTAAAGGTTTAAAAACAGCTGTCCCTATTTATATTAATAGAAATACTTGATTCTGTGAGATTGGGTACTGTATTGTGAAATGTAAAAGGCATTGCTCTTTTATCCTTCTTTTTTTTTTTAATGTTCTGTAGTTGGGCAGGTGTGAGTTCTATCAGGGATCTTAGCAGAAAGCCAGTGCCATGGTTGGAGCAATGAGGAGCTCTGTTTTTGCCTCCTGAATGATAAAAATCAATGCAGTAGGGTGGGGAGGAATGACTTTTAACTTGATCTTTTAAAGTATTTATCACTTTTACCTTGTGGAAACTAATGATTATGGCAATTAATGTATCCAGATTTGTTAACCCACCAATTTATTATTTTGTTTAATAAGTCTCTTGAGTGCCTTCCAGATGCCAGTGCTATGCTAGGTAGTGTGGTGTAGACATGAATAAGAATCATGCAGCCTGTGGGTTACAGATGAGCAGGTGGTATAAATTGGTACATGAAGCTAGATATACAGGTATAGTACAAAAAGAAAAATGAGAAGGATATGCAAAGAAATAAGCTTTTCAAGATTTGGTTGTCTATTTGATTCATATCACTGTTAATAAAGTAGCACTTATGCTTTCCAAGGATATAAGATTTCTTAATTTATTTGTCATCATTTATAAAGAACAAAATAATAAAGATACAATTCATTTCTATAGAATGACAGTGAAACATTAATTATGTAAAATGCTTGTTGGTAATGAAAATTTTTTCACATCTCAGTGATCAGACAAATAAGAAGAGGAAATAATATGCTACTATTTAGAATATCACTGTATTAATCAACCCTGCATCATAAACTAAACTAATATTAATAAATTGAAATTACATGCCGATATTTGCCATAATCAAGCCCATGTTGACTTGGTTTAAATTGCAAAAGTACGTTTTTTTTCAGAGAGAGAGAATATCCTATAATACACTTCCTGATTGGGGTAGGAAAAGGATGACATATCAAGGCCCAAATTGTTTATTGTTTCCACCTCTTGGTTATCTTTTCCATCGTATAGAATATCAGTGTTCTTAAAAGGCAAGATTAATAAGTGATCAGGAGACTCTGAAGAGACTATTATGTTTGAATCTAAATTCTGTCATTTTCTAGCCGTGTGCCAGTTGCTTAACCACTCAATGCCTCTGTGTTGCCATCTGTAAGATAAGGGCATGTTGAGGATTAATGTATGTGAAATGCTTAAACAGTGCAGGAATGGAGGAAGCACATAATGATGCTGTGGGTGCCGTTGCAGAGGCAGCAGTGGCTGTGGCAGCTTCTGTGACTTCGGTTTCTCCTTCTTTTCTTATTATTCTATTTTCATTTTTATCACTATGGAAAACATCTTCCAAGAGTTTCTAAAGGCACCTTTGTTTTTTGTCTATTAGATAACATTGTACATGTGCCCTGAAATTACCCTAGGATAGAAATACACTGAGAAGCAGTCCCAAAGCTGCAAAGAATTTACTGTCATTTCTGGGGTTGACTCCCTTCTGTTTTTCAGAACTATTCACTGCCTAAAAGCAGTACCTATGAAGCTATGATAGATGGGCTGTAATTTTTTCAAGTAAATATTATGCTGGGATAAATATGTATAAAACTCAGCCCTGTTTTTATTTTATTTTATCTTTTTACTTTGTATTGGAGTATAGCTGATTAACAATGCTGTGACAGTTTCAGGAGAACAGCAAAGGGACTCAGCCGAACACATACAGGTATCCCTTCTCCCCCAAACCCCCCTGCCATCCAGGTTACCACGTGACAACTTGTTTTTATATAATCAACATAGAGCTGAAGATCAAAATGAAGTGAGCACATTTTCATAGCTTAATTGCAGTAAAAATAAACACCTCTACTGACTCATTTTAGGAGAAGTTGGATTCTTTTTTTTTTTTGATTTATTATTCAGTTAACTTTCACATGTCTGATCATAACAGAAGCTTTAAGATATGCTAATTGCTGGGTCAGAGAGTATGCTTGCTTTAAATTTGCATAAATACTGCCAACTTGCACACCGAAGAGGTTGTTCAGAATTAAATTTGAGGATCCTCCCCCCCACACTGCTCCTTCCCAGCATAGTGACCTCCAGGCCCTCGGAGAATCCATGCTGCAGAGAGCCTCGGGTGTCAGTGCGTCTCTCTGCGGTACAGTATAGCAGAAAACAGCAGAGAACACTGACTTTGTGCATCCTTCCCACCCACCCCTCCCAAACACACTAAATTGTCTTCCTTGGTGTATCTTTGCTTTTTATCCAGAGTTACCACAAGGAACTGAAAGATGAGAAGGTCTTCCATATTTATAGGGTAACAGCTGTTGAAGACATTGCTCTCCTGCTGGTCAGTGCCCCCTAAAACATGCTCCATCTCAGAAACATCTTTTAGAATTTAGTGTTAGGAAACATTGTCTTCCCTCAAAGAGCTAGTTTTCTTCCTGAGACTGCAAATGCATGATTTTTAGAACAACTTTACTGAGTTAAAATTACAAGCATTTCGCCTATTTAAAGTTTACATTTCAATTGTGTTTAGCATATCCACAGGGTTGTGCAACCATGCATGCTAAGTTACTGCAGTCTGTTCGACTCTGCAACCCCATGCCATGGATTGTAGCCCGCTCTCTGCTGGAGAAGGGAAAGGCTACCCATTCCAGTATTTTTGGGCTTCTCTTGAGCTGGTAAAGCATACACCTGCAGTGCGGGAGACCTGGTTTTTATCCCTGGGTTGGGAAGATACCCTGAAAGGGAAAGGCCACCAACTTCAGTATGCTGACCTGGAGAATTCCATGGACCATATAGTCCATGATGTCAAAAACAGTCGGACACACACAAAACACACACACACACACAAAAAACAGTCGGACAGGACTGAACAACTTTCACTTTCAGGCTTCTCTGTTCCTGGGATTCCCCAGGCAAAGGTACTAGAGTAGGTTGCCATTTCCTCCTCCAAGGGATCTTCCCAACCCAGGGATCGAACCCAAGTCTCTTCTGTCTCCTGCATTGGCAGGTAGGTTCTTTACCATCAGAGCCTGGTGGGGCAGGAGATGGGGTGCAACCATAACTGCAATCAATTTTAGAATATTTTCATCACCCCTCACTAAAACACCTATACCCTTTATCAATCACTCCCCACATACCTTTAATCGTTTCAACCTTCCACCAGCATTAGACAATCATTAGTCTACTTTATAGATTTGCCTATTCTGGACATTTTAGATATACCTCAAATCATATGATAAGTCATATAATAAACTAACCAAACTGATCACATGGATCACAGCCTTGTCTAATTGATTGAAACTATGAGCCATGCAGTGTTGGGCCACCCAAGTTGGACAAGTCATGGTAAAGAGTTCTGACAAAATGTGGTCCAATGGAGAAGGGAATGGCAGACCACTTCAGCATTCTTGCCTTGAGAACCCAATGAACAGTATGAAAAGGCAAAGAGATATGACACTGAAAGAGGAACTCTCCAGGTCAGTAGGTGGCCAATATGCTACTGGAGAAGAGTGAAGAAATAACTCCAGAAGGAATGAAGAGGCTGAGCCAAAGTGGAAACAGTGCACAGTTGTGGATGTGTCTGGTTGTGAAAGTACAGTCTAATGCCATGTGAAGTGAAGTGAAAGTTGCTCAGTCATGTCCATCTCTTTGCGACCGTATGGACTCTATAGCCCTTGGAATTCTCCAGGCCAGAATACTGGAGTGGCTAGTCATTCCCTTCTCCAGGGTATCTTCCCAACCTAGGATAGAACCCAGATCTCCCACATTGCAGCCAGATACTTTACCAACTGAGCCACCAGGGAAGCCCAAGAATACTGGAGTGGGTAGCCTATTCCTTCTCCAGCAGATCTTCCTGACCCAGGAATCAAACTGGGGTCTCCTGCATGGCAGGCATATTCTTTACCAGCTGAACTACTAGGGAAGTAAAGTCTGATGCCATAAAGAACAATACTGCATACGAACCTGGAACGTTAGGTCCGTGAATCAAGGTAAATTGGAACTGGTCAAACAGGAGATGGCAGGAGTGAACATTGACATTTTAGGAATCAGTGAACTAAACTGGACCAGAATGGGTGAATTTAATTAAGAGGACAATTATATCTACTACTGTGGGCAATAATCCCTTAAAAGAAATGGAGTAGCCCTCATGGTCAACAGAAGAGTCCAAAATCCAGTACTTGGGTGCAATCTCAAAAATGACAGAATAATCTCTGTTAATTTCCAAGGCAAACCATTCAGTATCACAGTAATCCAAGTCTATGCCCCAACCACTAATGCTGAAGAAGCTGAAGTTAAACAATTCTATGAAGGACCTATAAGACTTGTAGAATTAACACCAAAAAAAGATGTCCTTTTCATCATAAGGGACTGGATTGCAGAAGTAGGCAGTCAAGAGATACCTGGAATAACAGACAAGTTTGGTCTTGAAGTACAAAATGAAGCAGAGCGAAAGCTAACAGAGTTTTGCCAAGAGACCACACTCGTCATAGCAAACACCCTCTTTCAACAACACAAGAGACTATTTTACACATGGACATCACTACATGGTCAATAGTGAAATCAGAGTGATTATATTCTTTGCAGCCAAAGCTGGAGAAGCTCTATACAGTCAGCAAAAACAAGACTGGGAGCTGGCTGTGGCTCAGATCATGAACTCCTTATTGCAAAATTCAGACTGAAACTGAAGAAAGTAGGGAAAACCACTAGGCCATTCAGGTATGACCCAAATGTATAACTAAGTCCCGTAAGTTATACAGTGGAAGTGACAAATAGATTCAAGGGATTAGACCTTATAGAGTGCCTGAAGAACTATGGATGGAGGTTCCTAGCATTGTATAGGAGGTGTTGGATCAAAACCATCCCCAAGAAAAAGAAATGTAAAAAGGCAAAATGGTTGTCTGAGGAGGCCTTACACATAGATGAGAAAAGAAGAGAAGTGAAAGGCAAAGGAGAAAGGAAAGATATACCCATCTGAATGCAGGGTTCCAAAAAATAGCAAGGAGAGGTAAGAAAGCGTTCCTGAGTGAACAGTGCAAAGCAATAGAGGAAAACAATAGAATGGGAAAGAGTAGAGATCTCTTCAGAAAAATTAGAGCTACCAAGGGAACATTTCATGCAAAGAGGGCACAATAAAGGACAGAAGCAGTATGAACCTAACAGAAGTAGAAGAGATTAAGAAGAGCTGGTAAGAACACACAGAAGAACTATACAAAAAAGATCTTCATGACCCAGATAACCACGATGATGTGATCACTCACCTAGAGCCAGACATCTTGGAGTGTGAAGTCAAGTGGGCCTTAGGAAGCATCACTACAAACAAAGCTAGTGGAGGTGATGGAATTCCAGCTGAGCTATTTCAAATCCTAAAAGATGATGTTGTGTACTCAGTATGCCAGCAAATTTAGAAAACTCAGCAACAGGACTGGTAAAGGTCAGTTTTCATTCCAATCCTGAAGAAAGACAATGCCAAAGGATGTTCAAACAACTGCACTCATCTCACATGTTAGCAAAGTAATGCTCATAATTCTCTAAGCCAGGCTTCAACAGTAAGTGAACCAAGCACTTCCAGATGTTCAAACTGGTTTTAGAAAAGGCAGAGGAACCAGAGATCAAATTGCCAACATCCGTTGGATCATAGAAAAAGCAAGGAAATTCCAGAAAAACATTTACTACTGCTTCATTGTGTATGCAAGCCTTTGTGTGGCTCACAACAGACTGTGGAAAATTCTATAAGAGATGGGAATACCAGACCACCTTACCTGCATCCTGAGAAACCTGTATGCAGGTCAAGGAGCAAGTACAAGCTGGAATCAAGATTGCCAGGCAAAATGTCAATAACCTCAGATATGCAGATAACATCACCCTTATGGCAGAAAGCACAAAGGATCTAAAGAACCTCCTGATGAAAGTGAAAGAGGAGAGTGAAAAAATGGCTTAAAACTCAACATTCAAAAAACAAAAGTCATGCATCCGGTCCCATCACTTCATGGCAAATAGATGGGGAAACAATGCAAACAGTGACTTTATTTTCTTGGTCTCCAAAATCACTGTAGATTGTGACTGCAGCCATGAGATTAAAAGACGCTTGCTCCTTGGAAGAAAAGCTATGACCAACCTAGACAGCATATTAAAAATCAGAGACGTTACTTTGCCAGCAAAGGTCCATATAGTCAAAGCTATGGTTTTTCCAGTAGTCATGTGTGGATGTGAGGGTTGAAGCATAGCAAAGGCTGAGTTCCAAAGAATTGATGCTTTTGAACTGTGGTGTTGGAGAAGGCTCTTGAGAGTCCCTTGGACTGCAAAGGGATGAAACTAGTCAATCCTTAAGGAAATTAGTCCTGAATATTCATTGGAAGGACTGATGCTGAAACTGAATTGAAGCTCCAATACTTTTGCCACCTGATGCAAAGAACCAACTCATTAGAAAAGACCCTTATGCTGGGAAAGACTGAAGGCAGGAAGAGAAGAGGACAACAGAAGATGAGAAGTTTCAACGGCATCACCAACTAAATGGACATGAATTTGAACCAGCTCCGAGAGATGGTAATGGACAGGGAAGCCTGGTGTGCTGCAATCCTTGGGGTCACAAAGAGTCATACATGACCGAGTGAATGAACAACAGATCATGTAATGTATGGCCTTTATTGCAAACTTTTTTCATTTATCCTATTTTCAAGTTTCATCCACATAGTAACACTTTTTCTCCCCCACCCCCCTCCCGCCTCTTTTTGCCCATGTCACGTGATGCAGGATCTTAGTTCCCAGACCAGGGATGAAACCCGCGCCCCTGAAGTGGAAGTGCAAAGTCCTAACTACAGGACCACCAGGGAATTCCCACACTTTGTTCTTTTATGGCAGAATAACATTCCAATGTATGGGTAGACCGCCTTTGATGTATCCATTCATCAGCTGATGGTCATTTGGGTTGTTTATACTTTTTGGCTATTGTGAATAATGCTGCTATAAACTTTCATGAACGAGTTATTGTTTGACATATGTTTTCATCTCCCTTTCATTTCCTACCCCGATTCCTAGGGGTAGAATTACTGAGTCATATAGTAACTCTATGTTTAACATTTGGAGCACTCCTAAACTATTTTGCAAAGTAGGTATACCATTTTGGCTTTCAACCAGCAGTGTATAAGGGTTCTAATTTCTCTGTGTCCTCCCCAACCCTTATTCTTGTCTTTTTTTTGGTGTTAGTTGTCCTAATGGGTATGAGGTATTACCTCATTGTGGTGTTGATAAGCATTTCCCCAGTGACTAATATTATCAGAGCATCTTTTCGTATGTTTACTGTAAATCTTCTTTGGAGAGATGTCTATTCAGATACTGTAGCCATTTTAAAATTAGGTTATTTGTCTTTTTATTGTTAAGTGGTAACGATTCTTCGTATGTTCAAAATACAGGTCACTTACAAGTTATGTGGTTTTCAGAAGTTTTCTCCCGTTCTTTGGGCTGTCATTTTACTTTCTTGATGGTATTCTTTGAGACACAACAGCTTACAATTTTGACAAAGTCCAGTTTATCTCATTTTTTCTTTGTTACATTTGTTTTGATGTAACTTTATCTAATACAAAGTCACAAAGATTTACTCATATTTTTTTTCTAACAATTTTCTACTTTTAGCTCTTACTTTTAACTTTTTAGTCTAATTTGCCTTTATTTTTGTAGTTTGTGTAAAGAGGTCCAATTTCATTCTTTTGTTTTGTATATTCCCTTTTCTAGTACTTTGTGTGGAGGACAAAACTATTCTTTCCCTACTGAATTGTTTTGGCCCCCTTGTCAAAAATTAGTTCACTGTAATATAAGGGTTTATTTCTGGACTCTTGTCTATTCCACTGATCTCGTATCTTTATGGCAGTACCACATTGTTTTAATTACTGTAGCTTCTACCTTTCATTCTGGATGCCTTTTGTTACTTTTTCTTGCCTTATTTCTGTGACTAGAACTTCCAGTATAAAATTCAATAGAAGTGGTGAGAGCAGACATCATTGTCTTGATTCCTGATCTTTGGGGCAAAGCATTCTTTTACCATTGAGTATGACACTAGTGATTGGATTTTTCATAGATGCCTTTTTATCAGGTTGAGGAAGTTCCTGTCTATCCCTAGTTTCCTGAACGCTTTTTACCATGATGAAAGGATATTGAATTTTGTCAAGTATTTTCTGTGTCTACTGAGATTGTCATGTAGTTTTTTATCCTTTGTTCAGGTGATATGGGGAGTTGCAATAACTGATTTAGGGATGTTAAGCCATTCTTAGATTTGTAGGGTAAGTCCCATTTGGTCATGGTATGTAATAATTTTTGTATGTTACTGGGTTTGATTTGCTAGTGTTTTTGTTGAGTAGTTTTGTGTCTATATTCAGAAAAGATTTTGATTTGTGATTTTCTTTCCTTGTGGTGTCTTTGATTTCTGTTTTAGGGTAATACTGGCCTCTTAGAATGAGTTGGAAAGTGTCCCTCTACTGGTTTTTGTAAAATTTTATGAAAGATTGGTTTTAATTCTTCTAACTGTTCAGTAGAATTCATCAGTGAAGTCACATGATCCTGGACATTTTTTGTGTGAGGAGTTTCAGTCACTAGTTGTTATACGTCTGTTCATATTTTCTTTTCCTCCTTGAATCAGTTTTGGTAGTGTGTGTATTTCTAGGAATCTGCCCATGTCATCTAGGTTGGCATACATTTTTTTGAGAATATTCTCTTGGAATCCTTAAGATCCGTAATAATTCCTTGTTTCATTCCCGAGTAAGTAATTTAAGTCTTTTTTTTTTCTTGGTTAGTCTATCTAAAGGTTTGTCAACTTTTGCGTTTTTCAAGAATCTGTTTGGTTTCATTTATACTATACTCTTCTTGCGTGCTTTTGCTTAGTTAGCTTCTTTTCATCTGTTGTCTTAATATGAAATATCGCTTACTGACTTGAGAGTCTTCTGTTTTAATATATACATTTATAGCTATGAATTCCCCTTTGAGCATTGCTTTACCTACATCCCCTACAGTTTGGTATGTTGTGTCTTCTTTTTCAATCATCATCAGAAAGTACATTAGGAAGTATTTCCTAATTTCTTTTTTCTTTTCCAACCCATTGGTTACTTAGGAATGTATGGTTTAAGTTTAGTTTGTGAATTTCTGAGACTTCTTTCTGTTATTGATTTCTAATTTTATTCTTTTGTGGTTGAAGTATATACTTTGTATGACTTAAATCCTGTTATATTTACTGAAGCTTATTTTATGGTCTGGTATGTGAAGGATGTTGCTTACATATTGAGAAGGATATATATTCTGCTCTTGTTTAATGGAGTGTTCTATAAACACCTGTTAGGTCTAGTTGGTTTACAGTGTTGTGTAGATACATTATTGATCTAGTCATTTCCCTTCTTTTTTTTTCAGCTGATGAATTAATTAGTCCTAAAGATATTGATCCTGTTCAGCGTTTTGTCCCACTACAGAATCAACGAAATGTGAGCATGAGGTTTTCCAATCAGGTAAAGAGGTTTTATTTCATGATTTAGACTCATCCAGACATTTAAAGCTTAATTAAAGAATAAATTTTATTCTAAATGGCTTTTTATTGTTCCTTCTGAGAGCAAGGCATTTCTCTGTTCTGGTTAGTTAAGATTTACTTGTGGTAAAGGTTATTTGTTAATAAGAAAGTATGAGTCGGATGTGTCTGACAAAATGTCTCACAGGTAAACGTTTTCACCTTCACAGTGGTTGACTTTAAGGTATCAAATGTCTGAGAAGATTTATGTGTGGGCAGCATTCGGACAGATGAGATGGTACTATTACATGAATGCCCCCCCACCCCATGCCCGTGTCTCTGTGATAGGACTAAGTGAGGGACAGAGCTGATCTTAGTACTTGGTGACATGTCAGGGAAACGAATAGTTAATTTTTTTTTTTCTTAACATTTAGTAGCTATAGATTCAGACTGTGTTGTGTCAACAAAATAAGTGTTTGCAGGATCAGCAAGATTGATGTTGACTTGAGCATACCCTCAAGTATTAAATGATACCAGTAATGAGGACTGTTAAATTGAAAATGTTGTGTGGATTGTTGAAACTGCCTGAGGAGAAAGGGAATGAACCTGAGTATGTGCCTGGGATTCCAAGCAGTTAAAATGTATTTAATAAGAATAGCATCATCAGTAACAGAAAATATGCTTACAAAATAAGCATTATAAAATGCTCCTTTTACTTTAAAAATATATGTATAATACATAAACATGCACACATAAATGCTTGTTTTAATGAGAAGGGGAAAGCTAGCCAGCCTCATTAGTAGGTTCTGTCACACTATTTCTCTGCTTCTTTTGCTAGTCCTCAACAAAACATCTAGTTATTATGAGTGGTTTATGGATGAAAAACTTTGTGAGAGACTTTTAAGTAAATGTTAAGATTTTCTCAGAAACATAAAGATGCCTGTGTTAATGTGTGATAGAGATTTTATGCTGGTCTATTAGTTCCCATATAAGGAAGAGATTTAGCCTTTGTCTTTATTTACCACTCGTCTCACTGCAATACAAGTGTACATCCTGGACGTATTTGAGACATGCAATTTACCTGAAGAAATGGGAAAGTGGGAATGTATTTTACTTCATATTGCCTAGTGCTATGACTCTGAGCCATTTTAAGAGTAGTATGTTTCATTTACATAGTGTGTATGACCCACTTCTAGGGTGATGAAATCTCAAGGTCTTTTTTAGAATATAAAGTAACCTGTTGGTTACAGATTTGAGGTATGGGGGCAGAAACCAGATTACATCAAAGCATACAGCTAACATAATGAATAGTTAAAATATTTACTATGTGCTTGCCACATATGAGGGCTGTGGGTTATGTATAATTTTTTACATACAATATACTTGCAACTGTCTCTCCCATTCAAGAAGTCAGGGTACACGTGAGTGAGAGTGAATCTTATAGAGCATTTACTCTAGGTGTACTTTTTATATGGAAATCATTTATGCCTCCCATGTGGAGCTACATCCTATCTAAGAGCCTTGTTCTAGGGCCAGGACAGAGGCTTCTCTCTTGCAGCCGAGTGGGGATTATATCTGTGCAGCATTCTATAGTTTCTGACAGGGAGATCATAGGAAGGGCTGGCAGCAGAAAATTGGTGGGAGGTGTTATTCCTCTACCCTACTAGGAGCTTGGTTGTAGTAGTATATAAAATAGTGAGGTGCCTTTGCCACTTTCTCAGTTGTTTAAGCAGTACCCAAGACATAGCATGCTTATATACATTGTTGGGACTAGCCGGCTTGGCTTGATGAAATATGAAAGTCAGACATGTCTCTCTACTTGAAATGCTGGTGTCAGTGGCCTTTCAATCATAATTGACTAAGTCAGATCCTGGAATTAACTGATCTGGGGGAATTGATCTTGCCAAATGTCAGAAACATATGTAGAGTAGTAAAGTTCAGGTATTTCTCAGAAACAAGAGACATCTCCTGGCAACCCACTCCAGTATTCTTGCCTAGGAAATCCCATGGACATAGGAGTCTGGTGGGCTACAGTTCATGGGATCACAAAAGAGTCAGAGTCAGACATGACTAAAACAACCCAAATGGTTAAACAACAGGTGAATGGTTAAAGAAATATTATATATCCATACAACAAATAACTACTCAGAAACAAAAAATTGTGAACTACTGATTTAAGTAATATGGTTAAATCATCTCCTAGACACAAGAGTACATACTCTATGATTACATTTATGGGAAGTACTAGAATAAACAACACTACACTTAGATATTAAAAGTCAGAAGAGTGGTTATCTTGCAATGGGGAAGGGGAGTGGCTGACTGAAAAGGAGTATAACTAACCTTTCTAGGGTAGTGGAAATATTCTAACCATTGATCTGGGTGGTGGTTATAGAGGTATATATATGTGTCAAAACTTATCCAACAATATACTTAACATCTATGCCTTTACTATATGTAAATTATATACCAATAAAAAGTCTGTTTAATTCTTTGTATTAAATATCTGTTAATAAAATAGAAGTATTATAAGGGCTTAAAATGCCTCTTCTCCAGAGTATCTAAGAAGTGTTCCACCTCATGAGAAGCAGAGATATAAAAAAAGCTAGAGTTTCTCTTGTACAGTTTGAATCCAGTGTTTTTTATTTCATTTTAAATGATTAAATCTTATGTAGTTAAATTTCCCTTAAAGAGCCTCCAAGAGATCATTCCCCATTTTCTGGTTTAAAAAATTAAATCTTGGGAAATCTTATTAAAAAAGAGAGAGAGAGACATCTCCGACTTCAAAGGAAGCTGTGTTAGGAGTCCTCATGACCAGTCGTTGCCCCAGTGATTCACTGGAAGGACTGTCAGGAGTCAGAAGCTGTTAACACTTACAGTTTATTATTAGGTTGGTGAAAAAGTAATTGCAGTTTTGGACTGTGAATTTTAAACCATTACACCTGGGCTCAAATACATCTTTGTTAATCAAAATAGGAACCATTATAATCAACACATTTTTGCCAATGAGAGATAAGTTTGTTTATTCTTGTAGCATAAAAATCTGTGCTTTAGGATTCGACAAACTCTTTCCAAGAGTTCTCCTTCCAAGACGTTGTTGAGATGCTTGAAGAAGTGGTCGTCAGTTGATGACAGGTCAGGTGAATATGGTGGATGCGACAAAACTTCTTAGCCCAGTTCATTCAAGTTTTGCAGCACTGGTTGTGCACTGTGCAGTCAGGCATTGTCTTGGAAAAGAATTGGACCCCTTCTGTTAACCAGTACTGGCTGCAGGCTTTGCAGTTTTTGTGCATCTCATCAATTTGCTGAGCATACTTCTCAGAGGTACTGGTTTCACTGGGATTCAGAAAGCTATAGTGGATCAGATGGGCAGCAGACCACCAGACAGTGACCATGACCTTCTTTTGGTACAAGTTTGGCTTTGGGAAGTGCTTTGGAGCTTCGTCTCAGTCCAATCACTGAGCTGGTTTTTGCTGGTTGTCATATAAAATCCGCTTTTCATTGAGCATCACAAACTGATCGAAAAATGGTTCATTATTGTTGCACAGAATAAGAGAAGGCCATACTTCAACAATTTTTTTGATTTGATGTCAGCTCATGAGGCACCCCCACTTATTGAGGCTTTTAACTTTCCAATTTGCTTCAAATGCCAAATGACTGTAGAATGGTCAACGTTGGTCAATTTCTCCTACAGTTATAAGAGGATCAGCTTCAATGATCGTCTCAATCTGTCATTGTGAACTTCTGATGGCCAGCCACTGTGGTCCTCATCTTTAAGGCTCTCATCTCCTTTGCAAAACTTCTTGAACCTCCACTGCGTTGTACATTTGTTAGCAGTTGCTGTGAGTTGTGTCCACTGCTTTACAACCCCTTTTGAACTTGAATGAGAAAATCACTTGAATTTGCTTTTTGTCTAACATTATTTCCCTAGTCTAAAATAAATATAAAACAAGCTGAAAGTAATGTCATTAACAAAAAAAAAAAAGCAAGAAATGCACATTAAAATGATGTATAACATAACCACATTTATTTTAGAATGTATTCCAATATCGAATGGCAAATTTCAATGATGCAAAATGACAATTACTGATAGCTTACTGTGAATGGCATTGATGTTGGATTCTTGATCTCCAAAGAAGAGGATTTAGCTTCAGGTCGGACATCGACATCAGAAGGGGGACAGTGAGCACCCCCTCACTAGTCTTAGCAAGGGAGCTATATACTTTTTCATTTGGTGATTAAGAATAAATCAGAAGAATGTCTCAAGGTTGTAAAGGTCTTACCATGCCCACTCCCACAATAAAGATTTTCAGATAACAGGATTAGTCAGAAGGTTCTTAAGAGGGAGAAACATGTTCTTGAGCAGGATCCGTTGTTGTTATATAATCATTGGTACAGAATTTAAGGGAAAACATACCCTTGAGCAAAATGAGTTGTTTTGTTGTGTAATCATTAGCTCCGAGCTTAAAGAACAAAATGTTTTATGTGACTAAGACAAGGAATATAGAAAAAAAGAAGTTTGTCGTTTTCTCCTCCTTGAGGGCCTGTACCCCTTCCTCCTCCTCCTTGGGGATTCTGGACTCCTTATCAACCTACCTAAGAATGAGCTCTTTCATTACTTTTGCACCAACCTAATACAAAAAAAAAAAAAAAAAAAAGGATAGAATGGATAAAATTGGTGAAGACACACAAGTCAAGTCTCAGAAAACTAGGCACAAGCTTCCAAATGGTCTCTCCCACTGGAATCATGTGAGACCCAGGGAGGATGTGTGACAACATATGCAAAGTGTTACAAACCAGGAAATCTTGCTGACTTGAGTGTCCAGGGTTTTTATTTTAGGGGTCAGTCATATAAGCTTGCAACACCTGTGTATGATTGCCCTCAGTTATTTAAGCTCTAGTTAGCCCTCAGAGAAGAAGCTGATATTCTCTGTAAATCACATTATTACCATTAACTATCTAGACAAACTGGTACAGTATGGCCCAAGGCCTTTGGCATGCAAAAACACTCTTATCTGACAGAAACTTATAAGAAGCCAGAAAACTCATCCTGAAAGCATGCCTTTCTTGGGAATTTTCAGGATTTAGACAACCCAGGCCTTCTGGACCAGCTTCACAGGAGGTTATGGCAGAAGGAAATTGTCCAGAATCCAGAGAACAGGGAGTATGTTAGAACTTTAGAAAGACCCCTCCTTCAAGTATGTGTGGGGTTATTGGCACATTATAAATCCAAAACATTGAGGAGTGAATTGAGAGCTGTTGATTTTATTAACATTACTCTTAGCAAATTAATTTGAGGAAAAGAGAATTGCTTTTGTAGCTGGGATTGAAATTGAGGTTGGGAAACTGTGGTATCATTTGGGTTGAACCTCCTCATTGCTCTCCCACTGGTTAGAAATTGCTGTTTTCTCTTGATGTTACTTGAAGAATAAAATACCATTATATAAACAAAGTTTTTTTGTTGTTCAATTGCCAAGTCATGTCTAACTCTTTGTGACCCCATGGAATGCAGCCTGTCAGGGTTCCCTTTCCCTTACCATCTCCTGGAGTTTGTTCAAATTCATGTCCATTCAATCGCTGATGCCGTCCAACCATCTCATTCTCTATTGCCCTCTTCTCCTCCTGCCTTCAATCTTTCCCAGCATCAGCATTTTTTCAGTGAGTTGGCCCTTCACATCTGGTGGCCAAAGTATTGGAACTTCAGCATCAGTCCTTCCAATAAGTATTCAGAGTTGATTTCCTTAGGATTGACTGGTTTCATCTTCTTGCTGTCCAAGGGACTCTTAAGAGTCTTCTTCAGCACCACAGTTCAAATGCATCAATTCTTCAGTGCTCTACCTTCTTTATGGTCCAGCTCTCACATCTGTACATGACTACTGAAAAGACCATAGCCTTGACTATATGGACCTTTGTCAGCAAAGTGGTGTCTTTGCTTTTTAAAATGCTGTCTAGGTTTGTCATATCTTTCCTGCCAAGAAGCAATCACCTTTTAATTTCATGGCTTCAGTCACCATCTACAGTGATTTTAGAGCCCAAGAAGAGAAATTCTATCACTGCTTCCACCTTTTTCTCTTTTATTTGTCATGAAGTAATGGGTCCAGGTGCAATGATCTTAGTTTTTGTTTGAGTTTTAAGCTGACTTTTTCACTCTCCTCTTTCACCCTCACCAAGAGACTCTTTAGTTCTTCTTCACTTTCTGCCGTTAAAGTGGTATCATCAGCATATCTGAGATTGTTGCTATTTCTTCCAGCAATCTTAATTCCAGCTTTAGAGGAGCAGAAAGAAAAGCATTGTGAACAGTAGCAGATACACTTAATAGTATTGTGAGATTTTGACCAAAAGAAAACAACAAGAAAAGCTTTGCAGACTTTAGAATATAAGTTCCTGGAGATCAGAGGCCATGTTTTATTCATTTCTGTAGCTTCAGTATCTGTCATAGTACCCTGACACCTGGTGTATAGGAAGTTCTCAGTGTTTAACTTGAATGTTTGTGTGTGCTTAAAGGTGTATGTGAGAGGAAGGTATGTCACAGGAAATAGTGGACTTATGCAAATATCTGCATCTATTTCTTTAATCCTGACCTCTTTCCTGCTATCTAAAGTTTAAGTTTTAACTACCTGGTGATCATCTCTTCACAGATCTAGTAGTAAAACTCAGCATTTCTGGGTGTGTACTTAACTCCGACTTGTTGAGTTATATACATTAAATATGTATATCTTTTTGTATGTCAATTATATCTCAGTAAAGTAGTTAAAAAAAAAAGAAACCCAACATTTATGATGCCAAATTTATCTTCTTTGTATTCATAGTCCCTGTCTTGGATCAGGACTGTCTTCTTGTGCCGGTAGCTCTTATTTTCAGGTGGTTATCATATTGGCTTTGCCTTCACAGAAGCATCTCCATTTGTTTCTTCATAATTATTCCCACTGCCATGTATCACTCAGACCTCATTACTACTCAATGTCATGGTTTTAATAGTCTCTGTCTTTAATCTCTCTTCCTGTTTACTGTCTGTGCTTGAGAACACAGGATCTTATAAAGTATGAGTTCATTTATCTCATTTCCTGAAAACCTTCCATGACACGCTGTTGCCTACAGGGTAGAGTCTAAATTCCATATCCTCACATAGTCCCTTCATTTCCTTGTTTTTCACTTGTATCTTGCAATTTCTGCAAATGTCTCCCAACCATCCCTGTACTGCAGTCTCAGCTGACTTGCTGATCTACTTACTATTCACCCACTCCCAGGCCTCCACTCTTGGTGCAACCTTCATCCTGAAACCCTGGCCTCTCACACAGAATCCTTCACAATCCAAGCCCTATACAGTCTCTTCCTTTGTCCACATGTGAAAGTGACATAGATGCACTTTGTAAAAAGTGACTAATACAGAAGATATCACAATGCAGTTGTGTTATGTTTGGGAATATTAACCAGCTCACAGTTTCCCCATTTCCAGAATTTTTTTTTTTTAAAAACAAAACCAGATCGATTTTCACCTCTGACTCTAAATATCTGAATAATGTAAATATAACCCTTAGAGAAAGTCATGTGCTTATTTCAACTTCTATTGTTTCATTACATTGTCTTTCCTTTCTGAATGTCCCTGCCTTCTTCTGTAATTCTCTTTCTGTTTGCACAGCTTTCTGTAGACGTTATTTATGAATAGGTCTTTTAGCAAATTCCTTAGTTTTCCTTTGTCTGATAATGTCTATTTCCCTTTCATTTCTGAAGGATACTTTCATTATATGCAGGATTCCTGATTGACGGTTGTCTACTTTAATTCAGTAAGAATTATTGTGTACTTCCTCTGGCCTCCATAGTTTCAGTTGAGAAGTGAAGTGAAGTGAAAGTCGCTCAGTCATGTCCAACTCTTTGCAACCCCATGGACTAGTCCATGAAATTCTTCAGGCCAGAATACTGGAGTGGGTAGCCTTTCCCTTCTCCAGGGAATCTTCCCAACCCAGGGATCGAACCCAGGTCTCCTGCATTGCAGGCAAATTCTTTACCAACTGAGCCACAAGGGAAGCTGTTGAGAAATCCCTTGCCAATTCAAATTTGTGTTCTTCTACAGATAATATTCCATTTCTCTTGGACTAAGTATACTTATGCCCCTGGGTGGAAGGCCAGGAAATAACTAACTCAGCTGATGCAGTTATCATCAACTCAGATGTATCAGCTCACTTGCTGGTTTCTAGGTGTGGATCAGAGGTTGGGTAGTTTTGTCACTGCTGTGAAGCTGCTTCTGTAGGCTGCTCAAAACTCCATGCTGGTGTACTAGTTGTGGAGAGAGGGTTGGGATGGTCCTTGGAGCTTTACTGCTGCTATCATGGATGAATTGGACTGCCCACTAAAACCTAATTTGTGGAGCAGGGGTCATGACAGTTCACTGGGGCTTCTTTGCTGATGCTATTGGTCACACTGGCCCATCAAGTGCGCTGGCTGTAAAGCAGAGATTAGGTGGGCCCACCAGGGCTTTGATGCTGCTAGTGAAGGCAGAATGGCCAACTGATAACCCTCAAGTAGAGGGGCCGGAGTTGGATCTTTCCACTTGGTCACTGTTGGTCACAGAACAAGGACTGGTTCTTGTTTCCCAGTCCTTCAGACAGAGAGAAGAGACTTTTATTGCTTTTGCGTTTATGTTTTTGGTCTCTGCTTGTTGGTTATTTCAGGCTGCAGGCCTGTCCAGTGCTCAGCCCAATGTGTTTTGGATCTTAGGAATCTCACCACTTTGCCTTTCTTCAGGTCCTGAGGTTGGTTCTTAGCCAGCCAAGTCTGCTGCCTTCTTTCCAGCTCTCAAGATTTCTTGACTCATTATCCATTGGATTATATTCAGGGTAAATAATGAAAAGCTATATGAGTCTTGTTCCTTCTCACCCCTTTTTTCATGGATAATTTATCTTCATAAGTCTTTCTGTGAAAAAAAATTAGAGTTAAGATTTGTTCTGTTCTTTAGTCTTTTTCTGTAGAATAATTTTTTTAAAATATTTGCTATCATTTATTGAACAACAACAATTGAACAATTTTAAAATTATTTTATTTATTTATTTTTATTTTTGGCTGCACTGAGTCTTTGTTTCTATGCACAGGCTCTCCCTAGCTGCAGCCAGTTAGCACTACTCTTCATTGCAGTTCACTGGCTTCTCATTGCGGAGGCTTCTGTTATTGTGGAGCACAGGCTCTAGGGCGCGAGGGCTCAGTATTTGTGAATTGCAGGAGCTAGAGCACAGGCTCAGGAGCTGTGGCACACAGGCTTAATTCCTCCACGGAGTGTGGGATCTTCCAGAACCAGGGATCGAGCACATGTCCCTTGCAGTGGCAATGTCCCTTGCATTGACAGGCTGATTTGTTACCACTGAACCACCAGGGATGTCCTGAACATTTATTTTTAATAAAAGCTTTATTGAGATAAAATTTACATTCTATATATTTCACTAATTTAAAGTGTACAATTCAATGGATTTTAGTATATTTATCACAATAAATTTTAGAATATTTTCATGACTCCAGTCACTTTCCACTTTCTTCAACCTTCTCTCTCTCCCTATCCCAACCCTAGGCAACAGCGAATCTACTTTCTGTCTATATGGATTTTCCTATTCTGGGTATATCACATCAGTTCAGTTCAATTCAGTCCCTCAGTTGTGTCCGACTCTTTGTGACACCATGAATCGCAGCACGCCAGACCTCCCTGTACATCAACAACTCCCAGAGTCCACCCAAACCCACGTCCATTTAGTCGGTGATGCCATCCAACCATCTCATCCTCTGTCGTCCCCTTCTCCTCCTGCCGTCAATCTTTCCCAGCATCAGGGTCTTTTCCAGGGTCAGTTCTTCGCATCAGGTGGCCAAAGTATTAGAGTTTCAGCTTCCACATCAGTCCTTCCAATGAACGCCCAGGACTCATCTCCTTTAGGATGGACTGGTTGGATCTCCTTGTAGTACAAGGGACTCTCAAGAGTCTTCTCCAACACCACAGTTCAAAAGCATCAATTCTTCAGTGTTCAGCTTTCTTTATAGTCCAACTCTCACATCCATACATGACCACTGGAAAAACCAGAGCCTTGACTAGATGGACCTTTGTTGGCAAAGTAATGTCTCTGCTTTTTAATATGCTGTCTAGGTTGGTCATAACTTTCCTTAAAGGAGTAAGCATCTTTTAATTTCATGACTGCAATCACCATCTGCAGTGATTTTGGAGCCCAGAAAAATAAAGTCAGCCACTGTTTCCACTGTTTCCCCATCTATTTGCCATGAAGTGATGGGACCGGATGCCATGAACTTAGTTTTCTGAATGTTGAACTTTAAGCCAACTTTTTCACTCTCCTCTTTCACTTTCATCAAGAGGCTTTTTAGTTCTTCTTCACTTTCTGCCATAAGGGTGGTGTCATCTGCATATCTGAGGTTATTGATATTTCTCCCAGCAATCGATTCCAGCTTGTGCTTCCTCTAGCCCAGTATTTCTCATGATGTACTCTGCATATAAGTTAAATAAGCAGGGTGACAATATACAGTCTTGACGTACACCTTTTCCTATTTGGAACCAGTCGGTTGGTCCATGTCCAGTTCTAACTGTTGCTTCCTGACCTGCATACAGGTTTCTCAAGAGGCAGGTCAGGTGGTCTGGTATTACCATCTCTTACATAATTTTCTACAATTTATTGTTATCCACACAGTCAAAGGCTTTGGCATAGTCAATAAAGCAGAAATAGATGTTTTTCTGGAACTCTCTTGCTTTTTCGATGATCCAGCGGATGTAGACAATTTGATCTCTGGTTCCTCTGCCTTTTCTAAAACCAGCTTGAACACCTGGAAGTTCATAGTTCACGTATTGCTGAAGCCTGGCTTGGAGAATTTTAAGCATTACTTCACTAGCGTGTGAGATAAGTGCAATTGTGTGGTAGTTTGAGCATTTTTTGGCATTGCCTTTCTTTGGGACTGGAAAGTTTTCCAAATTTGCTGGCATATTGAGTGCAGCATTTCCACAGCATCATCTTTCAGGATTTGAAATAGCTCAACTGGAATTCCATCACCTCCCCTAGCTTTGTTCATAGTGATGCTTCCTAAGGTATTCATTTAAATGATTTCATATGTGTGGTATTTTGTGACTGAGTTTTTTCACTCCACATAATGTTTTCTAAGTTCATAGAAAATATTGTTATAGCATGTATAAGTATTTCAGTCCTTTCTGTGGCCAAATAACATTTCATTGTGTGTATTTACCACCCTTTATTTATCCATTCATCTGTTGATGGACATTTGGGTTGTTCCCACTTTCTGATTACTGCAACTAATGCTGCCATGAAATTTGGTACACAAAGTTGTGTGTGACTTGTTTTCATTTTTCTTGGTTGTAACAGAATTGTTGAGTTCTTTGATAATTCTATGCTTAAGATTTTGAGAACTGCAGGCTGTTTTTCAAAGTGATTGCATAATTTTAAACTTCTACTGGCAGTATATGAGGGTTCTAATTTCTCTACATTCTTGTCACAACTTATTGTTATCTTTTTTATTATAGTCTTCTAGTGTGTAAAATGTGGTTTTGATTTGCATTTCCCTAGTTACTCTAGTTACTAAAGCCATTGAGCATCTTTTTATGTGTTTTTGGGGGAATGTGTATATGTGTCTATTTGGGCAAGTGTCTCAAGATATTGTGGTCATTTTAAAGTTGGGTTCTTTGTCTTTTTATTATTGTGTTGTAATGTTTCTTTATGTGTTCTGCATATGAGTTACTTCTATTATTTGCAAATATTTCCTCCCATTTGGTGAACTACTATTCCAGCTTCTTGATGGTGTCATTCGAAGCACAGACAATTTCCACTTTGATAGTCTGATTTATGTTTTTTATTTTTTGGTTGCTATGCTTTTGGTATCATATATAAGAAACCATTGTCTAATCCAGGATCACAAAGATTTATGCCTGTGTTTTCTTCCAAGAATTCTATAGGTTTAGCTCTTATATTTAGACCTCTGATTCATTTTGAGTTAGTAGTAGGCTTTCAACTGTATTCTTTGTATGAGGATAACCAGTTGTTAGAGCACCATTTGTTGAATTTCCTAACTTATCTTTTTCTATTTTATTATTATGGTAAAACATGCATTGCATGGTATTCATCAATTTAACCATTCATAAGTGTACAATTCAGTGGCATTAAATTTGCAATGTTGTGTAACCATCACTGCTATCTATACCCAAAACTTTTTCATCATCTCCAACAAAAACTCTGTACCCTTTAAACAATGACTCTCTCTACTCCCCTCCCTCTAGCTCCTGGTAACCTCTATTCTACTTTCTGTCTGTATGAATCTGTCTCTTCAAAATACCTCATATAAGTAGAACCATGCAATATTTGTCTTTCTATGTCTAGCAAATTTCTAGACGTAATACCCAAGGTAATCTTTGTGCTGTATTGATGTAGTGTTTTGCTTTCTTCCTGTTGATTATTTTTCACATACCTGGTGATCCTCCTTTGTTCAGTTGTATATCAGGTGATAGATGGTCTGATTATTCTCAGTGTATTAAGTGGTCTCCCCACCACCCCTCAATCCCAGTAGGAGGTGAGAAAGAGTTTTGTCTCTTGGGGTCTTGGTGGGGAATAAACATGCCCCTCATCACCCTTGCCAAATGGGGCCAAGACTGGAAGCATTAACTCATCCCAGCCAGTTTGTTCAGTATATTAAGAGAACAAGTATTTGAGAGTTCACTGCCAATGTAGGGGACACAGGTTTGATCCCTGGTCCAGGAAGATCCCACATGCTGCAGAGCAGCTAAGCCTGTGCATTGCAACTATTGAGCCTGCCATGCTGCAACTAAAGCTCACATGTCTAGAAACCATGCTCCCCAACAAGGGAAGCCACTGCAATGAGAAACCCTCACACTACAATAGAGAGTAGCCTCCACTTGCCACAACTAGAGAAAGCCCATGTGCAGCAATGAAGATCCAATGCAGCCAAAAATAAATAAATAAAAGATAATGTAAAATATTTAAAAAGAGAGTGAGGAATTTCATTTTATTACTGACGGTGGTTCTTGTGTGGGGCCTCAGGCTAGCCACTGTGGCCTTTAATCAGTTCTCTGTCATGCCCGCTTCTCCCATCATCCCTCCATTATATCTGCAACCCAAGTGCCACTCTGGAACCCCTGTATTTGGTGGATCAGCTCCCAAACCTCTGGCAGCTTTATGGTGATGCTCTATAGTTTGGCAATACAGGCTTCCTCTGCTTGACTTTCTTCATTAATGCACTTCTATTTGCCATTTTTTACACTAGAAATGTGCTGAAATGTCTTATTTTTTCCCCCCTTTTCTGTTTATTGCTATGGCTTTAGTCTTTTATGTTCATTTTTAGCATCTATATGGTTATTTCTGTGGGGTCTGCAGAGGAATAAGAATTCAGTGTAAGTGCTCACACCACTGTCTAGAACTAGAAGCCTCACTTCCCATGCTAGTTTCTCATTGTTTCTCTTACATATCTTTTTCTCCAGCCATACTTTGTGCTTCTTCAGATCTTGGCTGATGAACCTAACACTGGGATTTGAGCAGAGTAGTTGCTCATTGAACAGTTGTGATAGCCCCAAGAATATGCAAACCAAATAAATTAAATACCAGAACTTTCCAACTTGGTAAAGAAACGTGTGAAAGAGAATAACTTACACCAAACTGTTAATCTGTTCTTTTTTTCTTGTAGCTAGAGTGACAGTGCCTGCCTTGCTTACCCCTACTTTCCTATGTCACATTTGATTTGGAAAAAATAAATTATGCAAAAGATCATATTATCTAATCATCCTGTAAATTACTCCCTGAAAATAATTTGACTCTTTTGTGACCATATGGACTGCCAGCCTCCTCTGCCCATGAGATTTCCCAAGCAAGAATACTGGAGTGGGTTGCCGTTTCCTTCTCCATGTTTTAACATTTGTCATGTTATTGTAGTTGTTGGTTTACATGCCTGCCTCTCTGGCAGGGGTCCTCGTTGTAGGGAATGTGTCTTTTTCTTCTTTGTCTTCTTTTAGACTAGTTTGGTATTTGACAGGGCTAGAGAAAGGAAATGAGAGAAATAGAAAACCACTATTGATTTTTGTGTCTAATGACTATAGGCATTGTACAAACTATTTTATATGTATTATGTCAGAGTTTAATGCTTTTCTGAAATAAATATTACTATACCCATTTTATAGATTGATAGTGTAAGTCTCAGAAAGGTTTGGTAATTTTTCTAAGGCCGTGCAGTTGTCAGGTGGCAGAACCAAAACAAAGTTGTAAACTAAAGAAGGAAAAGTGAAAGGGATGTGAAGCATGGAAGCAGTGATTTTTGTAATGGTATGAAGGAGTTAACAGAGGAAATATTTTGCTTCCTGAATAACCTAGCTTAATACCACATCACAGAAAACTCATTTCACCTGTGCCGTTGGACAGTGAGAGGCTTGTGGAAATGATCAGAAAAATTAAGTGGAAAGATGTTATATCTGTGCAAAATGTATGTTGAGATTGATAATATATATCATTTATCATGTTTAAAAGGTATAATTGTCACTTTCTTCTTCCCTGTTAGTACTGGGATGAGACCAAGTCCACAAGTCTAACAGTAATTTTATTAGTGAGCTCCTTCTTCCTTATCCAAAGGAAAATACTTTTCAGAGATTATAAACTACTTTTTTTGAGAGTTTACCATCCCTTCTTTCACCCTGACTTGTTCCTATTAGGGGGGGTCCATCATTTTCTTGTTGCCTAGGTAATTCTGGTGCCAACTCTCTGCTGATTAGCTATGAATGAGACTTAGACTGTTCACACTACAGAGCCTCTAACAGTGTTAACATGAGAAAAGTTGCTTGGAGACTGTGTTTGTTTCAAACCTTTGCTACTCATTCATATTTGGAAGAAACTGTAAGCAGCTGACTGTGTACATTTCACAGATTCATTGTGTTATACATTGTGGTTTTCCACTGGGGATAAAGTAACACCAAAAGGACATCCTTTTATAGCAGCTGGGGGCTTTCTGGAGTTCTGTAGCAAGTGGGCTTTATTTTGCAGTATGTGTTATACTAATCAACATACAGAAGATTCCTGGTTCAATAGGAAAGCAAACTTAATATCTTTCTAAATGTTTTCAGGATTCAATCTGAAAATAGCATATTTAACTGGCAATAGAATAAGAGCAGCCAGGAATTGGTTTTCTTGTCTTCATTTTTAAAGCAATTTGCAAAAAATTGAACTTGTTTCTTGAAATAGATACTGAGTACAGTAGAAATTTTACATAAATAAGCCATTCTACTATCAAAGGAAGAGTCACAGAAAAAAAAAAAAAACACTGTGATCTGAAAATACTATTTTAATATTGAAGAGTACAAATAGTAGAGATTTCATAGAAACATGGTAGTGGAGATACCCAGCTGTTAATGAAAAGTTACAGAGTTGCTCTTGCACATGGCTCACATAGGAACTCAAACTCTGAGAGCAGTCAGTTTTGGAAGGTCAGGGTACGGGTACTGCAGATGGCTGAGTACAGGGCTGCTCAAGGAAAGGCACAGTAAGGATCTAACAGGAGGAAAAACGGTGTCACTGGACTGAAAGTGTAAAGGGTCTTAACTCTGAGACAGTGGTTCAAGAAAGCTGACCGCCTAGTTGGCTGGGGAGAACAGCACAGCACTGGCAGAAATTCAAGTGCTGGTGTTTAGACCTTGCATGATTCACCTTAGTGTAATCTGGAGACAGTCTCCTAACATTTATGAAGGATAGTTCTCTAATCTGTGAAATTATTTGGCTGAATCTTATTCATGAATCTCTGTCTAGCACTCTTGTTGCTGGCTTCCATGATCTAGGTTACTGGTAACTTTTGAGTGATTTTAGTAGTGTGCTGAGAAAGACAGATTGTAGGGAGTTAAAGATTGATTAAACGGTGGGAGACCATCTGTTCAGGAAGTAAGTGTGCTGCAGTCCAAGACAGGTTATAAGCCTATCCTAATTTAGTAGATATGTATATAGCACTCCTAAATATGGATTTATACCTGCTTCCCTTTTTTACATTCTTGTTTCAGATATGTTCACAGTTTTTAAAGGTTTATTAATCTTAGGTGATTTAGGGAAGTTTTGCATGAAGCTCAGTTTTATTTGTTCATTCTAATGCTCTGAAATGGTTTAACTAGTTTGAGACATAATTTCTACTTAAAGGATTAAAAAAAAAAAACTCTACTTCATTAGCTTGGCAAAGAAAGAAAGTGCTTGTGTGGGACCAAAAAACCCAAAATTATCTACAAGCATGGGAATGAATTTGAGTGCTGAACAGAAGTTCGTATGATTATCATAATGAAACAGCATAAAATAGTCAAGGCATCAGAAATGCTTCTGAAAGCCTAGTCTGAATATGAGTTCTCTTCAGGAATACTGTCTTCAGTCTTTAAGGGAAGTAAAAGGCTTCTATTAACTAGTGTTTATACCAGAGTCAATGAAAATTAAGTGCTTTGTCAAAGGCATCAAGACCTGAGAAAAGTTAAATTTGAAGTTAAAAAAAAATTAAATATAATAACATCATTCTAATTAACCCACTGAACTTGTTAAAATTAGAAGTTCCAATAATAGGCATGACATATAATGAAAGATTTTATCTACAAGATGAAAACTTCTTATAGTCATGGCTGAAATGTAAAAGAAGAAAAATAGTCCAACGCAAGAAAACAAGGTTTATTATCCAGAATAAAGATGTCCAGGGTCTTGTTTGATCTAGTACTTATGTTTGATCTAATACTTATGATCTAGTATTGTTTTAATGAATCTACTACAGGTACCAATTTGTGCCCTCTTATGATTCAACACACTGAGCCTGCTTATATTCCTGGCATTTTACTCTGAGAACAGAATCTTGTTTATTCATGAACATAAATAAATTTATGAATTTACCTGGGACTTTCCTACTTCCCTTTTTTCTTATTTTTGAATCTTCAAAAAGTTTAAAGGTCTTTTTGATCTTTGAAGAAAAGTATATTCTTTATATCTATTCTAACCTTCTCTTATTTAATGATTCATATTAAAGGAGCTGCCTTGGGAGCCTACTTCCTGAGGAGCCGTGTGCTCTTACAAGGTCCTTAGAGAGTTACAGGTGTTTTTGCCATTGTACTGAATAAAATATGAATATTTTTGGTCAGCTGCTTGAAGCAATATTTACATTTATGGCATATCATCATGATAGAGCAGATCATGTGTGTTGAAGCACCCTTGAGAGAATTCAGGTTCACATTTATCATTTTCAGTGACACCCAAGCTTTGAATCTGAGAAGTTAACTAGCATATTTAATATACCAATTAAAATGGATTGATCTACTTTGGCAGTCTTTGGAGAAAAGGCCAATATGAAAGAAATATTTTTTAGTGTAAGAGCTTAAAGCTTCTAAATTTAAAATGAAAGTCAGTACTTGTTTACTAAACCACATTTAGAATGAAAGTCAGTACTTATTTACTAAACCATGTACATATTTATACAGATCTGAGCTAAAAACATATACACTTAATCTCTCATTTTTCAAATTAATGAAGAAAAAATGGTTTCATACTTTGTTTTCTGAGAATACAGGTGCATAAATTTTTGCATGAATTATTTTCTTGAAGATTAAAGAATACTACATATGTATGTAATACATTTTATTTTTAAGGAGATGGTATAGTATAGTGGCTTTGCATCATACAGGCCTAACTCTAAAACTCTAACTCTTCTACTTACTAACTCTGTGACCTTGGAAGGTTTAATTAATCTCTCTAAACCTCACTTTCTTCCTCTATTAAATAGAGATAATACTTCATAACTCTTGTGGTTGTATGTAATTAAATGGTAATAGTGTATGTAAAGCTCTTAACAAAATGTCTCACATTATAAGACCTAAATAAATATTATTGCTAGTTTTATTTTGTTCCAGTAACGTATTTTATAAATAATATTACTTTCTCATTAGTGAGAATGAAAAAATTCTAAAAAGTTTGGAGAAAAACGTATTCTCAGTGTATTGGCTGTTAATATGCATAGGCTTTCTTATCGTATGTAGCCTAACTGGATATTCAGTTTTGCATTTGCTAATACTTACTTACACTATCATAGTTATTTTTCATATTGTTTCTATAAAATGTTCTTTTAAATGCCTAGATGATGTTTCTTTATTTGGCTATATAAAGTTTCCTGTCTCTTTAATGTAATTTCTATTCTAGAAGTACATTGGGATTCCCTGATAGCTCAGTTGGTAAAGAACTGAACTCCTGCAATGCAAGAGAAAAGAATCCTCCTGCAATGCAGGAGACCCTGGTTTGATCCCTGGGTTGGAAAGATCCGCTGGAGAAGGCTGGCTACCCACTGGCTACCACTGGCTACCCACTCCAGTATTCTTGGGTTTCCCTGGTGGCTTAGCTGGTAAAGAATCTGCCTGCAGTGCAGGAGACCTGGGTTTGATCCCTGGGTTGGGAAAATCCCCTGGAGAAGGGAATGGCTACCCACTCCAGTATTCTGACCTGGAGAATTCCGTGGACTGTATAGTCCATAAGGTCACAAAGAGTCAGACACAACTGAACAACTTTCACTTCATCCATTTAATAAGGACTGTTTAAGATTTAATTTTTTAAATTAATTTATTTTAATTGTAGGCTAAACTTTATGTTGTGGTGGTTTTTGCCATACATTGACATGAATTACATTTTTAAGAAAAATGCTGATATGACTAAATTGCTTTTCATCTAAAGGTCTCTACCTACTTTTCTGTTCCTAAATTAAGTATTTTATATTCTGTAGCATTCATTAGCTAATGAAAATAAGGCAAGAGATTATAAAATAAAACCATTTTTCATACCTACATAAAAATCATAAAAATGAAAATCTTCCTAGAAGCTTTCCTAACACACACTTGATCTGAATGTATTGTTACAGACCTTAGCCTAGATTGGGGAATGTTTTATTTTTTTATTCAATATAAAATATAATTCAATGTAAAATTGTATCTATATAAACTGTAAAACCATTATGTTTATTGCCTGTACTCCACATACATGATAGAATATTAAAAGTATATTAAGAGAATATTAAGATTATCAAGAGCATCTTGTTTTATTCCCTCAAAATAGGACAGGAAACTGAGATTCAAAAAGCGACAGTCCGAGGTCACATGGGTCTATATGCAAGGATGGAACCCAGGTGTCCTGAAGTGTGAGCCATGTGTCCCATAGTCAAAGTGCACATTCACTACATGGTATTAAAGAAGACAGGCCTCGCTGATGGCTCAGCGATGAAGAACCAGGAGACATGGGTTTGATCCCTGGGTCAGGAAGATCTCCTGGAAAAGGAAATGGCAACCCACTCTGGTATTCTTGCCTGGGAAACCCCATGGACAGAGGAGCTGGGCTACAGTGCGTGGGGTCGCAAAGAGTAGAGCACAACTTAGCAACTAAACAGCAGCAACAGAATTAGAGAAAATACTGTTCAGTGACACTTACTAACAATGATAGGCAGACTATCCAGGACCATCACAATGGGTGTGGAGACCACTGCTGTATGATTTTACAGTGGGGACAGAGATTGGATTCAATTCCAAATACCGCATGGGCAAAAGGGAATTTATAGCCAAGGAGCAGGGTGTAGGGGTCAGTGTATGGAAAATTACTCAGAGGAAATATCACAGGAAAGGGGGATTCTGTCTAAACCAACCCAGCAGCCAACAAGATTCTTTGCTTAAGACAGTTCAGGGTGATCAGATATCGCTCGGGGGATGGAAACAGATGAGAAATATGAACAGATACAGAAGGTAAACAAATAGTTATTGATGGTGAGGGTTCTAGTTAGACTGACATAGGATTCTTGCTGAAACTCAGTTTTCTAAGGAAGCGTACTGATGAGCCTCCGAGGAGGTTCGGGAGCTTGACCAAAGTTTGCTGAAGTGAAGAATCATTGTCAGTGGGACTTGCTAATGTTGTTTTCCTATGTCCTCATTGTCCCTGATTATGACTAAGAGAGATAGTCTTAAGCAGGCATGTCTTTTACTATTGCATCTTCCACACAATAACTAGCGTAGTGCTTCTGTAGCTAGGCCAACAGATAATCATTTATCAACCAGTCACCAGTAGGAATGTGAAACCACGTTTACTTTCTGTCATCCCTTTGTTTTCTCCTATGTTGGAAAGTTTTTTCATTTATTTTTGTTTTTTTAGTACTCAGACTTTGACCTTATTAATGCTCATTATATATTAAAATATTTCTTGTATGAACTTTTAAAATGTCTGCTGATTAAACATTATTGTTGGGCTGTTTTGCAGAAATTAAGATTTGAATTTGTGAAGAGTTGAAAAGAATGTAAAGGCAGGATTAGCTTCATTAAGTAAGGAGACATTTGAATATATATTTTAGATTATATTCATTTTTTTAAAAAATGAAATTTTGAGTTTTTGACCTATTAAATTCCTTTTATCTCTTTGTATGTCTTTGATAAAGATTGTCCCTATACACATGCAAGTCGGTGTTTTAATTTGGACAAGTGCTTTTTTAAAAATATGTAAGATAGTTGCACTTTAAAAATTAGCCCTATATTGATGGTTTTGATTTGGCATAGATAAAATTTAAGTGCCTGTTGCATTTTCTCAGATTACATTATCCTGTTGCATCCCATACTTCTTAAGACTATTAAATTAGAGATGTCAGAATATAATGCCTAGGAAATATCTCTTTTCAAAGTCACTTTCAGTGGCTTACAAGAAGGCAATATTCATATAAAGCATATAAATTTCATATAATTTGATAAATTTTATGAATTTTCATGAAAAAAATCTTCAGATTTTGTTGTTCTTAATTATTTTTTTGAGCATTTTATTATTTCCTTGGTCTTATTTAAAACATGTTTCATCGTGGGAGCCTGTGATTTGGAGAGTGAAAGGAACACTGGGGCAAGGCCAGACAACTGAACACTGATTATGACTCCTCTATCATTAATCAGAAACTGAAGAAACTAATAAAGTTAGCCTAGATATATGAGTTAAAGGTGGCAATGAAGAAATAATTATCTGTAGCCAAGCATGAGCCCTTCCTTGCGACTGCGTAAAAATTGTTAAAAGTGGGAGATAGACTTTTAGGTTCTCAGGAGCGTCTGTGATAATAAAGATTAAAACTAGGCTAATGGAGATAGGGCATTAAGAGATACAAACTACTATATATAAAAGAAATAACTATAAGGATATATTGTACTTCACAGGGAATATAGCCAATATTTTATAACTTTAAATGCAGTATAATCTATAAAAATTTTGAATCACTGTGTTGTAAACTTGAAACTAATATAATATTGTAATTCAGCTATACTTCAATTAGAAAGACTGATGTATTCTAGTAATGTTGAGATGCCTCTAGTAATGAATAGATCTTTTCTTTTGAATTGCAGGCATTAACTCACCCAAGTATAGAGATGTTTAGTTATCTCTGACCTTAAAAAAAAAAAAAATCCTCAATTGTGCCCCTCTGTCATGTCCTCTTCTTCCTTTCTTTCAAACATCTTAGAAAAATATTTGTATGATCTCCATTTCTTCAGCTTCCAATCACTCCCTATATGCAGTCTGACTGCTTATACCACAGATCTACTAAAATCAAATGCAGAAGGTTACTCATAACCTCCTAAATGAAAAACCCATTGATCTCTTTTCAGATTTTAGTCTCATTGTCCTCAAAGACATTCAACACCATTGAACACTGCCTTCTTTAAACCCTGTAAAAGCTTAGAAGTAATTTTTGATTGCTCTGTACCTATGTCACTACTTCTCCCCCTCTGAGTCCAGTCCTGTCAATTCTATGTCCTAAATATTCCTGAAATCTTTTCACTTGCTCTTTCTTCATTCCAACCACTCTGATCTTTCAACTGCAGCCCTCAATGAATCTCCTTGTGCCCACTCTCTCTTCTGCAAACTCTGTCTATATAGTAGCCATTATAATGTAGGTTAATATAGATAAAATATTTGGGCAGAAGCTGACCTACAGTAGGTACAATATATGTATTTATTACTGTTGTTCTAAAAATGTAAATTACATTGAGTCTTTTTGTTGTTGGAAACTCTTTTAGTGGCTTTTCATTCCACTTAGATGAAAGCCAAATCCCTTATTGCCTTAGAAGTCTCTTTTGGGCCTTAACTCCACCCTCATACTTTTTCTTTTGCTTGCCTGTTATGCTCCAAATACACTAGTTTCCTCTTAGTTCCTCAAACACTTCAAGTCTTTTCTTCTCAGGGCCTTTGCTGTTCATTCTGCCTGAGTACTTGTTACTAGATCTTGTTTCTTTTTGCTGTTGAATCCAGTCTCAGATTTAATGACATCCTCCAGGAGAATTATTTTCTGACCATCAATCTAAAGTAGGCCTATCTCCAGTTACTTTATTGTATCACCCTTTACATTTATCCATTTTATTCTTACAGCTCAGATACCTTTTTCTATAAATTCCTCCATTCTCTGAGACTAAATTAGCTACTCCCTCCCTTGCCTTCAAAGCACTGGTTAATAGCAGTGAATTTACTATTCTACTAAACTCCATACATGGTTTGCTTTCTCTGTTATATGGTGAGTTCCTAAAGAATAGGAATAACATTGCATCAGTCTTTCTGCCATCCCTGGTGCCTACCGTGATACCTGGAATGAACAGGTAAATAAACCCTCTAAGGCAGGAGAATTTCTAGTACACAGACTTTGTTGAGTTGTGATCTCATTAATAGGGAAGACTTTCAGGTTTATTCTGCTGAGAGTAACGGTAGCATGTATCATCTACAGTCAGGTCCTCAGTGAGAAGCCACTCTAGAAATAATCTGGCTTTAACCAGTGAAGATGGCTCTATACAGTTGAAAGCTCATGGGATTCTAGAGCTTGCTGAATTCCTCAGTGTAACTGTTTGATCTCTAACCCAGCAGCTATAAAAAACTTATCACAGGTTCTCCTTTCTCTGTTTAATTAGCCCAGTCTTTTTGTCCTTGGGAAGAGCATCTAGTGCTGAAAGAGAAAGTAGCGCAGGCTTTTATACTTCTTAACCTTCAAAGCCTGTCTTCTTAGGTGGCTTTCACATTGTACTGAAGGTCCATGTGGCCTGTCTGTTCATTTCCACTCACACTTGGAGTTGTGCACTCGGCAGTTCTCTGGAATGTGAACACCATGAGTCAGTGCTTCTCCACCTGGGCCCATGTAGTCACTTTAGCATTATCTCCAGGAAATAGACAAGACCTCTAGCATGGTCATTTCTTTAAGATAAAAATACAGAAGCATCCAATTACAGCATGTGCTTAGACAGGAGTGAAAACAGTTTTACAAATCAATTTGTTGTGACAAAGTGATGATTAGTGTTCTCTTCCAAGATAATTGCAGTCACTGAAAGGACTGCTTTCCAAAAACATTGCCTGATTTATTCATTCAGACATTTGAAACTATATGTCTGAGGTCTGGGAATTCTTTTTAATATTCATTTGTTTTCCTCTTAAAAGCTGGTATAATCACTAATTCAGTGTATAAATACAGGGGTCCTAAAGGGCCATTTTATCCCTGGCCAGCTTCACTCTTAAGCCAGGTTTAGCTTTTTAACTATGCTTATTGTTGTTATTTGTCAGGTATTTCCACTTGCCTTTCCTCTGCTTCCCTGTTAATTTTCTCCATGTAGCTACTTGGCTTGGTTGAAAATGTCAGAACAAGATGCCAGGGTGTTAGAATCAGGATGTGCCTGTGTTCAAACTGCTCTAGTCTGTTACTTGGCTCTTGTAGAAAAAGTACTGTGACTATGGTGTTGCAAAGATTCGGACACCACTGAGCGACTGAACTGAACCGATAGTGTCTCAAGTTGAAATTGAGATGTATTAATATAAAGCATCTGCCTGGTTTCTTCAGCTAATGAGGTTTTTCTGAAAAATGAGTGTAATGAAACAATGCTGGATGTTGGCAGGACCTACTGATGAAGGCTAATGAGCATAAATAAATTTCTGTAAGGCCTGAGCAGCAGAGGCAGAGAATGTTTCAAATGCACTGCCCTTGAGGCAAGACCAGCTTGTGTGGGGTGTGACCTGTTATTTGTTGGCTTCTTTTATTCTTTTCTTCTCTCCCTCCTCCTATGCTCTTCTTTCAGTAAAAGATCCATTCAAGCCAGCCACAGTATATTGTTTTATGCAGCATAGAGCATGTTAAAAATAAAGCTGCTTAGACCAGGGCTTAATACAATGTTGCAAAAATAAGAATTACATTTTTACATACTGTATACATTATTTAATAGAAGAAACTTAATTGCCAAGAATTTAAGAAATAAATTCTATCAAAAAGGAGATAAGAAAATAGGTGTTTTGTACACACCACTTGGAATTTAGTTTTCTTCAAACATGATTTCAAGAGACCGTAGAGTGACTCTTGGTAGAACACAAAGGCATTTGCTCACACCTCTGCTCCCTGTTCATAGTAATGCTTCCTAAGGCCCACTTGACTTCTCACTCCAGGATGTCTGGCTCTCTGTGAGTGATCACAACATCATGGTTATCCAGATCATTAAGATATTTTTGTACAGTTCTTCTGTGTATTCTTGGCACCTCTTCTTAGTCTCTTCTGCTTCTGTTAGGTCCATACCATTTCTGTCTTTTATTGAGCCCACCTTTGCATGAAATGTTCCTTTGGTATCTCTAATTTACTTGAAGAGATCTCTAGTCTTTCCCATTCTATTATTTTCCTTTATGTCTTTGCATTGTTCACTTAGGAAGGCTTTCTTATCTCTCCTTGTTATTCTTTGGAACTCTGCATTCAAATGGGCATATCTTTTTTCCTTTGCCTTTCACTTCTCTTCTTTTCTCAGCCATTTGTAAGGCCTCCTCAGACAATCATTTTATCTTATTGCTTTTCTTTTTCTTAGGGATGGTTTTGATCACTGTCTCCTGTACAAGGTTACAAACTTCCATCTATAGTTCTTCAGGCATTCTGTCTATCAGATCTAATCCTTTCCAGCAGAGCTATTTCAAATCCTAAAGTATGATGCTGTTAAAGTGCTGCACTTAATATGCCAGCAAAGTTGAAAAACTCAGCAATGGCCACAGGACTGGAAAAGGTCAGTTTTCATTCCAATCCCATAGAAGGGCAATGCTAAAGAATGTTCAAACTATGGCACAATTGCCCTCACTTCACATGATAGCAAGGTAATGCTGAAAGTCCTCCAAGCTAGGCTTCAACAGTACGTGAAACAAGAACTTCCAGCTGGACAGTTGGATTTAGAAAAGGCAGAGGAACAAGAGATCAAATTACCAATATCCGTTGGATCATAGGAAAAGCAAGGGAATTCCAAAAACACATCTACTTCTGCTTCATTGACTACACTAAAGCCTTTGACTGTGTGGGTCACAACAGACTGGAAAATTCTTAAAGACATGGGAATACCAGACCACCATACCTGCCTCTTGAGAAACCTGTATGCAGGTCAAGAAACAAGTTAGAACTGGATATGGAACCACAGACTGTTTCCAAGTTGGGTGAGGAGTAGTCAAGGCTGCCTATTGTCACACTGCTTATTCAACTTATATGCAGAGTATATCATGCGAAATGTTGGACTGGATGAAGCAGAATGGAAACAAGATTGCCAGGAGAAATATTGAATGTCGAGTTTGAAGCCAAATTGTTCACTCCCTTCTTTTACTTTCTGCAAGAGGCTCTTTAGTTCTTCTTCGCTTTCTGCCATAAGGGTGGTGTCATCTGCACATCTGAGGTTATTGATATTTCTCCTGGCAATCTTGATTCTAGCTTGTGCTTCATTCAGGCCAACATCTCGCATGATATACTCTGCATATAAGTTTAATAAGCTGGGTGACAATATACAACCTTGACATACTCCTTTCCCAGTTTGGAACCAGTAATTGTTCCATGTCCAGTTCTAAGTGTTGCTTCTTGACCTGCATACAGGTTTCTCAGGAGACAGGTAAGGTGGTCTGGTATTCCCATGTCTTTAAGTATTTTCCACAGTTTGTTGTGATCCAGGTGGCCAAAAGCTTTAGTATAGTCAATGAAGCGGAAGTAGGTGTTTTTCTGGAGTTCTCTTGCTTTTTCTATGATCCAAATAATTGAATCATATTAATTAATTATTAAAATTAAATTTGAAAAAGAAGAGGGGAAGGGAAACCATTAGGGTACATTCACATTTAAGTTTCTCTATATACCCTTTGAAAGTTGTATTTTATGATTTTACTTATAACTCCTAGCTGAAAATCAAGCCTTGTTACTTTGACCTGATTTGGGTAATTTAAAAACTAGAATCTAGACAGATGTACATGCAGTGTTTTAATTACCATAGTTTAAAATTTTGAGCGAGATGGGTTGCAGTATTAATATAGTAGTGCCCAGCTCATGGGCAAGCTAATGCTAGAAAAGTTTCTCTTCTACTGTATACTTAAAACTGATATAGTAAATTTTATGTTATGTGGGCAAGAATACTGGGTTGCCATTTCCTTTTCCAGGGAGATCTTCCCTACCCAGGGATCGAATCCACATCTCCTGCATTGCTAGACAGATTCTTTACCACCCAGCCACCAGGAAAGCCCATACATTCCTTAATTGCTTATGAAAAATATGTGTGCATTTAGTTAGGATTCTTTCCCATAGTTAGAAATATCCTGTTTAAATTTGCAAAAAAATATTTCTTTTTATGCTGAAGGGAAGATTTTTGTATTGCTAATAAAAATGTAACAATATTTCTTTTAAAAATATTCTTCCAGATTACCAAATAAGTGCCAACTGCCTTCTTTAGGTATAAGGTGCTGGGTACATGCTGAGTGAGAAGAGAGCATAAGAGGGTCCTCAAAGGTGCACTCTGTGATACAGACCACTCATAAGCTTGCAGAAAGCCCTGGCAGAGAGAAGACAGGCGACTCCTACAGACATCATCTGCTGTTGGTGATAGAGACTGTGGTCTTAGCACCCTGATGTCTGTGGGACTTTATGGAGGAGACCGGGTTGAGAGAGTGAGTCAGAAACTGGGTAAGCAGAAAGGAACAGTCCAAGGGTAGGCCAGTGGACAGAAACTTGAGATGAACATGACGTTTGCTTGTTTAATGGAGTGTTCTAAAGCGAACAGAGGGGACACAAGCAGGGAACTGCAGGGAGCAGTGAAGTTGTGAAGATCATCAGGAAGTTGGGGCTTTATTTGGGAAATACTGGTTTTGGAGTATAAAGTGATATCCTAAACATGACACAAAAATCTGTTACTCACCCACCCTTCCTTCTTCCCTTCTCTTCGTTCACTCAACAAATTTTGTTTTACCACTTCCTTTGTGAAAATCACTGATACAAGAAAATTAACCTGACTATAAAGTACAAAAGATAGGCAGAAGCAAATGTGAAGCAGAAAGTCCAGAAAGCCTGAAACAGTGATCCAGGATTGTGGTCATGTTACTGGATTGATCAAAGGGCTAATGTTTTTTAAACACTTAAGAGTATATACCAAATATTTTATAATAACTATAAATGGAATATAACCATTAAAAATTGTGAATCACCATATTGTATAACTATAATTTAAATAATGTTATGCATTATTTAAATTGTTATGCCCTTCAATAGAAAATAAAGTATGTATATTATATTGAGAAAAGGAACATACGTCAGATACAGTTAAATGCTTATGTATGTTATGTGTTATCCTCAAAACTCTATAGATACTTTTATTATCCCAGTTTACCAGTGAGGAAACTGAGGATTAGCAAGGTTAATTGATATAGTCACACAGCAAATAATAGTATAAATATCATTTGTTTAGCAGATCAAAGTTTGTAAATATTTCTTTTGGCCCTCTTTTGTTTGATCCTCTGCCTTTGTGTTAGGCCTCCTACATACCATTATTCGCATTTTTTATTTTACATAAACACAGAAGAACATAGACAAACCTGCCTGGGCAGTCATTCATCAGATTAGTAAGCACCTACTGTGTGGCAGGCATTTTTTCTTGGCATTGGGGCCATGGTGATAGACAGGATAGATCAAGTTGCCTGACGTCAGGGAGTTGTTTTCTGGTAGGGATGATTAACAGTGAATATATAAGTAAATAAAATCAAGTCATTTCTAGAAATGACAAGTACTGTTAAGCAGACAAATAAGGTAAAGTAATAGAGAAGGGCTGCCATGGTAGAACATGAAGGCCTTTCTAAGGAAGGGATGATAGTTGAGACCTGCATAACAAGAGGACCTCATGCAACAGTCTAAAGGAAAAGCATTCCAAGCAAGAGTGCAACAAGAGCAGAGGCCCTGTGATAGGAACATAGTTGGCATGTTCAAGGGACAGAGAGACCCCAGTGTGGCCAAAATGTGGTGAAGAAGAGAAGAGAATGAGAAAATAGTAGGCTGGAGCTAGATTATGTAAGGACTTGTAGGCTGTTGGAAGCAGCTTGGTTCTTATTCTGTGAACAGTGGGAATTCAGTGGAGAGTTTTAAATATTGTATCTGTGTGTATGCATGTGGGGGATGGTGGTGGAAGAGGGTGAGATCGTCTAATTTGCACCAATTTTGTCACCAAAATCCTGTAACCCTTCCCTTATAAATTACCTTCCTTTGATAAAGTAATTGATAAAATACCTTAATCTTCTCTTTTTATTTTTTTAATAATTATTTTAATTTTTTTTGTTGCTCAGGCTTACTAACTGTGGCTTGCTTGGACTTAGTTGCTTTGTATCATGTAGGATCTTACTAATAGATCTTAACCAGGGATCAAACCCACATCTCCTGCATTGGAAGGCAGATTCTCAACCACTGGACCACTAGGAAGTCCCATCTCTCTTCATTTTTATAGCAGTATTCAGGATTGAAAAGTAACTATGGCAATAGTAACAGTCACTTTAGGACACTGTGTATTCTATGTGAGAGGAGTCACTGAGTATGTATGCGTGCATGCTGAGTTGCACAGTCGTGTCCGACCCTTTGAGACACGATGGACTGTAGCCCGCCAGGTTCTCCTGTCCATAGAATTGTCCAGGCAGGAATACTGCAATGGATTGCTATTTCCTACTCTGTGGCAGATAGATTCTTTACCTCTGTGCCACCTTGGAGCCCTTCAAATATGTGTGTGTGTGTGTATTCTTCCATACTTTGTGAACCTAAAAGCAGAAAGTATTATAATATTATGAAGAATAATACCATTCAGAAATAGAATGTGTTAATTACTATTAGGAAGTTTTCAGAGAGACTTCATTGGTTTAGACAACAATTTTGGTGATTTGAAAAAAATTATGAAAACATAGAGAAAAGTAGTTCCAACTTTGTCACTGAACAGAAGAGAATTGTTGTGGTGGGACTGGCCATGTAAAATTCTTTCTGTGAAAAGAAATGGGGTGAAGGGTCCTACTTGGGCTAGGGTTAAAAACCTAAGCTCATTATGGCAGACAGTTTGTGAATTGGAAGTTTCTGAAATGCTGTTTTCACAATAGAAGTGTTCTTCAACCGTCAAATAGTCCCCTAACCAGATGCTTACTCTTATTCAACATGTTGTAGTAGGCATTTTAGATCTGAGTGCTCTGTCATGCAAATAGAAATAACATTGTCCTAAACGGGCCTATGATTCTAAAAGAAGATACCAATTCTCCAATTAGGATCTACAAGCTACCTTTTTTATATTTGGAATAATGTCTGTATTCTAGTAGATGTATTCACTTGCTTTTTATTTAAAAACTCTAATTGTCCTCAAGATAGTGGCCCACTGTAAGTTTACTTCTCCTTTTGATGAATAAATTTCATCCAAGAAAAATAAATTTTAATGTTTTCATTTGTTAGAAATCTTGAGACTCTAAATAATTACTTTTTCTCATCTTTTTGAGTAACATCAACTTTTAAAGTTGTTATCAAATAAAAATCAAATTTATAGCATTTTTTAATGTGTATTTATTTTTGTGGGGTTGTTCCATCATATTTTCTCTCATCTGTTCCTTTAAATCACATTGAGGACTGCCTGAAATGGCATTTTCATGATGATTCTGAGAACCATCCTTCTACTGTATGTTATTTACTGCTGATACATGTATTCTGGTGTTTCTTGCCTTCTACCATACATAAATTCTAGTGGCATATTGAATACGATAGAGAGGAGCTGACTGATGGTAAATCACAAACATTTTACAGCATCCTATTGAGAATGTTGGATTCATTACTATAAAGAAATTATGTTTGATCAGTATTTTCAGAGCCTCCTAATACTGTAGTTTATTGGTGCTTCTTAATGTTAATTATATACAAGTTCAAAATTGGGTTCATTTTAACAATGCATAATATATGCTACAGTGAATCTTTTCCACACAAAAAAGAATAGTAAATGTCCAACACTATGTTTGATTAGAACTATTAAGCCCAACAGCTTGTATTTAACATACACAGTGTTAATTAAATAGTCAACTGGGTAGTTCATTCTCTACTGTAGAAGCTGTGTATTAGAATAAAGCTGTTTTGATGTATAAGGTGCCCAAGGAAAACTGGCTAACAAAAAAGGGAAAAGCTTTTTGTGGTGAAGATGTCGAATGAACAATTTTAACTCACAGTCACTTTTTTTAGAGAATATGTAAGTTGGGTTTTTATTTTTAGTTCCTACTTTTCCCTTCATAGTTAAATGATGGAAAATGACTCTCAGTCCCTAAACTACTCTTATGCATCATTCAAAACAGCCCTGAAAGTCTAGCCCCTCTGGCCCTCTGGCAGTGGTGAGATTTATGGCTTTCCATTCCTTGGTATTCCATTACTCTGTCTACACCATCAAATTGATTAGTAGGCAAATGGAGAGCAAGGAGAGGCGACTGCTTAGAGCCAGCTGGTGTCCGTCATTTTAATGAACTGCTTAGAGATGGTTAATGTTGTCCTTGGTTCTCATTATTGTCAGTGGTAATCAGATCTTTTAAAATGTTCCCCTCTCTTATTCTGTATTACAGGGTCCACTGGAAAATGATCTGGTTGTTTATGTAGCACTCATAGCAGAAAGCCAACGGTATGAAATCCAGATGGGTGGTATGTTCTTTTGACAGAGAGGGAAGGGGGTTGATTGCTTTAGGCTTATAATATTGTGTATGGTGGTAGAAATTAGTTTCATAGATCCCTTGACAGGGTTTCCAGGATGTCACTGATGTCACTTTAAGTGTCAGAACAACATTCTTTTCATGTTTGAAAACAATTTTGTTTTAGTTGTTGCAAGTATTAAAATCTGTGACCTGTGCCAGTGTTGGCCAGCATGTAGTTTTGAGAAATTACTGCAAACAGATTGTGAGGATCATCCCCCAAGTTAGTACTTACCTCACTGCCAGCCACCAGAGCTCACATCTGATGCTCTGTGAAGAAACCCCCACTGGCCCCCAAAGAGGGCCTGTGGATTTCAGTGCAGATGACATATTGGTGATATTTAACAAACTATAATCTGTTCCCAGGTAGCACAGTCTCTCACCTTTTCTCCTCCCCCTTCATCATTGTTTTTAATAAATGCAGTACCTTTTTTTCCTTTTGTTTTCTAGCCTTCAAGTTTTCCTCAACACATATGGTATTCAGACTCAAACTCCTCAACAGGTGGAACCCATTCAGATCTGGGCCCAGCAGGAGCTGGTGAAAGTAAGTGATGCTGCTTCTTTACTGTCTCCCTTGTGGAGGTACTAGAGCATGATGCTTACTTAGTTTATAGTTAAGAAACATAGCTAAAATCCAATTCTAAAATAAGGTCATTGATCCAAAAGTCTTTGATTAAGTTGAGAGACCCACTTTATCAAACATTGTTACTAGAAAGCAACTGCATTGTGTGTGTGCATTATATTCATAGATCTTGTTAATTTCCACTCCTTGCTAAAGTGTTGTGTTGTTAGTAACCTGGACTGACCAATTAAATAACAAATTAGCCTTAGTATTAGTAGTGGTATATCAAATTAACCTTAACATTTGATTGAGTTTCCCTTCAACTATTAAAGAAATGTTCTCACCTAAATATTGTTGGTAATAACTACTGCCCTTTTTCTCTTGCCTTATTCTTTGGAGTCTGAAGTGATTCCTATCTTCTTTGGTTTGCTAGTTCTCAATATAATTATAAAGTGACAAGTGAATTTATCTTTGATACAGTTACATGCCTATTGGATTGAATTAAAAGTGGTGACTTTTGAGGCCTTTTGCATGCACTGCTCTACAGATGTACTCAGTGCCTGAGTTTAGAAATATTCCTGCTCATTAGGGACAGGAAATTGTTGATCTTCACTAAGTATTTAATAAACCACTGTTTTTATTTGGTAATTGTTAAAAGCAATACAGGAAAATTTCCGCAGTCTTTGGTGAAGTGTTTGGTTTATGTAAATGTTTTTGATTAAAGCTTTGACTTTGCAAAAAGAATAAAAGCTTAGAGAAGTGAGGTGCACATTGTAGGGAAAATGCAAGACCCCGGTGTTATTGCTAATCAGACTGGACCTTACCCATCGGCCACAAAACCAGAGGTAACCCAGAGCACCAGCTCTTCAAAAGTTCTTAACAAATTTAGAGTTTTTTCTGCCCTAATTAAAGAGATATAGCTGAAAATGCAAGGAACCCTAGAGGAGGTAACACTTTAAAATCACACAGAAGTAAATGGTGGAAAGCTCTGTTTTGTGGTAGAAGAGGCTAAATGAGTCCAAGAGGAAAGTAAGTAGCCCCAAGGTAAGGAGAGGAGGCAGCATGGAAGGTCTGAAAATCCAAGACTGTAACACTGTGCACTTATCGTTCATGTACAGGCTGTATTTACTGATAACTTTTAAGGTCTCTCACTGAAAGCTCCAGAGAATGGTAACAAAGGTTATTATTCTTTGATAAACATGCTTTCAAAGCAAATTAACCTGAATCTGTTTTTTCAGGCCTAATTTTTATTAGCAACTCTTTCTGTTAGAGTCTGTACCCTACCAGACAACATGCAGTCCAGATTTAAAAGACCGGCATGGCTCCAGATGACGTGACTGTGGCGTTTTACTCCTTCATTAGCAACACCTGCTCTGTGCAGAGCACTGTGTGGGGCCCTCGGACAAAAGGACCCTGCCTGTGGCTCAGTCAGTGACCTCTGGATCTCACGAGATGACAGAAAAAAACTTGTTAGTGATAATCCATTTTGATCAGTACTATGATAAAGTTAGTACAAGGTGCTGAGGAATCACAGATGTGGTAGCAAGCATTCTGTTACAAAGTGAAGACTTACTGGGTTGGCCAAAAAGTTCCTTTGATTTTTTAAGTAAACATAGAAGACACATTTTTCATTTTCACCAAGAATTTTATTAAACAACATAGTCACCATTTCCTTCTACTATCTCCTGCCATTTTTCAGGCAACTTCATAATTCTGTCTTCCCAAAACTTTTTATCTTTTTGAGCAAAGAACTCTTCCAGGTACCTTTTACAGTCTTCCAGGGAATTGAAATTATTTCCATTAACAGAATTTTTAAAGACAAAAATGAATGGAAATCTGAAGGTGCAGTGTCACAACTACAGCAAATCATAATTTCCCAGCCAACTTGTAGTAGTTTTTACCTGGTCATCAAAAAGGCATGCAGTCTTCCATTATCCTGATGAAAGATTATGCATTTTCTGTTGACTAATTCTGGATGCTTTTTGTCGAGTGCTGCTTTCAGTTTGTTTTGTTGGGATTAGTATTTGTTGGAATTAATTATTTGGTTTTCCTGAAGGAGCTCATATAGAGGACTCCCTTTCAAACCACATATGCAGCAAAACCTTCTTTGGATGAAGGCTGACCTTTGGTGCGGCTGGTGGTGGTTTTATTTTGCTTGCCCCACAATCTCTTCCCTTCCACATTATTGTACAGTTTTATCACTTTTCATTGTCTGTCACAATTTGTTTTAAAAACAGAACATTTCTGTTACATTTAAGTGGAGAATCATGTGTGGAAATACTCAAGAAGATTTTTCTTTTGCTTAACTTACATGGAACCCAAACATCAAAATGATTAACATAACCAAGCTGGTGCAAATGATTTTCACTGTTTGATTTAGATATTTTGAGTATGTTGGCTCTCTCCTGTGTGGTATAACACTGTTCTCAGTTGATGTCTCAATTTGATTGCTCTCAACTTCAACTAGTCTACCCAACCATGGAGCATCATCCAGTGAAAGTCTCCAGCATGAAACTTCACAAAGCACTTTTGACACATTCAATCAATCACAGCACCTTCTCTATACACTGCACAAACACTGTCTTGCATTTCAGCTGTGTTTTTACTTTTCCTGCAATAATAAAGTGTAATGGCTGAAAATGTTGCTTTTTTTTTTTTCCTTCCATCTTCAATATTAAAATGACTATACAAATATTTACCAATTTGCTAAGTTTTTTTTTAAATGCACACTGATATGACAGCTGTCACAATCTAACAGTTGTTTTCAGTGAAGTTAAAGACAACTAAGTGCTACTAGAGTCATCTTACAGAAAAATTGAACAAAAGTTTCGGCCAACCCAAGAGAATGAAGTATTTCTGTGTTTCTGGGTGGTTTTGTCCCTACCCTATGTTTCAGTGCATTAAATCGTGTGAATATATATAACGTAAGGACAGTATTATCTGCCTCCTGTAATATAGGGAGCAGTCTGCATCTAATTGTCATAGACCTTCTGTGGTTCAGGAAGTTAAGGAAACTGCTTTTAATGTAATAGAGTAGTATTTAAAGATTACCTTTCTACCAAGATAAATACAAGGGAAGGGCATCCCCATCTAGTGCTGTGCATTGCAGTTTCAGTGCACCCTATACAATAAAATGCTTTACAGAGAACTTTTTCTGTCTAGTTGGCTTTGTCTAAAACCACTGCTATTCCAGAATTAATATGTACAGTACATGTGGCTCCAGAGGACATTGACTTGCTTTCTCATTCATCCGCCAAGTATTTCCTGAACACCAGCTGTATGCTAGGCACAGTGCCAATTCAGGGGGTGCCATTCTCTAGGAATAGTCAGTGCAGAAAGGAGAGAGACAGACCTAATTCTGACATACACGTGTGCATCATGACAGAATGAACAGAGAGCTCTGGTAATAGCATTAATTGTGTATACATTGAGGTTGATACTTGAAATCAGTTTAAATCATAGTCAGTAGACTGTGTAAAGATAAGTTGGTTTTATTTTACATTTAAGAAAATTTAGGTTAGATTTCTGCCTCTCTTTAGGTACAAAAATAAATTCCAGATAGATTAAAGATTTAAACATTTTTAATAATTAAATATAAAATTACTAAAAGAAAAAATAGAACAGTTTACAACTGTTGGAAGGGAGAGTCCAATCTTAGAGTAACACCAGTGCCAAAAAGCCACTAAGGAAGTGATTGACATATTTAAATAAATTTAGTTGTAGGTGGCATAAACAACCAGCACATCAAAGGTGCTTGTGAAATTTTCTAGCAGAAAATTGTTTAGATTGAAATACCACATGCTGAGATGATGTTTGAATTAATATGCTGTCATTCTCACATTTAATAACAACATTGAAGATGAGCAAATTGAGTAAAATATTTGATAAAAGGAAAAAATGTATAGAATATACAAATAGCTATTAAATATATAGGAAAATGGTCAACCACAAAACATTTGAATACAGTTTTTTAAGATGAAATATCATTGTGACCCAAGAGAGTGGCAAAAATGGCCTGTGCACTGTTAATGTAGATGTGATTGGTCCATTATTTCTGGAAGGTGACCAACCTGGCATTATGTTTGAAAGAGAATATATATTCTCTTTGACTCTATCAAGTCTGGGAAATTATCCTGCAGAAGTAATACTATACTGACCAAAGGTGGTTACTGAATTAGTTTTGAAATAACAAAAAATTGGGAGCCACCTTCATCAGGTGAATCCATGTTAATCTTAAATACGGTAAGGAGACCTCTTAATTGGATTAAGCGCTCATCCTCTGGCACTGATTAACATCCAGTTCATTCCAGGTCTGTTTTTACTTTGTAGAAAAGTAATACTAATTTTAAATTAGTAATTAAATTAAATACTAATTAAAAAAAACTGGAATACCAGATTATATAGTATATGAACCCATTTATGTAAATATATGCACATGTGTGTGTATGTGTATGATATGGGTATATATTTATCTATGTACTGTTAAAAATCTGTAACCGTATTTTATACTTCCAGTGTTTTTTAGGGATCATACGATAAATCACACTCCTTTTAATACATACCGGAGTGAAAGAGTTGTTGCCTAAGGGATTGTGAAAGTAACAGGACCATTCCCTTGTAGGATATGGATTACATTTTTCATAAAATTCTTATAATCAGAAAAATCAATAAAGACATTTTCTTGTTGGTAGGAAATAATTGAAAGTGGAAATCTAGTAGAAGTTATGTGGCCCTGTTTTTTAAACTTTAAATAGTGAAAAGTTTGATCACATAGAAAGCATTTGTGTCTCTGTGTTCTTGTGTGAATCAGGTAGAGCCATGTAGGTTGTAAATTCATGACATGATGATATAAGAACAGTGCTAAATTTTAGAATATTGCTAAATGGATCTCAAGAGTTTCACTCTCAAATCTCCCAGTGCCCCAGAATCTAAGTTTATGTCATTGGCTGTCTTGCTTTCTTGCAAGTTCATTAAAGAAAGTTTCCCTGGCCTCTTTGGAAAAATCAGAAATTAACAGGGCAGTAGTCAAGGTGGGAAAAGGGGGCAAAAAAAGGAAAAGCGTTAATTTTTGTCTGGTTCTGATTTACATATTTGTGTCTTACAGGCTTATTTCCATCTGGGTATCAATGAAAAATTAGGACTCTGCGGAAGGCCAGATAGACCTATTGGCTGCCTTGGTACATCAAAGGTGCTCATGAAATTTCTTTGTAGAGCAGTGTTCAGATTGTAATACCACAGACTAGAATGATGTTTGAGCTGCTGTGCATCCATTTGCACATTTCGTCATATACTTGTGCTGATTATCTCAATTATTATTTTCCACAAGTAAATACTTAGTTTTGTATGATATCATGAACTCTTCTAAAAATAAATACACATCTCACTGTTATTTCCAAGCATAGTAAGATATCTGATTGTAGTAGTATTTACTCAGAGGATTTTTCCATTACAATAGAGGTGGACTACTTTATCAGCATACTGATTCAATTAAGAAACTAAAGTTTCCTCATATTGTGTAGATTTATAAGATTATTTGCTTGTTCAAAATAAACATCAGTTTTAATTTTTATTAAGACTGTGTATTGTACCTTTGTCTTTTGTCTGTTTCTTATATATGTGTGTATGGATATATAACTTTTTTTTACTGTCTCTTACAGATTTATCGCATTCTAGGAAAGACTGTGGTTTGTTACCCTATCATCTTTGACCTTAGTGATTTCTACATGTCTCAAGATGTTTTACTGCTGATAGATGACATAAAGGTAGCTTCAGAACGCCTTTTAATTGAATGGGATGATTTTGTTTCTACTGATTTTATCGTATGTTAAATGAAGTGCTCCTGGGCCTGTGCTACTGGATTAACACAGTATCAAATATGAAAATTAAACAGCATCTGCATGGGGGTTAAACTACTTGCAGCCTTAGAGTAGTAGATGTATTCTGTTTTATATAAAGTTGTATGACTTTATTTGTTCTACCTTCTACAAAAATGGAATGAAAAGATGTATATATATATATATATATAGTAAAAGCAGAGGGGAAACTGTTTTGGAGACCATGTTCATAGTACAGTAAGTTTATCTCTCTTTGAACAAAAGTTGAGTTAACAAAATGACTTTATTTATAAAGAATTTCAAATAAAACCTCACCTAACTCATAATACCCACTCAGTTTAAATCTCCCCCATTCCCTTTTCCATTTGCAGAGTAGAGAAGCTTAGAGTCATGTCCCAGAGCATGAAGTCTGGAGCCAGATTTACTGGTTAAAATCTTGACTCCACTGTTTACCAGCTGTGTCATCTTGGGCAAATTAGTTAACTTCTCTGTGTCCCTGTTTTCTCATCTGTGTAACTGAATAGGACTGTCCTGGATTAGGAGTTAATATGTGCAGAGCCCTCAGAATAGTGCCTGGTACAGAGTGAAGTGTTATGTATGTGTTTGATGTGATAATGATGATCATAGAAATTGAGTCAAATAAAGAACTCTCCGTGTTTCTGATGGTATATATAGATTCAGCCCAATCTCTTCTACCTGCTGTAATATAAATTGTGGAGTGAGGATTAATCTTCTGGATGATAACCTTGGGTTGATTTTCCTTCCCTGAGACCACTCTTGAACTGTATTTGTTAAGCCTCCAAAAAAAAAAAAAAGCAAACAAGACAACCTTAAGACATGTGTGATCTGGTGATCTGATTATTTGTAAGGACAAAGTTTAAAGTCAAAATGATTTCTAGCTTAACCTGAGTGTTATTAGAGTGTTTCTACCCCTAAGTAGTCTATCTTATCCAGAGTTTGATTGTGAAATTATCTTGATATATAAGAGTTTTGTTGCCTCTTTGCCACTAATGGTTAAAGCATCCTGATCAACTCAGATACTGTGCCATTGCATCCTATCTCATTCTTATGTTTTAATAGAATGCACTGCAGTTTATTAAGCAATACTGGAAAATGCATGGACGTCCACTTTTCCTTGTTCTCATCCGGGAAGACAATATAAGGTAGGTTGATGAAAGAAGTGAGGTGCATGCATCTCACTGCGATTATCACTGTGAACCCTTTGGAAGCAGGGCTTCCTTGCATTTTTATATCCATTTCAGAATGTAACAGAGTGGTTTGCATATATAAAGGGCACTTGCTGCTGCTGCTGCTAAGTCGCTTCAGTAGTGTCCGACTCTGTGCGACCCCATAGACGGCAGCCCATCAGGCTCCCCCGTCCCTGGGATTCTCCAGGCAAGAACACTGGAGTGGGTTGTCATTTCCTTCTCCAATGCATGAAAGTGAAAAGTAAAAGGGAAGTCGCTCAGTCGTGTCCGACACTTAGCGACCCCGTGGACTACAGCCTACCATGCTCCTCTGTCCATGGGATTTTCCAGGCAAGAGTACTGGAGTGGGGTGCCATTGCCTTCTCCAAAGGGCATTTAGTACTGGATTATTAATTTCTCATTCTGTTGTTTATATGCACATTTTATCTGTTTATATTTTTCAGAGGTAGCAGATTCAATCCCATATTAGATATGCTGGCAGCGTTTAAGAAAGGAATGGTTGGAGGAGTCAAAGTTCATGTTGATCGTCTACAGGTAGTCTTCTGAATTTCAGTGTTTCTTTTTCCAGCACAATTAATCCATAGAATCAACTGTGTTTCTTAATTATATTCTTTGTAAGGTTTTTGTCTGAATGTTTTATTCTCTATCTACCTTCCTATTCCCGTTGTCACCACCCTGTTTATCTGATCCTTCCAGTCTAATGCTTGAGCAATTGCAGTGGTTTCCCATCAGAATTTTAGACTTTGAAAGGTCATCTCTTACCTCACTTTTGCATCTGAGGAAGCTGGAGGCCAGAGTGGTGAAGTGACCTGTATAATCTCAGGTTCTTTGACTCCTTGGTCCAGTGCTCTTTTCCCTACCCCGCAGTGACATCTAACCTGGAGATAATGCTTGTTCCATTCAGATTTTACGGCTTTATTTTCACAGCTCCTAAATAAGAGAATCCCTTTGTGGTTCCCTATTAGCCATAGCAGCCTCTCTGCCTACAATTATCTCCTGCTAAACATTCTTTCTGCTTCAGCCAATACAGCTTAATTACTGTGTTCTCAGCTTTTTGAGGTTCTGCCCCTTTCTGCTCAGTCCATTTCCTCTGCCTGGAGTAGCCTCCTTTCTTTCAACATCACTGGGCTTTGAAGTCTTCCCAAACATTAAAGGCGCGTTCTGCAAAATTACTCAGACCAGAGAGGATACTTTTCTTTTTTAATATCCTTTTATGACCATTAACATAAACTATCCAAATTGTAGTTCATTATGGGCTTAAATTTCTTATTTCCATTAAAAAGTTGTGATCATTTCATAGTCTTTTATGTGGTAGGTGCACAGTATTGAATAAGAAAGAGGAAAATTTATAAAGAGGGACCTATGTAAGTAACCTGGTAAATGGCATGTTTACATTCTCATTCACCATTGCTTGTGTTTTGTATACTCAATTGATTTTTATCTAAGTTTTTATCTTTTCCCCTTATTTTTTATTTTGTCTTTTTGTATGTAATGCTTTCTGGGGCAATTTCCTTGATATTTAGCATGTAGCTCCTCTGTTGATTTTTGTGTTTTAGCTATCTTATTTTTAATTTTCTCTTTTATAGTATCTTGTCCTTTTTTCTGAATATTACATTTTGTCTTATCCTTCTAAGAATATTAACAGGAGAGCTTTAGATATCTTTCCTTTGTACATTATCTCAGGTTTCTTTTCTCTGTTTTCGGGGGGGCTCAGTCTTTCATATTGGAGTCATTTGTCAGCTATCCCTTTATATTTAAGAGTGAAAAAATAAAAAGTTTATTGGAAGCTGTGTGTTTGGGAACAAGGATCACTGTCATGGTGAATTTACTTATAAGGTGGGCTAGTAGCAAGGACCATTTTTGCTGGGGAAAACCCCAGGTGCTGATATCTGGATGTTTTTTTCTTCTGGATTTTTCAAGTTCCCAGAAAATAAACATCTAGCCTTCTGCTTGAAGGATGTACATTTTGCTTCTGCGTCCTGAGAGCAGAGTTGGGTTAAGGAGCCAGGGGTATTGCACTGTTCTGTGTAGTATCAGAAACATCTCTCATTGGGACACCTGTTTTGCAAGTTGTTGCTTTCTACCAGTGCAGATTCAGAAGACAGTAAAATGGTACGTTATCAGATTGTACAGGATACTTACAACAGCACAGATTATTTTCACATAAGCAACACAAGTGGCTTAATCCTAACAGCATAGATGCTAGACCATGAGTTTGTGCAACACTGCACTTTGAAAGTCGGAACAATGGGTAAACAGCTTCTCACCACTAAGCAGTGAAGCCTTTGTTCGTATCTACATCTTGGACTTAAATGACAGGTTTCCAATTTTTAATCAATTCATTTATGAGTCTTTCACTTAAGCTATTACTTAATCTTTATATCTTCTGCTCTCTGCTGTGCACTAAACCCTTGAGTACAGTCTTAACCAGAGAATAAGCCTCTTTTCGTCTTGTAAAACCGAAACACTGTACCCATTAAACAACCCTTCACACCCTAAAACCAACCTTTGTCTTCTCTTTAGTATAGGAAATGGAAATGACACCTGTGTACTTCTCTGGGCCTTTATTTAAGGCTCTTTCAAATGTCTTCAGCCCATGGTCTATAGTCTGTCTCTTCACTGGGCCTCAGCATCACTTACTAGCTTCATCACCCAGGACATGTCTTCATGCAGTTAATTCTCAGTCCTGCTTTCCACTCCAAGAGTACTGGGTACTTTCCAAATCTTTAATGTGATATATTTTTTTCCCTGTTCATGCTATTATTCTATTCTAGAACTGCTTTTTTTCTTTTTTTTTTCCTTCTAAGTTATACTTTAATTTTATAACTTAGATCAATCTCACCTCTTTAGTGAAGTCTCCAAGTCTGGAATTAATTTCTCCTTCCAGTGTGTTTCTGTGGCATTTTCCTTGATTTTTGCTATAGCTCTTATTTTAGGTAGAACTAGTTTCTTGTGCCTGCTTCCCTGTGTGGATTGAAAACTCTTTATTAGTCCAGGCTTTACTCATCTCTGCATTCCCAGAGTATTCTGCTCACTACTGTTCTCTCTAAGAAATATGTAAATATTGGTTCCTTGATTCAACAAATACTTACTTAGTGCCCTCTCTAGACAGTGGAGATATAATGGTGAAAAAAAATATACAGAGTACCTGATCTCATGAGACTTATTTTAGTAGGAGAGCAAAACCAAAGATAAGGCCAGATAGGGATTCAGAATAAATGGATGGAGTACAGTCTTTGGTGGTATGTTCAGTTGGAGAGGACCTTGGGGTATATAATTGAATATCATTGAGCAGGATACCTTTTTGAATACTGTATTGCATTTGACACATTTATTTGTAAATATTAAGTTATTTAATTACCATCAGAGCTAAAGTATTAATGCCTAGCAAAATAATTGCAATACTTTTTATAAAACTAGCCAAGATTTTATAATACCTACACATGGAGTATAACCTTTAAAAATTATGAATCACTGCATTGTATACCTATAACATATAATATTTTACAACTTTAATTCAACTAAAAAAAATAGTGTAGGAGCCTCTGCAACCAACTAAATTTTGTAAATCAAAAACTCTGTAGACTATTAACGAAATCTACAACTTATCTGTTAATTCAAAGTAGCATTTACTTTGTGAGTTGAATTAATGTATATTATGGATATTTTGTTCATGCTGTATCTTTAATACGTAGCATAGTGCTTGGCATATATGTGTTCAGTAAATATTTGTCTAACAAATTAATTAGCTGTAGAGCAAGATGTTTAGGGTTAAGTCTGCATCTTAGGAAATATCACTGTGTAGACCTCAGTTTTGCTTGGCACTGCCCTCTGCCCAGACACAGACTCTCCTCTCAGACCCTAACTGTGGCTGGGCCACATAAAAATGTGCAAATTAGGTGCATGTTTGGGCTTTCTCATTTAGATTCTGCAAGGAGCCTTTAGTATGATTGGTAACATGTTCATTCTGCCATTTGTAGTGGGTATTTGTTGATCATCTACTTTATGAATTTTCACTAGAAGAGAAGGCAGCACAACTCTGGTGGTTAGCCAACAAGAGTAACATTCCCTAAATCCTATTATTTCACATTTGAAACAAACAGGAGAAAATAGAGAAAGTAATATATGTAACACAGTTTTGATTAAATAATTACCTTATTTTTAAAGTAACTGTGGCTTGTTTCCTAGCCAGTATATTTCTCACTTTTATCTGACAATTCATCAGATATTTAGAAGTGACACTTAGTGCTAAAAATCATTGTGGGTTATCACTCATTTATACATGAACCACTGACAAGCAACTATTATGTTCAAGTTTGGCCTCATTTAGTTTCCTCAAGGGGTTCTCTGGTAGCTCAAACGGTAAAGAAGCTGTCTACAATGCAGGCAGACCTGGGTTCAATTCCTGGGTCAGGAAGGTACCCTGGAGGAGGGCATGGCAACCCATTCCAGTTTTCTTGCCTGGAGAATCCCATGGACAGAGGAGCCTGGCGGGCTATAGTTCACGGGGTCGCAGAGTTGGACATGACTGAGCAACTAACACACACACAATGGGATATAAAATGACCAAATATTGATTGCCAGAATATAGAGAAGCACTGGCCTAGATAATCAATAACTTCATGATCCTGAAAAAAGGAGATTTGGCAGTCTCTTATCATTGCATAGCCTTGAAATATATTCAGTTCAGTCGCTCAGTCGTGTCCAATTCTGCGACCCCATGAACCACAGCATGCCAGGCCTCCCTGTCCATCACCGACTCCTGGAGTCTACCCAAACCCATGTCCATTGAGTTGGTGATGCCATCCAACCATCTCATCCTCTGTCATCCCCTTCTCCTCCTGCTCTCAATCCTTCCCAGCATCAGGGTCTTTTCCAATGAGTCAGCTCTTCACATCAGGTGGCCAAAGTATTGGCGTTTCAGCGTCAACATCAGTCCTTCCAATAAACACCCAGGACTGATCTCCTTTAGGATGGACTGATTGGATCTCCATGGAGTCCAAGGGACTCTCAAGAGTCTTCTCCAACACCACGGTTCAGAAGCATCAATTCTTCGGCGCTCAGCTTTCTTTATAGTCCAACTCTCACATCTATACATGACTACTGGAAAAACCATAGCCTTGGCTAGACAGAACTTTTTTGACAAAGTAATGTCTCTGCTTTTTAATATGCTGTCTAGGTTGGTCATGGTAGCCAAATCCAAAGAGGAATTTCACATTATATTTTCTGAATACAGTTTTAATATTTCATGTTTTTTTAAAATATCAAATTTTTGTCTTTTAGCAGTTTAATAAGTTCTGAGTTTTTAATTGAACTTATAAATAAGAGGATAGAAAGGAAAAACATTTCATCTGATTCTGCTATTTATTATAATTCATGAACTTGTAGCTTGATGTTTATGTTTGTTTCAGTGGGGTTTATTGTATGTGAAAATCTGTCTGATTTTAGAATGTTCATTTTAAGAAATTACTTAACAATCATGTCTATTTTTTAAGTAAACTTTTTTTAAAAGTATTGTATACTTACAGAATAGTATGTGCATAAATCATAACGTTATTGCTTGATAAATTTAAGAGTTATGAATGTTTTCTCAATCGCATTTCAGACACTAATATCTGGAGCTGTGGTTGAACAACTTGACTTCTTACGAATCAGTGAAATAGAAGAGTAAGTTCCTTTAGGTTATTTATTGTGTTTCTTGAGATTACATTAGGAATGCATGAAATATGAAACTTTTTCTTTTAAATTCTAGGCTTCCAGAATTTAAGAGTTTTGAGGAATTAGAAGTTCCCAAACATTCAAAAGTCAAACGACAAAGCAGCACCTCCAATGTTCCTGAACAGGAACAGAAGCCAGATGTTACCATAACTGAATGGAGAAACAAACCCACCCATGAAATTCTTCAAAAACTGAATGTGAGGAAGATGCAATTCCCACATGACCCTGAGTGGGGTTGACAGAGCAGGAACTGCCAGGGGCAAACCATATTTCTCTTTGTCCTCCCAGAGAAGGTAGCAATTAGCCTGGAAGTAGATGGCCTGTCTATAACTGAGGCAGTAATGAGAAGTAGTTCTCATCATCTAATATTAGCGTTAATGTCTCTAAGATGCTTAAAATGGGTTGTCTTAGGTATGAAAGTATTGAATATCCCATTGAAGAAGTATAGTTGCTTTGGGGATCTCTAGATTTCTCTTTCAGTGCCCTTTCTCCTCTTTTCCCAGTCTGGGCCTTCTCTCCTGCCTCAGTATTTAGGTCATGCTTACTTTGACTCTCTCCAGTCAATGAAGAAATCAGTCCTATAACTACATCCATATAAATATTATGTTGGCAACCTAGTATTAATCCCTTCCCTGAGGTTATTTGCATTTTAGAGGAGGAGGGGTGAGGATGTAGAGTATAGTACCTATCAAAGGAAATATAATTCTGATGGTAGAGCTATAAACACAGTGACATTTTATTGGACCATCCAAAGTTGAGTAGGCTAAATATATAGCCTGCCAGATATCAGTTCTTGTGATTGATCGTTACTACCTGTAAATCTATATAAGCATGAATATGATCTAGTAGGCATAAAACATGACACATATAATAAGCAGCTTACACATGTCCCCTTCTTTCATCCTCCTCTCCACAATGGGTCGGTAACAACGTGGTCTCCCATTTATGAACAAGTAAAGTCAAAAAAGGAGCGAATAAATAACTTGGCCCAATCTTTCAGAGGGTGAAAACATCAGTGTTAATGCTTATAGACAACATATTTTCTATTCACTACTCATCTTATTTCCTGGAAATTTTGATTATTAAATTCTGCTACCCAAGGAAGCCTGCTTGTCTACCCACTGTTTCCAAGATAGCTAAAATAAATAGTTGTATAATGTCGTCTTATGCCTGGTAATATATCAGTGACATTTAATCTTTTCTCAGTTGCATAGCAGAATATTTCCTCCTTGCATCATGAGGTTTCATGATTAGTTACTCCCTTTGGTAATTTCTGTACCCATTTCATTCCAGTTACTCATAGGGATTTATATTTTCAGGACTGTAGTTGTCTGGCTAGCCAAACCATCCTACTGGGTATACTGCTCAAAAGAGAAGGCCTCCACTTCATCACAAAGGAAGGTAAGATTATCTAAGAGAACATTTTAAATAAAAAGACCTATTTTTGAGCATATATCAAAAATGCATAATGAACATGCACTAAACTGTTACAAGTTATTTTCTTCTCTAGTAAATCTTTCTTTTTTAACTTTTAAAAGTTAGAAGTTTTTTAAAAAGAAAATGTTCATTATACCCCTAGAGTGGAATAAACTGATGTATGAACTCCTGAATTGCTTTCATGCAGTAATGCTTATTTGTTTGTCTGATTATCTCAGTGGTGTTGGAGCCTGGATTCTGCCAGTGACTGTTAGCCTCTGATGACTCCATAGTTGTTTATTGACAGTTTCTATTTCCACTTTTATTTCTCTGTATGTTTTTAAGAACAATACTGAATCATTATAGCCATAAGAATTAGCTCCTTCATGGTCTGCAGCAGCCATTTGGAATGGAACATGGCATTTAATAGAATTGCACTGTTAAGATTGTTTACGAAAACGTCATTTTTAATTGTGTTTGTGTCCACTGTGCATTAAGGCTGAAACCCAGTTATCCCTGAAATCTACATTCATATGTTGAATCACTACTCTAAGGAATCTTTGAATTCTACATCATGGTCTACTTCTGGCATTTTATAATACAGAATAATATAGGATACATTTCAAGTATTTAATATCTAACTACCCAAAATTTTTGGCTCATCTGAAAGTCCTCTGTCCAATGAGGCATTTTGATTTGGTTAGAATTAAAAATTGAGTTGATATTCTAAACAGCGATGTAATTAATAAGATTTATAGTTCTGGTAGTGAACTAAACATAATTGTTTATTCAGGTAAGCAATTCAGATAAACAAACTAAGGTCTACTTAGTTTTTACATTATTGTAGCTAAGAGACAACTTTCTTGAGTATTATACAGTGAACTAAATAGTCTTAATATTTTAACTTAATAAAGGCAGAAGAAGAACTCTAAGCAAATTTCAAACAGAATCTTTCCTGTTTCTAATTAATCTTGAAACTCAAAGTGTAAAAAGGATCCCAGTTATATTGAGGACATTTATCAGAATTTATACTTTAAAACAATGGGATCATTAAAAAGCAAACATTTCGTTAGGAACTTATAATTCAGAATGGTTATTTTAGTAGTAGGCTTCCCAGGTGACAGTTGTGGTAAAAGAACCTGCTTGCCAATGCAGGAGACATAAGAGATGCCAGTTTGATCCTTGGGTCAAGAAGATCCCCTAGAGGAGGGCATGGCAACCTACTCCTGTATTCTTGCCTGGAAAATCCCATGGACAGAAGAGCCTGCTGGGCTACAGTCCATAGGGTTGCAAACAGTCGGACATGACTGAAGGGTAAACTTAGCATGTACACATGTATTTTAGTAGTGCTTTAAAATAAAACAATTTGTATAAAATAGTTTACCAAAAAAAAATGTTTACAATGAAAATGTCAAGAGAATTATTTTTCAAACCATTTTTTAAGCTTGGGAATAATATTCATCTGTTACTTAGATATTTAAAAAACTTTACATGTTTTAAATCTGTGAAACCTTATGTATTAAAAATCATAAGCATCTGCAGAATCTGAGTATAATTTTATCCAACTTGCTATAAAGCTATAAAAATAAGTTCAGGGTAAAACGATAAAGATACTGTTCTTTACCCTTGTTTGGTTTCTGATCATACACAGAAACATCACAACATTTTTTGAACAAATAAATGAAGAGTTATATATATTCAGAGTCTACAGTATTTTGTTCAATTTGCTATATTCTGTTTTTTATTTTCTGTAGTAAATTAAAATAACATTTTTATTTGTTAAATATATTGATTGTATATTAAGAAAACAATAAATTTCAAGAAATAAAATATTCATCAAAATCATATACTCAAACTACGTAGTAACAAGGACTGGGGACATTCACACTATATTTTTGGGTTACATATTTAATTATGTCAGGTTTTTTAAGGAGAATAAATGTTATACATTTAATTAAAGCTTTTTTCAACAAAGACTCTATTATCCAATGTCTAGGTACTGTTTCTGATCACATTGAGAGAGTCTATAGAAGAGCTGGCAGCAAAAAACTTTGGTTCGTATTAGCGTCCTTGTCATTATGTTTTTTTAATTGTGTTATCATATTCAGTATCCTAAAGATAATGGACCAGTGTTAAAGGTGGCTAGTCATTCTAATTTTCCCTTTTAAGTTCCGAGGTTGCAGCCCTGTGAGTGCCTACTTTCTAAGGATCTGCCTGCATTGCATTTTATCTTGACTCTTCCAAGATATTAAAAGCATGTCTGGGAGTAAAGACATCTGTAGGAATAGAACCTGGAGAGGATGCACTGGCATGGTGTTCTAATGACTGTTTCCTATCCTGCACCTCCTCTGTTGCAGCAAGGTGCTTTAGGTTCTAATTTGTATTTTGGAAACTTGTTCTGTTATATAGGGTCATGAAGAGACCAGTGTTTTGTTTATACAAGCAAAATATAATATACTTAGAAGACAGTTCTCTCATGGCTAAAGTTTAATGAATCCTAATGATTGTAGTTACTGCATAAAAAGTAACTGATATGTTCTGCAGAGGTAGTCTCTTCCTAGAGACTGAGGAAAACTTAGGTAAGTTGAGCTAAGGTTGTTTACATTCACAATGGGGTAGGTATGCCTAAATGCACGCCCTCTGCATTTTTGAAGCAATTCTAACAGTTCTACTAGCAGAATCTAACATTTTGGAAATTAATAGTTTATAAATATACAGATATATATTATTATCTAATAATAACCCATTATTATCTAATTTTGAAAAAAGAAATCTCAAGAAAGTGTCATGTCATAAGAAACTCCCTTCACTTCAATGAAGCTCAGTTTTCTAATCTCTAAAATAAAAGGATTAGACAAAACATCTCTTAGCAGTATTTCAACTCTAATTTTTAGTAAATATACTATTCCAGTCAAGAAGAAATTATGTAATAACCCTGTGGTTAAGTCTCAGATTTTTGCTGTAAGTTCTCAGCACAGTAAGGCGTGCAAACAAATAGATGTTGCTTTTTAGTCAGTAAATTTCAAATCTGGTCTATAATCTTCGGTTAAACAAACCTACTTTTACTTTATGTTTAATACTTGTATTTTAGATAAATCATTAGCAAACATTTAAAGTCCTGACTGTTATGTTTAAAAGAACAAACTCCTGTAAGTTTTATTTACTGTATTTTCCCTTTTATGGCTTTCCACTGACACAACCAGGTTGGCGGTACGCTACGGGGCTGCATTTACCCAGAAATTTTCTTCCTCTATAGCCCCACACATTACTACTTTTCTGGTACATGGGAAACAGGTAACATGCACAAATTGTCAAAACTCCAGCTGCTTGAAATGTGTGGGCTTATTTGCGTTCTCAGGGTTAAATATGTCTTTTGATCTTATAGTGTGTGGGTGGAAGCTTCTCTAAAAGTAGGAAGTGTTTGTTTCACTAACTTTTCAGATATGACTGAATTTTCTACTAGTTCATCTATGTTGAGATTAAGCAACGTGTTTTTTATAGGTCAACTTCCATGGATATCCTGAAATACAAGGAAACACCTTTAAACCTACATTTTAATTTTATTTTCTCCATCTGAAAGTTCCACATGGATTTTTACTTTTGATGGGGGGAAAATGTTTTATGTATTGCATGTGCTGTGCTTAAAAATCTGTTCTTACAGTCTAAGACTTTTTCAGAAATGTTAAAATAGTAGTGTGAATTACTTCCTTCAACATTCTGGCAAGGAAAAACAAAAAAAAACAACGCTGGTATCTCATTGTATCACTTCCTAAAATTGAGTACTAAGCGAATTCCCTAATCCAGGGATTTGGTTACTAGGCACCAAAGTAAACTTGATTTAAAGTGGTTATAGGAATAGTGTCATGTACCCGTGACAGTCTTAATGATAAAATTTTTAATACAAAATCAGAATAATCAATTCTTCCTCCTACACCATTCCCTGACAAAGGGATAGTTAGGCTTCCTTTTCTTTCTCTTTAAGTTGTTAATGGCAGGAATAATGCTGGTGGCAGAGGTGAGGGTGAAGCTATCCCTCCCTAATTCTGGATAGTCCTACAGTCTGGAAGATTTCAGCTGTGAGGTCCAGTGTCTTGGGATCAGTGTTTCAGCCATATTATTAAGTGAGGACCTAATTGTGCAGGCTTTTTAATTCCCCCACTCAGGGGCCCATTCATTCATCATTTAGATTTGTCAACCTCTGGCGTGCTCTCTTCTTTGCCCCCAGGTCGGTGGTGCGCCATGCAGCAAGTCTTTTAAGTAAACTAGTGGACAGCCTGGCCCCATCCATTACTAATGTTTTAGTGCAGGGCAAACAGGTAAGTAGCTGATTTTCAGACTCTTGGTCACAGTCACAAAGATTTCTGGGTAGGACCCTGGCTTTTAAATCTGGCAAGCCTCAGCATCTCTCACAACCACATTTACAGTGGCTCAGGCATTTCTACAGAAGGCTGCTTCCCCAAGCAAAATCTAGTCCTAAAGAAGCACAGATACAGAATAGCTATGCTGCACCTTAGAGATTGAATTTTAAGCTCCCGTGTTAACTCGAGATCAGTGAAGATACTGACAAAGAAAATGGTATGACACCTACTAAAGCACTCCAGACAGGCTTAGGATAGGTGGGGCAACGGTAGGGAGTAGTGAAGGGCACATTCTCCTTTTTACTTCACTAGAGCTCTTCTTCCCATTAGAAATGCATTGGCTCTCAGATGCCTAACCCTCTGGGCCCCATCTCGTTCCAGGTTCTCCCCTCCCACCAGGGCCAACTCTTACCAACTCTTTCTCACAGAAAACCATCTCCAGTTAGCAATCCCTTTCTCCTCTGGGTTCTCAAAATAGGCCTGTTACACTTTTCACAGACTGCCCTGGATCCCAGTTCATTTGAATGTGTGTCTCTCACAGGGTAGACCATGAACCCCTGGAAGTCAGGGCCCATGTCTTGTCCAGCACTGTCCCTTTGTGCCCACCATGGTCTTGTAGAGGCACTTGGTGAATGTGGATTGAATTGAGCCTGTGCATGTGGGTATGTGGAGTGGGATATGGCTGCTCATTTTTTGTTTTTCTGTAAGCTCTAATTATTTGGCTGAATCATCATTTGATTGGAATGAAAAGCTGTGTGCTTTCTATCTCTTCTTTGGGAATATGTGTGCTTTATCATGTCTTCCTGACAATTAACCTAGGGATATAATAAGCTTTAATAATGCAAAAAACTTTAACCCTCTTTGATGGAATCAACCCATTGTTCATATCTCAGGGCTCTTAGTTCATTAAAATTGAAATTATTTCATCTTGACATCAAAGTTTTGAAATGTTGAAAGAATAAATTATCCTATTCTGTAATATTTAATAACTAAAAATTATTGTACTAATAAAATTCCTGAGAAAAAATTTAAATCTCATCATATACATTACATTATATTTTCATCTATATTATTATAATATATATATTATATATATACATATTTCATATATATTATTATCCAAGTTATTAAAAGAATTTTCATCCTTCTTCATCAGCAAAATAGACCAAGGCACAGGTAGTAACTTATTGGATGCCTTTTCTCATTGCAATCCTCAGATCCAGCCACAGAGTTCTGTATTTTTGCCTTGGACTGAGCCACCTCTTAAAGAGAGTAAACAGGCTTTGGGAAGCTATTTTTCCTTGGATTTTAGGCCCCTGTAGTATATCTGAAAATACAGTTAACTCTGTGACATTTGAATGAGTGAGAAGGTTTTGGAGATCTCTGAGGTAACTGGCATCTGGCAATTGGAGAGGGATTTGGTAGGTTACGGTTGTTCATGTCCATTCTGTGCACTACCTAGAGGGTGATTGCTGCCTATGATCCTGAGACTGTGTTCCCCAGATCAAAATCCTAGCGCCTTGGAACCTATCCTGAGGCTGTGACTGGACTGTTGTCCACCAGACCAGCACATCTCCCAGGGAAACAGTCAGTTACAGAGTTGGGTACCTGAAGGCTGACAGCCCTGTTCCAGGTGTATGGAGTCTATTCACTGACTGCATCTCAACCTTTTTAAAAGAGGAAGTAAAAATGGAGCATCCCGAGTTTGCCTTTGCTCATTTATGAAATGCCACCCTGAGAACTGAAGTCATGCTGTTTCTACACTTCTGCACTTTCAGATCACCTCAAGCTCTCTGGAATGAAATAGTGGTTTAGTCATCATTGCTTCCTTCTGTTTGTTTTTTTCTTTACAAGCTGACATTTTAATAAAAGTAATCGCACTTGGACTAACTGGTTGATACCACTTGTGTTGCAATAAACTAGCAATTCTCAGTTTTTAGTCCATCACAAAATTGGGGCAGAAGACCTCTATTCTGCTTTCTGCTCCCATGGCAGAAAACACAAGAACTCTTTGATATCCTCTTCTTTTTCCCGCCTCTTTTAATTGTGCCCTGTGCAAGGAAGAGAGAGGAAATGAGGAGGAAGGAGGGGATGCAGACTCTTCTGGGTGGCAGAGTACTAAGACAAGAGGAGAGAGGGGGAGCAGAGTATTTATTCCTCTTGCCTAGCCTCAGCAGCACTTTTGGCTTTGAATTTTCTTTGCCATTTCCTCTGTGCTTTCTCATTTCGCCGGCTTGTGGGCAGCCTTATTTACTCCCCTCCACAGGCCAGAGATACATCCAAAAGTGTTTCAGCACTCACTGGGTACCTGACTATGCCAGGAAAAGTGGGTCTTCACTACAACTATGTCCTTATACCTATCTTTGAAAAAGTTACAGTGTTGTTAAAGAGCAAAAACTTCCACATGAGAAACTATAAAAGAAGTGAAGAACACACTCTCAAATACCAAATTGTATAGACTATGCACTAAAGTAAAACTGTTTTCTCTGAGGAGTTTCTGGTCCTAAAGTCATTCAGAATAATTTTGTCTTAATAGTTATTTATATTCCTTCCCTGCTTTTATCCACTCACCTTCATTCCCCGAGCTGGGACCCTCACCTGCCCTTGTATTTTAGATGAGACTGAACCATCATGAACTCCAATGGGAGTCATGCTTTGAAGGCTATTTTAATAAATAGCAGGAGCAGTTATTCTACCCAATTCCCTAGCTTGCATAGAGTAATTTCAGGCTGCCAGTCATCCTGAGCCTTTAATTTTCTTTTTTATCTATTAGTAGCTAGGAAATTTTTACAATAAAATTCTGCCACCCATAGGTAACTCTGGGTGCCTTTGGGCATGAAGAAGAAGTTATCTCTAATCCTTTGTCTCCGGGAGTGATTAAGAACATCATCTATTATAAGTGTAATACCCATGATGAGAGGGAGGCAGTAATTCAGCAAGAACTGGTCATCCATATTGGCTGGATCATCTCCAATAACCCAGAATTATTCAGTGGCATGCTGAAAATACGAATTGGGTGAGTAAATACTTTGCATTTGCATAAAGAGAATTGTTTAGGTTGTCTTCAGTCTCTCTGAGTGAAGTACTGCCTCAGATCTGATGGGTTTTTAGGAAAGTGTTTCTTCCCCTAAGTCATAGAGAAAACATCTGGTGATGTGAAGAAATAAATACTAGTGGCCTGAAAAATGTCTGTTGTTTATTTGACTCCCATATGAGAAATAGTGAAGTAACTCTGTTCTCTAATAAAATCAAACACAAGGAGGTTTAAACAGTTGTATCATGTTAAAAAAAAAAACAAAAAATAAACAACACCCCCCACTATGCCCAATACTTGTAAAAATTCCTATAAAGTGAATAAGCCTTAAGAGTAAAATGATTTTTTTTTAGTAAAGCTAGATGTCAAAAAGACACACTTAGATAAAAATTTGGTCCTTTTAAGAATATTCTTCTGCATCTGTTTCCCACCAAAATCTGATTTTTCATCCTTAAAATCATAAGTGTTCTCTTTGGAGAAATTGAAAGTAAGGCTCTGGAAATCTTGAATGTTCTTAATCAAGCGTTTTGTGAGGCAGCACAGTAAGGCATGTGACCAGGCTCTGACATCTGGCAGAACTGAGTGCCTGTCCTCACCCGTGCTCATCATCTCAGTAGCCTGGGGTCAACTGGCTGAACCTCCCTCCAACTCTCACTGTTTTATGTGAGATGAAACAAGGTAATATGTTTAAAAAGCCTATCACAACTGCATATAAGTCCTTCTTTTCATTTTTTAAAACATTTTTGTACAAATATCACATAAATATGTTCTAATTGTAAAAAATCAAGTAATACTTGAGCATATAGAGTAACCTAGTATATGGCCAATTTGGAGACTGTTCCTCAAATATTTGATAAGAATATGTATCCTAGCCACAGCAATCAGACAAGAAAAAGAAATAAAAGGTATCCAAATTGGAAGAAAAGACGTAAAATTTGTCATTCTATGCAGACATGTTACTATATAGAGAAAACCCTAAGGACTCAATGGGCTTCCCTTGTGGCTCAGATGGTAAAGAATCCACCTGCAATATGGAAAACCCAGGTTCAGTCCCTGGGTCAAGAAAATCTCGTGGAGAAGGGAATGGCTACCCACTCCAATATTCTTGCCTGAAGAATTTCATGGACAGAGGAGCCTGTGAGCTATAGTCCATGGGGTCACAAAGAGTCAGACACAACTGAGTGACTAACACACGTACACAAGGACTCCACAAAAATTACTAGGTCTAATAAATGAATTCAGCTCAGTATCAAGAGACAAGATGTTAAAAATGTTAAAAATTAACATTCAGGGATTGATTGCATTCATTTATACTAACAATGAAATATCAGGAAATGTAAAAAAAAAAATAAAACCAACCTTTTAAAATTGCACCTCCCCAAAAAATAAATAAATAAAATACCTAGGAATAAACCTGACCAAGGAGATGAAAGTTTTATACACTGAGAACTGCAAAACATTAATAAAGGTGATAAAAGAGGACTCAAAGAAATGGAAGACTATCCCATGCTCTTGGATTAGAAGAAATAATATTGTTAAAATGGCAATACTGCCCAAAGCAATCTACAGATTTAATGCTATTCCTTATCTAATTATCCATGACATTTTTCACAAAACTAGAACAAATGATACAAACATTTATATGGAACTATAAAAAATGCAGAATTTCTAGAGCATTCCTGAGGTGGAAAAACACATACCTCCCTCAGACTTCAGGCAATACTACAAACCTACAACAATCAAAACAGTATCATATTAATACAAAAACAGGCAAGCTGATCAGTGGAATAGAGAACCCAGAAATAAACCCACAGTCAATTCATCTTCAACAAAGAAGGCAAGAATATAAAATAGGGAAAAGACAGTCATTTCAGCAAGTGGTGCTGGGAAAGTTGGACAGCTGCATGTAAATCAGTGAAGTTAGAACACACCCTCACACCATGCACAAAAGTAAATTAAAAATGGCTTAAAGACTTAAACATAAGACATGACACCACAAAACTCCTAGAAGAAAACCTAGGGAAAAGCATTCTCTGACATAAATTGTACCAATGTTTTCTAAAGTCAATCTCCCAAGGCAATAGAAATAAAAATAAATGGGACCCAGTCAAACTTCCTTTGCACAACAAAAGAAGCCATTAAAAAAAAAAAGAAAGAAAAGACAGCCTATATAATGTAATGGGAGAAAATATTTGCAAATGATGTGACAAACTAGGGCTTAATCTCCAAAGTGTACAAACAGTTCATACAATAAAAAAACCTAATCAAAAAATGAGAAGACCATAATAGACATTCCTCCAAAGAAGACATACAGATGACCAGTAGGCACATGAAAAGATGCTAAACATCACAAATTATTAGAGAAATGCAAATCAAAACAAAAATGAGGTACCACCTCACATTGGTCAGAATGGCCGTCATTAAAAAGTCTTACAAACAACAAATGGTGGAGAGGGGGTGGGGAAAAAGAACCTTCCTACATTGTTGGTGGGAGTGTAAGTTGGTACAGCCACTATGGAAAGAAGTATAGAGGTTCCTGTGAAAACTGAAAATAGAATTATTAATACCATATGGTCTAGCAATCCCACTCCTGGGCATATACCCAGATGAAGGTATAATTCAAAAAGATACATGCACTCCTATGTTCATAGGCTCATTGAAAAGAACATAGTGAGTCTCTGTCAGGCACAAATACATGTGATTGTGTGTGAGTGTGAATAAGTGGGAATACAGCATGCTAATTTTGTGATTAAATCAATATCTTTACTATTTCTGTCCTACTTGACCTTCAGTTGCTATTAAGGTGTTCTCCTGATTATGAATGTGTCAATTTCCCCTTGCATTTTTGTCAGTTTTGCTTTATATATTTTAATGCTTTGTTTTTGTTCATGATACCTTTTAATGATACAATTTTGCTTGTGTCATTTATTTTCTAATTGAATTATTTTTAAAAAGTTATTTTTAATTTCAAACATCTATAAAAGCATAGAAAATAGTGTAATAAAACCCGTACTATTACTGAGCTTCAACAATATCATCATATAGCCAATTTTATTTCACTCATACCTCCCAACTACTCATCTCATCCACAGTCTCCTCTGATTCCATCATATCATTTAATCTGTAAGTACTTCAGTATGTATCTCTAAGACATAGAGACTTTTAAAAAGCATAACCATGATCCCATTACAATTGTATAAAATATAACAAATGAATTCCTTTTGTTTAATGTTACTACCATATTACATTTTGTTTAATATTACTTCTTTCTTTTTTTATAGTTATTAACTTGGTATACTGTTTTCCATTTGTTTACCTTCAGTGTTCTTTTTTCATTTTGATTAGGTATGTCTTTTATATTTAACATCTATGCTCTATATACTTTTAATCTAATCTGAGATTATCTTGTAATAGAAATATATATGTCATATTTTTGCCATTTCATTTCTATTTTGACGTATTCCTGCCATTTTATTTTGTTTTCTAGTCACCATGCTCTCTTGTTCTTACTTTTTTCTTTCTTCTTTATGGCTAGGTTGATACCCTTTCATTTCTTAGTTTTAATTTTGCATGTGAGTATGAAGCACTTTATGTAAAATAATCACCCATTTTTTTCCTTCAAAAGATTTCATTAAAAACTAGTTGCTTTGGGGGAATTATTTGCATGCCTCTTTTATCAATAATTCTCATTTTTTAAATTTAGACATACTTAAGAGCAGTCTTCATTTCAGCCTTGTTTGAAATAGTCAAACACTGAGAATAACAGGTATCCATCAGTAAGAAATAGTTCAAATAAGTTGTTAGCCATATAATAAAGTGTTTTGCCACCATTACAAGAAACAAGGTAAGGTTAATACACTGGCATTTATAAATTGTTGTTATTGTTCAATCGCTAAGTCATGTCTGACTCTTTGTGACCCCATGCCTGGACTGCAGCATGCCAGGCTTCCCTGTCCTCCCTCTATTTTCCAGAGTTTGCTCACGTTCATGTTCATTGAGTCAGTGATGCCATCTCACCATCTGATCTTCTGCCGCCCTCTTCTTTTGCCTTCAATATTTCCTACCAGCAGGGTCTTTTCAATGAGTTGACTCTTCACATCAGGTAGCCAAAGTATTGAAGCTTCAGCATCAGTCCTTCCAGTGAATATTCATGGTCGATTTCTTTTAGGATTGATTTGTTTGATCTCCTTGCAGTCCAAGGAACTCTCAAGAGTCTTTTCCAGTACCCACAATTCAAAAGCGTCAATTCTTCAGTTCTCAGCCTTCTTTATGGTCCAACTCTCACATCTGTACATGACTACTGGATAGACCATAGCTTGGACTCTATGGACCTTTGTTGGCAAAGTGATGTCTTTGCTTTTTAACACACTGTTTAGGTTTGTCATAGCTTTCCTTCCAAGAGGCAAGCATCTTCTAATTTCTTGGCTGTACTCATCATCCACAGTGATCTTGGAACCCAAGAAAAAAATCTGTCACTGCCTCTACTTTTTCCCCTTATGTTTGCCATAACGTGATGGCATTTATAAGTATCCAAGATAAATTAAGTGAAAAAAGTTGCAAATTTTTTCCATTTTTTATCAAATTATTATGTGTATGTGTGTGTGTGTGTGTGTGTGTGTGTGTGTATGTCTATGTGGAAAAAAAAATATATAAAATCACTGTCAGTTATTCTCTGTGAGAGATTTCTACTTTGTAAGTTGTGTTCAGTTTTATTTAAATTATTTTAGTTGAAGTTATTAGTTTTCAAACTATTTGCCTAATTTCAATGAGAGTATAACTCAGATGAACTTCCTATTCTTTATCTCCACTTTCTTTTGATTGAGAAGTGAACTCATTCTGCATAGAATTTGATCTGCCTTTTTACCCCTTAAAATAGTTCCTTTCATATATTATTAATAGGATGTATTCCTATTAGTTATAAGAACTGTGAATTATATCCTGATTGTTCAGTCTCTGTTAGCTCTAAAATTTTCCACTTCAACTTTTGTCTACATGTGAGGATGCAGAAATGGGTCTTCATGTGAGTTGTCTCTAAATGAAATGTGATTCTTCATATCCATACAATCATTAAAAGTATTCTATTGTCACAGATTAAGGCATTTCTCTGAGGCTGATTTAGGAGTATAGGTTATAACTCTTCCAAAACACATTCTTTGTAATAAATGTTCTATTCAGGAGACTCTTTAAGCAGTAGTCATCCTTGCTGTGACTTAAGCAAAGGCTTAGAGTGAGTTAACGTTCCCCAATATTTTACAGTGCTATATTTTTCAGCCTCTAGTAGTTTTCCCTTTACTATGTATCCAGCATTTTAGGCTGATTTATGTTCTCTCAAAACTCCAACATAATTTTCTTTCTTGAATTCAAATCTGACCTGAAGCTTCATTCTCTGCATGGAAATGAAATATGTTTAGTTTATTCTAAAAATAGTTTTCTTCCTATTTTTGTATCTTCTGTTCTATATGTTCAATGTCTTCTGTGAGAAATATTCTTTTTTCCTTAAATTGTTTCCCAAAATAAAAATGTCAGGACAAAGCATGTGACTTAGTATCTTAATAGAAGAAAACTTCATGAAGAAATTTGCCAGACAACTTTATTCACTGTCCTGAAACTCATCCTGGAGTCAATTGTGGCATTTTATTTCCATTATGGGTATTAAGAGTGTCCCTGCCCAAAATTCTGTGTGTGTTTCCCCCATGTGGTGGACTCACAGGGTCAGCTCTAAACACTGGGACAGTGTCAGTTTGGGATAAGTCTAAGTTTTTTTTTTAATAAGGAGTAATTTATTTACAAATCAGTAAGTGAAAGAACTGGGATTTATACCCATACTGCCTGACTTCAAAGTTCTTGTTCTTCGTTCTTAAGTACTATTGTGCATATTTTTACTTGCATGTACTATTGCTCTTGTCTTGGGAGTAGGCCTTACTGTTTTGTTTTTGTTTTTTCCTAAAACCTTGACCTTATAGTCCCTTCTACTTAATCTCAACCTATGACCCATTTTATATTCAAATATTCAAGTAGCAGCTCCTGATGGTTTTTGTCGTTAGTCAGTCTAGGACCAGTACTGTTCAACATTGTACAGTAAAAGGCACACTAAGGAGGCCAAACAGTTCCAAGTTAACAATCATAAAAAATAAGATTTTGCCTCCTATATTCATGAGACCAAGGAAATGGGGATGATTTCAACTGATTAGTTTCAACTGATTCTAAGTTATCCCCTTATGCAGTGCAAGAGCTATATTAAGATGCTATAAAAATTCAACAAAGTTAAGTAACTTGCCCTTGGTTGTAAGACCAAAAACCAGAATTTGAACCTAAGGTGAATGACTCCAGAGTTCATGCTTCCCTATCTGTCTTCCAGCTCTCATGTCTATAAAACAGGGAGGCTGTCCCTGCTTTGGCTTCCTCATTAGATTATGGGGGTTCTAGGCAAGGAATGTGAAGGTCTTTTGTAAAGGATAAAACTTAAACAATATTGGTCTGACATTTGAGATCCTCTATCTTGTGGCATTTGGAGAACAAGTATCTTTGGGGATTTCTTTTTGCATGCCACAAATCCCAAGGAGGAGGATCCCATGCCCTACCCACCCCCACCAACAAACACACACATACTTATCTTCCAATTCTAGGTTTTCAAAGACCTGCTCCCACAAGAAACATCCACTCTAGAAGTATCCCTTTCCACCATAGTTGATTCTCACTCAAGGCCCAGTGGAATGATCCCCAAGCATTTCATATAGAAACCATGATGCAGTATTCCTTTTGGATTTTCCACTGCCATCTGAGATGGTCTCACCCCTCCATCACCTGGTGGGACTTCATGAAACACAAGGTAAACACTCACAGATCCTCCTGTGCCTACCCACAATGCTCCTCCACCATATTAATGGAAAGGTTTTGGAATCCTGTCTACTCAAGGGATATCTTAACAGCCTCAGAGAATTGCAGTTATCTTGTCTGTGGAGCTTGTGATAGTGCCTCTCTGAAAAGAAAAAAAGATATTTTTGTATCTTTTTAGTATATTTTTATTGGTCTTTATTCTTAATAAATTTCACTCAGACCTCAGCTCCTTAAGTGAATGGCTTCTGGGCATGTTAATATACTTCTCGCAGAAAGCACATACTCTATTTATGTGTCTTTAAAAAATTTACTTGAATTAATTCCTGAAAGGTTTTAATTTGCTTAAAATTGATGAAAAATTATTCATTTATAGAGTCTTTGAGTGTCAAATTTTTTATCAATTGTTGGATTTGTTACTCTTTTAAGTCACCCATTTGTAGCATGATTTTAAAAGAAAGAAGGGAAGGGATTTATACAAAACATTCTTTTTTTTTTTTCACTTCCTTATAAATTAATTAAAGCATTCCAGACTCATTTATATGTGACTTTTTACTGTTGTTTCTATCATTTAAACGTTGAGTATGATTAAAGCTCCGGGAATTGGTGATGGACAGGGAGTGCTGCAGTCCATGGGGTCACAAAAAGTAGGACACAACTGAGCGACTGAACTGAAGATTAAAGAGACTGATAGCTTTAGTCAGCTTTAACACCATATTCTTCCTGAAATGTCAACATTCACTAGGCTGAATGGACATAAAAAATAAGAATATTTGTCAATCAGAAATCTTCCAACAAACAAAAGCCCAGGACCAGATGGCTTCACAGCTGAATTCTACCAAAAATTTAGAGAAGAGTTAACACCTATTCTACTCAAACTCTTCCAGAAAATTGCAGAGGAAGGTAAACTTCCAAACTCATTCTATGAGGCCACCATCACCATAATACCAAAAACAGACCAAGATGCCACAAAAAAAGAAAACTACAGGCCAATATCACTGATGAACATAGATGCAAAAATCATTAACAAAATTCTAGCAAAAAGAATCCAACAACATATTAAAAAGATCATACATCATGACCAAGTGGACTTTATCCCAGGGATGCAGGGATTCTTCAATAATTGCAAATCAATCAGTGTGATACACCACATTAATAAATTGAAAGATAAAAACCATATGATTATCTCAATAGATGCAGAGAAAGCTTTTGACAAAATTCAACATCCATTTATGAAAAAAACCCTCCACAAAGCAGGCATACAAGGAACATATCTCAACATAATAAAAGCCATATATGATAAACTCACAGTAAATATTACCCTCAATGGTGAAAAATTGAAAGCATTTCCCCTAAAGTCAGGAACAAGACAAGGATGCCCAGTCTCACCACTACTATTCAACATAGTTTTAGAAGTTTTAGCCACAGCTATCAGAGAAGAAAAAGAAAAGGAATCCAGATTGGAAAAGAAGACGTAAAACTCTCACTGTTTGCAGATGACATGATCCTCTACACAGAAAACCCTAAAGACTCCACCAGAATATTGCTAGAGCTAATCAATGAATAGAGTAAAGTTGCAGGATATAAAATTAACACACAGAAATCCCTTGCATTCCTATACACTAACAATGAGAAAACAGAGAAATTAAGGAAAAAATCCCATTCACCTTTGCAACAAAAAGAATAAAATGCTTAGGAATAAATCTACCTAAAGAAATAAAAGACCTATATGTAGAAAACTATAAAACACTGATGAAAGAAATCAAAGATGACACAAATAGATGGAGAAATATACCATGTTCATGGATCAGAAGAATCAATATAGTGAAAATGAGTATACTACCCAAAGCAACCTGTAGATTCAATGCAATTCCTATCAAACTACCAATGGTACTTTTCAGAGAACTAGAACAAATAATTTCACAATATGTATGGAAATACAAAAAACCTCGAATAGCCAAAGCAATCTTGAGAAAGAAGTATCAACCTGCTTGACTTCAGGCTATATTACAAAGCAACAGTATGGTACTGGCACAAAGACAGAAACATAGATCAATGGAACAAAATAGAAAGCCCAGAGATAAATCCATGCACCTATGAACACCTTATCTTTGACAAAGGAGGCAAGAACATGCAATGGAGAAAAGACAATCTCTTTAGCAAGTGGTGCTGGGAAAACTCGTCAACCACCTGTAAAAGAATGAAACTAGAACACTTTCTAACACCATACACAAAAATAAACTCAAAATGGATTAAAGATCTAAATGTAAGACCAGAAACTATAAAATTCCTGGAGGAAAACATTGACAAAACACTCTCTGACATAAATCATAGCAGGATCCTCTATGACCTACCTCCCAGAGTAATGGAAATAAAAGCAAAAATAAATAAATGGGACCTAATTAAAATTAAAAGCTTTTGCACAACGAAGGAAACTATAAGCAAGGTGAAAAGACAGCCTTCAGAATGGGAGAAAACAATAGCAAATGAAGCAACTGACAAAGAATTAATCTCAAAAATATACAAGCAACTCCTGAAGCTCAATCCTAGAAAAATAAGCGACTCAATCAAAAAATGGGCCAAAGAACTAAACAGATATTTCTCCAAAGAAGACATACAGATAGCTAACAAACACATGAAAAGATGCTCAACATCACTCATTATCAGAGAAATGCAAATCAAAACCACAATGAGGTACCACCTCATGCTGGTCCAAATGGCTGCTATCAAGAAGTCTACAAACGATAAATCCTGGAGAGGGTATGGAGAGAAAGGAACCCTCTTACACTATTGGTGGGAATGCAAACTAGTACAGCCACTATGGAGAACAGTGTGGAGATTCCTTAAAAAATTGGAAATAGAACTGCCATACGACGCAGCAATCCCACTGGGCATACACACTGAGGAAACTGAAAGAGACACGTGTACCCCAATGTTCATTGCAGCACTGTTTACAATAGCCGGACATGGAAACAACCTAGATGTCCCTCAGCAGACAAATGGATAAGAAAGCTGTGGTACATATACACAATGGAATATTACTCAGCTGTTAAAAAGAATGCATTTGAATCAGTTCTAATGAGGTGGATGAAGTTGGAGCCTATTAAACAGAGCGAAGTAAATCAGAAAGAAAAACACCAATACAGTATATTAATGCATATATATGGAATTTAGAAGGGTGGTAGCGATGACTCTATATGTGAGATAGCAGCAGAGACACAGATGTAAAGAACAGACTTTTGGACTCTATGGGAGAAGGCGAGGGTGAGATGATTTGAGAGAATAGCATTGAAACATATATATTATCATATGTGAAATGGATCACCAGTCCAGGTTCAATGCATGAGGCAGGGTGCTCAGGGCTGGTGCACTGGGAAGACCCTGAGGGATGGGATGGGGAGGGAAGTGGGAGGGAGGGTCAGGATGGGGAACACATGTACAGCCATGGCTGATTCATATGAATGTATGGCAGAAAATCCCACGATATTGTAAAGTAATTAGCCTCCAATTAAATTTAAAAAAAAAGAATATTTGTCTTGGTCATGGTACATGTTACCCATAATTCTCCTGCACTATGTATGCTTATATCTCTCTGTTTTAACCCCTCTCTCGCTCAGGTTTTTTGGTTTTTTAATTTTATTTATTTACATCACCCACTGCTTCAATTGCTTTAAACCATTACCACCATGTTTCTTTTCTCTTTTTCCCAAGGTTAATCCTGCCAGTGCAATTTCTTTGACATTACTGCTATCAGGCACTCCAGTGAACAGAATTAAACTGCTCACAGGATTGGTATTCTAGTCTGATAATGATTTGATTTGCTGTCTTGTTATTGATTTGTGCTCCAGCTTTCAGGTTGAAATAGATCAAGTTCCTGACAGGCCCATTACCATAAAGACCTCCAATCAACTGTTTTCTGCTCTAGGTCTGTCATTCAGGAGATAACCCCTGAGGATATATGTTATCAAATCTTTTTCATCACAGCTTTTCCTACTGCCAGGTCATCCTCTGTAAGCAAGTATGATCATTGCATGTCTTCTAGTGCCCACAGGGGCATCTGTGGATCACACATCCAGTGCTTAGAGAAGTTCATTGGTGTCATAGGTACCAGGCCTATGGAGATAGGGAAAAGGAGATAATTGCAGCTCTGAGTTCATTAGCATAGTTTGATACTCATTCACAGGACTTTGCTTTTGACATTTGATACGAGGTAAGAAAGTAAGATGATAGAGTTCTACCTCTATTTTGTTGTGATTAGATCACAGGTAGGGTGGATGAGTGACTGTTCTCCAGTTACTAGACAGGAAGCTCACTTTGCCTCATCAAATTGTCACCCTCTCTGTATTAATAGGAATCAAGCAAAATATCCCTTCTTGCAGCTTTCTCATTTCCTATCATATAGCTTAGTAAAATGCTTGCACCGACAGTTATTCGTTCACTTGTTTGGCAGTAAACTTGGCAAATACTTCTCAGTATCTTGAAATAAACTCAAAATAATTACTTTAAGTGTTGTTTCTTGCTATGGATCAGTGCTATTGTTTATTGCTTTTTTTTTTTTTCCAGAAAATGTCAGCTGTTTTTGATTTGCCAATGATGTCAGATTTCCATGAACTTTATTTTCTATTTCACTCCTTAATTGGGGCAGGCTGGAAAGAAAAATGCCAGTACATACACAATTTGCTAACCAACCTCACATCCCAGAGAGTTTTTAGAAGGACAAGCTAACTCCCAGGACTGTGTAGGAATACTAGTCTGCCTCTTCACATTTTTCTAGCAGTGTGGAGGAATTCATTGTCAAGTCAGACGATGATACATTTGAAGGTTGATCTGGTCAGTCATGTGTATCTGCCTCTTTCTCATTTGCTTATTGGCAAGTAGAGCATGTCCCTGGTTCTTTAGACAGGCTGAATTTATAAGGATCTTGTCCAAGGATAACCTTCATTCTTTTGACCTTTCACAGTTGCTTGCTTTCCCCATTTTGCATTAACTGCTTTTACACTGGAATTGTCAAATCAGGTTTGGTGACTTTGTCAGCAGCAGTGAGGGTAAGAAACCAGATTTTCCCATGCAAAGGAATTAATGCCCTTTTGTATTAGTAATTCTAAAAATGGATTAAAATGTCTTTGATTTTACTCTCTTGGTTATTGACTTTCTCTAAGTCTCTGATGGTTCATATCTAAGGCTGTTTTGGTATGAACTCTGTTTTAGTCTTTTGAAGAATTCCAAGCTAAACAGATTAATTTTACCAATATTTTTTAGTGAATAATGTGTTTTTTTTTTTACAGTCTGACAAATAAGATTCATTTGTGCTCAGATGAATGAAAAACAGTCACCTTTCTTTGGTGGCTGCTGAGTACTATGTTTTCTGTAATTTTCTCACAGAACTGCTGGGACTTTGTAAATAGAAGTCTTGGGAAAATTTTTAGATCTCCAACTATCTTTGTTTATGGCATTGAAGATTTTAAAATGTAAATGTGATACATATTGTTTAGTTTTAATAGCTCAACTTTTGGGAAGACCTTAAAAAGTGTTTTTAAAATTTTTTAATTATTTATTTTAAAAGAGGATAGATACCTCCTAAAGTTAAATTGATATGGCACTTGTCCAACCTGAGTCTGAGAGTCAAGTAAAAGGAGTTTGCTAACATAATCTGAACATAACAACTGAACAAAAAAATTGAACTCTATAATTTCAAAAGCCTTTTAACAATTTTTAACATAACATTCTTATTTTTTCTTCAAAATAATTTCATAAAATGAGCTAAACAAGTAATAGTAGTATAGTATTCCCATTTGAAAAATAACTTGCTAATGGAGCTCAGTTGGTTAGTGACAGAATTGGTATTCAGGTCTGTCTTTATTGTTTTTGCTTTTCATTCTGACAAAATTTTAAAATGTGTAATAGTAGAACAATTTGCTAAATCCTTATATACTCATTATTTAAATGAGTAAAAGCAATTGTTAGTAATTTGCGTTTACTATATTTACTTCTTTTTTTGCTGTAGATTACAAAGCAAATCCCAGACATTTTGACTGTTACCCCTCATAATTTTAGTAAGTATATATCTAAAGTAAGGAAGGGGCTTACCTGGTGACTCAGTGGTAAAGAATCTGCCTGCCAGTGCAGGAGACGTGGGCTTGATCCCTGGATCAGGAAGATCCGCTAGAGAAGGAAATGGTTTCTCCCACTCCAGTATTCTTGCCTGGAGAATCCCCGTGGACAGAGAAGCCTACAGTCCATGGGGTCACAAAAGAGTCAGACACAACTTAGCAACTAAACAACAACAAAAGTAAGGAAAAGGAAATTTTCTTAATAACCACAGTACCATTATCACACCCAACAAAATTAGCAGTGATTCTGTAATATTACCTGTAATATTGCAATATTTTTATTCATGTTTTTCTGGTTGTTACCAGAATGACTTTGTTTTAAAAATAATCAGGGTCTCAAAGAAGGTCCCCACAAGGCACTAGTTGTTACATTTCTTAAGTCACTTTTAATCTAAATACCCCTCACCCCATTTTTCTTTTCATGATGTTAACTTGCTTGGGAAGACTAAAAGGCTGGTCTTTAAATTTTAAATTTGATGTTGCTTCTATTATACTAAGCTGCCTCAAATGTAAACTTTAAATGTCAAATAAAGAAATACAATAATAAATAGAAAACAACTCTGTCTAACCTTAAAATTAAAAATAGAATTTTTTTATTTTTAAGAGTTCACAGAACAGTTTACAGTAAGTGAAATGTTTTAAGAATTAATTTCATAAGCAACTTTAAAATCAAAATAAAATCCAAAGTAGTAACTGTATCCTTGTGACTTTTATGTCTGTATTAGCATTTTGACTAAATGTAGTTCATAATAGTGAAGATGAGCAAGTAAATAAATTCTGCTGGTTTGGTGGTTTAGTCACTAAGTCATGCCCAACTCTTGGGATCCCATGAACTGTAGCCCACCAGGCTCCTCTGTCCTTGGGATTCTTCAGGTGAGAATACTGTAGTGGGTTGCCATTTCTTTCTCCAGAGGATCTTCCCAACCCAGGGATTGAACCGCGGTCTCCTGCATTGCAGGCAGATTCTCTACCGACTGAGCTATGAGGAAGTCCTAATAAATTCTAGTGTTTGGAAGTGATATGAGTTTAGTCCAATTTTTCTTTTCAGCTGATTAGAGAAGTGCAAATTGTACGTCTTAACTCTATCACAAGCTCTGTTGCACATATCAGAAAACTCACAAACATGTATTTTGTTGTTTGTAAATACCTTGTCGTCTTTACTGTTCTTACCAAAGAGCAAGTATTAAATACTTCTCATGTACTATCAGTGGTAATAGTATGTTTTTTACATTATTATGTCCCATCCTTGTGTATTTCTTTATGCCTGTATAATCTACCTCAGTATCCAACTGGCAGGCTAGTTAAATGCCTAACTTCCAGAAATGGCAACAATGAAGAATAGTGAAGAGGATAGGAAAAAGAGGTGAGATTTGCCTTATCAGAAGGATTGGAGCAGTCACAGAGCAGGGACACACTTCTTTGTTTCCTGTGGCCTGGCTAAGTGGGCAGAGCGGTATGCTTGGTTGATGTTACTTACTTCAGCCGGAAACTATTACCTTTTTTCCTACCATTTTTTCCCACTGAGAGACATTAAAGTCACTGTAAGGATTCATCAGTATTGTTTTGCAAGCCAGCCTTGGCAGAAAGACTTTAATTTTTGGTTATTTCCGTCTAACTTTTTCATCTCGATACCTGTGATAACCCTTGTAGGCAGTCTTTCAAAGGAGTACATCAAGAGAAAGATACTGAAATATTTGGGTGCAGTAGCTTCCCTACTTTAAATCTTCGTTGCTGTAACTATATGTTTCTCCCTGTGCACTGGCTGTACAGCCCCTCTTTTGAGACAAAACCTGGGTAAATGGAGACACGTTCTTTCCAGATGCTGAGCTTTCCTGTCTCTGTCTGTTATTCAGTTTTCACCAAAGGATTTAAGGATAAAGTATAGGAATCTGCTGTGTAAAACTAATTCCCTAGCTTTTCCTAATGGTGTGTAGAGTTCTGATTCCCTAAGGCACAGTGTTATTTCCAGAGTTTTCTTCAATTTGCATAACTGGTTTATCTGAGTTCTTTCCTCAAAATAACAGAAATGAAATGAGATGACACTATAAAAGTACTAAAAGCTTCTCAAATTAAAGAGTAAAATTATTTACACATAAAATGATGAAATATTTGGGGCATTTCCAGGCATATAACTACCAGGCACACAAACAGTGCTCAATAAATACTTCCCTAAATAAACATAATAAAGCTGTTTCTGTAATAAAAACATATTTTATGAACAGCATTTAAATATCTATTAAAGAATAGATTCTTCTGAAATCTGTTGAATAAAGTGTATTCTCTAATATGCTAGTATAATTAAGTTATAATTAACTGTGTCTCTGTATTTAAAAGTCAGGTACTTCTCTATCCCTTCTAATTACAAGGGAATGACTACAAAATAAATGTAATAGGTAAAAAATACTTGTCCTTCCTGGGAAAGGAGCATTTATATAATAGTATATCACAGCTCATTTCTTAAAATGAATTTTTATCCTATTTATTTTTTCATATATCTATTATTAAGAAAATACTAATGTGACAGCTGCTACTCATTAATCTCATTTGGTAAGAACCTAAGTTTATTTTCATGCTTTACTACCTTACCACATATGCAAGAGCAGGCCTCATTTTAACAGTCTAATCGTGTCACATAATCTCGATGGAAGTAATTCTATCAGAAGTTCAGGAAATTTAAATGGCCTTTTTCATTCCTCTTTGGATGGGTCAGTGCTGTTAAGGGCATCGCAATGAGAAGCACAAGGTGATTTTATCTTGAGTTACTGATTCATGCTTCCCTTGTTTTGTTTCAGGTGGATCATCCATGCTATGGAGTATGAACTACAAATCCGTGGTGGAAACAAGCCAGCCAGAGACTTATATCAGCTGTCACCTAGTGAAGTAAAACAGCTGCTATTGGATATTCTCCAGCCTCAACAGAATGGAAGGTAATGAGGGTCCTTTGTTACCTACAGGACACTCTGGATTTACAATAACATTTTGTGTGTGTGTGTGTGTGTGTGTGTGTGTGTGTGAAATCAGTAAGATGTTAATAAGAAATAAGATGTAGCAAAGTGTCAATGCTAGATGGGCAGCATACATAGAGATACTAATTAAAATGTCTATCTTCAGTTGTAATTTTGCACTGATTTGAATTTTATACTTTTTCCAGGTATACTTTGTAATAATTTTTATTATTCTGTGTAGAATATAATACTTCATTCTACTTTAGTCAGTTCCCTTTCTGATCTTTGGTAGCACTCACCATCTCCTCCCAACATTTTGGCACACAAGTTTGGGTTTGATAATGTTAGTTAAATTCTTGCTTGTAACTCTGTCTCTTTAAGTAGACTATAATCTTCTTTAGAATAAACTGTCTTAGACGTAACTTGTACCAACCTTAGAATATAAGTAAAGCAAGTACTTTGGATTGCTTTGAATTGAAGAGTTATTTTTATTACACAAACAGTTCTAATATAATTACTTAGACAAACAGTTATTGAGCGCTATTTGTGTGCCTGGTACTTTCCAAAATGATATAGTTATATGCCTAGAAATACCTAGGAAAGAAGTCTTCTGCAAAAGTAGATGTGAACAAATAGAAAAGCATCCTTTTTCTTAAACAGGAACACTTGAAAGATGTCTAACAATTCCAATAAAATTCAAACAAGCTGTTTTATGGTGTTAGACCAGTAAATACTAAACTTCCTATGAGAAAACAAGCATGCAAGAATAACCAGAAAAACATAAAGACTTCCCCTAAGAGAGACAGTTAAAATATTTAACAGCCTTTATAATTAAAATAATAATGATGCTGGTACATGAACAGAAAAAGAAAACTATTGAACAGAATAGAAAGTCCAAAAGTAGACCCCCAGTCACATCTGAAAATTTTGTGTGTGATAGAGGTGACATCTCATATCATTGGGTCAAGGATGGACTTTTTAAATAACTAGTGAGTGATGTGACAACTGGATAACCACCTGGAAAAGATAAAATAATATCCATACTTTGTACTGTACTTAAGAATAAGCTCCAAACATATTAGTGATCTAAACATTAAAAAAAATGAAACTGTGCTAGTGCCAAAGGCTTCCCAGGTGGGTCAAGTGGTAAAGAATCCATCTGCCAATGCCTGTGCCAATGCCAGTGCCAATCTACCTGCCTGTGGAGTGCAGGCAGGAGACATGGGTTCAATTCCTGGGTCGGGAAGATGCCCTGGAGGAGACAGTGGTAACCCACTCCAGTATTCTTGCCTGGGAAATCCCACAGACAAAGGAGCCTGGTGGGCTATAGTCCATGGGATCACAAAAAATTGGACATGACTTAGCTGGAAGAAGACATGGGTAAATTCCTCTGTAACCTTTGTATGAGAAAGACTTTCTAACTATGACTCAAACCCAGGGGCAATAAAAGATTAATAAAACTATATAAAAATTAAAAACAGCATTTTTCATAGGAAAAAAAAGGCAATGCCAAAAGACAACTGAGAAGCTGGAGCAAGGCATGTGTTACAAAGAGTTAATACTAACTTAAAAATTGAGGGATAGGGAGGAGCCAAGATGGCAGAGGAATAGGACGGGGACACCAATTTCTCCCCTACAAATTCATTGAAAGAATAATTGAGCACAGAGCAAACTTCACAAAACAACTTCTGATCGCTAGCTGAGGTCATCAGGCGCCCAGAAAAGCAACCCATTGTCTTTGAAAGGAGGTAGGACAAAATATAAAAGATAAAAGGAGAGACAAAAGAGCTAGGGACAGAGACCCGTCCTGGGAAGGCAGTCTTAATAGAGGAAGTTTCCAAATACCAGGAAATCCTCGCACTTGTGGGTCTGGGGGAAGTTTTCAAATCTCGGAGGGCAACCTAACTGGGAGGGGAAAAATAAATAAAACCCACAGATTACGAGCCTAAAAGCAACTCCAAGCAGAAAAGTACCCTAGACGCCCGCATCCGCCACCAGCAAGTGGGGGCGGAATGGAGAGGAGCGGGCGGCCTTGCTTAGGATAAGGACCGGGCCTGAGTGCCCTGAGGACAATCAGAGGGAGCTTTTGTGAGTTACCAACTTAAACTGTGGGATAGCAAAAGAGAGAGAGAAAATTAACCTGCCCGAACACACTGCTGGCCATTCGCAGAACAAAGGGTGTGAGCAAGTCCAGAGAAGAGCTAGCCGGCTGCGGACCGGCCCAGCCCCGCCGGAGGCAGGAGGCGGGGGGAAGGGAAAGGGGCAGGCTGGGCCCCAAAGATGGCACCCCTACCACACTGCAAACAGGCCTCCAGTTTCTAACCAAAGACTTCCTGAGATTCTGGATGGTCGACATCCGCCGGGAGGGTCGTGGCCAAGCACAAGGCCCACGCACCTGACCCGCGCGGGCAGAAACTGAGGCTGGGACCACGGAGGGGAGAAGGCGTACCGCACCCGGGGAGAATGCGCCCGTCGAGCTCCTGGCTGCCTGAGCCGCTTGGGCGCGGAAGGCACAAAACGCAGGCACAACCAAGTCCGCGCTTTTGTGGAGAACCCGAAAACTGGAACCGCACGCAACGCAGGGCACACTCCATATAGAGCAGCCTGGAGCCTTAGCAGCGTAGATGGGGAAAGCAGCACCCCTCCCTACCCGCAGCGCGGACTGAACTAGAAACCTGAACAAGAGACCACCTCCGCCCACCTGTGTCAGGGCGGAAATTAGGCACTGAAGAGACCGGCAAACAGTAGCCAAATAAACAAAGGGAACCGCTTCAGAAGGGACCGGTGCAACACATTAAAATCCCTGTAGATAACACCGACTACACCGGAAGGGGCCTGTAGAGATAGAGAAGTGTAAGCTGGAATGAGAAGCTATCTGAAACTGAACCGAACCCACACTGACCGCAACAGCTCCAGAGAAATTCCTAGATATATTTTTACCAATTAAAAAAAAAAAGTTTTTTTCTTTTCTTTTCTTTTTTATTTTTTCTCTTTTATTTTCTTTTAAAATTCTCTATTACTCCCCCATTACTCCTTAACTTTCATTTTCATATATTTTTATGATTTTATTAATTAGGAAAAAATTTTTTTCATGTTTTTTTTCTTCTTTTCTTTTTCTCATTTTCTTTTAAATTCCTCTGTTACTCCTCTACTACTCCTTAATTTTCATTTTCATTTCACTATAACCTTGCAAAAAAAAAAAGAGAGAAGACCTATTTTTAAACTGAACTTCATATATATTTCTAAAATTTTTTGTGTTTTTGTTTTTAACATTGTATTTTTAAGAGTCTAACCTCGACTCTAGATTTTTAATCTTTGTTTTTCAGTATGTGATATAAATTTTGGACATTTAAGAATCCAATATTCAGTTCCCATTTTTATTCAGGAGGGTGTTGATTACTCTCTCCCACTTTTGACTCTCCATTTTCTACCTCAGAACACCTCTATTTCCTCCTTTTTCCTTCTCTTCCCAATCCAATTCTGTGAATCTTTGTGGGTGTCTGGGCTACAGAGAACACTTTGGGAACAGACAACTGCGTAGGTCTGTCTCTCTCCTCTTGAGTCCCCCTTTTTCTCCTCCTGCTCATCTCTAACTCCATCCTCCCTCTCCTCTTTTTCATGTAACTCTGTGAACCTCTCTGGGTGTCCCTCACGGTGGAGAATCTTTTCACCATTAACCTAGAAGTTTTATTATCAGTACTGTATAGTTGGAGAAGTCTTGAGACTACTGGAAGAATAAAACTGAAATCCAGAGGCAGGAGACTTAAGCCCCAAACCTGAGAACACCAGAAAACTCCTGACTACATAGAACATTAAGTAATAAGAGACCATCCAAAAACCTCCATACCTACACTGAAACCAACCACCACCCAAGAGCCAGTAAGTTTCAGAGCAAGACATACCACGCAAATTCTCCAGCAAGGCAGGAACAGAGCCCTGAGCATCAATATACAGGCTGCCCAAAGTCACACCTAACATGTAGACCCATCTCAAAACTCATTACTGGGCACTCCATTGCACTCCAGAGAGAAGAAATCCAGTTCCATGCACCAGAACACTGACACAAATTCCCTAACCAGGAAACCTTGACAAGCCAATCGTCCAACCCCACCAACTGGGTGAAACCTCCACAATAAAAAGGAACCATAGACCTCCAGAATACAGAAAGCCCACTCCAGACACAGCAATCTAAACAAGATGAAAAGACAGAGAAATACCCAACAGGTAAAGGAACATGAAAAATGCCCATCAAGTCAAACAAAAGAGGAGGAGATAGGGAATCTACCTGAAAAAGAATTTAGAATAATGATAATAAAAATGATCCAAAATCTTGAAAACAAAATGGAGTTACAGATAAATAGCCTGGAGACAAAGATTGAGAAGATGCAAGAAATGTTTAATAAAGACCTAGAAGAAATAAAAAAGAGTCAATTAAAAATGAATAATGCAATAAATGAGATCAAAAACACTCTAGAGGGAACCAAGAGTAGAATAACAGAGACAGAAGATAGGATAAGTGAGGTAGAAGATAAAATGGTGGAAATAAATGAAGCAGAGAGGAAAAAAGGAAAATGAATCAAAAGAAATGAGGACAACCTCAGGGACCTCTGGGACAATGTGAAACGCCCCAACATTCGAATCATAGGAGTCCCAGAAGAAGAAGACAAAAAGAAAGGCCATGAGAAAATACTCGAGGAGATAATAGCTGAAAACTTCCCTAAAATGGGGAAGGAAATAGCCACCCAAGTCCAAGAAACCCAGAGAGTCCCAAACAGGATAAACCTAAAGTGAAACACCCCAAGACGCATATTAATCAAATTAACAAAGATCACACACAAAGAACAAATATTAAAAGCAGCAAGTGAGAAACAACAAATAACACACAAAGGGATTCCCATAAGGATAACAGCTGATCTCTCAATAGAAACCCTTAAGGCCAGAGGGGAATGGCAGGACTTAAAGCAATGAAAGAGAATAACCTACAACCTCGATTACTGTACCCAGCAAGGATCTCATTCAGATATGAAGGAGAATTCAAAAGCATTACAGACAAGCAAAAGCTGAGAGAATTCAGCACCACCAAACCAGCTCTTCAACAAATGCTAAGAATCTTCTCTAGACAGGAAACACAGAAAGGTGAACCCAAAACAACAAAGTAAATGGCAATGGGACCATACCTATCAATAATTACCTTAAATGTAAATGGGTTGAATGCCCCAACCAAAAGACAAAGACTGGCTGAATGGATACAAAAACAAGACCCCTATATATGCTGTCTACAAGAGACCCACCTCAAAACAAGAGACACATACAGACTAAAAGTGAAGGGCTGGACAAAACTGGGAAGACCCAGAGGGATCTGGTAGAGAGGGAGGTGGGAGGGGGGATTGGGATGGGGAATACATGTAAATCCATGGCTGATTCATGTCAGTGTATGACAAAACCCACTACAATATTGTAAAGTAATTAGCCTCCAACTAATTAAAATAAATGAAAAAAAAAAATTGAGGGATAAAGCACAAACATACCTAAGTGAAAAATGGAGGAAAATATGATTGATCAGTTCATTTAAAATATTAAAAATGGACCTTAAATATTTGGAGAGATGTTCACACTAACTCATAATTACAGAAACGTAAATTAAAACACATCGAGATACCATTTCTCATCTATCAGACTGGCAAAGTTAAAGAGAATGGGGACCATTTGCTGAGGCCGTGGAGAAAACAGATGCTCCCATATACAGCTGATGAGTACAACCCTTCTATATGGGAATTTGATAATATCTAAGAAAAAGTCTATATGTGCACTTACACTTTGACCCAGCAGTCTCAGTCTCATTTTTAAGGACCCACCCTGGAGATTTGCCTCCAACAATGTGAGGATATATGCACAAGGTTATTCATTGCATCATCATCTATAATTGCAAATTTTGGAATGCCCATGACCTAAGTCCCCATACATGGGAAATTATTTGAATAAATTGTGGTAAATGTCCACACAATGGAGTATTATGAAGTTGTGAAAAAAGAACGAGTGTGGTCTCTACTGATAGGGGATAATCTCTAGGCTGTACCGTTACTTGAGAATAGCAAAGTATAAAAGAGTATAGTACTCTACTCTTCATGTAAGAAAGAAGAGGATGTCTGCTCCTTTTTGCAGAAGAAATACAGGAAGGCTAAATCAGAAACTAGTGAAATTGGTTACTTTCAGAGAGTGGGTGGGAACAGGGTGGAAAGAATGAAAAAAATAGATCCAGAGCAGTAGGATTGAGGGGAGAGCAATACTTCAAATTCAGACCATTTGAATAACTCTGACTCTCCAACTTCAGTGGTATTTCTAAAACATAAATAATTATTCCCCAAACATAAATCATTAATGAAAATTAATCCATGTGTGGAAGATACCAAGAATATAATGCACACAGTAACAATTGACCCTAACCATATTATGAATGAATAATATTACCACACTGAAGGGGGAGGGGAAGACAAGAATTAACCAAATTTCTGGGTATTGCAATGTACCTTTGGAAAACATTGACTAGACACTGGAAAGCTAAACAAAAAAAGAACTGCACACAAATCCTGGACTCTGTATAGTAATCTTTTTTTCCCCACAGAGGTAAGAATTAGCAGTTCTGGAATTTATACACACATGCATAGTGTTATATATTGGGTTGGCTGAATAGTTCGTTTGAGTTTTTCCATGACATCTTATAGAAAAACCCATACAAATTTTTTGGTCAACCCGATATATGGCACATATACATACACACCCTGAGATTAAATAAATAATTCAATATATTGCAGCTAATTTGAGCCAGATTTTTTTCAGTGTTGAAATATATAGTTACAAATAAGGAAAGGAGAATGGCTAGAATATACCCTGTGGTATTTGACTGGAATTGGAAGTATCACTGTGAATTCACAGTGGTTTTTTTTTTTAATTAGTTGGAGGCTAATTACTTTACAATATTGTAATGGTTTTTGCCATACATTGACATGAGTCAGCCATGGATTTACATGTATTCCCCATCCCGATCCCCCCTCCCACCTCCCTCCCCATCCCATCCCTCTGGGTCTTCCCAGGGCACCAGGCCTGAGCACCTGTCTCATGCATCCAACCTGGGCTGGTGATCTGTTTCACCATAGATAATATACATGTTTCGATGCTGTTCTCTCGAAACATCCCACCCTCGCCTTCTCCCACAGAGTCCAAAAGTCTGTTCTGTACATCTGTGTCTCTTTTCTGTTTTGCATATAGGGTTATCATTACCATCTTTCTAAATTCCATATATATGCATTAGTATACTATATTGGTCTTTATCTTTTTGGCTTACTTCACTCTGTATAATGGGCTCCAGTTTCATCCATCTCATTAGAACTGATCCAAATGAATTCTTTTTAATGGCTGAGTAATATTCCATGGTGTATATGTACCACAACTTCCTTATCCATTCGTCTGCTGATGGGCATCTAGGTTGCTTCCATGTCCAAGCTATTATAAACAGTGCTGCGATGAACATTGGGGTGTATGTGTCTCTTTTAGATCTGGTTTCCTCAATGTGTATGCCCAGAAGGAATTCACAATTTTTACAAAGATGGATAGATAGAGAAATAAATGAGAATGTGTATATGTATATGGGAGCATACATCCTTATCTTTCCTAACTGTCCACTAAGAGAACCTAGAAGCAATGAAACCCCAATAGCAGTGAGCAAACCTGGTACCCAGATACTGATCTCCAAATAACACTTTCTAATGGAAAGAACCAGGATTCCTTGGAGAAGTAGTTGATTCCAGGGCTGGGGCAGAAAAAACACAAGATGAACCTTACTTTTTGTAAGAAAATGCTCCAAAAACTATAGAGGTGTGTTAGAAGGATGCCAGAAACAATGTGAAGGAGGCTCAATGACCAAAGCTGGGACAATTTGAGCAACAAAATAAATAATGATACTATTGGATTACATCCAGTAGAATAAAGATCCATAAGTGCATGCTGATATAAATAAATGGGAGAGAAGGGACTCTTTTTACAATAGAATTTCAATTAATAAGTGTAGGTGGAATGATGATAATGTAGGTGGAATAATGATCACCATTAGACAAGTACAACAATAACCATTGCAGGTGAGAACCCCTAAATTTAGTGGGTGGAAGTATGATGAGAAATGGGAATTTGTATAATTTCAGAGTATTTCCACTCAAGATACTTTTTAATTGCAAAAGGAAAAATTGAAACTTTACAGTGAAGAAACCCAGCAAGACTCCACCTTAACCAAATGATCAAGGTTAGCATCATCAGTAGTAAGATACGTCAACATTACATACCCCCTGATAACGATGTGCTGAGAAAGGGTACAGCCATTTCTGGGTATTGCAAAACAATGCATAACCTGAGTTTAATCATGAGAAAACATCTGACAAACCTAAATTGAGGTACATTCTACAAAATAACTGACTTTTCTAAAATGTCAAAGTCGTGAAAGATAAAGATTGAGGAACTGTCACAGATTAGAAGAGCCTAAGGAGACCTGAACACTAAATGCAGTGTGGGGTCCTGGATGGGACACAGGACCAAAACAGGGAAATTTGCAGTGAAATTGGCAAATTTTGAGTAAGGTCCATAAGATTAGTAGTATTCTACCAATATTTATTTCCTGGTTTTGATAGTTGTAGTATTGATTATGTAAGATGACAGAAAGCAGAGGAGGCTGAGTAGAGGAACTTTTTTTTTTTTTTTTTTTTTGCTTTTCTGTAAACCTAATTTTTTTCTAAGTAAAAAGTCAAAAGATAAAAATAAGAAAATTCTTCTAAAATAATTCCTGTTCTGTGAATATTCACACATTTCTACCTTTTATGCTGTTGTAAGCAAACATCTTCCTTTTATAGTCTTAACCATGACTTCACAGAACTCTGAAAACATCTTTTTTTGTTGTTGGCAAATGAAGTAAGGGGAAGAATCACATGCAAAATATTCAGTTTGCATACCCATTATCCAAAATAAAACATCACAAAGAAACCTTTTTGGCTTTCTTCTTTATCAAAGCACTGAACCCAGTCACACAAATCTGGGCCTCCCAAAAGAAGCTATACATCCAAAAGAGATGCCTCCTCGCTTGTGTAGTGATGTAACTTATCGATCCTCTTTCACCAGAACAAAAATGTCTTTTTCTGATCACTGTATCCTGTATAACGAGTTTCACACCTAGAAATATCGTTGATGGTTACTTGTGGTTGATGACACATTTTACTCTGCTGCCTGTTTTAATACCAAGTATAAAATTATATTTGTTCCTATCTTAAGCTTTTGTGATAATATGCTACTATCTCATTTGTTTATTCTTTTCAGATATTGCAAATTCTGTATCTTGAGCAGTTTGTGATTGAAGTAACTATGATATTTTTAAGATTTAAAACAAATTCATTAAAATAATAGATCTAGAATTTTAACTCTTCATTAATTATTATGACGTGTAAGATTTGGTAGCTGATTTTTTAGCACTGGTACTTTGGCTGTATTTAAATAGAAAACTAAATATAAGGTTTAAATTAACATATAAGGTTTAAAATAAGGTAATTTCATTAGATGGGCTTCCCTGGTAGCTCAGTGGTAAAGAATCAACTTGCCAATGCAGACTTGAGTTTGATACCTGGGTCATAAAGATCCCCCGGAGAAGGAAATAGCAACTCACTCCAGTATTCTTACCTGCGAAATCCCACGGACAGAGGAGCCTGGCCGGCTAGAGTCTCTGGGGTCCCAAAAGAGTCAGACACAACTTCCTGACTAAACAACAGTTTCATTAGATACATCATGCTTTTTTGAGCACTCACCCACTTATTATTAGGTGGTTATTAGGCACCTTTCTTGGAGAGGTATATAGGAGTAATCAAACTGTATATACAATGCCCATGTCTTCATGGAACTTACATTTTATTGCACACAAGGACCAAGTGAACTTATTTTGAAATTGACTCTTGCTGTGTTTTTAAATTGAACTGCTTTGCATGTTAGAAACTCATTTGATCACATAGTGAATTGTAAGAAACTTACTAGAGAATAACATTTTGCCTGTTAAATTTTTTAAAATCTTAGGGATTTTCTCCTTTTCTGCAAGTTCTGTTTTCACAATGAAATATTTAATAACCTCTATAACACATGGTAGATATGCATCATTGATGGATTTTGGCTTTTATTGCTCACTCTGTTGGAACAATTAATCCATATAAAAGCACTGCTTTTTGCCAGAACAAGCTTGTTTTTCAACACTGAGGCATTTTCTTGTGGTCTACAGATGTTGGCTGAATAGGCGTCAGATCGACGGCTCTTTGAACAGAACCCCGCCTGGGTTCTATGACAGAGTGTGGCAGATCCTGGAGCGCACGCCCGATGGGATCGTTGTGGCCGGGAGGCATTTGCCCCAGGTACAGCCCCACTGTGTCCAGTGTCCGTAAAAGGGACTTCTAAGGAGACCTAAAGGGAAAAGAAGACAGCAGAGGGTGAAATGGTCAGACAGCATCACAGACTCAATGGACGTGAATCTGAGCAAACTCCAGGAGATAGTGAAGGACAGGGAAACCTGGTGTGCTACTCTCCATGGGGTCGCAAAGAGTCGGACAGGACTTAGTGACTGAGCAACTACAAAGGAGCAGAGAGTTCTTTCCTTCTCTGCTTTGCAAATGACCTTTCTACTTATTTCATTTTCTAAGAATATTTAGGTACTTGAAAGGAGAAAATAAGAAGCCTGATCAAGTGGATTAGAAATAATAGCAATGATGGTAGAAATATCACCAAGTGCAATAGGCCAGTGGCAGGGAACCTCACAAACAGGAAAACATATGTTCAAAAACCAAATCAGTCTTAAGAAACAAGGTGGTTTAGTAATGCTGTGGCTAGAAATTACTAATTAAGAGTTGGATTGAACATGAAAAGTACAGTAACTTTTAGGTCATTAGACAATCACTGATCTGAATGAATTAGTATTCCCTTCTTCAAATGGTTTTCCAGTTTCTATCAACTGGCCAGCCTCTTTAATTCTTTAATTTAATTCTGACACCTAAATCATTCTGCTTATGCACAAATGTGAATAATTAGGCCTTCTAGAAATGGAGTACTGTATCTGTTTATAGTGTTGAAACATCAGCCAAATTCTTTGTGATAAAGGTCTTTATCAAAGTATTCTTTTTTTATTGAAGTATAGTTGATATACAATGTGAGTTTCAGATATACAACATAGTGATTCAATATTTCTATAGATTATATTCCATTTAAAGTTATTATAAAATATCGACTATATTCCCTGTACTGTAGCATATTTATTTATTTTATACATAGTTTGTGCCTCTTAGTCTCCCACACCTATCTTGCCCCTCTACTCTTCCCTCACCCCACTGGTAACTACTAGTTTGATCTCTATATCTGTGAAAATAAAATATTGTTAAAACACACACCTATACTCATTTTGTTGATATGTACACAGGGTATTTCTGAAAGAACCCACAAGAAATCGATAGCATTCTTTTCTTCGCCTTTGGGGAAAGGGACTGTGGTCTATGGTACAGTTTGGGCTTTTCACTGATAATCCTTTTTAACCTTTCAGATTTTTGAACTTTGTGAATCTACTATTTTTTTTAAAAAAATGAATAAGAACTTTTTAAAGTATTTTTTATGCTGTTCACAGACTGTTGACTGGTTTTTGTTGGTTGTCAGTATAGGTGCTCCAGTCCTTTCCAAGGTGCTCTCTATGACCCTTGTATGGAGCGCCTCTGTCTCCTGTGGGCAGGGAACCCACTTCAACTGTTCGTGTCCTGCTTCTTCTAGTAGGCCTTGTGTCTGAGTAGAGAGGACTGTTGCAACCTTCTGTCGCTTCTTTCCCAGCCTCCACTAATACCTACCAGACTTTATTTTAATTATCTGATCACCTGGGCATATTCTCTCCTTGCTGACAACGTGTTAAGAATTTTTAAGTGCCAGGCACTTTTCTAAGTGCTCCTTTAATCCTTAGAACCGTCTTTTGCGGTAGGTACTGTATTACTGCCATTTGACAGACAAGGAGACTGAAACACAGCTCAGTGGTTTTCCCAAAGTGATACATCTAGGAAGAACCTGACCTAGTGTGACCTCCTTCCCAGCAGTTTGGCTTCTGAGCCTTTTCTCTTAACTTCTCTGCTACACTTTCCACTTGTTTCAGAGACTGGAAAATAAGGTAGCCTGATAACTCTTCTCTAGATTTAACTACCATATTGCATACTAGCCATGCTGACTTTTCAAATGAGATATATTAAAAGGACATTGATGTGAACCCATGAAAAGATCTTCCTTTCCTTCTGTAACCCCATTCATCTCATTGCTAGACATCTAAACAGTTATAATTGCAGGCATATCTCAAATAGTGCAAGTTTGGTTCCAGATGATCACAGTAAAGCAAATTACATAATTTTTTTCTGGTTATTCAGTTCATATTAAAGTTATGTATACACTATACTGTAGTCTGCTAGGCATGCAATAGCATTATATCTAAGAAAACAATGTACATACCTTAATTTAAAAGTACTTTATTGCTAAAAATTGGTAACCATCATCTAAAAGCACGGGGCTACCAGAAACTTTCAATTTGTAAAATGAACAACAACAAAAATCTACAAAGTGCAGTAGAGTGAACCATAATAAAGCAAGGTATGCCTGCACCAGCTTCATTTTTCCCTAAATTAGGTACTACCTATAATCATTGACAGTATGTTGGATTGTATTGAATACAAAATACAATAGGTGGGCCATATTGAATATAGGACTGAAGCATTATTACACCAAGCAAAATAATATTGCTGTCACTTAATTGCAAGGAGACAATGGACTCAGTCCCATTTTGAATAGCAAGTAGATACACATGTTCTAGGGTATGGGTAAATTCACTGTAGATCATGCTCTGAGGTAAAGGCAAATTAAGTATGACTCATCATCTCTTCATCATTATTAACCAGGTAATAATTCTGGTTACTCCATCTGCTTTCTGTCATTCAAGCCTAACATTTAGAGCCTTTCCTTCCATCCTTTGAAGGTTATCCACCATGCCAAGATTTGTTATTTGTTTGAGTTTATTTTCTGCTTTCATTTGGTTTGTGGAAAGTTTATGGAAGATTTTACAATACTCTTGTTTTAAATGAAATATAAAGAATAGATTAGAGAAAATTTTTTGTTTTGCTTTTTTCTGTTTGCTTACCATTTCTTCACATGATATTGTTTCACTTATTTGTATGCATTTTTATGCTGCCAGCTCAGAAGGACCTGCCACAGAAATGATGTTAATTCAGTAGCAAGTGACTTAGATGCTGAAGTATGACAGCAAGCATAACTTGTTGTGTTAATTCTGAAAGCAATATGTATTCTTATGTGTTGTTCAATTTTTGTCCATTCCTTTTGTGTATTGAAGTAGTTTTCTAATACAGTCTCTTTTCCCTCAATACATTAATATAGGAAAGATAGCTATTAAAACAGGAGGTTTAATTTATCACAAGAGTCAGCTGGTTAGCTTAAGTAGTTTGACATATATAAAATCCAGTCATATAGCTGAAAATGCTCTCTAAGGTTTTGTAGAAGCTGAAAAAGATACTAGCAAATGAAATTTTCCTGTTAAGTGGGAACCAGAGTGTGACAATGCAGCATTTTAATGTTGAGTTATTTTTTTCAGCAACCAACCCTGTCAGATATGACCATGTATGAGATGAATTTCTCTCTCCTTGTTGAAGACATGTTGGGAAATATTGACCAGCCAAAATACAGACAGATTGTCGTGGAGGTTTGTATTTAACAATGTAGATTGCTGAGGAAGTGCTTTCTATCTGCTCCCTGAAAACCAGTATATAGGAAACTGCTTAAGAGGCCAGGAATTCACTCCTCACCTAACCCAGATCTCCAGTTGAGTCCTGGAGGAGATGGCTATCCTTGACCCTTGAGTTGAGGCACATGAACAATTCAAACATCTTAAACCCATCAGGGTAGAAAGACTGACTGGCCAACTTTCTCAGCTACACACTCACCCCCACAATAAGTGCATCAACAGTAGCATAAAAGAGATGACGTGACCTTTTTCTGTTTGTCTTATTTTCATTTTTTCCTGTTTACCAAAATGACTCATGACTATTGTAGAAAAGTTCAATAGTTGAGGAAATTATAGAAAAGAAAACCAAAATATATCTCTGTATCCACTAGCTATAGATCATCACTATTATTTTGAGGGACACCTTTCCAGACATCTCTGTGAACAGAGAAAGTGTGTAATTTTGTATATCATCATTGCTGCATATAAAGTTAAATGCTAAAATACACACACCTGTGCATGCACATGTACACATACTTTTTTGCCATTAAAAGTATTACATCAAATACATAGAGATTCCCTTGAATGAATATAATGTATAGCTCATCCTAGCTTTGTTTCTCTGAGAATGTCTCCATCAGAATCTGTGTTTCTTGAGGGTGGATAATATGTCCTATCGATAACAGAAGCTCTCAGTGAGTGCTGAACTGGATGTGGCACGTCTTAAAATCCAACGTGTCTGGAGCTACAGTCAGCTGAGTGAGATTCAGCCTCATCTATGATAAGCCAGAATTTGGGCTAGAGTATCAGCCAATCAGTTTCATAGCTTGTGGGAATGAGACAGAGACTGGGGTCAAGAAAAGATGGGATTTTTAGAAGAGTGATTGCCTTCTTTGTACTGTTAACCTTTTGGTATCTCATGCCTATAGATGCCCCTAACATGTGGTCATTCTCTTTGCAGAAGAAATTTACCTTTAGAACTTGAGCAAAACCAAATTCTTTTGTATAAAGCTCTGCCCCAAGGTATCCCACATTGTGACTCCTGGATTTTTTCTTAGTGTTTCCTTTGGTTCTTTCAGGTACTAATTAGGAAACATTTCAATAAAGTATATCAGAAAGATTCCCAAGTTGGAAATTATGTCTTTATCCTGTTCCATGTACAAACTAGGAACCATAATCATCATCAGGAAGTCTTTACCAAGCATTATGTACTCAGATACAATTTTGCTTATTACAGTTTGTCATATAAAATCAACATTACTACTTAGGATAAATGTATAGGGTAGCCAAACAATAGGATGATGCCTTAAACTAAGATAGCTTATAAAAACCAAATAGTGCTCATGTCATAAAGAATCACAGTTAAGTTTATTGTTTAAAACATAACTATCCCCTGAGAAATACTATGATGACAGAGAATTATACTCATTTTGGCGTGCTAGACTTTAAGTCATTTGATCGTGAGCCTAGATCCAAATTCTGCACTGTACTCATCTGCCTTCCTTTCTGAGGCAGCCTCTACACCACTGGACCCTGTTTCGGTACACCAAACAGTGGCTTGTCTGCCACCAAGCGTGATGGTCTGAAGACCAGAGAGAGTTCAGACACTTTGGATACCATGGGGCACTGTTGACAGAAAAGTCATTTTTCTAAGTTATCAATTTTATTTAAGTGACTGAGAAACATTTTCATATAGCTACAGGGATACAGACAATGAAAAAAAAATGAGATTTCCAAACAGAACTCATGCTATTAATTTTCACAGTTAGGAAGATTCCATCCATAGATGATCCTAACACCTATCATTGTACAGAACAAGCTGTAGAATACAAGGACCATCCATCAGTCTGAGCAAAGAATGAAAACATATGCAGACTATGTCGCTTTTATGGTTCATATAATTGGCTTTCGATGTCTGTCTCTTCTAGTTACTAATGGTCGTATCCATTGTACTGGAAAGGAACCCTGAGCTAGAATTTCAAGACAAAGTAGATCTTGACAAACTGGTGAAAGAAGCATTTCATGAATTTCAAAAAGATGAGAGTCGACTAAAGGAAGTTGAAAAACAAGTAAGTAGAGAAAATAGCTTTTTGTAGAATTTTTTTTCTCAATTCTTCAAAGTATCCCTAAATCCCTTATCATTTAACTTACAAAACAGATATACAGAGTATGAAACAAGAAGAAGTCTGATTTATTTGAGGAATTAATATTACTTTTTAGTCAATTATTAGTCATTTCCGCTAAGAAGTTCTGACTAGAAAGATATCTACAAGATAAATTTCCTTTATGTAGTTAGCAGTTAAAATGTGTTTTACCAGAAAGCAGCCATGGATTCCAGAAGGCTATAAAATTAAATTCTGGGAGGATGGGAATGAGTAACAGGCTACACTGGTGCTGTGTACTACCTAATATAGCTCCTTCCAGGCTGTCTGTTTAATATTTTATTCTCGACCATAAAAAGGTTCCCTAAGTAAATAAAAATTATCAGCAAAAAAGAGAATACTGAAAATGTCTGTCTTTGTTTTTTATGCTGAGAAGATGCCTCAGGAAAATAAAAGGAAAAACTCAAGAAGCTCATATTTTCCACAAGGAAATCTTCCTGTGAATTTATTTTTCCCTCTGGGCTGACACTGATTTTACCTGTCAACTCTTTACAAACAAAAACTCAGATGACTCACTTACTATTTTCCTTTGTAGGATGACATGACTTCCTTTTACAACACTCCCCCCCTGGGAAAAAGAGGAACATGCAGCTATTTGACGAAGGTTGTGATGAATCGGCTGCTGGAAGGAGAAGTCAAGCCAAGCAATGATGACCCGTGTCTGGTTAGCTAGTGAGTAAGGTGGTAGACTTTGTTAAGACAGGTTTTCCAGCAGTGTGTTGTTTGTGTTGAAGCTTCATCAAGGCCCCATTAATGTGTGGGCTGACCATGCTGTTGAATTGGTCGCCACACCCTTGGTGGAATTATTGGACTTCTTGCATGCCATAACCAATCTAATGGTAAGAAATGCTTGTAATCAAGTGAAAATAAGTTCTCATGATTATGCCAGCTACAGTAATAATCTACTGAGCAGTAGTAATAGTTTATTAATTGAAAGTTTACCACTGCATGTTTTCTGATTACATAACTCTTCAAATGGAGCCTTTTCTCATTTTGGATTAAATTCCCACCTTACTGCCAATTAAATGAATTTTCCAACTAATAATGCATACCGGGAATGAAAGTATATTGAAAAAATGGTAAATTATTTTTAAGTAACATGCTTCTAGAACAAGATATTAATATGCATCATAAAAGCAAAATCAACCAGCTGGTATTTTGATTCTCAAACTGCATTATTGGTAATATTTTAGAATACAGAGCTATTGTACAATTTTTACCTTGTAAACATTATTATTGTTTTGTATTTGTGCTAACTGTAGGGGTTGGGCTAAAGTAATAACTCTATACCTTATCAAATATTTTCTTTGCGCCCTTAGTAAAGATAAATATGGATTGTTAACCTAGTTTGTACTCATATAACCAAAATTAAAAATCATTAAATTTTATTTCTGAATTAATGAATATATCTGAATACATTCTTTGTTCTCATTATTCACAGTATTGAATTTATTACTCCTGAATGTTTTCATTTGATTGGGAGATGAAAGAGAATCTGTGGTACCTACCATTAGACATATTTTGTTACCAAATTTACTTAAGCTGATGTTAATAAAAATATAAAGTATGTTAAACATTTAAATTTCATCAGTTTATTTCCTTACTAAATGCTACAATGAAGCCCATTAATTTGAGCCCTGACCCCAAAGGGGAGTCATTTTTCTCACTAGTCTTATGGGAATTTCACCTGAAAAATCAAACTTGTCATGAAAAATGCAGTCCATTTATAAAATCTTGAAAGGATCTAAGACAGAAAGGACAAGTAGCTTAAGTGACAAGTCAGGTTGACATCAAATAAATGGGTGCAGGAGCACATGAAAAAATCTGGAATCAGGCACATTCCTCATAACTTTGAGGTACACTTGCAAAGAGTGTGCTGGTTGGCAAAACTGAGAAAAATGAGGTAAAATCTGACCTTATAGAACTTTTTTGTTTTGAGAAATCAGGGAGAAAAATATTTTCAGAATCTGTTATGTGTTAAGTGTTCACATGAATTATACTATCAAATTTGTATACTGATCATATGAAACAGAAATTGTTATCCTAGTTTTACAGTTAAGAATACTAAGGTCCAAGGGCTTCCCTAGAATCCGCCTTGCAATGCAGAAGACAGGGGTTTGATCCCTGGCTGGGAAATTAAGATCCCCGTGCACTACAACTCCAGAGCCCACGTGCTGCCACCGCTGAGCCCACGGGCCACAGCTGGAGAGCACGCCTGACGCAATGGAGAGCCTGTGTGCCACAGCTAAGATCCCATGCAGCTAAATAAATGAATAGTAAGAAATAAATTATACTATCCAGATCATGTAATAAATTCCTCCACTTTTATGGTATGAAAAGAATTGAGATTTGTGTCTACAGTACAGAATCTATGTACTTTTAACTAATATTATAGAATCTATGTACATTTCATTAATCTACTACAGACTATGATTTTTCTTCTCTTTAATGGGACTGTAATATTAGAATGCCACATTTCCAGGTAAAATTCACAAGAGAGAAGCCAGAAGTAGTTGATTCAGACTATGGGAAATGAACCAGTTTAGGAGGAGTTCTCCTAGGTTCTTCAAGAATTCTGGCTTTACGCTATCTTTTCTGATTGCACTGTCTCCAATTCCAAACCAATCACTGGTTTCTGTCCAGAACCATCATCTTACTGGATTACAAACCACTTCTGCAAGTTGTAAATACTGTAAGTGTTCATTGCTCAAAGAGAATTCCTCACTAGTCATTCAAATTGTTTTTAATTGATTCAGAGAAATTGATGAAATAAAGAACATAAATCTGGCTCTGAAGAAAATTCCACTAGTAACATAATAGGAAATAAAAGTGATATCATTAAAATAAGTGTTTTACTCCAATGGTCAATCATTTAAAAGAGGTAGAACAACTTATATTTGGCAGTGTGGATGTATTTGAATACTAGAGTCAGACTGTACAGTCACCCCTCAGTGTCCACAGCAAATTAGTTCCAGGACCCTCATGGATACCCAACCCATGGATACTCAAGTTCCTTATATGAAATAGCATGACCTGCATCAGTTCAGTCGCTCAGTCCTGTCCAACTCTGCGACCCCATGGATCACAGCACACCAGGTCTCCCTGTCCATCACCAAGTCCCAGAGTTTACTCAAACTCATGTCCATCGAGTCAGTGATGCCATCCAGCCATCTCATCCTCTGTCATCCCCTTCTCTTCCTGCCCCCAATCACTCCCAGCATCAGGGTCTTTTCCAATGAGTCAAATCTTCACATGAGGTGACCAAAGTATTGGCGTTTCAGCTTCAGCATCAGTCCTTCCAATGAACACCCAGGACTGATCTTTAGGATGGACTGGTTGGATCTCCTGTCCAAGGGACTTTCAAGAGTCTTCTCCAACACCACAGTTCAAAAGCATCAATTCTTCGGCACTCAACTTTCTTCACAGTCCAACTCTCACATCCAATATGTGACCACTGGAAAAACCATAGCCTTGACTGGACAGACCTTTGTTGGCAAAGTAATATCTCTGCTTTTTAATATGATATCTAGGTTGGTCATAACTTTCCTTCCAAGGAGTAAGCGTCTTTTAATTTCATGGCTGCAGTCACACAATCTGCAGTGATTTTGGAGCCCCCCAAAATAAAGTCTGACACTGCTTCCACTGTTCCCCATCTATTTCCCATGAAGTGATGGGACCAGATGCCATGAACTTAGTTTTCTGAATGTTGAACTTTAAGCCAACTTTTTCACTCTCCTCTTTCACTTTCATCAAGAGGCTTTTTAATTCCTCTTCACTTTCTGCCATAAGGGTGGTGTCATCTGCATATCTGAGGTTATTGATATTTCTCCCGGCAATCTTGATTCTAGCTTGTGCTTCTCCCAGCCTAGCATTTCTCATGATGTACTCTGCAAATAAGTTAAATAAGCAGAGTGACACTATACAGCCTTGACGTACTTCTTTTCCTATTTGGAACCAGTCTGTTGTTCCATGTCCAGTTCTAACTGTTGCTTCCTGACCTGCACATAGGTTTCTCAAGAGGTGGGTCAGGTGGTCTGGTATTCCCATCTCTTTCAGAATTTTCCACAGTTTATTGTGATCCACACGGTCAAAGGCTTTGGCATAGTCAATAAAGCAGAAATAGATGTTTTTCTGGAACTCTCTAGCTTTTTCGATGATCCAGCAGATATTGGCAATTTGATTTCTGGTTCCTCTGCCTTTTCTAAAACCAGCTTGAACAACTGGAAGTTCACGGTTCACATATTACTGAAGCCTGGCTTGGAGAATTTTGAGCATTACTTTACTATCGTGTGAGATGAGTGCAATTGTGTGGTAGTTGAGCAATCTTTGGCATCGCCTTTCTCTGGGATTGGAATGAAAACTGACCTTTTCCAGTCCTGTGGCCACTGCTGAGTTTTCCAAATTTGCTGGCATATTGAGTGCAGCACTTTCACAGCATCCTGCATACATCCTCCATATACTTTAAATCATCTTTAGATTATTTCGAATTCCTAATACAATGTAAATGCTGTGTAAATAGTTGCCAATATGCTGCAAATTCTAGTTTTGCTTTTTGGAACTCTGTAATTTTTTTTCTGGCTATTTTCAATCCATAGTTAGTTGAAACTGTAGATGTGGAACACAGCTAACTATATACATGCACACACATGCAAGAACTATATCACATTATGTTTTTTGTGAACTCTGTAAGTTTGCTATATCTTTTTTGAGTGACAAAAAATCTTGTTCTATTATTATATATTTGATTCTCTTTTCCTTAACATAAAAAATGGAGCTAATGGTGCTTTATTATTTACTTTGAAGAAGTACTAAAGATTAATTAGATTTGCATTAAGTAATCTGAACTCCTTGAAAAAACAGGAATAACAATACTTCAGTGGGGAAAATAACATGCATATAACATACAAATATTAAATATATATAGATTCCATTCCTTTTTATATGTGTATGTATATTGAATTTATATCTATGCATATGTATTCAATTTTTTCTTGAAAAACACATGCATATAGATTTGCCCTTTTTTGTTTATTTACTGTAGTGAAAATACTTCAGGGAACTCCTTTGTGAGTTTTGCAGCTCTTTGAGAAACTATCCAGTTAAAATGTTTGGAATGTGTGTTAAGAAAAAGAAATGACATTTTCTTGAGAAGAAAAAATAATTTCACCATACACAAAATGGCTTAGAGTAATATAGATGCTTTTCACTGTATTCTTTTCTTTTCTCCTTACCCCCACCCCCTTCCCATACAAATACAGAAAACAGGTAACATGTGAGCATGGGCATTACTTAAAATATACTTATATTTCAATGTAAGTTTTCTTGTAATATTATGGTTAAAGAGGAAAGTGACTTGAATTGAAATTGATAATTTACTTACATCTGGCTTTTAGGTTTGTGCATCCATAAAAAACCATATACTGCTTCTTTTTTCTTCTTCTTCTTCTTTTTTTTTTTTTTTCTGGTTGTTGTTGTTGCTCAGTAATATATCATATTTATTTATTTTTTTCTTTTTACCTTTTGACCCCTTTTACCTCCCCAGCCCCCACCTTTGGCAACCATCAATCTGATCTCTGTAGTTATGAGCTTGCTTTTTTTTTTTTCCTGATTCCACATATAAGACATCATACAGTCTTTGTCTTTCTCTGTCTCTGACTGACTTCACTTAGCATAATGTTCTTGAGGTCCATCCATGTTGAAGCAAATGGCAAGATTTTTTTCTTTTATGGCTGAATAATATGCAGTAGGGCTTCCCCTCATAGCTCAGTCAGTAAAGAATCTGCCTGTAGTGCAGGAAACCTGGGTTTGATTCCTGGGTCGGGAAGATTCCTTGGAGAAGGAAATGGCAACCCACTTCAGTATTCTTGTCTGGAGAATCCCATGAACAGAGGAGCCTGGCAGGCTACAGTCCCATTGGGTCACAAGAGTCAGACACGACTTAGCAACTAAACCACCGCCAATATGCAGTAGAATATTACCTTATCTATTCATCCATCAATGAACACCTAGGATATTGCATATCTTGACTCTTGTACATAATGCTGCAATGAACATGAGATGCAGGTATCCTTTTGAGTTAGCATTTTCATTTACCTTGGGTGAATACCCAGAAGTGGAATTGCTGAATTGTATGATGGTTCTCTAGTCAAAGCTATGGTTTTTCCAGTAGTCATGTATGAATGTGAGAGTTGGACTATAAAGAAAGCTGAGCACCGAAGAATTGATGCTTTTGAACAGTGGTGTTGAAGACTCTTGAGAGTCCCTTGGACTGCAAGGAGATCCAACCAGTCCATCCTAAAGGAAATCATTCCTGAATATTCATTGGAGGGACTGATGCTGAAGCTGAAACTCCAGTACTTTGGCCACCTGATGCAAAGAACTTACTCATTAGAAAAGACCCTGATGCTGGGAGAGGTTGAAGGGGGAGGAGAAGGGGATGACAGAGGATGAGATGGTTGGATGGCATCACCAACTCAATGGACATGAGTTTGACTAAGCTCTGGGAGTTGGCAATGGACAGGGAGGCCTGGTGTGCTGCAGTCCATGGGGTCGCAAACAGTCAGACACGATGGAGCGACTAAACTGAACTGAACTGAATGATGGTTCTATTTTTAATTTTTTGAGGAACTTCCATACTGTTTCTCATAATGACTGCTGCACCAATTTATACTACCACCAACAGTGCATTAGGATCCACTTTTCTTCACACTCTCACCTACAATTTGAGAATGTATACAAATTCAATATACATATACAATATGTATACCAATTGTATACATATGTATACAATATGTATACAATTTGTAATTTGTATACATATTGTATACATATTCAATATACATACACATATAAATTGGAATGGAATTAAACATATGAGTATGCTTAATACATGCATATTATATGCATGTTAATTTTCCCCACTGAAATATTGTTATTGCTCTTTTTTTTCAATGAGTTCAGATTACTCCATGCAAATCTAATTAATCTATAGTACTTCTTCAGGGTAAATAATAAAACACTGTTAGTTCCATTTTTTATGTTAAGCAAAATGAGAATCAGATTTTTATTTCTCTTTTCTTATAATAATCATTCTGACAAATGTGAGATTTCTCATGGTGGTTTTGATTTGCATTTGATTAGTGATGTTGAGCATCTTTTTATGTACCTGTTGGCTCTCTATAGGTCTTCTTTAGGAAAATGTCTATTCAGATCTTCTGCTCATTTTTTAGTTAGACTTTTTTTTTTTTTTCCCTGTTTTGCTATTGAGTTGTATGAGTTCTTTATTTTGGATGTCAGTCCCTTATCAGATACATGATTTGCAAATATTTTCTCCTATTCTTTTCATTTTGTTCATGGTCAAGAATACGTTAAGGAGAGGAATATGGCAAAGAACACTTGATATATGAAGAGAGTTTATGAAAAGATAACCAGCTAGTTTATAAAACAAGCATGAAAAAAAAAGTATCAACTTAAAGTTGAAACCCATGGAAAGAATTGGAGACTAACACTTAATAGCTAGGGCAACTGGAAATAAAAAACTTGAAATGTTTAATATTTGCTGAAATATAGGGGGAATGAACTATGTTGTATTTTTGAGAATTAAAACATTTGATTAGCTGAGCAAAGTTGCTGGAATCTGCCACTGTCTTAGTTGAAAACAAACACCATTTGCAAATCCACATAGGAGTTTTAACTTCCTGCTTAGATGTTACATATGCAGAATTCTGAAGTTTTCTACCACTGAAGGCATTCAGAATCTGTGACCTAAGTATAGACTTCGTGTTTTGGTGAAATTCAAAATCTGTGGTTCTGAAAGATATGTTTGGATCAATAAATCTTGATGTTCCCTCTACAGAAGCTATTGTCTGTTTTCTAAATAGAAGAGCAAAGAACAATAAGAATTAGAACACAGAACTCATGAATTTTAGAAGTCTCATTTGGCCTACAGAGACAAAACGTTTTTAACAGCTGTATTAGAGACCGACTGAAAATATTAGCACATTTATCCAGGCATGACAAGATTTAAATCTAATTTAAAGCTTCCTCTATCACAATGGCAGATTTATTGTGTAAGTTTATTGTATAAGCAATGTCTGTTGGAAACTCCTCACTGAATATTAAATTCAGCTACATTTCCAGAACATCATTTTGAGAAACATGATGTTTTCCAGATTTCCTTCCATTTTATTTAAGTCTGAAAAGATCATATTTCAGTTTTTAAAAATCAGAGTGTGGAATCACCTTGATATCATCTCCAATATATGATAAGTTTGCAGTGCCTAATGGATACCAAACAACATTTATAGAATACCTAAGTAAACTTTTTTTTACCAGAACTCTAAAGAGTAGGATCAGATAAAAGTACTTCATGAGCGTGCATATTAAATAGATGGCATGTAAAAGTAGGAGAGTCAAACCAATGTGAAAACAGTTGTAACAGCACAAAGAGACCACATTTAAATCAAGAAAAGCCAGGAAGTATTGTAGTATGCAGCCAGATTCATATCCTACAATATGTCCAGGCTCTTCTTGATTTAAATGTGGTTTCTCTGTGCTGTTACAACTCTTTTTGTTATAGCTAAAAGCTCTGGGAGACAAACTCACTCAGAAGGACAGTGTGGATAGTGGAGTGCGGTTTATTACACCAGCGGGTCCAAGGCAGAGTCTCTTCTTTAGCTAGGGACCCCAACTGACTTTTGTGAAAACCTTATATAACTTAAGTGTATGTGCTCAAGCCCACATCCCCAAATTCCTTAAACCTAGCCTGGAAAATGTTAAAGGGAGATACACTCAGGTTACAGCCATGATTCATAATCAGAAGGGTCAGCTGGTTATATGTTGTAGCCTACACCAGTGGGTGCCATAAAGATTACAAAGGTGATTGACTACATAGGGGATTAGCACATTCTTTTTGGCATCGGGAAATCTTAGTATGGAATCTGGTGTTTATCAGTCCAGGAGGCCAGTTCGGCAGTAGGTAGTTATCCCCACGGCTCTTAGGCACATAGTCCAAAGTTCACTGAAAGTGCAAGCAAGCATATAGTCCAAAGTTCACTGGGAATGTAAGACGGAGCTTCCTTCTTTTTAAAAATGGAGTCAACTCAGCCTGTTGCTTTCCTCCTTCATTCCCCTCTTGATGCTCTCAACTTCCAGTGTAAGCATCACTCATTGAGATGTACTGCATTTTAGGCTTCCTGGTATATACTCGAGTAAATGAAGTCATCCTCTATGATACAAAGTTGGAATACAAGGTCCACATAACAGAATCAACAGAACAACTATGACAATGGTTAATACAGTTTTCCACCAATCACCCTTTACCTATGATAGAACAGAAGTCCAAAAAGGAAGATTATCATCAGACATAGCTTTTACTTGATCTTTCATGTCATCTAGAGTGACTGATATATTGCCAGACAAATCAGGAATATATACACAACATTCAGCTTTGATTATAGCACAGGTCCCTCCTTGAGCGACTGTAAGTATGTCTAAAGCCATTCTATTTTGAATTACTGCTTTTCTCATTTGTATTTGTTCAGTATTTAGTGCTTGAATAGCTCTTAGGCTGTCATTTAGGGCTCTTTGGGTGAAATTAGTTAGAGCTTCAACTCTAATCATTTTATCCATAGTGCCCAACGAGGGAACAAATATAGCAGCTAAATAATTATACCAATGGAAAACTGATCGTGACCCTCTAGCCCTTAGGGTAAATTTAAAGGCTCTTGTATTGTTGACATGATGTTTCCATGAGCAAAGGCCAGACCTAAAGTACACCTCCCTATCCATCCTGGGGGCAACCAAGGTCATAAGTTAGTCCCACATAACCAATGGGTGCCATTAGAAGCAATCCACCTGATTCTGGGGTTGATTCCCCAGTCTGTCCTGGGCCATTGGGTGGATTGACTGGGATCATAAGAACTTTATACGTCTTATAGCACTGTTCTGTCCATAGAAAGCCCATTGGTTTTAAATTCTTTTTATCTATTGTTCAGTTTTTATATCCAATAGTGTGTACATCTTGTTCCCAGCAAATTTCAGCTAGCCTAACAAGTTGTCCCTTTTCTGGGTAATCCACATATATTCATCCCATATCTAGTAAAATTGGTCAAAATATCAGTTATTTTCTGATATTTTGGATTTAATGACTGTCACGTAATACTGATAAACATTTTCTGAGCTAAGAGTATAATTAAAATGTATCCCAGAGCCGTTCATCAGATCATTGGCCTTTTTATCGTGCCAATGGGTAGTGGCTGCTGTGATTACAGTTTTTATACTCAATTTTTGTTGTTTTGCCTGATGCAAAAAACCACATCACCCCTCTGCAAAGGTAATACCCACCATGGGAGCCCATCCATGACAGACATGGGCATGGCTCCACATACCCAGCAGCTAGATTTTTTTATGGAAGTCAGCATAGGAATGTGCCGGTGAAATGAAAACGTTGTCTTGTGCTGAAACTACAGGTAGTCTCAAGAGAATACTGGCAAGTTCTTGAAGCAGCAACTGATTGTAGAGCTTCATCTCTTCTTCTTTAAGATGATCTTGGTTTCACAGGGATCAGTGGGGTCCCTTTGTGTAGTCCACTCGGCGTCCTCCGGATCTGCATGGTATGCTGTCTTCACCCTCGTGTGGTGGATCCAGGGAGTGACACCTGCAACTTTAACTGCCGTGGGGGTGGTTAGAACAACAGTGTATGGATCCTTCCAATGTGGGGCCAAGGAGTCTTGTTTCCAATCCTTGACCCACACCTGATCACCGGGCACAAATTCATGAATCTGTTCCCCAAGGGGGACCGACACCCTTTCTTGTACAAACTTAATTACCTGATTTATTACCTGACCCAATTGTTCCATCTGCTGTGAAATCCCATTCACCCTTACCTGTGGCAGATTTGCCTACACCTGTCTTACTATGGGAGGGGGCCTCCCAAAGACAATTTCATAAGGAGAATAACAGTGGGATGCAGGGTTACCCTTATAAGGCTGCCGAAAGCAAGTCCATTCATGAAGAGTCAGTCTCTATGATCCATTTTGAAAGTGTCTCTTTAAGAGTACAGTTGGTTCTTTCCACCACTCCAGAACTCTGGGACCTGTATACCATATGTTGTTTCCACTTGATATTTAGAGCTTTACATACCTGTTGAATTAACTCGGTTACCAAAGGCGGGGCCATTGTCTGATCCTATACTGGTTGGGAACCCAAATCAGGGGATTATTTCCGAAGCAGAGAGCAAGCCACTTCATTTGCTTCTTCATTTCAGGTGGGGAAGGCTTCTTCTCATCCTGAGAAGGTACATACCATGGCCAGTAAATAACGACAGTGTTGGCAGGGTTTCATCTCAGTAAAGTCCACTTCTAAATGTTCAAAGGGTAGAGTGCCTTTTAACTGTTTTGCTGGAGATTTTTGTTTATGTCCAGGGGCAGCATTGACATGTAAGCAAGAACAGTTCCAGGATTCCAGTCTACATAAGGAGGAAAGTCTTGGAATTAAGAAATATTTTTGAATTAATTCTTCCATTTTGTCATGCCCCAAGTGGGTTGCCTGGTGAACCTGAGACACCAGTGTGGGGGCTAATGCCTCGAGTACCAGTAACCTGCCATCCGTCAGTCCCCACCAACCCTTTTCATTTGTGGTGGCCCCTTTTGCTTCAGCCAGCTGATCTTGGGCCAAGGTATACTGTGGGAGAGTCAAAGTTAACTCAGGCATTTTTGAGAGTACAAAGGTTCTGATAGATCCCTCACCAGCAGCCCCAAGTTTCTCAGCTACATGTTTTGCAGCTTTATCTGCTAGTCAGTTTCCTTGTGCTTCTGGGGTGTCTTCCTTTTGGTGACCCCAACAATGTATCACTGCTACCTTTTCAGACTCCCATACCGCATCTAATAGAGTGAAGACTTCTTCCTTGTTTTCAATGTCCTTTCCGTTGACTGCCAGAAGACCTCTCTCTTTATATAAAGCCCCATGTACATCTAAAGTAGCAAAAGCATACCTGGAGTCTGTGTAAATGTTTGTCTTCTTACCTTTTGATAGCTGGAGGGCCCGAATTAGAATGTATAGTTTGGCCCGTTGAGTAGACCAGTGTGATGGCAGAGAGCTAGCCTCAACAATGGTTTCTTCTGTGACTACTATATATCCCGACAGTCACTGTCCTTGTTTCATCAGGCTGGAGCCATTGGTGTACAGGACCCAATCTGGGTCCAGGATTGGCTGGTCTCTCAAGTCAGATCTGCTGGCATAAACGTCTAAGATCTCCTTGCAATCATGTGAGGGCTCACCTTCTCCCACAGGAAGGAAAGTGGCCGGATTCAGGGCCTGACAAGGCTCAATAGTAACATGGGGGTTCTCACATAACAGTCCCTGGTATTCAGCAATCCGGGATGTCGACAGCCATTTATGGGGGTCCCCTCACAGGAGAGTGTTGACCTCATGGGGGACTTTTACGATCAAATCTTGGCCCAAAGTCAGCTTAATTGCCTCCCGGACGAGTAAGGCAACCTCAACAACTGCCCATAAGAATCCTGGCCACCCAGTAGCAACATTGTCCAGCCATTTTGAGAGATAAGCCACAGATCTGTCCCATGTCCCCATAATCTGAGTCAACACTCCCATAGCCACCTTGTTCTTTTCAGTCACATAAAGAGTAAACAGCTTAGGAAGGTCTGGCAGGCCCAAGGAGGGTGCTGACGTGATTGCCAGCTTTAATTCCTCACAGGGCTGTTGCTCTCTCTCAGTCCAGTTTAGTGAATCTCCTTCTGGTCCAGTTAGGAGTTCATATAACGTCTGGGCCATCTTGGAAAAGCCCGGAATCCAAATCCTACAAAACCCAGTGGCTCCCAAGAACTCTTGAACCTGTCTCCTGGTTCTTGGTTGTGGATTCTCAAAATGACCTCTTTTCTGAACTGGTCTAACAGCCTTGTCCCTCCTCTCAGAACAAACCCCGAGTATCTTACCTCCTCTTTGCAGATCTGTGCCTTCTTTTTCGAGACTCGGTAGCCGGACTCCATCAACAGCTCTAGTAAAGCCTTGGTCCCTTCCCAGCAGTCTTCGCCGTTCTTGGCAGCCAACAGCAAGTTGTCCACATATTGTAGCAACTGGTATCTGAACTTCTCTGGCTGGAATGAGTCCAGGTTGGAAGCCAAGGCTTCCCCTGAAGATGGCCGGGAAATTCTTAAATCCTTGTGGGAGGCGAGTCCAGGTGGGCTGTTGTTTGGCGCCCCCTGCTGGGTCTTCTCATTCAAAAGCAAAAATGGGTTGAGACATCAGGATAAGGCATATACAGAAGAAGGCATTCTTGAGATCTCAACACGTATAGATCTTAGCACTCTGAGAGGAGGCTAAGTAAAGTATAGAGGTTAGGAACGGTGGGATGTAGAGTCACGGCGGCCTGGTTGACCAGTCTGGGATGTAGAGTCACGGCGGCCTGGTTGACCAGTCTGGGATGTAGAGTCACGGTGGCCTGGTTGACCAGTCTGGGATGTAGAGTCACGGTGGCCTGGTTGACCAGTCTGAGGTCCTGCACAGGTCTATAGTCCTGTCCCCCTTCTTTCTTGACTGGTAGGATTGGTGTGTTCCAGGCTGACTGGCATTCAATCAGGATGCTTGCCTGTTTCAGTCTGTTTATGTGCAGCAAAACGCCAACTCGAGCCTCTAGTGGCAGTGGGTACTGATGTTTTCTGACCGGGATGGCACCAGGTTTGAGTTCTATTATCACTGAAGCTTGATGTATGGCAAGCCCAGGGTGGGGGTTGGGGGTTAATTTTCCACCCAAACCTTGGGGAATCATCAGATTCGTTCCCTCTCTCGGCTGTCTAGTCCAGCCAGATTTCCTTCCGGAGGGTCGTGTAACCTCAATTCATCTTGAGGGGTTACCAAGAGGGAGAGTAAATAAGGAGTTTAAATAATAAATACCCACATCCGGAGAGTGGGTCTTTCTTGGGCGGTAAAGGTCATTTGTGCCCCCAATTTAGACGACAAGTCTCTCCCCAAAAGAGGTACTGGGCGTTCAGGAATATACAGGAATTCATGAGTCACTTGATGCCCCACCCCCCACATTTGGCATTTCTGGGGTAAACAGAATGGTCTGATCTGCTTTTCTCCGGCTACTCCTTCTATATCAGTGGGCTTTATTGAGAGGGGTGCTACTGGTTCAGTCACCACTGACATTTCTGCCCCAGCATCCACCATAAAGTCAATTATTTGGTCCCCTACTTTTAGTTTCACCATGGGCTCATGGGGACCTTGTGTCTTTGATCCCTAACACCCCATTCAGTCTCTAGTCCAGCCAGCACTATAACAGCCGATGCCAATTCTTCTCCCCGTTATTTTGAGGGCTTTCATTTTTCCAGTGACTGAAGTCCCAGCATCGGGCGCATTGGTTTGGTTGCAGGGTGCCCTGGGCCTTCTTGTAGAGGGATTGTCGGGATATTGGCCCCCACTCAGAAAGGGTGTGGGCTTTGGGAAGGCCTCAAAGCCGCGGCCAGTACTGTGATCCTCTAATCTGCCCGCTTATTATCTTCTTTCTGTCTTTTCTCAGCTTCCCTCTTAGCCTCCACGTCTCTATTTCTAAATACCTTATCAGCGATCTCAATTATTTGTGAGCCAGTTGTGGCCAATACCTCATCCACCTTTTGAAGTTTGCATCTGATATCAGGGTAGGCTTGAGACACAAAGGCTGCCTTTATCACCATCTGAGACCCAGAGGTCTATGGATCTATTGGTGTATAAAGTCTGTAGGCCTCATAGTCTTTCATAGAACTCAGAGGGTGATTTCTCTTTGAGAACTTTGAGAAACTTAGGAGGCTTTTGCCATATTCATAGGTTTTGGGGCCCCGCTCTTGAGGCCTTGTAAAATAGCCACCTGATATCTCTCCGGGTGGCCTCTCCCTCTGTGTTAAAGTCCCAGTCGGGCCTCTAGCAGGGGTGGCTAGTTCTGCCCACCGCTGCGGTACTCTCGGGTGCCATGTCTCTTAACCATTTTCTGGCCTCAGTTAGGATCCTGTGTCTTCCCTCAGGGCTGAAAGGGGAGACTAGTAGTTGGATTATGTCATCCCACGTAGGGCGCTGGGTTGGAAACATAGTCTCCATTAGCCTAATCATGACTTGCGGCTCCCCCGAGTATGGTGGAGTGTGTCTCTGCGAGTTTACACTTGATCTTAGCCAAAAGGCCGAGAAGCGATTGTCTCTGCAAGTTTAATATACCCGTAGTGGAAAATGGCTGGTAATAATAGGCTACAGGGGGCTGACGGTAGTGCCTGCCCACCTGCGTCCTGAACCGGAGGCTGCTGTAGCTCTCTGAGAGGCATCTGTTGTGGGGTTCTTTCCCCCTGTTCCTTGGTGGAGCGCAACCTATGTCTAATTCCTGTGTTTTCTTCCCCCTTCCCATCAGTACTCACCAGGAAAGGTGGATACAATCTAGGAGGTCTGGCTGAGATGGAATCCTGGGGGCGTTGACCAGAGGTCTCCATTGCTGGGATCGGAGCCTGCTGAAATGGAGGCTCTACCATCTCTGGAGAATCGGCAGAGGAGCAGCGGCTACTGCAGGAACTTCACCTGGCCTTGGATTGGGCATTAAGGCGGCCTCTGGTCCTGGTGGAGCATTGAGTGGTGGGCAGGTCATCATCCAGTATGGGGGAAGGGGCAAGTTGTCCCCGTCCAAATCCTGCAGAATTTCTTTTTTATTATTAGTCAAATTTTGTGCCATTAGTATTGTTCCTTTCCTTTTCTTGATATAGAATCTCATCCAAGGAGGGGGTTCTTGAGCTAACCCTAGCCATAAGTCAGTAAGTGGAAATTGATCTGGATGTCCTGTCTCTCCTGTGACTATTGTATAGACTGCTTTCACTATTTTGAAGTTCACAGTGCCTCTGGTGGCCACCCTACTCCCGTAAAGGGCCATTCGACCTCACAGAGTATGTGGAGGCCGTTAGGCATCATCTTCACTCCATAGTTTCCTCCAAATCCCTTCTTAAAATTTTTAATCATGTACTCCAATACAGTTGCCTTAGATTCATTTCCTCCCATCTTGTTTACCTTCTCGGACCTTCTACATTTCCTTTGCATTCTGTGTACTAAGTTCTCAGTACCCTATGTACTTCTGATATTTCAGCTCAACGAAACATTTAAATTGCCATTCTGCCTCCTTCCTAATTGGGGTGAGAAGAGCCTTACCTGCCAGATCCCAGAGGGAGAAGGGGGATTGGCGTGTCTTCACCTGCTGGTCGGCACAGCCAAAACAGAATACCACGTGGTCCAAGACTGTTTCTCCCTTGACTTTTAAAGTCCATTTTGCCTTGGTGGTCTTGATCGGGTACAGATGAAAACACAGATGGGTTAAATATCCCACGTCCCAGGCCATCTCTGGAAAAGCCAATTCATACTCACTTGTGTATCCCCCTCCTTCTAGCCTGACAATTCTGAGGGGGTTAAGAATTCCACAGCAGACAGGACACCTCCTAGGGGAGAGCAGAATACAAGCACACGAAGACCAAGTTTCTTCCCCCCAAAGCCCTCTCACAGTGGGCTGGCAATAATTTGTCCCAAGACGACATGACATTCAATTTTCTTTAAAAAGCCTTCTCGTGACCACCTGACAAACTTAACTCAAGCCATGTGGACACTACCTCTGCTACCTCCTGTGACATTTATGGTCTGTGCATTCCCTACTCTCTCTCAGGGTTGATCAGGCCCCCTGTTCTACCCTGCAAGGTGGGAACCTTCCTTAGCTGGGAGCCTAAATCCCCCACTGCCATCCACTGCCCACTTAACCTGGAAGGTCCGGGTGTCAAGAAACAGAAAATTTTCCAGAAGGGCGAGGCACCTTCCCCCCTCTAGAAGATCTGAGCCATGAGGCCTCGGTGTGGGCCCAAACAGGAGTTATCTCCTCAAAGTGAGGAGTTTCCCAGCCAATGCACCAAATGTTATAGACAAACCCTCTGGGAAACAAATTCACTCAGAAGGACAGTGTGGACAGTGGAGTGTCATTTATTACACCGGCAGGTCTGGGACCCCAGGCCAGGGACCCCAGGGTCCCCAGTTGACTTTTGTGAAAACCTTATATAACTTAAGTGTACATGCTGAAGCCCACATCCCCAAATTCCTTAAACCTAGCATGGAAAATGTTAAAGGGTGATACATTCGGGCTACAGCCATGATTCATAATCAGAAGGGTCAGTTGGTTATACGTTGTAGCCTACACCGGTGGGTGCATAAAGATTACAAAGGTGATTGACTCCATAGGGGATTAGCACATTCTTTCTGGCAATGGGAAATCTTGGTGGAATCTGGTGTTTATCAGTCCAGGAGGCCAATTTGGCCATAGGTATGTTATCCCCATGGCTACTAGGCACATAATCCAAAGTTCACTGAAAGTGCAAGCAGGCATATAGTCCAAAGTTCACTGGGAGTATAAAATGGAGTTTCTTCTTTTTCAAGATGGAGTCAGGTTGGCCTCTTCCTTTCCTCCTTCAATTTCATATTTGTAGTCTGCAGCCAAATTCATCGGACTTCCCTGTAGCTCAAACGGTAAAGAATCTGCCTGTGATGCAGGAGATCAGGGTTCAATCCCTGGGTCTGGAGAAGAGAACGGCAATCCACTCCAGTATTCTTGCCTGGAGAATTCCATGGACAGAGAAGCCTTGTGGGCTACAGTCCATGGGGTCGCAAAGAATAAGACATGACTGAATGACTAACACACACAGCCAGATTCATGAAAGTACACTATCTTGGAAATGAAAAACGTGAATGAAAAATGAGAGGGAAAGAACTGGCAAACAGCATAGCAGCATTCAGACTAAGGAAGCAGGACAACCTCAGACCACAAACTCTGAAAAGCAGCAGAAAAACCAAAGACTCATTGGAGTTCATATTTGGCTCCTATCCTCTGGCTTCTCAGAAGCTGTACAGGGTGAGGACAAGGTCAGTAGATAAATTATGAAAAACCTAATGCACTTGAAGGGAATCAGGAGAGTTGAGTCAGTATGTAGGGGGGAAAAGACAGAAAATGTCTTTCCGGGGTGGAATTTTCCCCTCCAGACATACCACTGTCCCACATTATTTTCCAGAGGGCTATTGCCAGCTCAGGTGACAGCTGTGTGAATTAGAAAAAGGAACCCCTTCTGAGACATTCGGCCCCAAAGATTTAGTGCCTTTGTGCAAAGAAGATGCTTTCTCTAAGGAGATGTACCTATGCCAGTCTAGGACAAGTGGCTCAGAGAACCTGGCATAAACTGCATTTTGGCACTCTGTCGCCCTCTCAGTGAGGCACCCTTGTGCAGTGTGCGAACCACACAACTGCCACAGTCAGGCTCCTCAAGGAAGGAAGTAGACACTGGGATTGGGCATTTTAATTTTTTTCTTCTGGGAGATTGGCAGACCAGAGAGATTACCACGGTGAATGTGAAAGTTGGTAGTTGTGAGCCATGTGTTATGCCGGGATTCATGACCTCTGGAGGAGAGGATTTTGATGTGATGCCAGAGATAAGACTTGATTACTCAGAGTTTTTGTGTAGCAAAGTAAGTATAATAATGATTGGGAAAACTTCTTACATAGACATCAGAAGGGGACAGAAAGAGTGCCCACTTGTTATGTCTGTTAAGTGAAAGTGAAGTCGCTCAGTCGTGTCTGACTCTTTGGGACCCCATCAACTGTAGCTATGTCTGTTAGTGAGCTGCCATCAGATAAGAGAAACACCTCAAGGCTGAGGGAGTTTCACTAGGCCCCTCTCCCACAATATGCATTTTTAAGATAGAATGACACAAGGCCTGTCATCCCTAGTTATAAAACAATTGACATGAATACTGGTTTGTTGAGCCATTATCAGCCCAAGATTTGAGAAAAGAAAAATAAAAGATTAATCTTAGGCAGAACTGATTTGAAGAAAGGCAGATTCCAAGCAAATACATAGTTTCGTTAAAATAGTTTAAGAAAAAATTCCCATAAGAAAAATGAGTTGGTTAGCTCAATGTTTGAGAAAAATAAGTTCAGGCAGAACTAGGTGTCATCAACAGAGAAGGGAAAAAATGTCTACTACTTGCAGTTTATTTCCTCCTGCCACTTGGGCACTTCTGGCCTCCCTACTGAAGCTGTTAACACTCACAAATGCAAATAGAAAAGAAATGGGGGGTGGGGGGACAAGTTTGATCCAACATGAACAGAATTGATACCTGTAGGTAGAGAGGGCTACAATTGATACAGGAAAAAAGAAAATTCAAAGCTATCATAAAGTTTTCCCTAAATAAGGAAGAACTAAAAGATAAAGATGACACACCATGTTTCAGAAAAAAATTGATACTAGATGAGCAATGCTGAAACATCTTGGAGAAGTTCAGACCAAAAAAATCCATCATCTTCTAGGGCTCAATTTCTCTATACCAGTTCAATGTTACACAAAAAGTGCAACCTAAATTTTTTCCTGGTCAGTTATAAAGGCAAATGAAGACTTCTTAAATATACAACAACCCAGGAGCTGTAGCAACTATGAAACTTTCTTGAAAATATTTTACTAAATCCAGTCAAATAAATAAATAAATCCAGTCAACCAAGGGGGGTCAATGTGAAGAGTAGAGTAGAAAACTTGATACATAAAAACAATTAATTAAAATATAAAATTAAAGCAATATGCATTTATAGAAAAGAATGTAAAACTGAAAGAAAAACTTCACAATTTAAATAATATAACTAATGATGGTAGTGGTGGTGGTTTAATTGCAAAGTCATGTCTGACTCTTTTGACCCCATGGACTGTAGCCCTCCAGGCTCCTCTGCCCTCTGTCCATGGGATTTCTCAGGCAAGAATGCTAGAGTGGGTAGCCCTTTCCTCCTCCAGGGGATCTTCCCCAACCAGGGATCAAACCCAGGTCTCTTGCATTGCAGAAGGATTCTCTACTGACTGGGCCAGCAGGGAAGGCCCTGACTAATGGACTGGGACAAAAATTCTAGATCTTGCTAATAAAACTCAGTGGGACTAAGGAGAAAGCTTGAGTGACTGAATTTCCTCATCTTTCACAGCAAAATGTCAATGTTCACTTCATTTTTAAAAGTTAATAAATCAAGAAATAAAATTTTTGAAAGTTCACCATTTGAAATACAAAAGTAATTTTAAATTGCCAGAAGGTGGGGCTTGTTCAGAAAATTGACCAGATAGAAAATAAAAGAAAAATTACAGTCTCTAGATCCATTATAACTAACTGTGACTGTCTCCTTTACTACTAGACATCATTGAATTAAAAGTAAAAAAAAGCATTAAGTTTGAAGCTCAAATACAAGTGGCCTGAGTCAATGTACCAAAAAATCCCATTGTGGTAGAAACTGCTAGCTGTCTATCACAACATCTATTCTTCACTTCCATGGTAACAATTATAGCTGGGCAAATGGCTGTTCAGATATACCATACACTCTATCTCTCTCACGGAGTGTGGCCTTGTGACATTCCCAGAATGTTCCCCAGTGGGTTGTGAGCAGAACTAGTGAGTGCCACTTATAGACCTGGCCCATAAACCTCACTTCTTGCCCCTCTGTGTTCTTCCTGTGGGCTGGGATGACAAGGACTAAGGCGAATATAGTAGCAAAAGAGCTTCAGTCTTGCTCTAACTGTGGGGCTGTCTCTGACCATCCCTGACACACATACTTTGCTTACTAGAACACTCGTCATTGACTATTGAGTCAGTATTCTGTCAAAAGATAGAAACTATCCCAGTTATTTGGACAGAAAAATGTAACACAAAGAACAGTTTAAGCAGTATAAGTATCAAGATATATGCATGAAGCAAGTGTCTGAAAATGCAAAGAGAAACAAAAATATGGACAAATGAAATCTACAAGCAAATACTATCATGGGAATAGTATAATGACTAATATATAAATATTTAATTTTTATTCAAACATCTGAAATTTCACCTTCTTGTTCCCCTGAATATTTTGAAGCTGACCAAATTGGGGTGCCAAAGAAAGCCTCCAGGTATTTCAAAATTAGAAATAATAATGACTGCATTCATTTATGTAAAGTGAAGGGAAAAAATTTTAGTTTCATAACCAAAATAGAAAGGATAAAAGCCAGACTCTTGGAAATTTTGAAATTCATTTAAATTTGAAACCAAAATTGAAATTTCATATTGTCTATGCTATAATCAAATTGCTACATATAAGAAGATTAAAACCATATTTAGACAAAAATTCATATTTTTAAACATACTACTAAATAAGAGAGAATGGAAATAAGTGAATTAAATACTCATTGCAAGAAAAATTTTAAATTAAACATAAATAAAGCACAAGAAAATGATAAAGTGAAACAGAAATTAATTCAATAACAATAAATACAAGAGGTGGTTTTTTGAAGAAAGTGTTAGATAACTAGATGATTAGTTAATGGAGTAATAAAGGGTTCTAATGATAGCTTGTATTTAGTTAGAATTTAACTTCCTAGGAACTAGGCTTGGTGCTTTAAGTATCTTAGCTCTATATTATGAAGTAGGTACGATTAGTGGCCTTATTTCACATATAAGGAAACTGAAGAACAGAGGTTTTTTATTTCTTTTTTTCATTTATTTTTATTAGTTGGAGGCTAATTACTTTACAATTTTGTAGTGGGTTTTGTCATACATTGACATGAATGAGCCATGGCGTTACATGTATTCCCCATCCCAATCCCCCCTCCCACCTCCCCCTCCACCCGATTCCTCTGGGTCTTCCCAGTGCACCAGGCCCGAGCACTTGTCTCATGCATCCCACCCGGGTTGGTGATCTCTTTCACCATAGATAATATACATGCTGTTCTCTCAAAACATCCCACCCTCGCCTTCTCCCACAGAGTCCAAAAGTCTGTTCTGTACATCTGTGTCTCTTTTTCTGATTTGCATATAAGGTTATCATTACCACCTTTCTAAATTCCATATATATGTGTTAGTATGCTGTAATGTTCTTTATCTTTCTGGCTTACTTCACTCTGTATAATGGGCTCCAGTTTCATGCATCTCATTAGAACTGATTCAAATGAATTCTTTTTAACGATTGAGTAATATTCCATGGTGTATATGTACCACAGCTTTCTTATCCATTCATCTGCTGATGGGCATCTAGGTTGCTTCCATGTCTTAGCTATTATAAACAGTGCTGTGATGAACATTGGGGTGCACGTGTCTCTTTCAGATCTGGTTTCCTCAGTGTGTATGCCCAGGAGTGGGATTGCTGGGTCATATGGCAGTTCTATTTCCAGTTATTTAAGAAATCTCCACACTGATCTCCATAGTGGCTGTATTAGTTTGCATTCCCACCAACAGTGTAAGAGGGTTCCCTTTTCTCCACACCCTCTCCAGCATTTATTGCTTGTAGACTTTTGGATAGTGACCATCTGACTGGCGTGTAATGGTACCTCATGGTGGTTTTGATTTGCATTTCTCTGATAATGAGTGATGTTGAGCATCTTTTCATGTGTTTGTTAGCCTTTTGTATGTCTTCTTTGGAGAAATGTCTGTTTAGTTCTTTGGCCCATTTTTTGATTGGGTCATTTATTTTTCTGGAATTGGGCTTCAGGAATTGCTTGTATATTTTTGAGATTAATCCTTTGTTGCTTTGTTTGCTATTATTTTCTCCCAATTTGAGGGCTGTCTTTTCACCTTGCTTATAGTTTCCTTTGTTGTGCAAAAGCTTTTAAGTTTCATTAGGTCCCATTTGTTTAGTTTTGCTTTTATTTCCAATATTCTGGGAGGTGGGTCATAGAGGATCCTGCTGTGATTCATATTGGAGAGTGTTTTGCTTATGTTCTCCTCTAGGAGTTTTATAGTTTCTGTTCTTACATTTAGATCTTTAATCCATTTTGAGTTTATTTTTGTGTATGGTGTTAGAAAGTGTTCTCGTTTCATTCTTTTACAAGTGGTTGACCAGTTTTCCCAGCTCTACTTGTTAAAGAGGTTGTCTTTTTTCCATTGTATATCCTTGCCTCCTTTGTCGAAGATAAGGTGTCCATAGGTTCGTGGATTTATCTCTGGGCTTTCTATTCGGTTCCATTGATCTATATTTCTGTCTTTGTGCCAGTACCATACTGTCTTGATGACTGTGGCTTTGTAGTAGAGTCTGAAGTCAGGCAGGTTGATTCCTCCAGTTCCATTCTTCTTTCTCAAGATTACTTTGTCTATTTGAGGTTTTTTGTATTTCCATACAAATTGTGAAATTGTTTGTTCTAGTTCTGTGAAAAGTACCATTGGTAACTTGATAGGGATTGCATTGAATCTATAGATTGCTTTGGGGAGTATAACCATTTTGATAATATTGATTCTTCCAATCCATGAACACAGTATGTTTCTCCATCTGTTTGTGTCCTCTTTGATTTCTTTCATCAGTGTTTTATAGTTTTCTATGTATAGGTCTTTTGTTTCTTTAGGTAGATATACTCCTAAGTATTTTATTTTTTGTTGCAATGGTGAATAGTATTGTTTCCCTAATTTCTCTTTCTGTTTTCTCATTGTTAGTGGATAGGAATGCAAGGGATTTCTGTGTGTTAATTTTATATCCTGCAACTTTACTATATTCGTTGATTAGCTCTAGTAATTTCCTGGTAGAGTCTTTAGGGTTTTCTATGTAGAGGATCATATCATCTGCAAACAGCGAGAGTTTCACGTCTTCTTTTCCTATCTGGATTCCTTTTACTTCTTTTTCTGCTCTGATTGCTGTGGCCAAAACTTCCAAAACTATGCTGAATAGTAGTGGTGAGAGTGAGCACCCTTGTCTTGTTCCTAATTTCAGGGGAAATGCTTTCAATTTTTCACCATTGAGGGTAATGCTTGCTGTGGGTTTGTCATATATAGCTTTTATTATGCTGAGGTATGTTCCTTCTATTCCTGCTTTCTGGAGAGTTTTAATCATAAATGAGTGTTGAATTTTGTTAAAGACTTTCTCTGTATCTATTGAGATAATCATATGGTTTTTATCTTTCAAGTTGATAATGTGGTGTATTACATTGATTGATTTGCAGATATTAAAGAATCCTTGCATTCCTGGGATAAAGCCCACTTGGCCATGGTGTATGATTTTTTTAATATGTTGTTGGATTCTGTTTGCTAGAATTTTGTTAAGGATTTTTGCATCTGTGTTCATCAGTGATATTGGCCTACAGTTTTCTTTTTTTTATGGCATCTTTGTCTGGTTTTGGAATTAGGGTGATGGTGGCCTCATAGAATGAGTTTGGAAGTTTACCTTCATCTGCAATTTTCTGGAAGAGTTTGAGTTAGATAGGTGTTAGCTCTTCTCTAAATTTTTGGTAGAATTCAACTGTGAAGCCATCTGGTTCTGGGCTTTTGTTTGCTGGAAGATTTCTGATTACAGTTCCGATTTCCTTGCTTGTGATGGCTCTGTTAAGATCTTCTATTTCTTCCCGGTTCAGTTATGGAAAGTTATACTTTTCTAAGAATTTGTCCATTTCATCCAAGTTGTCCATTTTATTGGCATAGAGCTGCTGGTAGTAGTCGCTTATGATCCTTTGTATTTCAGTGTTGTCTGTTGTGATCTCTCCATTGTGACTTCTAATTTTGTTTATTTGGTTCTTCTCCCTTTGTTTCTTAATGAGTCTTGCTAATGGTTTGTCAATTTTGTTTATTTTTTCAAAAAACCAGCTTTTAGCTTTGTTGATTTTTGCTATGGTCTCTTTAGTTTCTTTTGCATTTATTTCTGCCCTAATTTTTAAGATTTCTTTCCTTCTACTAACCCTGGGGTTCTTCATTTCTTCCTTCTCTAATTGCTTTAGGTGTAGAGTTAGGTTATTTATTTGGTTTTTTTCTTGTTTCTTGAGGTAAGCCTGTAATGCTATGAACCTTCCCCTTAGCACTGCTTTTACAGTGTCCCATAGGTTTTGGGTTGTTGTGTTTTCATTTTCATTAATTTCTATGCATATTTTGATTTCTTTTTTGATTTCTTCTATGATTTATTGGTTATTCAGAAGTGTGTTATTTAGCCTCCATATGTTGGAATTTTTAACAATTTTTTTCCTGTAATTGAGATCTAATCTTATTGCACTGTGGTCAGAAAAGATGACTGGAATGATTTCAATTTTTTTGAATTTGCCAAGACTAGATTTATGGCCCAGGATGTGATCTATTCTGGAGAAGGTTCCGTGTGCACTTGAGAAAAAGGTGAGGTTGATTGTTTTGGGGTGAAATGTCCTTTAGATATCAATTACGTCTAGCTGGTCCATTGTGTCATTTAAGGTTTGTGTTTCCTTGTTAATTTTCTGTTTAGTTGATCTATCCATAGTTGTGAGTGGGGTATTAAAGTCTCCCACTATTATTGTGTTACTATTAATTTCCTCTTTCATACTTGTTAGCATTTGCCTTACATATTGTGGTGCTCCTACGTTGGGTGCATATATATTTATAATTGTTATATCTTCTTCTTGGACTGATCCTTTGATCATTATGTAGTGTCCTTCTTTGTCTCTTTTCACAGCCTTTATTTGAAAGTCTATTTTATCTGATATGAGTATTGCGACTCCTGCTTTCTTTTGGTCTCCGTTTGCATGAAATATTTTTTCCAGTCCTTCACTTTTAGTCTGTATATGTCTCTTGTTTTGAGGTGGGTCTCTTGTAGACAGCATATATAGGGGTCTTGTTTTTGTATCCATTCAGGCAGACTTTGTCTTTTGGTTGGGGCATTCAACCCATTTACATTTAAGGTAATTATTGATAGGTATGGTCCCATTGCCATTTACTTTGTTGCTTTGGGTTCACCTTTCTGTGTTTCCTGTCTAGAGAAGATCCTTTAGCATTTGTTGAAGAGCTCGTTTGGTGGTGCTAATTCTCTCAGCTTTTGTTTGTTTCTAAAGCTTTCGAATTCTCCTTCATATCTGAATGAGATCCTTGCTGGGTACAGTAATCGAGGTTGTAGGTTATTCTCTTTCATTGCTTTAAGTATGTCCTGCCATTCCCTTCTGGCCTGAAGGGTTTCTATTGATATTCAGCTGTTATCCTTATGGGAATCCCTTTGTGTGTTATTTGCTGTTTCTCCCTTGCTGCTTTTAATATTTGTTCTTTGTGTTTGATCTTTGTTAATTTGATTAATATGTGTCTTGCGGTGTTTCACTTTAGGTTTATCCTGTTTGGGACTCTCTGGGTTTCTTGGACTTGGGTGGCTATTTCCTTCCCCATTTTAGGGAAGTTTTCAGCTATTATCTCCTCGAGTATTTTCTCATGGCCTTTCTTTTTGTCTTCTTCTTCTGGGACTCCTATGATTCGAATGTTGGGGCGTTTCACATTGTCCCAGAGGTCCCTGAGGTTGTCCTCATTTCTTTTGATTCATTTTCCTTTTTTCCTCTCTGCTTCATTTATTTCCACCATTTAATCTTCTACCTCACTTATCCTATCTTCTGTCTCCATTATTCTACTCTTGGTTCCCTCCAGTGTTTTTGATCTCATTTATTGCATTATTCATTTTTAATTGACTCTTTTTTATTTCTTCTAGGTCTTTATTAAACATTTCTTGCATCTTCTCAATCTTTGTCTCCAGGCTATTTATCTGTAACTCCATTTTGTTTTCAAGATTTTGGATCATTTTTATTATCATTATTCTAAATTTTTTTTCAGGTAGATTGCCTATCTCCTCCTCTTTTGTTTGACTTGGTGGGCATTTTTCATGTTCCTTTACCTGTTGGGTATTTCTCTGTCTTTTCATCTTGTTTAGATTGCTGTGTCTGGAGTGGGCTTTCTGTATTCTGGAGGTCTGTGGTTCCTTTTTATTGTGGAGGTTTCACCCAGTTGGTGGGGTTGGACGATTGGCTTGTCAAGGTTTCCTGGTTAGGGAAGCTTGCATCAGTGTTCTGGTGCGTGGAACTAGATTTCTTCTCTCTGGAGTGCAATGGAGTGCCCAGTAATGAGTTTTGAGATGGGTCTATGTGTTAGGTGTGACTCTGGGCAGCCTGTATGTTGATGTTCAGGGCTATGTTCCTGCCTTGCTGGAGAATTTTTGTGGTATGTCTTGCTCTGATACTTACTGGCTCTTGGGTGGTGGTTGGTTTCAGTGTAGGTATGGAGGCTTTTGGATGGTCTCTTATTACTTAATGCTCTATGTAGTCAGGAGTTTTCTGGTGTTCTCAGGTTTTGGGCTTAAGTCTCCTGCCTCTGGATTTCAGTTTTATTCTTCCAGTAGTCTCAAGACTTCTCCAACTATACAGCACTGATAAAACTTCTATTATGTTAATGGTGAAATGGTGAAATGGTTAATGGTGAAAAGATTCTCCCCCGTGAGGGACACCCAGAGAGGTTCACAGAGTTACATGAAAAAGAGGAGAGGGAGGATGGAGATAGAGATGAGCAGGAGGAGAAAAAGGGGGACTCAAGAGGAGAGAGACAAATCTACACAGTTGTCTGTTCCCAGAGTGTTCTCCGTAGCCCAGATACCCACAAAGATTCACAGAATTGGATTGGGAAGAGAAGGGGAAAGGAGGAAATAGAGGTGTTCTGAGGTAGAAAATGGAGAGTTAAGATTGGGAGAAAGTAATCAACACACTCCTGAATAAAAATGGGAACTGAATATTGGATTCTTAAATGTCCAAAATTTATATGACATACTGAAAAACAAAGATTAAAAATCTGGAGTCGAGGTTAGACTCTTAAAAATACCATATTAAAAAAAAACAAAAAAAATTTTAGAAATATATATGAAGTTCTGTTTAAAAATAGGGCTTCTCTCTTTTTTTTTGAAGGTTATAGTGAAATGAAAATGAAAATTAAGGAGTAGTAGGGGAGTAGTAGAGGACTTTAAAAGGAAATAAGAGAAAAAGAAAAAAGAAAAGAAAAAGAAAAAAAAAACAAGGAAAATAAATTTTTCCTAATTAAAAAAATCGTAAAAATCTATGAAAATGAAAGTTAAGGAGTAATGGGGAAGTAATAGGGAATTTTAAAAGAAAATAAAAGAGAAAAAAGAAAAAAGAAAAAAAATTTTTTTTAATTAAAAAAAAAAAAAGTAAAAATATATCTAGAATTTCTCTGGAGCTGTTGCAGTCAGTGTGGGTTTGGTTCAGTTTCAGATAGCTCCTCATTCCAGCCTACACTTCTCGTTATCTACAGGCCCCTTCCTGTGTAGTCGCTGTTATCTACAGGGATTTTAATCTGTTGCACCGTCCCTTCTGAAGCGGTTCCGTTTGTTTAGTTGTCTTCTGTTTTCCAGTCTCTTCAGTGCCTAATTTCCACCCTGACACAGGAGGGCGGAGGTGGCCTCTGAATTCAGGCTGCTAGTTCCGTCGAGCTGCGGGGAGGGGCTGGCACTGCTTTCCCCATCTACGCTGCTCAGGCTCCTGGCTGCTCTATATGAAGTGTGCCCTGTGCTGCACGCGTTTCTAGCCCTCGGGTGTTCCACAAAAGCATGGACTCGGCTGCACCTGCGTTTTGTGCCTTCCCCGCCCTAGCGGCTCAGGCAGCCAGGAGCTTGATGGGTGCACTCTCCCTGGGTGCAGCATGCCTTCTGCCCTCCGCCTCCCCAGCCCCAGTCCCTGCCCGCGCCTGTCGGGTGCTTGAGCCCTGTGTCTTGCTGCGACCCTCTTGGCGGTTGTCGACCATCCAGAATCTCAGGAAGTCTTTGGTTAGAAACTGGAGGCCTGTTTGCAGTGCGGTAGGGGATGCGGTCCTTGGGGCCGAGCCTGCCCCTTTCCCTTCCCCCCTGCCTCCTGCCTCCGGCGGGGCTGGGCCTGTCCGCAGCCTGCGAGCTCTTCTCTGGACTTGCTCAGACACTTTGTTCTGTGAATGGCCGGCAGTGTGTTTGGGCTGGTTAATTTTCTCTCTCTCTTTTGCTGTCCCACAGTTTAAGTTGGTATCTCACAAAAGCTTCCTCCGATTGTCCTCAGGGCACTCAGGCCCGGTCCTTAACCTAAGCAATGCCGCCTGCTCCTCTCCGTTCCGCCCCCACTTGCTGGTGGCGGATGCGGGCGTCTGGGGTACTTTTCTGCTGGGAGTTGCTTTTAGGCATGTAATCTGTGGGTTTTATTTATTTTTCCCCTCCCAGTTAGGTTGCCTTCCGAGATTTGAAAACTTCCCCCAGACCCACAAGTGCGAGGGTTTCCTGGTGCTTGGAAACTTCCTCTATTAAGACTCCCTTCCTGGGACGGATCTCCGTCCCTAGCTCTTTTGTCTCTCTTTGTATCTTTTATATTTTGTCCTACCTCCTTTCGAAGACAATGGGTTGTTTTTCTGGGTGCCTGATGTCCTCAGCTAGCGATCAGAAGTTGTTTTGTGAAGTTTGCTCTGCATTCAATTGTTCTCTTGATGAATTTGTAGGGGAGAAAGTGGTCTCCCCATCCTATTCCTCCGCCATCTCGGCTCCTCCCTCGGAACAGAGTTGAAGTATCTTATCCAAGGCCCCACAAATAGTAAGTGTCTGAACAATCAGATTCCAGATCACAATATCATCACTCAGAAGATGAAATAATTACTTCACAGAGGCAGATGAAATTTAAGATTTAAATTTTTGATACATATTAACATTAGAAAATGCTCAACATTGTTACATGACTGATTCAAAAACACTTCTTGAAGAAACAAGCTCATCTGTTTTTCAAGATTTGAGAGGTCTGAGGTAGGACTGGGGACTCTCTTGCTGCCCTGCGACCATATGCCCATTTCACAAAAGCGTGGGTTCCTCTGTGATGCACCTTATAAACAACATAGTGTGGACCCCAGGGAGCTCCCTAAATGGGGGAGCTGGAACCCCTGTTGCTTCGAGAGAAACACTTACTCTGGAACCTGGCTAATCCTCCTCCTCGCTTCAGAAAGATTACTTGAGAACATTTTCATCTGACAGAAAAAGCAGGTCCCAGCTGCATCTTGTAGAATGCACTGAAGGGCACCAAATAAGTAGGAAAGTTCACAGCCTGAGTGTGTTTTACTCTCTTTCAAGCCTATGATAGAATGAGAATGAAAAAAGTCGATAACATCAGTCACTCTCCATGAAGTGTCCACCCTGCCAATTTCCTGTGTTTGGTAGAGAAATACAATGCGAGGCGGATAATTACCGCTCCCATCTCGTGCTCTCAGTACAGTGAAGAACAGGAACAGGTTTGAAAGTGAAAGTGAAAGTCGCTCAGTCCTGTCCGACTCTTTGCGACCACATGGACTATACAGTCCATGGAATTCTGCAGGCCAGAATACTGGAGTGGGTAGTCTTTCCCTCCTCCAGGGGATCTTCCCAACCCAGGGATTGAATCCAGGTCTCCCACACTGCACGTGGATTCTTTACCAGCTGAGCCACCAGGGAAACCCACAAGGGCAGGTTTAAGTGGCAATTTTGGCTCTAATCCCGGCTGAGCCACCACCAGTAGAGATGACTGATTCAGAAGGGGTTGGAGCATTTAGAGAACTGTTTGTTTTCTGAGACTGAAAGCAGGTGCTATAAGCAGAAATCCTTCATGCAACATGCATTTCTAGCTCTTCAGATTCAAATATTTTTTTAATATAATGGAGATATTACAAGTTGTCACAGTTTATGACCTAGAAGTTTGTCAGTGCAAATCAAATTTTCCTTCTGGTCAACTTCATGCATGATTCAGGACTGACAAGAAGCATGATGAATTCAAGTAAAAAAGAAATGGTTTGAACCCAATTTTTTCTGCCACTTCCTTATCCTGAATAAAGTAGGGAAATGATTCCCCAAGCCCTGGAAATCATTAATCAGCTCCCAGGTAATGAGATTCCATTTCATTTTAAGATATTTTCCTGGTTTTGCTTTTAGTTGCTTTGTTGTTTCTCATTGATTTATGTCAAAGGACAAAGGACACTCACTCTTTTAGTATTCATAATTCCTTGACTCATAAGTTGATTTTACCCCAATTTAGAACTTCATGCTTACCAATTTCATTCTGGTGGTATTAGTCACCATTCACCTTGCTCATAGCCATTTCCTGGTCTCTTGCCTAGAACTGTGGGAATGGACAAAAACTGGGAGTCCGAGAACTTAGGCCTGTGACCTTCCATTTTCTGGATGATGCGGACCATTTAATGAATCACCAGTGTTCTCAAAACCTCAGTTTCTTTATCCTTAAAGTGACTGAGTCGGGCTACATATTTGTGAACATCCCTTCAACTCTGCCATTTTACCAATCCACCGTCCATCTATGTTACTGTGTGTATCAGTCCCTTTGCTTTAAACTTTCACTTTCTGTGTTAAGTGCTGTCTTTCAAAGAAAGCCTCTACTCTCCTGCCTTAACTGTCACCTCTATCCTCATAACGTATACATATGTGTGTGTATACATATACACTGTATCTCTTATTCGTCCACTAGAAATTTATACTCGTCTGTCCTACCATCTTTTGTCAAAATCTTTCTTATCCAAATTATGTAGAACTTGTTTTTCCTCCCCACTCTAGACACATCCCAGTTCTGGATTTCAGTTCTCTTCTCTAGGGCATCAGCAATTTCCCCAAACCTGTGGTGATATTTAACTGTCCTTATCATTGATTGCCAAGTCCCATTGTCTTCTTATTTCTGTCTTCAGAATCTGACATCTTCCTGTTCCCACTGCCACAACCCTGACAACCTTGTTTCTCTGGAACTGTCCACTTGACATCTGGCTTGAACCAGGAGGAAGATCCTCAGCAGGGAGTGGAACTGCTTGCCTGCCTGTCTCAGTCTCTGTAGTCACAAAATCTTAAATGGAACAAAGAGAGAACATGGTTTAAGACTCAGATCTCAGGCCAGAAGAAGGATGTCCGCCACACCAGGAGATGACTGAAAATCTGGGGAGCCATGTGCCCAGAGCCTGCCTATGGATTTACCTGAGACACACCCCATAATGTCCATCAGTAGCTTTGACTACACCTCTGCTAAGCTCATGGTATGATTTATCACATTAACCCTAACACTAATTTTATGACGAAGGCATTATTATTACTCCCATTTCACAGCTGAGGAAACTGAGAGGTTATACAGTTGTGCAAACTCAGTGGCAGAGCTGGAGTCAGAATAAAAATCTGCATACTATCAGATGTGGGCTCGCTGCTACTTTGCTCACCTTTTTAAAAAGCTGATTTGGGTTTATTTTATTTTTCATCTGCCTATATGGCAACCCACTCCAGTACTCCTGCCTGGAAAATCCCATGGATGGAAGAACCTGGTAGGCTGCAGTCCATGGGGATTCGAAGAGTTGGACACGACTGAGCGACTTCACTTTCACTTTTCCCTTGCGTGCATTGGAGAAGGAAATGGCAACCCACTCCAGTGTTCTTGCCTGGAGAATCCCAGGGATTCAGGAGCCTGGTAGGCTGTCATCTATAGAGTCACACAGAGTCAGACACGACTGAAGCGACTTAGCAGTAGCAGCAGCATCTATTACCTATCTTTTTGAATGACAATAATGACTAAGAAAAGTCTAAAATAGTATCCCCAGTGGGGGAAGAATCTTTTTTTACTGTAAATAGGAAAGAATGGAAATTTCTTCTATTTCTGCTGCTTTGGCTTCTGCAGCTTCCCTTCCCCCTGAAATGGAGTCCACAATCCAACTAAGGGTCTTCTGCTTAGAACCCAGGACATTCATCAAGGGTTCAATAAACTGGATGTCTCTACACACTACCCACTACAGTGCTAAACTTGTAGCAGAAGTTGATAAATGCTTCTTGATTGACAGAAAAGAGAGTGGATAATAAATGTTTTAAATGAATGGAGATTTTCCTAAAGGGAGAGGTAATTGTCTGATTGTCTGAAAATAGGAAAGGGACTAAGGGCTCTTTTGGTAATTTTATGTATGACTGTGCAGTGAGAGTTAGAGTAAACCCAAATGTATTTATCCTATCCAGAAAATGAAAGGTAAAAAAAAATTGTAAGCTTGATGTTTATGAGAACCATTGATAAATGACTATAGTCATTTGAAAGCAAAAATATGAGAATTCTAACTTTGCTTTGTAAAAATAGCTTTAGAGTCCCATTCTGTAGCTAGAGGTTTTAGGCAAATTAATAATACAAGTGATTTTTCAACTTCTATTGAACAGGGAAGTAAATAACAAAAACTAGCAGAGTCAGCAGTTAGTTAAGTGGTTTTCTCAAAGGTATGCAGGGCAATGCCATTAATTTTCTCTGTTATGGAGGTGGAGGGTGATCCTAACACAATTCCTTCCACTTTTGGCCAAGTGCCCCATATCCTTGACAGGAGTTTAGTTGGCAACTGTTTGGTTAAAATTCATTATGCCAATGAAATGTTCCTTTTATTCTTTAAGAGACCCAAGGCAACAGGGCATAGTATTAACTAAGGAAACATGTACTGATTTGTAGGTCTATCCTTGCTCCCTCTTATCCTTCCTGTTAGCATGGCCTTTTGCTTACATCTCTCCTATCTTAAACCTTCCTTCTTTGCCCCACCTGACCCTTCTTCCACACTATCCCTCTCCTCCCATTCAAGCCAAAAATCGCAAAACATTCCACACATGTTCCTTTTTTTTCACCCCTCTCTTTGTCCATCACTGAAATGACTCTTAGTAAGGTCACTAAAAATTTTCCCATCACCAGATCCAAAGGACATTTTCTTTAGGCCTCATCTCTCAGCAGTGTTTAAACAAATAGCCTCTCCCACCTCAAAGCACCATTTTCCCTTGGTCACTGCACTCTCCTGGTTTACGTTCTCCTCCCTAGAAGCTCTTTCTCACGCTTTTACCAGCTCATCCTCCTCTACCCACCATTAAAATGTTGGCATCCCCCCTCCTATACTATTAGTGAGAATGTAAATTGGTGCAACCACTGTGGAAAATAGCATGGGGGTTCCTTAAAAACAAGTGTTACCATCATCCAGCAATCCCACTTCTGAGCATATAACTGGACAAAACTATAATTCACAAAGACACATGCACCTCAGTGTTCACTGCAGTACTATTTACAATAGCCAAGACATGGAAGCAACCTAAATGCCCATCAACAGAAGGATGGATAAAGATGTGGTATATACACAACAGAATATTACTCAGCCACAAAAAGAATGAAATAATGCCATCGGCAGCAACAGGGATGGACCTAGTGATTATCAGAGTGAGTGAAGTAGGTCAGACAGAGAAAGACAAATATCATATGATATCACATATGTGGAATCTTGAAAAAATGATACAAATGAATTTATTTACAAAACAGACTCACAGACATAGAAAACAAACTTAAGTTTATCAAAGGGGAAAGAGGGGCAGTGGTAAATTAGGAGTTTGCAATTAGCAGATACAACCTACTATATATAAAATAGATAAATAAGAAGGTCCTCCTGGGGCTTCCCAGGTGGCACTAGTGATAAAGAACCTACCAGCCAATGCAGGAGATGCAGGTTCCATCCCTGGGTAGGGAAGATCCTCTGGAGGAGGGCATGGCAACCACTCCAGTATTCTTGCCTGGAAAATCCCATGGACAGAGGAGCCTGGTGGGCTACAGCCCATAAGATTGCAAAGAGTCAGACATGACTGAAGTGACTTAGCACGCATGCACACACCAGGAAGTATATTCAATATCTATAATAAACCATAATGGAAAAGAATATGAATAATTGTATATATATGTATGTATATATATATATCCAAATATATATATATCTGAATATATATATATATCTGAATCACTTTGCTATATGCCATAAACTAGCACAACATTGTAAATCAACTATGCTTCAATTTAAAAAAAGTTGTTCCCCTTGGCTTTGTCTAAGACGCCCTTCTCTACTCTATGGTCTCTCCCTGGGTGGTCTCACCCTGGGAGGGCATCAGTGGTCAACAGTCCATATTTGTATCTTCAGCCCAGATCTCACCTCCTATATCAGATTCATATTCAACTATTTGACAGCTCAGTCTGTGGACACTTCATTGTCAATCTGTCTAATATCAAACCTGTAATGATCTCTCTCCTAACTCCTAAAGTCCTTTTTCTTCTAGTTTTCTTTCCATGACCATATTCCCAGAGGTACCAGCTTACTTGGTATTCATCACTCCCATAGTCAATCAATTATTGAGGTCTTTCAATTCAGGTTCTAAAAAATCTCACATCCATGGCCAACATCCTAATTTGGGCCACCATCATTTTGTGTCTGGACTTCTGTGCTGGTTCCTAACTGCCTTCCTGCTTTCACGCTTGCCTCTCTCGAATCTATTCTCCAGCCATCAGTAAGAGATTTATCAATAGTTTTAAAATGAAAATCTGACCATGGTGGTGGTGGGGAGGGAGTGGCAGGGGTGGGAGAAGGGAGAGCAGAGAGACTTAAAACTCTTTAAAATTAGAAAACAAATTTTTCTAAGATGAAATTCAAAATTCTTTTCTCAGTTCCTCAGATTCACCACGAAACCTCTGCTTTTGTTTACTTTGCCCCCTCTTCATTTCCCTCCTTTTGTCTGGCTATCTCCTACTCATCCATCAATTCACAATTTAAGGGTCACTTTGCTGGGAGCTATCCCAAGACCAGAGAGCTCCTTCTGTTACTCACTTCATTTTCCCAAAGAAGGAGAAGCAATGGCCTCAACTGCAGCTCATAACTGACTAAGAGATTAACTCTTTAAAACCTACACTACCTTTTAAAGTAATGAAAATGCTCTAGAATAGACTATGGTGATGGTTGAATAACTCCATGAATATATAAAAAGTCATTGAATTATACACCCAAAATGAGTGAATTGTATGTTATGTGAATTATATCTAAATAAAGCTGCATTAAAAAAGAAAAAGACAAACTTACACTAGAACAAAAGCTCTAGAGGAGGCAGGAAACTTGTTTATCTTGTTTATCATTGAGTCTATAGCACCCAACAGAATGTCCTGAATGTGGCATGTGCTTAAATGTTAGTTGAATGGTGGTGAAGAAGGTTAAAACAGGGCTGCCCTTCTGAGCAGGTCTGGCCTTCTAGATGGTTTTTACTTAGATTTAGGAAAAAAAAGTTCAGCCACCTGGCTTAGGTTAATGCTTTTTATGTAAATGCCCTTAAGCTTCTGTCATACTGCAGTGGGAAGCAATGACACTGAATTTAGAGGTTCCAAGCCCATCAGTCCTTGAGTTTTCTAGTTTCCCTATGGAAATCCTTCTCTGGCAGCCCCCGCCTAGCTCTATACCTGCAAAAACAGCCAAATTAGATCAAGGGTCTCAGTCCCCACACTAGGGTCTGTGAGCAGCTCTGTCCTTCAGCATGATTCCCAGGGAAATACAGCTGAGTCATTACTTTTGTCATCACTATTATTGTACATCTCCTGAATAGTTTCCGTGTTGTTTTTCTATGTGTGCGGTACAGAGGTACCACGCATCCATGTCACCCCTGAGGAAATTCTGTAACCAATAGATATCAGTTAGTCAGAGAGGGAGCCATAGGAGAGAACTCAGACTGACCACACACCCTTATTTCTGGAGACCATTACCTTTTTAAAGTTTTAGAATCATAATTTTAGAATTGGGCTTCTCAGGTGGCTCAGTGGTGAAGAACCCGCCTGCCAATGCAGGAGACATGGGTTCGATTCCTGGGTTGGGGAGATCCCCTGGAGAAGGAAATGGCAACGAACTCCAGTATTCTTGCCTGGGAAATCCCATGGTGGGCTACAGTCCACGGAATCCTGAAGAGTCAGACACGACTTAGCAACTAAGACAATGACGACGACAATTTTAGGATTACTCTAAAGCAAAGCAAGCACAGTAGATGAGTTTGGCCCCATTTAGTTCATCTCTTTCTACTTTCCTTTCGGGATCACTGACTCAAGATGAAACAAAATACACTCCAGTGAACACACTCACAATTTGCATCCTGACTGGACAAATCACCTTCTTTGTGTTCCTTGGGTACATGCGGCACCCTAGACAACATCTAAATAGGAGTGTAAGAAGAACAGGTAGATAAGTGGACTGCAGAGGGAGAGGCCAATTCCAGTTTCTCTTTTCCATCCCAGGCTGCTCTTTCCCAAGCAGGGGTGTCCCTCTGACTTTGAAATTATTGCCTGTGCTCAGGTTGCTTGAAACATTATTTAAAAGACTTTCCGACTGATGCCTCTTGTGGCTCATTTATGTAAGATATTAGTGGGACTGAATGCAGGATGCATCTCTGGGTGAAAAGTACCAGTGAATATAAGTGGTTCTGGGGAGTGAAAATTAGAACCTGTTTTTTGCTATTAAGTGACTTCCTACAAATGACTTCTGTTTTCTGTCAGGTGCCAGCCAGGAGCAGAGGGGAGGCTGGGAGCTGCAGTGATGGAACATAGAATTCTCTGGGGAGATTGCCAGATTGATGCATTTCCACATGTGCTCACATGATTGTGGAGCTTTTTAAAGAATTATTTCCAGATTTTTCATTATTGTGAGTGTCCTAAGAGATTTATTCATTTGTTTATCTAAGCATAGCCACTGAACACTTTTATAGGTGCTAGAGATCTAGTGGCGAACAAGACAACTGAGGTCTCTGTTCTCCAGGGCCTTTTATGTTAATGTGGACAAACAGAAAAATAAACAAACACAGAGCTTGATGAATAAAAAAGACCAAAACAGGATAGTGATAGTCACGGAGGGACTGCATATATAGGGAATGTCAGAAAGGCTTCCAAGAATGGGTAACATGTGGACCAAAGGACAGGAAACAGCCATGTGAAGATTTGAGGGATGAGAGTCCAGGAGGAGGGAACTGCCAGTGCAAAGGCCCTGAGGCAGGAAAGGAGCAAGTTATCTGTGTTCACAGAACAGAAAGAAGTCCAGAGATGCTGGAATGGAGTGAACAGAATGGGGCGAGATGTGAGTGGGGAGGGTGGAGTTGAAGCTAAATCAGGTGGGAGCCCTACAGGTCTTGGCTGGGATTTGTCTTTCAGTCTAAGTGCTGTGGGAAGACATTGGAGGGTTTTAGGCAGGGGGCTGACATGAATGCCTTGGAATCAGGAAGAATTTGGGGGACTCATTGGCAGGATTGGAAACAAACAGGGATGGACCCAGGTAAGGCCAAGGTCACTGAGGGTTTGTGCAGCATCTGAGTTCAGCACCAGAGTCCCTAGCTCTCACTGTCAACCACTGCCCTTGGCCCCTCTGGTTAGCCACTTGGCCTTTACTTTGAGACCAGCTTGAAGACAAGGCAACTAAAATTCATACATGTCTTTAGCTGCATATTTAGCCAGTGCACTCCATTATTTTCAAGTCATTGTGGCAACTTATATTGGATTTCTGAACTCAAGTACTATTTCTTTTTAATGAAGAGGCTCTGGCCTTAATTAAGATGACTTGGCTACATTTGCAGGGTTCACTTTCCACTTTCAAAACTGCTATGACTGAAATGCTGGGTGCCTGAAGCCAACTAGCCAGTTCCAAGAGCTGTCCTCCTCCACCTCTCCATCAGGCAACAGGCAGATGCCTAAGGGCTTCCCAGGGACCCCTTGTTGAAGTGCTGGCCGAGGCTCTTCTGTGACATTTATCACAGTTCTTAGAGGCAGAGAATTGCCAATTATCCGTATCTTCTGCTTTTGGAGTCTGATCCAAACATCATTTCCGCAAAGAGAGCTAAATTATAATTTTTTTCTGCTGATTGTAGATAAAAGATCAGAGCATTTCTAAATACACTGCTCTTTTCCAGGAGAGGAATGTACATCCCAACACTTAAAAAATAGCATCAACCAACCATAACAAGCGCAAATCTTTATGTTCTTTACAAATAAGGGTCTTGTCTGGGTCATAAGGAGTGCGGGAGGTGAAAATGACTTCGTGATGAATTTTGGTTCTACTTTATTCTCTGTCTACTTGTGATTTCAACTCCCACTAGTGTTTTCTTGTGAGCTAATGCTGAATTATGGCATTCCTTCCTTTAGCAAGGTCTCCTGACAGCTAGAACCAAGGTAGTAATAATTGGGTATGGGAAGAAGAAGCATATCTTTAACCAGCTTTTCTGTTTGTGATCAGTGGAGAAAGTAGGGCACGGGATTAACCCTGAGTGAAGCCCAGGGATTGTCTGGGTAACAAGACTGACCATTTTAAAATCTATTCTTGCACTTTAAAAATGTTACTCATCAGAGAGCTTTCATAATAGTCCCTTCAAATTAAGAAATGACTCTGCCTATTTTTCAGGAAACTATCAAAGGAACCCTGAGTGGCTCAACACCCCCCCCCCGCCCCCCCAGATTAGAATCTGGGCATGAAGGGAGGAATGGACTCAGATAATGAAATAGCAGAGCACACATCTTTATTCATTCCCACCCTTTGGCTGATGTGACTGGAAGAAGTACTCTTGGTGATGGGCCTTTCCTGGCTAATGGAAGCAGGAGATAATTTTCCAGGGCTTGAGAGCCTCCAGCATCTCCCTTCCCAGGAAGATTTCCTCACTAGCTGCCCACTGGGGTAGAGTCCAGCTCCAGCAGCCCTTTAGCTCAAAGCCATTGTTTCTAGGAGATTCTAGGCTAATGGAACCACGCCATATAACCACATTTATGGGGATTAATCATGCAGGCTGTCCAAAGGTAGGGTCCTAAGGTAATTCCATTCATTTTCTCTTTCCACTTTCATCACCTCTCATCTTGATGCTCCACCTCTTCCCACCAGATTTTCAAACCTGAGTTTTATCCTTTTGGACTAGCTCCCCTGTAAGCATCATGTCTAATCCAGTTCCTCTTCTTCCCAGAAAACCTGTTTTGACTGCTCACTGTTTACAGAGTAGAATCCAGACTTCTTAAACTGTGTCTTGGGAAAGTTTCCAAATCTATACTCTGCAAATGACCAGCCCTCTGCTAATGAGGGAGTCAAGCAGCCCCTTTGGTCCAGAAGGAGAGCAAAGGAGCTGTCAAGATCACACCCATCCCCGCACTATGTAAAGTGTGCAGACACCAGAGAATGTTTATTTCCTTTTCCCAACCTTTAGTTTGTTGAAATGTCAGCTCCATGAGCACACCTGAGTTTCTCTATGTATTTATCCTTTCCTGGCTAAATTGTGGGGAGGCAGATGAAGAGTATACACAGACACTTTACACTGACTCCTTCTCTGCCACTGATGGAGACTCCTCTCTGTAAAATAGGTGGAGCAATACACAGCTGGCTTGCCGTGATGTAATGTACATGAAAGTGACACTCCATGTGATCTAGTGCCAGCATTGTAGCATCACTCCCCTCCATGCCCCTTCTTACCTTTGTGTGAGCTAAGCAGGCCTAGAAGGGTGGCTTACATATTGGAAATTCTTATTTCTCTGCTCTAGGCAACTCCAGCTGCTGTCCTCTGAGAATTTGCCCAGCCACCTTACAGTCACCCAGCTGCATCTGCTGCCCCGAGTCCACACTGTTCTGCAAACACTGCTGGCTTTGACACTCAGTTTTTCCGTTGTTTGTTTTTTGGGGGGATTGGTAGACTCAGATATGGGAAAGACTGATTCTTGCAAGCTGTCACAACTGTAAGAAAATCATCCTGATTTTCATGCCTTCAATAAAGGAGATATCCATTAATTCACACACACTTCAATATTGAACTTGCTAACAATGAAGAGGTTTATTCCTCTAAACCTGTGAGTTTCTAGTCCCAGATCCACCTCTGAACAGGGTGTGTGACTTTATAGAACTCAGTCAGCTTTCCTCAGCCATCGCAGTCTCACTTGTAAAATGCTGGAGGAAGGGAGTGAGGTGGTCCCCAATCTCCATTTCCCAAGTCTGGGTTTATTTACTCTCCTGTTTGTGTCTCACTGGAGAGGAATAGCATATGGACAGCATCATTGCTGTCAAAGCCCCAAATGAATCCACCTCAGAACATTTCAGAGGCAGAACAAGTGGCAGCACCCCCAGCTAGTCAGTCAGTCAGTCAGTTCAGTCGTTCAGTCATGTCTGACTCTGCGACCCCATGAATCACAGCATTCCAGGCCTCCCTGTCCATCACCAACTACCAGAGTTTACTCAAACTCATATCCATTGAGTGGTGATGCCATCTAACCATCTCATCCTCTGTCGTCCCCTTCTCCTCCTGCCCCCAATCCCTCCCAGCATCAGGGTCTTTTCCAATGAGTCAACTCTTCGCATGAGGTGGCCAAAGTATTGGAGTTTCATTTTCAGCATCAGTCCTTCCAATGAACACCCAGGACTTATCTCCTTTAGGATGGACTGGTTGGATCTCCTTGCAGTCCAAGGGGCTCTCAACAGTCTTCTCCAACACCACAGTTCAAAAGCATCAATTCTTTGGCGCTCAGCTTTCTTCACAGTCCAACTCTCACCTCCATACATGACCACTGGAAAAACCATAACCTTGACCAGATGGACCTTTGTTGACAAAGTCATGTCTCTGCTTTTTAATATGTTGTCTAGGTTGGTCATAACTTTCCTTCCAAGGAGTAAGTGTCTTTTAATTTCATGGCTGCACTCACCATCTGCAGTGATTTTGGAGCCCAAAAAAATAAAGTCTGACACTGTTTTCACTGTTTCCCCCTCTATTTCCCATGAAGTGATGGGACCAGATGCCATGATCTTAGTTTTCTGACTGTTGAGCTTTAAGCCAACTTTTCCACTCTCCTCATTCACTTTCATCAAGAGGTTTTTTAGTTCATCTTCACTTTCTGCCATAAGGGTGGTGTCATCTGCATATCTGAGGTTATTGATATTTCTCCTGGCAATCTTAGCTGGTAGGTGAAAATAAATCTCTTAAGTTCCAGCGGTGGTTAACAGCAGGGCCATGGCCACACTGTCAGCAGGTGCTAATGTGGGACGAACCGATTGGGGAGAGGACCTGTAGTAAGCACATGCCCCCTTTGGACAGTTTTCTCTGTGCTTTTTGTCGTCTTGCTTTCACACTTACGTCCTCTAATGTCTCTCTTCTATGTCAACATAGAGTGTGAAAAAAAAACTGTTGGAAGACCACCACCTTTGTAGATCACGCACCATCTCTTACCACCCCCACCTTCCACCTCCCCAGTGCTTCTGGGAAGGACTACAACCAAGGGCCCTTTGCTGCTGCTCCAGCTGTGCCTTCTGTCTCTATGACGGCTTTCATCTCCATGCTGTGGGTGAATTGGGTTTTGATAGTGATCTCACGCGGAAGTCTTTTTTTCTTATTTCCGGCTGCTCTTCTCGTTTCAAAATTGTCCTTGTACCTCTGGTCTGGGAAACTGATAGAGATGTCACCATACTAACATGGTTCTGATTTCTTTTACCAGCGTTGCTATAGGATGTTGTCTTTCCCTGAGGTTTCTCCATGAAAAAACATAAAATGCATCTCTCCCAGTTTTGCTGTCTTGCTTGTCTCTGCTCCATTAACACGGAATGGACTGTCCTCTAAGTGGCCACAGCCAGCCAGCCTGCCATCCTTCACCAGGTTTCTTAGGGAGTAGGGAAGTGATGCCGCAGCAATGTAATTTTATCTCTGCTCCCCAATCAGATGTGGCAGATGGCTGCCTCTGGGAGCCAGCAGATCAAAATTGGGTCTCTCAGACCACAGCCTGTGTTCAATGTTCCTCTCGTTGAAGGATGTGGTGCAAAGAATGGAGTCTTAATCAAAGTGAAAGCCATAGGTGTCGAGGCTTCCATTTCCTCTCAACCCCACACTCTTTGCCTCCAGCTCCAGCATCACCACAAGCACAGTTCTTCCTCTGATGAAAAATGGTTAGACCAGATTTCCTACATGATCCCTCCTGCCCAGTTGAATTTAGGTGGTAATTCATGTTTAATTACCGCCTTATCATCATTTGGGCTTCCCTGGTGGCTCAGAGGGTAAAGTGTCTGCCTGCAATATCAGGAGACCAGGGTTCAATTTCTGGGTCAGGAAGATCCCCTGGAGAAGGAAATGGTAACCCACTCCAGTAACCCTGTCCGGAAAATCCCATGGACAGAGAAGCCTGGTAGGCTACAGTCCATGGGGCTGCAAAGAGTCTGACATGACTGAGCAACTTCACTTTCTTTATTATCATCACGGCACGTGATCTCCATTTGCTTCTCACTTCCATCTGCTGGAAGTTGTTTTAGGTAAAGCTCTCGAGCTACACCAGTAAGGAACTGAAAGGAGAATAAATCAAGGAAAATAGTATGATAAATAATAATAACCAGCATTGGCTCAATACTCTTCATGCATCATATCCTGTACTGAACACTTGACATGAATTATGACTTCATCTAGCAGATAAAAGGGAGTATCTCTACCTCAGAAGAAACCAAGTCTCAGAGTAGGGGGCAGTTTAAGAGCTTTACCAAGATCAAAAGGTGGTAAAATAAGAATTCAAACTCCAATTGGTCTGCTTCCAGTGTCCATGCTCCCAATCATGTCTCCCTGTCCTCTGGAAGGAACTGGAAGCTGAGCTTGTTTTATCAAATGGTCCAGCATCATTTCTTACTTCATGCTGCCTCTCCCGCCTGTCCATAAGCAGAGGACAGACCCATCTATACTTCAAGGTCCCACCAGAGAGGCTGAGAGTAAATTTAACACTGGCACCCAGGGCTTTGTGCTGTGTCAGCCTGAGGGCAGGAATCCAAAAAGTACTAGTTATGTTTCTCAAGAGTAGTCTTTTCATGGACACTTGGTTTTTATTCATGAGGAGACATTTGGATGTATGCTTTCTGCAAAAGATCTATTTTGCAGGTCACTTTATCAAATGTAAAGAACGGTCTTGCTAGTTAATGATGCAGTCAGTGAAGTGAGCTGCTTCCTCTTGATTTATGTGTTAGTAACCAAGGTGAAAGCACCCTGCTTGGTCAGCCTAGAGGGAAAGGAAGAATGAAAGGCCAGGGGAGGCTTTCCCACCAGGCACATTTACCTTCTGCTGCTGAGCTGCGTCCCTGCCCGGGAAAGACCCGGCAGACAATAAACCTTGTTTCCCTTCCACCCCTTATTCACCTAAAAACAAATTAAGCCTTTGTGGTTAAAGCCTATTGAAATCCTGGGGCTTCCTTCAATTTGATTTTCCTCCTGGTTTTCTAGGATCTTGTTTCAAGAGAGGCTTGAGAAATCATGCCGTGTAATTGGATGATTGGTGTGCTCTAATCAAGGCAGCAACATGCAACGTGCTGCACGTTTCAGGTTGATTGTAGTGGGGCGAGTCATTGTCTGCTGGATAAAGCTCCAAGGACAGGTTTGTTTTAATGACCCGCAAGGTGAAATTGCCATCTGGAGGCTGGTCTGTGCTGTTAAGACCATGGGGTCTCATTTGTATGTAAAAACTAGTGAGGTCTCTGAATGATCACTCCTTAATCTAGCTCCATGTGGGTTGTGTCTTAATGAATAATGATGACCAGTTCCCTGGTAGTGCAGGAAATGCTCATTGCATGGAATTAAATGATCTCTTGATAAATTTTAAATCAGCCTGGTTTCCTTCCAGCTCTCACAGCTATCCTCTCTAATCATGCAGCTTGTGCCTAGTTGAATATTTAACTAATTTTACTACTAGATTATTCAGAGCACAATTTGGGAAGTAAGAAGGATAATATCCTAAAAATCTGGAATATCCCTAGCTCACATGTAAATTACTTTTAGATTACTTGGCATTTTAGAAAGTGTGCTACAATTGTATTGAAAACCAAATGTGAAATGATAAAGTTTCCCTTAATTTTTAAAATAAAAACTCAGAAAACTTGGGAGTATAGATAATTATAAGACATGCGCACAGCAAGAGTGGAAGCCAGTGCTGTTTCATCCTGGTGATAGTTATGCATCCAGATGGCATCCCATAGAAAGCTTTCTAAGAATTGCTATTCACAGGAACTTATTGAAAATTACTTTCCTTGCATGTTCCTGATCACATATCTGGGCTGCTCTTGACTCATTGTTAACATTTGGAACCATTTCTTTCTCTGGGAGGTCGTCTGTCCTGGGTGGTGTCCAGTTCAAAATGATGTGAAGAAGTGTCACCAGTGCCCTATTGCATAGTAGGTCTGTATAGTCTCTCTATACAGAGAGCTATATAATCTCTCTCCTGAGACTCTCAGCAGATGGGGATGAGTTTGATGAGACAATTACAGGATTGTCACGTGTGTGTGTGTGTGTGAACAAAAAGACAGATATCCAGAACATACTTCTGTTGTTGTTTAGTCCCTAAGTCGTGTCCAATTCTTTGTGACTTGTGGACTGTAGCCTACCAGGTTTCTCTGTACATAGGATTTCCCAGGCAAGAATACTGGAGTAGGTTGCCATTTCCTTCTCCAGGGAATCCTCCTGATTCAGAGATCAAACCCATGTCTCCTGCACTAGCAGGCAGATTCTTTACCACTGAGCCACCAGGGAAGCCCAGAACATGTGTATCAAGGAGTGTTTAATAAGCAAGATCTTCCATGCAAATGGCCAACCAATACATAAAAAGATACTCAGCATCACTAATCATCAGAGAAATGCAAAACCATGATAAGACATCACCTCACAGCTGTTAGGATGCCTACTATCAAAAAGACAAAAGATAAGTTTTGGTGAGGATGTGGAGAAGGGAACTCTTGTGCACTCCTGGTTGACAAGGCTAGAGAAGTCATCTTCCATATAGTTCACTTTGTCACCTTCCTTAGTCTTTTCTAGTTTAGCTTAGTGGATTTCTAGTTGTTTTGCCATTTTAATGTCTAGTTGAAATTCTCTACGGTGGGTATGTCACTTGGCCATTTCTGTGTAACAAAGCACTCCAAAACAAATCAGGCTTTTATATGATTCATGACTCTGTGGGATGGATGGATGAATTTGTTGGTCTTAGCTAGGCTTACTCAGGGTTTCCTTTGTGGCTCAGTGGTAAAGAATCTGCCTGCAATACAGGAGCTGCAGGAGACACAGTTTTGATCCCTGGGTTGGAAAGATTCCCTGCAGGAAGGCATGGCAGTCCATGCCAATATTTTTGCCTGGAGAATCCCACGGGCAGACAAGCCTGAGGATATAGTCCATAGGGTCACAAAGGGTCAGACACAACTGAAGTGACTTATCATGCACACACACAAGCTTGCCAATGAATCTTTGTCTAGTGGTGGGGCAGGTAGATGACTCTGCTGATGTTAGTCAGTCTTTCTCAAATGTTGAGAGTCAGCTGGCTATGAGCTGGTTTAGGAAGGCCTTGGGTCTTCTCTGAATTCAGTTAATTCAGCTTGCTCACATTGCAGAAGCAGGGGCCTAAAAGAGAGAAGCTTCTGACGTTTAAGTTCAGAAATGGACAACATCACTTCTGCCTATTCTAATGGCCAAAGAAACTTATGAGGCAAGTCTAGAATCAAAGGGTGGCTATAGATTCTCCCTTTTAAGGGGAGAAACCACATCATATTGCAAAGAGCATGGGCACAGGGAGTGTAAAGAACTGTGGGCTTGTTTTTTTGTTTGTAGTTGATTGCACTGGGAGAACTTTATACACACACACTCAGAACAAACAGAAAAGCTTGTTTTAGTTGCCAGAATGTGGGAGCTATGATCAGAGTGCATGGTTAGGTCTCAGAATGGAAAAGAACACATATTTCCTATACTCTAATTTTAGGTGTTCATTTTCTCAGTGTTCAACCTTGGTTATTTTGCTATTGTTGCTCATTTGACTACATGTTCAAAGGACTGGAATTTTCAGATGACTGAGATCATTTAAGGTGCAGGTCTTGGCTTAGCTTTGTGTATTTGGAATCTTTATAGTGTGTGATTGAGTACTGTTGGCCATAAATAGTTTAGTTTTCTAAGATGTTCATACTTGATGTTTCTTGTCAGCACTTAGGAGAGTACTGTCTTCTAATTTAGGCCCATCAGATTAAATTTTTTTTGAAACATTGTTCTTGACCGGAAAAAAAAAAAAGAGTTCTTCTGTATTCGGGCAATATTTGCGGACCTTTGATTTGCAACTCTTGTCAAGGTGTAAGACTCCAGTCAGGAGTCACCATCTCACAGGCCAAAGCAGGTAAGGTTTGAGTGTACTGCTGGGTGTGTTATCTGGGAGGTGAGAGGAAGTAACGGGTCTGTGGTACAGCAGCAGTTCTTGACATTTGCTTCATGTTAAAATCAACTTGGGAGCTTAGGGAAACGTCCAAGCGGCATCCTGAACTAATTAAAACGGAATCTCTGGGAGTAGGACCCAGAGATATCAGTAATTTTTTAAGCTCAGATGACTTCAAAACGCAGCCCAGTTTATGAACAAGTGAATTAAGCCAAGATTTCTTAGTCTTTCATGGCAAACAAACTACCTAGAGAACTTGTTAAGAAGCAGATTTTGATTCATCAGGTCTGGGGTGGGCCTGGGGTTCTGTATTCTGAGCAAGTTCCTGGGTGATGCCAGTGCTGCTGGTTTTCACACCACACTCTGAGTAGCAAGATTCTGCAAGCTACTTAGTAGCTACAGTGGAGAGCTCAAGCAGCCCACAGACTTTTTGCAAAGTGCTTTTTGGTTGGTTTGTTGCATATTTAAACACAAATTGAGTCAACATTTCAAAACCAGGAGATTTCTCCTAAAATTCATGCTTCTTATTTATTATGAAAAACATGAAAGAGTCTTTGACACCAGTCTGCTTCCACATAGATTGGTGCTGATGAGCGACTGCGTCTGATAAGGGGGTGCAGGGGCTCACCAAGGAGAAACCACACACTGAGCTGAGATTTGAATCCAGCCAGACTCCGATTGGGACTTGAACACACAGGTTGTGTCTCGAACCCACTGTCTTTTAATTGAGATCACATACTTGGTCTAAGAACTTAATGAAGTTCAGGTTCCTTGTGTCTCAGAACAGAAGGAATTCAGTGAGAGGCAAAGTGATAGGTAAGAATTAGATTTATTTAGAGAGATATACCTTAGACAGAATGCAGTCCATCTCAAAAGGCGAGAGTGGCTCTGGGAGAAACACACTTCACAGATGGAATGTGGGCCATTTCAGAAGGTGAAAGTTCCCAAAATATGAGGTGGTTAGATTTTATGGGCTGGGTAATTTCACAGGCTAATGAGTGGGAGGCTAATGAGGAAATTTCATAGGCTAATGAGGCTAAATAATTCCAAATATTTGGGGGAGAAGGCAGGGATTTCCAGGAATTGGGCCACCACACATTTTTTGACCTTTTATGATCAGACTTGGAACTGTCATGGTGCTTGTAGATGTGTCATTTAGCGTATGCTAATGCATTACAATGAGCAGATATGAGGTTCAAGGTCTACTGGAAGTCAAATCTTCCACCATCTTGAACCTAATAGATTGCAATCAGCTTTTGTCATATCCTCAATGGCTATGTCATTCTTTTAAAGGTTGTGCCCTGCCCCTATCCCTCCTGTTCCAAAGGGAGGTTCTGAAATGCCTTTTGCTGCACTTATTTATGAATAGGGTAAATATGTCTTTTGTTTATAATGATACAGATCCATATACAACACACAAATGTACAAGTACTTTCTCAGCAAAACCATGAAGGCAAAACCAGCAACTACATGTGAAAAGGTAAAAGGAGGAGAGAAGAATTCATTAAAACTTAAATATATCTATTTGTGGGCTTCCCTGATGCCTCAAATGGTAAAGAATCTGCCTGCAATGCAGGGAACATGGGTCTGATCCCTGAACTGGGAAGATCCCCTGGAGAAGAGAATGGTTACCCACTCTGGTATTCTTGCCTGGAGAATTCCATGGACAGAGGAGCCTAGTGGACTACAGTCTCTGGGGTCACAGAGTCAGACATGACTGAGTCACACACACACACATGTTTACTAGTAAGGACCTAACTGGTTGGACCAGAAACCTATTAGAGCTATTCAAGGAGAAAAAGTGAATAAGAGGAATTGGTTATAAGGATATCAAGGTAGCTCATGGATCCATGATGCAGCTGGGTTTCAGAAAAGAATGGAACCAAAGGCATAGATGGCAGAGTAGAAGGATGTGCACTCATCTTTTCCTGAGAGCTATTTATGGCAAGATGGTGGGATAGAAGGACATGTGCTCATCTTCTCCTGTGAGAACTCCAAAATTACAACTTGCTGCTGAACAACCACTGACAGGAGAAAGTTGGATCCCACCAAAAAAAGATACTGCACATCCAAGGGCAAAGGAGAAGCCCCAGTAAGATGATAGGAAGGGTGAAACCACATTTAGAATCAAATCCCATATCCGCTCAGAGGACTCAAACAAAACTGTGTGTGCACCAGGACCCAGACAACCCACTGAGACTGAGCCAGACCTGTGTTTGAGTCTCCTGTGGAGGTACGGATCAGCCGTGTCCTACTGCAGCGGCAGGGGCTTTGGGCACAGGTGCCTGGTCACACAGCCTGTGACATAAACCCTTTTGGAGGAGTCTGCCATTAACCCCACTGTAGAGCTGCTGAGCAGACAACCCACACATTGCAGAACAATGATAGCAAGGAAATTCTCACACAGTTAAGAAAGTTCTAGGACCCACAACAGATTTCCCAACCTGGGGATCTGGCACATGGACTGAGAACTCCCAGAGAATTTGACTTTGGAGGCCAGTGGGATTTGATTACAGAACTTACATAGGACTGGGAAAACAGACTCTTGGAGAGCACAAACTAAAGCTTTTGCGCACCAGGACTCAGGAGAAAGGAGCAGTGATTCCACAAGAGACTGACCCAGAGTTGCCTGTGAGTGTCCAGGAGCCTCTAGCAGAGACATGGGTCAGCAGTGGCCTGCTGCAGGGTCAGGGGCATTGAGTGCAGCAGTGTGTGCATGGGACCTTTTGAAGGCGATCACCATTATCTTCATTACCTCCCCCATAGTTTGGTCTCAGATCAAACAACAGGGAGGGAACAGAGCCTTACCCATCAACAGAAAATTGGATTAAAGATTTACTGAACATGCACCCCCTTGCCATCAGAACAAGATCCAGTTACCCCACAGTCAGTCTCTCCCAACAGGAAGCTCTGTAAGTCTCTTATCCTCATCCATCAGATGGTGGACAGAATGAAAACCACAATCACAGAAAACTAATCAAACTGATCACATGGACCACAGCCTTGTCTAAGTCAATGAAACTATGAGCCATGCCGCGTAGGGCCACCTAAGATGGACGGGTTATGGTGGAGAGTTCTGCCAAAACATGGTCCACTGGAGAAGGGAATGGCAAACCACTTCTGTATTCTTGCCTTGAGAACCCCATGAACAGAATGAAAAGTAAAAAAGATATGACACTGAAAGATGAACTCCCCAGGTCTGTAGGTGCCCAATATGCTACTGGAGAAGAGTTAGGAAATAGCTCAAGAAAGAATGAAGAGATGGAGCCAAAGCAAAAACAACACCCAGCTGTGAATGTGACTGGTGATAAAGGTAAAGTCCAATGCTGTGAAGAGTAATATTACATAGGAACCTGGAATGTTGGGCCCATGAATCAAGGTAAATTGAAAGTGGTCAAACAGGAGATGACAGGAGTGAACATTGGCATTTTAGGAATCAGTGAACTAAAATGGACTGGAATGGGCAAATTTAATTCAAATGACCATTATATCTACTACTGTGGCCAAGAATCCCTCAGAATAAATGGAGTAGCCCTCATAGTCAACAAAAGAGTCAGAAATGCAGTACTTAGGTGCAGTCAAAAACAACATAATGATCTCTGTTTCCAAGGCAAACCATTCAATATCACAGTAATCCAAATCTATGCCCCAATGAGTAATGCTGAAGACACTGAAGTTGAATGGTTCTATGATGACCTACAAGACCTTCTAGAACTAACATCGAAGAAAGATGTCTGTTTCATCATAGGAGACTGGAATGCAAAAGTAGGAAGTCAAGAGATACCTGGAGTAACAGGCAAATTTGGCCCTGGAGTTCAAAATGAAGCAGGGCAAAGGCTAACAGAGTTTTGCCAAGAGAACACAATGGTCATGGCAAACACTCTCTTCCAAAAAAACAAAAGACTCTACACATGGACATCACCAGATGGTCAATACCAAAATCAAATTGATTATATTCTTTGCAGCCAAAGATGGAGAAGTTCTATACAGTCAGCAAAAACAAGACTGCAAGCTGACTGTGGCTCAGATCATGACTCCTTATTGTAAAATTCAGGCTTAAATTGAAGCAGGTAGGGAAAATCCCTAGAGCATTCAGGTTTGACATAAATCAAATCCCTTATGATTATACAGTAGAAGTGACAAACAGATTCAAAGGATTAGATCTGATAGACAAGAGTGTCTGAAGAACTACGGATGGAGGTTCAGGACATTGTACACGAGGCAGTGATCAAAAACATCCCCAAGAAAAAGAATGCAAAAATGCAAAATGGTTGTCTGAGGAGGCCTTTCAAATAGCTGAGAAAAGAAGAGAAGTGAAAGGCAAAGGCGAAAAGAAAAGATATACCCATTTGAATGCAGAGCTCCAAAGAATAGCAAGAAGAGATAGGAAAGCCTTCCTCAGTGATCAGTACAAAGAAATAGAGGAAAACAATAGAATGGGAAAGACTAGAGATCTCTTCAAGAAAATTAGAGATACCAAGGGAATGTTTCATGCAAAGATGGGTGCAATAAAGGACAGAAGCAGTATGGACCTAACAAAAGCAGAAGATATTAAGAAGAGGTGGCAAGAATACAGGGAACTATACAGAAAAGATCCTAATGACCCAGACAACCATGATTGTGTGATCACTCACCTAGAGTCAGACATCCTGGGATGTGAAGTCAAGTGGACCTTAGGAAGCATCACTATGAACAAAGTGAGTGGAGGTATTGGAATTCCAGCTGAGCTATTTCAAATCCTAAAAGATGATTCTGTGAAAGTGCTGCACTCAATATGCCAGCAAAATTGGAAAACTCAGCAGTGGCCATAGGAGTTGAAAAGGTCAGTTTTCATTCCAATCCCAAAGAAAGGCAATGCCAGAGAATGTTCAAACAGCTGCACAATTGCACTCATCTCACAAGCTAGCAAAGTAATCCTCAAAATTCTCCAAGCCCGGCTTCAACAGTAAGTGAACTATGAACTTCCAGATGTTCAAGGTGGATTTAGGAAAGGCAGAGGAGCCAGAAATCAAATTGCCAACTTCTGTTGGATCATTGAAAAAGCAAGAGAATTCCAGAAAAACATCTACTTCTGCTTTATTGACTATGTGAAAGCCTTTGACTGTGTGGATCACAACAAACTGTGGAAAATTCTTCAAGAGATGGGAATGCGAGACCACCTTACCTGCCTCCTGAGAAATCAGTATATAGGTCAAGAATAAACAGTTAGAATTGGACATGGAAGAACAATCTGGTTCCAAAAAGGGAGAGGAGTACGTCAAGGCTGTATATTGTCACCCTGCTTATTTAACTCATGTGAGAGTACATCATGTGAAATGCCAGGCTGGATGAATCACAAGCTGGAATCAAGATTGTTGGAAGAAATATCAATAACCTCAGATACGCAAGTGATACCACCCTTATGGCAGAAAGTGAAGAGGAACTAAAGAGCCTCTTGTGAGTGAATAAGCTGGCTTAAAAATCAACATTTAAAGAACAAAGATCATGGCAAATAAACAGAGAAACAATGGGAACAGTGAGAGAATTTATTTTGGGGGGTTCCAGAATCACTGCAGATGGTGACTGCAGCCATGAGATTAAAAGACACTTGTTCCTTGGAAGGAAAGCTATGACCAACCTAGATAGCATATTAAAAAGCAGACATTACTTTACTGACAAAGGTATGTCTAGTCAAAGCTATGTTTTTCCCAATAGTCATGTATGGATATGAGAGTTGGACTATAAAGAAAACTGAGTGCCAAAGAATTGATGCTTTTGAATTGTGGTGTTGGAGAAGACTCTTGAGAGTCCCTTGGACTGCAAGGAGATCCAACCAGTCAATCCTAAAAGAAATCAGTCCTGAATATTCATTGGACGGACTGATGCTGAAACTCCAATACTTTGGCCACCTGATGCGAAGAACTGAGTCATTGGAAAAGACCCTGATGATGGGAAAGATTGAAGGCAGGAGGAGAAGGGGATGACAGAGGATGAGATGGTTGGATGGCATCACCGACTCAATGGACATGAGTTTGAGCAAGCTCTGGGGGTTGGTGATGGATAGGGAAGTGTGGCGTGCTGCAGTCCATGGGGTCGCAAAGAGTCAGACACGACTGAGCGACTGAACTGAGCTGAAAGTCATAGCTGTCACCAAGAAGGATCCTCTCTTTGCCTTTACTGTGGCTCCTCTCTGTACATCTTCCTCATTCCAGATCCTTTCTTCTTCTGTTCTCCAGGTCACCTGGAGAAGACAGAGCCCACAGTAATGCACTATTTTTCAAGCTCAGGGTCTTGCTGCACAGTCCCGATCCATATTCCTAAGGAAGGGATTAGGATTGGCCCATCCTGGAACCCAGAGGTTGACCTGCAAGGCTTCTGCTACACTAAAGAAACTTAGCCAACTGAGCATGAAGTTGAAGCCACCCACGCAGAGAGGGAGAACTAATGCTCTGTATATAGAATGATCTCAGTCCATCCTGTAGGTAGGGGGATAGATGGGAAATGTTATGGAATCCTGCACTCATGAGGGATCATTACCTTTTCAAGGAGGAGAATCTGTCTGTCTAATTGCAGACTCAACATTCTTAGTAGTAAAATAATACCTGAAGGTGAAGTAAGGGCAAAATGACTAGCTTTATTGATTTCTTCCCTCTCCAAAACACAATGCAAAGTTTGAAAATTACATAAAGACATCAATTCCTGACAGCCCATTATAGGAAAAGTTTTGTGTTTTTAGTGAAACTACATGAATAGGTGACATTAAATAAATAGCCATAGAAATTATTTCTGAAAGCAAAGTCAGGGGAACACAGCCAAGGGTACACAAGACAGAGATTCTTAGATGAATTTCAAAAGGTGAGGAAACTAGGGGAAATGTGAAAATGGGAAAAGAGAAGAGGGAAATGTTAATGAGTTAGGTTACTGAGGAATCTGAAAAGTGTTCATAAGAGTGAACATTTGCTCCCCTTTAATGAGACCTGGGATTATCTGTAAAAACATTTAGCTCTGATTGTTTTAAAAAGAAGAGATAAAATGTTTAATATGTGGCACCCTGGAGTGAGGCTTTCCCCCTTATTTTAAATGATAATCCTTATGAAACACCTATAATGTGTAAGAGATCAAGTCATATAGCTTCCCATCAGAGAATGCAGTTGAGAACAATGGCACAGATGCTGTGTATTCAAGTGATGTGAGAGCACATTTGAGGATAAGAAGAAATGAAACGCCTCCTGTAAGCCTATATGAATACTCCCAACTGGTCCTGGGACTCACCCACATGACTTTGCCCAAGATGTTTCATATACATAGAGTCAAATACTTATATTTTACTTACTTACCTTATAATTAAAAATACACACTCAAGGGCTCTTCCTTGAGATCTGAAAAGATGTAATTAACATGAGGCATTGGGCTCAGATCAGTGGTCCTAGAATGTTGTCTCAAAGGGCCGAGAGAATGTACATCAATGTGCAGAGAGGATACATGGAAATAAGTCACCCCCTTTGTCCTGGGGCAAAATCTTCAGTTAAGTTTGTCAGGGGGCCTAAAGGTTATCTCGTTATCTTTCTCTGGCTGTATTAAATCTGTAGGTACTGGTGATTCTCTCTGGAAAACTGAAAGTGGTACCTTCTCCAAATGATCTCAGGTTAGATGTGATTCCTACAGAGAAATTCTTACAATGGATTCACATGGAGACAGACATGAAAACTTCTCCCTGGTTCATTTTTCTCCCTTCTCCTTCCTTCTCCTCCTTTACTTGGAATCAAGCCCTTGGAACAATACATTTATTTATCAAAATAAATCTGACTGGCACCATAAAAGAATTTATTTTTATTGAGGCATGGCTTCTTTCTACAAAGAAGGCTATCTGGAAAACGAAATCTTGCTTGGTGAGATCTCTGAAATGAGAGCGAAGAAAGGACTCCCTACTTCAGTCACCTGGACAGGCTTGACTGGCTCTCTTCCCCTAGTGAGTGCAGGTGGAGTCTCCGCTCTATTTGTCTTAAACACTCCCTCTCCAGCTGCCCTTTCAATTGTGCTGATTGCTCTAATACTTGCATCACTTTCTGGCTGCTCCAGGCAGGTAAGTTCCAGCAATATCCAATTTCAGCCTCCACACGGGTTGACTTCTAAGTCTTTCATGGAAGAGAGAAATCTGTGCCTTTCATGGAAAGGAAATAAGTCTTCCTGCCCTTCTGCAGAAACCAAGGGATAGAGAGCCAGTTTGAATTATTATCTCACTCTATTAACAACTTCTTAAATTGTTCATAAACCTTAAGATTCCTGTGGCTTCTGAAGTACTGAGTACTTTTAAATGAATCTAAAAATATTTCTTTATATGCAAGAAGTTGGAGTATATCACCCATATGCTCCAGCTAAGAATATACTAAGGAAATGACTGGCCACAAAAAAAGAGAAAAGAATAGAGAAATTCAGCTGGGGGAAACAAAAAAATGAGGTGAACAACAGAATATCTGCAAATGGATATGGATAGACTGACATTGTTATATGAAATAGAAAAAAAGCAAAGATTCTTCAAACAGAATGGGTACAGTAAGGGGAATTCTAATAAATACTCAACAAATTTATGAGCTGGGAGGTGGAAGAGGATGATGCAAAAAGGATGCATGTGAAATTGTAAAGCAGTGGTGATTATGAAACAGACTATGAAGAAAGAGTAGAGGTGATAAGTAAAAGTACAGGGAATAAATAAAAGTATATCAAAGATCCCACTTTACTGTGGTCATGTAGAAACCACATGTGCTTGGACCCACTAAAATGATCCTGTTGAAGTTAAAGTGGGATTGAACGGTGAAAGCACGAAGCAGGATAAATAAGGAGTATTATGTCATGATAAATCTGTATGTGCACCAAAAATATTAGCAACTAAATACATAAAGTAAGGGAGAATCAATACAAGTTTAATTAAAGTGAGCACCTCAATCACCTGTCTCAGAGTTGTACCGATTTTTAAAATAATTGGGGAGGAGATCAAGATGGTAGAGTAGGAGGATGTAGAGCTCACCTGTCTCCACAAATATATCAAAAATATATCTACATGTGGAACAATTCTCACAGGAAACCAACTGCAAATTGGCAGAAGATCTTTCATACAACCAAAGCATCAAGAAACATTCCCACATAACTGGGTATGAGGAAAGAAAAAAAAGGCATCAGAAAGGAACTGACATTCCTGGGAAGGAGCTGTGAAAAAGGAAAAGTCCACATGGGTGGCCCCTTGTTCTGGAACCCTCCTTGTCTTCTGTGAGGTCTGCTGGGAGGGATAAAAGGACTAGAAGGACCTGAACTCTGCTCATGAGAAGTGTGTGCCTGCTGGCTTGCTAGCAATCAGGACAGAGGGTAACCTACTCTGACAGCTGCCACCTCCCATCCTTTCCAATGGGGCTGCTAGTACCAACAGCAGTTAGTCATGGAAACTTGGACTTCAGCAGATGGGCCCTGGGAGAGAATTCAGTCTAACTGTGTGGGACAGCCTGGAGGGCCTAGAGTGTAATCTGGGCCTAACCCTTGTTAGCATGTGTAGGGCTGGGCACGGTTCCACCATAGGATCTCCACTGTCAGTGTATTCACGGTGGCCTGTGGTTCTAGCAGCAGTGGGCTTTGTGAACGGCACATTGTGGGGGTGGGGCTGACATTGGAGTCCCTCATTATCAGTGACAGTGGAAGTGGATCAAGGGGTGGGTCTGGCAGCAGAGAAGTTTGTTGGTGCATATACCAGGCGGTGGGCAGCATCACAGAAGCTCGAGTCTCCACCGGATACTCCTGGGTAGGAGTATGCAGTATTTCTCTCCCAGTGGGAGTGGTCCAGTTCCATCCACTCACACTGCAGATTGAAACTTGGTCTTGAGTCAACAGGCCCTGGGTCAGACTTACCATAGAGGCAGCACAGGTTCCAGGCTAAAAACATGATCCACTGGAGAAGGGAATGGAAAACCACTTCAGTATTTGTGCCTTGAGAACTCCATGAACAGTATGAAAAGGAAAAATGATATGACACTGATTCAACACCTACTGACACAGGTCAGTGGGTGCCCAATATGCTACTGGAGAATAGCGAAGAAATAACTCCAGAAGAGAAGAAGAGGTGGAGCCAAAGCAGAAATGACGCCTAGTTGTAGATATGCCTGTTTGTGAAAGTAAAGTTCAATGCTGTAAAGAAAAATATTGCATAGGAACCTGAAACGTTAGGCCCATGAATCAAGGTAAATTAGAAGTGGTCAAACAGGAGATGGAAAGAGTGAACGTCAACATTTTAGGAATCAGTGAACTAAAATGGACCAGAATGGGTGAATTTAATTTAGATAACTATTATATCTACTACTGTGGGTAAGAATCCGTTAGAAGAAATAGAGTAGCCTTTGTAGTCAACAAGAGAGTCCGAAATGCAGTACGTGGGTGCAAACTCAAAAATAACAGAATGATCTTAATTCGTTTCCAAGCAAACTATTGACTATATCAGTAATCCAAGTCTATACCCCAACCACTAATGCTGAAGAAGCTGAAGTTGAATGGTTCTATGAAGACCTACAAGACCTTCTAGAATTAACACCCCTCCCAAAAAAAGATGCTCTTTTCATCACGGGGGACTGAATGCAAAAGTAGGAAGTCAGGAGACATCTGGAGTAACAAGCAAGCTTGGCCTATAAGTACAAAATGAAGCAGGGCAAAATCTAAGAGTTTTGCCAAGAGAATGCACTGGTCATAGCATAAACCCTCTTCTAGCAACACAAGAGATGACTCTAATCATGGATACCACCAGATGGTCAATACTCAAAACAGATTGATTCCATTCTTTGCAGCTGAAGATGGAAAAGCTCTATACAGCCAGCGAAAACAAGACTGGGAGCTGACTGTGGCTCAGATCATGAACTCCTTATTGCAAAATTCAGACATAAATTGAAGAAAGAAGGGAAACCACTAGGCCATTTATGACTTAAATCAAATCCCTTATGATTATACAGTGGAAGTGACAAATTCGAGGGATTAGATCTGATAGACAGAATGTCTGAAGAACTATGGACAGAGGTTCACAACATTCTACAGGAGGTAGTGATCAAAACCATCCCCAAGAAAAAGAAATGCAAAAAGGCAAAATCGTTGTCTGAGGAGGCCTTACAAATAACTGAGAAAAGAAGAGAAGCTAAAGGCAAAGGAGAAAAGGAAAGATATATCCATCTGAACGCAGAGTTCCAGAGAATAGCAAGGAGAGATTAGAAAGCCTTCCTAAGTGAACAATGCAAAGAAATAGAGGAAAACAATAGAATGGGAAAGACTAGAGATCTCTTCAAGAAAATTAGAGATACCAAGGGAACATTTCATGCAAAGATAGGGCACAATAAAGGACAGAAATGGTATACACCTGCCAGAAGCAGAAGATATTAAGAAGAGGTGGCAAGAATACAAAGAATTATATGAAAAAGATTTTAATGACCCAGATAGCCATGATGGTGTGATCACTCACCTAGAGCCTGACATCTTGTAGTGTGAAATCAAATGGGCATCAGGAAGCAACACTATGAACAAAGCTAGTGGAGGTGATGAATTCCAGTGAGCTATTTCAAATCCTAAAAGATGATTCTGTGAAAGTGCTGCATTCAATATACCAGCAAATTTGGAAAACTCAGCAGTGACCACAGGGGTTGAAAAGGTCAGTTTTCATTCCAATCCAGAGAAAGGCAATGCCAGAGAATGTTCAAACAGCTGCACAATTGCACTCATCTCACAAGCTAGCAAAGTAATCCTCAAAATTCTCCAAGCCAGGCTTCAACAGTATGTGAACTGTGAACTTCCAGAAGTTCAAGGTAGATTTAGAAAAGGCAGAGGAACCAGAGATCAAATTGCCAACAGATGTTGGATCATCGAAAAAGCAAGAGAATTCTAGAGAAACATCTACTTCTGTTTTATTGACTATGCAAAAGCCTTTGACTGTGTGGATCACAACAAACTGTGGAAAATTCTTCAAGAGATGGGAATACTAGACCACCTTACCTCCCTCCTGAGAAATCTGTATGCAGGCCAAGAAGCAACAGTTAGAATTGGACATGAAACAACAGGCTGGTTCCGAATTGAGAAAAGAGTATGTCAAGGCTGTATATTGTCACCCTGCTTATTTAACTCATGAGCAGAGCACATCATGTGAAATGCCAGGCTAGATGAACCACAAGCTGGAATCAAGATTGTTGGAAGAAATATCAATAACCTCAGATATGCAGAAGATACCACCCTTATGGCAGAAAATGGAAAAAAAAAAAAAAATAGCCTCTTGGTGAAAGTAAAAGAGGAGAGTGGAAAAAGTTGGCTTAAAACTCAGCATTCAAAAAACTGAGACCATGGCATCTGGTCCCATCACTTCATGGCAAATAGATGGGGAAATAATGGAAACAGTAAGAGAATTTATTTTCTTGGGCTCCAAAATCACTGCAGATGGTGACTGCAGCCATGAAATTAAAAGACGCTTGCTCCTTGGAAGAAAAGCTATGACCAACCTAGAAAGCATATTAAAAAGTAGACATTACTTTGCTGACAAAAGTGCATTTATTCAAAGCTAAGGTTTTGCTAATAGTTATGTATGAATGTGAGAGTTGGACTATAAAGAAAACTGAGCACCGAAGAATTGATGCTTTTGAACTGTGGTGCTGGAGAAGATTCTTGAGAGTCCCTTGGACTACAAGGAGTTCAAACCAGTCAGTCCTAAAGGACATCAACCCTGAATATTCATTGGAAGGACGGAGGCTGAAACTCCAATACTTTGGCTACTTGATGCAAAGAGCCAACAAAAGATCCTGACGCTGGGAAAGATTGAAGGCAGGAGAAGGAGACAACAGAGGATGAGATGGTTGGATGACATCACTGACTCGATGGACAGGAGTTTGAGCAAGCTCTAGGAGTTGGTGATGGACAGGGAAGCCTGGCATGCAGCAGTCCATGGGGTCGCAAAGAGTCAGACATGACTGAATGACTGAACTAAACTGATACTTTATCCATATTTCCTTAACTTTTACCTAATGTCCTTTTTCTCTTCTAGGATCCCATCCAGGATCCCATATTATATTGTGATCATACGTCCTAGCTATGACAGTGGTTTGTTATATCTTTGGTGACAGCTTTACTGAGATATAATTCACTTACCTATACTATTGTTCACCCATTTAAAGTAATATAATTCAATATTTCTAATGGATCCAAAGTGTTCTGCAACCATCATCACAAATAATTTAAAACTTTAAATCAGATTTGGAAAAAAGCAGATACAAGCAAAAAAAAATTAAAATGTCATTGATATTTAACTATGTAGTTAACTTACTGGTCATTTTATTTCTTCATGAAATTCAATTGTTTTGTTCTTTCATTTCAGCCTGAATGATTTCTTTCAGTATTTCTTGTAGAGCACAGATTTTACCGAGGAACCCTCTCAGGTCTTTGGCTTACCTGAGGATGCCTAAAATTTCCCTTTATGTTTTGAAGGATAATTTTGCTGGATATAGAATTCTTAGCTGCCAGGGTTTTTGTTTTGTTTTGATTTTACTTTTAGTAGTTTCAATAGCCATCCCGTTGCCTTTTGGCCTCCAAGATTTCTGAGAAGAAATCAGCTGTTAGTCTTACTGAGGATCCCGTGCTCACATTCATGAAGAGTCACTTCTCTCTTGCTATTTTAAATATTCTAACTTTATCTTTAGCTTTTGATTGATTATTATCTCTAGATACGGATCTCTTTGAGTTTACCTTAAAGCTTGTTGAGCTTCTTGGTTATGTAGATGCAGTTATCAAAGTTTGGAAGTTTCCACTCATTATTTCTTCAAATATTCTTTCTTCACTTTTCTTTCTCTCTAGCTTCCCATCAGGCTTCTGGGACTCCAAATAGGTGTGTGTTGTATGCTTGCTGGTGTCTGAGACTCTGTTTATTTTTCTTCATTTCTTTTTCTTCCTATTTCTCTAACTGAAAAATTTCAATTGATCTGAATTATTTCAAATAATCTGAATTGAATGTTCAAGTTCACTAATTCTTGTTCTGCTTGCTTACATCTGCATTATATCTTATGTTGAGTCTGTATAGTAAATTATTCATTTCAGTTAGATACTTTTCACTCCAGATTTTCTGTTTGATTTCTTTATATAAATTATATCTTTTAATTTTTTATTTTATGTTTGATGACACATTATTTGCCTGATTCCCTTTGTTCTTTAGACATAGTTTCCTTTGCCTCTGTGGACATACTTGAACAGTTGATTTAAAGTTTTAGTTTAGTAAGTTCAATGTTTAGACTTCATAAGAGACAATTTTATCTGGATTCCTGTGTATGGACTTTTTTGCATACCTCAAGTCTTTTGGTTGTTGAAAACTAGACATTTCAAATATTATGTAAGGTCACTCTGAAAATCCGATTCTCTACATTACCCAGGTTTTGCTATTGCTGTTTGTTGTAGTTCTTATTGCTTGTTTAGTGACCTTTCTGAAAGTCTCTAAACTCTATATATTTGTCATGTGTGTTCCGCTAATAATTGGACAGAAATTGCCTTAAATGCCTGGAACCATTTGCCAAGGGACTCTGTGTACACATTTGGGAATATCTTCAATACTCAGGTGATTTACTGCTCTGCCACCACCTTAACTTGCTGCTTACGCAGCTTCAAAGACAACCAGAGGTGAGAACTTAGGTCTTTCCTCAAGTTACAGGTTTTTGTTTAACATGTATGCATTCCTATGCATATGCATGACCTTTCAGCCCCTATAGATACCTTATTCCTCAACTTTTTATTTCAAGCTTTTTGGCTAGTCTGTTGTTTGCCCCATCTGTTATTCACTGCCTCAGGCAACTAAGATTTTAAAACAGTTGATAAATGCCTTCCAAGGAGAAGCTCTAAGCACAGGACTAATTTATGTGACGTCAAATAAAACTTTTTGAGTGAAGTCTTCTAGGGAACCATTATATTATTCATATGATGGCTCCTTTTTGATGATGAGGCTTTGAGAGAGAGGTCTAGCCTCATTCTGTTCCCTTTTGAATTAGCAATGCAGGCTATTAATTTTCAAGACCTCCACAGTGCTGAGGAGTGGGGAATGTTAAATTATAATGCCACAAATTAATGAGATTTAATTTTTTGACCATTTTTCTAAGTTTCTTTCCTTTGCTTTTATGGAGGGAGGGCTTTGGCAGATCCTTATTCTGCTATTTCTGTTGACATCTCAACCTTGATAGTTTTGAATACTAGTCATATATTTTGTGGGGTGTCACCCAAGTGGGATTTTGCTTGATTTTTTTCTCTTGAGTAGATTGGAGCTATATTTTCTTGGGGAGAAATACCACAGAGGAAAAAATATCAATCCCATTGCATCATATCAAAGGGACATAGTATGAAAGCGACTTTTCATGTAGATGTTAACCTTGATCTCTGGTTAAAGTAGTGTTTGTCATATTTCTCCACTGTGAGATCACTTTCTTCCTCCTCTTTCCTTCCATACTGAGCTTTGTGAAAGGAAGTCACTATGCATGCAACCCACACGTAAGAGGTGGGACCCTGTTCCATGTCCTTAAAAGTAAGATTTGCCACATAAATTATTTGGAATTGTGCATAGGAAAGCTATCTGTTCTCTCCCAATTACTTTTTTTGTTGTTGTTCTTTTTTTTTAAAATTCCCAATTACTTTAAAAAAATTTACTGACAGGTTTTTTAAACTTTTATTTTATACTGGAATATTGTTGATTAACAGTGTTGTATTAGATTCACATATTCAGCAAAATGATTCAGCTGTACATATACATATATCTATTCTTTTTCAAATTCTTTTCCCATTTAGGTTGTTACATAATATTGAGCAGAGTTCTCTGTTCTATGCATCAGGTCCTTGTTGGTTATCCATTTTGTAAACACTGCTATATCTAAAATGGATAGCCAAATATTTATTTATTCAATCACTTATTTATATCAGAACAGACTCATAGAAATTTATTTTATATTTTAGGTTACAACCCCATCCTATTTTACTTATCTTATTGCTCAGTTGTTCTCATTTTGGTTATTGGCTACTGTTTCAGTTGGCTTCAGTTTCCCTTGAAGAAGGATTTTTTTAAAAAAGAGAAATGATATAGTATAATTAGATTACTCTCAAACTTGATTTGATAACTACATATAGAACTTTTACATCCTTCAGATACAAAACAAAATTTTTCTATGTTTACATACATGTTTAAAAATTAGACTTGACCATGAAAAACAACAACAACAAAATATATTTCTGACCTACACTTTGATTATAATCCAATAAAATTGGAGGTAAATAGTGAAATGATTTAAAAAAAAAAAACAAAATCTTAATCACTTGGAAATTAACAAACATATCTTTAGAAAACTGGCTTTCTTTGTGAGTTAGTAGTAAAGAATCTGCCTGTAATGCAGGAGATGCAGGTTTAATCTCTGGATCAGGAAGACCCCTGGAGAAGGAAATGGCAACCCACTTCAGTATTCCTGCTAGGATAATTTCATGGACAGAGGAACCTGGTGGGCTACAGTCCATAAGGTTGCAAGCAGTCAGACATAACTTAGTGAGAAAGGCACTTGAATTAGAGAAGAAATTTAAAAGAAATCACAATTTTTAAATAAGAAAGAGATAAAACTATTAAAAGAATGAAATATCAATCATGTAAAGTTAGAATGCAAGTCACTCAGTTATGTCTGACTCTGTGTGACTCCACGGACTATGGCCCACCAGGCTACTCTGTCCATGGGATTATTGAGGCAAGAATTCTGGAGTGAGTTGTCATTTCCTTCTCTTTCTTTTCCCAACTCAGGAATCGAACCTGGGTCTTCTGCAATGCTGGCAGATTCTTTACTGTCTGAGCTACCAGGGAAACCCATAAAGTTAGAAAAAGTAACCAAATAAACTAAGTAACTAAGAAAAGGAAATGAATAGAAATAAAGGTTGAAATAATAAAACAGAAAAAGAGAAAGACAAATAAATCCAGAAATGTGTTTCTTTGGAAAAAAAACAAACCAACAAAGCAGAAACATTTGCAAGCTTAATTAAGATGAGAGAGAGCAAGAACAGACAAGATTTGAAATGAGCAAGGGGCTATAATTTAAAAATTACAGAACAATACTGCTTGAAAGTCTATGACATCCAGATTTAAGACCTAAAGAAAATATATTATTCCTAGAAAAATAGATATCACTAAATTTCACTCAGGAATTGTAAAACTTGAATAAGCTAATGATTGTGGGGAAAACCAGAAATTTATTTGAGTTCTATCATTAAGAGCTTCATTATCAAGATGAGTTTAACCTTTAGAGAATAGATAATTCCAATGTACTTTGATATTTCAGACCATGGAAAGTGCAACCCTCCCACATTACTTTATGAAACCAGCATAATCTTAACACCTAATGCTGATAACTTTCTTAAAATATAATATCAACCAATGTTGCTTATGAATATAGAAGCATTATTGCGCTCTTTTGGCTAAATTTGGGAGCCATTTTGTTAAATATTTATTTTTAAATTGAAGCATAACAGATTTACAATGTTCTGTTAATTTCTGCCATACAGCAAAGTGATTTATTTATACATATGTGTGTGTGTGTATTCATTCTTTTCAAAAATGTTCTTTTCCATTGTGGTTTATCATATTATATTGAATACAATTCTCTGTGCTATACAGTAGGATCTTATTGTTTATCCATTCTATATATAATAATTTACATCTGCTAACCCCAAACTCCCACTCATTCCTTCCTTCAAGGCTGTTCTCTATGTCTGTGAATCTGTTTCTGTTTCTTAGAGATGTTCATCTGTATCATAGTTTTTCATATTTGTCTTTCTGACTTACTTCCTTTAGTATAATAATCTCTAATTGTATCCATGTTGCTGCAAATGACGTTATTTTGTTCTTTCATGTGGATGAGTGGTATTCCATTGTATATGTGTATATGTCATTTTTATCCACTCATCTGTCAGTGGACATACAGGTTGCTTCCATGTCTTGGCTACTGTGAATAGCGCTGCTATGAACAATGGGGTTGCTTGCATCTTTTTGAAGTAGAGTCTTGCCTGGATATTTGCCCAGGGGTGGGACTGCTGGATCATATGGTAAATATATTTTTAGTTTTCTGAGGAACTTCCATACTGTTTTCCATAGCAGCTTTATCAACTTACATTTGAGGGACATTTTAAAATCAAGACAATGATAACTCTGACTAAATATGATTGATTCTAGGTCAATACTGTAATCTATCAACGTAATCCGTTATAATAATACAGTAAAGGAGATAGCCATATTCTAGCAACAGATACAGGAAAGGGATTTGATAAAATTCAGCAGCTACTAAAATTGTGAATAAAACAGCAACAAAAGGAAACAAGATCATCATTCAATAATAACACCAACAAAAATGAACTAAAGAGCAAATAAACTGATTTCATAAGATCTGACAACAGATAGGGGATATCTACTATGGATAGTATTTAGTATTGAGTCTCTAAAACTGTAACAGTATGAAGCATGAAATAAAACTGGCATAAACAATGGGGGGTAAAGCAACAATACTTTTTCTAATGGCATCTATAAATATAAGAAATGAAAAGGCTGTGTTTTGTGGACTTTTTAAATTTGCTTTTTCAGAAGGTATCGGAATTGGTAAGGTGGTTGGATATAAATATTATCATAATGAATTACATTAGAAATCAGTACCTAGAAATGTTGGTTGTAAATGATATTGTTATATGACATTGGTTATCAATAACAATTTATACAGTATTCAGAGTTTAAAAGAAAGGTATGGGACCTATTTGAAGATAATTATAAAATCTCACTGACAAAAGAAAGATGTCCCCAAGAAACTTGTTCTTCAATAAGGAGACTTATGGTTCACAGAAGTTCTCCCCAAATGAATATACATATATCATGCAATTCCAATTAGGTATACAAATGCTTTTTAAAAGCTAAATGAATAGTCTTAGAATATATATTAAAGAATAAGTGCCTATGAATAACATAAAAAGCCAGAAAGAATAATCAAGAATTTGCTTTTCAAGGTTATGCCACAGTCACTGTGTTTAAATCAGCACAATAGTTGCGTGGGAATAGACAGATCAGGAACATAGAAAAGAAGCTACAAAAAAGTAGCAATATTTGAGAATTTTGTATATGACAAAAATGATTACTTCTATGGGAAAAATGGTTTATTTAATAAATGCACTGGAACAACTAGCCATTCAGCTTAACTGACTGTCTGACACCACATCCAAAGAGAAGTCCTTCCTGGACTCTCCCAGAGTTCCAGTTATGATGAAGTAATGTCACATTGCACGCCTGCCTGCTCCTGCTCCTCACTGAAGAAAACAATGGTAAACCCTGGACTCAATACAAAAAGCGGTCATCTGAAAGTTTGGGAGAGTGAAGAAAATTAGACGGATGCTGACTAAAAGTGGGAGGTGCACACTTACTGGAGAAGGAGATGAGAAGCTCAGCAAGTTCCTCTGTGAGTCCACAAGGCAGTGCCCACAGCAGCTCTAGGGAAAACAGGAAATTGAAGCTGAAATCCGGCGAACACTGGAAAGAGTTGAAGGGGGAGTGTGAACCCACATTTTGACTCTCAGACTCTGCATATGCATAAGACTCAAAGCAGCTCAGCACGTTAGCTGACAAAATGCCTGACCTGAGGCTGGAGCTGCTGCTCAAAGACAGGAGTTTGAAGTTTAAGCCAGGCAAGAAAGTTCTCTGCTAAAAATGCTCATAAGAGAAAAATAACAGAATCCAAAATGCTCAGAACTTAACATTCATAACATCCAGGATATAATCCCAAATTATCTAATACACAAAAAACTAAGAAAATGGGACATATTCTCAAGAGGAGATAAGTCAATCAAGTATGACTGCCTCTGCTCCCCGCAAGGTGAATCAACTGCTGCAACTAATAGACGAGGTTGTTTAAATGACTATTTAAAAATCCTCATTGAAGTAAAACAAAATACATTTTCAATTAATGAAAATATTTCAGCTTAGAAAAGAAAAATCTCTGCAGAGGAAACAAAAACAGTATATGTAAAGAAAGGAAGCAAAAAGAAATTCTACAAATAAAAAATACAATTTCTGAACTTAAAAATCCATTGGATGGACATAAAATCCAAACAGATATGAAAGCAGAAAATGTAAGTGAATATGCAGATGGAATGATAAATATTATCCAAAGTGAAGAACAGAAAGAGGACTGAACAAAGAAAAATCAGTTTGATTTTTGTTGTTCTAAAATATCTCTCATGTCCATGCTTATCATGCTCAATCTTCCTCCAGCATGAACATATGGAAAGTCATAATAAATATTTTAATGCCTCTGTCTCTTAACTCTATCATCTGTGTCATTTCTGGGTCAGTTTGATTGATCAACTTTCCCCCTCATTTTAGCTTGCATTTTTCTTTTTCTGCTTCTTTGCATGCTTCTTAATTTTTGAATGTATCATACGCCTTGTGAAATTTTCCTTGTGTATGTTATTCTTTAATGTATGCTTGTTTGAATATATTTGATCTTCATTTTGGGATGCAGTTAAGTTACTTGGAAATAATTTGGGTCTTATCTGAAGCTTTATTAGCAGGGAATAGAGTAGTGTTTAGGGTTAAAATTTCTCCACTACTGAGGCAAACTCTCTTTAGTATTCTACCAATTTCTAGAATTATAGGATTTTGGAGTTTTCACTCCAGATGGTGTGAACAGGCACTATACTGGCTCTTTATACTTCTTGAGGACTTTCTCTTCTAATCCTTTATAGATTTCTCACACACGTGTTGAAGAGTATTGGAACGCTCATATATCTTTGGAGCTCTTTTTCCTTGCAGCCTGCTCTCTCCTCTTCAATGCTCTGCTCTGCTAATTCTAGCTAACGCGCCCCTCTGGACCCCAGCTCCTCTCTTCAATGTAGGGAGACTTGTGCTCCACCCAGGTCAACCTGCCCTGTGCTGCTGCCTGAGAATTCTCTCTAGACCACAGTTAGGGTAATTGCAGGGTTCACTTTATTTTTTCTTCATCTGTCAGAGACCACTG